>NC_138339.1:85529049-86940299 GCF_046562875.1 Panthera onca
AGAATTCAGTGATTCATCACTTACATACATACATACCCTTACTGGTGCTCATCACAAGTGCCCTCCTTAATACCCATCACCTATTGAACCCATCCCCTGCCCACCTCTCCTCCAGCAACCCTGTTTGTTCTCTATACTTAAGAGTCATTTTCATGGTTTGCCTCTTTTTCTCCCCTATGTTCATCTGTTTTTTTCCTTAACATTCCACATGAGTGAAATCATATGGTATTTGTCTTTCTTTCACTAACTTATTCCACTTAGCATAATACCCTCTAGCTCCATCCATGTTACTTCAAATGGCAAGATTTCATTCTTTTTATGGCTGAGTAATATTCCATTGTGTGTGTGTGTGTGTGTGTGTGTGTGTGTGTGTGTATCACATATTCTTTATCCATTCATCAGTCAACTAACATATTTTTAAGAGGTCAAGCAGAAATAAACCCAAGAAAAAAATTATTGAATGATGCCTCAATTCCTTAGCCTGATGGTCAAATTTGCCCACATTCTCACTTGTCACCACAATATTATTTCCTTTTTTAAAAAAATATTTTTAATGTTTTTTTTTTGAGAGAGAGAGATATTGACAGAGTATGAGCAGGGGAGGGGCAGAGAGAGAGAGAGAGAGAGGAAGACACAGAATCTGAAGCAGGCTCCAGGCTCTGACCTGTCAGCACAGAGCCTGATACGGGGCTCGAACCCACGAACCGTGAGATCATGACCTGAGCTGAAGTTGGGTGCTCAACCAACTGAGCCACCCAGGCACCCCCACAATATTATTTTCTAATAGGATTTCCATTCCCCTCTGTTTCGTGAAGGAGTGTACAAACAGCATTACGGGGAAATAACATAAATGGGAAAACAGAGACTTTTTCAACTTTGTTTTTTGATATGATTCTAGGCTTATAACATCAAAATACTAAAAACAATATTTGGTGATAGAAAAAAGACATTTGATTTGCATTCTATGCCATTATATTTTGAGTATATAGTACACGGTAATATTACCTATAAGTATATAGATTCATCAAAGTTTAATTAGGACTATAAAAGGGAATTTGTTTGACCAATGACCTGTGTCAGTTATTAGCTGTATGCACTTCAGATTAACCACACAGACAAAAAAATAATAAAGTCTTTTACTTTTTTTATTATTATTATTTTGAGAGAGCACATGCATATGAGTGGGGAAGGTTCAGAGAGAGGGAGAAAGAGAGGGAGAGAGAACCCAAGTAGGTTCCACAGTGTCAGCTCAGAGCCCAACATGGGGCTTGATCTCACAAATCGTGAGATCATGGCCTGAGCTGAAATCAAGAGTCAGACACTCAACCAACTGAGCCACCCAGGTGCCCTGAAGTCTTTTACTTTTTAAATGGAGCTTATACTACCAATTTTGAAAGACTTTTTATTATTACATGAAATTCATTTTTAAAAGGGTATTTCTTCACACATAGTAGATGATCAGTTTATTCTTTTTCTTTTTTCCATTCCACTCATTCTTTAACTAAATTAAACTTGCCTCTATCATATATACCTTTTGCTCATTCAAATGCCTCTGCCTGCCATGCCCATTATTCCTATTCTAATGTGCCCCAAATCTACTCTTCAAGAATTAATTAAGGGGCACCTGAGTGGTTCCGTTGTTTAAGCATTTGACTCTTGCTCAGGTCATGATCCCACAGTCATGAGATTGAGCCCCGCACCAGGTTCCATGCTGAGCATGGCTCCTGTTTGGTTCTCTCTTTCGCTATCTCTCTGACCCTCCCCCTGCTCGTGTGCTCTCTCAAAATAAATAAATAAACATTTTTTAAAAATTAATGAATTCAAATGACACCTCTTCCATGCTTCTATTCCCAATTCTTAATGGTCAATAGTGACCTTCTGAACGATGCTTTACCTGTTCCACTTTGGAACATTTATTTCATCTTCAGTGTTATAGTCTAAGGCTAATGGCAAATTCATATATGGCACATGTTTTTATCTTTTTAAGTGTATTTATTTTGAGAGAGACTGAGAGCACAAACAGGGGAGGGGCAGAAAGAAAGGGAGAGAGAGAGAGAATACCAAGCATGCTCCACACTTGTCAGCATGGAGCCCAACATGGGGCTCAAACTCACAAACTGCATAACTTAACCGACTGAGCCACCTAGGAGCCCCCTAGCTGAGGTTTTAATGACTCCTCTTTCCCTAACATCTAACGTGGTACCCTACAAACAAGCACCAAAGTACTTAAAGAGTAAATACATGTTATCTGAATGTAATTTATGGTCAACAACAACAACAAAATCAGAACCATAGAAATTATTGAAAAGTCATAGGTCCAACAGTTACAGTAGGGTAGCAACAAAATTTGAACCTGTTTTGCTGCATCCTAGGACCTTAGAACCTACATTATGCTAATCCTCATTATGAAGGGAGCATGGGTTTTCCTATTTTCTTAGATTTGAAAGATAGTACCAGTTTCTGTGGCAACATCTAAATAGATTGTTCTTTACTGTGGATACGTACTAATTGTTTCTATAGTCCAAATAAAAACAATTAAAAATATCATGCTTGGACTTCCAGTCAATGACTTTTTTTAGACCCATCAGAGAACTGAAATTGTAGGGAAAACTGCCACTCCAATATATGTGGAGGAAAATCCAGAAAGTTATAGAAGATCTGCCTACTTGTGACAGAACCACTGGAGTATAAACTGGTAAGAACTCTTAAATGGTAATTTTGATTAATTACTGGAGCCTGAGTGTGGACTAGCATAAAAGTGAGAAACTCCTTGGGGGCCCCAGTCTGGATGGAGCCCCCAGAGTTCTGTGAATTTTGTGAACCCCACTAGGTTCTCATAGTGAAAATCCAAGAAAAATCCTCTCATAATTGTGGCAGAAGGAGAAATGATTAATTACTGTGAAATATGCCCAAAGCATTCTATATAACAAAGACCTCCTTTCCAAGATAACAGACCTTACTTGAGTTCATCTCAGCAGAGTGGAAGGGTGTTTCTCCCATTTCAGCCCCCTCTAATGTTCCTGCCTCACCTATGAAGGAAACAAAAAGCCTCATGATAAAAACCCTCAGCAAACTAGCAAGAGAAGGAAACTTCTTCAACTTGATAAAGAGCATCTATAATTAGCCTACAGCTAGCATCATACTTCATGGTGAAAATGAGATGTTTCCTCTAAGATCAGAAACAAGGCAAGGATGCCACTACCACCAATTCTATTCAATAATGTATTAGAAATCCTAGCTAATGCAAGAAGAAAGAAAGAAAGAAAGAAAGAAAGAAAGAAAGAAAGAAAGAAAGAAAGAAAGAAAGAAAAGAAAAAAGAAAAGAAAAGAAAAGAAAAAGTAAAGAAAAAGAAAGACAGTACACAGATTGGAAAGGAAGAAATAAAGCTGTCTTTGTTCATAGATGACATGATCGTCTGCAGAGAAAATCCCAGAGAATCAACAGAAAAACTCCTGGAACTAATTAATGATTATAGAAAGGTTGAAGGATACAAAGTTAATATACAAAAGTCAAATGCTTTCTTATATACTAGCAGTGAACTAGGACCTGAAATTGAAAGCACAGTACCATTACATTAGCACCAAAATAAATAACTAAACAAGACACTTAAGTGTAAATCTAATGACAAGATGTAAAGGAGAAAAACTACAAAATTCTTATGAATGGAACCAAATAATATCTTAATAAATGAAGAGATAGTTCATGTCCATGTATCGGAAGATAATATTACTAATTTGTCAATTCCTTCCAACTTGATCTATAGCCTCAACACAATCCCAAGAAAAATCCAAGCAAGTTATTTTGTGGATATCTATTAATGGTTCTAAAGTTTATATAGAAAGGAAAAGACCTATATTAATTAACATAATACTTAAGAGAAACAAAATGAAAGACTCACACTACCCACTTTCAAGACTTACTTAAGTTGTGATAAGCCAATATATTATGGAATTGGCCAAAAATGGACACATGAATCAATAAAATAGTACAGAGAACCCATAAACAAACCTATACAGTCGACAGATCTTTGACAAAGAAACAGATAAAATTCAATGGAAAAAGGACAATCTTTTTCAACAAATGACACGGGAACAATTAGATGTCCAACCACAAATAAATAAATAAATAAATAAGCAAGCCTAGACATAGATCTTACATCTTTTTCAAAATTAATTCAAAATAGTCACAGAGCTAAATTTAAAATATAAGTTATAAAATTTCTCGAACATAGGAGAAAATCTACATGACCTCCAGGTTCATAATGAGTTTCTAGATATAACAACAAAAACATAATCCATGAAAGAAAAAATGATGTTTTATTTTATTAAAACTAAAAATGGCCACATATGTCCACATAAAACTTGCACACAAACATTGATAGCAGCTGTATTCACAATTGTTAAAAACTGGGAGAAACTAAGATGACCTTCAACAGGTGAGTAGATAAACAAACTATGGTGCATAACTACAATGGAATATTATTTAGTAAAAGAAGTGAGTTATCAAGCCACAAAAGCATGCAGGTGGATCCTAAACATATACTGGTAAGTGAAAGAAGCCAGTCTGATTTCAATTCTATGAAATTCTGGAAGAGAGGAACTATAGAATTAGTAAAAAAAAAAAAATCCATCTATGATTTCAGAGTTTGGGGAGGGGAGGATTGAATAGGTGAACCACAGAGGGTTTTCTAGAGCAGTGAAACTATTCTGTACAATACTTTAATGGTGGATACGTGACCATAATCTATCCGTTTGTCAAAACTCATAGAATGTGTAACACAAAGAACAAATCCTAATGTATACAATTTTTAAAAAAACACTTAAGAGGTCAGGGGATGGAACACAGAATGTACAAAAAGATCCAGCCATATTATCAATATATACAACAATGTCACCTTGGAAATGAGTAGAGTCTTTAAGACTAAAACATACAAGAAACTATACATAAACACCATCCTCTGGTTGATAAGGTTCTTTCCTAAGATGGCATGCATTTAAAACTCTGCTATGTCCATAAGTGTATACTAGAATTGAACAACTAAGTAAATGGAAGGTGGATGGGGGAAGCTAGGCTTCTCACTGTAGTAGTGAGACTTACACATAAACAAGGGGAAGAAGCTGGAAAACTGCATTTACAATAGATTATAAAAATGCAGGCATCAGTATAAACTCATATTTAGCTAAATATAGATGCAGATGGCTCCTTGGAGAAAAGGCAATGTTTAGGACTGAGGCAAGAAATACACAAGGTAAGTCTAGAGTTCCCAATGGCCAACCTGGAACAATTTAAGTGCCTAAATAAATAAATAAATAAATAACAAAAAAAATTAAATACACATAAGTAAATGATTCAGTTTAATAAATAGAGGAGAGGAGACAAACTCCAATGCACAAAATTCCAAATAATTTATGCAAATACTTCACCATCAAAAAGGTAGAACAGAACTTTACACTGCTGAAGTGTGGGTTGTGCATAGTAGCTTCTTTCTAAAGAGTACAGTAACAGGAAATGTAGTTTACAGTGGAGAATTCTAACAACCACCACTGTAGCCAAGGAGCTTGGGTTAACTTTAACAATAGTAACTTGTTTTACTCTTCCTATGATGTGATGAAAACAGGTCTTTACCTCTGTTATCTGTCTCTCCAAAATGCATAACACCAGTCTAATCATGAGAGAAATATCAAAAAACTATCAGTTGAGAGACTTTCCACAAAATACCTAACTAGCACTCCTCCAAGCTGCCAAAGTCATCAAGAACTAAGGAAGAGTGAGAAACTATCATAGCCATGAGGAGACTAGGAAACACGAGGATTAAGGGGGATGGTGGTGTCCCAAATGAGACCCTGAAACAGAAAAAGGAAATGTGAATGAAGTATGCACTTTAATTACTAATAATGTATCAATATTAGCTCATTAATTATAACAAATGGATCATGCTAACCTAAGAAGTTAATAATAGGGCAACCTGGGTACTGGTTTATGAGAATTACTTGTACTTTTTCCAGAATTTCTCAATAAATCTAAAATTATTCTAAAATAAAAGGATTATTCAAAACAATGGTGGCTTAGAAATAGATAAAATTACATCCTAAACTTTGTCAAGCAGCACATTTCCTTAAGAGTGTTTTGCTGTACAATGGCAGCAAGAGTATTCCAGAGAAGATGACACAGGGCCTTCCTGCAGCAACCTATGTTCCAAGTGGCTTCAAAATTATGGCCCTTTATAGGAAAAAAGAAAGTGAGAGCACAGACCATTTTCAGGAGTCAAAAATATCAGGTTTAAGGTTCCATTTAGGCAAGATCTTTACATGTGTTTTTTCACAGGTAAAAACAGACAAAATTTTTACTAAAGTGTGTACGGAAATGAACCATTGAGCAAGCTAGCAAAGAACCACCTGTGACTGTGCACTCTGCAATGGAACCCCCCAGGCCTCCACATCTGCACCATACAAAGTGGGAGGAAAGGTGCACGACCGCCAGTGGGTCACACTGTCCAAAGCCCAGATGAGACGTGGCCATCATGACACTGGGCATGAAAGTTCCTCACAGAGAGAAGAGCAGGACAGGAAGCCCCACTACTCCTACCACTGAGACTCAGTTATTGCTATAAACCACATGACTGCCGTATGTCCCTTCTCCCCCTTTCAGATGAGACTTTTCAGTGTAGTCATTGTGACCTGACCTAAACCAACTCAGATATCCACAATTATGTTATTCTTTTTCCTATATATTGGCTTCCCAAAGTTACAGAGAAGTGTAACCTAAATGCTCACTTCCTACAACTTTCTCACACTGAAATCAAATCTGCCACATGTGACTTTTATTATGTGACTATATAATGTTTTCTATAAATGCAATGAATTTTCAGTTCCTGCCCCTTTTATTCACTCTAACCATACCACGCATGGAAGAATTGTTGAAGACAAATAGATATTCTAGCTGTAGGATTCATCTTACAGAGTTGGATTAACTCAAAGAGCCTCTCCGCATGTGTTTCAATACAGAACTCTACAAAAGCCCAGGCTATAGAAGTCACTAGATTCTTATACCCTATTCATGCAAAGGTAGAAAGGAGCATGTAGCATTTTTAGACAGTACATGTATCTTAAACATTACTTATTTCATGAAGGAGTAATCATTTCTAAAGTGGATTATCTTAATTAATAAATCCTTTGTTGGTGGTGAGATCAAGATAATTGAAGAAATGGTTGTAGCTGCAAGGGTAGGGTGAGCTCTAGTAGATGCAATGCCAACTAAAGTGCTGCCATTGTTAACCAATCACTCCATAGAACATATATTAAAAGTGACACACACATAAACATAGCACAATTCTTAAAGTGTTTTCAATCAAATTTCAGATGTGATTTTTCTTTACCATTGTGCACTGGGCATGCAGGGAACAGGGTAAGTTTTGGTTTTAAGTAGCTCAATCATGGAAAATCTTATCGTGACCAATGCTCATCACCTACAACTTTTAGACTTTGAGTTGGGTGTGGTAAGGAGATGATATTCAAGGATGGTCTCCCATGGGGAAGAGGAGAGTTCTCTAGTCTTTTGGCATTATGCATTTCTTTAATAAGAAAACTATAGTCCGGATTCTGTCTTCTATTTCAATAATCTGCAGCCAACCAGTTGAATGACAAGGATACTACTTTTCTCAAAAAAATTAACCAACTGCCTCTGAATTTTCTAGGCATCAGTAAAAGGACAAGGGAGCCTAAAAGAACATACACACATATAAGAGTATAGCTTTAAAAAATATTAAAATTGGGCTGATAGCAAGCCACTTAAACACTGATATCAATGTAACAGTTATATAATGCCAAGTAAACAACAAGCCACCTACCTTAACTTATAAAATACATTTTACAGGACAAAAAATTTAAAATTTTGATTTGCTACCTCACCTCTTTCTAGTCTTTACTAGGCACTCTTTGGTTAGTGTATCTACAACTGACCATTCCCAATATACCCTGATCCCCTTTTCTTCATTATTTTCTTAGCGCTCTTAGTACTAATACGTGGTATCATGTATTTTACTTCTCAGTATTATTTATGTCATACAAATTTCCTTGAGAGCAGGACTTTTTTATCTATTTGGTTCACGATTATATTCCCATTGCAAGATCCACATCGAAAAATTAGTAGTAACTGCTCAGTTGTTGAATTAATTAACATTAACAACCTTTTGCTCTTGCGGGTGAAATGACAAAAAACCATTGTGATATGTTGCTTAAGTGGTAAAATTTGGGGAAAAAAATAATGCAAATATATTTTTTAATTTAAGAAAATCAATACCTTGGGGCACCTGGGTGGCTCAGTTGGTTAAGCATCCGACTTTGGCTCAGGTCATGATCTCACAGTTCCTGAGTTCTAGCCCCATGTCGAGCTCTGTGCTGACAGCACAGAGCCTGGAGCCTGCTTTGGATTCTCTCTCTCTCTCTCTCTCTCTCTGTCTCTGCCCCTCCCCTTTTCATGCTCTGCCTCTCTCTCTCAAAAATACATAAGCATTAAAAACATTTTTTTTTAATTTAAAAAATCAATACCTTGAACTTTTATCTAAATGACAAATGATGATAGACAAGAAAACAAACAAGGCCTAGGCAAGTATACCCAAGCATAAAGTATCAATTTTTTTTTAAAAAGTACCAGTTTTCACCGTAGATCCATTACTTTTCCTACCTTTATCTCCAAAGCATATACCATTATTCAAACCAAATAAGTTCATTTTCATTTTTTACATTAAAAAAAAATCACTTTTAATGGTTTTTTTAAATTTATTTATTTTAAGAGAGAGAGAGAGAGCTGGGGAGGGGCAGAGAGAGAGAGAAAAAGAATCCCAAGCACGGGGCGCCTGGGTGGCTCAGTCGGTTAAGCGTCCGACTTCAGCTCAGGTCACGATCTCGCGGTCTGTGGGTTCGAGCCCCGCATCAGGCTCTGGGCTGATGGCTCAGAGCCTGGAGCCTGCTTCCGATTCTGTGTCTCCCTCTCTCTCTGCCCCTCCCCCGTTCATTCTCTGTCTCTCTCTGTCTCAAAAATAAATAAACGTTAAAAAAAAAAAATTAAAAAAAAAAAAAAAAAAAAAAAAAGAATCCCAAGCAGGCCCCACACTTTCAGCACAAAGCCCAAAGCAGGGCTCGAACTCGCAATCTGTGAGATCATGATCTGAGCAGAAACCAAGAGTCATATGCTTAACTGACTGAGCTACCCAGGCTCCTCATCACTTTTAAGTTTTTAAAGAAAAACAAAATAAATGTCAAATTAACATATTAGAATTCTGTAATGAATTTTCTCCCAGTATTTGGAAGTACATTATCAAAAATTTACTAATGATTACTCATTTAGCTACTCTCTGTTAAAAAGATACAGACTGAAAGCTGAGAATGATACAGAAAGAACATTTCTACTAAAATAAGAAAAGCTAAACTGTGATCATGACCAAAAGTCTAAGTAAGCCAAACGTATTCCAAATCGAGAAATGGAAAAACTCTTCAACCTTGTTTCCCAGTAACATTTTCACTACTAGACACTGAATTAGAAAACATAAAGTTTAAACATAAACTCTTATTATGAAACAAACATTCATCTTGATCATAAAAAGTGAAGAGAAGCAAGTATAATATGACTAAGAGTGGGAATTATTCTAAAATTATGCCCTGGGTTTCTCACTTATTAGCTTTGTGTTCTTGGGAAAATTACTCAACATCTTTGAGCTATAGCCTTAATTTATCCCTCCACAAATGGAAGACCGTAGGTGTAATACTTTCTTCTTCAGGTCATTGTAAAGACGAACGGTATCATGTCCACGAAGTGAATGACATACTGTCTGCACACATTAATAAACTGTAGCTTTATTTAACCAATCTGCAACTGAACCACAAATGCCCACATCAATGCGCATCCTTCGCTGTACTGAAGATCCAGGTTACCTAGGAAGTACTAGAGTTGTAGTCAAAAGGCTTCCATGTTGGTAAACTTTATTACATGAATAAGATTATTTATGAATATTATTATTTAATATTATCATTGTTTATGATATCTATAAAGAATCAGGATGTTCCCTTAATAATAGCCAGTGGGAAGCCCCTTCTCAAGGGAAGAAAATAGTTCTGAAGAAGATAGACATGAACATGTAGAGCACAATCAAGTACCAATTACACAGAAAATAGAAAAAGTTAATATCCATAACACAGATATAGGGACACTTAAAATTAGCCAAAATACAAATACAAGGATGAGGTACTAGTGTAAATTCTTTTTCTCTTTTTGTCCATTTGTTTTTTTTTTTTTTCTTTAAAGCTTTTATTTAAAGTCTAGTTGATTGACATACAGTGTAATATTGGTTTCAGGATGAACATAGGAGAAGGGGGGGAAAAAGAGAGGAAGGGAAACCATTTTCTTGAAGGTAGATCCATATACAGAGATGCCCTGTAAGTTAGTTGACCCTGCACATGCAATCTATGGCTCTACCTCAAATTTGTATCTTTTCATTCAGCTTTTTAAATAAATACTAGACAGTAAGTCTGATATTAGGATTTCATCCTAGAAGATTTAACCCCCAACTAAGTTATCTATTTCATAGGAGGTACCCCAAGGTGCAATGATGACATACCTCTTGGTTATGTAAGACTGGGTTCATTAAAAAGAAAGCTTTGTTTTGTTTTGGAGACTTTAAAAAATAGAGCCCTGTCTACACTATTCTCCAAGTATTAAATATTTAAAACAAGAATGCTTCTGCATTTTTTTTGCTTTGCCTTGGTTTGCAGCCTTTACTTACATAGCAAAATTGGCTGATTAAAGATCTACTTCTCTCTAGCTCCAAATACTTTAAGGTCCTTCTTATAGAGAGAAAATGTTTCTTGTGCCAGTTATCACTTACAAAAAGAAAGGTAAGGGATTCCAAGATCAAAACCTATTGACCGCAATTCCAAAGTCAATCTCACGTTTTTCTTCCCATACACCAAAGAACACTGGTTAATCTGCAAGCAAGCAGACCAGACCCCAGGCCAAGCTACGATCACCATCGGAAACAGGTATTTAGCACAATAATTCACCAAGGATCCCTTACGAATGATAAACAATGAACTCACCTCAGACAAACACTATTAATGCCTTAAGGAATACAACTTATTTTAAAACTATATTTATGACAATAAATTCCACAAAAGCCACGTTCATTTTTTTTATTTATTCATCACTTATATATGACACCCAGTGCTCATCCCAACAAGTGCCCTCCTTAATGCCCATCACCCATTTTCCCCACCTCCATCAACCCTCATTTTGTTCTCAGTACTTAAGAGTCTCTTATGGTTTTCCTCCTTCTCTGTTTTTATCTTATTTTTCCTTCCCTCCCCCTACAATCATCTGTTAAGTTTCTCAAATTCCACATATGAGTGAAATCATGTGGTATCTTCTTTCTCCGACTTATTTCACTAAGCATATTACCCTCTTGTTCCATCCATGCTGTTGCAAATAGCAAGATTTCATTCTTTTTCACTGCCTTTGTGTGTGTGTGTGTGTATATATATATATATATATATACACACACACACACACAGTATCTTCTTAATCCATTCATCAGTTGATGGACATATGGAGACACCTTCATTTTTAATAAATGTTTTATTTTTTGTTAGTAGTAAGCTATTATTACTTCAATGTGTATCTTTACAAGGAGACTTTACTTAACTGAGACTTTTAATAATGACTCTGAGACTCTTGATAAAACTAGCTAAGAACCATGAAGGTATTTTAAAAAGAAAAAAAAAGCCTCAGTGTCATACTTACACATTTATAAAAAAAAGGTTTAATGTTCTGGGGCTCCCTTTGCCTAGTTTGTTTGAAGTTGCAGGGACCCTTCAAAGATGCTGAGGGTATATACAAACATCCAGTTTCTGAGAATGGAATTAAAATATGCTGATGAACCTACTCCCCTTTCCTCTCATGGAATCAGAGCCTAGTGGGAGAGATGGAAGCCAGTTATAATCAAGCGCAGGGTTCCCCTCAGTGGATAGAAACTCAAATGGATTAAGAGTGAGCTGTTTAAGAGTGAGGTTAAAATTTCTTTCCAACATATGCACTGCCCAAACACATCTTGAAGGTGGTCTCACACACAAAATCACAATACTTTTTTTCTACTTAAAGTGTTTTTTTAACATGTTGTTAAGCATCAGATACTTCTTTGCATTGAGTGTCTTGTAATTTCTTTGCCAGAAACTGTTTCATATTTCTTATCACTTATACTCATGACAATAATATATCCCAGAAGTATTTTCTAGAATAGATATTATAAATTAGGAGGGACATTACACCACATTAATTCTAAATAGATAATGTTATTGCCTAATTTAATAATATTTGGTAACCTGATTTAAGATCATGACCATTCTAAAAAGTCATAAAAGAAATCTTTTTAATGAACCAGAAAATAAATGGAATCAAACAACATTAAATGGAGTAGCTTGAACAGTGGAGGATTGAAATAATAATCCTTTGCTATAGTCAGTCACCAGAGTTCTTACATCATAAGAAAAAACTTTTTCCCTCAATGAGAGCTATAGTTGATTATTGCACAGTCTGCTCTTTAAAAAAAAAAAAATCCCATTAGAACCTCTATTTTGATTCCTTCATGATCATGAACCTTAACTAAACTCACCTGGAGATAATGGTGAAGATACTTAGCAGCCTTTATTTGCAATCAAGTAGACTATTTTTATACCCAACCAGACAACATTTTTTTTATGACAACCCTTAGAGTAAAATTGGAAGAAAAAAAATAATCTAGAGAAAAATGTGAAAGAAAGCAAGATTTTTACAAACATTTGCTTATTTACTCACACTTTTTTATTAGTTAATTTTAGAAATGGGATAATATGTGATAGGATCCCATGATTGCAAAAAACTAATTCTCAAACAGAGCTACACTGTTGAATTAAAGCTGTTTGTGCATGTGTGCGCGCATGTGTGTATTTTCACATAAAAATGTGCTATGTGAAAAATGGAAAGTATTTCATAGTGTTGCTGGCTAGATGGATGTGCTAATAATCCGGGTCAGCACACATGCCCCTATTCAGCAGCTCTGGGTGCACTGCGATGATTAGGAATGCTATTTTGAAAGGTGAAGCAAGAGGTCTGCCCTTGCATACACAAAAGTACAGTCCTAAGCAACTAGATGATAATTACCCACTCCCATTACCATTCTTTATAAAAGAGTAAGCTATTAGTTGTAGAAAAATTACATACATGCATGGAATGTACTGGGAGAAATGACTGAACACCATAAATATTACTAAATACTTAGACTACCCTACTGTCATGAAATTATAGATGGATATAGTGAAAACTGAGCATCTGAAATCAACTCTTCCCACATAAAAGACACACAAAATGGTTCTTATTTTTATGCCTGTTCGCATTTTGCTACCTATGTATTGTGTATAAAGCTGACCCACATATGTCAAGTCCACAGATTCTAAGTGCCTTGGGAGGGGTCAGGATGGAGAGCCTGAGTGGTAACATCTACACTAGATCTCAAGCCCATACTTTCCTGGTGTTCTTCTTTCTTCTGACCAGGTTTTCCTATCCTTGTGGCCCCTTTTTTTTCTTTTCCTATCATAGTTCTTCACCTGCCATAGTTCTAGATCTCAGGCAAGGAGTGGCATCTGCTTGTTATCCAGGAAACTAAATGTTAAAGGGACTCTTAATTAATATGTGTGTAGTGTAAGTGAAAAATTGCATCAGTGAATCAAAATTTACCCTTGTGAACTTATTTTTAAAAATAAATTTAGAATAAATCAATGTGGGGGGAAAAAAGAGAAAAGCCTTTTTTAAGCTGTTGAGATGTTCTAGAAAGATCCCATAAAGGTCAACATTGACAACGCAGTGCACACCGTCATTATTTTCTTTTATCTTGCTCTCTAGTGGTTGAGGGGACACATTTTTCTTTTCTTCTTTTAAAGACATTTAAAAGCAGTGTTCCAGTTTCACAGCCAGCATCTTCACACCATTCGAAAGACATACAGTCAATCATAACCCCAAAGAGGAGGCAGAGGGTTAGTTTTCACTTAAGTAAAGTTTAGTGAAAAGCCAACAGAGCAGTGTGATTATGGCTAGATCAATGATGCATAGTTCTGAAAGGTTTCACACAAGCAGCAGTCTTAGGATGCAGCTCTAAGGAGCAGGTAGGTCAGAAAAAAAACATAAACTCAATGCCCAGCACATGTACCTCCCTTTGGGTCCATAAAGAATCTGACCAGATTGTCTAACGGGAAGCCATTCTTGCCACAGGGGCAGGGTTGAAGTGCTTCCATTTCCGATGACTGCATTTCAGCCTTGAGTATGTCAGCTAAGGTTTTCTGCTGGTCAAAGTCACAAAAATTCCGGTCGATATCTTTTATGAGGAATGACAAATGTAAAAAGATAAACTCGACTGTGTCAGATAAACTATATGGGCTTTTACTAGATCCCAAGCAAAGATTTAACAATGTGTAGTCAATTTCAAAGTCTTCTGCTAATTCAAGGAAACAAAAGACTCTCACTAAAAAGATTTCTACCAGGCTGGAGACTATTATGTTCAGGCTATGAAAACCTTGAGAACTGTCCTTTTCAGATAGGAACTGTTATAAAGAACTTTAAAAAAAAAAAAAAAGTTTCTCGTGACTGATCAGATAAATGGGAATCACGTCAAAGTATTTCTTCAGAAGAGATCAATTTTGAATAATCTACCCGTGGCAGAAAACTCTTGGAGTTTCTACCATCTCAGGTTTTCAAAAGCCCCCACAGGGACTTTTGTTTTTAATAGAGAAACTACATTTCATGAGTAACCATCCCCGATCTCTCCTTTAAACAGTAGAAAGATTCTTTTTACTCACATGCGTTCTAAACTATCTCTGGATTATCTCTAAAAACAGGGACAGGGGGATTTAATCTATCAGAAATTTGAATGAGAGCCTACTTACTCTTTTAGGCATTAAAAAAATTAAAAACTCCTCACCTCTGTTAACATAAGCACATATTTTGCCTATGTCTCAGTCAGATTACTAGCTGGTCTTTTTTTTTTTTTTTAATCTGCAGGGGTCAGCTAGGAATTTTTTCCTCCTTTTCTTCTTCCTCTCCTTCCTCTCCCTCTCTTTCTCTCTTTATCTACCTTCATCTTCCAATTCTGAATATGGAATTTGAACATCTGTCATAATAAATTTTAACTATCATTTTATTCTCTCTCACCAACCTCATTTAAAATAGCTTCCATTTGGAAGTCACATATAAACACCAAGGAGATTATGAAAGGGTCAGCAGTATGTTCTGCATGGATTCTAATCACAGCTATGTCACAACCTGCCTTGTGACCTTGGCACAGCCACAGTTGATGGTGTTTAAAATATCAAAAAATTATTTCATTTGCTAGTGTGCATAGAATTAAAAAAAAAGTTATTTGATACTTCAAAGCAACAAATTCTAGTTCAATGTTTTCATTAAAATATCAGGATTTGTAAACAATTACCTTTATGCTCTTTGGCATGCACAAAACAACTTGGTACTGTATTCCTGCAGTCAAATAAATTGTACATAGGTACAGCCAAGTGTCAAAGTAAATTCCCAGATTCTTGTGCATATGTAGCATGCCTGTGCCCAAGACAATGGTGAAATAAAAATGACCCCTATACAAATGTCCTTAATAATGAGGAAAAAGGAATATATAATACATATGCAAAATAGTGTGTAAATTCAACATTTTTCTCATTTTTCCAAGCCTCAGTAGCTTTTAAAGAAAGATTTCAGGGGTTACCTATCCTGTAGAAAGCATCAAATCAAAAGGATTGACCATTAAGTTTAGCAGCATGATTCATTGTATCAACTTCCCTCAGTCTTCTAATACTCCTTTTCAAAAATTGTGCAAACTGTGTGAGACTGTGCGTGGATTAAATTACACCATTATGTCCTTAGAGGAAATATTTTTTATTATTCAAGCAAGGAATGATCTTTGCTCAACCATGACAGGTTCACAACTAGCTGATCTAGAATTTCGGGTTGGTGTTCAACACAAGCCAGTCACACCCTTCCCAAGGCAAACAATTATTTCTAAAGAGTTTTACTGGTGTCATATGCTCGGTCCCAAATAATAGGAAATCTTAGGAAAAAAAGATCTTGTAACTGTTTACGTTGCTTCCTGCAGTAAAGTAATCCCTGTTATAAACACACACACACACACACACACACACACACACACACACACACACACCTATTTACATTTAAAATAACAATTATTTTCTCATTTGTGGCTAAAAATTTTTATCTCTAGTTCCATGGATTGAGTTGATTTATCAGTCAATAATACATGTTCTCCTTGCAGATAAAGTAGATCTACAAAGCAGCTGTCAAGCAACTGTGGACAGTATAGGCACATGTAATGGGTCAGAAGATAGTTAGCTTAGGACTTCTTACAAAATATCTTTTATTGTTCTTTTTCTGCTCATATGTGTTGTTACACTCCCTTCCAATACATTCCAGTACTCTCTTCCACTCTCTTTTGCTTTCTTGTAACTTGAGAAGTTTATCTCAAGTTAACTAGAATACTTCTCTTTCCCTAGTAACAAATTATAAATCCTAAGGGTGTCCTTTTACTATGATTTCTTCTAATGTCAAGGTCCAGAAAATTCAACGTCTGCAAAAACAGTGATAAAACCCAAGAATGTTAGAAAAAAGTGTGTATTTTACTACTTCAGACAAATCAATTGCCTAAACAATGATTCAGAAGCAAGAAATAAAACTTAAAAATTGCTCCTTCAAACAGATATGGAAGTCAGGAAACAATTCAGGCTTAGACCTGAAATGTTAGTCACAGCACTGTGACCTATCACCTTAAGTGATAAAATACACAGGTCAGAATTGACAATACATACTCATGGCTGATCATGGCTGCTAGTTATTGATCAAAGGAGAAAAAAAATACTTTGCTGGAAAAACATTGCTCTGAATTACAAACATCCATTCTCTTGAGACTCAGCAACTCTCTGGGTTTCTCCCTCTGGAACTGGAAGCAAGAAGTGAGTTCAGCCAGTATTTAATACCAAGTGAATGTGGTGCTTAATCAATAGTCTTCTGCTTTGTTCCTCGATGTGGAAAGCAGTGTCTATTCATTCAGCAAAGGTTAATGCCAAGGGTCAAGTGATTTCACACTCTCGGTAGGATCCACAACATTGCAGTAGTTCAGATGCCCTAGACAATGATGACTCAGTTGGACTGATTTATTGCCACTCGAAGGCCCTGCTTAATACTAAAGTGCTCTCTTATGATAATACCTCAGAAAATAGCACTGATAAAAGAGGAGGCAATAATTACCTACATTTTGAGGTAATGTCTTCATTTCTAACATCCTATAAAGATGTAGGGTCCATTTTAAATGATCTGCTTCGGGTATTAGCAAGCCATTTAAACAGGATCTTATCAGTATCTTCTCTTTTATGAAATACACCACAGAAGAAATTCAGTAACCATATGATACAAATGTAAATTATAAGTGATGCAGGATTTAACATATGTTTTAGGGAATCCTTTTAAATATTCACTTATTGTAGTATTTTTCCTATTAGATAAGAAGAAAGGAAAAATATTTGCTGATGGGAGGAAAAATGTAACTTAATATAGTTAATTCCATTAAACAAGGGAGACATAGTTTGCAATTTGATTTCATTCTTTTTTTTGACCAATTCTACCACATGACAGGCAGGCTAAAAAGACCTGTCTGTATATTTTTTTCTAAATGTGGTTCACTTAAAGCAGCATTAGTTGAGGTCACTGTTTTAAACCAGAACACATTTGACTATGTCAGGGGTCCAATCCTTAACATGTTAGCATCCATGATTATTATTCAGCAATGTCTCATTCCAGATGTGTTTTATATAATGAAAGAAGTTCAAATGTCACCAGGAAAATACTGTGAGAAGAATTAATTGGAAAGCTTATCACAGGAAAGTGATTTAGAATCCAGCTTTCACTAATATATCTGTGAATGATGAATATACTAATCAATTAGTAAAATAAAATAAATTCTGTAAAATTATCTAAAGACATCCTATCATTACAAGTGGAAGAACATTTGAAATAGTTTATTATATACCATTCCAGATGATTAGTATGTAAAGCACTCTAATAAAATTTCTTCCTTCTACTCCCTTTTCATAGGAACTATGGGATTTAAAATTCATAATCCAAACTACTTAAAACAATGGTTAATTCAGAAATCCTATTTAAAACTATTTTCAACTATTTAAAAATATATGTGCAGTCTTACAGATGAGTTAAAAATATATTTTTTGGTATTCATGTAATTCAAGAAAACACATTTAATTCTCCATGAGAATTTGCCTTAAAAACACACAAAATGGGTAACAATCAGTAACTTTGATATGAATACCAGTTTCATTGTGTAGTGATTACCTGTACAATGTCCAGAGGCCTGAATTTACCTTTTAATCGAACACTTGTCTGCAATTCTTTCCCAATGAGAATGATTTTATAGGCCATATATTTCAAGACCCTAATAGGGAAAAAAAAGAAGAAAAATTACCAATACAGCTTTTGAAAATAAAAAGAGCAATTAAACAAACTAAATATATTGGGTTTTTCTAAGCAAAAATACCATTCGTGACCTAAAATCCCTATGGAAAAAGATTGTGAGTTGACAAAATTGAGTATTTTAAGAATATCCCAAAAGTGTTTTTTCACAATAACTTTCCCATGCACAGTCCTTCAGTCTCAAGATATTTACTAGGAAATGCAGTTCAGTTAATTCACATGGGAATAAAACAAGTAGCCTAAAAAGAAAGTGTGTGTAGGTCTATTTTGCACTTCAAAACTACCAAATAAATTACAAATAATGTCATCATTTTGAATGGCTAATAAAATGCTTGCATTCTTTGATTTTTGCAGTTGTATCTAACATACATATAATGGCCAGAATAAAATGTGCTCTGTTGCCATTTTGCCTATAGTCATAATAAGTATGAAGTACAAACAATTGTTCATGTTTTAGTGTGACTGACAAAAAAACATTTTCAAGAGCACACTTTTTATTTCAATAGCAATTATTTCTTGAAATCCTGCCCAGTTACTGTTTTTTTTAAATATGTGTGGTCACTGTCTTGTATCTTCTGTTATGTGCTCATATGTGTAAAAACAAAGGAAGCTATACAGGAATCTCTGTTAATGCAGCTCTTTTCTTAGAAATTTAAACACTATGTAGAACTTTAAAAAAATTATCTCCTTTCAGCCATGCACACTCATCAGCTATAATTCAAAATCCTCTAATGCTGATTTCAGTGCCTTATGTGGGAATTATCTTGAGGACTAGATCTCTCTCAATAAAAACATCGCTTAGGTCAGGACAGCAAGCTTAATAGGCTGATATTTTGATGTTCACTCTACAACATATGTGTAGCTAACTCACTTCAAAATATCATTTTCAGAATACCTAAGTAAGAAAAAGGGAAAAACATCTTTCCCTTCATGCTTTTTCAAAACCGTTAAAGTTTTTCATGAAAGCTTTATCTAAAGATTCAAACTATTATTATAATAAATATTGCCAGATAGTATAATGAAATAAGTTTTCTTTAACAATATTATCTAATAGGTCACAAAATGATAATACAATATATTATGCTTTTCTCAATACAGAGACAACATACTGTTCATCTTACAAAATTAAGAAAATTCAGTCTAGCACGGTGACTATACTAAACAAGACTGTATTATATACTTGAATGCTGCTAAGAAAATAGACCTTACATGTTCTCATCACAAAGAAGTAATGGGTATTATGTGAGGTTGTAAAGGTATTAACTAACACCACTGTGATAATCTTTTAGCAATATATGTATATCAAATCATCATGCTGTACACCTTAAATTTATACAACATGTCTATTACATCTCAAGCAGCTAAAAAAAAATTTTAATTCAAATAACCAAAAACTAAAATTAAAAAGACCCTTCATTTCACCTATTTATCCATGCATCCAGTCTTTTGTACATGCGTGTACACAGATATCAACATATACATACTATATGTATGTATATGCAAAAAAACACTAACATATAATGTGCTCATTATAGGATCAGGGTGGCCCATACTCATTTTTAATTTCTTTTTTTAGTAGCAATATACTGTGAATATCTTTGCATATACTTATGTATTCTTTTACATCATATTAATGATTCTATCAAATTTCACTTACCACAGTACTCTAATTAGCCGTTATTCCTCCTTCTGAACATTAAAATCATTTTCTTATTACTATTATAGATGAGGATATGCCCTTTTTTTTTTTAAGAAGGCTTCATGCCCAGTGTGGAGCCCAGCATGGGGCTTGAACTCATGACCCTGAGATCAAGATCTGAGTTGAGATTAATAGTCTGATGCCTAACCAACTGAGCCACCCAAGCATCCCGTGCCAAACCTATTTTTAACAAAATGTATTTAGAAAAAATATCTTAGAAAAAAATCAGAGGCTCAAAGTATACAAAAAGTCAAAAAACTTTGGATAGGTTAGAAGAATAATAGCTCAAAATATGGAAATTTCATTGTTAACTTTGTGAAGCAAATAAAGAATGGAATCATTTTTGACCACTTTAACCACACAACTTCCCAGATACTGTCATATACTCCATAGTAGGTCTTAACATATTCCAATATCTTAATAGTCATTAACTAATAAGTTTCCATTTGCTATTTTGCTCAAAGTTATTTTAATGGGCAATACTCTATATAACCATCCTCAACCACATAATGGGAATTTATGAGAGTTTCATCAGCTTTTAGAGGTTGAAAGAGTGTAACAAATATATAATTGTATAGAATGTTCTAGATTCATAATTTTGTAGCCACTTTAAAGATAGTTTGACTATACTATTAAGACCATGTATTAGTCATTTGTACAACATATAGTAATAAAATGAGTAAGGACCAAACCACAAATCTTATTTAGATGTATAAAAGCTTGCTTAAAAAATTCAACATAAAAACTCATAATTTCTAAATCTCAATATAAATCAAACCCAAATTAAAGGTTATTTTGCATAATTTGCTTTCCAAATGATTATCCACTAGGGAATTTAATGAAAGAACTTAAGTATTTGTATATTGCCCTTTGCTGTTCATCAACATTAAGTAAAATGCATTCTAAATTTTTGTTATATTGTATGCACAGATTAAATTTTTCCTCTACTCGAAAGATTTTTTTTTTTTTTTTTTTTTAACATTTTTTATTTTTATTTTTGGGACAGAGAGAGACAGAGCATGAACGGGGGAGGGGCAGAGAGAGAGGGAGACACAGAATCGGAAACAGGCTCCAGGCTCCGAGCCATCAGCCCAGAGCCTGACGCGGGGCTCGAACTCACGGACCGCGAGATCGTGACCTGGCTGAAGTCGGACGCTTAACCGACTGCGCCACCCAGGCGCCCCTCGAAAGATATTTTTAAAAAATAAGAACTCAAATATTCTCATACGAGCCCATCAGTAGTTTGCCAATATTTATTATTCATTCCCTACATTTTTACAGATGACAGGTTTAAAAATAATTGTGTTAAACTGATATTAAAAATCACTGGCAAAATCAAGAAAATAGTAGTTTTTAGATATTACTACTCATGAAAATTTTTATTTAGAATTGTTATTATCAATAAATACTATATACCAAAGGCATTAAAATGTTAAAGTTGACAGAATTTATAAGTAAATTTTACTTATATCTCAACATAATGTTGTGCATGGGTTTTACTTTTAGGCCAATAATTGTTTTTAGATCAGTAATTATATAAATTATCCACCTGTATAAAAAAGGCCATTAAATAGACCAATAAAAGCATAAGACTGGTCATTCTGTCCTTTGACCCAGTATTACAAATTAGACATGCCACTCACACAATTAGGTAAATCACAATCTTCCTGGGTTTTAGGAAGAGTTACAGGCTTTTAAAAGTATCCTCTTTTTTTGGTTCATTCAAATAAAAAGTTGTCACAGCATAGTTTAAATTTTAGTCCATAGGCTACTATTTTTATATATAAGCCTAAAAATTGTGAAAAATTGGGATACCCCACTAAATTTTTACATATTTAAAAGATGTTCCTTTATCTTAGCTTACTTTTCAAGTACTGCATCCAAGAAGAAAATACAATGATTGTACAGATTAGGAAAGGCAAGATTATATGGCAAAAGTGAATAATACCCAAATATTAGTACCCAAATTTTTATTTCTAACACACTACCTGGTCAACAGATAGATAAGAGGTTCCATTTATTGTAGAGACCTAGGGACTCAGGCTGAGGATTCTCTCAACCCAGCTTTCCATAGTCAGAGTGCCAGAGGGAAGACAATATAACCTATTACACACTTCTCACAAACCATTTGCTAAATCTGTACTTTATATACCTAACTTTAAGGATTTAAGGACACAGAGAAAAAGTCGAAATGTTGGTCACTGGCCCTAATTCTAACACAAACACTTAAGAAGTTTAGCAGGTGGTGAAAATGCATTTTGTTGGATAAAGTCATTGAATTCCATAAATAGGGAAATGGTGAAGATCTTTCAATGTATTTGTGTATTATTGAGTTATTGGCATAAAATAACCCTTCTTAAATGTTCGAGAATTAATGAATGATTGAATTAATGAATGAGTTTTTTAGTGAGTAAATACTCACAAAACTTTCTCCCCGAGAAAAAGACAATGACATCATGAAGATAATTCTGTTACTGTTTGAGAAACTTGCCAGGGAGGATATTTAATGGAAGTTCCAAAATTATGTATTTACTAGCACGATAAATTAATTTCTTGGCAATATGTGGATTGAGACTGAGGAAATAAAATATTTTCCTTTTAAGATAATTGTCTATTCAATTAAACGAGTTTTCCCCTCAAGTACCACCCAAATGTGTTATACATTCTTGATTCTGCCAAAATAATAAAAAATCAAAAGTATAATATTATATTTAGACATGCCCCAGAATTACAGGTATTTTAAGTCAGGATAGGAGACAAGCATGGAAACAGGACTATAACATAAGGCAAAATAAGATCACTACTATAACACAGGTCCGTACTGGTCCCAAAACATGAGTGTTCTATGCCACAGCCATTTTAACTTATTCTTCAAAACAAAACTTTCACAGCTCAAATAATTTCAGTAGCTTATAAATTTCTTCTTATTACACAAGCAAAAATAATCCCTAGTGGCATCCTTTAACAAAAATACAGCCTTAACATTCCTTATGTAAACCTAGAATAAGTTTTCTCAGTTTACAAGAAAAAAAATCAGAAATGTTGACATAGTTTTAGGATTATGTTTGCTGGTCTTTTTTAAGAGTCTTCAAGGTACTTTTTCATTTATATGTATGTACACACACACACATAAACATAATTAACTTCTCTAATATTTAATAATTCATATAGGGACTAATTTCACTCATTAAAATGTGGCAGATGCTGGCAAATACAGTAATTTCCCCATGTGGCAAATGGCCTTCATCACCAACTACCCCATTCTAGAAGCCATTTCACATTCAAGTATTTAGTTTTCCTGTCTGCATTAACTTTAAAAAAGCATTTAATGTTGCCATTTGTGCTTGTATGATGTGATGATACTAACTCTAAAGAACACATTTGTTAAACACCTTATAACTCAGAACAACAAGTTCACAAAACAGTTTGAATCATCCTTAATCATTTCTAGAAAAAAGATTAAGCTGGTGCTGTTTCAAACATCCAACTCTTTGCATGATACTTCAGCCACAGTAAGTCTGTCTGCCCTTCCAGACATCTTGGTAGGGCAGCTGAAATCTCACTCTGTTTATTTCAGAAGGCTTGTTCCTACTGCAATTCCATCATACTATGCTGAATATTACTATGAAGAGAAAGTTCTTCTCTGCCTTAGGCAATTGCAGGCAAGGATTATATAAAAAATCAATGGAAAAGAGAATGCTGCAGACACAATGCAATATTTAATTCTGGGGGAAGAGGACTAGCTGGACTTTAAGACATATATACAACTTATTTCTGAGACCATGCTCAAATTGTCCATTTAAATCCATATGCAGGTTTGAATCAGGCTCAAATTCAGTAATGAAGCTATTATTGATTCTGCGGAACATGACTTCAAAATTGAGCAAATACTGAACAAACTATGAGGAGCTCTTAAACTCTGGACGTATGTACCTAGACATCTCAATTTAACAACCAGACATACATTAAACAGCATTAATAGCCAGGCACTTAATGGATCAATTCCCACTGTTTGTGTAATGTGGAAATAAAAAAGGCTTATTAAATGACAAGCTTTCCCTGGTTTGTGCTAATTAATTATACACCACATCTGACTGCTAATTTAGTGGGAAAATGCAGCCCCGAACCACAGTTTCAGCTTGAACTTTGCCTCACCATCACCCAGTTCAGCACAGAGTGCCGCTGCAGCCCGCCTCTGAACGACACCAGTATTAAATTAGAGCACAAGGCCATCAATTTAATAAGTGCTGCAGCAGGTAATTTGAATAAGGACATATTAGTATTCTACCAGTGCACAACTAAAAGCAGCTGACCTTTCAGACCAAAGAAGATCCTTGAACACATTCAGCTGAATCTGAGAACACAGTAATAATCTGACAGTGGTAAGAGTGCCAAGAGAGACGTTTACGATCCTGGACCCATTACTATACATCAGGCTCTCTGTGGTATTACGCGAATAGTTTATATACCTCGGCCTCTCATTTTGCTCTTGCTCCCTGCCATGAAAGAAAAGACACAGAACTCAAGCTCATAAAAAAAAAAAAAAAAAAAATCTTATTTTCTTTCTTTTTTTAATCTTGTTTTCAATACATTTGGAAACTCTTATACTTTGGATTTGTGGTGCCAAGAACACAAAACTAATTGATGCACATGTAAATCAAATCTGAGAAGCCACATAAGAAATCGTCAATTTCCTAAAATATGAGGCAAACTTAACATTAGCAAAAATAAACGTGAATCTATTAAAAAAAAAAAAAAAAACCTGCTGTGAAACAACCAGGAACCACAGCACCTAGAGCGAATAAGAGCTTGGGCGCAGGAGTAAGAGTAGAACTGGGTTTGAGTCCCTGCTCTGTCACACATTTACCATCAAAGATGCAGTTACTGAACTCAATGAATTCAGTTCAACAGATGTTTATCAAGTCCATCTCAACCCATGTTGTAAGCCCTAAGGTTATAAGGATGAAAAAAGATTTGATCCCTGTTTTCAAGGAGATCAAAATCTAGCAATGGTGACAGAAACAGGCACTATTAGTCACAGTACAGAATGAGAAACCCCTTCAAGCACAGAGAACAGTGATGAATTTGCCTGGTGGTTTCCAGGAAAGGTCCTCACACATGGCAATAGCGATTCTGGGTGTCACGAACATTTCACCAGCACAGAGGAAGGAATGCCCTCTGATGAGAAGTTTTCATCAAATGGCAAAACTACTACATTGTAATAGGAAGATATATCGGATTAACTTGAAGAAGCATGAGAAGTTGTAAGCATGTGATCCTGTGTGCTTGAAAATGGTTTCTATGTAAGTATAAATACAATGTATTAGTGGGTTTAAAATCAACGTGTGGAGGGAGCGGCCAAAATGTTTACTTTCTCGGCCTCACAATAAAAGTGTAAGTCAAAAACACGTCTGGAGTTCCACCCAAAGGAAGGAATATGCAACTAAGCCAGGAGTGTGCAAGCACCACACTTTGGTAAAGGGGTTTCCCTCCCTAGACTTACTACTACACCATCCTCTCTTCCTCTGCTATTTAGGTAACCAGAGGAGGGGAGGACAATAGGAAAGATGTCATTACAGATCTTAAAGCTACTTTATCTTTTTTTAAATTCTAAACTTTGACACCTTATCTACTATTACTTACAAAATACTTCTTTCACGTTCTATAACCAGCGCTGACACTGACACAGCAAATACTGATGCCGCCTTACTGCTTATTTACAGCTGCATGTATTCTAACCGGTTGTTGCCTGTGCTCTACAGGTTATTGAATATTTTGAGTATCACCTGCATAGCCACAGTCCCAGCAGAACACAGAGGATGAGGTAACTGAAGGGAAGAACTATTTAGAAAGTCTAGGTAGGAGTAAAAGAAACCACCGAGGTGCCTTGGGGCTACTAATTTGGGGCTGCAACCACTCCTATGACCAAAGAGGCAGGACAGGAGCCTTAGGAGAGAAACAGCCAATACATTGGCAATGTGGCAGGGCCAAACCTGATGAAGCAATACCCTGACCTCACTGAGCTGTCACCCTTGATCTTTTGCAATACCTCTTATTGGCCATATCCAACCAAGAAGCTTAAGTCTAAGAAATCCATGGATGCAGAACTAAAGTTTCTTTGTACCTATGGGGCACAAAGCAGAGAAGAGAGTGGTAGAGAGTGGTTCTGGAAAAGTGAAGGAAAAATAATCTAGCACATATTTTGCTCCTGCTTGTATTAACGGAGTTATACCAGCCTGTTCAAAGTCACAATGGAGAACTTCCTCCCAAGTCCAAGTCAGTCTTCCTGGTTTCTAGGGTCCCAGACAGTCTATGCTTCAGGAATCCCATTCCTAATCCTGCCTTTGTCTGGGAATAGCCTATTGTCAACAGCTTTCTGAAAATCTGAGTTGCCTATTAAAACATGCTATTCCTCTAGACTACTCTCTTTATAAATGATAGCTAAAGCTAAAAGTGGTTTTGTACCAATGGCTGCTGGTATTCATGTATGCTCTTTTCACTTAACTTTTGAAAATTGCCTTCTCTGTAATGCAAAGCTGAACCAAAGGAAATATCAGTAATGACAGTCTTTTTGAAACCTACAAAATCATGTAGCAGCCTTCTGTTGCAGCCAATAAAAGTAAAATGAGAAACCATGCAGGCTTAGTCTAGGATAGTGGCATGGAGAGGTGATGGGGTGGAGGTGGCATATTCCCGAGATAGGACTTCATGACAATTGAATTTGGAGGATGAGGCAAGAGTCATGAATAACTGGTTTGAGTGACTAATTCATTGCATAAGAATTCAATTAGTCAAGATGAAGAATAAAAGGAAATGTATAGGCTTTATAAACTTCATGAACCAACCTTATTTTTTCTTTATTGACTAAAATGCAACACTGAGAAAATAATTAAGTTTCAGGGAACCTGGGTGGCTCGGTCAGTTAAGCGTCCGACTCTTGATTTCAGCTCAGGTCGTGATCTCATGGTTATGAGATCAAGCATTGCGTCAGGCTTGGTGCTGACAGCACAGAGCCTGCTTGGGATTCGGCCTCTCCCTCTCTCTGCCTCTGCCTGCCTCTCTCTCTCTCTCTCTCTCAAAATAAGTAAATAAATAAACTTTTTCAAAAAAGAAAACAATTAGGTTTTCAATGATTTTTCAGTTTAGAATAAGTGCAGGAGGTAAGCAAGTGACATTTGGGAATCCCTCAAGAAAATGCTACATTTGCAGGGTATAAGACTAGAATAAATTTACCCCATAATAAGTGACCTAAAGCCTCATTACAACATTATGAATATGAAGTTATCACAGTATAAACATCGAGATATCTTAAATAACTGCCATTGTCATTCTTACATATAAGCTACAAGGTGAGGGAGAAAAACACCTCACTTGAATATTAATTTTTAGTAATACACAAGGAAATGAAGAACAAAACATAAACACAGCTGAAGTAGCATAGGTAAATATATTCAGTGTCACATTCATTTATTTTTAAACCCACTCATTTATTTTTAAACTCATGTCATCAAGGTACTTAATTATACGCAGGAAAAACCAACTCTAAGCAGAAAATAAAATTATTAAAATAGCAGGTTATAGGGCACAGGACAGAGAGCTCTGTAAAAGCCTCCAGATACAACAACAGGTAAGCAGTTGAAACAGGGAGACCTTGATTCACTGTTGCAATTGGCAGTGAGAAGTAGCCCCTAGGGCAGAACCGTTCCAATCATCCCTGCTCTTTTTCCTCAATGCCAGCATTTGTCTCTACTAGCAGCAACCTTCAACACGGGCAAAGAAAATACAGAAACTAGAGAAGAATATCACTTACATCCTAACAATAACAAAGCAGATTACCTATAAAATCACAGATGGTTTTACATCCATTAGTGTGCTGAGAATGCAAAGAAGCCCAATAAACCATAATCCAGAAAATGCTGAACTTCTTGGCTGCTTGTGTCTTTGGTACAGACATGGGAGTAGAAAGAAGCCACCTTGGACACAGGTAAGAATAAAACACCTACAATTTTAACTAAATTTTAAATACCAATTAGGGGATGGCATGAGACTTTAGAACCCCTGGGAGAACTAAACAAAAAGAATCTGCACCTTTTCCACAGGCCTTCATCAAATGTTCAGGAGTCCCATCTGGGAATAAATGCAAGCTTGAGAACAGCACCCCCATGTTCATTGCATTTCATTGTATTATTTACAACAGCCAAGACATAAAAACAATCTAAGTGTCCAGCAAAATATCAATGGATAAAGAAAATGTGGTGCATATCTACAATGGAATATTAGCTACAAAAAATGAGAAATACTACCATTTTCAACAACATGGATGGACCCTGAAGGCGTTATGTTAAGTGAAATAAGTCAGAAAAAGACAAATACTGTATAACCTCACTTATGAATGGAATCTTTTAAAAAATCATAGGGAAATAAATCAGATTGTTGGTTATAAGTGTGTGGGGGGGTGGATAACTTACAGTTATAAGATGAAGAAATACAAAGGATGTAACCTACAACATGATGACTGTAGCTAACACTGCTGCATGATATACTGGCAAGTTGCTGCGAGTAAATGCTAAGAGTTCTCAATGCAAGAGAAAAAATTGTTTTCCTGTTCCTTTTTTTCTCGCTCTTCATTTTATCCATATGAGATGATGGATGTTAGCTGAACCTATTGGGGTAACTGTTTAGCAACATATGTAAATTACACCATTATACTTTATGCCTTGAACTTATACTGTCAGGTATGTCAATTATTTCTTAATAAAACTGAAGAAATTTGTTCACGAGGAATATTAAGAGAAGAGCAGAAGAGATGAGTGAGACCCACCTCACTGAGGCACAGGTGTACAGGACCTGCAGAAGTCTGAGACCATGACAGAGGAGAACTAAAAATTCTCTAGGCATTCTGGGCCCCACATTCATCAATACTTGGAATTAAAGATGAGGTATTATAGATCCTAGTGAGATTAAAGAATAATGAGATATTATAAACAATCATATGCAAATAAATGTGATCACTTAGAGGAAATGAACTGATTCTTTGAAAAAACTTACGTAAACTGACAAAACAAATAAAAAATCTCAATAGCATTATACCCATTGAAGAAAATGAATTCAGAATTCAAAAATATCCTATAGGACCTCTACTCCTGACCATGATAGAGTAATAGGGCCCAATCTCCACCCCACCTCAACCCCAGAAGAGTAGATAATTCTCAGAGATTGCACAGAGCTGCGCAGTTTGTGTTCCCATGAGTCAGAGTGAAAAGGCCTCCTAATTCTTAGTGAAATGAATTAAAATCCTCAGAAGTATATCTCCTAGAAATATAACTCAATTAGCCCTACACTAAACGATGTCCTGGATCCTCACTAACAAAGCATAAAAGCAAACTTCAAATGAATCAAACTAATCCCCCAAAATTTAACTGCATAGCATTTTTTTAATCCAACACTAAAAAGAATGTAGCAAAAAAAAAAAAAAACAAAAACCATAAGAAGAGAGGAGGGTGACTGTCTGGCACCAAATCAAAATTATCAGTTATATACAGTGTCTAGAAAATATGACTCAGAACCAGGAGAAAAATCAGTACAATCAGATCCAGAAATGAAAAGGATAATGAAATTAACAAAGATATTAAAATAGCTTTATAAGTATCCTCAAGTGCTGAAGAATATAGAGAAATAAACAAATGGGGCTATATCAAACAAAAAAGCTTTTGCACAGTGAAGGAAACCATCAGCAAAATGAAAAGGGCAACCTACTAAATGAAAGAAGATATTTGCAAATGATGTAACTGATAAGGGGTTAATATTTCAAAATACATAAAGAACTCACACAACTCATTATCAAAAAACAAACAAACCAATTAAAAAATAGGCAGAGGATCTGAAAAGACCTTTCTCCAAAGAAGAATACATAGAGATGGCTAACAGAAATGCAAAAAGATGCTCAACATTACTAATCAACAGGAAAATTAAAATGGTATTTGTCTTTAAAAGCACATCAAAACACAATTAGATATCATCTCATACCTGTCAGAATGGCTAGTATTTAAAAAAAAAGTAAGAAAAAAACAAGTGTTGCTGAAGATTTGGAAAAAATGAAACACTTGTGCACTGTTGGTGGGAATGTAAACTGGTTCAACCATGACGGAAAACAGTATGGATGCCCCCCCCCCTCCTTTTGTTAAGTTTATTTATTTATTTTCAAAGAGAAAGAGAGAGAGAGAAAATCCAAAGCAGGCTCTGTGCTGACAGCAGAGAGCCCAATGCGGTACTCAAACTTACTAACTGTGAAATGACCTGAGCCGAAGTTGGATACTTAACAAAATTAGCCACCCAGGCACTACTGGAAGATCCTTTAAAAGTTAAAAAACAGAACTACCATGGGATCCAACAATTCCACTGCTGGGTATTTATCCAAAGTATACAAATACTAATTAACCATTTGCAACTACGTGGACAGAACTAGAGGGTATTATGCTAGGCAAAATCAGTCAGTCAGAGAAAGACAAATATCATAACACTTCACTCATATGAGGGCTTTAAGATACAAAACAGATGAACATAAGAGAAGGGAAGCAAAAATAATATAAAAACAGGGAGGGGGGAAACAGAAGAGATTTAAATATGAAGAACAAACAGAGGGTTACTGGAGGGGTTGTGGGAGGGGGGATGGACTAAATGGGTAAGGGGAATTAAGCTATCCACTCCTGAAATCATTGTCGCACTATATGCTAATGTGGATGTAATTGAAAACAATTTTAAAAAATGATACCAATTAAAAAGATAGAAGCACCTCTATTTTTATTGAAGCATTATTTACAAAAGCCAAAATATGGAAGCAACTTAAGTGTCTACTGATACATAAATGGATAAAAAAGGTGTGATTACACATATGTATACAATGGAACATTACTCATCCATTAAAAAAGAATGAAATCTTGCCATTTGCAACAATATGGATGGCTCTACAGTATATTATGCTAAGTGAAATAAGTCGGGCAGAGAAAGACAAATACCATATGATTTTATTTATAGGTAGAATCTAAAAACAAAACAAAGGAATAAATGAAATTAAACAGAAATAGACTCATAAATACAGTGAACAATCTGGTGGTTGCCAGAGGGAGGGAAGGGATGAAATGGGTGAAACAGGAGAAGGATATTAAAGGTACAAATTTCCAGTTATAAAATAAATAAGCCAGGGATACAATATACAGTATTGGGAATATGGTTAATAATATGTAACAACATTATATGGTGACACATGGAAGTTATATATATGGTGGTGGTCATTTCATAATGCATATAAATGTTGTATACCTGAAATTAATATACTATTGTATGTCAACCACACTTTAAAAAAAGAAAAAAAAGAATATAGAGGAAAACATGAGCATAATGAGGAGACATAAAAGATACTACCAAAATTAAACAAAAGAAAAATAAATGAAGTGTCCGAAATAAAAACTATACCAGATGAGATTAACATGTTATACACTGAAGAAGAAAAGATCTGTGAACTTGAAGACATAGCAAGAAAAACTATTACATATAAAACACACAAAGGAAAAGATAGCAAAGAAACACTGAGCTCACAACTTGTGGGACAATGGCAAATAATTTGTAATCACAGTCTCACAAAGAAGGGAAAAGACAGAAAAAAGATTTGAAGAAACAGTGGCCACACATTTTCTAAATTTAATAAAAATTATAAAAGCAAGTCAAAGAGTGTCAGTGTAGCCCAAAATAACAAACAGAAACAAATATATAACAAGGCACACCATAATTTAATTTCTAAAAACCTGTGATAAAGAGATGATTTTAAAAGCATTTGGGGGATGGGGGAAAGAACATCACCAACAGAGGAACAAAAACAATAATTAAGCCTATTTCTCATTAGAAACTCTCCAAGCCAGAAGAAAAGAGAGTAACATATTTAAAATACTGAAAGAAAACTAGAATTCTATACCCAGTGACACTATCTTCCAAAATGAAGAGAAATTAATGAAGACTTTCAAACAAACAAAAGTTGAGAGAATCAATTGCCATTAGATCTGGGCTGCAAGAATGCTTGAAGGAAGCTCTTCAGAAAGAGGGAAAGGGATACTTGATGAAAATATGGAATTACAGAGGAATAAAGAGCACCAGATCTGTGACTATATAGGCACATATAAAAACTATTTTTCTTGCCTTTTTAATCTCCTTAAAAATATTAACTCTTTACAGAAAAAAATAACTTATCACAAAGTTTATAAAACACATCAAACCAAAATATATGAAAAAATTGCACAAAGGAAAGAAGAACAAATGAAGATATCTTATTATAACATTCTTTCACTGAAAAGAGGTATAATATTATTTGAGGGCACTCCATGATACATTAAAGATTTATTTTTTAAACCCTAGAATAACCACTAAGATGAAACAGAGACATATAGTTTATAAACCAATAATATAGATAAAATTAAATAATAATATTGAGTTAAAAGAGTGTAGAAAAAAGAAAACATAGAAGAATATATTAAAAATAGCCCCTACACCTTCCACAAAAATTAACTCAAAATGGATCATCGACCTAAATGCAAACACAAAACTATAAAACTACTGAGGAAAACAGCAGAAAACCTAATGACTTTTTAAATACATGGCAATGACATTAAATATAACATTAAAGGCACAACCCATGGAGGAAATAATAAGCTGGACTTCATTAAATTTAAAAACTTTGGCTCCGCAAAAGACACTGACAAGAGAACAGGAAGACAGGTTACAAACTGGGAGAAAATACTTGCAAAAGACATGCCTGATGAAGGACTGTTATCCAAAATATAGGAAGAACTCTTAAAACTCAACAACAAGTGGGGTGCCTGGGTGGCTCAGTCAGTAAAGCGTTCGACTTCCTCTCAGGTCATGATCTCGTGGTTTGTGAGTTCAAGCTCCATGTCGGGCTCTGTGCTGACAGCTCAGAGCCTGGAGCCTGCTTCAGATTCTGTGTCTACCCCTCTCTCCGCCCCTCCCCTGCTTATGCTGTCTGTCTGTCTCTCAATAATAAATGTTAAAAAAAAAAATTTTTTTAAACTCAACGAGAAATAGATTCTAGACCTGAACAGACACTTTACCAAGGAAGATATATAAATAATAAACAAATGAAAAGATGCTCCATATTATATGTCATCAGAGAAATACAAACTGAAACAACAAGATATCAGTGCACATCTATTAGAAAGGCCAAAATCCAGAACACCGACAACACCAAACGCCAGCCATGTTCTGGAGTAACAAGAATTCTCATTCACGGCTGGTGAAAATGCAAAATTGCATAGTCCCTTTGGAAGATAGTTTGGCAGTTCTTACAAAACTAAACATACTCTCACCATATGATCCAACCATCATGTATATTGGTTTTTAGCCAAAAGAGCTAAAAACATGACCACACAAAAACCTGCATACTGATGCTTATAGTAGCTTTATTCATAACTGCCCAAACTTGGAAGCAATAACGATGGCCTTCAGTAGATGAACAGATAAGTAAACTGTGGCATATCCAAAAGAATCTTATTCAGCAGTAAAAAAAAAAAAAAAAAAGAGTGAACAAGTCATGAAATGACATGAAGGAATCATAAGTACATTTTACTAAGTGAAAAGGCTACTTACTGTATGATTACAACTATTTAACATTCTGATAAAAAGAGATGATGAGGGTATCAGTGTTATACCAAGGGTTGGGAGAGAGGAAAAAGTGAATGAACAGAGAAAAGAGGATTTTTAGGGTAGTAAAACTATTCTAGAGTACACTGTAATAGTGTATATGTGTCATTGCACATTTGTCAAAACCCAGAGACTGTGTAGCACTGGGAGTGACCCCTGGTATATACAGTGGAATTTGGGTGATAATGGTATGCGTGTGTAAGTTTATCAATTGTAATAAACACACAACTCTGGTGTGGGATGTTGACAGTGAGGGAGGCTGCAACAGATACGCAGGGGTAGTAGTTTCAGCTCCATTTTATTGCCAAAGTTGACTTACTTTTTTTGAGCAGTTTTACATTCACAACAAAATGGAGCAGAAACTACCCACCCCTGCATCTCTGCCCCAACCTACCTCACTATCAACATCCCATACCAGAGTGCTTTGTTTATTACAATTGATAAACTTACACACGCATACCATTATCCCCCAAACGTGACGGGAATTAAGGAGGGCACTTTTCGGGATGAGTACTGGGTTTCATATGTCAGAGATGAATCACTGGGTCCTACTCCTGAAGCCAAGACCACACTGTATGTTATTTAACTTGAATTTAAATTAAAAAAAAATAAGTCTACTTTGAAAATTAGTAAGATAATACATTTCAATGTGAGTATATAGAAAATTCTATTAAATACAATTGGCCTAAAAGCCTAAATTAAAAGGCAGAGTTGTCAAACTATATATTTAAAAAAGGAAAAAACAACTATATACTCTGTACAAGAAATCCACTTTAAAAATAATGACACAAATAATAGAATTGAAATGAATCATAGGAAAGCTACAGGAGCTATATTATTTTCAGACAAAGTGGTTTTCAGAACAAGACATATTACCAGATATAAAGAAGACTATTTCATAATAACAAAAAAAGTTAATTCACCAAGAGAATATAACCCTAAACATGTATGTACCTAAAGCTGGAGCTTCAAAGTATATGAAGCAAACACTGATAGAACTAAAAGTAGAAATAGAAAATTCTCAATTTTAGTTGGGAATTTCAACACTCCTCTCTTGGTAATTAATAAGTAGACAGAAAAATCAGTTAAGGATATATTCTACTTGACCTAATTGACATTCCATCTCAGGACAAGAGAAAACATATTCTTTTCAAGTACACATGTAGCATTCAACAAGAACCACCATATTTCTGGGCATAAAACAAATCTCAAAAATTTTTAACAATTGATATCACATGACATATGTTTTCTGAATGTGGCAGGCAGAATGATGGGCCCATAAACATGTATACTAATCCCTGAAGCCTGTAAATATACTAAGTTACATGGAAAGTAGGAATTAGGGTCACCAGTGAAATTAAGACTGCTAATTTAGTGACCTTAAAATACAGTTGGAATTCTGGATTTTTCAGATGAACCTAATGTTATCTACAAGTTCCTTTAAAGTGGAAGAAGACAGAAGAGGGAGAAGAAAGATAGCAACATTAAGGCTCCACACATTGCCGACTCTGAAGATGAAGGAAGAGGCCCATGAGCCAAGGATTATGGGCAGCCTCTAAAAGCTAGAAAGATCAAGGAAATGGATTCCCCCCTCCCCCACAGACTCCAGAAAAAAATGCAGCTTCACTGTCATTGTGATTTTTTTTTTTTAAACAACAGTGTGTGTAATGCATCTTCCCAGTAACATTTCCTTTCATTAAGATATAAGTGCCGGTAAATTTATGTGTAGAAGCAAACTGGATAAGCCATGAGCTTAAATCCTTGAAACTACACTGTGTATAAGCCATCCTTCAAGTAACATCTTCTTTCATTAAGATGTAAGTGTTTTTAATCTTATGTGTAGAAACATATGGGAAAAGTCATGTACCTCCCTCCTCCACCCCAGATGTCTTTCCTAGCATGATGCCCTTCTTCATCCACATTTGTGTTTCAGGTGTAGAGAGGAGAGAGTGAACTTTTGTCTGTTGGTCTCCCTGGACTGAAGAGACAGAGGGTGCAAAGCCAAGACTGTTACAACTCTCAGAATGGCTTATTACCCAGAGCTGTCTGTCTGGGTCAGACAAGGAAATGGAGGGAAAGCTTCCTGTGGAAAGATTTCCTGTCCCAAAGGAGGTGAACCGCAAAAGGATGAAGAGATGGACGCTGCCTCCCTGGCTCCTCTTGGCAGCAATGAACTCCACTCCCCAGGCATCGGTCACCTCTAATCTTTTTAATCATAACACTTCCATTTGTATCGGTGTGTTGGTATTGATGAGATCATGATATCGTATATGGGAATTTTTTCTGTGTAAATCATCAAGTATAAGAAGAAACTATGGGACTCTGAGCCTTGCTTTAGAGAATTTGCAGTGGAAAAAATGGGTGTCATCCAACCAGCTTTTAATCATTTTGACTCAAGTGAAAATGCTCATAATTTCACACTGTGAATCGACATTTACAACCCTTAGGGGTGGGCCTTCAGGCCTGGCTCTTGACGATGATGTTTTGCACAACTCAGACTCCCTCTGCTCTCACCAACAGGTCCACTCCCGCTTTTTCACTCACACAGCTCCTGAAGCTCACTCTGCTTCTTGCAGAGGTTGAGAGTCCCCAATTTTTTTTTCAATTTGGATGTAACAACCCTAGTAGTTTATGTTCATCAGTTGTCTGTATATCTCTATATTTTATCCATTTTTTTTTTTTTGATGTGTAGAACTAGTTTGAAACTCGTTGTTTCCTTGTGGTAAGTGGTCAAGATGCTACCACAGGACCTGAGGCACTGATGAACGGTGTTATTTTGGACTTTCAACATGCTTCTTGGCAAGGTAGCTCTGATGGAGTTACTTTTTATTTCCATGTTCTATGAAGGTGTTGGTACTCTGCCTGAATGTTGTTCTCTAGACTGGATTGACTTGTTTCCTTGTGTCCTCAGTGCGGCTTTCTTCTTCAGTGTTGTAGGTTGGACAAATGCTACCAGAGAGAGTAAGAGACTTATATCTCTTGGCTGGCGCTCATGGACACACAGTCACTGGAGCGGGAGCAACCACAAAACTGTTATTTACTTACTTCTTTTTTGGAGCCTCACCTGTCTAGCTTAGAGAAAGAAAAACAATAATTTTACAGGCATTTTTAGGGGTCTCTTTTGGTTCTTTTGTTTGAAAGGATATCTGGGGGGGGGGGCAAACTTTTAAAATAAATGTCCTCTTCAAAAAAATCCAAAAAAAAACAAAAAAAACCTGGCATCTGAGTAGGAGTATGAAAATTACACCTTTCCCAAAAATTAAGTTGGAAAAAATGTCTTTAAAAAATTTTTTTAAAGGTAGAGTGCTCTTTTTTACCAATTTTAATAAGGAAGGAAGGAAGGAAGGTGTAGAATTAACATTTCTGTCCCAGCTCCCAGTGAAATGGATAAAGAAAGATATAATCAGACAATACCATCTACTCATGGATTGTTGTTGTATGAGCCAGTCTGAAGGCCCACCTTAATTTTTATTTAACTGTCTTGTAGCTCTTCTTCTGAGAGAGCAAGCTTTGTTCTGTACTGTTCTGCTCCTGACTATTAACACTGGTGATGCACACACTGCACTTCTTCATTCTCTTCTTGCTCCCTTACTGGCCTGAGTTTCTTGTGCGTTTTCCTCCGCATCCTTCTTTGTTAGAATAGGTACATCAGCTGTGTAAATAGAGCAAGAAAACAGTACTCTGCACCTGTAGCATTTATGCAGTGTTGCAGCTGTGCACTGGTAAAAATGCAGGCTTTTTAACAATGTGATCTTTACTGATGCACCCACAAGTACCCCGTGTGTTTTAGGTATTTTAGTAGTATCTGTTCAATAAATATTCAAGTTGTAGAAAAGAAAAGAAAACAAAACAAAACAAAAAATCATATGCTTAATGCTTCAAACTATACTGTGTATAAACCCTCCTTCAAGTAACATCTTTCATTACAATATATCAATGGATTGGGGACTTTTTTATTTTTTTAATTAAGTTTTCATTTTAATTCTAGTATAGTTAACATACAGTGTAATATTACTTTTAGGTATACAATAGAGTTATTCAATAGTTCCAAACAACACCCAGTCAGGGCTCACCACCACCTTACTCCCAATCACCTATTTCACCCATCCCCCTACCCTCTTACCTTCTGTTTGTTCTCTACAGCTAAGAGTCGGTTTCTTGGTTTGTCTCTCTTTTTCTTTTGCTCATTTGTTTTGTTTCCTAAATTTCACATATAAGTGAAATCATATGGTATTTGTCTTTGACTCACTTACTTTGCTTAGCATTATACTCCCTAGCTCCAACCAGGTCATTACAAACGGCAAGATTTCATTCTTTTTTATGGCTGAATAATAGTCCATGATATATATATTACATTATCTTTATCCATTCATCCATCTATTTTCACCCAGGGAAACCACTTCATAATCCTCAACTACTGAACTGAAGGATAATAAATTTGTAATGTTTTCAGCCATTAAGTTTACTATAATTTATTCCATAGCTTCCATAGAAAACTACTACAATTATAGTATAATTAAGCTAAAAATCAGTAACAGAAATTTATAAGAACTAATCCCTAAATATTTGGAAGTTAAGCAACACACTTCTAAATAACCCACAGACAAAGAAGAAAATTCCAGGAAAATTTAAAAATATATAGGTTTTTGGCTTGCCTGGGAGTCTCAGTCAGTTGAGCGTCCCACTTCGGCTCAGGTCATGATCGTGAATTCGAGCCCCATATCGGGCTCTGTGCTGATGGTTCAGAGCCTGTAGCCTGCTTCAGGTTCTGTGTCTCTCTTTCTTTCCCTCCCTAGCTCACACTCTGTCTGTCTGTCTCTCTCTCTCTCTCTCAAAAATAAAAAAAAAATTATTTGAAATTTTTAAAAATATACATATACAGGTTTACATATACAGGTGAACATCAGATCTCTGTAACATGCACACTGAAATCTACAAAAATGCTATATATACTGACTTGAGGATGAATCTTAATGTAAACTACAGTCTTTGGGTAATTATAATGTGTCAATACAGGTTCATCAATGGTAGTAAATGTACCATTCTTGTGGAGTATGTTGATAAAGGGGGAAAGAAGAGGTGCATGTGTGGAAGCAGGAGATACATGGGAATCTCTGTGCCCTGCCCTCAATTTTTCTGTGAACCTAAAACTTCTCTAAAGAATAAAGTCTAGTTAGAATTAAAATTAAAAATTAATTAGTTTTTAAAATAAAAAAAAATTAAAAATAAGTAAAGCTGTTATATTTAAAAGTAAGCTTAATAAATTTGTTATATAAAAACAAACTGAATCCTGCTTTCCTAGCATGGCAAAGAGCTTAAAAAGCTTGGTATACAGATATAGATACCACCTAATACTGGAACTTGCCCTTTTCATATTCTATGTTTTTTTTTAAAAGGCACATTACTTGATATTTCTATAAAACTTGCAAGTATTGCATGGGGGAAAAAAAACATTAACAAAGCATGACTTATTCATGAATGGCACCCTTAGCCTGATATGGGACAGCAAGCACGCTATCATAGGCATAACTTATTGCTAGAAATGGATAAAATCTCCTTTGCTGTAATTATTAAAATTTCTCCTCTACCCTCCAAGTCAACTTGATTCCAAACATCAAGAGTTTCCCTAAATTTCAGCAAATATTTCATAATTAAAACATAAAATGCATTTGCTAAGAGTACCAAAGTAAAATTACAGTTTATTCTATTTTTAAAAGGCATACAATTGCAGAAAGTACTATTACTTATCAGCACCTAGTTTAAAATACAATACTGCATAATGCTATACGTGCCAATCCTGGATCAATACAGAGACACTAGGGACAGAATGCATGGTATCATTTAGGGCAAAAACACATATATATCAAACTCAAAGATATGAAATATCAATCTAAATTTAGAGAAAAATATTCAGATATTTTTACATAAAATATGATGCCTGTTTCAAATGGAATAAGTGTTTCTTAATAAAAAGGAGCTTCCTGGCACACACGTTATGTTCGTAAGTCAGTAATATTCCAGGACATTCTCCCTGTACTATATACTTTCTCTTTGCCACTTAAATCTTTCAACAACACTGACTTTCTCTTGATAACTTTATAAAAAATCATTATTGACAATAAGCTGACTCAACTTTATATAGTATAAAAATTTATATACAAAATATATATGTACATGTATATGTCATCATCTGCTTTATAGAAAGAAGCAGATTGGAAATTTCCTTTATCAGAATTTCATTACCTTTTAGATACTCTGGTAATTCGACATTCATCTGGTACCCTAGAGAGCGTAATACAGGCCTGGCAAGATCTAATATGAACTAAAGGACTCAAAGCTAAGTATTTCCAAAACTTCAAAAACCAGTAATAAAAATAGGAAGGTAATAATATACTTTGAACTAGAGTTCTAGGATATCTGATGGACCCCATGGCAAAGTACAAACAATAGAATTCTTTCTTGCAGAACATCTGGATAGCAGGCTCAAAAAAAGTAAAGGTTTTGAGTTTCCTCTATTTCTTTTTATATTCGATCCATTAAGTTACTATTTGTAAATGGTTATTATACACGGCCCTGCACAAGCTATTATGATCACTACAGAAGCTCCTCAAGAGAGAAACCTCTTATATCACTGTGTACAACAACATGAAGAAACTTATGCTAAGAAATTAAGTTAATCTAGGGAGCTATTCCTAAGAAAGGAGTACACTTCCATATTGCTACAAGCTGAGACACACTACCATGTATTTATTTTAATATTGCTAAAAAATATGTGGCTGATGTGGAAAATCATTTCTAGTTCCAATGTTAACTTTGTTACTTGTATGGGAATACATCAGCGCATTACAGTGAAATCTAACATGTAACATTTGGAAGGAAATTGAAGGAAAAGGAAGGAAATGGAAGGAGAAGAGACACAGAAAAGAAAGGCTGGAAAAAAAGTGAGCATTCTGCAGACATTAGCTCCAATGACTGTCCTAAGAAATGACGGAGAAATATATGAGAAAGCCTCCGTGGAAATATTATCTTTCCCAAAGTAAATATGTAACATAATTGGTATTTAAATCCAGGTCTTTGCTGGATGCAAAAGTATGCTCTTTCCTTATCCTCAGGATACCTCTCCTGCCATCTACTTTTTGGTTTAGCAATGGTATCAACACATGCATGAAACCAAGTTCTGTCCAGTGGGGGAGGTTCAAGTCTTTCCAATAAATTGTGTATTAGGCAGTCAGTCGACTACTGGATGTGTGTCTAACCATTCAACAAATATCTTTTCCTTCTCTGACCATAGTAAGTGACAGGGAGATTTCTCACCTTCTAGTTAGTATCCATTAGCAAGCAACACTCTGGAAGCCTAGTCCTCAAAAAACCACAATGCAACAAATGTGTTGAAGATAATGCACAGCAAGACTATAGAATGCCTTACCTCCTGCTTTTTTCTCCCTCTAGGTTTGTCACCCACTGTTATTTATTATTTATATCGAACCATAAATGTACAACTCTGTTGATGGGAGTGAAGCCTGTGCCAGAAAGGTCATAGATTTAGTTCACTTCCTTTTCCTTAAACAGTTCTGTGGTTTATTAGCTTTTTAAAAAATTAATCAGTAAGGTTTTTTTGAGTACCTAATTGAGGGGACAACCCATCAACTTTTAATGAATTGTTGGAACATTTTCAAATGTATAAGAAATATATAAACATAATTAATATTTCGCTAAAGGAATAAACTCTAACATTTTTAATGGACTTTTGTCCAAAAAAAGAGGTAAAGTCTCTTTTCAAAGATGAATCAAGGGGTGCCTGGTGGCTCAGGTGGTTGAGCATCCGACGTAGGCTCAGGTCATGATCTCCTAGTTTGTGGGTTTGAGCCTCACATCAGGCTCTGTGCTAACAGCTTGGAGCCTGGAGCCTGCTTTAGATTCTGTGTCTCCCTCTCTCTGTGTCCCTCCCCCTCTTGTGCTCTGTCTCTCTCAAAAATAAACAATCATTTAAAAAAAATTTTAATGACATGAGTCACAAAATGTCACAGATCTCAATGGCAAAAGCAAAATTAAATGACTTGTTCAACATTTTGAGTTTGGTCGAGCTGAAACAATACATATTACTAAAAAATATAACACTATTCCCTAACCCTAAAGTTGGGCTTATAGCCCAGAGTGGAGCTCTCTTCCTAGAAGACACACTAAAATGTGGAGGATAGTGATTGCTGTAATATCCAGGGGTGGGAGAGTGGAGGTGGAGGTGGAGTGCTATGTGCAATTAATTGCAGAGGGTGCATAATGATAACCATCTTGCAAGATGTAAGACGTTCCTTTACAAGGAAGAAATGCCCACCAAAAATGTCAACAGCACCCTGTTAAAAACACCACATGGGCCTATTAAAATTTTAAAAAAAGAAGAATTTTACCCAGTCTATAATGCATGATTTAGCTTTCAAAGTGTTAAAATAAATCTTAACGGAGTATGTGTGCTGCAAGATGACAAACACTGCCACTCTATTTTCTTCAACCTATCTTTGTGACTCAGTTACCTGTCAGTCTCCTAGAGGCACTTAAAAAAAGTTGACAAGTTCTAAATCCTGATCATTGTACACCCATGTAAATGGGTGTCTCCATCCAAGTTAGGTAAATGGTACATTTCTCTAAAATTATTTTAGTTCTGGACATGAATTTCAATCACAGATCCTGAAATTTTGAGCATGTCTTTCATTAGAAACTCAGGAAGAGTAACAGGCAATATATTCTTAAATAATATGCAATTTTAATCCTTTCAAAAAATGAGTCTTTCTATGGGTAATTTTGTGATGGTTCAGTCTCCAAAGTCCATGGACAAGAGAGCTACAACTGTCCTGGCTTTGTTTGTATTGGTGGCTTTCTCCTTGTGAGGTCTCAAGGTGAACTGGTCAGAGGAAGTGCAAACCCTAAGACTCTGTGTATTCATTTTCTGTGGTGTCAATTCAGGTTTAGTATTTACAAATATGAGACTATTTGTTTTCTTACAGTTCTATAAGAATCATTTTGTTAGTGTCCAGTTTTATTGCAAGTTCTCAATTATATGCTGTAATTCCTTGATCTGGATCATAATTTCTCAAATCTGTGATAATCACTAAACTGTTTGGCTTAACCTTTACCTCTGTAAATGGAGTTCAGATTTTAACTCTAATGCATGCTCTTTGAGGCAAGCAAAATGATAAATACAAAGATGTTTAAAGACAAAGCCAAACAACATCCCTTCCCAACATTTCCCATGTTCTAATTCTTTCATCCCCCCTTCTCATAACAAGTGACTGGCATTAACAGTGTGGCAACTTTCATCCATTTCTTCTTGTTCACAGACATATGTAAATATGTATTTACATATATAAGCATATACATAATGCCAGGTGGGGTTTTTCATTTGTTTCATTACTTATATTGAAATAGGATCATTAATGACCTGAAACATACATGTTTTCATCCATAATATATCCTGAACATCTCTACAAGTTAGTAAATATAGATCTCTTGGTATGTTTAATTGAAAGGGAAGGAGATGGGAAGAAATGAAAATTACCAGACTTCACAGACTGTATGAGACAGAACCACAGAGCTGTTCAGCTGCACATAGGCACTATTCTTCAAAACAAAGGAAGAATGACCCTGAAGGCAATTCAGACATCGAGACCCTCCTTATTTTGAAAAGGCAGGACCATTACCTCACTCTCAACAGGCCAGATGACCTCTGCCCAAAGCCATGAGGACAGGACCCAACCCAAAGTAGTAGAGGAAGAACTGGTCAGCAGAAGCCTAGGGACCCTGCCTGGCAGAGCTGCTGGGGCAGGACCTCCACTGTAGTGGATCCAAAAACCATGACTGCTACCCCAGTGGGTCTGGAAGGCAAAGCATCAAGGCAAAGCATCAAGTCAAAGAGGATTATTCTCAAAACTTAAAATCTCCTGGAGCTTGTCTTGCCAGACTTTGGACTTGCTTGGGACCCATCACTCCTTCCTTCTTTCCTATTTCTCCCTATGGAGTGGAATTGTCTACCCTATGCCTGGCCCACCATTGTACTTTTCAAGCATGTAACATATTTGGTTCACTGCTGGAAAGCAACTTGCTCCGAGATGAATCATACGTCAAGTCTCATTCATATTTGGTTTAGATATTTAAGTGACTTGGGACATTAGACTTTAGAGTTGGTGCTGGCATGAGTTAAGACTTTGGAGCTGCTGGGATGGAATAAATATATTTGGCTGGGGTGGTGTACAGGGGAGGAATGCAGTGGGTTGAATATTGGTATTCCCCCCAAATTCATGCTGAAACCGTAATCCCAAAGCAATGATACCTAAAGGTGGAACATTTGGGATGTAATTATATCATGAGGGTGGAGTCCGTGTGAATAAGATTAGTACCCTTATAAGAAGCCAGAGACCTAGCTAGCTCTGTTTCTGCTGTGTGAGGACACAGCAAGATTGCTATCTATAAACCAGGAACAGGGCACCCATCAAAAACCCTAGCTTCCTGGCACCCTGAACCCAGACTTCCAGCCTCCAGAACTATGAGAAACAAATGTTTGCTGTTTAAGCCACCCAGTTTATACTATTTCATTATAGCAGCCAAAGTTAACTAAGACAGATTCATTCTAATCACACTTGTGCCCACTTATCTCTTCTAAAATTGCTCTCATCTAGGTCATCAATGACCTCCACATCATTACATCAATAATCAATTCTCAGTCCCCATCCTACTTACTCTATCAATAGCACTTAATCCTATTTATTAATTCCTTCGCTTGTTAGATTTTCACTTTTTTCCCCAAGTTTTCCGTCTTCAGTTTGGCTTTTCCTTCTACTTCACTGGTTGTTCTTATTCAGTCTCCTTTGCTTCTCCCCAATTCTTAGTATCTGAGTACTCCAAGGTGCAAGTCTAGGACCCTGTTCTCATATCTTCTCATTCCACTGGCAACACCACCCAGTCTCATGGGTGGTGGCATCTACTGTGAAGCCAGATGTATCTCCTGGTCTTCTCCTCCTTATTCAGAGCACTTCCTCACAGAAAACATATCAGAGATGTTTCTTCCTTGGGGCATTTGCTCAACTTGATCCCTCTGTCTGGAATATTTTTCTTCTTTTTTTTACTGTTTATTTATTTTGAGAGCAAGTGTGCATGCAAACAGGAAAGGGACAGAGACAGAAGGGGAGAGAGAAAATCCCAAGGAGGGTCTGCACTATCAGTGCAGAGCACAATGCAGGGCTCAATCTCACAAACCATGGGATCATGACCTGAGCCAAAATGAAGAGTTGGACGCTCAACCAACTGGACCACCCAGGTACCCGTATGGATTATTTTTCTGATAATTCCTTTCAATTCCTTGCTAAAATGTCACCTTTACAAATAGGCAATCATAAGATGCTATTTAAATTGTCAACCTACATCACTACCATCTCATTTAATCACACTATACACATACTCATATCACGATATGATCTTTTATGTTTTTCTCCCCCATCCTATAATGTAAGCTGCACTCTCAACTGTTTTGTACACTAATATATTCCAAGTATCTAAAGTAGCTCTGGCTCATAGTTAGTGTTTAATATTTGTTGAATTAATGAATTTCACTATTGTCCTACCAAAGACACTCCACTTATCTCTAGATTTTTGTCACTATAAATAATGCTGCAATAAATAGCTACTAGATCCTTATATACTGAAGCTTTCATTTCTATGAGCTAGATCACTATAAGTGGGGACTACTATGTCAAAGGTATACGTATTTTTCTTTTAATAGATTTCAGATTACTTTCAAGACATCTGTAACAATATAAATTTCCGTCAGTATTGTAGATGACTATATATTTATATCCTCATATTCCAGTCAACAGATTTTGTTTTAAACAATTTCCTCGATTGTGAACATACAGCATCATTTTGCATATCTGACTACTAACAGATTTGATTATCAGCAGACAATGTCTTGAAAGAAAATCAGAAGAATTATTTAGGTTGACTTAAGTATCCTGTCCTCAAGTTATTCATCTATGAAATAATATTTGAAATAAGATGACCCCTCTGCAAATCTAGAAATATATCAATCAATACAAGACAATCTATTTTCGAATTTTATCGCAAGGCCAGAAATGGAGACTGGAACATCTTAGTATCTTCACATGAGCTAATTTATCAGCTCAGTTTCAGAGAGAAGTCTTCTGAGAAACTAAACCCAAAGATAATTGGGGAATGGTTTAAAACATGGGTCACAAGTCTGGCTTATCTATACATTAGGTACTTAGGACATTGGGCTCTTAACTCCTAGAAAAGAATAGAGGGAGAAGGATGGGCTTGAACCAATTATGACCTGTTTCTCAATATTTCTAGCATTAGCCCTAGCCCCTGGTATTTATTTTAATAACTCAAATACTGTCATGTGGGAACAGGAATAATGGCAAGACTGTTGTAATAATAAGCCTTCTTGATTTCTGCAAGCTTTATTTACAAATACTTATTCCTTGTCAAATCAAATCAAAGGAATCGCTTAGAAATTTATACACCCTTACTCTATTGGGTTTCACTGGTCCTTCTTAATGGAAAAATCTTCCACAAGTTGCCAATGACTGTCTTTACAATTATAGATATATTTTATGCTTTCCTCTTTGTAAAGACTCTGCTTAACACAAATTGAGAACTAAAACTCCCACTAGCATAATAAAATCTACACCAAATACAGCATTTCAAACACAAAAGAAAATGAATATATGCTTTGTGATCAGAATAACATAAAAATAACCATCCCCAATGAATTCTTATGAAAAAATTTTATCTCAAACAATCTGAATCTTAAATTAGTTTATATAGCTCCTTTAAAATATCTTTTAATACCACTGGGTCACTTGTGCTAATAATTTTGTTAAATTGAAATAAAATAATTATTGAAGCCCATCATGAGTACATAGTGTGTTTGAGGGAAAATTTATGTTTATAATTAAATGTTTAAAAAGATATTCATGATTACAATAGAGTTGAGTATATTATCCTCCATTTGTGATATCTCAATCAAAAATTTTTATCCTGGGGTGCCTGGGTGGCACAGTCACCTAAGGGTCTGACTTCAGCTCAAGTCATGATCTCACAGTTTGTGAGTTTGAGCCCCACGTCGGGCTCTGTGCTGACAGCTCAGAACCTGGAGCCTGCTTCGGATTTTGTGTCTCCCTCTCTCTCTCCCCCTACCCTGTTTGCACTCTGTCTCTATCTCTCAAAACTAAATAGACATTAAATATATATATATACTTATCCTGTCATTGCTTATTCTCTCTTTATCTTGCATAATCTACCATGAATAATATTATTCATACAACATTAAATTACAGAGATTAATCAGATTCCTCTTATAAGTGGTTTAGACCGATTAACTTTTTCTGGAGAGAGTGAGAATGTGTAGGAATGGGGTGACTGTCCTTGTTTTTAATTAAGTTATAACTACATCTCTATTGTTCCTCATGAAATCACAGAATCCAAGAATTGGAAAGGACACCAAAGGTCATATAGTCCAGCCTCTCACTAAATAGTAACTCCCTCCACAACACTGCTTACTGTTAGTAATCTAAAATATGTCTTACTACTTCCAGCAGTGGGGCACTAACCCCCACACTGGGATGGTTCTAATTTCCAGAAAAAACTTTCTTATATTTGATCAAAAGTATTCTACCTCAAACTGATACCCAATGTTTCTAATTACTTCTTCTGAGTGGCAGAAAAAATTACTGCATCTTCTACACAACATTCACAAAATATTTCAAAGTAGCTATTATGTACTCATTAATTCTCTCTTCTTCAGGGGGAATATTTTGGTCTTCTACAGTTTTCCCACTTAAGAGATGCTGTCCTTTTTAATCAACCGTCTCTGGCTTCTACTTCATTGTGCCTCACCTCTCACTCCCTTTCCACTCAAACTTCTTAGTAGTCTACATGGTTTTTTTAAGAGAGCATTGCAGCTTGCTCCCCAGCTTTGCATTTCCAAACTTCTCTGGTATGTGGCTCTAAAGACAGGATCCACAGGCCATCTCCACAATCCTTCCCTACGTGTCTCTAAAAGGAAACAAGTGTGTGGAAAAAGTTCAAAAACAAACTGCTTGAATGGGTTTCAGGATGTCCCACTGAACAAGTAAAAGAATCAAGCTGTGTGTGATGTCTATTGGTAAACAAATAAAATAAATGACATCATAGAGACTAAAGAGATGACAATCTTCGACAGATTTTTGATGAGGAAGACAATTCTCATGTTAAAGGTACAAAGGAAAATGGGAAAAAAATAAAAGGATTACAAAACAATCTATTTTACTTTATAAAAACTTTCTAATTCCTTTTCTGATAAAAAGGAACTAGAGGGGTGCCTGGGTGGCTCAGTCGGTTAAGCGTCGGACTTCAGCTCAGGTCATGATCTCGCGGTCCATGAGTTTGAGGCCTGCGTCAGGCTCTGTGCTGACAGCTCAGAGCCTGGAGCCTGTTTCAGATTCTGTGTCTCCCTCTCTCTCTGACCCTCCCCCATTCATGCTGTCTCTCTCTGTCTCAAAAATAAATAAACGTTAAAAATTTTTTTAAAGAAACTAGAAAATAATTCAAAGAAATTCGTAACAGCATGCACATCAAAGCAAAATGACCAACCACACCATCACACATGTTACAAAGAAAAATATCTAAAAAAACAATAAAATAATGACACACTTACAAGGCCATCACTTTCAATAGTTGTGGAATCCTTGTTTTTTAATGCTTATGAAAGAGTGGACCTATGCCAACCGACTCCATCTTGTTCTGTGTCCTCCACCTTGAGTGACTATCCCGACATGACCCCTTTTCCGGGAAAATCGCAGAAACCTCAGACCGCGCCTCCTCCCCTTGAGTAACCTCCTGCTTACCCGTTCAAACTTCCCGATCAAAACACGTGGTGACCTGCGTAACAGGACTCCGACCCTTCCCCAGCCAATCAGCTGAGGCCACAGCCATTACCTCACCAACTGCCCCTAGACCCCTATAAAACCTTTGTGATTTTGAAACTCGCTCTCTCTTTGGTATCTCACCGCTGTGTCGGTGCAGGTAGGGGATTGAGCTCGAGCTAGCTCGAATAAAGGCTCTCGGCTCACTGGTGGTCTTTGGGGATCACAAATTCTGGGCATAACAGTTTATTTTAATTTTTGAAAGAGAGAGAGAGAAACAGAGCACAAGTTGTGGAGAGGCAGAGACAGAGGGAGACCCAGAATCCAAAGCAGGCTCCGGGCTCTGAGCTGTCAGCACAGAGCCCAAAGCAGAGTTCAAACCCGCAAACCAGGAGATCATGACCTGAGCTGAAGTCAGTCACTTAACTGACTGAGCTACCCAGGGGCCCCATTTATGGAATCTTTATATGATTTCTTTAAAATATACTCAGCTTAAAACAAAAAACACCAGTGGCACTGTAATACCAGATTGTTTTAAGTGAGGCTTAGTTTTATAGTCATCCATTTACATAAATTCCAATTTATTGTTTGCATTATTATTAAATCCAATTTACCACAGACAGTAGTTGGTGGCCCAGCTATTCAGAAATATTGACTTGTCTTTCAAAAGAAAGACTACAGGCACTCAGGCAATTAACTACTATTTAAATGACGTGTAACATACATATATACAAGGCATACTACTCACAAATGAAAACACTTATTTTACCAGTACCTATCAAGAAATAAAATATTCCCAAAACGCAGAAGGTCCCCTCATGACTTTCTATTCACAGTCCTCCAGCAATGAGGACTATTGTAATCACTATTCTGTCTTCTAACAGGGTACAAGTCAACTCTGTTTGTTTTGAACTTATAAAAAGGTATAATACAGCACATACTAATTTCAATTTGGATTCTTTTAATAAATACTATGATACTGAGATTTATCCAAATGGCCAGGAAATTGACTTTTAATAGTACTAAAGCAGTCCCATGTCCACCTGCATTAGGAGTATGTAAGGATGCTTCATTTTTAAAAAGGCACAGTCCCAAGCAACCACCCAAGACCTAGAGAATCTGAAACTCTGGGAGGAGGGAGGAAATTAAGCCAAAATCTCTAACTTGTATAAACTCATCCAGTAATTATTTTGCCTACTAAAGGCTGAGACTCTATACTAAAAACTTAATGCCTCCCTTCACTTGCTTTACCAAAAGAACTTTTAGAAGAGGCATGCTTTTTCTGGCATCATACCAATTTTACCAGTACTTCAGACTCTGAAACTGATTAGTTGCATTTTTAATAGTTTTAATAACCTTAAAAAATCTACTAACAATTCTTTCCAATTTCAGTATTTTAGCATCATGTATTTCATAAGAGTATCATTCTATAGCCTTAGAAATTACAATATCAGTTTTGAGTGTGTTTTTAATTTTTTCCAAAATTTCCCTTGCCTTTCATTATACAGTCACTAAGTGCTTGAAATCTAACAGAGCCAAGTTAATTTTGGTGATTTTCCTAAATCCACATATAACATAATGACAGTTTTACTATTTAAGGACCATCTTTTCTAGTAAAATTAGGATCAAAAAACAGTGGGGAAATATGCAATAAACCAATGATGAACCCTACCTAGGGCTAATTGGTATGGAATGTATTTTCTTCTTCCTAAAAAGAAAAGGCGTGGCAAGAGAAACGTATTTCAATGTCCCTTGATGATTCAAAAGATTTAAGAACTTGCTGATATGTCCTGGTCACTCACTTGTGCTAAGATTAGAATTGTTAAATCACCATTAGACTTAATACATATAATCAGGCTAGAGAAGTCTCTAATAACTTCCAATAAAGATACTATCTCAATAAGATCTTGTACAGTTATCTCTCTGATAACACCACAGTCACTGAGTATGAGTGAATTTCTGAAGCTTATAGTTGCTTCTTCAAATAAACTAGGACTTGCTGAATGACATGAGCTTTTCAAAGATGCTTTTAATCTGTTTCTTTTCATAGATGCTTCCTTTTTTTTCTTTTTTTTAATTTTTTTTTAATGTTTATTTATTTTTGAGAGAGAGAGACAGACAGAGCATGAGCAGGGGAGGGACAGAGAGAGAGGGAGACACAGAATCCGAAGCAGGCTCCAGGCTCTGAGCTGTCAGCACAGAGCCCAACGCGGGGCTGGAACTCACAGACTGCGAGATCATGACCTGAGCTGAAGTTGGACGCTCCACCGACTAAGCCACTCAGGCACCCCACTTCCTTTTTTTTTTTTCTAAGTGAGACTCCTCAACATATCTGAGCCTAACTATGATTCTTTAAGAATATAAATATCAATGCTACTATTGGGTAAAATGGATTCTAGTTTACATTCAAAGGCCAATGGTTCTTGATTGGATAAGCTCAAGAGTTTTAAATTTAAATACTAAAATAGGGCTGTTAACATTCAAGAAAATGAAACAATTTTAGAAATTCCAGATTATTCAGATAGTACAAATTTTTTTCTACTGGTAGCCACTTAAAATAGCAAAAATAATAAGCAATTACAGTGTTTACATTACACTTGTAAATCTCAACACAATAGTATACAATCTTAGCATCACTGGGCAGAACCAATTCTCAAAGGATTCCCTAGCTCATCCCTTTGCCTTCAGCAGTATAAGGACTTTGCTATTTTCAAGGTCTTCAGGGACAAAAAGCCCATAACTACTTGTTATAATAATTTTAAAGAGTTATTCCTTTCCCTCTAATATTTAAGTTTAAAGATATTCCATCCTGATTCCACTTTCTAGATATGCAAGTTAAGTACTTGATTCTATAATTTAGAGACACTGTTACAGGGACGAACTCTCCCTCACGTCTTCATTTGGGATTACAGAGAAGAGAATTCCAGCTGAGTCTTCTACTCTTGTGAGAGGAATCTTCTGTACTTATCTCTACCTTGGTATAGATTGAATGTTTGTTTGTAGATTGAATGTTTGTAGCTCCCCTGCCACACCAGCCCCAAAATTCGTATGTTAATTCCTAACACCCAGTGTGATAGTGTTTGAAGGTGGGACCTTTAGAAAGTGATTAAGTCTTGAAGGTGGAACCCTCATGAGTGGGAATAGTGCCCTTATAAAAGAGACTCAGAGAGTGTCCTTGCCCTCTCCAACATATAAGGACCCAGAAAGAATATGGCATCTATGAACCAGGAAGCAGATCTTCACAAGACACCAAATATGCCTACATCTTTATCTTAGACTTCCCAGCCTCTGGAAGTGGAAAAAATAAATAAACTTCTGTTGTTCATAAGCCACCTAGTTTATGCTATTATGTTAAAACTGCTGGAGAGATTAAAACACACCACTTACTCTTTTCATCAATGGGAAAGTAGCTCTGAAGGCTGGCACTCCTATTAGACATGTCCCATGAATTAGAGGTGAGATTACTTTGTCTCAAGAGCAGATTAACAAGTTCCATTATTTTGCTCTAGCTCTACTCGGCAATTTCATCAAGACTTTCTGATAAAAACGCAAGGAAGCAAATGACCTTGCAAGACCAGCCAAACCTCGGTCCTTGCTCTTGCAATATCTTTACCTGCCCCTATGTTTGTAAGTCACTTTAATCTTCTGCAGAAGGGTTCATATCTTCAAAGTAGTAAGAAGCCTTAAAAACGTTGACCTCAAGTCTTAGATTTCTCAATTACGAATATGGAGACAATAATTTCTCAAATAAGTGTTAAGGAATAAAAGAGATGATATAAAGTGCTATGGAAACAATAAAGCATTCTATGAATACATGCTGCTGAGAATAATTTCCTCCATCTATAAAATAATGGGGTTGCCTAGTGCCTCAGAATGTGATCTTATTTGGAAAAAGGGTCATTGCAGATGTAATTAGTTAAGATGAGGTCATACTAGAACAGGTGTGTCCTTAATCCAATAGGAATGGTATCCTTAGAAGAGGAGACAGATGCGGGTAGAGGTGTATCATCTAAAACTATAAAAACACAAAGGGAGAAGACAGCCATGTTTTGGCAAAGACTAGTGGCAGAGATAAGTTTGCTGCTATAAGCCAAGGAATTCCTGAGGACACCAGAAGCTGGCAAAGTCAAAAAAACCTCCTTGTCTATAGGTTTTAGAGTGAGCATGGCTCTGCTGACACCTTGATTTTAGACTTACAGCCTCCACAAATGTAAAAAAGAAAAAGAAAGAAAAAGAAAAAAAAAAAGCTAAAAACTGGTTTGAACAAAAGCATTTCTAAGGAACATTAAACTCTAACATTTTCTCCAACCCAGATCTGTCTTCTAAATCTCAGACCCTCAATCCAACTACTTAATTATGGACACAAATTAGGTAAGTATATAAATACTTAAATAAGCCACTTGACTCTTTTAGAGGTCCAAACTCAACATGTCCAAAAATAAACTCATTATCTTTCCTCCTATATTTTTGTCAATGTTCCCTATTTTGGTAAAATAACATGTCATCTACCCAATGACATAACTCAGCAACCAGGAAGTTATCCTTGACTCTGCTCTCACCCTCAAATCCAATTAATCACAAAATGCTGACAATTCTTCCTCCTAAAGATCTTTGAAATTGGTCGTCAGTTCTCCATGTATACTGCCATTACCCTAGTACAAATCCCCATCATCTCTCAGCTGGACTACTGACCTCAATTCCCAACTACACTCCACATGTCATTATTTCCTTTCTTTAAATCCTTCACCATACTAGAAACTGAATGATCACTTTAAATTATGAATTTCTTTCTGTCAATCTGCTCAAAAACACACAGTATCCTGTGACTGTTAATATACAGTTCAACTCCTCAACATAACTAAGGAAGCCCTTGCCACATCCAATGCTTCTCTCCTTCTTCAGTCTTTCATCATACCCTCCCAGTGCATAATTTCTGTTCTCCTATTCTTCTGCTTTCCTGATTCCTTGAATATCCCTTGCCCACTTGCCTCACTTCCTTACCTTGATAGGTCATACTCAAATTTGAGTTCTCAGCTTCTATGTTACTTTCTCATAGGAGACCCCTCTTGTTACCCCAACCCCCTTTTTTGAGTAGAATCCCTCATAATACATTCACTTAGTACTATGTAATTCTTTACAGCACGTTAAACATGTAATTAGTCAATTATGGGGTCATTTTCTTAACGATAAACTCAGTCTTTGAAGGTAGAAAATGTGTTTGCCTCAAAGTGGCTGTATCCCAATCATCCTGTACTTGCCTGGCATACTTCAATGGAAGGAAGGATATCTTGCACATACTGCTGAACATGAACAAAACACATACAATCCAAACACAACACCAACAATGAAGATACCAACATGCTTCTCATTGGTGTCTGAGACTTTTTTCCTCTTTAGAAGTCAATGTGTATAGTAAAAATAAAGACATGACTTTTGTTTCTCCACAACTTTAAAGCCCCCTTGCATGTCAAGGATTTCCTGATTTTTATGGTCACCTACTAATAACTGAGTCCCTACTAACAATAACTACTTGTGTCATTTCAATAAAGCCCTTCCTGAATTTTTTTAAAAGCATAATGATATCTTTTTAAGGTTATGTAGTTTTGACGGATTAAAAATAGCATACTAAAAATTATGAAAGGATTATCAAGAAATTCTTTGCTTCCAGTTATATTAGTTAAGGTAATACTAGCTAACAAACTCAAAAATGTAGGATGGCTCAAACACAATAGTTTATTTCTTGTTCATATAAAGCCAATTTATTTTTTCTTCTGAGTATCAAGGACTTTCATCTCAACAGCAATGCAGGAAGTCCGAATTCCTCCTTTCTGTGACCCCATATACCTAAAATGTGGTTTCCCAGGCCACTGGGACAAGCTCTGCCAAAATGATAGAAGACGTTGGAAGATTATGTCAGAGTTCCACAAGCCAAACCTGAAAATGGAGCTTGTCACTTCTACTCTCATGACAATGGATAGATCATCAACACTCAGGCTATACCTGAATGCAAAGGAAACTGGGAAATGTGGTTTAACTATGGGTCAAGAAGAGAAAATATGGTTTAGTTAAAAGCTCATCAGTCTCTACCATACCACTACCTCTCCAGTAAGATTTCTCATTGGTTTGTTCTCTACCCATTTCCTTTAATTCATTTTTCCTCAAAGGTTACTCTTATAAACTGACAATTCTGACCAATAGAAGATTTAAAGTATAATAACATAATTATTATGTACTGCATGCAATCTCAACATTATAATACTTGTATAGTAATTTTGTCCTTAACAATAATTTCATGCAAATGAACGCACATCCTTCCCATTGTTAACTTTCTACTTATAATTCTTCCTTTCTAAAAAATAGGAAAGGGAAATAATCTTCATAGGTATATTTATAAAGAAGTGTAAAAACAAAGTTAGTAAGAGAATGACTTTAGCTTAAGAACTATTCATTTCATAACAATTGCATAAAGAAACTTGAACAACACGACTTAATTTATGCACATGCTAAATGTGAATAATAAAATTAGCATTCAGTGACTGTCAGCTACACTTATCTGTATAGTAATATTCATTTGCATGAATTGAGAATCATTCTCCATTATTGATAGGAGAAAAAAGTGAAACAAAAAAGGAAGATAAAGAGATTAATAAGTCTGTCAGAGTGACTATAATGGAGGAAATATAGATATTCAAGAAAGGCTTGATGTATCCACCTTACTTTTAAGCCAACTCTGATTGTACCTGAACACTGAAACTTGCTTCAAGGAAACTGCCAAAACCAATGTTTTTGACCCTCTTCAATCTCCCTTTTTCACATGGCCTACCCAGAATCCAGAAACCCTTCCAAAGTCCTAAAATATTTGGAGGTACTTTGAAATCTGCTATCTATGATAGTGCATGAAGGCAATGACAAAGAATCTCCCTATTCAAGAATTAGATCATAATTTAAAAGATAAACTATTAAAATTTCAAATACATACAAACATATAAACCTAAAAAGTCACAAATCACACAGAGATGGTTATTCAAATGCAAGAGTAAACCAAAATATTAACTCAGACAAGATATATGACTGAGAGTTTGGTACATAAACATAGCAGTTAAGACAGGCATATAATGATAATTGAGTCAACTTGAAACATAACCAATTATACAGTAGCCTAAATAAGACTGTAGAAATAAATAGTAGAGAGATGGTCAATTTTGAACCACAAATAAACAAAGTTTAAATACTAGAGACTGGTTTTGAACAAGCATGACACAGAGAGAGGGTACCCTCAACCACTAATTTATGAACTCTATTTCTGTTATTTATCACACTATTAACCTTGATGATTCTGTCCTCATCAAGTGGTCTTCTGATTGTAATTTAGTTTTCCGTGTAGCTCTACCTAAAATAAGAGAATATGCTGGTCAGGCCACTTGACAGTCTTACTTCTCATTGTTCTTTAACAGTTTGGTCCTAGGTCCCTGGTAAAAATGACTCTGATCCTGAGAAATGGATGTACTCTTCATGTCCAATAAAAGCACATTTCTAATCCCAAAGAACAAGACAAAAAACCCCAGGTTGTGATTAATACAAACACAATACGTTCCATCTTGACACCATCAGGACAGCCTGTCATGTGATCAATATCCCTTCTTTACTACTGGCTTTTCATTTAAATTACAACAGTGTTTGGAACTTGCCAGGCAACACACCCAGTGTGTGAATATACCCAGTGAGCAGCATCCCCAAAGACACAAACTCAACAATAACAACAGTATAAAACTTCTGATCTATACCTCTAATTTGACAGGGTGAGTCCAGATTAAATTTATAATAAGGTTTATTTTCCACATTCTCCTTCCTGCCCTTTGATTAGTCAGTCCTTCTTTCTGGTCCCATTTATATGCCTTTTTTGGGTAGGGCCCTAAAACAAGTCTTTCTTTACACAATGACTTGTACAAATTTCAAAAATGGTTTTAATTATTTTTGCAAAGAGTAACATCTCATAGCTACATCAGGTTATCTTAACATCAAAGGGCTTTTCATTTTCCTGTATCCTTCCAACTGACTCTTGCTGAGTCCTATGGCAACAGGCCCACAATTCAAACCTCAGGAGACTACACAAAAAACCAGAACCATGAATGGCTTAGTAGGAAACTGTAAACTTAGAGAAAATATAATAGGCATTCTGTCTCTGATCCTTTAACCACAAAGAAGCAGATTTTGTATAATAGGAGATAAAATGAATATTAAGATTCACTATTACTTTATATACTGATTAAAAGAAAATGCTAATTAAATCATGACACATTACTGATTGCAAGATGAATCCTCATTTCAAGGAATTAAAATATAAACCTAGAATTAATGACCTACAGTATTAGCTTTTATTGGTTTTTACTGAGTTCCAAACTCACTAAGGTTAACATCAAACCCAAGGCACCATTTCTTGAGCAGCTATGATGCAGGGAGAGGATTTCAATAGGCCAGAATGAGTCTTAAAAAGACATTTCCAGGGGCACCTGGATGGCTTAGTCTGTTGAGCGTCTAACTCCTCTTTCAGCTCAGGTCATAACCCCAAGGTCGTGGGATCAAGCCCTGGTTGGGCTCCACACTGGGCATAGAGCCTACTTAAGATTCTTCCTTTTTCTCTCTCTGCACCTCTACCCCACTTGTGCTCCCTCTTTCCCTCTCTCTAAAAAAAGAAAAAAAGTAATAAATAAAAAGGCTATCTCATATTCTGCCTGGAAGGTTGTGATCTAACTGCTACAAATTACATAAACTTCCCCCACTGACATTTTTATCCAGAATATTTTAAGTTCTCTATAATCAGTATCTCTTCTAAAGTTTCATTTAAATCCATCTCATCCATACAAGGACACTGGGGGGCGGGGGGGGGGGGGGTGATGACCAAGTTCACTCTCGTTATGATGATGGCCCAATGGGCATACATATATGTCAAAACTTATCAGACTGTACACTTGAAATATATGCATTTTACTGTATGTCCATTAAACTGTCAAAGCTGTTTTTAAAGATAAAGACTGTTCAGTCCTGGAGAAAATGCAACCTATCTAGTCCAATGAACTTTCTTTAGGGGTTGATAGTCAAGTAGAGAAGACAATCACATAAACAAATTATTACACTACAATAAAAGATCTGCAAAAGCACTGGGGATCTAGCAACTAGCTGTGGACAAATATCTGGACTTGGAGTTCAAAGATAGCATCCTAGAGGAAACAATGCCTCTGGTAAGTCTTGAAGTGAAAAAGTGACACCTTTCACTTTAAAGTGAAAAAGTGAGATAAATCGTTAATTTATCTCAAAACAGTAAACAGAAAAAAGGAAGAATGAGTCCTCTCTAACTTAACTTTTGTTGATTGGTTAGCTTCAGAGTACTATTAAGAGAAATTTTCAATCATATCTGCTCCATAACATCTGCTTATAAGAAACGTTCAACTGCTTCTGTCATTTGCACATATATACTTATTTCCTTTTCTATTTTTAGATTTCAGGGTTTTTTTTTTAATTTTTTAAAGTTTATTTATTTTGAGAGACAGACAGCACGAGCGGGGGAGGGGCAGAGAGCGAGGGGGGGAGAGGGGGGAGAGGGAGAGGGAGAGGGAGAGGGAGAGGGAGAGGGAGAGGGAGAGGGAGAGGGAGAGGGAGAGGGAGAGGGAGAGAGAGAATCCCAGTCTCCATGCTATCAGTGTAGAGCTTGATGTGGGGCTTGAATCCACAAAACTGAGACATGATCTGATCCAAAACCAAGAGGCGGACAGTTAACCGACTGAGTCAGCCAGATGCCACCTCAGTCTTAAGTGCTTTTGCCTATGGATAAAGTATACATGATAACAAACTGTGCACGGACTATATGAAAACATAACAGAAAATTTTTAGTATCTAGTGGATTTAGCAGCAACAAATTGAGAAGTCATATTTAGGCATACATAGAGGAGATACCTGTGGCTGACTTTAGAGGTTACCTGATGACCATGTATTTGGTAGAGGTCCTTGGGGAAATTCTTTTACATTAGGTCCTGGGTCCTAAGTACTATGTTGTAATAACCTAATTCCTTAAATAGTGGAAAGTATGTACACTTTATATGTAAACCTAGTAACTTGCTAGCAATACTACAGTATGAGTTTAGTAATCAGTGCTGCATTTGGCATCTAAGTGCATGATTGTCTTACATCTATGTGTTCTAAAAGGACTAGTAGTTCCAATTTCTGTCTACCTGGTCATTCCTGACATGTCTGAGTACAAAACTGCATTAGTTCCAGAGGGCTGCCATGACAAAACACTACAAGGTGGGTGGCTTAAAATAAGAGAAATTTATTCTTCCAAGGTTATGGAGTCTAGGAATAAAAAATGAAAATATCATTTGGGCTAGGCACCCTCTGAAGACACTAGGGAAGAATCCTTCTTCCCTCTCTGCTGTTGGTGGTTTCTAGGAATCCTTGGCATTCCCTGGATTATAGATGTTTCCCTCCAATGTCCACCTCCTTCACAGGACCTTCTCTTTTGTGTTTATGTGTGTGTCTGTGTCTTCACATGGTCATTTTATAAGAATGCCAGTCTTTGGACTAAGGGTCCATCCTAATTCAGTATGACCCCATCTTAACAAATTACATCTGCAAAGACACTATTTCTAAGTGATTACATTCTGAGGTTCTGGGTAGACGTGAATTTGGAGGGACACCATTCAATCCAGTATAGTCCACCCTTGGCCCCCCAAAGTTGTATCTGTCCTGTAATAAAAAAGAAAACACTCACCTCATTTCGTATCTTCAACAGTCTTAAACCATTCTAGTATTAACTCTAAATACTAGTATCTCATCTAAAAACCAAAACAAAGAATTCTATATCTGCTCAACAAAATCATCTGATTCAGGAACATCTGGGTGTCTCAGTCACGTGAGCTTCCAACTCTTGATTTCAGCTCAGGTCATTATCCTAGGGTCAGGGGATTGAGTTGTGCATCATGCTCTGCACTGAGTGTGGAGCCTGCTAGGGATTCTCTCTCTCTTCCTCTGCCCTTCTACCATTCATGCTCGCTCTCTCTCTCGCTCTCTCTCTCTCTCAAATAAAAAAATAAATCAATAAATCATCTGAATCAGCTACAGGTGAGACTCTGAGTATTGCCCATCCCGAAGCAAAATTTCGCTCCATCTGTGAACCTGTGAAATGTAAAAACCAACTATCCTTTCCCTAAATACAATGATGACACAAGCCTAAGATATTTTTATTCCAAAAGGGAGAAACTGGAAGGCACAAAGGGGTCACAGCTCCCAAAGAAGTCCAAAATCCAGCAGAGAAAATATTATTTGGCTTTAAGGCCTGCAAGTAATTCTTTATTTTGATGCTATGTCCTCTGGGTCCTCCAGGGAAACTTTGATCATTAACTTGGAAGTCATTTTTCAATCACAGATGAAGATTTTCAAATAGGTAGTAATTTAAAAATATGAAAAATAGTCCTTCATTTGCATAAAATAAATACCTGATTTACCTGACCAAATTCAGAACAATGTAATATAATTTATATCTCTATAATTTTTTGTTATTCAAAACAAGAAGAAAATTATAAAAACACTTGGCAAGCTGAATTTTCTACACTAATATATATTTCTTCTCTTTTATCTTTAGTATAAAGAATTGCAAAACCCCAAATCTTTATCTAAGCATCTGGTATCTCTTTTCCAAACACGTTTAATAAATTGCAAAAATGTAACAGAACCTTGCTGTCACCTTTAAGTACCCTGGGGCTAGAAATCTAATTCTGTCACCTAGCACTAGAATAGCAGAACCTTATATTGTTAAGGACAAATTTAATGAACTGAAGCATTAATATACGATAGCACCTAAAATTATAGCATCAAATGAAATGGAAAATAACTTATTTATAGCTCTGCTTAGAAAAATTTGAGTCATAAACAAACATTGATATACTGCATATATTCCTTAAAAAGCATACCTTAACAATATTTGTGTATATACTTAAGATGGAGACATTAAATATAGTATATGATTTATTCTTTAAAAGTTTTATATCTCAATGAAATCAACCCGAGGACTGACACAACAAACTGCACAACTAGAGGAAGAGAAGAGGTCACATCCAGGAAGGTAGGAGGTGTGGAAGCATGGTTTGGTGGAGAAATGGAACATGGGTGCTGAGCAGGGGAGGGAGCCCTGGTCATGGAAGGAGGTCAGAGAGAGAGAGAAGCACACAGGGGACTGCATAAGGAGAACACTTCCCCAAAGCCATTGGCTGGGAAAATGAGAGGGGCTGATTTTCGTGACCTTTTGCAACCAGCAAGACTTTAAGATTGAAGTCTTCAAGGTCTGGAGCATGGCTAGGATAGAGCCCTGAGAGTGCTCCCCTACTCATGGAGAAAAAGCAGGCAGGGAATCCAGAAGGGGTGGGGAGGCGGGCTAAGGCACAAACTGATGATCACCTAAGACTCACAGGGAGAAACTGTTCCCTTTTCTTAGAGCACATCTGGGAGAGGTGGCATAGCCTCTCTGGGAACAAAAAAGCTAGCAGGCACTGTTCCCCTCCCCTACCCCTCAGCATAGGAACAGAGACACCTACTGAGGGCAGCCACCCTGGACACTGGCTGTTTAACATGTTTTGCTCCAAATCCCATGCCCATGCACTCTGGCAAAACTGCCCTCCTTAGTCAAACCTACAACAGTCCCAGCACAGTGAGATTCACCCCCAGAAGACCAGCTCAGGTCCTCACCACATCAGATGCCTAATGTCTGGAGTTTTAAAAGTTAGCAAGCTTGGCTGGGATAGACCCCAAAGTGCATAGCACTGTTTCAGGCAGGCAAATAATGCCAAGAGACAGTGTGAAAACAACAATCTAAAAAATGCCTAGGATGCAGAGGGGAAGTTATTTGCTCTTCTGAGAGGGCTTCCCTGAGAACAGCAAGCACAGACTCCACTTTCTCCTCTCAGGGACAAAGGAGCTTCCTGGGGCCATTTTCCTCCCCAGCCCCTCAGCATAAACTAACTTCAACAAACAGCACAGGCTGCTTGATGTGCTTACACCAAGTCTCACCCTGTGGCGTACACCCTTGGCACTCTGCCGGTACTGCTTTTTTCAGGAAAGTGTGCCTAAGGATCAGCATAGTGTGCCCCTTCCCCCAGAAGACCAGAACGAATGCCCACATAAATGACATGTACTGACCATAGAGTTCTGCAAAACTTCAATTCTAGTGGAAATAGCAGCAGGTCTATTTTAGCAAGCAGACCAGAGCAAACCTAGTTAAAACTCTCCACACTCTGGCCAAGTTGCAAACACTCCCCACTGCAGACAAGTAGAAATGCTACAGAGGACTGACCTAAGGCATAGAGCAGCAATAACACAGTAGTAGAGTGCATGCAGCACACACACCAGAGACACTTCCTGATGTGCCAGATCCTGGACATTATATGACCTCTTCTGTATAAAGCCATTACTCTCAGGAAAGGGAAACATAACAGCCTTCCTAACACAAAGAAGAATACAGAGACCGTGACCTACACAAAATGCCCAGGTGGAGGAATTCATACCAAAACAAAGAACAAGAAAAGATCACAGCCAGGATCTAATCAAAACAGATATAAGAAATGTGCCTGATCCAGAATTTAAGGCAACAGTCATAAGGATACTACCTGGGCTTGAGAAGAGCGTAGAGGTCATCAGGGAGACCTTTACCAAAAAGATAAAAAGACTTAAAAACTAGTATGAAATGAAAAATGCAATAACCAAGATTTGAAACTGACTGACTGTAATGAGCACAATGATGGAAGAAGGGGAGGAACACATCACTGATATAGAAGATAGCAATATGGAAAATAATAAAGCTAAACAAAAGGGGGAAAGAAAAATCTTGAATCATAAGATTCCCTAAGTAGGCTTAGGGAACTCAGTGACTCCATCAAGCATAATAACATTCATGTCACAGGAGACCCAGAAGAAGAAAAGGGGGCAGGTTGATTTGAGCAAACTGTAGCTGAAAACTTCCCTAATCTGGGGAAGGAAACCATACATCCAAATCCAAGAGGCACAGAGAGGCACAGCAAAAAACAGCATAACACCAAGACATAATAGCTAAATTTGCAAAATATAGTAAAGTTAGCAACAGATCTCTCCACAGAAACTTGGCAAGCCAAAAGGGAGGGGTATGATATACTCAACGTGATGACTAGGAAAAATATGCAGTGAAGAATATTCTATCAAGCAAGGCTATCATTCAGAATAGGAGGAGAGATAAAAAGTTTCCCAGACAAACAAAAACCAAAGGAATTCATGACCACTAAACCAGTTCTGCAAAAAATATTAAAGGGGGACACTTTGAGTGGGAAAGACCAAAAGCAACAACAACTAGAAAAGAACTGAGTAAGCCTCCAGAAACAACAAAAAAACAAGTAAAAAAAAAAGGCACTAAATACATATCAATAATCACTTTGAATGTAAATGGATTAAATGCTCCAATCAAAATATAGTGGGTGTCAGAATAGATTAAAAAAAAAAAAAAAAAAAAAAAAAGACCCATCAATATACGGCCTAGAGATCAAAACTGCAGACTGAAAATGAGAGGATGGAGAAACATTCATCATACAAATGGATGTCAAAAGAAAGCCACAGTAGCAATGCTTTTATTAGACAAACTAGATTTTAAACCAAAGACTGTAACAAGAGATGAAGAAGGGCACTATATCATAATAAAGGGGACTATCCAACAAGAAGATCTAACAATTGTAAATATTTATGCTACCTACTTGGGAGCACCCAAATATATAAAACAATAAAAAACAAACATAAAGAAACTCATTAACAATAATAATAGTAAGGGACTTTAATATCCTACTTATAGCAATGGACAGATCATCTAAGAGAAAATCAACAAGGAAACAATGGCTTTGAATGACACACTGTACTGGATGGACTTCAACAGATATATTCAAAACATTTCATCCTAAAGCAGCAGAATGCACATTCTTTTTGAGTACACATGAAACATTCTCCAGAAGAGATCACATACGAGGTCACAAATCAGGCTTTAATAAGTGCAACAAGACTGAAATCATACCATGCATATTTTCTGACCATAATGCTATTAAACTTCAAGTTAATCACAAGAAAAAAGTTGGAAAGACCACAAACACATGGTGGTTAAAAAACATCCCGTTTGGGGCACCTGAGTGGCTCAGTGGATTGGGTGTCTGACTTTAGCTCAGGTCATGATCTCGCCATTCCTGAGTTCAAGCCCCACATAATGCTCTGTGCTGACAGCTAGGAGCCTGTTTCAAATTCTGTCTCCCTCTCTCTCTGCCCCTCCCCCACTAGCACTTTGTCTCTATCAAAAATAAACATTAAAAAACAAACAAACAAAGCTGCAGTGATCAAGACTGTATGGTACTGGCACAAAAACAGACACATAGATCAATGGAACAGAATAAAAGACCCAGAAATGGACCTACAAATGTATGGCCAACTAACCTTTGACAAAGCAGGAAAGACTATCCAATGGCAAAAAGACAGTCTCTTCAACAAATGTTGAGAAAACTGGACAGAAACATGCAAAAAACCAAACTGGACCACTTTCTTACACCATACACTATAATAAACTCAAAATGGATAAAAGACCTAAAAATAAGATATGTAACCATCAAAATCCTAGAAGAGAACTCAGGCAGTAACCTCCCTAACATCAGCTGTAGCAAGTTCTTATTAGGTCTCCTGAGGCAAAGGAAACAAAAGCAAAAATAAACTATTGGGACTTCAGGATAAAAAGCTTCTGCACAGTAAAAGAAACAATAATGAAAGTAAAAGGCAGCCTACAGAATGGGAGAAGATACTTGCAAATGGCATTTCCAATAAAGGGTTAGTATCAAAAATCTATAAATAATTTACCAAACTCAACATCCAAAAAACAAATAATCCAGTTAAAAACTGGGCAGAAGACATGAATAGACATTTTTCCAAAAAAGATATCCAGATGGCTAACAGACACATGAAAGGATGCTCAACATCACTCGTCATCAGGGAAATACAAATAAAAACTATAATGAGATATCACCCCACACCTGTCAGAATTGTTGAAATTAACAACACAGGAAACAGCAGTTGTTGGTGAGGATGTGGAGAAAGGGAAAACTTATACTGTTAGAAGGAATGCAAACTGGTGCAGCCACTCTGGAAAACAGCATGGAGTTCCCTCAAAAAGCTAAAATAGAACTACCCCATGATCCCGCAATTGCACTACTAGGTATTTACCCAAAGGATATAAAAATACTACTTCAAAGGAGCACATGCAACCCAATGTTTATAGCAGCATTATCAACAGCAGCCAAAGTATGGAAAGAGCCCAAATGTCCATCAGCTGATGAATGGATAAAGAAGAGGTGGTATACACGTACAATGGAATATTATTTGGCCATAAAAAAAAAGAATGAATTCTTACCATTTCCAAAGACATGAATGGAGCTAGAGAGTATTATGCTAAGCACATTAAATCATCAGAGAAAGACAAATACTATATGATTTTACTCAGATGTGGAATTTAAGAAACAAAACAAATGAACATGGGGGGGAAAGAGGCAAACCATAAAAAAGACACTTAGCTACAGAGAACTAACTGAGGGTTGCTGGAGGAAAGATGGATGATGGAGGATGGATTAAATGGGTGATGGGTGTAAGCAGGACACTTGTGATAAGCATTGGGTGTGTATGTAAGTGATGAATCACTAAATTCTACACCTGAAACTAATATCACACTAAATATTAATTAATTGGAATTTAATAAAAACTTGAAAATGAAAAAATCTTATACTGCTTTTATTAGAATTTATTTCATAGATTAACTTTACAGCTACAAAGAAATCATTGTAACTGAAATAGAATATCTTAATGTTAATTTTTTCTACATTATATTACTTTGGGAATGTAATATTTGTAACTGAGTACTTGAGTTCTATTTCTATCTGTAAGGGTTGATTAGACAAAGCTTATAATTTCCTAACACTACACTATCCTAGATTGCTAGGTAAAGCAATCATTAACTAGTTAGTTCTAGTTATTAATGTCTGACCTGTAGACTGATTTAATAAATGTCATAACATAATGGTTAATTTTATGTGTCAACCTGAATGAGCCACAGGGTTCCCAGATATTTGGCCAAACATTATTCCAGGTGTTTCTATGAGCATATTGAATGAGATTAACTTCAGCAGATTTTGTAGATTGTTCTCCCTAAAGTATGGGCCCTCATCCAGCCAGATGAAAGCCTAAATAGAACAACGGGATTGACTATTCTCTAAGGAAGAGAGGTGGTTTTTTTTGCTTGTTTGACTGCCTTCTCTCTAGGACATGGGCTTCTTCCAGCCTTCAAACTCAATCTGAAATATCATATCAGCTCTTTCTGGGTTGCAAGCCTGCTGGCCTTCAGACATCATCAACTCTCCTTGTTATTGTGCCTTTGAACTTAAAATGGAGCCACACCATCAGCTCTTTTGCATTTCCATTTTGCAGACTAATCCTACAAATCTTGGGACTTGCCAGCCCCGTAACTGTGTGAGCCAACTCCTTGTCATATATCATAATATATTGTATATATTATTATAATGGTGCATATAGGGGTTCCTAGATGGCTCAGATGGTTGAGTGTCCAACTCTTGGTTTTGGCTCAGGTCATGACCTCAGAGTTTATGGATTTGAGCCCCACACTAGGCTCCCTACTGACAGCACCGAGCCTGTTGAGATTCTTTCTCTTTCCCCCTCTCTCTGCCCCTCCCCTGCACATGCTCTCAATCTCTCTTTCAAAATAAAAATAAACTCTAAAAAATGGCATATATATATATATATATATATATATATGTGTATATATATATATATATATATGAAATTGGCTCATACAATACACCATATACACACAGACACACACACACACAGACACACACATACACACACACACCGTTGCTTCTGTTTCTCTATTGCTGGTTCTGTTTCTCTGGAGAACCCTGACTAATACACATAGATACTCCAGCCCATGTCCTCTTCACCTCACCTCTGACTGCAGTCTCAGCTAGGGAAAACAATACCAGAGAGACCTTTGATTCATTTTGTGCTGACAGTGTCTACAGCAGGTATACACTTTTCCCTCAATGTGTGGATAATACAGGCATTTTCTCTGGTCATGGCACTTGAGACATGGAAGTATGGGAAAGTTAAGAACACTGCAGATAGAAACAGCCAATTGAAGAGCTGATGGAAAAATGCATTCACCTCTGGTTTGAAAGGCGTTCTGTGTGTTTCCATGGAGGTCCTAGTACTGCCAAGCCTCCATTGCTTGTAGCAGTGACATGATTAACACAGCCTGATATTGGCTTGTGCTCCTTCTCATCCTCATTCTTTTGGCTTTTTCACTTCTGCTCCCTAGAATTACCTTCCAAATAAACTATCTGTATACAGGTCTTTATCTCATGTTCTGTTTCCAGTGAAACTCAGTCTAAAACAACCAGCTTTAATTTGGAACGCTATAACAAATGGTGAGATGTTAAAATGATTCACCCTAAGTGTTCTAGTGACATCAGTATAAAGAACAAGTATGGACGTCTGAAAAGTCTCTCTTCCATAAAAGCAATAAAAATACTGGCAAAAAAATGTCAGATTTAGCTTTTTGCAATGCTGAAAATAACCAAAGGCTTGCAGCAATCTGAGGAGTGCTTATTAAAAAATGAAAAGTAGAAGAAAAACAGCTGAATTGGTAAGAGCAGTGAGCTTTTGACATTTTAACTTGCTTTATCCCCATTCCTTCCTCTGTAGATCCATGATAGTCTTAAAAATCCAAAGCCTGCATTTATCATGACAATCATCAGCCTAACCGCCACTGGAAGGAGCAAAATATTATTGGAATGCTTTCAAAGCTCCATTCCTAGACAACCAAGAGTTCTATATTTAATAGATTTATCATTCAAAAATGTAGGAGAAATTAACACATTCTCAGATAAACAAAATATTTTTAAAAGACAATATAAATTTATCTTTTATTTATAACTCTAGTTTTCTCCTGTATGATTTAAAAGTACAAAGCAATGATTATATATCTATATCCCTGAGCATATATTTATGAAGATGAAATTTGTAGGAAAATAACAGCACAAAGAAAGGAGAGGGAATGGAGTCACAAGGAGAAAATGTTTTATACCATTTGAATTAAATTGGTGTTAATCTGAATTAGACTATAATAAATGAAGATGTTAATGGTATTCCCTAGTTACTGAAAAAAAAAAGAAATCTCAGAAACATAGTAAAATAAACAAGGATATTTCAATGGTACAGCAGAAAATATCTACTGAATACAAAATAAGGTAGTCATGGAGAAAGAGAGGAACTAAGAAAACCAAAAACATGTAAAACAAATAGCAAAATGGCAAATGTAATCTAATAATTACATTAAAGATAAGTGGATTAAATTCTCCAATTAAAATGCAGAAACTGACAGAATGAACTTTTAAAAAATAATTCAACTAGATGCTTTCTGTACACTTCAGACTTACAAACACAAATAAGTTGAAAATGAAAAGATAGAAAAAGATACAGCATGCAAACAATAAGAATGGCTATACTAATTTCAAAAAAATAGACTTTAATGCAAAAGTTGTTACTAGACACAAAGAAGGACATGTTATAATGAAAAAAGTATCAATGCATCAAGAAGTATACCTATTATAATCATCCATGCACCTAACAAGTACATGAAGCAAAAACTGGTAGAATGGAGACTATAATACCCTACTTTCAACAGTGGATAGATCAACTAGATGGAAGATCAAGCAGGAAATATAAGACTTGAACAGAATTTAAACCAATTATACCTAACAGACAGCTTACAACACTACACAAAAACCCCAGGATCAAGTGTCCATGAAACATTCTACAAGACACGTCATATGTTAAGACATAAAACAAGCTTCAGTAAATTTAAAAGGATTAAATGAAACAAAGTATACTCTGATAGCATGAAATGAAATGAGAACTCAGTAACAGAAGGAAATTTGGGAAATCCATAAATATGTGGAAATTAACATGCTCCTATAATAATTAAGGTGTCAAAGAAGAAATCACAAGACAAATTAGAAAATACCTTGAGATTAATAAAAATGAAAACACATTTTTAAAAAATGAAAATATAATATATCAAGTTATTTATGCTATGAATAAGATAAAGCTGTGAATATAAAAACATTCATGGCTCTACACACCTTTATTAATAAAAAAGAAAAATCTCAAATTAATCACCAAATCTTCCACTGTTAGAAACTAGAAAAAGAGAAAACTAAGCCCAAAGCAAAAATTTTAAACGATAATGAAGATTAGAGAGGGAAATAAGAGAGAATAGGAAAACATAAAATAAGAGAATCAACAAAACTTAAAGATGGTTCTTTGAAATTTTTTTTAATGACAGCTCTGTAGCTAGACTGATCAAGAAAAAATTGAAGTTTTAAATTACAAAAATCAGGAATAAAAGATACAATTACCAAAACTTAATCAAGAAGCAATGGAAAATTTTAATATACCTATGACAAGAGACTGAATTAGTAATCAAAAAACTTCTCACCAATAAAAATCTCAGGATGAGAGATCTTCATTGGCAATTCTATGAAATGTTTAAAGAAAAAATAACTAATAACCAATCTTTAATACATTTTTCCATAAAAATGAAAATAAAAAATATAAGTGGAGAGAACACTTCTCAATTCATTCCATCTGCCCAGAATTATCCTATACAGACAAAGAGGTTATAAGCACCAGAGTCCTCAACAAAATACTAGCAAATCAAATCTGGCAACTTATAAAAAGGATTAAACAATATCATCAAGTAGGATTTATTTGAGAAATGCAAAGATGCATTCAATGTATGAAAATTAATATACTACACCATAGAAGTAGATTAAGGGACCAAAAAATGATCACTTCAGGAAAAGCATTTGACATATCTAACACCTGTCAGGATAAAAAAACTCAAGAATCTAGGATTAAAATAGAAACTCTTCAACCATTATATACAAAAAGAAAACAACCCACAGGTAACATAATACTTCACAGTGAAAAAGTGAACACTTTCTCCTAAGATCACAAATAAGACAAGGAATCCACTTAAGCACTTCTAGTCAACACTGAATGAAAGTTCTAACTAAGGCAATTAGGCACGAAAACTAAATAAAAGGCATTGAGAAAGAACAAGAAGACTCTGTCTAGCTGTGACCAGCTGAGTGCAGCACAGCAGCCCAGGGGCCTAGGGATGTTGGTCTGGGGTGGCGGGGCGGGGGAGTGACTGGAGCACTAGGCTGTCAGCTGGTCCTGCCCAGAAGAGTTCAGCTCTGCTCTACAAGGATATATAATACCTGATTGTTTTGTCCATTTATTATAAGAAAATGGAAACTGACCAGCCAGAGGAAACCTTCCCTGACACCATAACCAATGCTGAATTTGGTAAACACCACATAGAAGATACGGAAGAGGAACAAGACTTTAGAAAATCTAGAAACACTGGTAAGATGGTTGGTTGACTTACACATTCTACTACAGAGCAAGAATGCTGGGGTAGGATTTGGGAAGGAGCCAAGAATATTAAGTTTCCCCATACAGACCACAATTCCAGTGTTTTAGTCCCAGATGGAAGTGGCCCGAGCATATAGTGACTATCAGTGCTGATACTGAAACAATTGGAGAAATTCTGAAGAATTTCTACCTTAGAGGAGGGCCTGCAGTTGCCATCACCCACAGCAACCAATCAGCTCCCACTAGAATCTGATACTGTGGAATGCTTAAAATACCAACACTATAAAGGAAGCAACTTTGACTTCGAGTTGCAACTTGATTCATCAGAGACTGGCAGGAGGAATTACTGGGGTTAAAGGTGCTAAAATCAAAGAACGTTGAGGGAACACACACAACAGTCAGGCTTTTCTAGGACTCCTGTCTTCATTCCACTGACAGAGTTGTTCTCATTGGAGAAAAACTTCATAGGACTGAACAGTGCATCAAGATCATCCATGATTTTATAACAGAGTCACCCATCAAAGGACGTGCACAGCTTAATGATCCCAATTTTTATGATGAAATCTAGGATGGTTTTACAATGTTTGCTGACTGCCATCGACGTCCTGTGGGATTTCCCATGCAGGGGAAAAGCGGTTTTGACAGAATGCCTCCTGGTCAGGGTTGGTGTCCTATGCCTCCACCTACAAGAGATTATGATGATGTCATCCCTCATCAAGGACCTCCTCGGTCTCTTCCTGAATGAGGTAGCCAGGGTTGAAGCAGAGCTCAGAATCTTCCTCTTCCTCCACTATCACCATCTAAAAGAGGAGATCTAATGGCCTAGGAGGACCTGGAGACCACTATAATGGGAATGTTGGTTTCAGTGCTGATGAAACTTAGAACTCTGTTGCATGGAGCCCATCAGAATGAAAGGTGGTTTATGAACCACAGGGTGGCTCTGGATAGGATTATTCCTATGTAGGGTTGTGGCTCATATGGTTATCTTGGTGGACCTATTGTTACTACGCAAGTAACTATTCCCAAAGATTTGGCTGGATCTATTATTGGCAGAGGCAGTCAGAGGATTAAACAAATCGTTGTGAGACAGAAGCTTCGATCAAAATTGAAGAACCTTTAGAAGGATCTGAAGATCACACCATTACAATTACAGGAACACAGGACCTGATACAAAATGCACAGTATTGGCAGAATAGCGTGAAGCAGTGTGCAGATGTGGAAGGATTCTAATGCAAGATATTTTTTCTTTTTTTATAGTGTGAAGCAGGATTCTAGAAAGTTCTTCTACAACTAGTGAAGAACTAGAGGAATCCTACATCTTGGTTTTTTTTTTCTATTTGTTTCTGTTTAAAAAGCCACCATTACTCTGCTTCATAGGTGTTCTGCGTTCGAGGTGCAGTGAAATCTTTGCTGTTCACCAGAAGAAATCTTTTAGTTTCTTACAAAAAGGAAGGAGGCTGGGGAAGGGTGTGCAAAAATTAACATTAAAATTTTGAAAGAGCAGCACAGTCAATGAATTTTAATTTTTTCTCATTGTTGGTGGTTCTCAAGAAAAAAAACCATGTAATTATTGTGAACACTTTGCTTTGTGGTCATTGTAACATTTTGGGGAGTGAAACAGGGAGGAAAAGTAACAATAGTCCATATGTCCCTGGCATCTATTCATAGCAGTGTGCAGAATGTAATTCTCTTTTGTAAGAAATGTTCTGATTTTTTAAATAAATTTAGTGAACCTATTTTTGGTGTTCATTTTTTTAAGACTGTCGTTTTTCAAATGGCTGGATTCCCCAACCCACCCCAAACTAAACACTAAGTTTTGAAACTAAACACTCTGTTTGATATAAATAAATACATCTCTTCTTAAACATAAGCATATCTTGGCAAATTTGTTTCTGGTGACTTCTTGATGATTTGAAAGTCCATTGCTTATGGGGCACCTGGGTGGCTCAGTTGGTTAAGCATCTAACTTCAGTTCAGGTCATGATCTCATGGCTTGTGAGTTCAAGCCCCATGTCAGGCTCTATGCTGACGGCTCAGAGCCTGGAGCCTGCTTCAGATTCTGTCTCCATCTCTCTGCCCCTCTCCCACTCTCACACTGTCTCTCTCTCAAATATAAATAAACACTTAAAAATTATTTGAAAAAAATTCGTTGCTTGAGAAGTAATTCTGTCATATACATTCATGCTTATAGTAAGCTGGGGACATTGTTTTTGTTTTTGCAAATGCTTGTCCCTGCCCTGCAGCAGCTTTCGATGCTACTAACTGTGAAGGAGAACCAAGGTGAAGAGCAACTCCACAAATTCAGTAACGGTATAGATATTTGCCAGAAGCCTAATGGCAGCAAGTTTTATTAATCAGAATAATACTTGGTTATGGAAGTGATTGATGCTAAATAAATGATTTTTGTTAATTTTCTCACCTATAGTCAAACTGTCAGCCTGCTAGTGTCTTTTAAACTTTGCAAATATATATATATTTTTCCCATTGTATTCAAATTGAAGTAAAAAGATGTGCCATTTCTTTGTGGTATATTGGATTTTATAGGAAATGTTTGTGAACAATTCAAAAAAAATGATGAAAAAAGTTTCTGCAGATGTTTGGTGTAGTATCTTAGCGTTTGCATTGATAGTTAAAAGTTCACTACCAAATAAATAAAACTCCCATAATGATAGATTTCATGTGTGCCCAGTTTGAACAAGGTATGACTGACTACCTGTAAAATTTATTCTAACATTCCTCTTGTGAGGAAACATAGTAATCTTAAATGATACAGAAAAAAAAGAGTGGACAAGAAGATAAGCTATATCTGCAGATGATATGACCCTGCATACAGAAAAAAATAATAGATCCTCTAAAAATTGGCTAGAGGTAACAATTTCAGCAATGTTTCAGGATACAAAGTCAGTATACCACAATCAACTGTATTTCTATATGCTAGAAATAAAGAATTTGAAAATTAAATTATGCAAACAATGCCATTTAGCATAGTATAAAAAACCCTTAGTAATAAACTTAAAAAGTCCTTGATAGGAACTAAAAACTATAAAACACTGTGGAAAAAATTAAACAAGACCTAAATATATATGTGGAAATATGTGTTACGACTATGTCACTCCCCAAATAGATCTAAAGTTTCAATACAATCTCTATCAAATTCCCAGCTGATTTTTTTTCTTTACAGAAACTGACAAGCTGATCCTAAAGTTCATATGGAAATGCAAGGGATCCAGTACCTGAGAGGGAAGATAAATTAGACTTCATCAAATTTTAAAGCTTTTATGCATGAAAAGACATGGCAATCCATTGAATGGGAGAAAATAATTGCAAACCACATATCTGGATTCAGTATCCAAAATACATAGGGAACTCTTTCAACCCAACAATAAATTGACAATATAATTTAAAAATGGGCAAAGGACTTGATTAAAAATTTCTCCAAAAAAACACATTACAAATAGCCAATATGCCCATGAAAAGATGATCAACATCATCAGTCATTAGAAACATACAAATAAAAAACACAACAAGAGACCACTTCATACACACTAGAACATCTATTATCAAAAATCAAGTGTGGAATAAGATGTAGGGATATTGAACCCCTCATACATTGCTGGTAGGAATGTAAAATGGTATAGCCAGGTTGAGAAACAGTTTGACAGTTCCTCAAAAAGCTGAACATACAGTTCCCACATGACCAAACAATTCTACTTCTAGGTAAATACCCAAGATAAATGGAAACATATGCCCACACAAAAACTTGTATAGGTCTCTAATAGCCAATAGGTGGAAACAATCCTAATGTCTAACAATACATGAATAAACAAAATGTGATATATCCGTATAATGGAGTATTATTTAGCCATAAAAAAGAATCAAGGACTGGAGCACCTGGGTGTCTCAGTTGGTTAAGCATCCGACTTCGGCTCAGGTCATGATCTCACAGCTCATGAGTTCGAGCCCTGTGTCAGGCTCTGTGCTGACAGCTCAGAGCCTGGAGCCTGCTTCAGATTCTGTGTCTCCCTCTCTCTCTGTCCCTCCCCCACTCACACTCTGTCTCTCACTCTCTCTCAGAAATAAAAAATAAACATAAAAAAAGAATTAGTTACTTATTCTTACTACAATATGGAAGAACATTGAAATCATTATGTTATGTGAAAGAAGCAGACACAAAAGGCCACATATGATTCCATCTGTATGAAATGTCCAAAATAGGGGTTACTGGGTGGATCTGTCAGTTAAGCATCCAACTCTTGATTTTGGTTCAGTCATGATTGTCACGGTCATGAGATGAAGGCCTGAATCAGTCTCCATGCTCAGCATGGAGACTGCTTAAGATTCTCTCTTCCTCTCCCTCTGCCCCTCCCTTGCTTGTGCTTTCTCTCAAAAAATAAAATGTCCAAAATAGTCACATTCATAAAAACAGAAGGCAGATTACCAGTTGCCAGTGCGGGGGCTGGAATGGGAGGAGAATGACTACTAGTGGCAGCATGAAAACATCCTGGATTTAGACAATGGTGATGTTTATACAACTTTGTGAATAATACTGAGAATCACGAAATTGTATACTTTAAAAGGGTAAATTTTATGGTGTGTGATTTTTACCTAAATAAAAGAAATTAAAGGCAAAAATTATGCTTTATTGACACACAAACCACTGTGCACTCTACTGATTTGTCTGGGTTATCCAGTGGGCTCTCTGACCCAATATGTAGTTGCCCAAATTACATACATTTCCTCAGTACAAGTTTACTCTTCTGCCTTCATAATTAGACACTTGATATGTTTTGAAAAATCAAGAATTATTCACGAAACATCCTTGAAATTAATAAATCAAGCTTCTGCTAGCTCTTTGCAAACTGGGTGTCTGCTAGCTCTTGATAGTCCATGCCAATGTTCAAGGGTTTACAGTATCTTCCTGCATGTATACGTGCACAATTTCTTTCTCCAAAGGTCTTTCAGCTATTTTCAGAGAACTGAGCATGTTTCCAAATACCTAAGCCCTGTGATGTCCCTTAGAATCACTACCACACCTGCTCCTCCACATACTCCTTTCTCAGGGCTCCTGTATTCACTATTGCCTCTGCCTGGAATGCTCTTCCCAAAGATACCCATAAGGCTTGCTACCTCCTTCCAACTGCTCGACTCTCAATCTCCTCTTTTTATGACCATCCCCTTTAAAAACAGAAACCCCATTATATTCTGTCCCCTTTTGGTTTCATTGTACTTTCCTAGCTTTTATCTAACACCTACTTTTTTGTTTGTTAACTGTAAGTGATACACAGCAAAGTCCTAGTGTTTAGTCTCAGCATCTACAACTGTGCCTGGCATATAACGGATGCTCAAAAAATACTTGTTGAGGGCACCTGGGGGGCTCAGTTGGTTAAGCCTCGAATTCAGCTCAGGTCATGACCTCATGGTTCGTGGGTTTGAGCCCCACTCAGGCTCTGTGCTGACAGCTCAGAGCCTGGAGCCTGCATCGGATTCTGTGTTTCCCTTTCTCTCTCTGCCCCTGCCCTGCTTGAGCTCGCTTGCTCCCTATCTCTCTCTCTCTCTCTCTCTCTCTCTCTCTCTCTCAAAAAATAAATAATAAACATTTTAAAACATAAAAAAATTGTGGAATGAATAACTGAAAATCTATCTTAACACAATCTTCAAAATAATTCTTATTACTTATCCATTGATATATTAAGAATTCTGTAGACAGACTTCCTTATCCTCCTGAAAAGGCATAAAACTGGTAATTACTTTTAGACTTCCTTTCTTTCAAACCTGAGCCCTTCCTTCCTTTAAAAGAAGAGTTTGGGAGTTTTTGCCTCTCTAACAATAACTTTCCTAATCAAATGGTTAAGGGAAAAAAATTAATAAAGCAACCCCAAGATTTCTAATATAATGTTCCCTGTATACATTTATTGAAAAAGCACCAAACATAAGCACAAAACTTGATAAGCCAGGACAGTGTGTCTTTGGAGAAAATAGCATTTTCTGTAATCTTTCCCAGCATGTGTGTGAAAGATTAGAAAAGCAAACTACTAGTTTGGCTGACCACATGACAATATTCCTAAAAGTGCATCTCTAGAAAAGGGGAGACAGGCTTTCCTAAAAGAAACATGAGCATTTTACGCTAATATTTTGAACATGGATCTCCCTGTATAAGATGAATTCCCAGGGAATTGAATACAAACACATACATTAAGGGAAGCAGAGTAAAATGCACCATTGTATATATAGATTTCCAATCAGCAGAGAGGAATCTCTTATCTCTCAGCAGGAAATGTGTGAGATGAATTTCTCACTTAGCCAATTAATTTACACTTTAGTCACCAGTGCTGGAAGGTAGTTTGGCCGACTTAGTGGTCTAAAGCTAAAATGAGTAATAATAATTCACATTTATAAAGGGCTTCAGAATATTAATTATTTAATCCACATTATATTGCTGCATGATAATTCAGAATTATTGCTTGTGCTTTTTAGGCTGGAGAAACTGATCTAAATCAATTAAAATCCATGCTAAAAGCAGAGTTCCTGGCCTTCAAGTTGGTGCTCAGTCCATTTTGCCTTGCCACTCGGCCCTTTGGACTCTGTGATGGGTTAATTAACCTCTCTTGCTTTGAATTTGTCCATAAAATGGTGATAATAAGACTAACCTTACAGTAGTATATTGCGCAAATTAATTGATTTTTGGAAAGCACTTCCAGATCTATGGAAGGAAAGTATTAGTTGTAAATATCTCAATTGATTTTAAATGATAAATGATCATTTTTCATATCATTTATCAACAGCAACAGTGACAGAGATATTGAATAATATATAAAATGATGAAAAATTCTTTCCATCATTCAAAGAAAGGGTGCTTGAAACTCCCACCTCCATTCAACCAGCCATGAGTCACTCACTGGAAGAGAGGCTATGATTCATTCTTTCCACAACTACCCAGGCTAACGTGCATTTCCCAGTACAATGAGAATATTGTCTGTTCCTGACAATGTGATATCTCATTTATGGTTGTATTTTAAATATGTATACAGTATCTCAACTTCCTACACACTTCCATGCAGTTTGGAGTATAAGTTGTCTGAGAAAAGGACACAATTTATTTGATTTATATTTTACAGTGCCCTGACCAGAGCTACAAAACATTTGTTTTAGCACTAATACCTTAAATGTTACTATAAACTCGTTTACTTATAAACAAACATTACATGGTTTCAATGAAAATGCTATCAACATTGCAGATCTCAAAGAAGAATTATTTCATTTGTTTCTATTTTCTTAAACAAGTTTTTCTACATAATACTTCTATAAAAAGTGTTGGACTTGATTCTGGAAAAAAAAATACAACTAAGTTATTTCATCTTAAAACTACAAATAAATAAGTACTTTTATTTCAGACATGACCCAAAGTTGAAGCTCAGAAGCCATATAACCTAGAATTATATGGTGATAAAATGTTGGTGTTTAGTACAAGAAATGAAATACTAAACCTTAAAATGTATCTAACAGATGGTTTGTAGCTACCTTCAATCAAAACTTGATACCCATTGATTTTATTTCCCCAAAACAGGAAGACCAGTTCCCCTCTTAGTGATCTCTCTAATGTACAACCCTACACCCAACACCCAGTCTCCACATTTCTCCCAGTCACAAGTATAGGGTTATGACAGCAAAATCTTTAATAAGGTACAAATTCCATTCAAATTCTGGCTTGAAAAGGAAAAAGCCCTAATTGGAATGTGCCAAACAGATTCTACCTGTCCGTTAGCGTAGCCTCATAATACCAGTGCATCCTCTGTTGAAAACAAACCCTAAAATCTAAGGTCAACGAGGGTATCCCAAGTTTTGATATCTATGAGGATCCCATTTAATCTATTCATATCTCCTTTACAATAATCCTGATTACAGAGGTGTGTGTGTGTGTGTGTGTGTGTCTCCTATCTCAACCTACTTAGCAAACACACATCAACCTATCTGAAAAACAACAGAAATGCCCTAATTTTTAAGCTATATTGTTTCATCTCTTACATGCATTTACAAATTTTATTGCTACCTTATTTTATACACTAAGATAAAACTACTTATCCATTTAAGCTTTCACAAATGGTTAAACATCATTTATATGTGCTTTTTGGCATCACCTTTAAGCAAAGGAACTTTCCTATTCAGAGTCCTATTCAGAGTCAAGAATCAAGGAGATTAACGCAACAAATACAAATAATGGATGTAAATGAAGATTATTCTCAATTACCAACTTTGTGACAGTTTGCATAAAATTACTAACTAAAATATTTTCACAGGATTACTCAAAATATCTATTTAACTTAAACTCTTAAGGTTAGGGGCTCCTGGTGACTCAGTTGGTTAAACATCCAACTTCAACTCAGGTCACGATCTCACGGTTTGTGGGTCTGAGGCCCACACTGGGCTCTGTGCTGACAGCACAGAGCCTGGAGATTGCTTCAGATTCTGTGTCTCCCTCTCTCTCTGCCCCTCCCCCACTTGAATTCTATCTCTCAAAAATGAATAAACATTAAGAAAAGTTTTTTAATCTCAAGATAAACACCTACCAGGATGGTTATTATTTAAAGGGGAGGAAGGAGGAATATCATGTTTTGGCCAGAATGCAGAAAAATTAGAACCCTCATGCATTGCTACTGGAAATAGAAAATGGTACAGACACTGTGAAAAACAATTTGTCAGCTCCTGAAAAAGTTAAACATACAATTATTATATGATCCAACAATTCCAATCTTAGGTATATACTCAAAAGAATTCACAGCAAGGTATCTGATATGTGTGCCCCAATGTTCACAGCAGTATTATTCCCAGTAGCCCAAAAATTCTCAATGTCCATCTCAATGTCCATGCCAATATCCACTAACAGATGAATGGATAAACAAAATACGGTATATACATACAATGAAATATTATTCGGTCATGAAAGGGAATAAAATTCTGAAATATGGATGAAACCTAAAAACATTATGCTAAGTGAAATAATCACACTAAATGAAATAAACCAGACATAAAACGGCAGAAATTATATCATTCCTTGTATACGAGGTCTGTAGGACGGCAGAGTCATAGACACAAAAAGCAAAATGGAGGTCATCAGGGGCTGGGCTAAGGGGGAGTTTATTATTTAATGGGGACAAGGTAAGTTGATCTGCTTAGGAAGATCAAAGGATTCTAGAAATGGATGGTAATGATGGATGCATGACACCGTGAATGTACTTAATGTCACTGAATTGTACACTTAAAAATTCTAAAACAAATTTTGGGTTATGTATATTTTACCACAAAAAAAGGGGAAATAAAGAACACCTCAAAGCTGACTAGGAATCTTTTTGGTGTATTTGTTCAGAATTATTTGTTGTCACCTTAACCCATTATGTTTTTCATAGAAATTAGGGGTCTTAGTCCCCAATACATGTAATATAAATGTGCATGTGTATATAAAATCCAATTTCAGAAGATGGAAAAAGGCATATGTAGCATTCTGATTTATGAGATGAGGGAGTAAACATAAAATTTACCTTTGTAATTTCACTGAAGTTTAGAGCAAAATATCCTTCTTGAGGTTTATTAAACTCTAATCATTTTCTTGAAAGATTAGCAGCAATTATCATTAAGGTTTAAGCATTTAACTGTGACTACTGCAATAAATCTTATTAAAATAACTGAAACATACTTTTTTCGCATGTGGCAACCTGTCTCTGAATCACAACCATCTGTAAGTGGTGATTGCCTGGTGCACACAGATGGGAGGAAAACAAGGATCAGGCTATACCATTCTTTCCTCATTGCTTGGTACCAAACAAACTGAAATCTGAGTCAGACTATTTGCATTTGAAAGATTATATGATCGCTGTAATTAACAAATACTTGCTAGCTTCCTGATATAAAAATGTGTGATAGGTACCTGATTGAAAATAACGCTTGAACTGTACAGCCTCTCTTTCTAATCTCTGACAGCCTATAAAAAAAATCAGACGTTAACAATAGAGGAGCAGGTTTCAAGTTTTTATAGCACACAATTCCTTTACAGATTTAAAATGACAGAAGAAGGGAACAGCATAATTTATTCTTTCTGGCTTGCGGCACAGAATCATGAAGGCTCTTGGTCCATAACTTCAGGGCTACACTAAATTCCTGTCAGCCTAAATCAGTTACAAAGGTGAGCATCTGCCCTGCCTTGCTTTTCCTTCAAGGCAGGAAGAGACAGACCCATGTTATCACAAAGCCCAAATCATTAAGAAGAAAGGAAGCCAAAAATCAACAAGTTTAATGTCTTTCTATGTGTCTTTCTATGTGTCATTTTGGCTAATAACACTTACCCGTAATGTATTAAGAGTCAGAAAAGGCAAAGAGTTTTCAAGGCTGTGTAGACACAGAGCACTGAGTTTGGGGTTGAACAAGTCCTGCCTAGGAGTGTGAGCTAATTAACCAACATTTACCAAGGCCAAATTACTTAAACTTTTATAGCCTCAGTTTCCCCATCTGTAAATTAGAAGAAACAAGATATTCACACACACACACACACACACACACACACACACACACACACACACGGTTCCTGTAAGGTCTGAGCAAGGAAATTTAAAAAGGTGCTTAGCACATTGGCAGGGAAACAATGCTTTTTTTGTGAAATGAATAAATACTATGTCTAGGGGTGATGATAAGTTACCATAACATCTAAGTGAGTAATTCTGTCAATGAGGTCTTTTTTGACCTTAACTTCAGATAATTTCTGACTGTGCCAAGAGCCCATTTCATAATTAAAACCATGGACAGAGATAGAGTCAGATTGCCAGGGCCCAAATCCTGCTTCTTCCACTTAACTACATGACTTTGGCAAGTTACTTGACTTCTCTGTGCTTTGCATTACATGTCTATAAAGTAGGGACAATAGTACTCCATTCAAAGTTTTGGGGGGAGGATTAAAAGGGTTAATATATTTAAGTAGTTTAGAACTGGGCCAGGCATCTATCACTGTCAATAAATATCAATTAGCCTCTATTTATATGTAGGCAGGTCCCTGGGTATATAATGAAGGACAGACATAGTCCTTGACCTCATAGAGCTTACAGACTACTAGAAAGACAGACATTTTTAGAAAAATACAAAAACACATAACTCCAAGATGAAAGAAAGAAAGAAAGAAAGAAAGAAAGAAAGAAAGAGGATCTGAGTATGATTAGGGCATATCATAATATTTGAGCTAATTATTTCATGTCAAGTTCTTCATCTGGAAGATCTCAAAAATATTATGTACATGATAGCTATTGTGGGAAATACATAAGCATCATAACGTAAAGACCCTGGTAAAAGGAAAGCCTTGGTGCATGTCAGTTTCTTTCTTCCCTTTTCTCCATGGTATCTGATCGTTTAGATTAAGTACTTGCCTTTTTCACTGTTTGTCTGAAGATTATTATTATTATTATTATTATTATTGCAGGGAAAAGTTTCTTAACCTCAAATGACCTCATTCTTTGAGACGCCAGATGCTGAAGGATATTAAAATTATATTTAAAACAGTGCTACATTCAAATTAAGATGTATTTTCTGCTAGATTACATTTTTAAAAGACAGTCATCACATATTATATACACTTAGATATCAAATGACTGCATTTACATTTGAACCAAAATAAAAGATGAAAGTGGTTAATGAAGTTCTAATTCATTGCCTTGAATGTTTTTAGCCTACTACATCCAAATTATTTTTTAAATAACTACCACTAGAAAGGCTAATGCAGTGCAGATGACTCCCCAAATATTTGCAATAGGTCACGTGAACGCCGCCGCGGCATCTCAACAATTGACTATAATAGATTTAAGGGAGAATGATAGGCTGCCTTGACATTTAAATAGATAATATTTTCTATTAAATCTTTTTTAAAAAACCTTGATTAACACCAGAAATATTTCTCACTTTACCAAAAGAAACCCTCATTAAGGAAATTTTCACTGAGTTACATACAATATGCTCATCTGTGCACCATGAACTTGTTTTTACTCTATATTCAAAGCTGTATGTTTATTTCTCTGTTCTAGTTCAGTTCTAAAAGCCAAAAATATGAAACAGATGTGGTGACTTTCTGTGTACTGTGAAGCACAATTATGCTTCTTTGAATTGCTTAGGCTAAACAGTTGCCCTCCCTAGAGCATATCGAAACTGCTTGAGATTCTTTACAGCCAAGAATCCAGCTTGCTACCTGTCAGGAACTGGAATTGGCAGGCCACAGCTGGTTGATTGCACTGGATGCTCCCTTACTGTCCTCCCAACCAAAGTCTGTGAAACATAAAAAATATAGAGGAAAACTGCAGCTAAGTGGGTATGCTGTCTTCTCCTTAAGAAAAGATCAAGCTGTTTGATAGTGCATATCAAGGTCCACGTTATGTGGACCATTTAACAGCACTCAAAAAACAGTTTCGATTGTCCTGCTTCTGAGTTCATAGGCAACATGGGCAATAGCCAGGAGAAAATAAAGAAAAACCTTCCAAATTATTTGTCACAGCCATGATGCCTTTAAACCTGTAGCTGCTAGATTAGCCTATGCATCAAAGTGCAAATGTTGATTTTTCTTTTGGTGAGAATAGTTTTAAAACATGTGGAAATTGCTATAATTAAAGGGAAAGCTTGAAACAAATGGTAATTTTTGTTCTCAAAAAGGAAACTTTCTTCAGGCTGTGGGAGGTGAGGAAAGGAAGTTTCCTTTTCTTCTAAAATGAGTGAGTGCTGAAAATAATGGCATTCATAGACTTTTGCATTGATCTTGTCAGTGTACAACTTCAAAAAAGGTTTTAAAACAGAAGTTAGCAACAGACATATTGATATAGGAACATTGACAGAGGGCCATGCTCCTGGGGGGTCATAGGTTTGATATAAACAAGCAAATCAGCAGTCTCATAAATGTATGTTATTCCTCAAAAGGAACGATGCATCACCATTCATTCATTCACCACTCACTTATTCAATGGAGACCTGGGCATTACGCGGGATGCGGAGGATACTGAAATGAAAAGACTAAGAATGTGCTGCAAGATACGCATATGGAAAAGGGGGAAAGACATTTAAAAGACATGTGATAGACAAATATTTTTACTACTAGTGAGGACTCATTTCCCCCTATATTCAGGCCTCTACATCTTGGGATAATAGAAATGAAGACACAGAAGGCAGAGACATTTGGCCTGTATCATCTTAGAAGTTTTTATTATCATTACCCAGGAATCAGGGCCATTTCAGACCAACGCTCAAATTACAATGACTTCTCTTACCAATTCCACCATACTCTCAACACACCCCTCATGTAAAGCTAAGAAGAGTGAGAGGTAACATTATCAGGATGGCTTGCCACCATTGCTCTTTAAACGGAGAGATATCTGATCCTATATGGTCATTTTCAGTTTTACTGACATCTTATGATCCTTTCACCTACCTAGAAAAACAGAACAAAACTGGTACTCTTTCCCCCTCTAAATCTTTGCTGTGATCCAGCACTGTGCAGGCTATGGGCCCTGTATCCCATATCTACACTCCGTCCTTTAGACTTTCTAGTGTCCTGGGTTCTTTTAAGAGAGGTTGTGTGACCATATTCACTCAAAAAGGATCAAGTGTCTTTAGAGAGTAAGAAACAATAAGGCACAATGCAGTGGCTGCCTCCCATGACCGAACATCACCTCCATCAATGAGGAGGATGAGTGTCATAATTCCCGGGAATGGGTTTTATATGGCTGTAATTCAAGCAGAGAATGGATTCATCTGAATGTTGGCTCTGCACTGTCTCAACAATTAGCTTTGGTGGGGCCAGGTGCTTTAGGGTATAGCCCAGAACGACCAGTTCTAGAGCCTACCTCCACTCATCTCACTCAGAATTTTTCCTGTCTTAAATCTAAACCAATTCCTTGAACTCAGATGCAGATAATTTAATGCATGTGTCCTGTATTCCACATCAAGGGACAAAGGAGAATATTCTTGGATGGAAAATCCTTGAAGTTATGTAAACAAATCTTGAAGTGGTCAGTAGATCCAAATCAGTAAAACTGTAAAAGTATACTTGTTTAAAGTGACTTCTGTAAAAGAGTTCTAGTCTTAGAAGTAGGCTTCCTGCACAAACTAGTCTATTTCCACCAGTTGTGAGCAAAGAAACAATGACTCTTATATCAAAGCCACCTTGCCTTTAGATTCAGCAAAGGGTAGACAAAGTTTGCCTCAGTTCTTGGTCCACGACGTTAATATCACATCTTAACAAATTACAAATACTATAATTGCTGTGATCATAGTGTATGAAAAGTTCACCAGATCAAAGAGGAAAACATTACTCAAAGCAGCCAATAAAGTCCTTATCTAAGATGCTACACTAAAATGGAGACTTGAGTTTGCCAGGGACAAAAGCAGGCAGAGAGCACTGCAGATTGAGACAACAGCCTGTGCAAAAGCCCAGCAGTCTGAAAGCACATGAGAGCCTGGGACGTGTGAGTGACTGGGAATCAGGGAATGCAAGAGGTAAGGCATGTCAGCAGGCATGGGCATTGGAACTTCTCTCTCAGACCACGGAGCATCATTTCATAATTTGAAGGAGTGGTGTAATGGGATCCGACAGTGAGCAGAGGTCGGAAGCACAATTTTCATTCCCAAGTGCCACCACAAATACTGCTCTGTGTGTATAAATATATAATCCTGTATGTGCATAATTTGCATCACAAGCTGTTAGGTGCATTTCTCTCAGAAAAGTTTGGAAACAGTAACTCATCAATTGAACAGACAAGGTAGAGAGACCATGGAAATATGCTGAATCGTTTCTACAGAAATCTCCAATTACAATGAACTTTAATTATTCAAAAATAAAATATGTTACTTAAATTCCAGGGATCTGAACTGCAGAACTTTCAATGTCACCACCACATAAGCTATAAAGTATAGTGTTTTTAAAACACAAAAGGAAAGAAGTCTTTCAAATTGTAAAAATGTTAATTATTTAACATAATGTTTGCCACCCCCATAATAGTTTCTCCTAAAGTGTGTGGAATAATTTATATATAAATATGTAGATGTATACAAACTGAAATGCCAAACATTGAAAAGAAACTCAAATGAGTGGGTATTTACATATGGAATAGAGCTCATAAGAAACCGTGTTTTTGTGATAATGAGATGTTTTCCAAGCTCTCCTTCATTCTGGAAATTTACTCAGAGACAAGCCCATATATTCATAAGACAACAAAGAAATCAAAAAGGCAGACTTTGAAGCCTTAAAAGGTAAGATCTGACGTAAGAAATGGCCATTGTGCCATCTCAAATTCAGTGACGGGTCAAAGAGTAAAATGAAAATTCCCAAGCTAAAGAAGGGGGAAAATCCTTCAGCTAACCATTTCTGTAACTGACAGAGGAAAGACGCTCTTCCAAAGCCAGTGAAACTTTAAATGCATTTAATCATGTTTCCCCTGTTTGGTACATTCTGTAAGGATCATTATCTATATACTCTCACAGGAAATAAACAGAGGAAAAGAAAATTTTTCTCCCTAATATTTAGGAAATAGGTGCCAGGATTTATGATCCAAATGGAAAACAAGGTAATAAATGTGTCTTAAAATTTGTCTGAGGACTGCTTTGTTTTGAATTTTTAATTCAACACAATGGGGGCACCTGGGTGGCTCAGGGGATTAAGCATCCAACTCTTGATTTCAGCTCAGGTCATGATCTCAAGGTTTGGGAGATTGGGCTCTGAATGGAGCCTGCTTGGGATTCACTCTCTTTCCCTCTCTCTCGGCCCCTCTCTTTGCTCACGCACACACACATTCTGTCTCTCTCAAAATAAATGAATGGACTTTTAAAAAAATTCAGTACAATGTAATCAACTGCCTTGTTGTTAAGATAGAGCCTCCTCAAAGGGACATCGTTTTATATAAGGAAAACAAGACACATGGCTTTAAAGCCCTATGTTATTTCAACAAGAAAAGTAACCATATCAATTACAAAACTATTACACTTCTCATCGAGAAGTTATATTCCAGTTACTGACTTAATTAGTCAAGCTTCTTTCCATTACAGAGGATAAAAACCAACTCAAACCAGCTTAAAACAAAAAGGGCATCGATTACCTGACATGGCAAAAGCATGTGCTGAATCCAGTTGCTCTAATCTGGATTCTAATCAGAGCCCTGTCTCTCTCTGTCTTAACTCTATCTCCCTCTGTGTTGAATGTATTGTCAAATATGCCTTTCCTGAGAGGGGGTAAGGATAGCTACTAATAGCTGCAGGAAGACTTTTTACTGGTTTAGTAACCCAAAATAAAAGGGAGGGTCTTTCTCCCAAGAGTTTCTGCTAAAGACTCAAACTAACTTGGATCGAGTTGAGGAACATTCTCACCTCTGAATTGTTTGTTCCATCCAAGAAGGTGTGATACTGATTGGCAAAACGTGGCCCACTCCTGGGACCATGGTGAGTTCAGTCCTTCTGGGTTATACTGACCAAGAATGAAGAGTGGATAGTCCCCCCAAAGACATACTGAGTAGAAAAATACATATTTTGCATTCCACAGATAAAATATCATCATGGATTTCTGAGTTGTTTTGTACATGTATTTTTAATGAAACAACATTTCATAGTTTCAGTAAATTGTATTATCTGTAAGGACAGACACTCAACCATGTTTATGCCCTGGCTGATGCTCTAAAGCCAAGGGGAAATATGGAAATTCTCATTTGCTGACAAAATCAAGAGTGTTTCTTGGCCCCATAACAATTCCATGTACTTTGTTTCTTCCCTTCTATTTAGATTCAAGTAGCTTAAAGAATTCTTTCAGGGGCAACTGGGTGGCTCAGATGCTTAGTATGTGACTTCAGCTCAGGACATGATCTCACAGTTCATGGGTTTGACCCCACGTTGGGCTCTCTGCTGTCAGCAAAGAGCCCACTTTGGATCATCTGTCTGCCCCTCCCCCATGTGTGCACTCGCTCGTGCTCTCTCTCTCTCTCTGTCAAAAATAAATAATAAATAATTTTTTTATTATTTTAAAGACAGTCTATTACACAGGAGCAGAAATAGGAGTTACATACAGGTAACTACATATAAGTATCCTGGAAATTGACATAGTAGCAGGGATGGTCATAAGAAGCCAGAGATAAAGCCCAGTAAATAAAAAAACAGAAGGCCCAGGAAATCAATAAAGTCAGGAATGTAGGACTATAAAGACAGGGTCCAGAATCTGGGAATTCAGAGGTTTAATAAAGACCATGGTAAGAAGGAAAAAAAAAATGTGGTTCTAAAGAAGAGGATGTTTTTTGCAGTCTTTCAGAACTTCTGCTTAAAGCTGAATATTCAAAGACGAGTTCTCACCCACTAGAAATAGATTTCCATTCAGAAGTATCAATAGGGTTCCCCATGTGTGTTTTTATCCTATTTGAAGAAAAGGAAGAAGACTAGGGCTTTGTAAGCTTCAAATAGATTTGGCCAGGTGGCCTAAAAAGTCAATCCTAATCATGAACAATCATGAGATCATTGCCTCAAATTTTTTAAAAAATCTTTTAACACATTCCTATTTCTAGTATACCGAAAGATATGGCTGAAGGCCACACTGACTGATACTGCTTCAATCATAGGGAATGTAGCATGGCCAGGTTACTAGCAGATCTCCAATTGGCTCAACTGTGGGCTTCTCAATAATCACCCTCTCCAGGAGGATCAAGTGATTTGGGACAGAGTCACAGTTTTATACTTTAGCACTGAATATTGTTGATTCATATATCCTAAATTAAGTGGGGGAAGTGAGCAAAGCTATAGTATTAAAATGTGAGAATTCTATTTAATTCTCTATGTGAAAGCCTTGGGATAGCTGTACAATAACTATTAATGATGAGCTGATGACAATGTCAATTTAAGGTGAATGATTAGTTTTGTAAATTTTCACTGGCTATAATGTTCCAGGTACTGTGCTAAATGTTAACGTAATACACATTAACAAAGAAATCATCAAATAATGTGATCACTGTTATTCACAAATTCATGAAAAAGCTCACATGGCTACAAGGGAGCATAGGAGAAATGTTGCTAACATTTGAACTAGATAGAAGGATGAGTAGGCATTTGTCCACTTGAAAACTTAAGAGAAGGGCATTGCTGGCAGAACAACACTCAAAGACACAAAGGGATAATATATTTGGTAAATAAAGAGTCCAGTGTTACTAGAGCACAAGCATGAAGCAACAGGTGACTCGTAATTTGACCCTTAACAGCATCTACAAGGAGCAATGTATACTAAAGGTTTTTTTTTTTAATTTTTTAAATTTATTTTTGAGAAAAAGAGAGAGGGAGTGACCAGGGGAGGGGGAGAAAGAGGGAGGATGGAGGATCCAAAGCAGACTTCATGCTGACAGAAGACAGCCCAACGTGTGGCTCGAAATCACAAACATAAACTGTTAGATCATGACCTGAGCCAAAATCAAGTCGGATGCTTAACCAGTTGAGCCACCCAGGCACTCCCAAAGTAATTTTGTTTGAAGTTTAAACTTAGTGAGTCATGATGTGTTTTCTTTAAAAAAGTGAAGATGATCTCGTCATATTTAGTTTTTGAATAATACAGCTGTTCCACCTATGGGAAAGGAGGACCAAGCTGAATGGGAGATAGGTAGGAAGTAACTGGCCACACAAGGAATCATGAGACAGCAATAGAATGAAGAGAAACTGAATTAAAGAGATAGAATTAGTGGAATTTGGTGACCAATTTCAAATAACTATGGAAAGAGTAGAAATAATTGATAATATAGCAAAGACTTCTACCTTTGGAAGCTAAAAAAAAAAAATGAAACTACTAACTAAACTTAAGTTCTTAAAAAATGAAACATTATGCCTAAGACTAATCATGGTCCACCAAATCCATGCTCCCCTTTACCTAGGCATGCCAGTGGACTCCATTTTCCAAAGCCCTTTGCAGTTAACTGGATCTTAAAACCTCATCTATTAAGGTAATTAAAGATGGACTTAAAAATTTGAAGCTCAGGAGAAATATCAGGTGTGGAGATAGGACTGAGGACCAATACACTTAAGCTACAAAAATGAGTGGAGAACTCCCTTTAGACCACCATACCAGACTAATCCCTTACAAGGCACCAATATTATTTGATATTATTCCTCTAACATTAAACATAAGATTAAGAAACTTTGAAAATATAATTGAATACATAACACTGAAAAACAACAGCAAGGAAAAATCTAATAATACTGTTTATCATCTGTGATCAGATACAGGAAATACAAAGGACTAGACAGAAAGTACCTCATGTTATTTTATTCCACTCTACAATCATGTAGCACATATGTACAGCTGATTTTCCCCGCTATGAGTACCTAGTAAATATAAAGCTCAGATACTGTTATATTTCTTTATATCTACCACTTTGCAAAACAATTTGAGGGATCCCAAACATTATATTCTGCAACATATGAAAACTTTACCCAACTGGTGAAGAGCTATATGTGGACCTATGTATAAACATATATGTAAATAGTGTAGAATTTACTCTACTTTTATATTTAAAATGGTTAGAATATACACTAATCTACTCTTTTACTCATCTGATACCTGTGCACAGAAGGGGAAAATGGGAAAATACTGAAATGCAATCCTGAAAAAAAAAATGCCATTCTACTAACATTTAGAAATGTTTCCATTAATTTCCAGTAGGAATTAATTCTTAATTATAGGAATTAAAAATTCCTATCTGAGTCAAACTATAAAGATTAAATAGTTTGTGTCCATGCAGCATTATTTTGTAGTATTACTTGATCTAAAAACTAAAAGTCTCCACCTGAAAAACTATTACTCCCAGAAAAACATTAACACTATACTAGGAATTGCTCCATGAAAATTCTAAGAATATAGGGGGGGAAATTACTGAGACTTTAGACCATAACTCCCCTGCTTTTCCTTAGTTTCAGAGAGCCTACAGGCAAAAAATTATAAGGTGTCTGAATTATTTATCTTAAAACTTTAAAGGCATCTCCTCTATTTTATAGACTTTGAATGGATCAGTGTCAACTACTAGAAATGTAGACTCAATGATCCTACAAGCCCAAATGGCCATTCTGTACCCAAATGAAAAATGTCACATGAGCCCTTTGGCCTTGGAGAATCTAACCCAGAACTGACTTATTTATGGGAACTATATCCTTTAGTCACTAATAAATCTTACAACCATAATCTATGAAGAAACAGATTTTCTTTATATTAAGTTATGGAAGTCAGCGATGGCTGTGAGGTGAGCTGCTTAGAAAGTAGTCTGTAAATCCAACTCTATTAGGTAAGCCTTTTAAGAACATTTTCCTCTTAGCAACAGAAGGAACGGTACTTCGGTTTAGATTTTATTTCCTTATGGAACATATTCTAGTGGTAAAAACGACTGAATATTTTGTGACTCTGAAATGCATTAATTAAAACATAATCTGTTCCTTAAGAACTCTAAATGTTTCTAAATTTGAGATGTACAACCGGGATATCCCAAACTAAACTGAGATTGTTTGAAGAGTAATTCCAAACGTCTCTGCAAAACTGATGCATGCACCTGCAGTATCTGTATGACATGTGAATAACCTGAACATTATACCTACCTTCAGGCTCCAACCATTTAGACCTTAAAATTTAAGGTGCATTTAAACCCCCAAGGAAAGGCTTAACTTCATGGAAGGTACAATTTTATTGTTGACATCTTGCAAAAATTTTGGGTTTCTAGTTCAAGATGGCAGACTGTATACATTCACTGCCCCTCCCTCCTAGCATTACAGTAATAGAAATGAACAATAAGGACTATGCTGAGTAGTACTGAGACTGGGATAGGAGCCATCAGTGAACCAGAGAATTTTTGTAACCTAGAGGCAAAAATCAGATACTGCAGGCTGAAAAGCCACACAAGACTGCAGACAGGTGGAAGCTACTGTAATGGCAGAGTCCCAGAGGGGTGCCAGGTTTGGAATGAACAAGAACAGGGAATCGTAGAACTTGCAGGGCTATAATCCAGAAGTTGAATGAAAAGTCTTTGCAAAGACCAGTCAAGTGAGCTCTTTTTTCATGCCTTTCTCTTCCTTTTCAGAGAGTATCAGGCAGCAGCATTTGCCCCAAGTTAATACCAGAGAAATGCTTTCTATACCAAGCGAAGGATCTTTTGGAGTGAGCTAAGATTCCGAGAAAGATGTACAGCAGAGATGGAGGTAAATCTGAACTCCATACCCAAGGCATATGGAGAGAAGGAAACATGTGAAGAGAAGCCAAATCTTTTGAAAGTAAAGAACTCCTTACTGCTGATAGATTTGTAATGCCCATGGAGCCTTTTTTGCAGGGTTCACTATTATTTGTGCTTTGTTTAGTGCCTAGCTTATTAAAAACATTTCTCTAAAGACAGATACCATATGTGTTCACTCTTATGTGGATCCTGAGAAACTTAACAGAAATCCATGGGGGAGGGGAAGGGAAAAAAAAGAGGTTAGAGTGGAAGAGAGCCAAAGCATAAGAGACTCTTAAAAACTGAGAACAAACTGAGGGTTGATGGGGGGTGGGAGGGAGGGGAGGACAAGTTATGGGTATTGAAGAGGGCATCTTTTGGGATGAGCACTGGGTGTTGTATGGAAACCAATTTGACAATAAATTTCATATATTAAAAAAATAAATAAAAAATAAAAACTTTAAAAAATAAAAAAATAAAAACATTTCTCTAATATAAAACACTTTGCAAGCGAATTTTTCTCAAGCATTTTGACACTGGATCCAAATTTGATTAATTAAAATTCCTTTACAAATTTAAAATGCAATTACCAATGTAATATGACTAAACCTTTTACACACTTCAAATCCCTTAAACAAAGACGAACTTGTATAAATACAGTAATTATTAAACATACACCTTTACAATAAAAACAGTTACAAAATGCTAATGCCATTGGATGTAACTGCTCTCCTCTCCTGATCCTTCTACTTCTCTAGGTTTCAGTAATTCTAGAAGACATTACTTATTTTAATTCCTAGGATTTTAATAAATTTTAAACCCAAAAGTATAACAATACAGTTTTAGGCAAGACAAACTGTAGACCTAGATTGTCAACAGTTGACACTTGAGGTAGAACATAATGCCTGATGACACAGTTCAAAAAAGCATACCCAAGTCATTGATCACATAGTTGAACCCCATTTCCCAATGAAGTTCTTAAGACATTTGCCTTTCTCAGAAATAAGTTGTTCTTGAAGAGGTGCCTGGGTGCCTCAGTCAGTTAAGCAACCAACTCTTGATTTCGGTTCATGTTATGATCTCATGATTCATTGGGTCAAGCCCCGTATCAGGGTCTGCACTGACAGCATGGAGCCTGCTTGGGATTCCCTCTCTCTCTGCCCATCCCCCACTTGTGCACTCTTTCTCTCTCTCTTCCACAAATAGAGAATAAGTTCTGCCTACTTCATCATTTCTAAGACATTTCTTTTTCTTCCCCACACTTAACACCTTTAAAACGTGGGTACATCTTACAATGAAGGGAAACATCCAAGAGCAACTGGGTCAGCCAGGAGGAAGTTTAACAGTGTTGTCACTGATTGCTCGTGTGTTTACTTGGTTGTTACCCCATGAAATATGACTAGACAACAGCAAGCCTTTGACATTTCAGACAACAAAGTATTTAGGGATACTTTAAGGAAGAATTATGAGACTTGGATATTGACTGAAAATTTTCCATTGATAACCTGCTGTCAAAAACATGAAAAATCAGTATCAAAATTTGCTGAAGGAGTGTCACTGGCTTGGAAGAAAATCTCAGAATTAGTGTTGCATATTTCTAGAAAATACTGCATCACCAATTTTATGAATACTAAAAAAAGATGAAATTAGGTAGAAGAACACAAACACTATTAATTTTGAGCCAATCAGTGGTTCAGAAGATTCAGAAATGTAAAAAAAGTTTTAGTTATAACTTAACCAAGTATTTTGTTTACGTTCTCCTTTTTATGTGTGCACAGGATTAAAATTATGTCTAACTCAAGTCCAAATATTCTAAATGATAAGAAAGATCTTTGTTAGGATACAACTGGCAGTGATTATTTTTTTCCTGGTGGTAGAAAAAACAACGATGCATATTAGACTCAAAAGAACCCTAGGTTTGGTGAGATAGAGTTGGTATCATTTTAAGAAAACTTAGCTGTTTCATCATTCTTGAAACACAATGTTCAACTCTCTTTTAAGTTTATTTATTTATTTTGAGAGAGAGATAAAGAGAGTATGTGAGTGGGGGAAGGGCAGAGAGGGAGAATCCCAAGTAGGCTCTGTGCTGTCAGTGCAGAGCCTGACGCAAGGCTCGAATTCACAAACCATGAGATCGTGGCCTGAACCAAAACAAAGAATGGGATGCTTAACCACTGAGCCACGCAGACACCCTTGAACTTTTTCTAATTAACATGTGTGACATCTGTAGTCTTGTCAAACTGGGCTCCTTATCTATGCAGTTACTCTAACCTTTCCCAAACTCTTTGTTATGATCCTGCTACATTCATTTTCCTCCCTTAATTGTAAGGCTCACTCGCCAGTTTGATTCTCTTTCTTCATTACAGACAGAACAACTATATGTGATGTTTTATAAACAAACATATGCTTACTAGAAAAAACAAAACATCCATAATTCCCTACTTATTAAAATCGGTCAAATTTAAGCATAACTTAGTATGTTGACCCTTCTTTTATATTATACCTGATTTTACATTAATTCATTTGATCTTTATTCCTAAATATGAATGGATAATAATCTACCATTTCAGAAAAACCAGATAGCAAAAAAGAGGAGGATCAAGTTGAACAAATAAAATTTAAAAATGACCCATGGGTGAAAAGAGGTAACTCTGGAAAAGAAGATATATAACAAAACGTGTAATTGGTTTTATCAGATTTGAGATAGCTACTATATCCACAAGGCAATAGTAAGATGCTGTGGGCAAAAGGAGCAATCAAAGAACAAGAATCCTTATAAATTAAAAAATCGAAATGAAGATAATGAATAAAAAAGAAGAAAATACTATTGATGAGTTGAGAAACTGAATAAAAGGGTTAAGAAATAGGCAACACTGGAAAGCAAATGAATGATCTGGAGGAAAAGCTCACAGAAAGTCTTTGAACATAGAAATAAAAAGCAAAAATAGAAAATATGAGAGAAAAGCTGAGATAAAATAAAATCATAAAATCTAATATACATCATATAACAATCAGATAGAGAGAGAGAAACCAAAAAATCATAAGATAAAGATATTCTCAAGAAGATATATTTGAGCTGACGAAAGAAATGAGTCTTTAGGCTGATAGACCCTGACAGGCTGAATTTAAAATTTATATATAAATAAAATATAAAAACTTCATTCAGGCATATGTCAGAGAAATTTCAGAACTTTAAGAGGAAAAAAAATGAAGTTTACAGTCTTTGAAAGGAAAAAAATGTTATCTAAAGCAAAACCACTATTGGAATTGTACTGTATTACTTTTTGGTTCTGAATGCTAGGCTAAATGAAAAAAAAAGTTCTAAGATTCTGAGATAAAAAAAATGTTTTCAGTCTAAAACCCTCTACAAAACTAGCAAACAACTATGAAAATAGACAGGAGACTTTTTCAGACATGCAAGGAGTCAAAACATTAACTTCACATGTAGCTTCTCTGAAGAAACTACTTAAAAGATTGGCAAATACTGTGAGATACTGATCCACCATCCAGTCTCTTCTTTATTAACAGACACCTATTTTATTAAGGGCGTCAATGCTGTAGCTCGTATTGGACACACTCAAAGCTAGATGTTAACAGAGACATCAGATGAGAATCCTGAGAACCCTCCTGAAAGACGTTAGGCTTAGCTTTAGGGAGCCTTTTTGTTCCCCCCCTCCTCTGCTTTCTCCCAGCCTAAACTGTGGACAGTATGGAGTTTCAGTAAACATCTTAAAGAGATGAACTTGACAGCAAAAAAGAATAATGTATATGTACATAATATATATGTACATTTTAATGAATCATAATGAAGTGTAATTCCACGTGCCCACTCACCATCCAGTTTAAGAATTAGAATATTACCATTAGAAATCTCTATATGAAAAAAAAACAATCTCTAATGATGTCCCTGGTCACATTTTTCTTCTTTCACAGAAATATTCAGCATTCTGAATTCATATCAATTATTTCTTTACTTTTCCACATATTTTATCACATATATGTATCCTTAAAATGTTTTATTTAGTCTTGTCTTTTTTCACATCATGTAGCGTACATTCTCTAATGACTTAACATTCAGTCATCAACATATTCTTCAGAGTCATTCATGTTGATATGCACAAGCTGCAGGTAATTTATTTTTCACTGTTTTATAGGATTCCACTGTATGAACATACTCCACTTTATCCATTCTACTGTTGATAGACTTGGGTTGTGTTCAGTTGTATTGTTGTCGTTGTTGTTGCTCCTGCTGTTTGCTATTACAAACAATAGTGCTTTGAATATTCTTCCATCTTTATTCTGATGCTGATGTGTAAGAGTTCCTCTCTAAAGTGAGTCAGGTGAAATTGCTGAGTCATAAGATATACACATACTCCTCGTTACCCATAATGCTCTTTTCCAAACTGCACCAATTATACCCACTTAAGCAGTAGATCAGAGTGCTTAGTCCTCCACATCCTCTCCAAAACTTGCATTCTCTAATTTTAATCCACCTATGGTGGCTATAAATCATACCTCATTCAAGTTTTACTTTGCATTTCCTTGATTTTAATGAGACTCTTAAGTATTTCACATTTTCATTGTTTATTTCTCTTTTTGCCTTCTGGGAAACATGTATTCAAGTGTGTTGTCCATCTTTAATTGGTTATCTATTTTTTATCCTCCTATATTCTGAAAACTAATATTTCAACCATATAGTTTCCCATACCTTCTCACAATTTGTAGCTTATCTTTTGACTCTATCTTTTGATGATGAAGTAATGTTACTAACATAATTGAATATACCAATTCCAAAAACTCAAGGAATCTTAAATTTAAATTTTGTCTTGCAGGTAATTTTGGAAGGGTAATCATTGAAGTGTGAGAACAGAATGTATTTTTAGCTCAATCAATAATTTTTAAAAATTTAGAAATACTGCATGTGGTCAAACTTTCCTCTCTGAGAGCAGGAGAATTTGCCTTGTAGGATGGAGTTTTGCAGCTCTCCCATCCTGCTTTTATCTTCTACTTCTCCTCCTCCTCCTCGACCAGGTTTAATGCTGACAAAAGCATCCTGTGCCTGGAGAATCTTAAAAAGGAGAGTTTCACCTAGAACAGCTCCATTATCAATCTGAGATTGTCTACTTTTCCAAAGTTTGCATTTACCCTCTGTGAGGAGCTTTCTATACTAAGACTCCCAACCATAGCACATAAGCAGACACACAGCAGCCAGACCAGTTCTCCTTTTGTTTTATAACTTTTTAAGTTTATTTATTTTGAGAGAGAGAGCGAAAGCACAAGGAGAGGAGGGTCAGAGAGAGAGAGAGAGAGAGAATCCCCAGCAGGTTCCGTGCTATCTGTGTGGAGCCGGATGGAGGGCTCAAACTCACAAATTGTGAGATCATGACCTGGGCTGAAATCAAGAGTTGAATACTTACCTACTAAGACACTCAGACACCCCCAGACCAAAAGAATGATGGAACTCTCTTGCTCAAAACCTTCCAATGGTTTCCCATCATACCTAACATAATCAAAAGTTCCCTCCATGGCATCTAAACCCCATTTAATTTGTCCCCTGAGCACATTTCTGCTCTCTTAAAGTCCTACTATTCCCCTGTACTCACTCCACTCCAGGACACTGGCCTTTGTGAAATTCCCCAAAAATACTACTAGCTTTCTGCTGAAGAAACGTTGACTTGACCTTCCCTCTGTCTGGAGGTCTCCTCCTGAAGTTTCAGTTACAAGTTTCATTTTGGTTTCTACTTATCTTTCTGATAAAGGCCTTCCCTAACACTCTATCTAAAATAGATCATTTTGCGTATTTTATCTTTTATGGAATTTATCACTAATTCACATTTTATTACATATTTGTTCTTGTTTAATGACAATATCCCCTATTAAAATGTAAAATCTATGGGTCGCCTGGGTGGCTCAGTCGGTTGAGCATCTGACTTCAGCTTAGGCCATGATCCTGCGGTTTGTGAGTTAGAGCCCTGCGTCGGGCTCTGTGCAGACAGCTCAGAGCCTGGAGCCTGCTTCGGATTCTGTGTCTCCTTCTCTCTCTGCCCATCCCCCACTTGTGGCTCTGTCTCTCTCAAAAATAAATAAATGTAAAAAATTTTTTCATAAAAAAATAAAAATAATAATAATTTAAAAGTGTAAATTCTATGAATACAGGTAATTTGCTTAGCTCGTATTTGTATCTCCTAAATCTAGAACATGCCTTTATATGGCTTCATGTAATAGGCACTCAATAAATAATTGTTAACTGAACATTTTATCCACTTAATTCTTAGTCACGTATGTGCCCTCAGAGCAGAAAGATCTGGGTAACTCTTTGTTATCTACATCCATTACCATGAGCACATCCCTAGCTGTAAGTGTCAGATCCCCAGAAGCATTCCATTGAAAAATCCCAACATAAGGCTGAAGGCTCAAATATCTTGGTATCACAGGGCCCTACTGTGAGAGAATAGCAGCTCTCTTGATTTAATCAAATTCAACTTCAATAAAAAGAATTAACTTCTGGTTGAGAGTTTAGGGGGTAACACACACACACACACACACACACACACACACACACACACACTTTAAAAAGTATCTCTGAGTAAGATTAATCGTAGGCATTGGGGCAGGGTCAGAGAATGGTACCATTCCGGACTATCTGAATTATTTTATCCACATGCATGAATCACCAGTGAAATTTAAAAAATAAACTTTACCAGAAGATAAAATATTTTTAATATCCTCTGAAAAAAATACATACTAATTTGTTAAAACCTACTCCTGTCCCTGACCACCACCACTTCCCTCTTACATGTAAAGGTAGCATCTCGTATCTTCAAAAAAGGGCTCTAACTCTCCAGAAATACAAAGGTTTATTTTTAGTTCATTATATCTCCCAAGGAAGTTTGAGATTTCTTATTATTTATCTTTCCTTCTTCTTACTGCAATATCAAATACTATGTATTTATGTACCTGCCTCTACTTTCAGACCATGCCTTCATAGATTATCTAATCAGAAAGTGCAAATATATCTTCATTGTTAATTGCAAAGAGAAATTTAAATGAGCAATATATTCCAGGCACTTTGCATCTGATACTATGGAACACAAGATTACAAGATTGACCATTAATGAAGGACAGTTACAAATTCACACAGCTATAAATCAACCCAAAAGAAAACAGAATGAGTTAATAATGATTGTAGAAATAATCATCTCTTCATGTGAGACATTATCTTAGTATTTCTAATAAAATTAATTTTTAAAAGTACTTTATCCAATTTCTGCAAAAAACGAAATATACACAAGTATGTGTGTGTTTATATGCAAATAAAGAGAAAGAGGATAGAAATTGTGCCCAAAAATTGTTGACAGTAAACTCCTTCAAGAGAAAAATGGAGGTGGGGGAAATAATAAAAGGAGGTTTCTAGATTTTCAAGACTATAGTTCTTTGTAGTTTGAGTTTTTAAACAAAGAGATATATTTATGCTTTGTATAACACACGTATGTATGCGTGTGTGTGTGTGTGTGTGTGTGTGTATCTGCGTGATATCAATGATTAGTATTTTTAAGGGTTTCAGAACAATTAAAACTAAAATTTCCAAGGGTGCCTGAGTGGTTCAATGGGTTGAGCATCTAACTCTTAATTTTGGCTCAGGTCATGATCCCGAGTTGTGGGATCAAGCCCCTCATCGGGCTCCACACTGAGCGTGGAGCCTGCTTGGAATTCTCTCTTGCTCCCTCTCCTCCTCTCCTCTGATTATGCATTTGCTTGCTCTCTCTCAAAATAATAATGAAAAAAAACCTAAAATTTTCAAAAAAAAAAAAGCAAAAGAAATTATTTTAAGGTATTGAGAGCTTGGTATTTAAATGAAAAACATGGAAAATATATTTAACATTTAAAAATGAAACATTTCTTAAAATGAATGACCAATCTTCTAATTTTTATCTTTATGCCCATATATCTACATTGATACAGGCCATAGTTAAATTGCAGGACACCCCTATTCCATTTTAACAATGAAAATAGTAAAACAAACCCGATTCCTATCATCTTATGATATTGCAATTCTTAGTCTATACACACTCAAGGAAGTGGGTTTGGGTAGAAGGAGGTAAATAAAATAAATTCACATCCTCTTGACCTATTTCTAATATATTCATTTTTTTTAGGGAAAAAAGGCATTTATCTCTTTTATCTTTTTAAATGGTGGATAACTTTAACGACAATGATAGAAGTGCCTGGTTGGTTGCTTCCTTCCAAATCCATGACCCACTTCCTGAAACCTTGCTGATGGACTCGCACATGAAACATTTCCCATCAGCAGTTTAAATTACCTTTCGGAATCTCCCCCATGTTTCAGAATCTTAGGATGAATAATTAATGCAACTGCACTCACAGACCTTTGTAATGAGCACATATTTTATAAGTAAATAACTAATGTCCAATACTGAATGAATACCAATGGAATAGAGATTTCTGGGAAGCAAGCTCAGTGTTTTGTGTGACACCTAAAATTGACACTGATAGGCCAATATTCACAAACTTCCACTTCTATTAGTTGGTTTTTAGACCCATTTACTCAGTGTGTCAGCTTAATTCTCATATTGGCAATTGAATGTTGTTTGTGGCTCATGAAAGAGAATGGAATTAGCTATATCATTTAACCACAGGAAGCCACAAATAATGTTAACTGATCAGCTGGCCATAAATTTATTCTTTTTAACTGTTGAATTATGCATTCAATTCTTTGCACCTGAAAGCAGTTTTCTTCTCCTTTCCTGTATTTGTGTCACTCTTTTCTACTTTGTGAATCATCTCCACATTTATAGATTATATTATGTGAATCAAAAGCTTGCATATATATAATAGTTCAGCCTCATATGCCTGCATGACTTTGAAATATTTTTCCATTTAATTTAATATTTTCTTAAAAGCCAGACTTTATAAAATCTAATTTAAAGGCCCTGAATTGCATAAAAGCACATAACTAAAAAAATATTTGTGGAATTACCATTTTCCCAGATAAATACCAAAAAACTATACTTCCTGAATTACATCTGTTTTTACAAGTTTAGTTTTCCTGAATCTACAGACTTTTTTCAGGTAAAATGATTTCAAACAATTGTGAGGAGGTTAAATTTTTTCTAGTCACTTAGGACACAGTTATGTCTCGTTTTCTGTTTGCTTTGAGAGAGTCTCAAACAAAAACAGGTAACTCCGACTTGTGTGAGAATATTCTGTCGTATTTTTATAGAAAATAGTCATGAGGTGTACTAGCCTAAGGCAAAGGAAGGCTATTGATTAACATGAAAAAAACTACTAGAAGGGTTAAAGCAACTAAAAGGAGCATACTGGGGTGAGACCTGGCTCAGTCTGGCACAGAGAGAGCTTGGAGAAATCACTTCACTTCTCTGTTTCTCAGCTTTTTCGTGTGTAAATGGGAATAATAATTTCTCTCTCTTAGAGCTGTTCTCAAAATTAAACAATGTCTCTAATGTGCATGACACACAGTAAAGGCTCAATAAGCATAAATTCTCTCCACAGCCTCTCCCCTTCCTTTGTCCAATTATAACTATCACATCTAAAATTCCCAGAAACCAGGGCCCCTGAGTGGCTCAGTCAGTTAAGTGTCCAACTTCCGCTCAGGTCATGATCTCACAGTTCATGGCATCAGGCCCTGTGCTAACAGCTCAGAGCCTGGAACCTGCTTCAGATTCTGTGTCTCTCTCTGTCTACCCCTCCCCCGTGTGCTCTCTCTCTCTCTCTCTCCCTCTCTCTCTCTAAATTAAAAATAAACATTAAAAAAAATTTAGGGGCGCCTGGGTGGCTCAGTCAGTTGAGTGTCCGACTTCAGCTCAGGTCATGATCTCATGGTTCATGGGTTCGAGCCCCCCGTCGGGCTCTGTCCTCACAGCTCCGCGCTGACAGCTCAGGGCCTGGAGCCTGCTTCAGATTCTGTGTCTGCCTCTCTCTCTGTTCCTCCCCTTCTCACACTCTGTCTCTCTCTCAACAATAAATAAAGATTAAAATTTTTTTTTAATTTTTAAATAAAATTCCCAGATACCATCTCTCAGAAAGAATTGGGATGAATTCTAGTGTACAAAATCTGAATATTAAGGCAACCATGCTCCAATCACTCAGCTTCACCTTCTAACTCTACTCTTCCTTCAGGATATTTATTTCAGCTGAAATGAACTACTCTTACAACTACGTGTTTCATGTCTGCCCCTGTTAGGCTATGACTCCATGAGGACCATGACCATTTCTGTCTTCCATCAATGCAACCTCAGAATAGAGTTCTATGGGTGCTCACTGAATCAGTGAAGGCCCTAGTCTTTTCTTCCAGCAATAACTGCCTTTTACCTGAATCATTGATGGCCACCACAGGCACAATTCATCATGGAAAACACAATTAAAAATAAAATTTCCAAGGGGTGCCTGGGTTGCTCAGTCAGTTAAGTGTCCAACTTCAGCTCAGGTCATGATCTCAGGGTCCATGAGTTTGAGCCCCAGGTCGGGATCTGTGCTGACAGCTGGAGATTCTTTGTCTTTAGATTCTGTCTCCCTCTCCCTCTGCCCCTTCCCTGCTCATGCTCTGTTTCTCTCAAAAATAAATTAATTTTTTAAAAAAAATTTTAATGAAAATTAAAATAAAATTTCTAAGACAAAAAAAAATCCAACATGAATTTTTACCTATATATACTCAAAATAAAGTTCAACATTTCCATGTGTTTCAGATAGAATGTCTTTAAATGGCTTACTGTATCACATAATATTGTTGGTCCCTTCTCAAAAATATACTGATTCTATTTCAATTATTCTACAGCTATTCATATGTGTAGGTTTTGCCAAAAAGATCAATTGGCAATGACCTTCCTGGAAGAACGTAAACATTATTCTTTGTTTTATCACAGGAATAGTTACTTGCAGAACCTAAAGCTGCTTCAGACTTTACTTTAAAATTTTTTTAATTTTTATTTATTTCAGAGACAGAGAGACAGAGCACAAGCAGGGGAGGGGCAGAGAGAGCCAGAGACAGAATCTGAAACAGGCTTCAGGCTCTGAGCTATCAGCACAGAGCCTGACGTGGGGCTCGAACCCACGAACCATGAGATCATGACCTGAGCTGAAGTTGGCCACTCAACTAACTGAGCCACCCAGGAGCCACCAGACTTTACTTTAAATTCAAGTTTTACCTGAGACCTTTACTAAAGAAGGGGAAAAAATTATTATTCCATTCTTTGAGTTATCTGCCACTGCCATTATCTATATTAAACTAAATTTAATCCATTAAAAATATTGTTTCAAAAATGATGACTGATTCTCTTAAAAAAAAACCAGAAAACTAGTAAACAATTTTCACAGAGCCCACAGCAATGTGTTTTTTATTTTTACTGCATTTTAAGTGGAAATTCCAAAGCTGTGAGAGAAACCTTATACCAAGTTAGGTAAGGACCAAAGGGCTTGGCAGACTTTTGATGTATATAAAGGAATGACACGGAAAGATGTTTGTTGGAACAGCAATGGTGAAACTGTTTAGTAAAGGGAATTCACAGCAGGAAGGCTTGCCAGAACTAGGTTTAAGGATGTGAATACTCAGGATAGGATTAATCTTAAATATTCCTTTAAGTCTTTTATTTATTAGGTATTTATATTTTGTCAGACACTTTATTAAGCATTTTATTTTTTTCCCTTTAATTATAACCAAAACCCAAAAGGTACCTAGGAATAAACCTTCCCAAAGAGGTCAAAGATCTGTATACTGAAAACTATAGAAAATTTATGAAAGACATTGAAGAAGACAAAAAGAAATGGAAAAACATTCCATGCTCATGGAAGAACAAATACTGTTAAAATATCTATACTACTCAAAGAAATCTACACATTCAGTGTAATCCCTATCAAAATAAAACTAGAATTTTTCACAGAGCTAGAACAAACCATTCTCAAATTTGTATGGAACCAGAAAAGACCCAGAATAGCCAAAGCAATCTTGAAAAAAAAACAAAAAACAAAAAAACAAAGCTGGAGGCATCATAATTCCAGACTTCATGTTGTATTACAAAGCTGTAATCATCCAAGCAGTATGATCCTGGCACAAAAACAGACATACAGATCAATGGGAAAAAAAAGAGAACCCAGCAATGTACCCACAAATGTATGGCCAATGTTCGACTAATCTTCAACAAAGCAGGAAAGAATAACCAATGGAAAAAGTTTCTTCAGCAAATGGTGTTGGGAAAACTGGACAGTGGCATGCAAAAGAATTAAACTGGACCACTTTCTTACACCATACACAAAAATAATTCAAAATAGATGAAAGACCTAAATGTAAGACAGAAAACCATCAAAATCCTAGAGGAGAAAACAGGTAGCAACCTCTTTGACCTCAGCCAGAGCAACTTCTTGCTAGACATGTCTCTGGAGACAAGAGAAACAAAAGCAAAATTAAACTATTGGGACATCATTAACATAAAAAGCTTCTGAACAGCAAAGGAAACAATCAACAAAACTAAAAGGCAGCCTATGGAATGGAAGAAGATATTTGCAAATGACTTATCTGATAAAGGGTTAGTATGCAAAATCTATAAAGAACATATCAAACTCAACACCAAAAAACAAACAAACTAGTTAATAAATGCGTAGAAGAGGGGCACCTGGGTGGCCCGTTGGTTAAGCATCCAACTTCAGCTCAGGTCATGATCTCCCTGTCCATGAGTTCAAGCCCCACATTGGGCTCTGTGCAGACACCTCAGAGCCCGGAGCCTCCTTTGGATTCTTTGTCTTCATCTCTCTCTACCTCTCCCCCACTCGTGATTTGTCTCTCTCTCTCTCTCTCTGTCTCTCAAAAATAAGTAAATGTTTAAAAAATTTTTTAAAAAAGAAAGAAATGGGTAGAAGACATGAATAGACAATTTTCCAAAGACATCCAGATGGCTAATAAACACATGAAGAAGATGCTCAACATCACTCATCATCAGGGAAATACAAATCAAAATCACAATGAGTACCATTTTACACCTGTCAGAATGGCTAAAATTAACAATTCAAGAAACAACAGATGATGGGGAGAAGGGGGAGAGAGGGGAAAACTTTTATACTGTTAGAAAGAATGCAGACTGGTGCAGCCACTCTGGAGAATGGTATGGAGGTTCCTCAAAAAGTTAAAAATAGAACTACCCTACAACCCGGCCTTTGCATTACTAGGTAGTTATCCAAAAGATACAAAAATGCTAATTTGAAGGGGCACACACTCCCCAATGTTTATAGCAGCACTGTCAACAATAGCTAATTATGGAAAGAGCCCAAATGTCCCTCAGTGGATGACTAGATAAAAGATGTAGCGCACGCGCGCACACACACGCACACACAATGGAATATTACTCAGTGATCAAAAAGAGAGAAATCTTGCCATTTGCAACAATGTGGATGGAACTACAGTGTATTATGCCAAGTGAAATAAATCTAAGACAAATACTCATATGTGGAATTTAAGAAACAAAACAGATGAACATGGGGGAAGAGAAAGAAAACTAAAATAAGATAAAATAAGAGAGGGAGGCAAACCATAAGAGACTCTTAACTATAGAGAACAAACTGAGAGTTGCTCAGTGGGTGGGGGGATGGGTTAAATTAAAGAGGGCACTTGTTGGGATGAGCATTGGGTGTTATATGTAAGTAATAAATTACTAATTTTTTAAATGTTTATTTACTTCTGAGAGATAGAGCATGTGCAGGGCAGGGCGGGAGCAGACAGAGAGGGAAAAACAGAAACCAAAGCAGGCTCCAGGCTCTGAGCTGTCAGGACAAAGCCCAACACATGGCTCATACACACAAATCATGAGATCATGACCTGAGCCGAAGTCGGACGCTTAACCAACTAAGCCACCCAGGCACCCCAACCAAATTCTACTCCTGAAACCAATACTACATTATATGTTAACTAACTTGAATTTAAATTTAAAAAAAAAATCAAAAAAATAATAATTCCTATTTTAAAAAATGATTCCATAATTTAAGAATAATTATGCTTATTCTGTAGATGAGGAAATGGAGACCCTGTTAACAAAGTAAAATACCTGGGATCTTAAATGTATCTTTTTCCAAAACTTCTGGTTCTTAATCATTATGCTATGCTGACTATACAATCCTACGAGTTAGACAACCCCAAATTGAAATGCATTTCAATGGGGGAAACAATTTCAAAAGTACAAGTTCGAAAACTTCTGCTTATAAGTCACACAAATCTGGACACTTGTTGGGATGAGCACTGGGTGTTATGTGTAAGTGATGAATCACTAAATTCTATTCCTGAAATCATCATGACACTATATGTTAACTAATTTGGGTTTAAATTTAAAAAAATAATAAAAATAAGAAGTTTATTTATTTTGAGAGAGAGACAAAGCGTGAACAGGGGATTTTCTAAGATTAATTTATTGAAGAATCTAGCAGGATGGTAATGCTGATTCAAAGGACAGGGGGCCTCTGGGTGGCTCAGGTGGTTAAGCATCCGACTTCGACTCAGGCCATGATCTCACGGTTCGTCAGTTTGAGCCCTGCATCAGGCTCTATGCTGACAGCTCAGAGCCTGGAGCCTACTTCAGATTCTGTGTCTCCTTCTCTTTCTCTGCCTCTCCCCTACTCGCACTCTATCTCTCAAAAATAAATAAAAACATTTTTTAAAAATAAAATAAAATCTGAGCACAGGGAATCTTAGCACATACCCCTGATACACCTGCCTTCTATGATCCTACTAGGGTAGTTCAACAACCACAGCAAGCATGCTGGCAGATACTATAAGAAGTCTCTGAAGTCCCAAGGTCTACTAGATCTCCAATCGAACAATAAGAGAAAGTTTCTCCTGGGCACTTGCTACATGGAATCCCTGGGTCATGAATACAATCCCATTTACCCCAGTTGTCCTAGAAGATAGCTAGTCACATGAAAAAACTAAATTGCCCACAGTCTCAGTAATAAGAAGACTGTTCTTACACCTTATAAATCTCAGAGCAGAGGGTTACCTAGGTGGCTAAGTCGGTTAAGTGCCTGACTTCAGCTCAGGTCATTATCTCAGGGTCCATGAGTTAGAGCCCTGAATCAGGCTCTGTGCTGACAGGTCAGAGCCTAGAGCCTGCTATGGATTGTGTGTCTCCCTCTCTCTCTGTCCCTCCCCCACTCACACTGTCTCTCTCAAATATAAATAAACACTAAAAAATTTTTTCTGGCCATTATATCTTCTAACATGTTATTATTTGTGTATATTAGGATCTTTCAACCTTGGCACTGCACTAATGACATTATGAGACAAGTAATTCTTTTTTTGGGGGGTGGGGGGATGCTATCTCATGCATTTTAAGATATTCAGCAGATCTCTGGCATCTATCCATTAGATGCTGGTATCACTACCATCGCCAGTCATGAAAACCCAAAATATTTCCAGACATGATCATATGTCACATAGGGCTGGGGTGGGGGGGGGGGGGGTCAGTTAAGAAACACTGGCATATATGAAGGCTGTTGCTTTTTGTGTGCAAATTATGTATCTCACAATGAATCTGTCTGTGTCCTAAAACATTTCAGAAATAAGGCAAGAGTAAGGCAGAAGTCCAAAATATCATCTTTGCTACTAGAAAAATTATTACAGAACAGAGCTCTTAACTATATGTTTTTGGGGCTTTCTAATGTTAAACCCTCAATTAGACATAGACCACTCGGTGCCCCCACCAAGTCACAGGTAGTAGAGGCAAACCACAGGCTCCCCCAGGTAAGATAGATCCTTCTCACTGCTTGGCAGAGAGAAAAGCAAGATCTGTGCTGCTTTCACAGGCTCTTTCCATTGAGAAAGTGGGGAGAGAGATGTTTCATTACTCAGTTTTTCCCTTAAAACTCCTCTAACAGATTAAGGGGGAAGAAGAAAAAAAATCAAGAATAGGGAATAAATGTGCCCTTGAACATAAAGACATCACTCAGTATCTCTCCCGGTAATGACTGAGAATCAACAAAAGTGTCTCCTAGCTTCAGGAACAAGTCAACGGATTTCTGAGCCACAATCTTTGCCACCCATGCCCTCCATGAGAAGGCTGCACTGTGGAAGATGGCTGTCACACTCCCGGCAGCCCAGACCCTCAGCATACTAACTTGCATTCTAGAGCTCAAAAGTGTATGATACTTTGTTTCCCAGGCTGTAAATGAGCCTAACTTTTCCCCAAAGTATCACCACGTCCCCATAACATGGTTCCTCATCTACTTCTCTCCTTGGGACTCAAAACCAGTTCCATAAACCAGTCAGAGAAACAGGCTTCATTCCATCACTTGGTCCTCATCATCTTGGTCTCTTCTTTTTTGTTTTTTTTTCCCCCAACTTGGTTTCTTCTTACCAAGAATCCATAAACAATAACACTTCTTTGTCCCCCTTTAGTTACCAATCCTGCACCAGAAGCAGTAGGAATTTTCCAAATAAATGTCCCAAAGCATTATTACACCACCAATTCCACAAACAACCAAATTCTGAATCTTGTTTTTACTACTTATGAAACACAACTACTTTCAAAGGTGTGCACTATTTAAAATTTGTCCTTAGTAATTCAACAGGAGTTATGAAGCATTTACCACCTGCAGGCATTACGCCAGAGCACTGATGACAAGACCTCCACTGACATGTATTCTGGACTTAAAACCATTCTCTTGTGTATGTCTTGACACACGAGAATGGCACGTTTTAGAATCAGTATATATGTGCTTACCCACAATCCTATAAGATGCTGTTAGTATGTCAGGCCATTTGGCAACTCAGACTCCTTTTTATATGTTCTACCTCTCTGAAATTTTGAACTTTAACATCTCACTATCTAAGCTTCAGGCAGACCAAATCACAGAAATAACAATCAGAATTCTGGATAATGCCCTATCATCAAATTCCTGAAGAATTAAAGCCAACCTGCCACTTTGAGTTTCTGCCCATGGATGACTGGGAGGGATGGTGACCTTCTCTTCCCAAATCCGTCACTTTTAGAAATCATTAGACTGAAAGCACTCACCAGAAGCTTTATGTGGTAGCTTATAAATTACTTTAATATTATTTCCTTAAAACACATACCAAGCCCATGTTTGTTAAATAATTTGAAACACACATATGTTTGGCTAGTAATACAACAAACATGAATTCACACAAAAAGAGAATAGAAGCTGTTCTACAAGTTAGTGCCAATTTAGGCCCTGAGTTTCCTGGCAGTCACAGAAATAAAAGGAAAGATGATGAATCACTTATCTCTTACTGACCTTGAGGAATTTTCCTGTAAATATTTGTTAAGAACATTCAATTACATGAAAAATGTACTCAGTCTGTCAGAGCAGGAGGCAGTGGCTGTGTTGGGCAGAGTGAGGAACAGTGGTGAAGGGTGTGGACAGGAGTAAAAGTATGTACTCAAGAAACAGTTCTGCAAAATATGCAGGACTGCTCTTTATAATACCATTGCTTTAAATGGTAACAGCTAAGGGCTTTATTATTGCGTGCATTTGATGCAGTCTTCTTTTTAAATAATAATAGTGATTAAAGAACTAGAGAAAATAATAATTTAAGTAGTCCTATATTTTTTTCAATATCAACCATTTCACCCATGCTTTTGGCAGGAGTGTGATGGTGATCATTTTAAGGCAGGGCTTTCAGATTAAGCCTGATAAACAGAGGTTCTGTTTCGATTTAAATTAAAAATTATTACTACATATTGAAGTGTATGTAGTGTGTAAGATGTAATGTGTGTGACAAAGACACATATGACTAGATAGAGGTATCTGATATAAAATACTCCATTTGGATAGGAGGCAGAGAGAGGGTAGATATGGTTTCTGAAATTAATGAACCTGACTTGTGCTCTCAGCAGGGCAGAAGAGCATTCAAATTTTTGTGAAAGTGGCAACTTTAACTTTCTTCAAAAGCCCAGATATCTTGAAACCCCAGGGCTTCACACTCTTAAGCATGGAAGAAAAAACTTTCAAGCCATAAAAAAATAACTGTGGCGAGAATGGCCTTCTTTTTGCTCCATCAGAGTAAGTTGCTTCAGACTTGCCAGACTGAATTATTTTATTGGAACTGTAAGTGAACACCTAGAACGGTTTTGTTTGTTGTCTTGGTTTCACTGGTAGAGTAGAATCACTTAAGTAAGATACGTCTGTTCTCATTTTCGCCCCATCATTGCCTAATGAGACTGTAAATAGGCTTACAGCCTCTCTCATCTATAAAACAGGGATGATAGTTCCTACTACATGGAATTATATTAGAAGATGTGGCCACCAAACATGTCAACATCCTTATCCCTTATACACAAGGCTATGTTACCTTATATGGACTTTTTAGAAGCAATTAAGTTAAGGACCTTGGCAAGTAGGGAGATTATCTCATATTATCCAGGTGGATCCAAAGTAATCACAAGGGGTCCTTTAGAATCAAAGAAAGAGCTGTGACCACAGAATCACAATTCAGAGCGATGGAATCACTGGCTTTAAAGATGGAGAAAGAGGCCTGAAACCTGTTTGGACTTCTGACTTCCAATTATAAGATAATAAATTTGTTGGGGTTTTTTTTTTAACAATTAAGTTTGTGGTAATTTGTTTGCATGAGCCATAAGAAACTAGTCTAGGGGCGCCTGGATGGCTCAGTCGGTTGAGCATCCGACTTCGGCTCAGGTCATGATCTCGCGGTTCGTGGGTTTGAGCTCCGCATAGGGCTCTGTGCTGACAGCTTAGAGCCTGGAGCCTGCCTCCAATTCTGTGTCTCCCTCTCTCTCTGTTCCTCCCCCTACTCGTGCTGTCTCTCTCTCTCTCTCCTTCAAAAATAAATAAAAACATAAAAAAAAAAACCACTAAAAAAAAAAGAAACTAGTCTAGAATTAAATGGAAAAATACATGTGAAATGTTAGTTCAATGGTGGACACACTGAAGAACTCAGTAAATGCTATTAACATGATAAATGGATGATGATAGTGCCTATTTTTGTTCTGATAATAATTTCCAGAAATTTTGACTATTAGGTTAAATTGCATGAAATTGCCAATATTTGATCATTGGTGACCTATAAAAATGATAATTTCATATGGTCCAACCAAACATCTCTAAGCTTACTATTGATTCAGGTGAATAAAAAAATCCATTAAAAGAAGATGCTTATCTCCTCAAAGTTTATCTTAATATCCCCGGTTAAATTACAACAACCTCTTGGCACAAAAACAGACACTCAGATCAATGGAACAGAATAGAGAACCCAGAAATGGACCCACAAATGTATGGCCAACTAATCTTTGATCAAGCAGGAAGGAATATTCAATGGAATGAAGACAGTCTCTTCAGCAAGTAGTGCTGGGAAAACTGGACAGCGACTTGCAGAAGAATGAACTTGGACAACTTTTTACACCATACACAAAAATAAACTCAAAATGGATTAAAGACCTCAATGTAAGACAGGAAGCCATCAAAATCCTCGAGGAGAAAGCAGGCAAAAACCTCTTCGATCTTGGCTGCAGCAACTTCTTACTCAACACATTTCTGGACACAAGGGAAACAAAGGCAAAAGTGAACTACTGGGACCTCATCAAAATAAAAAGCTTCTGCACAGTGAAGGAAACAATCAGCAAAACTAAAAGGCAACCGACAGAATGGGACAAGATACTTGCAAACGACATATCAGATAAAGGGTTAGTATCCAAAATCTATCAAGAATTTCTCAAACTCAACACCCAAAAAACAAATAATCCAGTGAAGAAATGGGCAAAAGACATGAATACACACTTGTCCAAAGAAGACATCCAGATGGCCAACCAACACATGAAAAAATGCTCATCACTCATCATCAGGGAAATACAAATCAAAACCACAATGAAATACCATCTCACACCTGTCAGAATGGCTAACATTAACAACTCAGGCAACAACAGATGTTGGTGAGGATGTGGAGAAAGAGGATCTCTTTTGCATTGTTTGTGGGAGTGCAAGCTGGTGCAGCCACTCTGGAAAACTGTATGGAAGTTCCTCAAAAAACTAAAAATAGAACTACCCTGCGACCCAGCAACTGCACTACTAGCTATGTATCCAAGAGATACAGGTATGCTGTTTTGAAGGGGCACATGCACCCCAATGTTAATATCAGCACTATCAACAATAGTCAAAGTATGGAAAGAGCCCAAATGTCCATCCATGAATGAATGGATAAAGAAGATGTGGTATGTATATATATATATATATATATATATATATATATATATATATATATATATGTATATATATATATATATATATATATATATATATATACATACACATACATACACACACACACATACAATGCAGTATTACTCGGCAATCAAAAAGAATTAAATCTTGCCATTTGCAATTACATGGATGGAACTAGAGGGTATTATGCTAAGAGAAATTAGAGAAAGGAAAATATATGATCTTACTCATATGAGGACTTTAAGTCACAGAACAGATGAACATAAGAGAAGGGAAGCAAAAAATATAAAAACAGGGAGGGGGACAAAACATGAGATACTCTTAAATATGGAGAACAAACTGAGGGTTACTGGAGGGGGTGTGGGGGGGTGGGCTAAATGGGTAAGGGGCATGAAGGAATCTACTTCTGAAATCAGTGTTGCACTATGTGCTAACCAATTTTGATGTAAATTTAAAAAATACAATTAAAAAAAAGAAACCTATTAAATCAGTAGATGGGTGAAAAAAAATTACAACAACCTCATGAGATTGTTACAAGGATGAAATGAAATATGTAAATAAGTAACAAAAGTACTAACAGTAAGCCTAAATACAGGTTAGCCATTATTATGCTTTAAAGCTAAGTTCCAGGAGAGCAGGGACTTTGTTTTATTCACTGCTATAACTTGTGCTCACGCAACAGGGTAGTTTTATAAAAAGTACTCATTAACTATCTTATGCAGTTTCTTGTAGTGCCTATCCAATATGCCTTTTTGTTAGCATTGCCTTGCTGTTAAAAAGTTTTTGTCAATTGAAAATAGAACTACCCTATGACCCAGCATTAGCACTGCTAGGAATTTACCCAAGGGATACAGGAGTGCTGATGCATAGGGGCATGTGTACCCCAGTGTTTATAGCAGCCCTTTAAACTAGCCAAATTATGGAAGGAGCCTAAATGTCCATCAACTGATGAATGGATAAAGAAGATGTGGTTTATACATACAATGGCATACTACTTGGCAATGAGAAAGAATGAAATCATGCCATTTGCAGCAATGTGGATGGAACTGGAAGGTATTATGCTGAGTGAAGTAAGTCAGTCAGAAAAGGACAGATATCATATGTTTTCACTTATATGTGGATCTTGAGAAACTTAACAGAAGACCATGGGGAAAGGGAAGGGTAAAAAAAATAGTTACAAACAGAGAGGGAGGGAGGCAAACCACAAAACACTTTTAAATACAGAAAACAGAGAGGTCTTTTCCTGCTTTCTCCTCTAAGGAGAAACCCTAGAGGAGAAAGCAGGAAAAGACCTCTCTGACCTCAGCCGTAGCAATCTCTTGCTCGACACATCCCCAAAGGCAAGGGAATTAAAAGCAAAAGTGAATTACTGGGACCTTATGAAGATAAAAAGCTTCTGTACAGCAAAGGAAACAACCAACAAAACTAAAAGGCAACCAACGGAATGGGAAAAGATATTTGCAAATGACATATCGGACAAAGGGCTAGTATCCAAAATCTATAAAGAGCTCACCAAACTCCACACCCGAAAAACAAATAACCCAGTGAAGAAATGGGCAGAAAACATGAATAGACACTTCTCTAAAGAAGACATCCGGATGGCCAACAGGCACATGAAAAGATGTTCAACGTCGCTCCTTATCAGGGAAATACAAATCAAAACCACACTCAGATATCACCTCACGCCAGTCAGAGTGGCCAAAATGAACAAATCAGGAGACTCTAGATGCTGGAGAGGATGTGGAGAAACGGGAACCCTCTTGCACTGTTGGTGGGAATGCAAATTGGTGCAGCCGCTCTGGAAAGCAGTGTGGAAGTTCCTCAGAAAATTAAAAATAGACCTACCCTATGACCCAGCAATAGGGGCACATGTACCCCAATGTTTATAGCAGCACTCTCAACAATAGCCAAATTATGGAAAGAGCCTAAATGTCCATCAGCTGATGAATGGATAAAGAAATTGTGGTTTATATACACAATGGAATACTACGTGTCAATGAGAAAGAACGAAATATGGCCTTTTGTAACAACGTGGATGGAACTGGAGAGTGTGATGCTAAGTGAAATAAGCCATACAGAGAAAGACAGATACCATATGGTTTCACTCTTATGTGGATCCTGAGAAACTTAACAGAAACCCATGGGGGAGGGGAAGGAAAAAAAAAAAGAGGTTAGAGTGGGAGAGAGCCAAAGCATAAGAGTCTGTTAAAAACTGAGAATAAACTGAGGGTTGATAGGGGGTGGGAGGGAGGGGAGGGTGGGTGATGGGTATTGAGGAGGGCACCTTTTGGGATGAGCACTGGGTGTTGTATGGAAACCAATTTGACAGTAAATTTCATATATTAAAAAATAAATAAATAAATAAATAAATAAATACAGAAAACTAACTGAGGGTGGATGGGGGTGGGGGAGAGGGGAAAGTGGGTGATGGGCATTGAGGAGGGCATTCGTTGGAATGAGCACTGGGTGTTGTATGTAAGCCAATTTGACAACAAATTATATTCATAAAAAATAAGATAAACATTAAAAAATTAAAATTAAAAAAATAAAAATAAAAAGTTTTTGTTGGGGACACCTGGGTGGCTCAGTCAGTTGAGCACCCAACTATTGATTTCAGCTCAGGTAATGATCCCAGGGTATAGGATCAAGCCTTGAGTTGGGCTCCATACTGAACTTGGAGACTACTGGTATTCTCTCTGTCTCCCTCTACCTCTCTCCCTACCCCTCTCAAATTCAAATAAAAAGTTTTTGTTGGATTAAAAATTATCACTTGGGGGGTGCCTGGGTGGCTCAGTCGGTTAAGCGGCCGACTTCGGCTCAGGTCATGATCTCGTGGTCCATGGGTTTGAGCCCCGCGTCGGGCTCTGTGCTGACAGCTCAGAGCCTGGAGCCTGTTTCAGATTCTGTGTCTCCCTCTCTCTGACCCTCCCCCATTCATGCTCTGTCTCTCTCTGTCTCAAAAATAAATAAACATTAAAACTTTTTTTTTTTTTAATTATCACTTGGGTCACATTTGGTCAAGTATTCTGTTTCTCTTTGCATGACAATTTTTCTACTTCTGTGTCTTACACATCATGTGTATTTTTTTATAGTACCTTACCACAGGGGCTTAAGAAAAATGGTTTTTAGGGGCACCTAGATGGCTCAAGTTGAAGTCGTCAGACTTCAGCTCAGGTCATGATCTTGCCTCGCCTTTAAGAGTTCAAGCCCCACATTGGGCTCTGTCTTGACAGCTCAGAGCCTAGAGCCTGTTTCAGATTGTGTGTCCACCCCCCTGCCTCTCTCTCTCTCTGTCCCTCCCCCCGCCGCGTCAAAAATAAACTTTAGAAAAAGAAAATTATTTTCACTGTTTTACTGACACAAATAACAATGTATTTTAACAAAGGTGTCTTCTTTCTGCCTCCATCCTGGTTAAATGAAATACAATAACTCACATCTGCTTCATTCATACCAGTGTGGAAATAAACCAGAAATCTAAAGGTACAAAAATACAGCAAGCATGTTATTGCCCACCAATACACAAATGCTCCCTCACACTTCCCTGCCCCCCTCTTGCTAGGTAATGCCACATGACCCATGGTTATGGGTCTGTGGAAGGAAATGGTAAAGTGGTATGGGCATCTTCTGGACCAAAGCATTTCAAAGTCCATACGGGACACCTCAACTCTCAACCTTCATCAAAGAAGCCACATATTTCAGCAGTGCAGCTTCAAGAAGCAGAGCCTCCGTGAGCTTGTGATGCTTTGCAACTGTGAGAAGCAATGCCACACACACTCTCATTAGGCTACTAGCATAAGCGAGAACTTAGTTTCACGTGTGGTAAGCCACTGAGATTTTAACATTGTTACCTTAGGCCACTGTTATTTGAATAAAAAGAAAAATATGTGTATTTAATAATGCAATGATCCAGATTATGAGTCGATTAGTAATTAGTTGTCCTTACTCTTATAAAAACAATTATTTTCAAAATAACTTTAAAGAAAGAAAGTTGGAGAGCAGATTGAAGATATACTGAAAAAGCAGGAGCCAATAAAAAAGGATTGGATAGCTTAAATCAGACAACATCCATCAGAGATAAAGTTAGACAAAAAATGAAATTTATGCCACTGGTTCAGACATAACACATAGAAAGAAACACTGTATTCTAGGTTTCATAATGCCAGAGAATACATACCTTGTTCAACATTAATGGATACTGTATGTTATTATGTACTATTAAAGCTCATGTTAGAATTATAGACAGATGTTCACCAGCTGACAATATAACTTTTGAGAATGTCAAATAGAGATCATGTGAAATACTAGACCATGAAAATGATACTCTTTATCAGTGGTTCTCAAACTATAATGTGAATGAATACGAATCACCTAGAGATTGGGTGAAAAATGCAGATTCCTGAGCCCTGCCTCCAGCTATGCGTATACACTATGTCTAGAGAAATGCCACCCCACTGGCAATTTTAGCAAACATCCAGGTGACTCTGATGTAAGTGGTCCATTTACCAAAACTTTGAAAAAAGTATCCTTTACTAGGATTCCATTAGTAACTGGTTCCAACATAAGTGTAAAACATACTCTCTATACATACTCTGAGCCTTGCCCTTCCCCTTAAATTTGTTTTATTAGAATTAATTTTAATATTATGGGGCACCTGGGTGGCTCGGTCGGTTAAGCATTCAACTTCGGATCAGGTCATGATGTCGCGGTTTGTGAGTTCAAGCCCCACGTCAGGCTCTGTGCTAACAGCTCAGAGCCTGGAGCCTGCTTCAGATTCTCTGTCTCCTCCTCTCTCTGCCCCTCTCATGCTCATGCTCTCTGTCTCTTAATAATAAATAAACGTTTAAAAAATTTTTTTAAAGAATTAATTTTAACATTATATTGGAGATATTTCTCTTTACATATATACATTTACATGTAATGTTTACATACATATATTTTTATATGTAACATTTATTTATATATTATAGTATTTATTTATATATATATATATATATATCTATATTTTATATGTAACCTATATAATGTTTTCTTACACTTTAACTGATCTCTACATATTTCTTCCAGTAGCTTGAATGTTTATTTGATTAAAACAATCAAAAACATTTTTCTAACAAGTACCTATTTCTAGAAGGATGGGGTTTCATGTCTACTATTAGTGATGGCATATTTTAAAGAGTTTTCTTATCTGTTCAATTAGAACAATTTATGAGGATTAAATGACATACCATATTTAAAATAATTAGAAGTGTGTTTAGAATACAATAAGCCTGAATAATACTAGATATTATTATTCACTAGAACATAAGTCTCATGAGAGTAGAGACTGCCTATGTTTTATCTACTGCTTTAACTTCTGCTCCAACACTTAGAGTACACATGATAAATATCTGTTGGTTGGTTGGTTGGTTGGTTGGTTGGTTGGTTGGTTGGATGGATGAGTGGATGGATGAGTGGATGGATGAACGGGACTATAACTATTCTTATTACTATCACCTACTTGGGTAGAAACCATTCAAAAGTTTAAGGGTTAAATCCTCACACCTGGTGCTATTTTTTTTTTTTTTTTGGTTGTTTCACCATTTGTCTTCCCTTCCTTGCTCTCCTCACCCTCATCCTCACATTTTCACCACCTCAGCCAAGACACATAGTCCTTTTCATGCACTGTTTTCACAGGATGACGTTTCAGAGCTGCCTCCATCTAGACTTCCCTGAAGTGGAAAGACTATCGTTCGAACCTGAGCCGTTGCTCAGCGTCACAGAATGCACACACACAAGGCTAAGAACCAGTGGGTCCAGACGCTCAGCCTCAGGTGTGCCGGGAATCTGTGAGGTCATCCCGCACCTGTGTGGAGTTCAGCAGTCTCTAGTAGTGAACACGCAATTGTAAGCCTGCAAGTTCAGACTCACAGGATGCTCCTTAGACCGTGAGCATACGGCAACCTGGCAGAATAATGGGCTGCCACAGCCAAACATCACGGAGTGTCAACAACCATCTCTGGGCTGCTGAGGAAATAACAAAGTTGTGCAGAACATTAGCTTAAATTTTTCCCAAGCTTCTATAGATGCCAGGCAGCTGGATTAAAAAAGATTTTGATTAAAAAATGTATAAGCCCTTCCAAAAAAACCCACATCAAATGCATACTATCAAAGGCTGCAACACTTCATCTAAAGAAATCTTGACTGGCTACACAAGTTACAACACATCTGCTAGTAATTATTACAATGATTTTATTCCCTAATTTTGAATAATGACCGTGTTCCTACCTTTTAAACCACACAGATATACATTGTACATGACATTAATGTTACATTTGTTTCTCATTATACATGTTTCTCATTAACAACTAATTAGTCCTGATTTTCCCCCTTAAATTATGTAGTATTAAAAGAAATAGACCTTAAAAAATGTCAACAGCAGTCAGAGTTAAGTCAATATTAAAGAAACAAACAGTGCTGACCTATAGTTAACCTTGCAAGCAAGAGTAAAAATTGACCAAATTGCATGTTTAAATTAACCAAAAAAGAGTGTGAAAAAAAAAAAAAAGAAAAACACGTTTCACACTACATTTTCCTTTGTGGAGAAAAAAAAATTAAATACACTGCATTTGGGATGAAACTGGATTATATTAGATTCGAACCATGAAAATGTTTTTATCCTTCTTTCCTGAGTTGATGATCTGAACAATGTAGGTTTTTTAAACAAAGAAAAAAATTGCTTTCAATTAATTATGCTGCAATTTTTAAATTTTAATATGTAAAATGTTATTTTTTATCTTTTTAATTCAAGTATAATTAACATACAGCTTTATATTAGTTTCAGGTGTACAACAGAATGATTCCACAATTTCATGCTTTACTCTTAATGTTATATTTTAAAATGCTATTTTTAAACTCTAAAACATCGACTGCCAAACTAAAAGATCCTAATCAAGTTAGACAATTTTAAACAATATGTTGGTATGATAAAACTGGAGAAAAAGTTTTTCTATTTTTCTTTGTCATAAATTCTAAAATGTGTCACTTGTTAAAAATAAAGGTTATAATATTCATCCCCTATGCCTGACTATACTAAATTTTAAAATACTATCAGAACCCTGTGATGCCATGTCTAGCCCAGTAACAATTTTAAATAAATTTTAAAATTGTCCTAATTATTTGACTAGAAGCAGAATAGTTCTAATTACTTACCCAGCCAGCAACAAGGCATCATGGGAAGAGACGTCTATAGTTGTACAGCTTCCTGTAGTGTGAGAAGGTACAGGTTCGGCACGTCCCAGATTTTCCCTCCCTGTCAAGGGTTTATAGTAAAATAGTCCTGACATTGACGTCTCAAAGACCCAACAGCTGAAACCACCCTAACAAGGTATTAACACAGCAACATGCTCCATAAACTGTTACCACCTGGAACGGGGGGAGAGAGGTGAGGCATGGGAGCAAGAGACTGAAGAAATCATTTCACAGTTGGAAGGGACAGGAAACACAATAAGAAGTTAAAGAATATGAATTTAATGGGAGTTTTTTGCCTAATTGTTTTATTTGGGGAACAATGTCAGATACAGAACAATGTTCAAGTAATGTATTAGCTACTCAAAGCATTTGGAGCTATTTTATATTTTCCCTTTCAGTGAATCACAATCTGGACCTGGGAAAAGTGCCTTTTTTTTTCTGTTGTCTCAAAAAAATTTTGAAACTTATTTCTTTAACAATATTCGCCCAAATGTTTTATGAAAACAAATAAAAAGGAGGAGGAGGAGAAAGAAGAGGGACTCCAGTATTCAAAACTTGAAGCAAATGAATTAAACAGATAAGGTAGTCTTAATTCTAACCATGACCTACACCAGTGTTTCTCAAACCGTAATAGAATCACCAGGTATGAGAATCACCTGGATATCTTGCTGCACTGCTACTTAGGGTTCAGTAGGTCTGGAATGGGGTTTGAGAGTCTACATTTCTCAAAGGGTCCTCAGTGACGCTGATGCTGCTGGTCTGTGGGCCACGCTTTGAGCCACAATGACCTAGAGTTCCCTGAATGTTGACAGGAGACTCTACTAGATGGATTAATTCCAACAGAAATTGTAATTGGTCTGTTTTACTCTAAAGTGTCTAAATAAGACTTAATAACTGGCTTTAAGGGCACCTGCGTGGCTCAGGCAGTTAAGCGTCTGAGTGTTGATTTTGGCTCAGGTCATGATCTCTACATGAGATTGAGCCTCGTGTCGGGCTCCATGCTGGACGTGGAGGCTGCTTAAGCTTCTCTCTCCCTCTCCCTCTCCCTCCCCCACTCACTCTCTCAAAAAAATAAAATAACTGGCTGACTTTACTGTGTGATTTCTTAATTATTTCTCTTTTGTATACTATTGGTCATAGCTTTCATGTTTCCTGATATTCTGCATATTGGTTATTTGATTATTGATAAAACATTCAAAACTTATTCCCTCTTATTTTAGAAGAAAGAAGGCAGTTTCAAGCTGACTGGTCAGATAATCAGGCTCGCTAACAAGCCAGTACCGGCCACACCTAAAAAAAGCAAAATGTTAGGGGGTGCCTGGGTGGCTCAGTCAGTTAAGCCTCCGACTGCAGCTCAGGTCATGATCTCACAGTTCATGAGTTCGAGCCCCGCATCAGGCTCTGTGCTGACAGCTTAGAGCCTGGAGCCTGCTTCGAATTCTGTGTCTCCCTCTCTCTCTGTTCCTCCCCCACTCATGCTCTGTCTCTCTCTCTCTCCTTCAAAAATAAAAACATAAAAAAAAGCAAAATGTTAGGTGAAATGACGTAGTCTCTAGGACTAAGAAAAAAAAGTGTATACTTATATGGCAGAAATCATATTTGGGGTGCTGATTCTTGTTCCTGCTAAATATCCCTGGGGTAAAAATACTGACAACAGCTAAATGCCAACATTCATTTACTCCAACCTTAAAAAAAAAAGAGAAGTTGCATAATTTGTATGTGTCATCTCTGTAGAACTTCTGTATGTAGACTATATGGAAGGAAAAATTTTAATGTAGCCTTTCGGCACAAAGTGAGGTTTTGCAAAAAGAGGGGAGGGATTAATCTGTATCTATATTAATCTATATTAATCTATTAATCTATATCTATATCTATATTAACCTATATCTAGATCTCAGGTATATTGGTTTCTTCCTATGTGTGCTTGCAAAAAAGAAAACTCTGTGTAATAGCAAACTTGAACAATAGCCTTAATGAGAAGCCCTATTCTCATGTCCCGTGCAGTCCTAAAAATTCAGAACCGTAAGAAAGAAACTCCCCTACAGGCAGTAGGAAATGGATGGAACAACCAGCAGGTAGTAACAACTAAAAATTGGGAAACTTTCAAAAAAGGCTAATTCCACATGAATCCAAATATTCAGTCTTTTCACTGGGAATAAGTATCAACCCATGTGTTTGACCAGAAGTTGTAAAAACTAGCAGCTGGCCTAAATTAGTTTGTCAGCCAGTCATTTTGGTGTCACATAGTCACAAATATGATATGAAAGGTAAATAGACGAAATAAACTATTGTTGTGTTTATCTTCTTTATTGTTATCAAAGGTTAATGAAAGATGCTATGAAAGAAAACCGATAAGAAAAGGATAAGACCACATCACAAACTAAATTTACAAGAGTGAATAAGGAGAAGAACCATTCACACTACTCACGTGGTCATGGCGAGCCATGAATACAGCAGAGAGGCCACTGCAATGGAAGTGTTCCACCAGCGAGCCAGACAGGTGAAGAGCAAAGAATAGCAGGAAATGGAAGGAAAGAGAGAAGGGATTCATGTATCTGAGCAGGGACAGAGCGATATTAACATTTTGAAATATTAAAAAATCAAATCAGAAATCCAAAATCCTGAATATTTTACCCTAAGTAAAAATCTGTGTATTAATGCAAGGGCTATCACAGGGAAGGGGAAAAAATGAAGTTGGAGTCTTTTGAAAAATCTTCATCACATAATTTAAGCAATGAAATTCTGTGAAATTTAACAAAGCAAGTTATCTTTGAATAGCTGAGCTCCCTTTATTAAACTCACTGAAACTACAGAATCAAAAGAACATCTCACATGTATGTAAGTGATGAATCACTGAATTCTACTTATGAAACCAATATTGCACTGTATGTTAACTAACTAAAATATAGGCGGGGGAAGCGAACATCTCACAAACACCATACACTCTGAAGATATGCTGTTCTCATAAATGTGGACAGCAGTAGTCACAGGACATGTCTAACATCTGCTTTCTTTTGATTAAAACCACAATTTAAAATACCATCTCAAATGGACAACCCAAAGTCTAGGTCTAAAACTAAAATCCTACTTTGGGGTAAATGAATACATTTTTAAACCAAAATTAATTTAAAATATTAGCCCCAAACATATACTTATTGAGAATCACTTTCTTTTTCTGCAATATAATGTTCTCCAAAGTAATGCAGTAGAATAAAAGATGTACTTAGGATAATATCATTCATTTTTTAACATCCCCCCCCTTTAAATGTATCCCTTCTTAATACTTTCTAATCCACTTATTCGCTGAAAAATATATGGGTGGAGGGTGCCGCAGGGGAGCACCAAGCAGTAATTTAATTTTAGTCTTACAGTGACATCTAGTGGTGAACACTGGGTAATCTATTGCAATTAAGTGTAAAAATAGAAATTGCTGTGTTGTAAATGAGAGGTTATTTCAATGAGTATCTCCCTATTTCTCCTATTTCTATGTAAGCATCCAAAGCCCTCACCTGACTATGCTTCTACCATCCTGTGTGTGGGTTTTTTTTTTAATTTAAAAAAAAATTTTTTTTTAACATTTATTTATTTTTGAGACAGAGAGAGAGCATGAATGGGGAAGGCACAAAGAGAGAGGGAAACACAGAATCGGAAGCAGGCTCCAGGCTCTGAGCCATCAGCCCAGAGCCCGATGCGGGGCTCGAACTCACGGACCGCGAGATCGTGACCTGAGCTGAAATCGGACGCTCAACCGACTGAGCCACCCAGGCGCCCCATCCTGTGTTTTCTTTAGGAGACTTAATTTTATATTGTGTTTAGTACCTGATGATTGGTTAGTCTCTCTTGCCTCTATGAGACAAATACAAGATCAAGGCTTGTGTTTGCTCTATTCACGTTCTTTACCTATACCTTATGTTACAAATGTACAATGTGGGTGATTCATAATAAATATTCAACGTGCAGGAAAAATTTTTAAACACACAAGTGCACCAATCCTGCATAATAACAATCTCCTTTTGCTTTCTCCCTCCTTGTGAGCAACTGAGCAAACCTAAGGACAGATTCCTTAGCCTGTCTCTATTCAGCCTTTCTCTCCTTGGCTTCACCACACTGCAGAAGTTAAGAGCATGAAAACTGAAGTCAAGTAGATCTGCATGTTATTCCTATGTCTTAAATATTACCTGTGTGGTCAGAAAACACTGTTTAACCTCCATAGGTTTCAGCTTCCTCATTAAAGAAACAAGCTAGTCCCAACCCCATAGAGATTAAATTAAATGACGTATGAAAAGCACCATAAAGTTTGTGTTATATAAAGTGTTTAATATGTTTGGTAATTTGCTTTGGTAACCTTCTTCTACTAGATACACAACCAGCCAAATGTCTTCCCAATTCCCAAATATTATGTGTATACTCCATGCCATGTAACTTTACCCATGCTGTTCCCTTTGCTTTTGGAATACTCCTTCAAGGGATAACTCAAGTGTATCTCCTTCATGAAGATTCCCTCGGTACTGCCTCTTCTGCTCTAATGTCTCCTTTCTCTGCTTTGGAGCAATGATTGAGTTCATGAAATGACTCATCTGGTTTCACTAATAACCCCTCCCCACCGGACTTTAAGATACTTTGAACAAGACTCCAAACCAGAGTAAGTCACTGAACAATTTCATGGAATAGGCACTCAGTAGTCACCAGCCTTTACAACCTTGACAATAGCTGGGAAGTGGATAAGTTCAGATGTGTAGCATTTCCTTAAGCAGAAATATAAATGCTAGCCTTCACTCCAGAGTCAACTTACAGAGCCAGTTTTACTTGATGAAAATGGGATTTTCAAATAGTTGAGGGTAAATGAAGAATAGGGGCCTTCAAGTCATTATTCATGGAAGCTTGTCTCCCTGACTCCTTGTATCAGGTAGAGACCTCTGGTAGCACACCTCATCTCTTGCCCCATTTTCTTTCCATGAATCAGGAGTAACTGAAGCACTTGGTGGGTGGTGTTAATTTATGAAGATCTGTAAGGAATGAAGATCAGAGATTTTGGTTCCTGATGCCGCAAATCAATGCAAACCAGGGATCCAGGCAAATGGAACTCCCCTAAACACCGCCACTTTCCTCCCTTGAAGTGTGCTGTCCCACATGAATCCAAAGCGTGAGGGCAGATGTGGAGGTGTCAATGGATCATTTCTAAAGCACTTTCTCCAGGGGCGCCTGCGTGGCTCAGTCGATTAAGTGTCAGACTTTGGCTCAGGTCATGATCTCCTGGCTTGTGACTTTCAGCCCCCCATTGGGCTCTGTGCTGACAGCTCAGAGCCTGGAGCCTGCTTCAGATTCTGTGTCTCCTCTCTCTCTGCCCCTTCCCCGCTCGCTCGCTCTCAATCTCTATCTCTTGACAATAAACATTAAAAAAATTTAAACCACTTTCTCCAAAAGCTTCATCTGGGGTTGTGGGGGGAAGCAATGTTTTTAAGTCTGTACTTTCTACCCAGTATCGAGCTCTCAACTAAACTCAGGCAAAGGAAGAGTATCAAATTAGCCTTTTTAAAGCCTACCAAGTTGCATCCATGACTTTTACTCTTCTATTTTCCGCTTGCCCCAGACTTTTGAACAAAGTACGATGATTTTAAAGAAAGACAGTATCTGTCCCTGTAATTGCATGACCCTGCCTTGCTCTCCTCACCCTATTCCCAGCCTCTCTGAATTCTAACAATTAAAACCTGTCACACTGTAGTGCCCCCTCGCTCTGGCAAGAGAAAAGGTTTTGGTGCCAGCATTTAAGCAGGATGTAAGGAAGACCAGAGTGCTTTCTTAGAACTGGACTGGCAGAAAGGGGTTCTTACTAGGCTAAGTCTAGGAGGTAGGACTCTGGGGCTGCCAGCGGGCATCTTCTCCATTATTTGAAAAGGCCTTCTATGCAGAACAAAGCCTATCAGAGACCAGCAGAGATAAAAGCTGGGTAGAAAAAGAGAGTCCAGAGGTTCTAAGACCCATTCCAGGATGTGGGGTTCTAGTTCCTTTCGCTATTCCTTCAGGCATGTGAACTATTCCAGCTGTAAGAGCTATCACATTTCCTTCCTGCTCCAAGTAATTTGAATTGAACTTTTTCACAGATCCAAAAGAACCTTTAACAATTTCAGGATCTCATCATTAAAGGTTCTTTAAGGTCTATTATTATCACACACACACACACACACACACACACACACACCCTTTTCCTGAATTAGTTCAGCTGGTCTAATGCTTCAAACCTTCAGTTCCAGGAAGGCAGATGTTCTTACCTATAGAGGTAACTATTGTCCCATGACAAATGGAAGAGTATTTAATAGAGTGACACATTAGGAATTGCTACAAAGTATCACAACTTTCCATTTAAAAACAGCCCCAAGAAAAGTTGGGAAACACATGATGTTTGTCATTAGTGTCCTAAAACTTCTTTCCAAATTCCTTTTTGTACTTTCAACAATGCGTCCTAGACATTGTGCCTCGACACATTCCTTAATATGTCTGGTTTTAGGAGCAGCTGTGGAATAACAAAATGACTACAAGACGTCTAGAACTCTCACCCTCAAAGTGTCCAGGAAGCTTAATAGAGCTAAAAGCGGAGAAATCCTACTTTGAGTGAACCCTATTGAGAAAATTTGTCTTCATAAAATGTCAGACACTTACTTTATTCAGGGAAACTGGAAGTCAGAGTTAATGGGGATACAGAGAAATTCTTCCTCCAAAGGTTCCTGGCCATGTCTGGGTTCCTTAGGCCTACACAGATGATAACAGGGCACTTGGCCTTGATTCCTCATAGAAGATTGAAGCCTCATTTATTTTTTAATTACCATAAACTAAGATTGCTTGTAATGGCTTTTAAATCTGTAAATTTTTATTTAAAAATGCTTAAATTTTGTTTAAAGATAGTAGTTTTGTATTGCCACCCACAGATCTCAGCAGAACAGGGTCCAGAGGGTTTATTCTGTTCTCAATGCTAGACTAGGCCCTTGGGAACTTCAAAAGACACAGGTCTCCCTCTGGTGGCTCAGAGTATGGAACAAATAAAGTCTAAGGCAGAGGTGAGAAACATGGGAGTCAGTCTATAGAAAATGCCAGGAAGCTGCTGTGTACAGGCTATACCCTAGGGAGGTGGTGCTGAAATCTGTCCTTTATTTCCCAAACAACCTGTGCATCCTGGCACCACTTTCTAATTGTCCCACCCAGTGGAGGATCCCTTTTGCAATCTGTCCAGGACAAAACGGGATATACTAAAGGACACCCTAGAAAATGACAGACCCAGTGTTTGAAGTTTCTGCTCTTAACAGTGCAAAGTTGACGATGGAAGTGATTTGCTCATCAGCTGACCTTAAAATAGGGACAGTCTCCTGGATTATCACAAAGATCCTTTCAGAATAGCCCTGGTAAAAAAGAATCCTAGAGTTAAAAAGTCAAGGGGGAAAGTGGGAAATAACTTAGGTAAGTATAAGTAAGGTCATTAAAAACTTACATCTAAAAAAAAAAAAAAAACTTACATCTAGAAAATTCCAATGATCATATTTCCAATCAAGAGAAATTAGAAAAACATATATTATTTTCTAACTTGTGAAAACTTCATAAGCATGCATCATGTTTAGAAGGTTTTTTCCTATGTATGAAATAATATACTTATACATTAGACATGCCATGGCTCAAATCTTACCATATATTAGCCAGTTTCTATGGTTAAAAAATCGACAAACTTATAAATCAGGGTTTTGTTCAGACGTTTATAGAGGACTAGCATGAACTCAATGAGGAACAAAATATACGCTGAACCTAATGAGTAGAAATCCAAGGTGTATGAACTTAACCTATAGAACTGGGTCTATAGTTTTCTACACGTATAGCTACTAATGTCTTCAATAAGTCTTACAAATTTAGTGAAAACACTGACACCATTACTATACATTATGTTTAGCCTCTTCTAATACATTTCGTATAGGATAGAGCTTAGTCTGTCAACTATTTCACAGTAGTATAATACAGCTACCTTCCCACCCATCCAGAAGCGACTACAGTAATGCACAGAGGGCTCTGAATTAACTCAGAACACTTGCTTCCTGACCCTATTCCCAGCTCAGCCCTGGATTGTTATACTATGATGAAAACAATATTCCTATACTCGTCTTCAGAGTAGAATGTGGCATAGGAGAATTAAAACATTAAAATCATTACAGATGGGAGTCTACAGTAACAATTAGGAAAAATATCATTCCCTTTCACTCAGGAAAATGTTTATAAAACTAAATATGCACCTTTGCTATGACCAGCCAGCCATTCCACTCCATAGTATATATGCAAGAGAAATTAAAACATACAACCACACAAAGACTTGTAGCGACTTCATTCATAATGGTCAAAAACTGAAAACAGGTGTCCTTCAACAAAGGACAAACAAATTAGTCATTACATTTGAGGTAGTACTCAACAATGAAAATAAATGAGCCACAGATACTTATAACAATATGATGAAGTCTCAAAAACATGCTCAGTGAAAATCTTACAAAGAGTGTAGATATGAATGATGCTATTTTTATGAAGTTCTAGAACAACACAATTAATCCATCCTGAAAAAATCAGAACAAGGGGCCTGGGTCAGTGAGTCAAGCGTCCAACTTCAGCACAGAGCCCACTTCAGATCCTCTGTCCCCCCTCTGCCCCTCTACCACGCTCTCTCTCTCTCTCTCTCTCTCTCAAAAGTAAGTAAACATTTTTAAAAAATCAGAACAGTGGGGTACAAGCAGGGATTGCCTGGGAAAGGGTGCAAAGGAAATTTCTGCTGGGGTTACAAGGGAGTATACATTTGCCAAAATCATCAAATCGTAAACTTCAGAAGAGAATTCCACTATCTTTAATCATAACTGAAAAAAAAAAAAAACAAAAAAAACAAATACTAAATTCTAGCACGCATTATGTTAAAGTGCTTGTTTGATGAGGGATACTGATTGGAATCTATACCAGAAAATTTAATTTTGAAATGCATCAAAACATATAGGGTGGATTGATGTACGGATATAGTCTCAATTTTTAAAAGCAACAATTAATGGATATCAAGCATCCACATAAGTAAGCAATTAAAGAGGCAATTTTTAGTTTGAATTTCAGTATTCACCAATCCTATTTGCCCTGTACTGTTGACTGTTGGAACTGGGGAAGGTCTCAAATCATAGCCCACATCTTGTGTGAATACTAACATCCTCTCAAGAAGCTTCATACAGCATGTAAGTCAGTCCCCCAACACTCAAGAATAACCCTAGGTCAAGGAGAATGAAAACTTCCTCAGCTAATGCAGAATGAGAATTTATCAAACTAGAAAGAGCCTTTTTCAAATTCCAGACTTCTTTTAAGTTAGGATAAGATAGCCAAAGTCCCCGGAGTCCTTTAGAACGGATTCTTAAAACAAAGGTCTGGCTCATAAAAAATTATGAGCATATTAAGATGATCTTATTTATCTCCTTGGGAAGGCATAGGACTTCCCTCACAAATGCTAGCAATCCTGAACATTGGAAGGACAATTTTAAGATCTCCTTTAGCATACACATCTCAACATCTGAAATTGTTTTTGTACACAGTGCATGATACAAAGTTCACATAGTTACAGGATCGTCAGCTAACTCTCTTATTCTTTCTTTCATTTCACACAAATAAGGACTCCAAACTTTTCTTGACTTTGCCTTCTTTAGGATTTATTTTGTTCTAGAATTTAAAGGACTGCTCAGAGAAAGACAAATATATGACTTCACTCATATGAGGACTTTAAGATACAAAACAGATGAACATAAGGGAAGAGAAGCAAAAATAATATAAAAACAGGGAGGGGGACAAAACAGAAGATACTCATAAATATGGAGAACAAACAGAGGGTTACTGGAGGGGTTGTGGGAGGGGGGATGGGCTAAATGGGTAAGGGGCATGAAGGAACCTACTCCCAAAATCATTGTTGCACTATATGCTAACTTGGATGTAAATAAAAAATAATTAAATTTTAAAAATAATAAATAAGTAAATAAATAAAAACTTAAAAAATAAAAAGTAAATAAGGAAGGACTGCTGTGTCATACAGAATCCAAACAATCCCATCTGGTATTGTGAGTAAAATAATTTTGTGAACGAATAGAATTTGCCCTTGCATATGCCCTTGACCTGGAGTATTTCCTGCTTCTCCAAGGCAGAGCAGTATGGAAATGGCTGGGTTTTTCTCTTTGCTAAACTCAAGTCCTTAATAATGTGTCATAAGTCATCTCAATTCTCAGCAGTCCTTTTGTATGAAATGTGGACTAGGAAAGCTTCTTATCAAAAGGAACACAACCCTCCAATACAGACCACAATTCAGAATTTGTCCAAAAATAAGGATTTATTTTTGTAACTCCTAAGATGAACCCCAGATGAAGATCAGAAATAGAATTCTTTCTTTGCTACATGTTATTTTGCAGAATTGTTTATTCTGGCTCTGAAGGCTTTATCTCAAGGGAAAACAAAACCGAAAGTTAAAACAAAGTGGCAGGTGTGACTTTGATCGCTCTCACTGTTGGTCCTTCAGAGGTGGCTAAAATTGAAGAAGTGTCCCTGGCTTCAACTAATTGTCTCCTTCTTAACCTGCTCAACAGATATGTAATATTTCTCAGAGACTTCTTTTAAGATTTGATTTATTCAAAATACTCTTTAGCCTTTGATATTCAAGAAAATGACACTGATACAGAAAGCTCCATGTAAATCATCAGAGGGTCAGAGAACCTAGCTTCACACTAACCTTCCTTATCCTTGAATCAGAAAATGTTCCAAACATAAAACCTTTTCCACTTTTAATCCATGAATCTAGGCAAATGTGCATACCTAACTGTAAATTACTTGGATGCTGTCAGTGCCCCATTGCCCATGCAATTTTGAACCCCAAATGCTAGCCTTCTGCAATGAATTTTCCAGGACCAATTTTGATGGATATAAAACCTCCTTAATCAGATAACAAGGCTAATAACCCCTTTATTTAAGCATGAGTCTGAGAGTGTTATGTGTGGGGTGCAGAAGAGAAAGTTTCAGCAAAATAGAGTAGGCAGGGGTAAATAAAAGTCTATTCCCTTTGTTTTTTCACCATATCCCTTCTTTTAACTATTTAGAACTAACCAGCTCTGCAATCAAATCAAAACTCTCAAATGCCATAAGATTTTGCTGACTTGCTCTTCAAAAAGCACTTATTGAGCTCCTACTTTGTACCAGGGTTGGAAGAAACAATCACTTAAAATATGTATATGGCCTTAAGAAATTATGATCACAGTGTATGATTAGCCGGTAGAGCAAAACAAGGGACTTTGTTATTATCCTCTCTTGTGCTGAAATCTTCATGGTAAAAATAAATAGAGAAACATTTTGGTAAGACATCTCTAAATTCCCTCTAGAGCTGAAATTCTGTGATCTTATAAATTTATTATATTTTCTTAGCTGTGTTAGATTTTTTGACGTTGGAGGAAGAGTGAGAAGCCCAATTTAATATAGTTGAAGTTAGTTTGCCGTATGAAGAATAACAAACTAATAATAATAATAATCTCAACAGCTTTACTGTAGCAACCCAGCCCACTTTTAGTCTTCTGAAATGTCAAGTTCCAAATTCCTGATGGCTCCACTACTTTCTATTTTAGCTTCTGTAATATCTACTGCTCAGTGACTTTGTTCTTATTTCAGTGGTTGGCTTTTGCATATGACAGCTTTGGCAACATTATAGAGTCTACTAATCGCTTTCCTTTTGCTAGAGTCTATGCTTCTGGATTGCTTTACCATTTGTGCATCTCACCTTTGAATGCCTTCAGAAAGTCTAACAAGGTCCAGTCTCCTATCTCTTAGGCAGAATATCTCTCTTTCCTGAGGTTCTCATGCTTGACATACCTCCACACAGATCACTAGCCAGGATAGTGCTGCCTTTCTCTGCTGCAGGTGCTAATCCCTGGTCCAGTTCAGCCATGCTCCCAAACAAGGTCTCCCCTATGCTGGGCATAAGAAACTAGCTATGCCTGTGTCCTTCAGAAACAAAATATGGAGACAGGTGGCGTTAAAACAATTACCTAATATACCTGGATGCTATAAATTTTCTCTGACTACACCTAGACCATCATCAATGTAATTCTCATCTGGTATGTACATAAGGATAAAATTCGGAAAATTTGGCTGAGCCATCTCTATAGCAATGGCAAAATAAGGAAGTCTTCATCTGTAACTTAGAATACTACCTCAAAAATGTTACATTTAAAAGCAGAAGTTAAAGGAAATAAAATTTTAAAACTCACATATTGCCTTTTCAAATTATAAGCTCAAAGTTATTAAGATAATAAAAATATAGACATGGCTTCTGATGAAAAACCTAAATGTTAAAAAAAATCTAGCCACAAAGATCAGAAACATTTATCAGAGGGGCTTATGTTTCTGATAAATATTTAAGTGTGTAAGGCAGAACCACTGAGAACAATAAATACTTTATAGCTGGCACTTTGTCAAACCTATAAGTGGCTCTGCCTTAGAATTTTACATCATCACTGAATTTACAGTCATTTGATAAGTGGAACAGGACAAGAATTACTTCTTTCTAAATCTAAACCAGGTAATAAATCTAACATCAAGATTCTTCTTATTGTCTGTTATCATCTGATGACAATGCCTTTTACCTTCATTGTCTTGGCAGAAATATGCTATGTAAAATTATAATGTCATATCACTCATAGTGATTTAACACTATCCAGCCCATACCATTTTAATCAATCAAAATTGTCGCTTTTTAGTGTAATGATTTTGTGGTGAATTCCCTGTGTTTAATATGATATATGGTCCTATCTACCCGTTGATTTACTATTCTCTTCCAAAGTCTAACAGCTCGGGAAGCTGTTCTTGCTTTTGGACATCTTTGGAATTAGCAAACAAGAATAATTTGTGGTAATAAAAATGTTAATTTACATGGCAATGAAAGCTGAAAAAAATATCTTAAGTGTTAGTAGCTGCAGCTACTTTTAAGTGCAAATAAAAGATGGCATTGTGAAATAAAATCACAGAAGACCTGGAGTTTTCCCCTCTGTATCCACATATGATCAAGGCATCTGTAATACCAAAACCACATACCTCAGTACATGATCATTCCTTCCATACAACCATGAAAAATCCGGAATACACAAAGTATTCCCCTTTATTAAATGCAAGCATACATTGCACAAATTTCTTTGTTCTTTAAAAAAAATGGCAAGGTAGTTTAAAGTGATTTTATTAATATTTATAAATCTTTTCAACTCGACATAAGCTAATAAAAATCAACCCCAGCTCCTACTCCTCAACTATATTATGCATTTAGGATTGGCTACAATGCAGTAACACTCAACCACCAAATCTCAGTGGACAAAACTATAATTTCTGGCTCATGCTATGTTTCCCAAACAGATCCACAGACAGTCATTTAGGGACTCAGTGACTCAGGGACCCATGCTACAGACTCCACATAGGTCACCAGAGAGTCACTGAGGGAGCCCAGTTTATAGAGGTTCTCCCATCTTATGTGTGCACCATCTGGAATGTGTAGCCTCCTGAGACGCCACAGAAGGGGAAGAGAGAGCTGCAGGTCCCGAGCCAGTGATTACATGACAAAATTACAAGTCTCTTGTGCTCATAGCCCATTGGCCAGAACTAGTTACATGGCCCTTCCCAATTGCAAGGCTGAGGGAAAACATAATCCTTCTGTGTGCCTGGAAGGAGAAAAATATGATATGGATGAGCTTAAGAAGTCTAAAACTTACATATTTTTAAAGAACGAAAAATGTCCAAATTTATTACAGGCAACTCTACTTGATTCTCCTTGTAGAATCTTGAATGCCACATTACTTCCTCTGGAACTTATAATGTTATGCATTTACAGAGAAAGTGACCTGTATGACAATAAATAAGTTAAGGTTAACAACCGATTCCATTATTTAAGCTGCAATACGTATTTAAGTAAGAGAAAGCAGATAGTCTGCCTATAGGTTAAGCTAATGAAAGTGCTTGTCTTTAAATTTTTTAAACCTTATTCCCTTTGGCAAAGTAATTAAAATAATTTAAGATAAAATGTTTCATTTTGGTGCCCAGTCATTCCAATTCTGGCTTGTTGAAGCATAAACACAGATTTTAAGCACAAAAATATTAATAAGTCTAAGATTCCAATATTTCCATTTAATAGCAGAGTGAGTTGAGCTTTTTCAAACTTGTTAAAGCTCCACACTGTTACCATGTCCACCAGCCAGACCAGGTGCTGTTATTGTAGTTCCCAGTGGGCAGGATCAAGAGCTCCTGGGTTGAGCTGGTTGCCCAAGGCCCACCCAATGCTGATGGGGAGAGGAATATGAGAGCTCATTCATTCATTCATTCAACAAAAAAACTATTGAATGTCTATGATGCACCAGGCATTTGCCATACTCTGAGAATACAGCAATAACTGAAATAAGCTAACCGCCCCCCCCCAAAAAAAACTCTTCTTTCTTAGACTTCACATACTAGTGAGAGAGGAGGACAAACAAGATTAAGGGGAGCCATAGAACAAGCAAGCAAACAAATGAGAAAGATAATTCCATGTAATGATAAATGCTATGAAAATAAGTCAAATAAAAGGATAGAGACAGGAGTGGAGTTTGGAGTACTTTGGAGTAGATGGTCAGAAAAGATCTCTGAGAAAAAAAAAAAAAGAAAAGAAAAGATCTCTGAGGATATGACATTTGAGCTGAGAGAAGGAAGGTATGAAGGAGCCAGGACAGAGAACTTTGTGTTAAAGAAAACCTAAAGGCAAATCTTAAGGCAAGAAAAAGCTTGGCATAATACAAGAAAACCACCAGCGTCACAGGGGTAGGAAATGAAGAAGACTGGTAGATGGGCCAAATCAAGACAGGATCAGAGAAAAATAAGAAAAGAGTCCCCAGATTTTCAAACCATTAATGTAGTGTAGAACAGAAAATTTCATGCAGTGATTAACAGTTGTTATTAAACAAGTTCAGTAGGGTTGCTAGGACAATGTAAAAACTCATCCTCCAATTCCAAAAAGCATTCTGTAAGAGGTTTAAGTAGTTAAAATCACTGAGTGATCAGAATAAACTTCAGGGCTGTAAAGGATTGGGAGAGTAAAAGACTGAGTCTGTCTTGAGAACTCTATAATTGAATGCAAAAAGCAGAGGATATGTCACTTAAAAATGAATCAAGGACTTTTGAAAACAAAATGTAACTAAGTGCAAATTAACATGAGACAAATTATATCTCAAGTGCAAAAGCTAGAGTCAGAAACAAGCGAATTGGTAACAAAAAGAGTGAATTTTAGAGTTTTGAAGTAGAGGCCAGATAAAAGATTTGCTTCTGGAAGGCTTGAAAAGTATCAAAGACATACCATGCAGAGAAAAATAAGTGTGCTAAGTGTGAAAAGATGTTAGTGTTTTGCCACATAACAAGCCATCATCATAAAATCTAGTAGCTTAAGCCAATTTATTACACTCTCTCACAGTTCTATGAATTGACTGAGCTCTGCTGGTGGTGCTTACTTGGGTTCTCCTATACAACTGGAGTAAGACAACGGCTAAGGCTCAGCTGAGCTGCTCATTAAGATGGCAACTGATGCTGGCTCTTGGAGAGACCTCAGTTGGAGTGTTCACCTGGAGTGCCTACAAGTGTTCTTCCCATGTTGCTGGGCTTCATATAGCAGCAGCTAATTTCTAAAACAGAATGTCTCATAAGCAAGCATTACAATAGAACAAAGCAGAAGAAGTAAAGCGTATCACCTAGCCTCAGAAGTCCTATAAAGTCATTTTCATTTGCAGGGGTCCCAGGGTGGCTCCGTCAGTTGAGTGTCTGACTCCTGATTCCAGTTCAGGTCATGATCCCAGGGTTGAGGGATTGAGCCCCATGTTGGAGTCCATGCAGGCACGGAGACTGATTAAGATTTTCTCTGTCTCTCCTTCTGCCCCTCTACCCCACTCACATGCTCAATTTCTCTCTAAAACTTAAAAAAAATCATTTTCAGTGTAGTCTGTTGGTAAAAAAAAGCACTAAGTTCAGTCCAGATTCAAAGGGAAGGAAATTAGACTCTACTCTTTGACATAAGTAGGAGCATGTCTAATTGTGTAAAGAGGAACAGAATTCAGAAGAGCTTTTTTTTTTTTTTTTTTTTTTTTTTTTTTTTTTTTTTTTTACTATTTATCACAGTCTACCCTTGGGCCACCTAAATTCATGCCTCTCCCACTAACTCTCAACACTTCCAACATTTTTGTCCCATTGTATCATCAGACTCAGACTCCAAGATCTTGTGGTCTGAGTCAGGTCCAGGTACAGTTGTGCTGTGTTTCCCTGGGTTTGGTTCCTCATGTATGGTTGCTGTCAATCTGAAGACTGTTAAAGAGAAAAATGGCTGCCACCATATACACCCCACACACTGATTAGAAAGCACAGAATAACTAAAATAGATACTCCCCTTCACAAATGGACAAAATGGGAAGCACACAGCAGGTCCGCAGCAGTTTTGAAATCCATTTGAGTGTGTTGCCAGTTTCTTGTTAACAGTCATGCTTCCTGGGATTGTCTCACTGGAGCTTTGACTGCTCCTTCAAAGACGTTGGCTCTGCCCTCTGAATCATGCTATGCCCCTGAGAATGCCATCCTTGTAACTAAGTAGTTGTATTCAGCCTAGTTAAGGGAATAAAACCTTTTCATTTTATACTATCTCATCCTTCTCCTACCAAGCTTATGTAATTCCTTTAAAATCTTTGTGTGCTTCCTGTGTGTCAAATCATAATCCACTTCATTCAGCAAAAGTTATACTGCACTTTCTTTCCAAACAATACTGGCTCTAAGCAACAAGGTCCCGTGGGACAATGACGTTAAGATACTTTGAAGCATTGTTGCCTGGTTGAAAATATCTAAGAGTCATACCCTTAAGATCCTTCAGGGCCTTTATTTTCTAGCAGAGAAAGCATACCAGAGTATTCTTAGAATACCTGGTAAGCACACTCTTAAGTTCTTCTCAGGTCACAACAAAGGGTCTCACAGGCATACTCTAGAGTTCTTCATTTGTACTACCCTAGATTTGATCTTTGCTTGGATGTCAACACTGACTGAGAATCTTGCTGGGAGACACTGAAGATGAAAAACTATTTTTTTAACACAAGAAACCCTGAATACTACACATTTCCTCTAATTTTGCTTAAAAAAAATTCCTTAAATTCTCCCAATTCTATTCCAAACAGTTTCTTCTTGAGTTCATCTCTCTCTTCTCATTTTGTCTTTTCACCAACAAAAATGCATACACACACAAAAACCTATTTGGCAATATCTAAGTCTATTCAGCCAGATTCATAAGTTCATTAGGTACATATATCAGAACATAATAGCTACTGCTTCAATTTTTCCCCCCAAATCTCATTCATATATATTTCTCTTTTGGAAACCCTAATCCAAAACCATGCAGAGAAAAGAAAAGTGGGAAAGAGACCAAGAGTAGTTGACACAGTGCAAAACCATAGCAGTTGCAGAAGCAGTAAAAATTATTTTCCTCCTTTTGCTATAAGCTTATCCCTTTTTTTCCACAAACACTGTAAAAATTAAAAGAAAATATAAAAATCTTCATATTCCATAACAAATTGTGATTTTATTTAACATGTCAATAATTTTAGGGAAGAAAAAACTATGAACAGTTGCTGCAATACAGAGTCTCTTAGCATCTTCTTGTGCATATGGAAGACTCTTCCCCTTACCTCTTCTTATCCCTCAGGTCTGACTGCCCTCCAGTCAGAAATCCTTCATTAGTTATTGTTCTGTTTATATAATCATAAAATGTGCTTTGCAAAAGAAATTTAATCAAAACATAAAAGCAAAATGAACCAAAAATCATTAGAAATTCAAAGCTGCAACATCCACTATTAACACTTTACTGCCCAGTGCCCACAATTATTTTAATGTGTACACACACACGTACACACTTTTACATCCTTCAGGGTAATTTTTACTGTAAACTTTTATTAACTTTTTTATTAACTTTTTTAAATTAACTTTTTATTAACTGCTTCTTTCTTGTATGTTTGTTTTTCTTGTCTTTGCTCTACCTTTCTTTAAATCATCATATCTCCATTGAGGTCATCAATGTTAGTAACCTAGAATTTAGTTTTCTGTGGCTTTCACCCTGTGTGTGTGTGTGTGTGTGTGTGTGTGTGTGTGCGCGCGCGCACACGTGCACGCATGTATGTGTGTATGTTCACATGGCTTACCATGATTTATCTTTACTTTTGGAAAACCTCTCCAACTAAGTTCCTCGAAAAGTTGAAAATAGAACTACCCCATAATCCAGCAATTGCACTACTAGGTATTTACCCAAAGGATACAAAAATATTAATTCAAAGGGATACATGCACCCCAGTATTTATAGGAGCATTATCTACAATAGCCAAATTATGGAAACAGCCCAAGTGCCCATTGACTGATAAATGGATAAAGAAGATATGGTATATAAACAACGGAATATTAGCCATAAAAAAAGAAATCTTGGCATTTGCAACAACATGAATGGAGCTAGAGAGTATTATGCTACGCGAAATAAGTCAGTCAGAGAAAGACAAATACCATATGATTTCACTCATGTGTAGAATTTAAGAAACAAAACAAATGAGCAAAGGAAAAGAAAGAGAGGGAGGCAAGCCATGAAATAGACTCTTAACCTTAGAGAACAAAACGATGGTTATCAGAGGGGAGGTCAGTGGGGGGAGAGTGAAATAAGTGATGGGGATTAAGGAGTGCACTTGTAATGGGCACTGGATATTATATGGAAGTGTTGAATCACCATATTGTACACCTGAAACTTATATTATACTGTATGTTAACTAAATGGAATTTAAATTTTAAAAAGAGGAGGAAGGGAAGGGAAGGGAAGGGAAGGGAAGGGAAGGGAAGGGAGGAAGGAAGGCAGGAAGGCAGAATGAAAGAAAGAAAGAAAGAAAGAAAGAAAGAAAGAAAGAAAGAAAGAAAGAGGGAAGGAGGAAGGAAGGAAGGAAAAAGGAAAGAAAGGAAAATAAAGGAAAAGAGAAAAGGAAAAGAAAAGAAAAGAGAAGAAAAGAAGGGAGGGAAGAAGGAAATCTCACCAACTTAACTGATAGAAGGTAGAAAATTAACTTATTTCAATGAATTTGTAATGCATAAATCCTTACCCCTGTTGGGTTTTGTATCTTGTATATGATAAAAGGAATAAAGAGCCCATTTTTACACTCTGCCAAATGAATAGCTAATTGTATGAAAACTACTTACTACATAAAAAATTTGTTCCCATAAAATTTCCATATATTAAATCCCTTATATACTAACTTGAGCTTCTTTTTTTTCCTTCCAGTATATATTTCTGGTACCATACTAATACCATATTGTTTATTAATAATAGATTAATATTTTAATATCTGTTAAAACAAATTTATTCCCACTGTTCATCTTTTACTAACATTTTTGGCTAACCATGTTGTTCATTCTTTCACATTTAAATGGTATAATTTTGTCCAAAGTGTTTTAAAAATATTGGGATTCTAGCTGGAGTTGTATCAAGTGTATGTATGAATCTGGTATTACTGACATTTTATATTATTGAGTCTTCCCAGCCAAGAGAATGGTGTCTCTCAGATTGGTTAAAGGATTTCAACAGATTTTATAGTTTTCTTCATGTAGGTATAGCTTCCTTCTTTATAAGTTTATCTCTAATATTTCATAGTTTTCCTACTTAATGTGGTAATGAAGAGCAAACAAGTCTAAGTCATAAACTGAATTTTTTAGCTCTTGGATAATTACCATGAGCCATGACCAAGTTCTTAAATGAGAATTATATGAAAGACCTAAGCTAGTGAGATCCCTGCATTAACAAAGACAAGATGACAGGACAATCCCAGTTGTTGACCCATTGCAACATCAGGCCAGCAAAAGGTATGAGCGAATCATAGCAAATCCACGGCCACTAACAGATACACACACACACACACACACACACACACACACACACACACACAAAGCATAGTATTTACCCCATGGGTTTGATTGGAACATTTTACAAGGAGTAATTTTATTTAAAAAAAAATATATTACTTACATAGTTTAATGGTTTAAAATGAAAGGCTGACTATAAAATTTACATATTTACATTTCACACAATCTTCAGCAAACTGCCTCTGTCTTAATTAGAAATCACAAGTAACTTTAGTAATAAAAGAAAATGTTGGTTCTCCACCTTGGATATCAACTTCACAATTTTTAAAAATCTCATTCTAAAAGTCAAAAATGCAATCATTTTCATTTGGAAGATTCTATAATCAAGAATTAATACTAATCTTTTGAGAGACAGTCCAAATGGGAAGAACAGTGCATGAATTTTACTGCCTGTTCTTTCTGGTAATTAGTCTGTAGCTGAATAGTTTCAATCAAGATGTTTTTGATTTTCATGGTATCTAAATACCATCTTTTCTTTTGATATTTTATTATAGCATTTTAGAGTTAGGATGAACTTAAGAGTCTGTATCCCAGACATTTAAGTTCTACTTGATTTTATTATGTAGCTTTCCAATAAACATGCCATCCAACCAAAGTTGTATTAAGGAGCAGGAGCAGGTAGGCGCTGGACAGCCAGAATGCCAGTCCATAATGAACACCAAAAGTTCCTTAAATAAATTGAAAATATGGCACCAGTCAACAGAAGTTTTATACATTACTCCTTACATAACTGTCAAATTATTAGTGAATCCTGATTCCATTTAGTTCCTCGTTCCAAAAACCTATTTTTTCTGGAATATATGTATATATTCAAAATATTTTTTCTGTATACTTCTATTCAGAAAAATATATTAACATTATTCATAATCCCTACTGCCTTTAATGGAGAACGGATCCTTTCAATTGACAGACCTTTTAGTAGCTCTGTGAAAAAAAAAAATCTCCCTCATTATAATCGCCTCAGACACACTTGAGGGAAATCTCATGTGGTAGACAGAGGCAGTGGTGAAATTCAAAATTTTTACTAACCAGTATAGCAAAGACATCAGCTAACCAGAGTGTCTGTCTCAGGGAAAAAAAAAAAAAAATAAGACGACTATACATCCGTCTATACCTTTCTCTCTCTAGATTAAACATTCTGGTGACTTTCAAAACGGACTTCATTATGATGGTTTCAAATCCTCTCCTAGTGCAGGTCATTCTCTCCCTCTCCCCAAAGCCACAGCCCTCACCGGTGAAGACACATGTGCTCCCACCAGCAGGAAACACAACTGCACTACCACCTCTCCCCCATTCTCTATACCATAATTTTTAAAGGGTTAAAAATTATCCTTTTTTGGCAGCTCATCATCCTATGGCTTTATGAGTTATATTTCTGTAAACAGTCTTTTAATATTACCTTATTACATTCAAAGTTTGTGTCAAAATACTTAATTAGAAAAACAGACACCTATTTGATGACTCTAAGAGGGAACCTGCCAAAGTCATTTTTCCCTCTATCCCGAAATACATGAATCAGAATACCCTTATGTGTAATATATTTATAACTGCTTAAATTAAAAATTGCTCAAAAGAAGCGTTTTTATACTTACCAATTTAATGAACATTTCCATAACTGTGAGAAGCATCTTTTATACCAATGTTTAATTCACACATCAGTAAGCACTAATGATAAGTGTATCACCATATCAACTTCTGGCAGTTAGGTATGTCAGTGACAGGCATCATAAAATTAAATAGATAACTAATATTCAAAGAGACTGCAATAAAAATATATTGTGGTAATTACCCATGTCGAAAGTGAAGAGTTTTAATCAAACCATTTTCTTGGGTGACCATATTTTCATTTAAATACGAGTTTAAGAAATCACAGAGAAAGTTGCTGCTTTCAACACCAAATGCAAATTTAATTAGTGCCTTTTTACTGCAATTAATACTGCAGTTATACTCAGCATTCTTTACATCAGCAAAGATAAGTTCTTTCTGGCTTTTCTCTCTCCACCTCACTCTTTCCCTGTTAGGTTTCTGACTAATGTTTGGCAACAGAGAAGAGTGTTTATTTTGCTTGAAAACAAAACCGTTACCATTCCTAATGTCCCAGAGATTTCCTCATGACTAGACAGAATGGATATCTGAAGAGACTTCCAATTCCCTCTATTGCTTATGTTGTTGCTTTTAACAGATTCTGAAAGATGCCATCAGTTTTGTATGATAGTAGCTTCCTACTGCAGGCTCATTGAAAACTTGCTCTCCATTAGAGCTCTATTTATGTGAGAATATAAACCTCCTTTTGTCCTCCTATTGAAACTGGATTTTCAGAAACAAACAGTTTTCTTTGAATAGTACTTCATAATTTTCTGGCTACATTTATATCCTCTGGTATTTGCGAGAGGTGATAATTATGAGCATTAAATCAATATGTACTAGTTTATTGAATTAACCAAGATGATAAAGAAGAATCTTTACTCATGCCCTAATACCATAAAATAGTATAACAAAAAGTTATTAGGGGTGCTTGGGTGGCTAACTTGGTTAAGCATCCGACTTTCAGTTTCACCTCAGGTCATGATCTGGTGGTTCATGAGTTTGAGCCCCACATTGGGCTCCATGCTGATAACTCAGAGTCTGTTTGTGATTTTCTCTCTCCCTCTCTCTCTCTCTCTCTGCCTCTCCCCTGCTCGCTCTCTCTCTCTCTCTCTCTCTCTCTCAAAATAAATAAATAAACTTTTAAAAAATACATAATAGTAAAATGAAATAGCAATGGACTGGAAATGAGAAGACTTGAATTCGAATTCTGATGCCCCTACTTATTTTACAAGCTGTGGGATCATGTACACAATTCTTAAACTCTATAAGCCTTCCTTTCATTATTTACAAAATGGTGGTGAATCTGTTGGCAAAACTGGATGTAGCATGTGAGAGAAAACAGGAGGTCAAGGATGAGTAAACAAATTAAAGGATGATTTTGCTATTTATGAAGATAAGGACGATGGCAGGAAAACAAGGGAAAAAATAGGGTTATTTTGATGTGTTAAATTTGAAATATCTATATTATACAAGCCAAGAGAGCAAGTAGGCAGTTCAATATACAAATCTAGAGTTCAAGGAAAGTATCTGAACCAAAGATACAAACGTTACTCATATATTAATAGTTACTTCCACTTACTATGCACCAAACAATGCAACAGATCCTATAGGTAAGTAATTTATTCCTCGAGACAAACTTGAGTTCACAGTGAGTATTATTATCATAATTATTGTTATTTTCTAACACTTAACACATTATCTGGTTATGTACGTAAGCTACCAAAATGTTTTTTGAATGAATGTTCAGCTTACAGGTGAGGAATTCAAGACTCAGAAAAGAAACTTAACCACATCTAGTAAGTGGCAGAACCAGAATTTGAAATTAAATTTGTCTTGAGTAGACAGTGGGACGTCCGGCTTACAAGCCGTCACCTTCATTTCGCACACGTCAAAAGAGCAATTTTTAAATGGACGATGTTGAGAAGGCAAGATGATTTTTGTTCAGAAGTGTGCCCAGTGCCATACCACGGAAAAGGGAGAGAAGCACAGTCTGGGCCAAACCTCCATGGTTTATTTGGGCAAAAGACAGGTCAGGCCCCTGGATTTTCATACACAGGTGCCAACAAGAACAAAGGCATCACCTGGAGAGAGGAGACACCGATGGAGTATTTGGATAATCCCAGAAAGTACATGCCTGGAATAAAAATGATCTTTGCTGGCATTAAGAAGGCAAGGGAAAGAGCAGACTTGATAGCTTATCTCAAAAAAAAAAAAAAAAAAAAAAGCTACGAAGGAGCAACAGTTGGCCTCTGCCTTATTTATTATAAAACTACAGCAACAAAAAAATGTCTGATGACTTCTTTCATGTGTCCTGTATTTAAATTGATCTCATACACCAGAATTCAGACCATGAACGGCTGAGAGAATACTTTTTTTGGACAGTGCTGATTTAAGTAATATTGGCTTGTAGTTAAAACATATGACCAGCTTTTTGAACTCTGATAGTGATTCTGGTTCAGCAAGTGCTGTCACTGTTTTCCCCTTCTGAAGATATGACTGGAATTGATGAGCAACGTTCAGCTTTTCACACAGACGGTAAATGTCATCTCTAAACCTATAGGAGATTAGTTTTATATTTAGATTTATATAAGTGGTTATATTAATATATTTAAATACTGAGGAAATTCCTTCACTGTCTCAGAGAACAGCAAGACTCCGTTGTGTTTCAAGTTGCGTTTGTTAGCCTCTTAAAGGCAAGGGCTGATGATAAGCTGCCAATGTCCACTTTATCTTTTTGGTATTAACTATACCAGTTTAATTAAAATTCCCTACATCTAAAGAGTTGCCTTTTGCTTAACGAAAGGCATTTTAGTATGGTTTATGTACAATATTAAATACAGAATATTTAACATTTCTCACATTTTTATAGGTGATCTATAAGGTCAGAGGTTTTTAAGATTCAGTGTGGCAAGATACAGCAGCAAACTTGGCTTCCAAATGCTTTACTTAATCAGACCAAGTTATAATTTAGGATTGTCTTCTAAACACCTATTCAAAAACCCAATGGTAGAATGACCATGTATGTATGATTGATAATAATGCTTTTGCCAACTCATCAGAAGGATTAAAATACAAAAGATATATTATCAGCACAAATTTGTAAATTATGTGAAAAGGCTTAGGATAATTAAAAACAAAATCACAGATCATTTAAAAAAAAGTTGTCTTCAATTCCAAATGATTATTCTTACCCTTACTGCAGAGGTCATATCAGCCACCAAGCAACTTCAGACTCACTAGTTTATTTAATGCACACAATAAACATTTCAGGTAGGGGCAGATGAGAGACCAACACTCAGAGAAGCTGAGTGGCTTGACAATGTTATGCATCTGTTCACTATGCCAGGACTCTCTATCACCCATAGCTAAAGATAATCACATAAGTTGACCATGAAAAACCTTCTAATATAAGGATACTTTGGTACACTAATTATAGAAAACCTTCTACTCCTTGCCTTTTTGAAGGCTGGTTCTGAGGTTTTAGTACACACTATAGTCAGTGAGACTTTAAAACATTTTATCATGCAAAATGTAGCAAAATAATCTATTACAATAACCATCTGTGATTTCTTTTGGCTTCTTTGAAGACCCAAAAAGAATGAGAGATGTTTTTCTCTTCCACCTACCAGACAGCAAATGGACATTAGAGTGCTGGAGGTCTGGAGATTCTCTTGCCAAAGGGGAAAGTTAATGGGCTCCATTCAGAAATGCTTCTGCATAGGGGAGCCTGGGTGGCTCAGTCACTTAAGCTTCTGACTTCAGCTCAGGTCATGATCTCATGGCTCATGAGTTTGAGCTCCACGTCCGGTTCTCTGTGCTGACAGCTCAGAGCCTGGAGCCTGCTTTGGATTCTGTGTCTCCTTCTCTCTCTGTTCCTCCCCGGCTTGTACTCTGTCTCTCTCTCATTCTCTATAAATTAAACATACATTAAAAAAAATTTTTTTTCAAAGAAATGCTTCTGCTTACAGAGGCCATAGACTCTGGTGAGGGGCCTAGGGATGACAGCTCTATCTGAGAGCATGAGGATATTTTCTCTGAGCCTGGAAAAATAAAAGGTATTGGGGATGTATGAGGGGTAGAGACCTCTCTTTTTTTGCACATAGTGCCTTGGATGAGGCGGAAGGTTTTGGGATGGACTTTGGGAGCTAAGATAGTGGCTCTTCACTCTGCCTAGAACCTTCTCCCCCCAAATATTCATGTGGCTGGTTCCTCACTTTATCCAGGACTCTATTCACAGGTCATGAGCTTCTGAAAGGCCTTCCTGATCACTCAAAATTAGTCCCTCCTGACCTTCTCTCTTTTTTGTCCTTTATTACTTTCCAGTTCTAACGTCAACCTGAAATTTTATAACATACATGTTGTACCTATGTATTTATATATTTATTTATGTAGAGGCTTATTGTTCTTCTCCCCCACCAAAATTTATGCCCTTTGAAGGCAGGGATTTGGGGTTGTTTTTTTTTTCAACATTACATAATACACGGTAAGGTATCAATAAATACTTGTTATGTGATAAATTTCCCATATACCTTGAAAGGACATGAAGCATTAAAATGTAATTTTTAGGGCCCCCCAAAATTTAACTTTTTGGAATTTTCAAATTTTTTATTAAATATTGTGTGTGTGTGTGTGTGTGCGTGTGTTTCTTATACATGTTAGGTACAAAGAATAAAAAGAGCAACCACGTATCACTGAAGAATTGGCTGAAGACTTGGAACTTTTCAATCTCTTCAAGGCCCCTTGTGAGCCCCTTCCTTATTCCACAGGGAATCACTGCCATGGATTTTTGTGTACTTTTCATCCACTTGCTTTTCTTCATAATTCTGAATGTTTATATCCCTTTAAAAATATTTTATTTTGCCTATTTTTAACTTTATATAAATGAATCATACCCTATGTATTTTCAACTTGTTTCTTTGCCTCAATATATTTGAACGAACTCAGACTGCTGCTTTTAGCCATGGTCCCTTCATTTGTATCTCTTCATAGTATTCCATTGTATGAAAAACACAGCATAGTCATCGAGTGTTCTGTTGCAGGATGTTCACGTTTTTCCCAATTTTTTGTTACTACAGACAACATGGCTATGAAATGCTTGTACACATCTCCCATACACATGTTCAAGAGTTTCTCTGATCTATATGCCATAGAGATGAATTTGGGCATTATAGGTATGTGTTTACTGAACTTCATAAGATAACACCAAATTATCTTCCAAAGTAGGTGTATGCAGAGCTATTGTTCAGCTAGTACACACCAATGTGGATTCGCCAGCTTTTAGAATATTGAAATAATTTCCACCCTTAAGAAATACTTGCTCCCCTGAGGGCCCCCTATAATTTCCATGACCATAGGATGACTAAACCATCTTGGTTTGCCTGGAGCTGAGAGAGTTTCTGAGACAAAGGATGTTCAGGGTTTTGTGTGTGTGTGTATGTGTGTGTGTGTGTGCGTGTGTGTGTGTGTGTGTGTGTGTGTGTGTGTGTGTGTTTGATTTTATGTCTATTTATTCTTAAGAGAGAGAGAGACAGAGTGAGCAGGGGAGGGGAAGAGAGAGAGGGAGACACAGAATCTGAAGCAGGCTCCAGGCTCTGAGCTGTCAGCACAGAGCCCGACGCAGGGCTTGAACTCATTAGCTGTGAGATCATGACCTAGGCCAAAGACGGATGCTTAACCGACTGAGCCACCTAGGTGCCTCAAGGATGTTCAGTTTTAAACCAGAAAAGTTCCCAGCAAACCGGGACAAGCTGGTTACCCTACCTGGGCCTCCTAGGCATCAAAGACCATCCTTCAATTCAGTAACTAAAGGGTAATAATGCCTGACATTGGTTAAATATTATGACTGTTGTTTGTTGTTGCACCTGCTTATACTCCCAATAACAGATTATGTGTTTCATTTCTCCCTCTCTTTGCCATCACCTGTTATAGTCCTAATGTTTCATTTTTATTATCCAGCAGTATAAAATATATTCTCATTTTAATATTTTCATTTTCTTAATGTGATGGATCATCTTTTCATAGGATAACTGGCTATTCATGTGTGTTTACAAAAGTGTTTCACCATGGCAGAGAGGGGCTGATATGACCAGGCTAAGTAAATGGCTCCAGGCTGTTCAAAAATTTCATTTTCAATAGTCTTTTAAACACCAAAGCTTTGGAGGGGCTCCTGGGTGGCTCATTCAGTTGAGCATCGACCTCTAGATTTCAGCTCAGGTCATGATCCCAGGATCATGGAATCAAGCCCCACGTCAAGCTCCATGCTGAGCGTGGAGCCTGCTTGAGATTCTCTCTCTTTCTCCCTCTGACTCTCTCTCTCTCTCTCTCTCTCTCTTTAAAAATAAAAAAAAAATAAGAAATAAAAAACAAAGTTTTAGAAAAATTCTCTGTCCCAGCCTTACTTAGAGTGACGTGGCTCTGCATCTCCAAATTGGCCATAGTTTGCACCCTAAGCAACCATCACAATGGCAAGAAAAGGTAAACTGATAACCAAAAGCCCTTTCTTCCTTTTTTCACATTGTGTAGGCCACCTGAGCATCCTGTACCATAGTAAAAAAGAAGAGAGTGACAAATTATGGCTAATATTAAATACCTAGCCAAAGCAAGGTGGATAATTAATACATGGATTTTATTTTACTTAGAAACATACAGCAGTATGGTACTGTTGCTCCTTCATCTTGTGAGCCATATTTACACTCCCCGCACTAAACTCCTGTGACCACCAAAATAAACACAGTAGAATCTGCTCTAAATGTGTAATCCATACAATTATATGTCCAAAGTCAGGATGATAACTAGTACAGTCTTGAAAGGAAAAGCAAATGTAAAGGCAGTCAGAGACTGAAAATGAAATACCATAGTTGGTCCTCTCATCTTTTTAAAATGTTTTATGTCTTGAGGAAAGAGTTAGGCTCAAAGAAGGTAACTGAGAAGGCACCATGGAATTGCTGCAACCCATGTGTGGTCTGAAAACAGTGACAAAACCTGGTTTAAAAAATTTTTGCCCAAGTTCCATGGCTGAGAGGAATAAAGCATGATTTTAACCTTGATAAACAATATTTCTGTGGCTTTTACGTCCTCTCAAATCATACATTCATGATCTGTTATACAGATCTTATATGTGACTTGTATAATAACAGATTTTTTGCTTGCTTTCATGATGTCCTATTTAAAAGAAAAAGAAGGGGCGCCTGGGTGGCTCAGTCGGTTAAGCGTCCGACTTCGGCTCAGGTCACCATCTCGCGGTCCGTGAGTTCGAGCCCCGTGTCGGGCTCTGGGCTGATGACTCAGAGCCTGGAGCCTGCTTCCGATTCTGTGTCTCCCTCTCTCTCTGCCCCTCCCCCATTCATGCTCTGTCTCTCTCTGTCTCAAAAATAAATAAATGTTAAAAAAAATTTTTTTTAATAAAAAAATAAAAAAAAATAAAAGAAAAAGAATTTCTTAGGCAATGTTTATAGTGCATTATTCACAATATTTTGGTACGTAGATAGCGAGAGTGGAGGCAGTAACAGAGCTAGAGTAAGAGAATAAGTGGCTCACAAAACTACTTAGAATAAGCTTACTCCTGAGGAACATAATTTAAGCTTGGAAAAGAACCATCCAACCCCAAATACCTCCTAACTCTTTGTTGCAACGCCTGGACCTCCATCATTTGATCCTAATTATTAGGCCTTAAAATTTTTCAACAAGAGTACCCTACATATTTCTTTTTAAAGGCAACTATTTTCAGAATATGTAACTCAACAATAATACAGCAGGTGAGAAGGAAATGCCAAAGAAGCTGCATCATCCAACACAGAAGTAAAGTTCTTATAATTCCTATAAATGTTCCTTCTGCCCCTACTCAGTGACCGAAGAAGTATGAAGGAATCAAAGGCAAGACCTATCTTCTTTACAGCCCACCCTGATCAATACTAATAATGAGTCATTTCCCTACCAGCCCCATTGCCACTTGTCATAGCCAAGTAATGATCTGTTCTTCACCACTGCATCTTAAGACACCCAGAGGAGCCCAACCAGCATCCGACCATTCATTCACCAAGCCATGAAGATGGAACATCTGGCCTGCATGTTCTAGTTTGTAGGAAATCTTACACTGACTGTCTCATTTCATAAATACAACAAATGTGGGGGGGGGGGGGGGGGTTACTTTTTAAATATTATTTTAAAAATATAACCTATTAACAGAAATAAAATATAAGGAAACAGTTAAGAATCAGAAAACTAGAGGGATGCCTGGGTGGCTCAGTTGGTTAAGCTACTGACTTCGGCTCAGGTCATGATCTCGCAGTTTGTGAGTTCGAGCCCCGCGTCAGGCTCTGTGCTGACAGCTCAGAGCCTGGAGCCTACTTCAGATTCTATGTCTCCCCCTCTCTCTATGCCTCCCCTGCTCACACGCTGTGTCTCTCTGTCTCTCAATAATAAATAAACATTAAAAAATTTAAAAAAAAAAGAGTCAGAAAACTAGAATCAGAAAACGGTTAAGTGTCCGACTCTTGGTTTAGGCTCATGTCATGATCTCACGGCTTCATGGGTTTGAGCCCCGCATTGGGCTTTGCACTGGCAGCTTGGAATTCTCTCTCTTTCCCTGTCTTCCTGCACCTCCACCACTCATGCTGTCTCTGCCTCTCTCAAAATAAATAAACTTTAAAAAAAAATACAAAGGAAAGAAAGAATTAGAAAACTACTTTTTCATTAAAACCTGAATTACTATTCATGTTGAACATCTGAAGAATTTTCATGACTAGCATGTAGCTCATTTACTATTCTGTTATTTTTATATACCATATCTTTTCATTTAAAGAGCTAAATCCAAAGTCATTTGGAGCAGTAAGAGAAATAAGACAAATCTCTACACACATGTAAACATGGAAACTCATGTCTCAAAAGGAAACTCCTTTTCTCTTTAGATGGGCTTTAGATGGGCTGATATTTGGGGGTGGGGCCGAGGCCTTTGGGAGGTAATTAAGTTTAGATGAGGTCATGAAGGTAGTGTCCTCATAATAGAATTAATGCTCATAGAAGAGGAAGAGCTCTCTCTCTGTGTCTTTCCATGTGCACACACTAAGGAGAAGCCGGGTAAGGACATAACCAGAAGACAGCCATGTGCAAACCAGAAAGGGGTCTCTAATCAGACACCAAATCTGCTGGTACCTTGACCTTGGACTTCTCAGCCCCAGACCTGTGAGAAATAATGCTTGTTGTTTCAGCCACACAGTCTATGATATCTTGTTACAGCAGCCCAAGCTAACTAAGACACCATGTTATACAAAGGCAGGAGAATTGTGCAGTTACTAATATCTGTGGTTATAGACACAGAGACACCTACACACACATAGGAAAATAAATGTCCCGCTATTTGAAGGGAGGAGATAAGTCAGGCAATTTATATTTTTTAAAATCAAAAGAATAAACAAAATCACATACATAGGATGAACACGGGGGGGGGGGGGGAATAAAGGATTTGGCATAAATATAATTAGTCATATCAGCAGAGAGAGGTACAGGTTGGTTTTAGTAAACACAGGGTAGTTTTTTAGTGGAAAGTAAATAAGTGCACTGAGGTACTGTACTAATCACATTTGTTCTAACATTGACCTTATAATAATTAAAAATTGATGCTTGCAACATAATACAGCTGTGCAATCATATTTAAACCTAATCATTTCATAGAGAGAGGAAAGTTGTACAAAAAGGTCAAAAACACTTTAATTTCATGACAGTAAATTTACTCTTTATTCCCAAAGTGAAAATGTCTAATTTCTAAAAGAGCAAACCAATAATTACTTATTATAAAGCTATTTTAGTCAATACTTAATTTCTCTATATTGATTAGTGTTTAGACATTTAAAATGTACCCTACAGCAAGAATATGTGTTTACAATACTATTCTCTCTACTGATGTTTGTAAGTATTACAGGTATCGATTTAAGACATGTCTCAAAAATGCCAAACTTAATAGAATCATATAAAATGGAGTTTGATTCTTTCAAAACTGGAATTTAATTTTTAAATGTTTGAATAATAGTGTCCTTAAAGGTCTCTGTATCATGATCATTGTTTCTTCCATTACAAATTTTAATGACGAGTGCTCGATTAAACTGTGTGTTATAAATTCTGCCCCTCTCCCAAAAGTAATATGGAAAGAAAATATAAAAATGATCAACTCTACCACTCACAACTGGAACAAAATGTTTTCTCTTTATTTTATGTACTTCTGATTATAAAATAAGGACTGGGATATTATTCCCCCTTAACTTGCATTCTGTGTAACTTAGAGCTCTTTGCAATAAAACGAAATGATGCTTCATCAGGATGTTACTGGGAGTACCAAGGCAATTTACAAACTTTCTATCATTAAGTCTGAGAACATCACTGTGAGGCAGGTATTAATATAACACTTCTCTCTTGAGGAGTTCAATGCACTTTACATAACTTTACTTTATTAACTCTTCCTCGAGCTGGGCTAAAAGGCTAAGTAAGATACCTAACCATGCACCTCATATCCAATGTGTGCATAAAAATAGAGAAGACTCTATCTGGCAACATACTTTAAATTCGCTTTTACTTCTAATCTGAAATTAAAATTTAAGATAAGGCCAATAGGATCACTCAATATATTTGGCTTTTGTTAATACTGATTTTTTTAACAGGTTTCAATTTCATAAATTTGAAGTCAGAGTTAAACACTTAGAAGATGGTTAATCCTATTAATTCTTAAGCAGTAATTGTTTTGGAAGATGGATGAAATTCAAGGGTAACGGTCAACTTTTCCGCTACTAAAATACATCAGAAATTCCAAAAGCAGAATATGATCCTGCGGACAGTCATCACAACGTCTGTAAGTAAATCTATGCCTTTCTTAGCAAGAGTGCAATGATGCACAAATACAGACACCCAGAAGACAGATAGAAAGTGAAGGGTGGGGCGCCTGGGTGACTCAGTCGGTTGAGCGTCCGACTTCGGCTCAGGTCATGATCTCACAGTTCGTGGGTTCGAGCCCCACATCCGGCTCTGTGCTGACAGCTCAGAGCCCGGAGCCTGCTTCCGATTCTGTGTCTCCCTCTCTCTCTGTCCCTCCCCCACTCACACTCTGTTTCTCTCTCCTTCAAAAATAAATAAACGTTAAAAAAAAATTTTAGGTGAAGGGTACAGAAATACTAATAATAGCTAATAGTGTTTACCAAGTGTCAGCCACTACTTTAATGAACCTACATGTATTAACCCATGTAATTCTCATAATAATTCCCTGAGGAAGGTAATTTTATCCCCATTTGATAGATGAGGAAACTGAGGCTCAGAAAGCTGTGGCTTCCCAAGATTACAAAGTTACTAAGTAGCAGAGCTGGGATACAACCCAAGAAATATGAAATACGGCCAATTATCTAGAAAGGAATAAAGTTGTTCCCAGCGACCCCATCCATGGTATACCCTATCATAGTGTTCCAAGTCCATAATCTTTTTCCATCCAATTGCAACACTTCCCACCTTGAGGTCAACCTCACAATCAATACAGAACAACTGTTCAAGTTTGTGTATTGTGCTTTCAAAATAAGACACCGAGTATTTAGAAAAGGGTACGAGGAGACAGTATAGTATGATCAGGTGTACAGGACTTTAACAAGCTGCCATTAGATAATTTATTTCTACCCAAGCTTCATAAAATGGAGATCATGGAATTCACTTCCTGATGCTGTAGTCAGAATCAAACAGGTTAATATAAAGGGTTTAACACAGAGGCTCACATGTAGTAAGCACTAAGTAAGTGGTTGCTATTATATAAGTTAATATAAAATTATTCACGCCATTCTCAAAACCCTGAAATTCAGAACAATGAAATTTAGCCCATCACAATACTGGTGATAAATTGAACTTAAATGATTGTTTTATCAAATATATGTTCTAGGTATTATGAATGATCTTATTTAATCCTCAGAATAAACCTAAAATTGACATTGGTTATGTCCACTTTTTTTTTAATTTTTTTTTTTTTTTATGAGAGGGAGAGCATGAGCAGGGTAGAGGGGCAGAGAGAGAAGAGAGAGAATCTTAAGCAGGCTCCACACCCAGCGCAGTGCCCGATCTTATGACGGTAAGATCACGACCTGAGCCAAAATCAAGAGTCAGACACTTAACTGGATGAGCCACCCAGGTGGCCCATATGCCCACTTTAGATAGGAAAATAAGCTTAGAGATTTTACTTGCCAACTATCCTGACAGTAGTAATTAAATGATCAATCAGTTACCTAGATGTTTCCCACAAAGCAGGATGAAAACAAATAAGCAGGGAGATTATTTGACAAACTCTTTCCTCTCAAAAACTAATGGAATTGAAAGAGTTCCTGGACTAAAGTTTCACCTTGTTTAGCTTTTCTATAATCAGAGTAAAGCTGCGCCCAAAGAGTAGTCAGAACAGAGATGATAAAGAGAAAAAACACTGCCCCAAAATATATCCTCCATGCCCAGCACATACAAGGTGCTTCTGCTCCTTCCATCAGAGCCACCAAGGAAAACAGCAGGGGCCAAGGTTAGGGCTTTCACAGGGGACAGTGTTAGGGGAAGGCAGGCAAGAACTCTGCGCTCAAGGGCTCAGGCCCCAGCCAAAGGGACTGGGACACTGTAAAGCAGATTTGCCTCAAATTAGCTTCCCCTGAACCCAAAGATCCTGTAGTCTGCTTTTGGTCTAACTCATAGAAATCTGCAGAAAAAGAGAAGATACATTACATCAGTCTTTTTCTAACCTCCCTGAACCTTAACCTACCACTATTCTTTAAATTGGAAATGTCTTAGTTATGCAAAACAAAAATACCTCCTGCTGAATTAGGATACTATTCCCTTTCTCTTAATGCAAATAAAAAAGTTTTGTCATTTCCATAATATCTACTGTATACAGAAAGAAAATTATCATTTTCATTTAAAGAATATGATTCAGAACTGATTATAATATATAATTTATTACTACAATGACTGAAAAAAGCTTGAAGTGAAAGAATGGAATTTCTTCTTTCATTGGCTAACATACAAGCCAATATGGAGGATGTGGTACATATAATGTAATCATATATAAAAACAGTCACAAGCATAATGACACAGGGTTCTCTTACACAAGTGTGAAAAAAAGTGAAAAATAATCAACCCATTGTCAGCAAAACTTTAATTGAAAATATATCCATATTGGGGCACCTGGGTGGCTTGGTCAGTTGAGCGTCTGACTTCAGCTCAGGTCATGATCTCACGGTCCGTGAGTTCGAGCCCCGCGTCGGGCTCTGTGCTGACCGCTCAGAGCCTGGAGCCTGTTTCAGATTCTGTGTCTCCCTCTCTCTCTGCCCCTGCCCTGTTCATGCTCTGTCTCTCTCTGTCTCAAAAATAAATAAACATTAAAAAAAATTAAAAATAAAAAAAAGAAAATATATCCATATTATCTCAAGAATCTCAAAGAGCTTGTGTTCCATTACTAACAGGGAGCATGCAACTTAACCATTTCTGCCACATTTAGAATATATGACCTCTCTCAATAACTCATTCAAACTTCTAATAATTGTCATATAAAAGTCAACCTTTGTTTTTTTTTTACCTATTTTCAGTCACTCATATGATATGACTGAAACACCTAGAATGATTGTGAGCGCAAACAAGGTACTCCAGAAACCCCTTGTTGATGCAATGGTGATTTTAGTCTATTTTCCTGTCCTCTGACCTTAGCAGAGACAGGAGAAATGCTTAGACAGAAACACTGTAGAGATAAGAGGAAGTTGATGAGGGACAAATGCAGAGTAGAACTGAGGAAAACAATGTGGAATGACTCACTGTGCCCAAGTACAGTATGATCCATTTCAGAAGACGCAGTCAGCCACCAACAAAATACGCATTGTAAAACAAAACTTGCTAAAGCATACACTCAGAAAATCAACTACTTCACTGCTTTCCCACTCAATTCCATGCAAATAATTTCCAAACTATCAATCCCTTTCTAACCCTGACCACTTATGTAACTGTAGAGGTGTATTGGGTGATAAGATGGGATATTCTTTCTCCCCAGTTCACTCTGTCCTTCCTCCATGGCTTTACTGCTAGCATGGAAGGCATCTTTGGTACAACCTAGTGAAAAGAATTGTTATGGGCTGCCGTCGTGACCCACTGTCATTTTAGTAGGAGAAGTAATCAAAATTAGTAAGGAAAAACTGTTTACTTGTCTTACAGATTCTTCAGTCTTTTGAATCTAACAACGTATAGAAAAGACCTGACAATGCTCACGCTGGAAGAAGTTAGAGAAGCCTGGGGGAGAGGGTAGAGAACCCACTGGAAAAAGTGAAGTAAGCAACTGGGTAATAGTAGGACTCTCTGGTAATGGAACAGACTTGCTTGTTATCCCCTGCAACAAAGAATCCAACAAAGGGATTAAATTTGGATACCCTGAAAGCACCTCATACTTAAAATTTCTAAAATTAAATTTCCCCGAGAACCAATTTCTGCTGACTTCCTTGTTTGTTAAGGGTACACTTGTTCTCTCAGGCTCCAAACATGAGTCATCCTGCCTCATTCCTCACCCACCCCCACCATATCTAATTAAACACTAACTTGGGTCTGTTTTTCTCTTCGGCACTTTTTTGTAACTTTCTGCTGCTTTCTTTTCCCATTGCTTCAACTCTAATTTAGTTTTGACCTCACACCTGACTCCCTGACTCTTCCAAACATTCTATCCAGCAGGTGGCTTCAGCTTTGAATTTGAGCTCTGCCTTGATTGGGTCACTATTCTTATCACAAATATTCTGGGGGCTCCTGGGGGGTTTAGTCAGTTAGGCATCTGACTTTTGATTTTGGCTCAGTTATGATCTCATGATTCATTCAGCTTTGAATTTGAGCTCTGCCTTGATTGGGTCACTATTCTTATCACAAATATTCTGGGGGCTCCTGGGGGGTTTAGTCAGTTAGGCATCTGACTTTTGATTTCGGCTCAGTTATGATCTCATGATTCATTCATTGGTTCCAGCCCCTTAACAGGCTCCCTGCTGACAGTGTGGAGCCTGCTTGGGATTCTCTCTCTCTCTCCCTGTCTCTCTTCCCCTCAGCTCTCTGTCTCTCAAAATAAAGAATTAAACTTATTTTCTTGAAAAAAGTATTCCAGATCCCCCTTTGTCTGCTGTACAGATACTCCAAGCTACTTCCAAATGCACCCCAAACTGCCTTTCAGTCTTACCTTCTCCTGACTTCCTGGGCACCAGCCATGCTGGCTATAATTCTGCTCCCTACCACACTCTCCTGCCCTGACGCCCCACCGCCATTGCCTTCTCCTGTTATACAGTCTCCCAGCCCCAGCACATTCCAACCACACACACACACACACACACACACACACACACACACACACGTTTTGGTGTCAGCTCAGATGTCTTCCACCCCTGTTAAGTCTCACTTCACCTTCCCACAGATCCCCCAACAGAAGTTTTTCCTGCTGCCTTCATTTTACAGCAAAACATATTGCTTCATACCATCATTATTATTTTTATTCAAGGATCTCAGTTTCCCCACTAGGCTATCTGCCCTTGAAAGGAAGAATCATGTCTTGCTTGTCTTCTTATATCCCTCAGTGAATGGCATACTGCCCCTCACAGACAGAGGGTTCAGGAGCTATTGTATGTGAACAAATACAGAAACAAAATGATTGCTCCATGTACTGTTTTCAAATAGTGCTTTTCAAGCTTTAGAGTGCCATGGAACTACCTGTGATGCTTATCCAGATATTCTGATTCAAAAGATCTGATCTGAGAAGCAAGGATGTATATTTTAAATGCTTTTTAAACTAAAACTCCATTTGTTTCCATGGAAAAGGTGCTGTCTGTGCAATTTATAGTCTGAGATATTGAGATAGATCCCACACTAAACTATCATTCTAAAAAAAAAAAAAGCTTTGTAAAACTGCACACCCCAAATCAACAAAACAATTGACGTGCAATAGTAGTAATAAACACAGATATCATCTGGGGTTAATATTGTTTTAAGGACCAATAATTAGGTCAAATAAATCAAGCAGGGTAATATTTCAGTTGATAGTTTCTACCGAAGATAATTTTCATTCCAAGCAAAAAAACTGTTCACAAATATTTACTATAATGCACTATCAAAAAGTGTACAAAAATAATAACCTCTTTCCTTACAGAAAGGGTTTTGGTTGGCAAAGAAATTTCATTTCCCAAAAATTCAAAAAAAAAGTGACTTTAAGACTATAGAATAGATAATAGAAAGGAAAAAACCAAAATGATTATCCTTCTGTTTACAATAGAACAGAACCTTTACTTTGTCTATCTTCAGTCTAGCCTCATCTTGCTTTTTTGCAACCATTTCCCATGTGTGCCAAGTTTACTTGCACCTTGGATCCCCACCACAGAATCAGAGCTCTTTAGCCTAGTTCAAGTTCTTAGGGAACTCCCTAGATCTTAGGGAAGACACTGTCCATGCAAGGTGAGTAAGTAAACAAAGAGAAAATTGGAATTTTTCCTTAAGAAGCCCAGGAATTCAGGAGCACCTGGGTGGCTCAGTCAGTTAAACATCTGACTCTTGATTTCAGCTCAGGTCATGATCTCAAGGTTACTTCCTGAGATCAAGCTCCGCATCCAGCTCTGCACTGACAGTGTGGAAACTGCTTAGGATTCTTTCCCTCCCTATCTCTCTGCACCTCCCCCTGTCGCACTCTCTCTCTCTCTCTCTCTCTCTCTCTCTCAAAATAAAGTAAAAGAAAAGAAGAAGAAGAAGAAGCAGCAGCAGCAGCCGCCGACACGGCCGTCCATGAATTCAGAAAAAACTATCTTTTCCGTAGAACTTAAGAGAGGGGCGCCTGGGTGGCTAAGTTGGTTAAGTCTCCCACTCTTCATCTTAGCTCAGGTCATGATCTCATAGTCTTGAGTTTGTGCTACAAATTGAACCCCAAGTCCAGCTCCACATTGGGCTCTGTGCTGACAGTGCACAGCCTGCTTGGGATTCTCTTTCCCTCCATCTCTTTGCCACTCCCCTGCTTGTGCTCTCTGCCTCTCAAAATAAACAAATAAAAAAAAAAGAGAGAGAGAGAACTTAGACAATATAAATTATATCTAATTATAAATTCTGACAATTTATATCCTATTACAGAAATTTTTTACAACCAATATAAAAAATGAATATTTTACCTTTAAAGCATTAATTCTAGTTCTAGAAATATAGCCAAAATAAATAATCATGCATGTAAAAATTTTGTGTATAAGCTTTAATTACGATTTTTAATATCAAAATAACTATAAATGTTAAAAAGTAAAAAAATGATTAAATATACTATAACTATTAATAAATCAGAATAGTATATAATCACTAAAAGTGTTGCTGTATAAATCTGCTCTATAAAATAATATATAAAAATTAGAAGCCAATTACAAAATACTATATAAAATATTATACCATTTTACAAGACCCATCCAATCATGGAAAATAAATACTAGAAAGACACTCACCAAAATGTCAGTCGTGGTTGTTTCTGGCTTTGCGGTTATTGTTTTTTTTATTTTGTTCTTAACACTTTATTTTATACATTATAATAAACGCAGTATTTTTGTAACCAGTAAACAAAGAAAGAAAAGTCTGGATTGTAGTGATAGCTGGGTCACCTTGACCAAATTGCTTAAGCTCACTCAGCCAGAGTTAGTTACTTCATCTAAAAAAGTGGGCCAATAATTGTACCAACTTTACAGGGTTGGGTAAAAATTGAAATAAGTGATATAATACATGTAAAATTCTTAGTACTGGAACATGAATAAATAGGAGTTTGAAAATACCAGTTAAAGGGGTTGTATAGTAATTTCAAGTTTCCCCTCTTTTTTATTCTTAATCATTTTAATTATCAAGCCAATCTACCCTGGAGTTCAAACTCTCCTGTATCAAATAATTGTCTCACTAACTTGTGGTGGTTTGTTGATCCAAAGAACATAACTATGGCTGTGGCCCAAGCTGGTATTTTCCACTAGCTGCATTACACACTGGTGATTTTAATAAATGGCCATAACAGCCAACAGGGGAAAGAAAAAAATTATCTTCCGAATCCATGCTCTTCGGGAATTCTATGAAGGAAACGCATAATTGCTAGAATTTGGCTGGCGTATTGAACCTGGCACGTTAAGAAAAGGCATGGGACTTCTAATGACAGAAAATGGTCCAGACTTCAGGTTTGTATGTCATCAAATAAAAATAAATCCTTTAAGCAAAGTACTCTAATGAACCCATGTTTTACTTCTGGGTACACTTTAGTCATTTTAACTGGAAAAATATATTGTTATTCTGCATAATTATTATACTTTCATTTTTCTTGGATGTATGTATCACTGTTAATCAGGTAATAATCTGACTGAAAACATTCACAAGATCAGGCATTCCTTCCTCCATTCATTCACCCAACAAATACTTATCGGTTACTTACTATGAGACATTCATAATGTAGATAGTGAGGGAAGAAGGAAGATCTCTTCTCACAGAGCACAGAACACAGTGGGAAAAGATTATTCAAATGATTTCATGAAAATATGTCATAATAATGTAATTGATGCTACAAAGGAGAGGTGGTACAGTACCAGGTGAAGAGTACAGGGTGTGGAAATAGAAGCATCAAGCTGTTAAGATGCTGAGAGTTTTAGACCATGTAAGGAGGTTTCTCTCGTACCTCTCTCCTTCCCTCCCCTCCTTCCCTACCTCTCACTCTTGCCCTGTGTGTGTGTGTGTGTGTGTGTGTGTGTGTGTGTGTGTTGCCCATCATCCTAAATGCCCATCATAGACTATCTGTATGAATGCTTTAACTTTGTAAGTTGAAAATGTCAGAGGTGCACATTAGTTTGCCAGAGCTGTCATAGCAAAATGCCACAGATGGGGCACCTTAAACAACAGAATTTTTCTTCTCATAGTTCCAGAATGCTGGATGTCCAAGATCAAGGTGCTGGCAGGATTGGTTTCCTCTGAGGCCTCTCTCATTAGCTTGCAGAAATGGCTGATTTTTTGCTGCCTTTTCACATGGTTTTCCTCCTGTGCCTGCCACCCCTCATGTCACTGTCTCTTTTTGTGAGGACACTCGGGGTGGATTAGGGCCCCACCCAAACACCTTCATTTTAACTCAATCACTTCTTTAGAAACCTTCCTTCTTTTTTTTTTTAATTTTTTTTAACGTTTATTCATTTTTGAGAGACAGAGAAAGACAGACTATGAGCAGGGAAGGGGCAGAAAGAGAGGGAGACACAGAATCTGAAGCAGGCTCCAGGCCCTGAGCTGTCAGCACAGAGCCTGACACGGGGCTCGAACTCATGAACCGCGAGATCATAACCTGAGCCAAAGTTGGACGCTCAACCGACTAAGCCACCCAGGGGCCCCTAGAAACCTTCTTTCTAAATACCATTATACTCTGAGGAATTGGGAGTTGGGATTTCAAAGTATGAATTTTACAGGGACACGATTCAGCCCATAACAGGGTATTAGGGGACAGAGTTGCCACATACAGTTATGACAGTTATATATACTGCACGACTCCAGGATGTGTCACCCACATCACAATTATAAATTTTTGTGTTTATGGAAAATTTTCTCTCAGAAAGCTTTTTAATTGAAAACTTCCTGGAGGAAGATTTACCTTTTTCTGACTTCTGCAAAGGACCTCTTGGGCTAGCAGTATTGCTCTGTGCTGGGAAACCCTTTTCTGGCCCCCGTTTGGCCCTCCCTCCATGCCTTCCTTGAAGAGTGATTTATTCTGAACGATTAATATAGAAGGAGCTCCATGAAGGTCCTATGTCTGCACTCCCATAATAGAGGCAATGTGGGGTAGGATTAAACAGACAACTTCTAGAATAACATGACCTGGGCTTAAAGACCAGTCCTACCAATGTACGACCATAGGCCTTATTTAACATACGTGTGCTTATGATTCCTCATGCATAAAAGTGGGAAATGTCTCTACTTTTTCGAGTTAGTGTAAGATTCCAACAAGATTACACCTATTACAAAGTGTAAGTGATTTATGAGAAGTGCTCCATGATTACAAATGCTTACAGTGGAGTTCTGGGCAGTGGTGATGGCTGCAAACAACATGACTGTAGTTAATGCCACTGAACTGCACCCTTAAAAACCAGTTAAAACGGAAACTTTTCAGGTTATGCATATTTTACCACGACTTCTTTTTTCATGTCCACTGTGATTGTATGGTGAGAAAAAAGGGAAATTTTGCTACTGAAATACAAGGTTGTTTTGAGAATCAAGTAAGATACTGGAGTGCCTGGCACGTGGCAGAAACTTGATAAAAGTTCCCTTTTCTGTTAGCTCTGGATCGCAACTGCCCCTAATGGTGAGAAGTCACCCAGAACGCTCTCTGTAGTTTCTACTTCCAGATAAAAAGGTTCTTCTGAGGGGAGAAAAAAGTCTCCAACCCTTGTGATGTTTCTTGTCCTGATACTGCAGATGGTGGCAACGATCCCTCTGGAAGAAACCTTGCGGCTTGGCTTCTGTTATACTCAAATCTAATATCATAAATTATAAAGTATCATAGGAAATGCTTGACACTATTCAAAGAAGACATGCTATTTACTGTCCATTTTGGATAGGCAACTGTAACATTGGTTTCAAAGTAACAGATTTTTTTCAACGACAGCTCTAGGGAATTTATGTGACTCATGACAAAGTAATTCTGCAGGGGTTGAGGGATTAGAAAGTAAAGTCATTAACTCTTTCTTCAGAGGAAAACCACAATAACCTACAAAGAAGGCATGAAATATATAAATATGAATTTCACATTTAATACACAGCCAATAGTTTATTTTAAAAGATATATTCATCTTCACCTACTAATCATTCTCCTTGAATTTGACTATTTTTTTTTAAAAAAATCAACATATTCTTGATTGCCTGAGTTTAAATAAATCATGCCATGATCCTGAGAACTTGGCAAGAACATCAATGATTTTACATCTGGTATCACACACCAGCTGCATGTTGAGGGAATGAAAAGCTTTTCTATTTCTTTACCTTGCTTCATTAGTGAGTATGTGGTGATGCATGCATTACCGCATGTATTCAGGCTCAGCTCCCCATATGGAGAGGCATCCAGCAAAGCCACAGAATCCAGGCATCATTTGCTATGATGTTGAATTTTCAAAAATACAAAGGTGGTATTTTTACTGAAATATTTTGATCTATAAATGGACATATGTTTTTTATCAATAGGGCTACATAGTTAATGGATATTGGTAGAACCTGTTGCAAAAGTCTCTAATGGAGAAATAACTTTAGCTGTCACAGCTGAACATATGTACAGTATGGTACCCATCTTCAAATCATCATACAGCAAAAAAACAATAATTTCCTTGCCAAATCTACGTCCAACACATTTTCTACTTAGTTCTTGACAACTATACTACTTACTGGAAAAATATCTGCACTGCAAGCTCTGTGGTTATCCAATTAAAGAAATCTTTATGTGTCCTTATCCTCACCACAGTTACTTGCCTTATGTTTGCATATTGTAAGTTTAACAAACACTTGTTCTTATTATTTATCTATTGCTGTGCAACAAATTGCCCCAAAATTTAATAGCTTAAAACAACAATAATAGTTTATTATCTTTGGGTCAGGAAGTTAGGAGTGGCGTGGCTGGGCAGTTATGGCTCAGAGTTTCACATGAGGTTACAGTCTAGGTGCCAGAACTGCATTTGTCCTAAGGTTTGACTGTGGCTGATGGATCCACTTCCAAGATGGCTCACTCAGGTGATTGGCAAGTTGTCGCTGACTCTTTTGGCAAGAGGCTATCAGTCCTTTCAATGTGGAACTCTCTAGAAAGTTCCTTAAATGTCCTCATGACATGACAGCTGAATTTGTCCAGAGTGACTGATCTGAGACCACATGGCAGAAGAGGCACTGTCTTTTACAACCTAGCCGTAAAAGTCACAATGCTGGCACTTCCATCACAGTCTGTTTGTCAGACAAACCAAACCCGGCACAGTATAGAAGGGGACTACACAAGGTCATGAATATCAAAAGTAAAAATCACTAGGGCCATCTTGAAGGCTGGCTCCCACACTCCTAAATATTTTTTTCAAATTTGTAAGTTTTCATTGTACATACACTTTTGTTTGGCTGAAATCTGATTTTGCATATGTCCACTTTTCTGTCTTGTCAGAACATTAAAATAAAAGTATAAAAGTAAAAATAGAGGTTCTCAACCATAATAACAATCTAAAAATTACAAACACATCCATATTTAAATAAAGAAAAAAACTGAGACATGCCTGGATGGCTCAGTTGGTTAAGCATCCGACGTCAGCTCAGGTCATGATTTCATGGTTTGTGAGTCTGAGCCCCGCGTTGGGCTCTGTGCTGAAAGCTTAGAGTCTGGAGCCTACTTCAGATTCTGTGTCTCCCTCTCTCTCTGCCCCTCCCCCACTCACACTCTGTCTCTCTCTCTCAAAAATAAAAACATTAAAAAAAATTTTTAAGAAAAAAAAATTGATATCATCTAACAGCAAAGCTATTTGTAATCCATTGAAAGCATTTACCTAAGAGTAAAACAAAAATCACTTTAAGTCATTGGTTAAAATTAGAGATCAGGAAATTATTTGGAGAGATTTTTCTGTTTTATCTTACTCGATATTCTGAGGTAATACCAATCATTAATCTCAAACTATTTTTTTAAATAAGATAAAGCTTCTGCATATGTTTTATCTTCTGAAAGTTTTTAATTAATGATACATTAAGGGAAGGGAATTATTTGTTTGGCTTTTTAAAGCAATGAAAAGGAAATATTCACGCAGAACTTATCACTAAATTACTTGCAGAATCTTTAACTTGGTACCGACCTTATTCATTCAACAAATACGTCTGAGCACCTTTTGCTTTGAGATACATTGGGGATATATAGAAATCTAAGCCACAGTCATTGCCCTCAAGAAGTTATACCTTGTTAGGTTGACAAGGTAGGTTTACACACCTTTTAATGCTAAACATTGTACAGTAATTTTCATAAGAGAGGGGGAAAGTGCAGTATGAGTTAGAAGAGGGAGAAATCAATTCTAATTGGCAAACCCAGAAAAGCATATGGAATATTGGCATTCAAGGCAACTCTTGAAGGATGAGCAGCTTTTAACAGTGGGAGATAGTAGAGTGGTTACTACAATGAAAGGAGAAGCAAAATCAAAGTGTACATGGAGGAAATCATTAAGTTACTAACACACCTCGCCCTCCCCTTATAGGCAAATTCTCCCAAAAGTCCCATATTCCATATTCCCACATTCTCCATATTTCAACTTGAGAAGCAAAGTAGATTCTGTTGCTCTAATGACTACATCCTAGTCCTCTTCGTCCTTCATCCAGTACAACATCGTCATTACCTTCCACTGGCCTTTTGGTTCACATTTTCTGAGTCTAGTTTTCCTGACATTCCATCAGCACTATAGTTTACACACTATACTTTCAAAAAGTTCTTTTTTTGTTTGTTTGTTTCAATTAACCAGTGAAGCCTTCTATGTAAGATTTAAAATTTAAACTATTCTGATACAGCTATTGTGTCAGATTGTATTTTCCAACAAGACCACAAAAATAGCCCAAGCTAAGGTCCCAGTCTTAGCCACCATCTGAATGCCACCAAAAGACTGATCTCCAGTGGGAACTCCCTGGCTGAGCCCAGTCCACACCAGGTAATAATGAATGGACTGTGGTTGTTTTAAACCATTATGGCTTCGAGTGGTTTGCTTCAGAACAGTAAATATTAAGGAAAGATTCTGATACCCGGAAGCAGAGCACCGCTATAATAAAGTCCTAAGACATGTAGCATTATCTGTAGGACCAGATTGTGAGCAGAAAGTGGGATGACATTGAGAAGACTGTTAGTGGAAACCTAAAGAGCCTCCGCAGAAGTATTATAGAAGCCTAGAGGGCTTCACGAAGGCTGTCAGCAAGGGCTCAGGCAAAGTAAGAAAAAATGTCATTGGAAACAGAAAAGGCTCACTTGTTAAGCAGAGGCCCAAAGTATGGCAACACTGTTGCCTGTGGTCATGTGGAAGATGAGAAATATACCTAATGAATTCCAACATCTAGCTAAGGAGATTTTCAGGAAGTATAACAAAATCACCACCTGGCTTCTTCTCACTGCCGATGATAAAATGCCAAAGAAAGATAAGCTAAAGAATGAACTATTAAACACAGGAGCCAAGACTTGCTATGCTTGAAAATAAAACTATTTCATACTCTCAGCCTATCTAGACAGCAAATGATTCTAAAATTAAAAATAGTTTCGGGGCACCTGGGTGGCGCAGTCGGTTAAGCGTCCGACTTCAGCCAGGTCACGATCTCACGGTCCGTGAGTTCGAGCCCCGCGTCGGGCTCTGGGCTGATGGCTCGGAGCCTGGAGCCTGTTTCCGATTCTGTGTCTCCCTCTCTCTCTGTCCCTCCCCCGTTCATGCTCTGTCTCTCTCTGTCCCAAAAATAAAATAAACGTTGAAAAAAAAAATTTAAAAAAAAAAAAATTAAATTAAAAATAGTTTCATAAAAGCAGGGGCGGCACACACCTGGGTGGCTCAGTCGTTTAAGTGTCCGGACTCTTGATGTCAGCTCAGGTCATGATCTCGTGGTTTGTGAGATTGAGATTGAGCCCCGCCTGCAGGCTCTATGCTGACAGAGCAGAGCCTGCTTGGGATTCTCTCTCTCTGTCTCTCTCTCTCTTTCTGGCTCTCTCTCTGTCTCTCTCTCTCTCTCTCTCTCTCTCTCTTTCTCTCTCTCTCTCTCTTTCTCTCTCTCTCTCAAAAATAAATAAAATAAACTTTAAAAAATAGTTTTGGGGCAGAAATGAAATCTAGTGCACTATCAGAAAAACAGTGTCTAAAAATGAAACTGAAGGCTTGATAAATTATTTGGTAGGATTTTAGAAAGATCTAATATAGTACCTCACAGAACCTTCCAATCAGACCAGAAGCTTTTTAAGGATCTTCTCAGTAAAATAATAAGCCTTTAAGAATCTTACGGATGGTCATCCCACAGCAGTGTCATACTGAGCCCAAGTTAGAGAAGTGCTTAGATTGAAGAAATAAGATTACAAAGTGATACATTTATTTTTTTTTAATGTTTAGTTATTTATTTTGAGAGAGAGAGACTGAGTAGGGGAGAGGAAGGGAGAGAGAGAGAGACAGAATCCTAAGCAGGCTCCGAGCTGTCAGCGCAGAGCCTGACATGGGTCTTGAACTCACGAACTATGAGATCAAGACCTGAGCCAAAACCAAGAGTCAGATGCTTAACTGACTGAGCCATCCAGGGGCCCCAAGTGATACATTTAAATACACACAAACACATTGTTTTTAAGAGAGTTATTCTGGTGGAACCACAGCCAACCTGTACTAAAAAGGACAAATACCAAATATTAAATAAAAAGAGGACTTTTTACTACTCTCTATATTACATGCAAAAAGCAGGCTGAGAAAGCTGCTTCATTGCAAACTCAGAATTTCTTTTTGGGAAAAAGACAAGGATGACTTGGAGGGCAGAACCAAAGGTCCAAAGGGTAGAGCCAATAGCCATGACAAATACCCACCAAGCAGGTGGACTGAGCCCTAAGCCAAGCTCTGGAAACATAATTAGGGGAAAAAGATTACCCACTCTCATTTAACAGTCCAGACATGAGCATTTCAAGGCCGACAAAGTGGCTCTGCTTAAAAGGTTATCCAGGGATACAATCTTTTCATGCTGTTCCTCCTCCAGAAACCTCCTAGGGTTATCTTCATTGACAGAGTCAACACCACCATATTTACATTGTCACTTGCAGGAAGGGGGAGACAGAGCAGAATGGATGACAAAAAAATTCCTTATTAAAATAGATTACAGAACTTCCACCCATTATTTCTCCTGTCCTCCCATTGGCCCAAACTTAGAGCCACCCTAGCTACAAGGAAGGCTAGGAAATATAAACTGTACTTGAGCAGATATATACTTAATTTTGGCACAAAAATTCTAAACATGCCCTGTGATCCCTGCTTCTTGGTATTCGCACCCTTGTAAAATCTCCTCCTCTTGAGTGTGGGTGGGACCTGTAACTTGTAACTATTGGTTAGAAGCATCTAACCAATAAAATATGGTAAATATAATGGGATGCACATGACCACATTATTTAAACCCATTAAGGCCATTCTGATAGGAGAATCTTTCCCTTGCTGTCTTCCAAGATGCAAGCAGCCATGTTGTGAGCTGCCATATAGAGAGGGCCACACAACAAGGAAGTGAGAGCAGTGCTTGTCCAACAGCCAGCATGGAAATGAATGCTGCCAACAACCCCAAAATCCTACAGGTCAAAAGACAGAGAGTAGTTCCACCCTTCAACAAGAGAGTAACAAAACATTGGTACCCAACGGCAAACTTAAGGCAGTTAGTAAAAGACCACAATCACAGGGAACCAACCACTCCGTCTGCCCAGTGAGCCCAAGTCATAGAAGTCAAATTACAATTAGCAGGTGAGCATGTAATCAATATAAAAAAGCTATAGTATGAATCAAATGCTAACCAATGCCACAGCAATTTGTGATATGACCATGGCACAGTATGGACAGATAAACCCTCAAATCTGACTCCCCAGAACAAGGACTGGATGAACAATGTTAATGTTTTTTTCAGTGACTCTCTTCTGTTTGCCAGGTAAGCCGACCAACCTCTTTCTTTTCTGGATATTCTTGTAATCCGAACATGCCAGGTAAGACCACAATGCAGTTATACACATTGTATGGATTGCACCGTATAGAGTGACCACATATAACCTGACAACATTGACTCTCATGTGAATTTAATATATTTGCATATTTATTATGAAATTTATCTGACCAGATGGAAATCATGTGTTTTGAGGAAAAGGTACCATTTTTGGTAGTTCACATAGAACTCTACAGAGGGTCTGAGCAATTGACTAATGAGAACATTTTCTAAAATGCATTCAAAATTTACTAAGTAGACATACTCTATCCAACAAAAAAGTATACTTACAACATTAAGGGAGGGGAATGAAGACAAGCTTTCAGGGACGTGTCCCAATTGGATATTATCTTGCTTTCTAACTCTGAATCATATACTTTCTCATCAACCCTCAGCCTCAACTTGGGACTCCGCTCTGGTCCAGGGTCTCAAATACCCTCCTGAAGAATTTCTATCTATCCCCAAATACGAAAAGTCCCACACTACTGTCCTTTCCTGTGCCCCATGAACTCTGATACCTCCAGTTTCCACCTGATTTTAATGCTCATTTTTCTCTGCTCCAGTTTCTGCCTTCTCTGAAAAGAGCAGTGGACTTTGACCCCATCAGCACAAGGAAGAAAGTAGATGCCATGATTCCATATCAATCTTTCTATACATAATAGTTGCAATACATTTCCTCCTGAATTATCTAAAGGCATACACACCACCTCCAACACCAAGCATATCAGTTCCCTAGGGTTTCCATGACAAATTACCACAAACTTAGATGACTTAAAACAACAGAAATTTATTGTCTCAGTTCTGGAGGCTAAAAGAAATTAAGGCAGCAGCATAGCCATGCTCTCTCCGAAAGTTCTGGGGAAGGATCCTTTCTTACGTCTTCCTAGAAATCACTCCGGTTTCTGCTTCTATAATCACATGGCATTGTTCTGTGTCTGTGCCCTAATTTCCAACTTCTTATAAGGTCATCGGTCATTTGATTAGGGCCCAATGTAATCCATCTTAACTTGATCACATCTGCAAAGACTCTACTTCCAAATCAAGTCACATTCACGGATACTAGGGGTAAAGACTTGAACATCTTTGTGGGGACACGATTCAACCCATAACATCATCAAGGACTGATTTTCTTACATAGGCAATGTAATCTAGTTTACCTGAGGAGAGTATACCCCTGCTATCAATGCGACTTAGACCCAACACCCAGCTAAATAATAACTTCAATTGATGGTGCTACAAAATTTACACCTTTTATAGGACTTGAGATGTTTTTTTTGTCTGTATGTTTTTAACTGTCTAGCTCTCTGGAGCTGTTGAGTTTGCAACCTCTTGGATAGAGTCCAGTTTGTAGGCCTGGAACCAATCACACTCTTAAGGTGGCTATGTACATATCTGAAATATCCTCTTTTGTGTTGTTCTTAAATTTTAACTCTTAAAGGATAAATTTTATTTCAAACTTCTAAAGGAAATTACCTCATAATAACTGCCACATACTGACAACATAAGCTTTGTGTTGCTTTCTAGATTAATACATAATGGTTCAGTGGTGGAGGTTAATAGACATGTAGATTTTACTAATTATGAAACAAATTTCTAACCATTAAAGTAATCTGAGGGGTGCCTGGGTGGCCAGTCAGTTAAGCATCTGACTCTTGACTTTGGCTCAGGTGATGATCTCATGGTTCATGAGTTCAAGCCCCACATCGGGTTTGCGCTGATAGTGTAGAGTCTGCTTGGGATTCTCTTTCTCTCTCCTTTTCTCTCTGCCTCTTTCTCTCTCTCTCTCTCTCTCTCTCTCTCTCTCTCTCTCTCTCTCTCAAAGTTAAAAAAAAAAGTAATCTGAAAAGGTACTGGAGACTGGTCTACAGTAGTGAGTAGTCTGCCCCATAGGTGTTTAGTCAGAGGGTCAACATGCTGTAGATTAAAGAGTGCACAGTGGCCACCATACAGCAAGTACTCAATAAATAATAGCTGAAGCAGTAACAGAGAGAAGGTTCATCTGAGATCTCATCCAAATCTGAGACTGTCAGATTGTCTATTTAGAAGAAAGTTATAGTTGTATGTCTCAAGTAAATACCTATGCAAGGTAGCTATTATCATTCCCAATTTACAAGTGAAGAAATGAAGGCTCGGCCAGTTTATGTGATATATGGAAGGTCACACAGCTAATAAAATACAAAACCAAGACTCAATCCAAATCTGACTAGCTCTAAAGTCATATTTACCACTCATTACATTATTTCAAAGAACAAAATAACTGATTACCCTTCAGAGACATAATATTAAATGGATACTAATTTTCAAGTAAGGCCCAGACAAAGATGTCATCAAAGATACATATTTACATTTTTTACTTAAATCAAGGAGGTACTATTTCTCCTCCTTGAAGAGGTCTCATGAAGGAAAGGCATCAGATGGCTAGATCAGAAGGGTATTTTACCTTTGCTGAGACCCATCCTTCGGAACAAAACCCAAGAAAAAGTCTCACTGAGGCTTCCAGCGACCACTTTAAAGGAAGTTTGGAGCTATATACCAGAGACTACTGCTGGGAGAATTTGCAAACTTTGGAAAATTGTCCAGTTTATTTATCTCATTGAACTCTTTTTTCCAAAATGATTACTTGAAAACTCATAAAGAGAAAAGGACCGGGGTGCCTGTCTTCAGGCATATTAAAAAAAAGGGAGATATGTTTTTGTTTTTTTGTTTTTTGTTTTTTTACCAACCATGACACATGGAGAGAATAAAGACCTCTGATGACCCAGTTGGCAGTGGGAGGGTCTAAAAGAAAAGTTCAGTGTTAAGGGAACAAGTTAACTAAGGTAAGTGGCCAAACTATGTGGCAAAATAGAATTGAAACGACCTGGAGCTGATTGGAGCCTGTCTCAACAAACAGTAGAACACTGCACTGTCTCCAGTGGGACACAGAGATGATTGACCAAAGGACATGCACTCCAGTTGCTCCGTAGGAGTGGTTCTCAAAATGTGGTTCCCAGGCCAAAACATTATCATCACCAGGGAGCTCATTTGATGTGCAAATGATGCAGCCCCATTCCGGACCTACTGAACCAAAAACTCTGGGGACGAGGCCCAGCCATCTGTATTTTAACAAGCCTCCAGGTGATTACGGTATCTGCTAAAGTTTGCAAACCACTAAGGAAGAAGATTTGGCTCATTATGGAATTTCACCTCAGGAGGTACTGTTCTCCTGATGCAAGGTAAAAACAAAAACAAGTTTATTAGGAAGTCACTGTGCTGAGAGAGCTAGACAAAATGATTCATTTCCTCAATATTCACCAACAGAAAGTATCACCAAAGAAGCAAGGCAAATAATTCATTGAACAATCATGAGTCATCACTCTCAATAACATCTATACCCTATGTATATTGCTGCACAATCCACATTTGTTTGCTGACAGTTTTACTTGTTAACCAAAACTCACTATAAATGATATAAAAATAGGACTTAAAATTAGTGAAACTTACCATATCAGTTAGCAATGAATTTGGCTGAAAACAACATATGCCTAAGATAAACACATATTATTCATTCCAGTCAGGCACATTAAAGAATAAAAAAAGAAAATTAAGAAAAAAATCCAGACTCTGGTTATCAGTGAAGTATAAGGCACTGATGTCCTAAAATGAAAGGTTAAGTATTCAAATATACTCATGAACTTATTTCAAATGTGACAAATGCTACTGCTCAAGACACTGGTAAACATGTGTACATTCTAATGAGATGGAAAAATAAAGAAAAAACAGTACACATGTTCACACCCAAAACCATCTGAAACCATGATGTTTTGTTACCCAGATTGTTACATGAATTTTTTAATTTAAATTTTTCATAACAAATAACCAATGTCCTTATCATTATATCATATAGAGCCCAATTTCAAACTTTTTTCTTTCTTCAGACATTGAGTACCTCAGAAAAGGAAGAAATATTTTTAAACAAACATTTTTATTGAAGAAAAAGAAACACAAGGCCTCTCCCCATTAGTAGAAATAAATCCCATGAGGCTGCATAAAGGTAGCTAAGCCATAGATAAAAGCAGACTCCCGGCTGCAAAACATTACACAAATGTCAATGATGCTGGATTAATGCCAAAACTCCTCAGCAAGAGGTACTGACAGCATGAGTCACATAGCTTTGCACAGTGAGAGGGAAGAAGAGGCAGTCCTGGAATTCTATCTGCTATAACCATGGTAGGTGACAGCAGACATTCCTCATCTTCAAGTGCTTAAAATTTTTCTTTATTACAACAATGATAACTCGGAGAAGATACTAATGTTGGTGGGGAAGGTGGGGGGTGACACCAGAGCAGCAAATGGTTTCAATTTCGTTCATACATTTCTCTTTCCAACCTTGCTGTGTTCAGAGACACCTAATTACATCACCATATGTTTCGAAAAGAACATTTTTTCACTGCATCTAAAACAAACATATGGTGAAATGTTTTTTCAGTGTCATCTTTTAAATAAAGTGAAGAAGAATTGACATACTATATAATACTTCTAATATACAAGAAGTTTGAAGACCTTTGAGATCTGACATCAGAATAGAAGGATTAATAATTTTCTTGACATATTTTTGCATGTTTGATTAATTAATTGGTGTCTTGAGACTATGTCATTTTATATCAAGATCTGAATGTACATGGGTTAATTTAGTAATGGAGATCATTTTAATTGGATTCAAAATTGGGGTATATGTCTCTGAGGATCTTAACTGGTCAGGGTAGTCAAAAGTATTAATTAATGCACTTCAGAATATTAACTTATTTTCTAACTGCTTTATGGTCCTCAGAAGTTCATAAAGTTTTCCTCTCAGCACCAACTTATTATGCCCATACATTTGGGTGTTATAAAAGGTTAGTCAAATGTAAAATGACAAAAAAAAAAAAGCAAAAAAATGTTCATCATAGGCCTTCTGTTACTGATTTTTAAATTAGTTTACTAAAAATGTCCTTGCAGCATCTGGAAGAAAGTCAACTGTGTGTTTCTTGGATAGCTAAATCTACTTTCTATCAAATAACAATGCATCAGCCAGCATTATCAAATTAAGCCATTTAAACAATGATTTTTGTCAATCTGTTTTGAAAATATATGTGTCAAAACACATCAAGTGGTTTGGAGGTCAGAAAACATGACAATTAGTTGTGGCTCTTCGAATGATTTTTGCAACTCTGACAAAGTTACCTGGTCTTTTTGTGTCAGGTGCCCTTATCTGTAAAATGCTGCTGCACTCTGACGCTGCCATGGTTCATTAGAGTCTGGGTCTGTGAAACCTGCAGAGAGAAGAGACTGGGCCTATTTGCTAACTCTCTTGTGCTTATTGAGATACTACTAATCACTTAAGGACACCAAGTACAAGGTATTGCACACCCTGCAGTTTGCAGATGTGAGGTTTGGAGAAATTCTGTAGCCATGTCAGTCCTAACAATAACCAGAAGCCAGCCTCACAGTGCTCCAATACACATCCGTGAATTCCAATTTATTCCAAGAAACCTCCTGAGGTAAGGCAAGTGGTCCAGGAATACCTTCCAGGCAACATGCAAGGGATGCTGGGCGTACCCTGAGTCCTGCTCTATGAGAAAACAAAGCATAGTCCTTTATGCACATTGTCCTCTGTTTTATATTCTTGTTGCATGGGTGAGTAAAGGCTCTTCAGTATTATCTAGAACTAGAGGGAGACAAAGCCTCACCAGTATTTGACGTGGCCTATAAGGCCCTACATGGTTTGACCACCTGCTTACTTCTAATATCACCTACCTTGGCTAGCATTGGGGATCCCCTCACCCTCCATGCTCCAGTCAGAACAGCCATCTTGCCCTCTGCTTCAGGACCTTGGTACCTGAGGCTTCCTCTAGAAGGCTCCAATTACATGCTCCACAAGCTCCCACACAGTCTTGATCTAGTAACTCACTCAAATCTATTAAAGTATCACTTTCTCAGAGAACCCTTCCATGATCCCCAAGTCTAGATCAGATTTGTTTGTGATGGACGCTAAACAATATGATTCTTTCCTTGACTTACCTACATTTGTAATTATGATTCATTGATGGGATTATTTCAGTAATGTGTGTCTCTACAACCCAATGGTAACATCCATGAGAGTGTATAGTTTGAGCCTTCTACTCACCAGTTCTGTCATTTAAGGTCATAGTTGCAAACATCGGAAACCAATTCTGAAAGATTTACAAGATGGTATAGATAGAGGTTAAAAACTTATGTCTAGCACCAAGCTCCCTGGGTTTGAATCCTGACTCTGCCATTTATTACTCTATGGCCTTGGACTTGTTCCTTAACCTCTGTGTGCTTCAGCTTTTTCATATGTAAAATGGGGATAATAAGAGAATCTACCTATTAGGACTGTAGTGAGGACTGAATGAGTTTATTCAGATAAAATGCTCAGTAAGAAGAGAACAAAGCAAATATTAAATACCCGATAAATTTAAGCCATTACTGTATAAGCAGAAAATAAAATGCAGTAGTATTTATTTTAAGGGTTATTAATATAATAATTAAATACTGTCAAAAGGTTATTGGGTAATAGTCTATGATTCTGGAAAAGACAAAACCATAGGAATAGAAGACAGATTAGGGCTTGGGGTAGATGAAGAGTAACTACAAAGAAGTGATATGAGGAATCTGAGGCATGATGGAACTGTTCGATAGCATGACTGTGGTGGTGAGTCCATACTTCACACGTCAGAATCCAGAGAAATGTCTACCACGAAGAGTGAATTTGTTGCATATGAATTTAAAAAATGAAGTTACTTGACAGCTCATATTTTTATCACTGCAATATTAGAGAACCAGACCTAGAGACTGAGCAAAAATTATTAAAAAGCAAGTCCACACTGAGAATCACAGCCCAAAGTAGCTCCATGGGGACAAGGTACCACCACTGCTAGATGCTGGACACCAGAGGACACAGCACCACTATCAAGTAGAGCAGGGAATGTGCTAAGCTCCACTGGGTCTCACTGCCCCTGTGTCCCTAACTGCCCTTGAAGACTGGATACTAAAACTTCCATGGCAACCACCGGCCAGCTGAGAGGATTTTCTGCCCTTACTTCTTGGGCCACTAGCTGCTGACTGAAAGTCAAGGTGGGTGAAAAAAATTAGCCAAGCCTAGATCACACAGACATATCTTAGCTGCAAGGGAGGATGGATACACGAGTGTCAGTTTCAGTTCTATAATTACAGGCAAATGCCTCCCCCAACCACATTAATAAGGTAGAAAATCATCCTGAACAGAGGGATGGGTTCAGATGCTGGGAATCCAAAATAAAAACTAATACAAAAGAAATAGGTCAATGATAGTTTTCAATAAACACTTGTTGAATCAGATTTATAACAGAGAGGTAAAATTAGGACTTTCAGAAAAGCAGTTCTTATTAACAAATAACTGAAGTGGTACCTAAGTTTTTCCTGTCCAATTTAATCATAAACCAGCATTTAACGGGAAGCAGTATGTTCTAGTGGAGAGGGAACCAGGTGACCAGAGATCTTGAATTCACAAACACCTTGACCCCCCTTAAGGCTTTACTCTCATCTCTACCAAACAAAAATTGTTTGATACTACACAAAATTGTTGTGATGCTGAAACAAGGGAAAGATGATGAAAGTTTTTAAAACTCTAAAATCCTACGTAAATTTATTAGGGGAAAAAATGGCACCTTTAAAATGATTTTAGTCTCTGTGTGCTGAAATGGTAAGATCTCCAAGCTTTGTTTGCTGGAGAAGAAATCACTATCATTCTGCTCATATTTCCATGGCAGCCCACGGGACAGGGCACACTCCTCTGCCATGCTCCCAAGCCACCTCTCCACCTGCTTCCCAGCCACTCTTCTGTGTCTTAGGAGAGGACGAATTGTTAGTGTCATCAGCCTCATTCCTGGATCAAATTTTACTGGTGGCAGGGCTACTACTCTTAAAAAGCTAGAAGACTTCCACTGGCTTTCTATCGCTTCCTGCTCCTATGCTGTCAGTTCACAGAGCAGAGCCTGGCTCAGGCACAGGCCAGCCATGCGTATCCATGGACCAGCTAGGTAACAGGACTGAGACAGGAAGCAGGGAGCAAAAAGCCCTGCTTAGACTTCTTGGTCTCTCCCTCACAGACCACTGTCACTACATAAGGCAAACTTCCTTCTAAAGATAGGGGCACTTGCCCAGCTATCCTGTTTTAGAAGTCATTAACTGTAATTTGCTCCCCTCTTCCTCCCCTCCCCGATTGAGGTATTGTTTCTTAGTCAAGAGTCCTTGAGACCACACCTGGAACTAATATAACGTTGTATGTTAATTATAGTGGGCTTAGGTAATCGTCGTCGTCGTCATCATCATCATCATCATCATCATCATCATCTCCAACTCAGAAAAAAAAATCCTAGAGAGAAGGTGGATCAGTGGTGGGGTTTAGTATTAAAATTCCACCCAAAATAGCAACATTTTTTAGATGAAGAAAGGAAAGCTTTAGAACAATATCTATAATTCTGTTTCTGTCAAAGTTAAAATATCCCCAAACTCTTTGCATGTCCTTATATGACTATGAGAAGAATTTTGTAAAAAGTCAGAAAGGATGCAAACCAAACTCTAACCATGCCTGTCATTCAAGAGGAGAATGGGATGGAGAAAGAGAGGGAAAATGTGAAGAGAGATGTTGGCTTTTTCCTCTGTATAGTTCGTATATTGTTACATTTTTACAATGAGCAGATATCCATATCTTATGTGTAAGGGTTTTAAAAGATAAGGTTTACTAGTTTTTAATACACAGAAAAATAACTTGCTATTGAATGTCAGAAATCTAAGAAACAACAAATCTTGTACACAAAGGATTTCCTTAAGCAAATGTACGGCCTTATCTCAAACACAATCTCTCCACCTACCCACCCCCTGAAAAACCATAAGAACTATAGGAATTTGTAAGAAAAGCCAGTAAAGATATGTTACAAAATAATTCCTATTTTAGGTTTTACCCTTGGTTTGCTTTACTTGCTGTCACCTCTGTGTGGGCCTTTCCTAGAACCAGAGTGTCAAACAATAGCTATTTTGAGTGGTGGATGAAGGATTATGAATTCTCTAAGAACAAGAGAGGCCATAGTTTGCCAAAACAGGAAATGATGTGTGTCTTCTCTACTTAGGGGGTATTTGTACCTAATGCTACATACCAAATATACATATATATATATATATATATATATATATATACACACACACACACACACACATATATATACACACACACACACATATGTATATGTGTATATGTATATATATATATATGTACATACATACATATATGTACATATATATGTATATATGTATATATATTCTATATGTACATATATGTATGTATATTCTATATATACCTAGACACAAAGCACACATATGTACACATATATATTAATATAATTCACACAAAATGATACCTGAATCCTTGGCATCAACACAAATGTTGTAAACTAGGTAACAATATTTTAGATACCATTGATTGAAGACAATGCTGGCCAGTTAAATACACTGTCATTTAACCTGTAACTTACTAGGTAGGTATAATGACCTGAACTATATCCCCCCCACCCCTTCATATGTTGAAGTCCTAATGCCCAGGATCTCCCAACATGACTCTATTTGAAGCTAGGGTCTAAAGTGGTTATTAAGGTAAAAATGAGGTCATGTCCGTGGGCCCTAATCCAATATGACTATTGTCCTTATAAAAAGAAGAGATAAGGACACACACATCGAAGCAATACCTTGTGAAGACACTGGAGGACAACAACCATCTTTTTTTTTTAATGTTTATTTATTTTTTGAGAGACAGACAGAGAGACAGAGTACGAGCAGGGGAGGGGCAGAGAGAGAGGGAGACACAGAATCTGAAGCAGGCTCCAGGCTCTGAGCTGACAGCACAGAGCCCCACATGGGGTCAAACCCACAAACTGCAAGATCATGACCTGAGCCAGTTGGACGCTCAACCGACTGAGCCACCCAGGCACCTCAACAACAACCATCTTTAAGCCAAGGAGAAAGGCCTTACTTGGACTTCCAGCCTCTAGAATTGTGAAAATAAATTCCTGTTCTTTAAACACCCAGTCTACATAGTTTATTATGGCAGCTTTAGTAAACTAATACAGTAGGTTAGTTATTTTATCCTACTACCTGATTCTTCTGAGATTTACTCAAGTCCTGCTAGTGTAATGGATATCTGTTTTGGTAACAGTACCCTGTTCTTTCTAAGGGTTTCTATTCCATGGAGTCCTGAGAGGTCTACTACAACAAGCACATGATCAAGACTATGCTATGTTAAAATTCCTCCCCACCGCAACTGGCCCAGGGAAGACTTCCAGCCCACGCTTTCAATCAGCCTTTCTCTCTTAGGATGTAAAACCTGAGTAGAGTCACACAAGGTGGAAGGACTCTGTCAACTCTAGTACCCTAAACAGACTTTCCATGAGTTTTTACCATAGAGATCCCTGGAGCCACCCTGGTTGTTGACCTTCCTAAGGCCTTACATTTTTAATTTTTTCTCTGTTTCTGACTCAATTCATTTCCATTTTTGGCCTAAGCTCACTAGACACAGTCTTAGTTCCTTAAAGCCAAAAACACCTCGGTGATACACATATTATTTTGTACAATGGAGTCTCTCGCATGATAATCTCTTAATAAATGGGATAATTGTATATTCTTGGGCTCCTTAAGGAAAAATGCTTAAAATATATTGCGAAATAGAACGCTTCATCACACCTATCCAATGTGACGATGCCATTTCACGGGTGAGAAAGTCAAAGAACAGATGCTAACACACAAACAGACTTTTGCAACACATCAAACAGAACTTACTAAGAATATTAGGGGCAAAAAAAACAACAACATGGAATTCTGCATTGAACTGCAGAAGTATACAATTTTCTCAACAACCAGGTACCTGTAGCACACTATGACACAGCTAATCACAAGCTGGTGAGTAAATGAGCTCCAGAGTTTTGCAATGATAACTTTGCCCTACTGAACTCTCACACAAAACCCAATGGTTTCTACAGAGAATCCACTTCATTACCAATCATTACTTAACATCATGACTTGATAATACAATTTTAAGATCATTTTCAATAGTACTGTTTCCTGATATCCCTACACAAGTAATACGCAAAAAAGTTATATTTGCCAAAACAGTGATTTACCACAGTGGAAACTACTTATTCTGCACTTATTACTTATATCACTTGCACTTTGTTGGCATAAAGTTTATAAAAAAAATACTCTCCCAATCCCCTATCATTTACAATTTTTAAATTGCCTAGATCCAGATAATACAATTAAATCTCTGAATTAACATAACCCTTTTCTGCTTAAATTTTAAAACATCAATATAGCTTTCATTTACTTTTCCATCCTCCTTCAATATTAGAAATTAAATTTCATTAGGTGGCTTTTTTTAAATACCTGGGAGATTTTTATTTGAGGTCTCTGCTTTTCCGTACCCAAAGAACTACTACAATACTTTTCAAAAGCTGCATAAGCCACAACTTAAACCGATTTGATCATTCATGAAACTGGTATCATGCACACTGCCAGCTTGCTACCTTGATTAGTAAGTATTAGGAATGACCTTTTTACATTCCAGGGAAGTAAATCACCTCCTGAGGTCGGTTAACTAATGGAATCAGCAGGAAAGCCTTATTATCATATCCTACACCTAAGGAAGTTTGCAGGTGTCCCCATTACTAGCTACTGAGCTAACAGTTATTTGCCCAACTGCAAATCTACAAATCAAACTCTCTCCTTTCCTCTCCCTCCCGCCTCTTTTCTCCCTCTCTCCCCTCTCATCACCTCTTCCCCCTCCCACGCCACCCCCTTTGGCTTCTGAATGTTTTCATTTCAATATTCTGGATCAGTCCATTTCAACTCAACTTAGCTTCCAAGTAGAGACAAACACAGGAAGAGAAAATGGCTATGACTTATGAGGTCCTAAAAGCCTCTGTGGTGCTTTTTCCTTTATGTAACAGTTAACAATGTCCCCAAATTCCCACACTAATTACCCCAGGAGAAGTTTAAGGCCTGGTCTCTCCAGATCAACGCTGTGAAAGTATACACAGCTGCAGTGGAAAGGTAGCACATGAATTGCCATTAACATGGTAGGCAATCATGTACTAGGGAAGAAAAACCCAAACAGTAATCAGTATAGACAGACATTTAGCCCTGACGTGAACCAGTCATCAGTAGAACCACAGATTTAAAGACGGGAGTGAAGAAATAAGATAGTGTAAGGAAGTTATGATCTGGAAGGAGGTAAGGAAAAGTCTGCACACTACAGTAAACTGCCTCAGTGAGAATGATAGGGGCAGACTCATATTTGTATGGTCTGTAGCATTACATATTTTTTTTTCAAATGGCACAGAAGTATTGGTTTAGAATGAGAAAAGAAATAATGATGTATTCATTTTTAAAAGCTGACAAATATGACAGACTTTCAATATTGTTTTTCCACATTTTTAATCTGCATACTCCTTGACCACTTCTTCAAATGACAACAATTAAGTCATATTTTCTATAAAAAGAATACAAAATAATAATCTTCTAGCACAGTGGATAGATTCCAGGGTTGTTGTTTTGTTGTTGTTTTTTTTAATCACTGCTGGATTCTAAAAGTTTCTTTTAATTTCACAATGCCTGACCTTTTTCTAATCCAACAAAGCCTCTGTCTTTTTCCTATATGATTAGTTTCTGGTTCTATACCTTTCAAACATTGTTTCTCACCACAGCCTACATACCTGCAGTGCCAAGAACACATTCACACCGCAACATGCTGCCCGGTCTCACACCTTCAAATCAGCTGCCACTGTCAGAAGCAGTTTTACACTTCTTATACAAGTAATACACTGTGTTTGTTTATGAGCTCACACGGCAAAACACAGAACACACATCAATTTTTGCATCATAAAATTTCTCTGTAACCAAGTTATGAGATACAGAAGCATTGAGAGTATCAGGCAAATCTACACCCACTTTTAATTGTACATTAAATGGAGTAAAGAACATGAATTTGCTAATAATTTCCTCACCAGAGCACTTGCTTCTTGTGTGATTTGGCTTCCTTCCAGCCCTTTTTAGATAGTAATGCTGACCAAATTATCCTGTTATTCAGAAAACTCAATGAAACATTAGATCATATTTATTTCCAATAATTAAATTCATACCCAGCTGCTGAACAAGAAAAGCATTCTTTCTAACGCAAACCAAAATCAGTTTTTAAAAGACATTGGTCACAAAGAGTGCACGTAATGAACCAGAATATTCCACATTTAAAGCTACACATAGTCATGTAGACAACTATGGATTCATTAATTTGCAGGCAGTAAGGGGAAGTCCTATTCACATTATTTCATTCTTATAAAATGTAATGTTCTACCATAAACTAAACAGTTTACTAAAGAATTGATAATCATCCCAGAGTGCCTAATATAGAAGCCCGATTTAAAAACCACAAAATAAAAACAATATTTCCATAGACTTAATTGAAAGCATCTATTCACCCTATTCGTAGGATAGCTATGAAATTTTTTATTTGTGTCACAATGACTTTATAAAATTAAAACGCTATATGGGTTTTTTACTCTGAATTTAATAATTTAATAAAATGGAAATCTAACAATACTTCTTTATCACTCATTTGGTCCTTTAGGAAATTCCCAGAGAAAAGAAAGTTTAGAAGTTCAAGACAAAATAAATATGTTTTAAAGTTTGCTTTAATTAAAAACAATCGTAAAATGTTAAAGACAGCTGTTTTCAATCATGGATGCATATTAGAATCACCTGGGGAGTTTTTAAAACAACTACTGTCCAGACCACACCCCAGACAAATTAATTAGAAATTTCTGCATATAAGACCCAGGTACCAGTATTTGTAAAGTCCCAAGTGATTCTGGTGTGTATTAAGAATTACAAACAATTGCTTTATAGGGACATCTGAGTGGTTCACTCAGTTAAACCTCCGACTCTTGATTTTGGTTCAGGTCACAATCTCATGTTTAGTGGGATCAATCCCCACGACCTGTTCTGCTGCGCTGACAGCATAGAGCCTGCTTGCGATTCTCTCTCCCTCTCCCCCCATCTCTACCCCTCCCTCAAAATAAATAAATAAACTTTAAAAAAAAGAACAATTGCTTTATACTATGTTATAATCAGCTGGCAGGCAAGAACAGACAACACATTTAAGAATATTTGCTATGATTTCATTCAGAGGGAAAAGCTATACAAAGTACCAAAGTGATTTGGTACCCAGCCTCTCCAGATGGCAAGAGGTCCTCAAAGCAGGAATAAGAAGGGTAAAGATTATTTCAATGTGGCTCTAAGACTTTTTGATAAGACTTCAGAAAAACTGACCCTCTCCACTAGACAAGCAGGCTTCTATGATGAACATGGGCTTTGTCTCACATACCCTGACAGGCAGGCAGGCCAGGAAGGGACCTCTTACAGAGATTTGTGGATGTGGCTTTTATTTAATTGAATAAACCGCAGCAAGATTTATAGAAAGCCCACAAAACTTTTAGAAAAATTGTACTAACAAAAGCACCCCCAACTTAGACTAAAGGGGGTGAGGGAGAAGAGCCCATAGTGCTACCACTGTTCTACAGACGGTTGGGAGAGGGCTTCTCTGGCCACCGCCACACGGGCCATGGATGAGAAGGAATGACACAGAGGGAAGATCTGGTGCCCAGATGGATTTCAGAATTGTTACTGGTCAGAGTACGTGTTTCCTATCACTACCGTAAAAAGTTAGCACACATTTTTTTTTAATGTTTATTTATTTTTGAGAGACAAAGAAAGATAGAGCATAAGCAGAGGAGGGGCAGAGAGAGAGAGAAGGAGACACAGAATCCGAAGCAGGCTCCAGGCTCTGAGCCGTCAGCACAGAACCCAACATGGGCTCGAACTCAAGAGCCAGGAGATCATGACCTGAGCCAAAGTCAGACACTTAACCGACTGAGCCACCCAGGCGCTCCAAAAGTTAGCACACATTTAGTGGATAAACACAAATTTATGATCTTACAGTTCTCTGGATCAGAAACCCAGTATGAGCTTTACCAAAATAAAACCAAGCTTTCAGCAGGGCTCTGTTTCCTTCTAGTTCTGGTTACTGGCAAAATTCAGTACCCTAAGATTACAGGAATGAGTTCCCTATTTTCATGCTGGCTGTAAATGGAAGGCCTAATCCAGCTTCTAGAGGTCATCACATTCCTTGGCTAATAACCTCATTCTCCATCTTCAAAGCCAGCAGCAGCCTCTGGCTGGCTCACTTTTCTGTCTTCCTCTTCCACTTTTAAGGATTCAGGTTACTAGATTGGCCTACCTGGACAATCCAGAATAATCTTCCCATCTCAACTCCTTAACTTTAACATATCTGCAAACATTCCTTTTGTCATGTAAGGTAACAATACTCACAGGTTCTGGGAATTAAGATATGGACATCTTTGGGAGCCTTTTTTCTATGTACGTTGACCACTATTGATCACTAAGTGCTATAGGGTTTCTGTTGTCCTTTTGAATGGGAATGTCTACTTTGGTGATCTTATCTCTCTGTTCTACCAGGGTACATGTAAGGGTGGCAACAGGAAAGGCTGGCATGGCAAAGAGGGACAGATAACTGCTCTTTTTAATGTACAAGTCTTCAGAGAAACTGGATCTGAACTCAAGGAGCTGTACCCAAACAACCTCAACCATGTATGAGGAGCCTCAGCCACATCTGGATCTGATTCAGATGAAGAGCTCTTTAATTTTGAACTGATGCTGTAGCAGAATAACATTTTGTAGGACCTTGGAATATTTTGCATGTGAGAGGGATATAAATAATCTGCAACCAGAAGGCAGCCTGTGGTAGACTGAAGATGACTGATATTTTTTGCTACTGCTCCCATGACAGGTGGAATCCACATCCCCTCCCTTTAAATCTTGTGACTGCTTTGACCAACAGAGTACGGCAGAAGTGATGCAATATGACTTCCTCAGCCGATTATTGTGCCTGTCAATACCAATGCTCAAAAAACATGTGTCAAGTGAGTGGATAAACAAAAAGCCTACCCTTTGAAGGAGTCAAGGAAGAAGATTATCTTAAACATTAATAATTGTGTAAGGTCATATAACCACTTATTGGAGACTTATTATGTGCCAGGCAGTATGCTATGTGCTTTAAATCATGTATCATAATTTTATTATCTGCACTTGATAGATGAGAGCAGAGAGATTAAGAAATGTGAATACAATTACATGGTAAGTGGCTTCACAGGTATTCACACCTGGGTCCCTGTAATGCCAAGAGTCTCCTTCCTTTCTTTCCTTCTTTCCTCCTTTTTCTTTCTTCTTTCTTTCTTTCTTTCTTTCCATTTCTTTTCTTTTCTTTTCTTTTTTCAATAGGGAGAGTGCGAGCAGGGGAGAAGAGCAGAGGGAGGGAGACAGAGAGAGAATCTCAAGCAGGCTCCAGGTCCAGCACAGAGCTTGATGCAGGGCTCGATCTCCCAACCCTGGGATCATGACCTGAGCCGAAACCAAGAGTTAAGACTCTCAACCAACTGAGCCACCCAGGTGCCCCTCTTTTCTTTTTAAATTCCTATTAAGTTATTCACATACATGGCAAAAACAAAACCACAAACAACACAAATCAGTGAAAAAGAGTCAAAACTATGTCTCCCTGTCATCACTAATCCTAGTCTCTATTCCTCTCCACAAAGAAAAGCACCACTGCTAGTTTCCTGTGTATCATCCTAAATACACACTAGGGCATTTTTTTTACACAAATGGCAGTATTTTTTTTAATGTTTATTTTTATTTTTGAAAGAGAGGGAGTGCAAGCAGAGGAGATGCAGACAGTGGTGGTGGGGGTGTAAGGAGAGTACAGAGGATCTGAAGCGGGCTCTGTGCTGACAGCAGAGAGCCTTTTGTGGGTCTCAATACAACAGTATTATGACCTGAGCCAAAGTTGGATGCTCAATTGAATGAGCCACCCAGGCACCCCACAAATGGTAGTATTTTAAACATAATAATTCAACTTTTTTTCATATAACCATGTCTCCAAAATCTTTAAACAATATACTGCAACCACACACACACCTACAGAGGTAAAACCTGGGAATCTCAAAGCAATTTGAGGCAGTCTGTTTGTTTAGACAATAAAGCAATTCATGTGGCCAAAACAAGTATTTTATTCCTCCATTTTTTTTCAGATATTGAAAAAAATATCTTAAATATCTTACAGATATTTAAGATTTAAATATCTTACAGATATTTAAGATTTAAATATCTTAAATATCTATTCCATACTTCATAATAGTTTAGGGGCATCAAGTATTATGTTCATTAAGAAAATGAAAAAACATATGATGTAATTTAAATAGTAATATTAAAATTTTATTCAAGATATAGATGCCTATAGAATCTTGAACAAAGGATAAATGGAAGAGGTTTATGTCTGACACTATCTACTGATTTTTACTAACCACTAGGGAAATAGTATGAGACATATATAAGGAAAACACATGGGCATTTTCCACAGAGTTTTGAAATATTTATTCTTAAACATCCTGTACCTATAGCTAATTATCATATGGAAAAAATTATCTTGGCCATCTCTTATGCTGTGTTTGTTTCCATCTATTATTGATGCAAAATAAAATTTGAGTGTTCTAAAGACATAGCAGAAAAGTTTTATTAGTAAAAAGAAGAAAATAAAAAATTCACAAAGGATGAAAGGAAGATTTTACAATATGAAAAATTAATTCAGTACTTCAAGAATAACTCCCCTGGAATAGGCATTTATGTTGAAAAATATGAGAAAATTATCAAACTGCATCTTTCAGGATCAATTTGGCTGATAAATGTCACACATAATAAAACTATCAATTAATAAAACCTGTCTTTCCTTTAGAAGTAGGGAAACAAATGGCCCAAATGTTTGGTTGTAAATTTTTCATCACACCTGAGTAGCTTATACATCAAGGTGACACACTAAATAATAGATATACACAAATAATTCACATTTGTCTTAGTATGGATTTCGCCCAGAAACATACTCTGCATCAAGGATTCTCGTGCAAGTAGCTCATTTGAGAGGAAATCCCAGGAAAAACTGTGGTGGGGTGGGAAGTCAGAGAGGGGTGTTTTATCAAGGCAGTTAGCACTGTGGGCAATCAGACTTGATAGCCCCTAAAAAAAAAAAAAAAAAACTCTGTTGGTGTTGAACATGCCTAACCTATCAGTATTTATCCACTAATTATCATGGTTGAGGACTGATCCCCAAAAGTGTTGATTGTGGACACTTTAGATCTGCTGAGAATACAGGCAAGGGTGCTCAGACCCAGAGAAAGCCCTCAGTGACAAGGCCCTTGCACTACAGGGGTGGAACCTGAGGGAATATGAACAGTCTTGACTATAGTATTTTAAACCAGGGGCAGGCAAATGTTTTCTGTAAATGTCCAGAAGGTAAGTATTTCAGGCTTTGCAGACCATTTGCAGCTGCTCAGCTGTGCAGCTGTACCACAAAAGCAGTCATAGAGAATACACATACATAAACATGGCTGTATATCAATAAAACTTTAGTTATAAGCACTGTCATTTGAATTTCATATAATTTTCATAGGTTACAAAATGTCACTCTTCTTTTAATTTTTTTCAGCCACTTAAAAACTCAAAAATTATTCTTAGTTTACAGCTATACAAAACAGGTGGTAAGCTGTATTTGGCCCACTGGCCACAGTTTCCAACTCCTGTTTTAGTCTACAAAGATATTTACTGAACCTAAATAAAATCCCATGGGAGATAACATTCGATTTGTAAGAATATCATATAATATTTAATAACCAACCTAACATAAAAACTGCCCTAATGTTTTGAAAATAGTTTATTCCTATATTAGTTTATTGATCTACAATGAACTTACTAATGAGTTGTTAAAGGGAACATATGCATGAAAATCCACATGACATAAATGATCTCATGTTTGTTTAAAAGCAGAGAGGTCGGGGCGCTTGGGTAGCTCAGTCGATAAAGCTCAGGTCCAGCTCTTGCAGTTTGTGAGTTGGAGCCCCACACTGGGCTCTGTGCTGACAGCTCGGAGCCTGGAGCCTGCTTCAGATTCTGTGTCTCCCTCTCTCTCTGCCCCTCCCCCACCTCTCTCTCTCTCTCAAAAATAAATAAACATTAAAAATTTTTTAAATAAATAAAGTGGATAGTTCATCTAACCTGTTCTTTTAAGTCACAATCTTATATCTGATGACTGAAAAAGAAAAAGATATATATATATATATATATATATATATATATATATATATATATATGAATTCCCTTATGACAGAGAGTTTTTCATCAGTCTTTAGTGCACTATAGTAATCTTCATATTTAAATTAATTATGAAGTAGGGGCACCTGGATGGCTCAGTCGGTTGGACGGCCGACTTCAGCTCAGGTCATGATCTTGCGGTCCGTGAGTTCGAGCCCTGCGTCGAGCTCTGTGCTGACTGCTCAGAGCCTGGAGCCTGTATCAGATTTTGTGTCTCCCTCTCTCTGATCCTCCCCCGTTCATGCTCTGTCTCTCTCTGTCTCAAAAATAAATAAACGTTAAAAAAAATTTAAATTAATTATGAAGTGTACACAACATAATCTAAATAAGCCAAGTTCAGAATGTCATTTTATAGAAGGAACTTGGATGAAATGCTTGGAAGGCAGGGCTAATCTTGGGCTCTGTTTGCATAAGAAGCATGTCATTTTTCTTTAGGTCACAAATTTGGGATTAATATATAGGACAGAGGGAAGAAATGCTGTATATCACAGAAAGGTATAAAATCTCCTGAAAGTGTCTCTTTATGCCAACACTACACAAGGCAAAAGAGAGAACTTAAGTGCAAATCTTCCACACAAGGCATTTTAACTTGGGGAACCCTGATCATCATTTATTTTTTTAAATAGTCATTAAACACCATAATACAAAAAGCACCTTGCTTGATGCTGGAGTCAGTCAGATCCTGCTTTGTAAGAGCCAAATATTTAAAAGAAGATGTGGGGTATGAATATTACTGAGCCATAAAAAATAACAAAAATCTTGCCATTTGCAATGACATGGATGAAGCTGGAGAGTACCGTGCTAAGTGAAATCAGTCAGTCAGAGAAAAACAAATACCACAGGATCTCACTCATATGTGGGATTTAAGAAACAGAACAAATGAGCAAAGGGAGGGAAAAAAGAGAGCGAGTGGAAAACCAAGAAACAGACTCTTAACTATAGAGAACTGATGGTTATCAGAGAGGGGAGGGGGATGGGTGAAACAGGTGATGAGAACTGAGGAGGGCACTTGTGATGGAGCACCAGGTGTCTTATGGAAGTGTTGGATAACTATATTGCACACCTGAAACTTATATTACATTGTATTGTAACTAAGTGGCATTTAAATAAAAACTTAAAAAATAAATTTAAAAAATGAAAGTCCAATATTTAGTGGACAGATCACAATTCAATATCAGTGGTCAATTAAACATGTCCACAATGAAGTGTGGGATCTCAGAAAAGAGAGTGACCATCAAGCCTTACACAGAAAATATTTCAGCTAATTCCTAAAGGATAAGCATGGCAGGGCATGTTGTGAGAAAGAGTTTAGAATTTCTCCTGCAAACAAACAGATGAAAGTTCTCTGAGATGGACTGTGACAAGGAGCTATAGCATAGGCAGCAAGGGTATGATAAGGAATCAGATTGAGAGCCATATCTGAGCTAACATTGGCTGTACTTCACTGATTAGATACAGGATGAAACAGAATAGTAGTCAGTTAGGACTCACACTGCTAGCAGATTTAGTGGACCAGGTGAACTGTGTTGACATCAATTGAGATATATTATACAGAAAGAAAAGAATTTGTGAGAAAATCACAGTTTGCCTTTGAAAGAAATGTTTAAGTTACCTGCATTATACCCAGAATACTCACAGTAACACTGCAGCCTAATATTAAAAGAAATGTCTGGGATAAAGGGTTAGATTTAGTAGTCTCTATTCCATGGAGAGCTGTAAGAGAAAATAAAAGAGGCTGAAGACAAAATTCTGGTAGACACAAAATAGTTCCTGTTTGTAAAATGGATATAATTGTGGGCTCCAGAGAAAGCATTCAGAATTCACAGGAATCCATTAAGAGGTTCTGTTGAACATTATTTGTTGATTCAGCCAGTATCTATCATATTTGTTCTAAGCCCAGGTTCTAAGACCTAAGCCCAGGGCTAGGTCTTCACAAGTTTGCAGCAATGAACTAGAAAGAGAAATTCAGTGAGTCATGGAACTTAGTCTATGTGAAGACACACTTAACAAGTAAACAAAGCAGTAAAATAAGTCCAGACTGTTCCAAGTACTAGGAAGAAAATGAACAGAGTACTATGATATAGAGAATAACAAGGGACGTACTTTTTTTTTTTTTTAATTATGGCTTGTCAAGACCAAATTTCTCTGAGGACTTTTCATTTAAGCTAAGACCTGAAAGAAACAATGGGAATTGTTTCTATTGTTTCTATTGTTCCTATTCCTAGAACAGGAAACATTCTAGGAAGATGACAGCAAGTACAAAATCCTTTTTTAAGGAAGAGCTTGATCCGTTCTCAAAACTACCAGAATGCCTGCATGACTAGCAAATGGGAAGCAAGATAGAAATAAAGATGGAGGTAGGGAACAGATCTTATAACCTCAGGTAAAATATGAGGCTAAGATTTGAGAGAAAGAAAGAAAGAAAGAAAGAAAGAAAGAAAGAAAGAAAGAAAGAAAGAAAGGAAGGAAGGAAGGGAAAGAAAGAAAGAGAAAAAGAAACAAAGAAAGAAGTTTTTTTATTTTATTAGCTATATTGATAGTTGTGTAATTTTCAGAGAAAATAAATACCCAAGAAAAGACACATTTGGGGCTAAAATCTAGAATTTTATTTGTACATATTAGTTTGAAGTATGTACAGGGTGCCAAGTGGGAATGTCAAAAAGGCATGCAGGTATACAAGTCTAGAGTTGAGAAGAAAGGTTTGACTGAAGAAATACTTTGGGGGTTATTTGTCCTATTTGTGATATTATAAGGTATGAGAAGAAATGAGGTTCTCCGAGAAGAATGATACATCATTCAGTGAATGTTTGCTAAATGAATGAGTGAATAAATTTACATAGGTCTTTTAAATCAGGCAGATAAAGATTCAAATCTTGACTGTGCCACTTGTGAGTTGTGTGACATGGGATAAACAATTTAACCAAGCTAAGCACAATTTTCTCATCTGTAAACATGGGAACAATAAAAAATGCCTCACTTGGTCATTTTAGAAAGTTACACCTGTAACTTGTAAAACTTTTTACACTTGTAAAACATTAGCAAGTTACAGGTGTAAAGTAACATTTAGCAACTTACAGGTGTAAACATCTAGAAAGTTACAGGTGTAAAGTGCCTAACAGTGCATAGCATATAACAAATTCTGATAAATGTTAACTCTTCACCACCTCACTTCCCCAATACCCCAATGTAATAGGTGAAACTTCTTACTGTATCTTTATCAAAGCCTTGTATGTGCCAAGCAGCAAATTATCTCCTCTCCCTTCTGCCTTTTTCTTCCTTCCTTCCTTCCTCTTTCCCTCTCTCTCTCTCTTTCTCTTTTCTTTCTTTCTATTAAAACCCATTGAGCATCTACTTAACATTTAATGCTTCCTTTGGTTACTGAAGACACAGTAATGAACAAAAGTATGGTAGGAAAGAACACAAATGACTCTGCCTTTCATTGTCCCAAAAGTAAAATTAAATCAAATACCTACATACTCTAACAATGATAAAAGTCAGTCACTACAAAAGAAAAAGATCGAAAAAAATCTGTTAAATCAGTTTTTCTAGGATAACTTCATAAATGAGCAATTGCAATCACTCTGTTAAAATAAAGTTACCTTTCCCCCAAAACATTCACATTTGTGTCCTTAATGTCTTAGACTTAATTCCTGGGACAGTTAAAACTGAGTTGACACTGCCTAATATGAAGGGTGGCTGTGGGAAGTAAAGGAGACCACCTACCTAAAAGATCTTGCACAATGCTGAGCACAAAGGAGACACTAACAAAGTTATTTCCAGCTCCCTTCCCCTTTTTCTTAGTGTATTTAAAAAATTTCTGATATTAAACACACACACACACACACACCCCTAGCTCAAACTTTTCTAGATCTGAAAAAATTAATTTAAATTTTATTGAACAGAGACAAATATGATTTATTTTTTGGAAATCTTTTATATTAAGAAAAAGGTGATCATTTTAACTGTGTAAGTCTCTCAAAACCAAGTATAAATATCAAAAACTCAGGACTGAAATTCTGTCATGTAACCAGTTTATACTGTACAGAAGTATGTCTTAATTTTATGTGCACAAGTTCTTTAAATTGCACTTGAAAAATTTTTACTTATTTAATTAATACTATTTATGAGCAAGTGTAAAGTTATTCACAACATTTCTTGAAAAACAAGGTCACAAAAGGGAATCTGAAAAGCTGGTATTTGGCCAGCAGATGGCGCCAACCTCCCAAATATCTTTTTGCTAGGCAAACAACACAGCATTCAAAAGTTAATTTAGTTGCTTCTTCTGTGTTTGTGTGGTATATGTACAACCATCCTAATTATTTCCTATGGGTCAAGACTCCTTTATGGGATTCTATCAGATTCCTGCTTTAGCTGTTCATATTTTTAAAAAAAAATTTTTTTTAACATTTACTCATCTTTGAGAGACAGAGAGCGAGTGGGGGAGGAGCAGAGAGAGAGGGAGACACAGAATCTGAAGCAGGCTCTAGGTAGGCTCTGAGCTGTGTCAGCACAGAGCCCGATGCAAGACTCGAACTCACTCAAACTCATTGACTGTGAAATCAAGACCTGAGCCGAAGTAGGACACTTAACCGACTGAGCCACCCAGGTGCCCCATAGTTATTCATATTTTAATCTGTTGAGTTTTCAAGATACTTTTTCACTGCCAGAACTTTACCACATAAACTCGGTGAAGAATTTGTTCATTAAATGTTAGGCCATGAATGAAGTAAAAATTAAAAATGTTAAATAAAATTGCTCCCAGATGTTAAATTTTAGTTATTTTAAATCCACAGTAACATGATAGAAACTGATTCAAATCAGCTTTCTCAAAATCATTAAGGTTTGTAGTAGGAAGAGGAATTTTAGATGTATTAATGAGACTTGAAAATTTCATTCTTGAGGGCTGCATAGCTGCTTCTTTTCAAAAGAGTTTAAACTTCATATGTGTTTTAGTTTTCAACTTGCCAATTTCAATATACTCAGGTGTGTTTTTTAAATCTGTCCTACATGTTCCTGCATGTTGCTATGAGACTCCGAGTCTTTATTGTTGATCTCACTGAAAAGATTCAGGTTTGATTTTTAATTCCAGCATAATTAATATACAGTATTATATTCATTTCAGGTATACAATACAGTAATTCAACAATTCCATATAGTACTCAGTGCTCACCAAGATAAGTGTACTCTTAATCTCCTTTACCTATCTCACCCATACCCCCATCCACCTCCCTTCCAGTAACCATCTGTTTATTCTCTATAGTTAGAAGTCTGCTTTTTGATTTGTCTCTTGTTACTCTTTTTGTTTTTTTCTTAAATTCTACCTATGAATGAAATCACATGGTACTTATCTTTCTCTGACTGGTTTATTTCACTTAGTTCTATCCATAATACTCTCTAGTTCTATCCATGTTGTTGTAAATGGAAAGATATTTTATGACTGCATAATATTTCATTGCAGATAGATAGATAGATAGATAGATCACCTCTTCTTTACCCGTTCATTATCTATCAATGGACATTTGGCTGCTTCCATAATTTGGCTACTGTAAAACTGCAATGAATGACGGGATGCATGTTTCCCTTCGAATTAGTGTTTTTGTATTCTTTGTGTAAATATCCAGTAGTGGGATTACTGGATCATAGGGCAGTTCTAGTTTTAATTTTTTGAGCAAACTCCACACTGTTTTCCAGAGTAGGTGCACCAGTTTGCATGCCTACCAACAATGCACAAGTGTTCCTATTTCTCCACGTCTTCTCCAACACTTGTTGTTTCTTGTGTTTTTTACTTTAGTCATTCTGACAGGTATGAGGTGATATCTCATTGTAGTTTTGATTGGCATTTCCCTATGATGAGTGATATGAGCATCTTTTCATGTGTCTGTTGGTCATCTGGATGTTTTCTTTGGAGCAATGTGTGTTCATGTCTTCTGCCCATTTTTAATTGGATTATTTGTCTTTTGGGTGTTGAGTTGTATAAGTTCTTCATATATTTGGAAACTAACTCTTTATCAGATAGGTCACTTGCAAATATCTTCTCCCATTCAGTACACTGTCTTTCAGTTTTGTTGGTTGTTTCCTTCCTGTGCAGAAGCTTTTCATTTTGAATGGAGTCCCAAAATGTTTTATTTTTCCTTTTGTTTCCGTTGCCTCGGGGACACATCTAGAAAGATGCTGTTAGGACTGATGTCAGAGAAATTATTGACTATGCTCTCTTCTAGGATTGTAATGGTTTTAAGTCTCACATTTCGAACCTTAATCCATTTTGAGTTTATTTTTGCATCTAGTGTAAGAAAGTGATCCAGTTTCATTCTTTTGCATGTAGCTGTCCAGTTTTCCCAATACTATCTGTTGAAGAGACTGTTGTTTTCCCAATGCATATTTTTGCCTCCTTTGTCAAAGATTAAGTGACCATTTAATTGCCAGTTTCTTTCTGGGCTATTATGTTCCACTGATCTTTATGTCTAGTTTTGTGCCAATACCATACTGTTTTGATTACTACAGCTTTGTACTATATCTTGAAATCTAGGATGGTGATACCTCCAGTTTTGCTCTTCTTCAATATTGCTTTGGCAACCTTTTGCGACTTCATACAAATTCTAGGATTGTTTTAGTTCTGTGAAACATACTGTTAGTATTTTGATAGGGTTTTCTTTGGGTAGTATAGACACTTCAACAATATTTGTTTTTCCAAACCATGAGCATGGAATGTTTTTACATTTCTTTGCCTTTCAATTTCTTTCATCAGTGTTTTACAGTTTTCAGAGTACAGATCTTTAACCTCTTTGGTTAAGTTTATTGCTGGGTATTTTATTATTTTTGGTGCAATTGTAAATGGGATTGTTTTCTTAATTTCTCTTTCTGCTGCTTCATTAGTAGTGTATAGAAATGCAATGCACTGATTTTGTTTTTTGTTTTTGTTTTGGGGTTTTTTTTTTGTACATTGATTTTGCATTCTGAGACTCTACTGAATTCATTTATCAGTTCTAATAGTTTTTTGGTAGACTCTTCATGGTTTCTATATGTAGTATCATGTCATCTGCAAATATTGACAGTTTTGCTTCATCTTGCTGATCTGGATGGCTTTTATTTTCTTGTTGTGGGACTGCTGTGGATAGGACTTCCAGTACTATGTTGAATAAAATAATGAAGAGTGGACATCATTGTCTTATTCCTGACCTTAAAGGAAAAGCTCTCAGTTTTCCCCACTGAGTATGATATTAGCTGTGAGTTTTCCATATAAGGTGAAGAATCTTTATTTTTAAATGTAAGAAATACCATATATTGAGATGGTGTGCATTTAAAATTTTAAATGAATTAAATTATGAATTTAATAAGGAAATAAAGAAAATTATAAATTTTATCATTTTTTTTAATGAGGTTTGTATAGGTATCAATAGGTTATGCTTCTATAATCTACAATCTCCAAAATTTCAGTGGACTAAGAAACAAGGGTTTACTTCTCATGCACACTACAAGTCCATTGCAGGTTATTTGGGGTTCTTTCATACTACAGTCATTTCAGGACCCAAGCTGAAGATCATTCACCAAGTGGAATATTCCTGGTCTCTATGGCACAGGAAAGAGGTAGTAAATCTACACTGGCTCAAAAGTTTCCAGCTGGAATTAACACATCATTTTCACTCACATCTAATTGGCCAAAAGAAGTCACATGCAAATACCTAAGACCTGGAGATCTGGAAAGCATTAAGCTAGAAATATATAGTGAAGAGTCACTATAATTCATAAATATTCAATCATTATACCCATATATATAACACATATTCAGGATTACTATAAGATAAAACACTTTATATGAATTTTATGTCCTTATCACCAAATCCTCTTTGTATTAAAGGAAATGCAAAAAGTTCTTTCTTTTACAGACATTAAGGCTACCTAGAGAGAAAAAAAAATATTTGAAAAAGAAAATTCTTATGCAACTAATGCCAGAGGTTTTAATAAATATTCTCATACGTGCAAAGGAAGATGGGTGAGGAGGTACAGGTGTTACATAAATAAGACGAACTGAAGGAGAGGAGGTTTGATCTTGGCATTACAGGAAGTGTGGAATTTGTAATGAAGTAACAGGAGAACACTAGAGACAACAGGAATGACTATGAGAAAAGACAGAGAAATGGGAAAAAACATGACTTTTGAGTATGCATTATGCAAAACAACTGAACTCATTATGTTTTCCTGAACTGCAAAAATGTTAAAAGAGAGAGCAAGAGAGAGAGAGAGAGAAAGAGAATGTGTGTGTGTTTCTGAGGTGGGGAGAAGTAGGAGAGGTAGGAAGAAGGCAGCCATAAAAGTTACCAACTTGTACTTTTCCCAAGAAAGATCTTTTTAAAAATTCTTTCATCAACTATCACTATTTTATGAAGAAATACATTTTACCAGAAAAAGCAGGAAAAATCTCAAAAATTTACATTTGGGGGCGCCTGGGTGGCTCAGTCGGTTAAGCGTCCGACTTCAGCTCAGGTCACGATCTCACTGTCCGTGAGTTCGAGCCCCGCGTCGGGCTCTGTGCTGACAACTCAGAGCCTAGAGCCTGTTTCAGATTCTGTGTCTCCCTCTCTCTCTGACCCTCCCCCATTCATGCTCTGTCTCTCCCTGTCTCAAAAATAAATAAAACGTTAAAAAAAAAATTAAAAAAAAAAATTTACATTTGGATAATTTTAACTGTATATAACTCTAACCACATTATCCGTATTTTTATCATTTTACTGTGGTTGCTGAAAACTTTGTCACAAGCCAGCTTCTGTGAGGACTGGTCTAAAAAATGGAGAGTCCAAATTGAAACTAATGACAAAGTAAGAACACCTTCAAAATGAAGCTGAGTGATTTCATCTGGCCGGCAATAAATAACTACTGGTTGTCTTTAAGTAGAGCACTAACCAAAATTGGGGAGTGGAGATGGAAGGGGGAGCTTAGAAGAGAGAACTTCCAAAATGACCTGTAGTAACCCAGAAAGTATAGGGATCTGGATTAGGAGGCAAACAGAGGAAAAGAAAAGGCAACAAAGATGAAAACCCAAGAAAAAAACCTTAAAAATAGAGGTTGATTCCCCTAAACCCCCATGCCCAGAAAAGTTAGTTTCAGGGTGTTTTTTTAATGATTTGTGTAACAGAGTCAAGTGTCTAACACATCAAAAAGCTCCATACATCTTGAAAAAATGCTACATAAACAAAACTATAACTAGACAATGAGAAAGGGGAGTATTTCAACATCCTCCACGGGTGGGGCCTATCACTTAAACCTTCATCTAGCCCTCATCGGAGCCACCCAGGCACCCCTGAAAAAATAAAATCTTAAAACAATATAACCGTAGTGATTTTTTTCTGTTTTAATTGTAGAATATTTCAGGCCTATCACAACATATAGAGAGCAATAATAGAAATATCTAAGTACGTCTCTCCATGAGCTTAAAACAAAACAAAATCTAATTTGCTGTGCACTTCCATACACGTGCTAATCCTATCCTCTTCTTCTCATCCCAGAAATAAACAGTCTCAATTTGATATTTGTCATTATGATACTGCACAGTTGCTCTATATTTCATAATGTAAGCATCTATAAACAATGTGCAATATTGTTTAGTACAATTTAAAACTTCATACACATGGTATTCTATTGTACTATCCTTTCTCACTTTGTTACTCAACTTCACATTAGGATTTAGCCACAGGTTGACACATACAACTATAGGTCATTCATATATTTTCCATCGCACGTTATTTGCTTATCCATTCTCCTATTGTTGGACAATTTGATATTTTTCTATACGTACATTATGAACAATGCTGCCATCAACCTTCTTGTCCCAATCCCCTCATATACACGTGCAAGACTTTGTCCAACCTCCACATCTTGATGTACACCCTCTCACCAGTAGTATTAGTTTTTGTAGATTCTCTCCCTCACCAAAACTTTTTATGAAATTTTCTAATTTTATGCCAGTCTGACAGATGTGAAATCGTGTTGCACTGAGGTTTTACTTTCCTTTTTCCTGGTTACAAATGAGATTAAGCATCTTTTTTTGTATATCAATGGACACTCAGTTTTTGTCATATATGAAATGCCTCTTCATAGCTTTGCCTGTTTCTCTACTGGGATGCTGATTTCTTTAGTATTAATTTTGCAAGATTCTTTGTATATTTAGAATTATCACTTGAAAGTCAGTAATAAGCACTGCAAATATCTTCTTTCCATTTATGGCTCAAATTTTTACTTTTTACTGCTTTTTTCTAATGTACATAAGTACCAGGAATACGTACCAAGCAGCTTCATCTCTTTTGCTTTATGGCTTGTATTTTTTATATCTTATGTCTTATTTAACATAACAATCACACCAAACTATGGAGAGAGCCCAAATGTCCATTCACTGATAAATGGATAGAGATGTGTGTATACACACACACACACACACATTGGAGTATTACTCAGCCATCAAAAAAATTAAATCTTGCCATTTGCAACAACATAGATGGAGATGGAATGTATTATGCTAAGCAAAGTAAGTCAATCAGAGAAAGACAAATATCATATGATTTCACATATATGTGGAATTTAAGAAACAAAACAGATGAACATATGGGAAAGAGGGAAGAGAAGAAAGGGAAAAAACCACAACAGACTCTTAATGATAGAGAACAAACTGAGGGTTGATGGAGGGAGGTGGTTGGGAGATGGGCTAGATGGGTGATGGGTACTAAGGAGGGCACTTGTGATGAGCATTGGGTGTTGTATATAAGTGATGTACCACTGTATTCTACTTCTGAAACCAATATTGTACTGTATATTAACTATTTTTAAAAAGAAAGAAAAGAACAATCACTATTATCAAGGCATAGGGAGATATTCTGAGCTTCCTATTATTTTTAAGCAGCAGGAAACTTTCAAAGAGCAAAGCTTTATCTAAATCTTTATCACGTATCTGAATTGTTTTTCTATAGGTGAATATAAATTTTAAGAAATTTTACAACTACGTGTTTAAAACATTGAGAAATGAAATTTATATAATAGGTCTATATTTTATCTTCACCAACTTAGCCCCACAAATTTTAATATAAGACTGATTCTCACAGAAATATTTCATATTCTTGGGGCGCCTGGCTGGCTCAGTCAGTAAAGCCTGTGACTCTTGATCTTGGGGCTGTGAGTTCAAGGCCGACGTTGGGTGTAAAGATGACCCCAAAAAAAGATAAATAAACTTCAAAAAAAAATTTCATATGCTTATGATCATTTCAACTCAAAACAATCAATTCAAGATTTTCCCCTTTCCTCTGGGATAGCAGTCAACATCATGAACCACTGTCAACAATGGTACAATTTGCTAAGAAAGAGAGAGAAGAAAGGAGAGGGGGAGAGAAAGAAAATGAGAGGGAGGTGGTGAACATGGGGAGAAGCCCCTCTACCCCACACACACCACAGTTCAGTGCTCACCTTGTTTCTTGTCTCCCTGGTTCATCTGTTGTTTGCTTAGACTCTTTTTCCCATATGTCTTCTCAAATATGACAGCCCATTTGAGAGCCAACTTGTGTGATGATAAAGTGTGGTGCCTCTGTAGCTAGACCACTTTTGTTGAGCCCTGGCTCTGTCACTTTCTAGTTATGAGACCTTGGGCTTATGATTTAACCTCTGTCTGTACCAGTTTCCTCACAGGTAAAATGTAGATAAAAACAACTCCCACCTAGAGGTGCATGGGTGGCTCAGTGAGTTGAGCCTCCGAATTTGGCACAGGTCATGATCTCATGGTTTGTGAGTCTGAGCCCCACATCAGGCTCTCTGCTATCAGCAAAGAGCCCACTTGGATCCTCTGCCCTCCTCTCTCTGCCCCTCTCCTACTCATGCTTTCTCTCAAAAATAAACAAACACTAAAAAAAAATGACTCCTACCTAACAGGGTTGTTGTGAAGAAAAAATGCATATAATGACTACTTCTAAGACACTTAAGAAGTATCATAAGTACCATTTTTCTGCTTGTAGGATTTGTTCTTTCTGCCTAAAGTCTTGTACCATTTTCTATTAATGATTAGAGTTCAGGGATTTTATCATGACATACTAAGTATGTTTTCCCTCATCTCTCAAACCTAGAACTTGGCAAGATATTAGAATCTACAAGCTAATTTCTTTCTCCATCAAATGGAAAGTAACTTCCATATTTGTTTAATTATTGTCTGACTTCCTAAAAATAATTATTGTCTGACTTCCTTTCTCTTCTTCTACTAGAACTCTCATTACATGTATCTAACTGCTTCCCTCAGATTCCCATCTCTTTATATTTTTACTCTGCCTTTAAGATACGTCTTGGCGTTGATTTCTATTTGACTATTCCAGATTTTAACTGTGTGCATCCTCTTTCCAAATTCCTCTAATAAATTATTTATTTGAATTTTTTGTCACAGAAATTCTCATTTATGCTGCATGTTTATTTCTTTGGGTTTATTTCCTTCTTACTTTTGAGTTCAGGATTTCCTTTGACTTCTCCAAAAAGCTCTATTACACTGATTATTCTGCCTGATCTTTCCCTCTCCGGTTTCTTGCCCCCTTGACATACAATGTCATTTTTCTTTTGGCTCAGAGGGACTCAATTCTAGCTGGTAGAGAATGCTGGTGAAAGACTAAGCTCTCTCCTAGGCAGAGAAGCCGGCAAACTGCCATTGCCCAACTGAAGCACCTCAAGGAAGCTTCCATGCGATCTGTCCCTGCTGAATCCTCCAGCCTCAATGTCAGGGAAGACTCAGTCAGTCAGCCCATAAAACTTCTTCACTTTTTGGAAGCCAAGAAGACTGGATTTACTCCTGCTGAGCCTGTAATGACCTTGTCCCTCAGCGATCCAAAGTGTCCCCTGAATTCACTGCTTTCTGGTCCTTAGCTGCCTACTCATTCATTGGGCCTCACTCCTCACCTGCATTCATCTCTTAAGAATTTGGTTCAGGAGAAGCCCATAGACTGGAATTGGGAGTGGAAGTGAAAGAAAGATGTTCTAGTCACCCTCTTCCCAATATCTTTTTATGCAATTTATAAAACTAAAAGGAAAAAAGCTAGAAAAACACACAAATCACAAAAGTGTGCAAGATATCATTTTTATGGGTAGGCATATTATTTCTATAATTTCCAAATATTGTAAAACAAATATTTATCATTTAATAAGCAAGAAAGTTACATGTTATTATTCATCTTAAAGCCAACTGTTGGTCACTCTTATGCCATTTTAAAAGTCTAAGCTTTATTAATAATATAATTAATGATAATATAATTATAATAATATGTAATATTAATAATAATATAAATTCCAGCTAGTTAACATGCAGTGTAATATTAGTTTTAAGTGTACAATGTAGTGACTCAGCAGTTCCACACATCACCAGATGCTCACCACAACAAGTGTACTTCTTAATCGCCATCACCTATTTCTTACCCATCCCTCCACCCACCTCTCCTCTGGAAACCATCAGTTTGTTCTCTATAATTAAGAATCTGTTTCTTGATTTGTTTCCTTTTTTTTTTCTTTGCTCATTTGTCTTGTTTCTTAAATTCCACATATGAGTAAGATCATTGGTATTTGTCTTTCTCTGACTGACTTATTTACTCAGCATAATACTCTATAGTTCCATCCATGTCATTGCAAATGGCAAGATTTTGTGCTTTTTATGGCTGAATATTTCATTGTATATATACCACATCTTCTTTATCTATTCATCTATTGATGGGCACTTCCATAATTTGGCTATTGTAAGCAATGGATCACTTTCATAATTTAGCAATGAAAATTTTCTATTTCAATATATGAAATAATATATTGAAAAAAATGGCTAAACATAATGATATTGAGCTCTATATATCCTTAACTTTGAACTTGTTCCTCTCAATTAAAAACTCTAGATGCATGATTGAGAAATTTAAAACAGTACAAAAGGTACACAGTGAAAATGAGGCTCAGGTCCCACCCAGAATCTCCCATCTCCCTCCCAAGTATTAACAGTTTCTTGAGTGTCAGTCCCCCCCAAATATTTATATATTAATACAAGCATATATGCACTTAAATATCCTTTTAAAAAATGCAAACATACATTACACAGTGTCTTGCACCTTACTTTTTTTTCAAGCAACAATTTATCTAGGCAATCATTTCATATTTTTTTTTATTTTCTGTGCAGTGTTCCATTTCTACACAATCATTAAATGGGTTTCATACATCACCGATCACCCATAAAGATAACTTTTTTTTTTAAAATAACAAGAGTTAACACTTGCAAAGCACTTACTATGTGTCAAGCACCTTCTATAAATATGGATTATTATCTCCATTTTACTGATAAGGAACTGGTGTCCAGGTTTCACAGATAGGAGAGTCAGGATTCAGAAAAGATTTATTTTAATGTTTATTTACTTTGAGAGAGACAGGGAAAGCGAGAGCAGGGGAGGGGCAGAGAGACAGCACAAGAGAGAATCCCGAGAGGCTCCATGCTGTCAGCACACAGACCCACACAGGGCTCGAACTCACTAACCATGAGACCATGACCTGAGCTGAAATCAAGAGTCAGAAGCTCAATGGACTGAGCCCCCCAGGCATCCCCTGATTTTCAGCTTTATAACTTGAAAATGTATTTAATTCAGTCATTATTATGCTTCTGTGAAGAAAAAAGATACCACAAAATGGTTCTATTTTACCAACTGCTACTATTCCTGGAATGATTTAGTTCTGCAGAATTCTTTTTCACTTCCACATGTCCTATCTTGCCTGATCTGCAATCAGCAGGACACTGGTACTGCCCTGCAGTGGGCTCAACTGCTGAAGCTAAGCCTAGCAATACTTCCATTTCCCGGGCCATCTCCTTATGTGAAATCTTGATTTCCTCTTCTCCAGCTCCGGAAACTCTTCAATCTCTTTCCTTTCCTTTTTTTTTTTTTTTTTTTTTTAATTTTTTTTAATGTTTAATTATTTTGAGACAGAGGGAGACAGAACATGAGTTGGGGAGGGGCATAGAGAGAGGGAGACACAGAATCCGAAACAGACTCCAGGCTCTGAGCTGTCAGCACAGAGCCCGATGTGGGGCTCGAACCCACCAACCATGAGATCATGACCCGAGCCGAAGTCGGACGCTTAACCGACTGAGCCACCCAGGCGCCCTTTTTTTTTTTTTTTTTTTAAATCAATCTCTTTCCTTTCAACGTAAGGTTAAAACACGCAGCTCTTCTTATAGGGTAGTAGGTACTAGACAAAGTTATCTGACTACAAGTGAAAGCAGATTTGGGTGGCCAGCATCTCTAGGCCATGTGCTTGTTTTCACTGTAATCTCCGGCTGCCTTGAGGAAAGAGCAGCAGAGCTGGTTCTGGTGGGGGGGCCTGACAGTGGCTCTAGGGCCAGTGTGGCCTCAGGCAAAATGAAAGCCACTTCTTCGTATTCCCCTTCCCAAAGGAGACATCACTAATTGATCCCTGTACTCCAGGCTGCTGAGTCCTATTCAGGATTCACAAGTGGCAGGCACTCCGAGTGACTACCAGCGAGGTTACACTATCCCCTCCCTGGTTGATGTTAAACCACAGATGAGGCAAGTTACATTCTTCCACAGTGACGTTACTTTCTCATTATATACGTAAAGTGGTTCAAATATTTTCTTCTTATTACCTCTCCTATTTTTTTAACTTGAGTTTTGATAAGCATAATATTATTACTTTATTTTATTTAGGCCTCAGTCATAGACAATTTGTCTTTTTAATTATTTGATGCTGTTAAGTGTAATCTTACACTTTAGTTACTGTTTAGTTACTTAGTTTAGTTTAGTTACTGTTTAGTTACTGTTTAGTTAGTTAGTTACTTTAGTTACTGCATTACAGTTTAGTTACTGAGTTCTCATAGTTAATCCAAATAAATCTATTTAACTTGTCTGTGCTCAGGGCTTTGCTGATGACCGGCTTAATTTATCTGTGATCTCACTGGTAGAATTCTGTTCAAAGACGCACATTGGCAGGAATATCAAACGGTAGCTGCATTTGCTGTGAAATAATACTGTGCATTTTTATATCTTACAAGGATAAAGTTTTTGTTTATTATAAGCATATAACTAACCATCCAACATACCCTAGATTCTGGACACGAGAGGATAATGTCTGAGCCTAAAAAGGTGAATGGAAATTTATATTTCATTGTAACTGAAATGGAAACATGTCTATATAATTGGAGAATATTTATCAAGTTTTAGCAAAAGGACCATAGTCTAGAGGATCTTGGTTCATATAAGGCCCTAGTTTACCTCATAATGGTGTTGCTTCTGGAAGGCACTTGCCCAAAATATTAGCTCAGAGTCTGACCCTGGGCAACAGTGGAAAGACCTGGGCTTTGGAATTAATCACTGCTCAGTGTCTTACTAGCTAAGACAGGTTATACTAATCCTTAAGTGCTTCAGTTTCCTCATCTGTAAGACGGAACTAATATCCCCTAACTTGCAAGGATGAAGTCATAAAGATTAGAAATAGATTAAAAAATTTAAGAGAAAACTTTACTGGTTATTTACAGAGTTGTTGTTTCTGATGCCTTTATTAGAACTGAAGCTACAAAGACAGCGCTACACAGGCCTGCACCTGAGAAGTGGCCCCAGCACTAATTAGCAAGAAATCCATAGTGAATGGTTGCCCTCCTCTCTAGTTTGGATCTCTGACTTGGGCTCTCAGTCCCAGAAATTGGCATCTTCCTTCCAGGTAGAAATGCCTTCCCAGATGTTAACCTTTGGAATGTATACACAAAATATTTTTTTCCATTCTATCACCTAGGTGTCCATTGAAGCTTCCCTGTCACTCCAGACCCTGCAAATGCTATCCTAGTACTTTATTCTCTTTGTAGCTTTTTCACTATTGACATTACACTCTCAGTATAGAAGTTAAATTGCTCATTATTTGACCCTAATGTTAAAAACACAAATTCCGAGGCGTCTGGGTGGCTCGGTCAGTTAAGCATCTGACTTCAGCTCAGGTCATGATCTTGCAGTTTCTGAGTTCAGGCCCCACGTCAGGCTTGGTCTTGGTGCTGACAGCTCGGAGCCTGCTGCTTCGAATTCCATGTCTCCCTCTCTTTCTGTCCCTCCCCTGCTCATACTCTGTCTGTCTGTCTGTCTCTCTCTCTCAAAAATAAACATTAAAAAAAAAATTCCATGAAGGAAGGCAATTTGTCTCTTTTTCTTACCACTGGATCCTCAGTGCCTAGAACAGAGGCCAGAACATACAGTAAATTCAATAAATAAGTGTCAAGTGAATAAATCATCTATTTAAAAATTGTACTCACTCTGTGCAGCTGAACATAAAACTCAGTTATGATTCAAGAACTACTAAATAATTCACTTACAAAAAAATATTATTGGGCAATGTTGATTACACCAAAGATTTTGGATAGGAAATGGAGAAAGGATTTATATTGGCACTCTTCATTAAAATTGCTCAACCTCACTCATAACAACAACAAAAAAGCCTGAGTTGTTAGAGCCTATGAAGAGTGAAGAGAACTTCTGCAGGAAATGATGGGAGAGAGAAGGGAGGTATCTGGCACAGGCCCAAGAAGACTGAGTTAAGTATTAATGTGGGAGAGGAGCAGTGATGGGAGATGTGTTACATAAAGGGGGTATCATTAAATATTTAAGGATAATGTGAAATACATTTCTCACTGTCAGAGAAGGGAATTAAAAATATGGAAAGGGAAATAACTAAAATGAATCATGTGATGTTGGGTAAGAAATGAAGTTATAGTATCAACTCATAGGTTTTAAAGTTTATTTATTTATTTTGAGAGAGAAAGAGAGCACGAGTGGGGAAGGGACAGAGAGAGAGATAGAGAGAGAGAGAATCCCAAGCAGGCTCCACACTGCCAGCACAGAGCCTGACACATGGCCTGATTCCACAAACCATGAAATCATGACCTGAGCCAAAATCAAGAGTCAGACACCCAAATGACTGACCCATCCAGGAGTCCCTCAACTCATAGTTTTTAATACAGAGAAAGGCAGGAAGTAAGGGAGGGAGGGAGGGAAGGAGGGCAGGAGGAAGGAATTGTTTATTAAGAGGGTCTAGGAACAAGACACTTCAAAAGCAAGGAACACACGTAGCACCATATCTTGGCTTCTAAATACCATTCTCCATGAAAAATGTCCTGAAGAAATGGATGACTCCAGGTCAGAGACAAGGAAAGTACAAGATGAGCCTGGAACATCTCTGAATGAGAAAGCAAGGAAGTGCTCACAGATGATGGAGAAAAGTCAAAAGGACAGAACAGCCAGCTTGAAGGAGCTCCCACTGACCAAATCTAGGACAATTTGATCATCAAAATAAATAATGATAGAAACAGACTATGACCTACTGAATATAATAGAAACCATGGGTCCACAATGACATTACTAAAAAGAAACAAATTGATAACATTGAAATTTTAACAATGAAGCTATATACATAATTTCAAAGTACTTTATAAAACACTAATTACAAAAGGAAAAGACTAAATTTACAGTAGAGAAACTTGGCAGCCAACAATTTAATGAAATGATCAGAATAACATCATCAGTAATGCACTAAATCAAAATTGTGAGTCACCTGATAGGTTGCAACGAGAGGAACACAGCATCATTTCTGTTATATTCCTGCCAAACATGTATAATCTGAATTGAGTCAAAAAGAAATGTCAGGCAAACCCAAATTGAGAGACATTTTACAAAATATCTGGCCTATAATCTTTAAAAGTATCAAGTTCACAGAAGTGAAAGAAAGCAGAAGGAACCATTTCAAATTGGAAGATACTAAAGAGGACCAGCAGCTAATCACAACACATGATTATGGACTGTATACTTTTGCTATAAAGGACATCCTAGGGATAATGGACAAAACATGAATGGAGTCTGAGAATTAGACTGTACTAATGTATCAAAACTAATGCTCTCATATGGATGGTTTTATTTTGGTTACGCAGCAGAATGTCCTTGCTTGTAAGATATACACCCTACAGTATTCAGGAGTATAGGGTCATGATGTTGGTAACTTATTCTTAAATAGTTCAGTGGGGGCGGTGGGGAAGCATTCTTTACATTTGTAATTTTCCCCTAAATTTGAGATAGTCTGCAAATTTTCTTAAATTGAACTAAAAAAAAAAAAAACAGTGCTAGAGCCAAGATGCCATTTGTCTCCTCTCAGGTTTGTGGAAATGTAAAAGCTTGACAATACATTGTGCTGGCAAAAATTTGAGAAAAGGGGGACTTATCTCTGTTGGGACTATAAATTGGTACAACTACTTAGGAGGGAAATGTAGTAATGTTTATCAAAACAACAATTACATATATCGTCTCCAACAATATCACTACTGGGAATTTATTCTATGGGTATACATACACTAATGCAAAGTAAGGTCTATATACATTTACATGTTGCAGTATTGTTATTAATGGAAACAATCACAAACAACCCAATGTCCATGAATAGGTTAAATTATTGTTCTGTACCTTAATTTTTTTCTCTGTACTACATATTTTGGATATCTTTCCTATCAGTGCATAGTGAGCTTTGCAATTCTTTTACATTGTTCCAGTGTACTCCATTTAATCTATGTACCATAATTAATTTAACCTATTTATGGACATTGGGTCTCATAGAATAAATTCTCAGTAGTGGTATTTTTGGATAAGATACATGTAGCTGTAGTTTTTTTTTTCTTTTTCTTTTCTTTTTTGTTTTTTTTCCTTTTCTTTTTTTTTTTTTTTTTTTAAGTTTTTAACTCCAGTTAGTTAACATACAGTGTTATATTACTTTCAGGTATACAATATAGTAATTCAACATTTCAGTATATCACTACGTGTTTATCACAACAAGTCCATTGACTGGACTCTCTTGCTCCCTTATTTTTTTTTTCCCTTTGCTTGTTTGTTTTGTTTCTCAAATTCCACATATGAGTAAGATCATATGGCATTTTATCTTTCTCTGACTGGCTTATTTCCCTTAGCATTATACTCTCTGGCTCCATCCATGTCCTTGCAAATGACAAGACTTCATTCTTTTTTATGGCTGAATAATACTCCTCTGCGTGTGTGTGTGTGTGTGTGTGTGTGTGTGTGTGTGTATCTCTGTCTCACATCTTTATCCATTCATCAGTCAGTGGATACTTGGGCTGATCCCTTATCTTGGTTATTGTAAATAACATTGCTATAAACACAGGGATGCATGTATGTATGAGGAACCTCCATACTGCTTTCCACAGTGGCTGCACCAACTTGCATTCCCACCAACACCTGTTGTTTCTTGTGTTGTTGATTTTAGCCAATCTGACAGATGTGAAGTAGTATCTCAATGTGGTTTTGATTTGCATCTCCCTGATGATAAATGATGATGAACATCTTTTCATGTGTCTGTTGGCCAACTATGTCTTTTTTGGATATGCATTTATAATTTTTTGAATATTCTTTTTTTATTTTATTTTATAAAGACAGTAAGCAGAAAGGAGGGAGAAGGAAAGAGAGAGAGAATCTTAAGCAGGCTCCACGCTCAAACTAGGGCTCCATCCCATGACCCTGGGATCATGACTTGAGCTGAAATCAAGAGTTGGATGCTCAACCGACTGAGCCACCCAGGTGCCCCTGCAATTGTAATTTTGATAAACATTATTACATTTCCCTCCTAAGGAGTTGTATTGATTTATACTTGAAACAGAAATGAATGAAAGTGTCTATATTCTCAAAGTTTTACCAACTCAGTGTATTATCAAACTACCCACGAGTAGCTTATCAAGTAATTTTTCTAAATACATTCTTTGCCCAAGAGAAACTTTAATGAATGAGATATCTTCCACCTCTTGAGGTATTCATTTACTCACTAGTGGTGCCCCTCTATCCACAAACATACCATTGTCTACCCTGTGACCTTTTTCTGCTCTTCGATTTTGGTGGGTCCTGATATACATGAGCCTCCATCCCCCTTATCTGATGTTGAACTAAGCAGCATCTATCTCTAAATAGGCAAAAGGCTCTGCCCAAATTTGGAGAAACATTTAAAACTAGTCAAAACTGAGGATTTTTGGCTCAAACTCAGGATGAGAAGGATAAACCCTGCCCAAATGGAATCTAGTTCTGATATATTTTCCCCCCTTTCTAACTAAAGCCAAATGTTGGAATATTTCCTAAATTACCTCTGAAATTCACTGCATTATTTTGCCTTTTAAAAGCAGACAAACTTACATTTTCATTGTTAATAGATTTATTTTAACACATGCTTGTTTTTCAGTTTGTCATGGGGTGTTGTGAATCTCCACTGTGACCAGCCGAATGTGCTCTATTCTTCGGTGGACTGACATAAATCTGCCTGGGCTACACATGTACGAAAGAATTATGGGAGCTACAAGTGGTCAGAATGCCCACTGCCACAACTTTTTGGCATTATTTTGTTCCTTGACAATGATTCAAGGGAGCCAGGGAAAAGAATCCAGGATATTAGTGAACAGTTAACACCAAGAGGACAAAAAGTGAAATCTTCTGACTTGACTATATTTCAAGTATAAAATAATACTCCCAGTACCAAACATTTCAGTAGTGCATTTCAGAATCCACTATAGGTGTTAACCCATTTGATTTCTATCATTTCAGCGAATAATATTGATTCCCATTCTTTAAGTCAGGAAATGAAAACTCAGAGATGATAACCACATCTCCCCAAATCACACAGCTAGGAAGAAACAAGCCTATAAAGTACCTGAATTAGGCTAATCTTCAATGATCTCAGAGTAAATCTCTGTGATTATTAAGTTTAATAACTCTATCAGTAATGGATATTTCTAAATTCAAATGAGTTTAAAATTTTATGAGGCTATCTAATGCCTCGAGAACAGTGTCTACGGAGGCTGGGAATTCCAGAAAATAGGAGCTAAAAGGTTAATTTATTCTAACAGAAGGATGATTAACACAAGGTAAGATTACCTATCTCTAATTAACCTAGTCCATTATTGAGTTCTTAACAAGAAGGATATGGATAGCAGAAATGTCACTCAAAAAGAATTCAGCTGAGAAAGTTTGAAGACAGTACTGCTCTGGGAATGATAATCATTATACTTGTTAGCCATTGGGAATGCTTAAAACCATCTTAATGTTTAAGCCAGAACCTAAAATACTTCTTTATTCAAACCTCTCTGTTAAGGGGACTATGAGGCATAAGATTAACAAGTAATCTTTGAAAAGGTCTCAAAGGAAAAAATGTTTATTGTTTTTAAATAAACATCAGTCTTGCTTATTGTATTCAAAGCCCTACTAAAAAAAGTTAAACATTGGTACTAAGTGAGATATATTCTTGACTGATCAATGATTTAATAATAGGCCTAACTCCTCTCCCTCACTCTGACATCTATCTTACACCTGCTATATTCCAAGAGGAAGTCAGACAAAACACCTATAATATTTTCACTAATAATACTTCTGATGATCTTTGAAAATCAATGCTACTCTAAGCATACCTAACTTAAAATCTTAGGTACTGAAAAATTTGGTTTGCCATATCCTGTGGGTTAGTTTGTGTTTTGTTTTGTTTTGTTTTTCATTGTATAACACAATGTCATGTAAGAATGAAGTATATCATTTACTTTAGTTTTGTGCTATTATAATGGCATGTTAATGGGATTTTTCTTGTTGTCTTGGAATTGGTTATTCTAACTGAAATATGATGACAAAATTGTATAAGGATTCCATACTTTTAAAGGCCTCTCCAACCAATGAGGCCAAAAGTCTCCCTGAGGACATATTCAGAGGCAAAGGAACAACCTTTCCCATTGCCAACCGGCATAACACCCCTAAGTGGGCAGAAAAATAGTTCCCCTCAACCCACCAGAAGTCAAGTAAAGAGGGAATTTCAGTGAAATATAGAAAGTGATCACTGGCAAGGCAGAAAGTCTGACAGCCTACTAGTTAGCTAAATATTTAGAGTCAGGGAACTAGAGACCAACCTGAAGCCTGCCTTCAAAGTGCAGTGAGCCCTATGAGGGAGTATGAGGGAGAATGTGACCTGTGTCTTTTGGAACTTGGGAGCATATCTGAACACCAAGAACTGTGCCTCCTTCTTTTCTGGAGATTTTGAAGGAGGACTTGCTGACTGAGCCCAGGAGAACGGGACAAAAAGAGAGCACGTTATAGGGAAATTAGGAAAAAGGTGGAGGAAGTCTCCAACTTGATTCCAGTTTCTTTATCTATCAGAGAATGCAGAGGAGGACTTCCGGGTTTGACTCAATACAAAAGAATATAGAGAAGAGAGGAGAAAGCCCAAGCCCTAGAGTTACCTGACAGCTTGCTTTTTAAGGGGGGGGGGGGGGGGGGGGGGGGAAGGGAGATATGGACCAAAGGCAGGACTAAAGGAAGACATGGGTGCCTCCTCTGCCATATCCTCAGAGAGGTAGTGCACCAAGGTGAAGCTAAACAGCACTAAAAACTGCACAAACTTATGAGAAGATCATCACATCCTCAGTGACCACCAGCAGCAACAGAAGCATGCACATTCTTGGGGGGAGGGGTACTTCCTCATCTTCAATAAGCAATCCCGGCCATCTCTTATATTCCTCCTCCACAACAAAGGAGTGAGATGCTATAAAGGGAAATGAGAGGATCATATCTGAATCAGATTTGAGCCTGGATTTTTACACTGGAGTGAAATTAGTTTGGATTTGCTTTGTTTTTTTTAATAACTGAAAATGATGACAAAGATGCAGAATATGCTCAGGAAACTGTCTTGGGAGATTTCTACAAAGCACTACTGGGAATTGTGATCGGAGAAAAATAAAAACATTATTATGTTAATATCCACGAAGTAGAGTCTACTCAATAAAACTGTTTATACTAACATGCTGACTTACTAAAGCAGGTTGGGAGGAGTTTTGGGGGGGAGGAAGGGGGTCACACATCATCTCAAAAATAGTGGACAATAAAAAGAACAATAACAAAAAAAACAAGTCAACTCTTACACGCAGGAATTAAGAAAGGAGACATTAAAAGAATAAAAAAATCATTCAGATTTGATTTTATTGTATAAGTTGAAGAAGCCATACTTACTTGCCTATGTCTTTGTTAAAAGGAAACATTTTTAGTAAAAAATATCTTGGATGTGTATAAGACCTTTGAAAGTTTTCAAGGTACTGGGTTTGAGGGTTTTTTTGTTCTGTTTTGTTTTTTGTTTTGATAACATACAGTATAGTCTTAACTTCGGGAGCAGAAACCAGCTATTCATCACTTACATATGACATCCAGTGCTCATCCCAAAAAGTACCTTTCTTAATGCCCATCACCCATTTAACCCATCCCCCCACCTCCCCTCCAGCAACCCTCAGTTTTTTCTCTGTGTTTAAGAGTCTCTTATGGTTTGCCTCCCTCTCTGTTTTGAATTTTACCTTATGAGAAAAGACCAAAGTCTCATTATTCACTTTCATATCCAAGGTGTATGTAATGAACCTTAGAAAGTATTCAAACCATGATTTTCAAATCAATCTATCACCTTCTACCCACTTCTCCCTTCTGCTGTCTTATCTTCAATTCATTGAAGATTTGGGGGAGGGGGATAGTTTTAATTATTTTCATAAGATACATGTATTATTTTTGTAATTAAAAAAATAAAACAATGATTAGCATTCTATTCATCATCTTCCTCTCCTATGTAATTATGCTTTATTCTATTTAACTAACAACTATTCATTTCAACATTCAACAATTATTTCCTTCAGATCAACCTCTCTAGCCGGTATCTTCAGCTTATTTGCGCCATGTTTTTCTATTTAAATGTTTGCCCGATAAAAACTGTCTTCTCCACTCCTAGCACTGGGGCTAACGGTTGGTATCTCAACTCATTTTCGGTTTCGATTCTCAGATCTTCCATAACACTCAGAAATTTGTTTGTTTTGTTTTGTTTTTGCTCATTTCACTTTTTCATTCTCTACAGTGATTTCAGAACCCTCTCCACTGTCCTCAAACCTCCAACTAAATCTTAGCATGACTGCACAGAGAAAGTAAGAGCCATAAGATAGAAAGTCACTTCTCTTCCAGCCAGGAAACTCTCAAACCAACCTACATTGAAGCTTTCTTCCCTTCCCAGTCTCTTGAAGTGGGAATTTGGTGTTTTCACATTCCTACAACTAATCCTGTCTCTTCTATATCTTTAAACTTGCCCTCAGATTGGCATCTTATCAAAAACAGGTCTTTCCTGAATGAATAACCTTTTAGCTACCACCCTATCTTTTTCATTGACAGGTAAATTGAAATTGTTGCATATCTGCCCTGCTTGTGGAAGGGGCTGGGGGGAGTAGGAACAGCATGGGAGTCAGAGCCCACCTCATAGAGGGTAAAGATGTCCTCACACAAAGATCAGTCTAGTGTAGAGAGGCCAAGCCTGAGTAGGATGAGGATTTGTCCATTTAGAGGGGCACAGTGTCGATGGCAGAGCCTGCACAGGGGAACAGTGCATCTACAGAGGAGAGGGGATGGCAGTAGAAAGGAGAGACTGATTACATACAGAAGGATAGGGCAAATAATCAGACCACTGGGAGCCAGGTTTCTCAGCAGCAAGGAAGGGGGTTACATATATGAAAAGGGAGAAAAATAGAATAAATCCTGAAGAGATAGATTAAAACTAATAATATCAGCATGCATTCATGGTTTAATAGATAGATGGATAGATGAAATGTAAATGTGTGGACATACATTGATATATACATGTGTCTATATCTTAGCTCTCTCTAATTGAGAAACTTTGAAGCACCACACTCCAAAAACAAAGAGCACACCTAGTGCCCAGACTTTATTTTCTAAATGTTATTTTCCACTAAAAAGACTTGAGGCTAAAACGGCTAATTCCAGGACCAGGGTAGGGAAAGTACAAGGTGACCTTATTCTATCTTATGTCAGAAAGGAAGAAGTCAAAAAGTGACTTGAGACACGTCAAGAGAATACATAAACCACCTTCAAGGGGCTTCCATTAGCTAAACTGGGAACAGCTTGAACATCAAAATAAATGATAGTAAAGAATTAAGACCCATATTAATCACCAGTACTATAAATAAATAAATGAATAAATTGAAAGTTTCATAAGAAATGGGCTATTTGCAAAGTCTCAAAGAACTTCCTTACAAAGTACTTAACTAATTACCAAAGGAGGAAAAATTTTAAAAAACTAAATAGTTGAGAATCCTGAAAGACACATTCTTAATCAAGTGACCATTAGTAACAGGACAAATCAAAATTGTGTGTCATCTGATAGGATTCACTAAGGAGAAAACAGCATTACCTTTGAGGTATTCCTGTCAAAATCTATTAATTCAGTCTTTTTCAACTGTACCACAGAACACACTATTTCCTCAACCCTCTCAAGAACAGTACATAATTAACACCATTCTAGATGTATTGAAAGAAGTTAATTCTTTCATACAATAGATGCCAATTGATGTTGGTATCTAACTCTCTCCAGTTGGAAAAGGCCCAGAGGTACATTCCATAAAATAACTGGTCAGTAATCTTTAAAATGTCAAGGTCACTAAAGACTAGGAAAGACCATTGCTGCTCTCAACTGAAAGACACTAAAGAAGTATTACAACTTTATGCAACAGGTGACTTTTAACTACAGCCTCCCATTCTAAAGGACAGTATTGAAACAAGTGGCAAACATGACTGGGATTTGAGGATTAGATAGTAATAACCCATGACTTGATTTTCACAGTTGTATTATGGCTATGTAGGCACATGTCCCTATTGGTAGAAAATACCTAGTAAAGTATTCAGGAGTGGTAGAGTATCATACTGGCAAATTACTTTCAAATGGTTCTGGGGGGAAATAATGGTTGTGTACTATGCCTGCAAGTTTTTTTTCTTTTTTTTTTTTAATATGAAATTTATCGTCAAATTGGTTTCCATACAACACTCAATGCTCATCCCAACAGGTGCCCTCCTCAATGCCCATCATTTACTTTCCCCTCCCTCCCACCCCCCCCCAATCAACCCTCAGTTTATTCATTTCTTGTTTCAAAATTTTAAAAATCAAAAAAATTAAAAATGAACAACAATAAAACTGAACAAAAGTAAATTCATCATCATCTTCACTCCTCCGCACGTTCCTCATCTCAGCGAATGACTCCACCATTCAGTCAGCAAGTTGCCTAATCCAGAAATCCAGGGTCATCCTTGACTTCCCTTCCCTTCACTAATATACACCCAATTAATGTGTCTCCCTCTGAACCCAGATCTAATCATGCACCAAGTTCTGGTGATTCTACATCCTAAATATCTCTTGAACTTAATCCATTTCCCTTTAGTCTCTCTAATACTATGGAATTCTGGCCACCATCCTACTCTACTGTATTACCTAAACAGCCTCTTAAAATAATCTACAAGCCTCCTCCAATCTATTTTCCAAGATCAGAGTTATTCTAAAACATAAATCTGTTCATGTTATTCCTCTTAAAAAACTCTTCAATATTCCTTATTGCTTCTAGAATGAAAACCAAACTCCTTATACTGCCATATATTTTGGTTTGCCCAGAATGATTTTTATTTCTATTGTACAAATACGGTTATTATTGGCCTCTCTTGCACTCTCAGTAGCGTCTCAACTAGGACAATGAATCATATGTTCTGGAAAGCTATAAGGTTCTGACAGTTTGGTCTCTGTTTACTTCTCTAGATTGATCCTGACTTCTCTCTCATTTCTAGTAAATCTCAACTCTTTTGGGAAGGCTCTACCTGAGCACTGGATCAGGATTCAGTACCTTTGCTAGACATTTCCTAATACTATGCAAGTCCTGTTAGCAACATATATCTATTGCATACATATCCTTATTTAACTATTTGCTTATATTTCTCCTTAAAGTGTAAATTCTGTAAAGGTAACTCTACCACTTGGGGGTGTGACCTTGAGCAAGTTACCAGATCTTTCTAAGCCTCAGTTTCCCCATCTTTAAAATGAGGATAATTGCATTATTATGATCAAATGATATAAAGCATGTAAAGGCTTAGCCCACCATACTCACCATTTTATGTTTTAAGAATTATGTAGTCAAAAGCATTTTTTCCCTCTAGAGCTCCTTAAAATTGTTTTCTTTTCATAACCAATCTTTTGATTTTTTTATGTACCCTACTTATCACACAGATAAACTGTTTCTTCTTAACATAAATCTAACAAGTCTCTTCGTGATAGAGTTATTTCTCATTTTATTTATTTGCTTCTTTAAAAAAACATATGTTCTGGGGTGCCTGGGTGGTTCAGTTGGTTAAGCGTCTGACTCTTGGTTTCAGCTCAGGTCATGATCTCACAGTTTCATGAGTTCAAGCCCTAAATCAGGTTCTGTGCTGGCAGTGCAGAGCCAGCTTGGGATTCTCTCTCTCCCTTTCTCTCTCTGCCCCTCCCACACTCATGCTGTCTCTGTCTCTCTCTCATAATAAATAAATAAACTTAAAAAAAGAAAAGGTATGTTCTAACAGAAAGTTATCTTGTGAGAAATGAGATAACACCAGAATCTATTAGCACTGCTCAGGCATGGAATATTTCTTTCCTCTCTGTCCTAGTGAGTAAGCACATATAAGTCCTCACAGGAAACTGAACACATACACTGTATGGTATAGTATTATAAGAAAATATGCTTTTGAAATATTATAAAACAATGAAGGCCAAATACATAAATTTGTAGAAAACAGTGTTTCTATCATTTTAATAGTTGTTTCTTAATAACTAAACAATTTTTGGGAGAAAAAGCCATATTGTAAAAAAGTAACGATTCAATTAATTAATGGGCCCTACATTGATAGATTGAACATTGTATACCATACATTTAAAGCTCTTTTGAGTCCCATAATTGATATTGTGTTTCTTTTATAAATTTTAAACTAAAAGTTCTGGCTGCCAGAGATGAAAATTTAAAATTAATTACATGATTGTAATTTCTACTCACAGACCACACTCTTTCTCTAAATTTAACTATCATGTTGTACCTTTGTTAATTGTACAATTTTATCACTGATCTCCTTTGTTTAGTAAAATATGCAAGATAGCGGGGCGCCTGGGTGGCTCAGTCAGTTAACCGTACACCTCTTGGCTTCAGCTCAGGTCATGATCTCACGGTTTGTGGGTTCGAGCCCCACATCAACCTCAGAATCGGGCTCCATACTGACACTACAGAGCCTGCTTGGGATTCTCTGTCTCCCTCTCTCTCTGCCCCTCTTCCACCTGCTTTCTCTGTCTTTCTCTCAAAATAAATAAAACTAAATTTTAAAAAATATGCAAGATAATACATTAAACACATCCTCAGAACTTTTCTTTCATTTATTAAAGGAAAATTAATTCACCATTCAGAAGTTAAATTTATACACATAAATTTAATCCACAGCCATTTAAGAAACAAAACAATCAAGCAAAGGTGAGAAAAAGAGAAAGGCAAACCAAGAAACAGACTCTTCACCACAGAGAACACACTGATGGTTACCATGTGGGAGGTGGGTAGGGCGAGGAGTTAAATAGGTGATGCGGATTAAGGAGGGCATTTGTGATGAGTACATAACTTGTGTTATGTGGAAGTCTTGAATCACTGTAACATACACCTGAAACTAATATTACACTCTGTTAACTGACTGGTATTTGGATAAAAACTTTTTAAAAAATGTAATCCACAGCACTTACCATTGCTCATACTTTCTGCTCTCTTGTAAGAATCCAGAATGTTATATCTCATTTCCATTCATAAATCCACAAAGTTCTGTTTCTCCACAGCAAATATTGTAGTGTTTTCAATCTAAGTATTTCACTGTTCTTAAAAATAAAAAAAATTTTTGAAAATATATGCAAAATAATTTTTAAATAATATATATTTTCATTTTTAATATTTTCTCTTTTTTTTAATGTTTATTTTTAAGACAGAGAGAGACAGAGCATGAATGGGGGAGGAGCAGAGAGAGAGAGGGAGACACAGAATCCGAAGCAGGCTCCAGGCTCTGAGCTGTCAGCACAGAGCCCGACGCGGGGCTTGAACTCACGGACCGCGAGATCATGACCTGAGCCAAAGTCAGACGCTTAACCGACTGAGCCACCCAGGTGCCCCAATATATTTTTTCAATGACCAGGTTTTCAAATACCTGACTGTCAAATTTACCAAACTTATAAATGAAAAGTGTTTGTCTTCAGAAATGTTTTTAGTGATTTTAATTTCTTTTTTTTTTTAATTTTTTTTTAACATTTATTTATTTTTGAGACAGAGAGAGACAGAGCATGAACGGGGGAGGGGCAGAGAGAGGGAGACACAGAATCTGAAACAGGCTCCAGGCTCTGAGCTGTCAGCACAGAGCCTGACGCAGGGCTCGAACTCACGGACCGCGAGATCATGACCTGAGCCGAAGTCGGACGCTTAACCGACTGAGCCACCCAGGCACCCCAATTTTAATTTCTAAGATAGGTATCACCTACACATAATCTCAATACATATATAGCAAATAAAATATTACAAAATCAAGATCTTTGATTTCTATGACCTACTTGCAAATCTGTTCAAAATACTTCTATTAACTGGCAGATATGAAACTATATTAAAAATATAGATAAGCAAGTTTCATTTAAGTTTCCCAAATTCTTATAGTCAGGTATTTTGCTCTCTGCTATGGCACACAACAGCATTTTTCCTAAGCAATCAAAAGCAAGCTGGAAGATTCTTTGTTCATTAATTGTAAATAATGTATCCAATAAAAGTAGAAAAATGCTGAAAAGTGATATATGTATTTTAATATAATTATTACTTTAAAACCATAAAACTTTACTTTAATAAAGGCAGTAATCTTTACTTTAGTAAAGGCAGTTTACTTCAACTGGGATTGGACAATAAATACATCATGATGATGACCTTGAAGCAATCAGCACATACTTATAAAATGATGGTTTGACCTTATATCTTATTTTCTTTTAATTTTTAATTTTTTTTTAATGTTTATCTATTTTGAGACAGAGACAGAGTGCGAGTGGGGGAGGGGCAGAGAGAGAGGGAGATACAGAATCCGAAGCGGGCTCCAGGCTCTGAGCCATCAGCACAGAGCCCAGCACAGAGCTCAAACTCATGAGCTGTGAGATCATGACCTGAGCCAAAGTCGAACGCTCAACCGACCGAGCCACCCAGCTGCCCCTGAACTTATATCTTATTTTTAATTCATCAGCCTCATGTGGTTTCATGTGGGTATCTAGAAAAACTTCCCATAAGATTCGACAATCTTTCAATGGAAAATTGCTTAAAGATAACATTCCTTTATCAACTTACCACATATCAGTACACAATTTATTAAGTGTGTATTATGTGCCAGGCACTATGCTAAGTACTGCAGATATAAAAATGATTAACACTTGAGCCCTAGATAAGAGTACCCCTGAGGGGCGCCTGGATGGCTGAGCCGATTAAGCCTCCGACTTCAGCTCAGGTCATGATCTCACAGTTCATGACTTCGAGTCCTGTATCAGGCTCTGTGCTGACAGCTCAGAGCCTGGAGCCTGCTTCGGATTTGTCTCCCTCTCTCTCTGCCCTCCTCCACTCACACTTTCCCTCTCTCTCTCTCTCTCTCTCTCTCTCTCTCTCTCTCTCTGTCTCTCTCTCTTAGAAATAAAGAAACATTAAGAAAAAAAAACTAAAAAAAAGTGAGAGCATGGAAGAGACAGTAAAATAAACCACACAAAATATTGTTAAGAAACAAAGTTTTCAAAAGGTGTTGTGAGGGGCCCCTGAGTGCCTCAATAGGTTAAGCGTCAGACTTCAGCTCAGGTCATGATCTCACGGTTCATGAGTTTGAGCCCCACGTCGGGCTCTGGGCTGACAGCTCAGAGCCTGGAGCCCACTTCAGATTCTGTGTCTCTCTCTCTCTCTGCCCCTCCGCTGCTTGCACTCTGTTTCTTGCATTGTCTCAAAAATAAGCATTAAAAGGTGTTGTGAACAAAGAAGAGGAACATATAATCCAAACTAGGGAGGAGAGGATGGTTACAGAAGCCTTCTTGGAGGCTTACTGATAAATAAGTCTACTGCCTGGCTTTCAGCATGGCCTACTGATTAAGAGAATTGATTCAAATCCTAGTACCATCTGTTCCTAGTTGTGGGAGTATGGACAAGTTACTTCATTATTCCAAGCTGGTTTCCTTGTTTATAGGATGGATACAATAGTATTTACCTCATAGTGCTGGTAAGAGGACCAAATAAGATAATGAGCAGAAAGCACAGTGGCTGCCATAAAATATGCTAGTATTCTGATTGTTTTAACGGTGATCTCTTTCTCTCTCTCACACACACACCCCTCACCTAGCAAACAAGCTGGTGGTTTCTGGATTTCTTGGCCAATGTATGTATGTCCTATATACCTCTAAAAGAAAAACTTGTTTCATCCCACCTAGCCTGCCCCCCTGCCCCATTTTCAGTTATCAGACAGGCTTCCTGATCCCATGAAAAGTCTCCCTGACTTTCTTTAGTCATGCCTGTGCCATGTCCACTCTTTGAATGTGAGCCTGACCACTGAGAAATGTTTTGAGAAGACCGTAACTCTCCTGTCATCCTTCTCTGTCTCCATATCCTCCCAGAGACAGATCTCTTGCCCTTCACCCTCACACTACTCTCTGAAGATTTGGTGATTTTTGGTGATTTTTCAAGAGTTCACTTACCAAAGTTTTGGTGCTTTTTCAAGAGTTCACTTAATTGGCTTTGTCCTCTTAACTATTGGCCACTGCTGTCTCCAAGCCAGCAACCAACACTTCATTTCATTTAGAGTGATCACTGCAGAGACAGAAAAAAATAATGTGATTAGAATACAAAATCATTGAAGTTCATGACAATGAGAGAAAGGCTTGTGCTAGAAACAATAAGAGAATGACCATTTGTTCTTCTCACCTTATCCTTTTTAGGATCATGACTCTATTCGACAATCATTCCCCTGCCATTGGCCACTTATTTATCAAGCGACTCTTTCTAAAAGGTTCTTCTCTCCTTCCTCTTCATTTGCAGAAAAGCCTAAGGGGAGAGGTCAGGCTAAGTTCAGTATCTTCTTATACGTTTATCTTTCTAGAGCTTCTACCAAGTTTCACCAAAACAGATTGAAATAATATCAAAAGACAAAAATAAATGAAAAATTAGAGTTAAAAGGCTTCTCCCATTCAAGGGGCCCATTGGCAGAAATAAAGTATTCCTTATCTGTAAGAGTGTAAAAGATGATTTGGACATTAAAATTAGTAGGTAAAATTCAATCTACTCTAGCTTCCTAATTTTGTCTTTAACCCATATGTTACAAAATTATTTTGACTTTACTAAAACATTACTCCCACTTTCTAAAGACAAAGATACACTATATTATTTCAACTTGTAAATTACTCACTTATTTTTTTTTTTTATTTGAGAGAGAGAGAGCATGAGAGCAGGAGCAGAGGAGAGGTTCAGAGAGAGAGAATCCCAAGCAGGCTCCACGCTAAGCATGGAGCTTCACACAGGGCTCAATCCAACTACCCTGGGATCATGACCTGAGCCACCCAGGTGCCCCAATTTGTAGATTATTCATGATTTAATTCTGCTCCTCACTTCAGATGCTTTGTGCATCTTCACAACAGCATGTGTACCCCATATCCACAAAACTCTTCAAAGAGTTTTGAAGAGTTATGTGTTTCAAAGAGATATATGTTTCAAAGTCTAAAATATTAAAGCATTAAGGTCCTACCAGATTCTCCACAGCAAAATAATTGGAAATTCATACACTCTACAAAAACCAATTATCAACTGACTATATCAATTACATATCAATTTTATATCAATTTGGGGCAGAAAATTTCAGTTGCCTCAAGTTTCCACTGAAATGCATTGACTTAAGTAGCTTATTCATAAACTAAAAGAAAAATGTTCATGTTACAAAAACAAAAAATATAAAACCAATTCCTGATTAAGCCACATGTGAATTTACTAAGTCACAGATTAAATGTGTGATTTCAAAGCTTAGCTATCATGTAACTTGTTTCCTGACTCTGAAACAAAAGATCATTTGAAACACTTAGAGTTCTGGATGCAGCAAACTTTTAAACTGCCTTTCCTCCTTACAGCATTTCTCAACAAACTCTTCCTCCATCATGGCTACTTCTTCAATGGGATAACAAGTAAAATTCCTCAACAACAGAAAAAATAGTAACAGGAAAACTAAGCTGATTCAAATGAATGAGAAGAAATAATTCTTTTTACAGTTTTTAAGTATGATAACATAATAATAAACAACAATAAAACTAACCTTACATAACAGACCCTTGGAAAATGCTTCCATTCAACAGTATTGAAAAAATAGTGACAGTAAATAATAAGTTTCGGGTTTTAAAAATCATCAATAATAAGGATCCTCTTCATCAACAGAAAAAAAATGTAGATGACTGGAAAGGCAATATTCTCTAAGTGAGATATCGAATATGAAATTCCATTTAGCAAAATATGAATTTCAGGTAAAAAAAAAAAAACTGAGAACTTGTTGCATTCACTTATACTTTCCACTAAAACTCAGTAATCATCAGAAAATGTTAGCTATTATAATTAGATTTTGTTTACATTCATTACATAAAGTTGTGCCAGGTCAAAAGTCATAAAATAGTTCAAAAAAGAAACTTAGCATTTCTGATTCTCCCCATAGGCCCGATGCCACTCAAGCCTACATGAATAAACTTTACCAAGTCATCTAATTTAGCAGGACCTAAGTGTTACAAATTCATTCAAGAGATTTTCCCTTGGAGCCACTAATCAAATCTGTTGTCAGAGAATTTTAATTGATATGAATCATTGTCTTTACTTCACCAGCAATGCAATAATGCTTATTATTAATAATTCTTTATTAGTTGTATATCTAGATGGAAATGTAACAAAATGTTAACAGTGGTATATCTGGGTGGATAGAATTATGGAGGACTTTACTGTAAATTAAAAAATCAAGGGGTACCTGGGTGGCTCAGTTGGTTAAGCACTGGATTCCTGATTTTGGTTCAGGTCAAGGTCTCATGGCTAGTGAGATAGAGCCCTGAGTTAGGCTTTGTGCTGATAGTGCAGAGCCTGCATAGCACAGAGCCTGCTTGGGGTTCTCTCTCTCTTCCTGTGCCCCTACCCAGCTCATGCTCGCTCTCTCTCTTTCCCTTTCTCTCTCTAAATAAATAAAATAACCTTTAAAAAAAAAAAACATACTTTAAAAAAAAAGACATCAAAAATAAAAGATCAACTGGTGTTCACATAACACATACTACATCTTAATGAGGAGGGAGAACAGAAATAGAAATTTGGAACTGAAATTTATGATGAAATTCAGAATACATTTGAATGTCTATTAAGTATGAAGAACATAAATACACCATCTAATTCACTATCAAATATTAAAAAACTCACTTATTTTGCTAATAACATAGCAAATCTTGCCTCCAGTCTTTGCGCCAAAGTCATTGTATTTTGAGGATGTTAAAGAGTTAAGTCAGAGTCACAAAATCCTGAAATATGAAATTGAAACAAAAAGAAAACAAAAACCAAACACCCTTAGTTCTACACTACGTAAGACAATCAAGTGTTAGTTGAAATAAGGATTAAACATGGATTTCATTTTTTTTTTCTAAGAATAGGTCTGGCTCCTGGTGTGGTTTTTCTTACAATCATACATGAAAACTTTCTGTTGAGATGGCTTGGTGTTTTTTTTAATAATATTGAGCACTATGACATATTATGTAAAAATCTCCAGACTTGGCAGTAATTTTTACTTACCACATGAATACAAAATATCTTGATAGTGATCATCATTTGTCAGTTTTAGATAGAGTTCTTGAGCTTGAGTTTAATCCTTTGTACAGTAAGGTGGAACAGCCATCGAATTTAAAATCCAAGGAACAAATACCATAAAGAGGGATTTCTACTTAAGCTCTGAAGAAGTTGTAAAAAGGGAAGGGGGAGCTAGTTATTCTGCCTACTTGGAATTTTACTCAGTTGTGCCCAACTGAGTCTAGTAGAGGGGTTAGAAGAAGGGAAAGGAGTTAACAGCAGTGAGATGTTGTTCTGGGCACAGAAAACAGCATGCAACTGCACACTGGCAACAGCGAGACAGGCTAACAAAGGGGACAGAAGATGCACTTGACAGGAGTATAGAGAGTCAGCAGAGGAGTAGGAGGAGAAGGCATACGAGACGTAGGCTGGAGTGCAGTAGGAAAGAGCCTTAGTGGTAAAGATGAATAGCTTAAACTTAATGCAAAATACAATAAGGGCCCAGTAAGACAAGTCCAGAAGACCAAGAAAACACCTAAAGTACAACATTTCAAGTTATCTCAAAGGCAGAGTTTTACACAAGGAGTTTTGAAAAGGGGAGGTTACAAAAGCCACAAGAGAAAACATTTAGTCCAAAATTTAGTCGAAGTGGTTTTTTTCCTTTTAGACACAAAAACAAAGGGACATCTGGCTGGCTCAGTTGGAAGAGCATGAGACTCTTGATCTCTGGTTGTGAGTTTGAGCCCCATACTGGATGTAGATATTACTCACATAAATAAATTTTTAAAAAACTGAAAACACAAACAGGAATTTAAAGGTGCCAGGGTTGTTTGTTTGTTGTTTGTTTGTTTCTGGTGTTTCCAGAGTTTGAACAAATAGGAGGAAGTAAACAAAATGAAGCAAGTAAACTCAAGTTTAGACACTTAAATAGTTACATGACCAAATCCAAATCAAAGAAAGGTGATAATTAGGATAAATGAGCAGAATCTTAAGTAAAAGTGACAGGGGATAAGAATTTCCTGGCAACTTGTCAATTAGTTTAAGAGGTGTTTAGGAAGTGTTTATGAAGACACAGAGAGAAAATAAAGAGAAATAGCAAAGTAAGTAATAAAGACAGTAATTTACAATATCCTAAAAGCTTCTAAGAGAAGGAATAATGCCCTATAGCCCCATGAATGAATCATTTAATGTGGTAAAACAATTTTCCAAACTACAAGTAAATCTCTTAGGGTTCTTTCTGATTAAATGCAATTCTAGTTCATTTAAAAAACTGATTATTTTTTCAGATAGAAGTTATATTACGACAAGAAAATTTTTACTTAAACTTCTGAACAATTTAGCCATTGTTCACGAGCCCTGAGGTGTTTAAAACAAATTTAGTAATGAAGGCCTCATTGTGTACTGCTCTTTTAAATCCATTTCTTGCCCAATGTCATTTGAATGCTTCACAAGTATCATTTGACCCCAAAGCTGAGAAGCTGACATTTTAGCAAATTCACCATTTTACCACTAGGTGGCAAAAAAGCCCAAGTAGTATCTGTTACCAAAGCTAGTACAAAATTCCAACTACTTGAACAACCAGAATGAATTTCCACCAGGTGTCAACCAAGAGGGGAAAAAAAAAAGAAAAAAGGCTGTTTCCCACTCAGATACACAAATTCAGTTTTAAGCATAGCCATCTAAACTTTATTAGAGATAAATGGCCTGCCCATTAACTCTCCAAATAATTTGCATATTTATATATAATGCTGAAGCCAAGAAAACTACCTTGTCAACTAAAATCCAACGAAATTGTTTCTTCCCCAAAAAGCAAGAAAACAGTAAACCAATGAGAGCGGTCAAAAATCTTCCAGTGTATTTAATTATGAATATATAGTTCCAGATTCCTATTTTTCCATCTACATTTCTCTTAGAAGCAGCTCTGTTGATTGCAAAAATCTAGAAAAGTTTATGCTGTTATGCCTTGAATCCCAGTGTGAGTTTATGAAAACATTGCCATTTGTTACCAAAATGTTCACAATATAAATTTACTTGTCTTTGATTAAGAGGATTACAATGTTGAACAGTCTAAGACCGTTGGACTTATAAAAATTAATATTAGAACTTTACAAAATTAAGCTTTATTTATATACCACATCATGCTTTTTAAAAACCATCTTACAGGCTTCACTAATTTCTAACAAAGATTTTCGATTCTGTTGTGAACATGAGGTCAGTTAAAACACTATGTCATGTTGCCTCTTATAAAGTGGTACTTTTTAAGGCCAAACTCTATTTTTAATCCTCTGGACACAGGAGTTGTAATCATGTCATACCCTGCAAATCTAGCTGTAGGTGGTGTCTTTAAAAAGCCTCTTTTCTTCCTTCTAGGAAGTGGTCAGGCCTTTTCCCCCCTGGCGTCATCATGCAAACAACTTGGTTGCTTTTCGTTTCTATCTAATTAAGAGATGGAAGAAAAAGCAGTCGAGGAGTAAGCAAAACCTATTGATTAAAAAAAGAAGAAGAAGAAGAAAAAAAAAAAAACTATTGATCATAGTTGCCTCTCTTTCTTGCTCCTTCTGGTCTTCTCTTGTAAGGTTCCTTTGGCCTCGACTGAGCTCCCTTCCACTCTGCCTACAACGCACTGGTCTTTTAAATAATCCAAGCCAAGAATGCTCTTGTCTACGAACATTGTTTCTTGTCTAGTTTTTATTACGTTTTCTTTTGAAATTCGTTAGATTATGCTCGGCAACCAGCCGCTTGCCCAACCGGTTTCTCCCCTTCCCCCATCTTTCTTCACACATCACTTTTTCCTCCTTCCATCCAAGTAGTGGGCAAAACCCTGCAGCGCCGGTAACGCTCGCTTCGGTCTGGTCACTCAGCAGTTTATCCCTACTTGGTTTTGCAAACATCTCCCCACCCGGCGCTTGTCCCCCAGTGCCCCACTCTTTCATTATCTATTAGAGTGTGCTCGGTAAGGGGCTCCAGATAGCACGTCGAGGGTTTACGGTAGCCTGCCTACCAATAGGAGCCCACAATGAAGAGAAGTCAGGTTCAGCCTCCCGACAGCCCGTGTCTTCTTCCCTTAGCTGTACACCTACTGTACCCGCGAGCGAGCGAGGGAGCGAGCCGGGCGCGGGAGGGGACGCGCAGGGAGGGCGGACAGCAGCCGCGGCGTGCGCATGCGCACTGGGGTTGTTTTTCACAAAGCTGCTCTTAAAGTGAGCTGGCAGCCTCCAGCCGCCCGTCTTTGTAAGGAGACCACTGAGACTAGCAGAATCGTGGAGCAGCAGCCTCTGTGCTGCCCTGACTTTTTAAGAAATCTCAATGAACTATTTGTAAAGAATCACTGATCTTGCCTGCAAGCTTTTTGCACGGCAAAGACATCGATCAGTGTTAGGTGAAGATCACATTTTATATGTGATCTTGACTTTTTTTGTCTTACATTATATTTTTATAGATTTTGTTATAAACATGGTGCTGGGAAAGGTGAAGAGTTTGACAATAAGCTTTGACTGTCTTAATGACAGCAATGTCCCTGTGTATTCTAGTGGGGATACAGTCTCAGGAAGGGTGAATTTAGAAGTTACTGGGGAAATCAGAGTAAAATCTCTTAAAATTCATGCAAGAGGACATGCGAAAGTACGCTGGACCGAGTCAAGAAACGCCGGCTCCAATACTGCCTATACACAGAATTACACTGAAGAAGTAGAATATTTCAACCATAAAGACATCTTAATTGGACACGAAAGAGGTAAGTTTTTATATTATACAGAAATCATTAGACCTTGATTTTCTTTGAAAAGTACCTTTTCAATTTTCCTGAATTCGTGTTAATTCTACTCCTGGCATAACACATAGCAGTTTGATAAAGATTAGCAAAGTTGGAAGATTGGGATTCTCCTTGACATTCATCGTGTGTTAAGCCGTAATGCATGCAGGCATCTGCAAAGTGACTGCAAACTGCACTTACTCAACTACCTCTGTCTATACCCGGCTTGGTCTGTGCCATACGCACTTGGAATACATTTCTATCTTACTTGTAAATTCTACTTAAATCTCATTCAATAATTTTACTAATAAGTTTTCAAATGAATTGCTAAAATCTGCAGTCCAATATTCGATTTTTTCCCCTTGTACTCTGCAACCTTAGATCTTAAAAAACTAAGCTTCAGTGAAGAAATGGAGTAACATTTTTAAGTGGGTAAATAGGTGGTTTTCATTTTTAGTATTGACACGCAAAATATTTTAAAGAATTGATCGTTGTTCTTTGATAAAGGATTTCTGTGGCTTATTTTGACATATGGCATCAACACCCCACGTGTTTTTTCCCTATTCTTTCCAGATCCTTTATAAATTTACATCAAGCATTCTCTATTTTAAAGGATAGTGTCTATCATTATGATAGGTTTCAAATCAGTTTTAGAAGCCATTTCGGGTCAGTAATTTTCTTTTCCGAGTATGATGCCTAACTTTGGAACGTGCATTCAATGAAACCTGTGCCAGTCAAATGGAATTGAAAAGTATTCGGCACATTGGATTTGATTTTTGGTTAGAAAAGGAAGATGAAGGGTTGTCAAGGGGAGAAGGGGTCCTAAGATTTCCAATCTATTGTTTAAGTGGTTACATTGTGGAAATATAGGAGACTCTAAGCTTGTTTTTCTAAGTTTCCACCCTTTGTTAGAAGCGGTTCAATCCTGTTTCGGACCAGTTCTGGGGGGTGGTGAGGAGGGGCGCTTGTTCTGCTCTCAGCAGATTGGTTACACGCGTCAGGTGGTGGCGATGACTTAATTCCTAGTCGAAGAAGAATATAATGTTAAAACTGGTTATGTAATTTTATGCTTCTCCTTTTTCATGCAGTATTTAGTTCAAATGTTGAGGATTTTCAAAAAGTACAGGACATCTTTACCTTTTTTAATATTAAAAAATATACATCCCTGAGGAAGTGCTAATTGAACTAAGGCAAGTGTCGAAATGAAGGATGCTTGGGAGTTACAGCATTTAACTCATTTTTTTTTTAATAGATTAAGATGAAATCAGTTCTTTGGTTGGGTTTTCACGGTTACACATAGGTCATTTGTATTCTGAAATAATTTCTAGTTAATCCTTCTGAGCAGTAAGACTGATGTTAAATGTAAATGCCTAATGACAGCTTTGGTATTTGTTGAGAAGCAGGCACACGAGTTTGTGTTTGAACCTTTCTGGACATTGCAGCTTTTTATCAAACGGTTAAGAAACAAAGGTTTTTAAGGAGCTGAGGTTTGCAGTGGGATAAAAGTAGAATAACGACTTATGGGGGCAAACGCAGTTTGATTACTCGATGATTTCACGGTAAAGAAAATTATGTACCCCGTACCCCAACGAGATGCCCCTCAACCCCTGCAGGGCGCGGACGAGCTCTTAGCTGGAATAGTTTCAATGACTTAAAAGTGGGACCTCTCAAACTAGCCTGGTAACTGAGACCCCGCCCCGGGCGACCGGCGATAGGCGGAGCCGCGTTTGTTAGCCTGTTGCTAAGGCGATGCCAGGCTCTGATTGGATTGGGCGCGGGCGGGTGGGGAGAGTGGGCTCGCGCCGGTTGGGGCGAGGCTTGGAACCGGCGTGCGCCGGTAAAGGTCCCTCCAGAGTGGCCGCCCCCGCCCGTACTCGCATCCCTCCCCGAGGTTGTGGAGGCGCCGTGGTTCCTGTCACGGAATGTTGTCGCCCCTCACCTCGGCTTGCTTGGGGACCCCAAAGAAAACGATCTTGGGTTTCAGCAGAGTAGAGGGGGAGAAGCTCCTGCTGGCCTTACAGGTGCCGAACGGCCCTGGGCGTAACTTCAGCTGACAATTCTATTCTGAAGGAACTTGGGTAGGCAGGGTTAGGACCCCATTTTCCTGTTCTCGGCTGGAAGATGTCAGCTGGCTTCTGTAAACGCTCATTCCCTGAGCTGAAACAAAGCGTGTTGTGTGGACCTATGCAGTCCCCAGACCGGCTACCTTGATTTGACCTGAGGGACTGACCGTAAAGGCTGGCCAGGAGGAGAGGGAAAAGTGCCACTGACAACGAAAGCTGGGGTCGGGACCTTGGCGAGTATTCCCTGGCCCCTCCCCATTGTTTCCCAGGGACTATGCAGCCCTGCCCACCCCCCACCCCGCCCCAGTTTCCCTCACCGCAACTGTAAAGGTGTCAGGGTGGCCCGAGCCAGATCGAACCGGTCACCGGCTGGGGCGTGTAAAGCGGAAACGCCGCGGTGCGGTCGCCCCGCCCCCAGTCCAGCAGGGTAGGCTGCGCGAACGCGAGCGCGAGCGCCGCGCGACGTATGCCGTATGTATAGCGGGTCGCGCGGGCGGCGGCGGCGCGCGGGCGGGCCGGCTGGGATCTGCTCGCGCCGGTTTAGGCCGGTCCTCTCCTGCTCCGGTCTAGTTCTTGATTGACAGCCCGGCACTTGTTTACCACGGCGCGGCCGCCGCAGCTCGCCTCAATGAGACTGCTGAGCTGGCACAAAAAGGGAGAGAGAAGGGAAGAAAAGGAGAGGGAGGCAAACTTTGGGCGCCTTCGAGGGGAGCGAGTGTACATGGCCCCCAACTCACCAGCCAATTTTCAGTGCTGAAATTCTTTCAGAGGATTTGCACAGGGGACGAGGAAAATAGTACTGAGATATGAGGGAATCATCGTGGGTTTTGAATAAAAGTATCCACATATAGACGCGCTTTTTTCCTTTTCTCCCTTTGATGTAAGGGAAGCATCACGTTTTTTGTGTACCTTCGATACTTTTTGGTGAGGGAAAGTTAAATGATTTTACCAATCCCGTCTCCTCTCGTGGTAAATGATGGTGTCTACACTAAAAAGTACGTTAATAATAAGACATTTATGTAATTATAATATTTAGAAGGCTAAGAATAGTCATTTTAAGAATCCAGAATCCCCGCCCGTATTTTCATTAAGTATATTTATTATGGAGAAATTTTTAAAATAAGCTCTTTGGCCGAAAGAAATTGGTTATAAAATGAAAGGTCATTCATCTGGAAATTGGAAACAACCTAATTGGAGTTCATTTTTCAAGGATGTAGAACATGTTTCCCCGTAAGCAGGCAACCTTTAAAAGATCTTAAAGCTATTTAAGGGTTTTTTTAATATACGTATGCAAATTTTTAGCTGTTGCTAGGACAAACTGAGTGTGGTCATCATTTTAGGGTCAGTAAAGAATTTTTATTTTTAGCTTTGAAACTGACATTAAAATCACTGTTCCGTTTTTCTTTTTAACGTCAACATTTGACAAAGTTTTCTAATGGTTTTAGAATTATTCATTTAATCTGTATCAAAACTGACAGACTTGAAAGGTTTACCCAGTTTTTATTACATGTCTCATAATAAGCTTAAACCATTGGAGACCAAGATAACATGTTAGTGTGAAATTTGAGCTCTTCCTCTTTTTGTTGAGCATGTACTATATTGGATGCAGATCCTGTAGAGTTGGCTCATATACCATTAAAATACTTGCCTTTGGGGTAGAAGTGTTAATTATCCCCATCTTACAGATGAGGCAACTGAAGTCTCAGGATTTGTATTTCACCCAGGGGAAGTAACCAAAGTAAGAATTGGCATTAAGACCTCTCAGACTACAAAGCTTGTGGCCTTAATTATTATAGGAGTATCTTTAAAGTTATGCCACTATGAGGAGTGTGTAAAGGTTTAACGTCAAGCTTCTTTTTCCTTTTTCTGTTTGTTTTAAGATGATGATAATTCCGAAGAAGGCTTCAACACTATTCATTCAGGAAGGCATGAATATGCATTCAGCTTCGAGCTTCCACAGACGTAAGTATTATAACAGGCATTCTTCATAAACCTCCATTCTTTTAAAATTATTCTAAATTTAAATATTTTTAGTTTAAAAAAAAAACCCTTTTCATTATTGAATGTTGCTAGAGGAAAACAATACACTGAAAGAAGTAGCTACTTTTTAATCTAGCCTGGCAAAATTATAGAAAGCAAAGCTCAATTCTTAGTACTTTGTCTCAAGATCTGTGAGGTTTTTAAAACTTGAATAGTATTTCACCTAACATGAGTGAATTAGAAGATTCTGCTCAAATAGTAAGCATTTTATAAGTACTTTATTTATCATCAATTGGTATTAGCAGAAACATAGAACATATCAAGTCTTTTCTGCTAATGCTAACCAACAGCAGTAAATTAAAAAGATAAAAATAATTAGGAATAGATTAACTTTAGAAGTGATGTTCTTTAGATACGGATTCAGCTTCTGTGCAAAGAGCTAATTGAAAAGGTCCCAAAAGAGATACTATATGATCTGAACTTAAAAGGAAACACCCATCATGTACCTAAATATAAGGCTTGGAATATAGTATGGAAGAAGAAAAGAAAGTGGTTTATTTTTAACATAAAAATAGATCGTTAAAAAAAAAAAAATACTCCCCTCAATTTTTTAATATCTTTGATAATTCTAGTACTTGAGTTAATGCGAATAGTTCATAAATGGTATTTTTCAGAATATTCTATTTCCTCCATGCCCTAATCTACTTTTTAAGAGACATACTGCAAGTGTGAATATAATGCTAATACTGGGCCTGAATATTTTTCAGGGTGAAGGTAATTTAATATTTATATGTTTTTTAAAAATCTGTAAACCAAGGTCATTTAACTTTTTTTAATGTTTATTTATTTATTTTGAGAGAAAAAGAGGGAGAGCGAATCCAAAGCAGGCTCTGCACTGTCAGCTCAGAGCCGGACATCCCACAAACCGTGAGGTCTCGACCTGATCCAAAATCAAGAGTCAGATGTTTGACTGAGCCACCCAGGCACCCCAAACCAAGGTCATTGAAAATAAAGTCTGGAAGACTAACTAACATAAATACTGCATTTTATTTTTCTGTGCTATACACATTAATACAGGAGTCTAAAATACAAAAATATCTGTAAAAACAACACTACTTCTCATGCTAATCTAAGTTAGCACTTTACCTTATACATAACTGAACCCTGGGCATTTTTCTAAGGAAATTATGAAAGAAGAAAAAAAAAAAAACTAAGCCTACCGAAATAAAACCTTCCACAATTAATAAAATTTGGGAGAATTGAAAAACACTTCTGATTTTCTTGACACAGATTAACAGAAATGTTTCTTTTTCTTTTTAAACCTATAAAGTTAGAAAACCTGGCCAAAAAGAGTTAGAATATGAGTAAACTAGGAAATGGGAAACCAGCTTTTTAGAGTTTCAGTAGACCTATAAAATGCAAATTTTTTTAAATTATAACAAATGACCTATGCCTTTTCTAGACCTTCTTAATTAGTTACTACAAAAAGAGATTTCTAGCCAGTGGGTAGAATTTCTTAATAGAAATACTTAAACCATTCTTAACTTCATTTTTAGATTAAACTTTTGATATTTCAAGAATTGTTCATTTCCAAACTTGCATAATTTTGCCACCAGCATTAAAAGTAGCTTCTTCTTAGTTTAAAGGGATTGTATTCTTCTGGCTTTTTTAAGCAAAATTACTATAATATTAACTGTTAGCTATTGTCATTTGGAAAACAGAAGATTTTTTTTCCCCCAATGACTTATCCCTTTGGAAATTAAAAAAATTCTATGTTTGATACCTCATTGATAATAAACAGTGCCCTGTAGTAACACTTCTATATGCTGACCTGCTGTATAATTATTAAAAAGAGGTATAAAATTAATATATTGAACTTTATATTCTGCACAGACCACTTGCTACCTCATTCGAAGGCCGACATGGCAGTGTGCGCTATTGGGTGAAAGCCGAATTGCACAGGCCTTGGCTTCTACCAGTAAAATTAAAGAAGGAATTTACAGTCTTTGAGCATATAGATATCAACACTCCTTCATTACTGGTAAGAATTGACTGAATTCTTCATTCTTGTTTTCAGCATATAAATATTAAAGAATAATCACCTAAACTATGCAATACGTATAAATTTTAAATTGTGATTTATTTTAAAATTCATAACTATTTATTTTTTAATATTTATTTTAAAAATACAGTCAAGAGCACACAAATTAGCGAAAAGTATGCTCATATTTTCTGACATTGTAATAACTTCAGCATATGGTATGAAATAACTCTTACTCAAAAGATAACAATAACAAAAAATAGATCTGTTCCTTGGATAATTCTAGCAGGAGAGGAACAGTAGTATCAGTTATTATTATAAGACCATATCACTTACCATGAAAAGATCATAATCTAAAATTCGCATTGCATTCTTCCAACATAGGGATAGTTGTCAAATGTTGGGGAGATTTTGTCACTTTGATGAAAAAACAATTCCATTTTAAAAGCAATTCTTTTTAATTGCATTTTTCCACAAGATTCAAATTTGACTTTAAAAACTTTATTTGGTTTAAACAAATGATAACATCTTCAAGCAAATAACATTAAAAATGAGAGTTTTCCTTTTTTCACATAATTGATTGTTACATTCTTAAAGAAAGATGTTAACATTTGGGATTATAACCAAACTGCTTTCTAAGCTGCCTTTTTTTTTTTAAAGGCAGTTCATGTGGAAAGGGTTTTTTTGTTTGTTTGGATGGTTAGTTTTTACTGTATATATAAAACTATGTTTATGGAATGTGATGTTAAACCTTGTACCCCTTTTTTTAATTGAATGGAAATTTATATATAAACAAAAATAATTGTATAATTCAGGAGCCATCAGTTAGGTTTTTTTTGAAGTACATTTGGATACACTTAGGAAAAAAGCAACACTGCTTTTAATTTTAATTCTCCAAGAATTTGGGATTTTTATATTAAAACATTGTTACTGTCCCAATTTCATGCATTGATCTTTTTCTCCAAATTTATTTCTTACAGTCACCCCAAGCAGGCACAAAAGAAAAGACTCTCTGTTGCTGGTTCTGTACCTCAGGCCCAATATCCTTAAGTGCCAAAATCGAAAGGAAGGGCTATACCCCAGGTACGTATGAGATGGCTTCCCAAGGAAAACGATCCTTCATTTAGCTTTTATATATAAATTTATGGAATGTCTCTAAATGCAAACATAATACAGTATTCTTTGGTAAAGTAACTCAGTTTTCTTTCATAAATTGGAATGTAGTGTCCATTTTTAAATAGCTACTGTAAATGAGTAGTTCTTTTTCATAATTCTAAATTACTTCCTGCTTTTGGGACAGTTTTTTGTCCATGTAGAGCAATGAACTTACATTTTAAGTTCTTAAGAATCTACATTTTTGGGTTTGTTTTACCTTTTTCTGCTTTTTTAACAGTAGATACATATTTTTTTTTCTCTAGGTGAATCAATTCAGATATTTGCTGAGATTGAAAACTGCTCTTCCCGAATGGTAGTGCCAAAGGCAGCCATTTACCAAACACAGGCCTTCTATGCCAAAGGGAAAATGAAGGAAGTAAAACAGCTTGTGGCTAACTTACGTGGGGAATCCTTATCATCTGGAAAGACAGATACCTGGAATGGAAAGTTGCTGAAAATTCCACCAGTTTCTCCCTCTATCCTCGACTGTAGCATAATTCGTGTGGAATATTCACTAATGGTATGTATAGAGTTAAGGGTTTGTTGTTGTTATTTAGTATTAAAGTCATGAGGATATTATTTTGTCTTATATCCAGGATTTGATTTTTATATTCCATATATGATATATAAAAATATATGTAAATACTGAATTTGGTTTATAATTAATCGTTTACCTCACGTGTAAACGTACTATACAGTATTATACGTAACTAGAGAAATTTTTCTTGTATGTTTTACGTATATATAACTAAGAAATAAAGTAAATGAAGGCTTCAACATTAAAATTGGGTTATTAGTTTTTAAAAAAGAAATAATACTTGGAATTCTAAACGTAACATCTTTTTTCAATGTTTAGGTATATGTGGATATTCCTGGAGCTATGGATTTATTTCTTAATTTGCCACTTGTCATTGGTACCATTCCTCTACATCCATTTGGTAGCAGAACCTCAAGTGTAAGCAGTCAGTGTAGCATGAATATGAACTGGCTTGGTTTATCCCTACCTGAAAGACCTGAAGGTAATTTGATAATGCATGTTTAAGCTTAATCTCTTAATATTTTCAAGAACATAATTTTGCTTCTAATATTTTATAGATACACTTTTGTCTATACCTGCAGACAGTACATGTGTCCCTAATGTTAGATTTAAAACTTGGGGCACCTGGGTGGCTCAGTTGGTTGAGCGTCTGACTTCAGCTCAGGTCATGATCTCACAGTTTGTGAGTTCGAGCCCCACGTCGAGCTCTGTGCTGACAGCTCAGAGCCTGGAGCCTGCTTCAGATTCTGTGTCTCCCTCTCTCTCTGCCCCTCCCCTGCTCACGCTCTGCCTCTCTCTGTCTCTCAATAATAAACATTAAAAAAAAACTTTAAAAAAAATAAAAATAAAAAAAAAATAAATAAAACCTATATCCCTGTAGTTTTGATCACAAAACAAAAAGTTATATTTTTTATCTTGACATTCTTTTTTAATATCTATTATTCTGTGTATTTTGACATGCATAAGAACATGCTGTTCGAATTGCGTGTATCTTTTTCCTTCAGCACCACCCAGCTATGCAGAAGTGGTAACAGAGGAACAAAGGCGGAACAATCTTGCACCAGTGAGTGCTTGTGATGACTTTGAGAGAGCGCTTCAAGGACCACTGTTTGCTTATATCCAGGAGTTTCGGTTCTTGCCTCCACCTCTTTATTCAGAGGTAAGCACTAGCTCCTCAAGTATGAAATAGGCTAGCTCTCCTGGGAAATACTATTGTAGACTTTTTTAAAAACGTAGTTCAGTTTTGATTAGCATCATATTAGAAAAATAATTTAAAACAACAGGATTAAGCATTAAATTATGGTTGTCCAGATTTAAATAAGTTTCATTCTTAACTTTAATAAGTAGGACTCATATTATTGGGGAAACAGGGATAGTATCCAGTCTCATGCTCACAGAATGTCAGTTAAAGGAATAATTCATTTTTTTAAGCTTATTTATATTTATTTTGAGAGAGAGAGAGAGAGCAAGCACATGCGGGGAAGGGGTAGAAAGAGAGCTTTACAGAGAATCCCAAGCAGGTTCTGCACTGTCAGCGCAGAGCCTGATACGGGGCTTGAACTCACAAACCATGACATCATGACCTGAGCCAAAATCAAGAGTCAGATGCTCAACAGACTGAGTCAACCAGGCACCCCAGGACTAATTCATATTTTAAGCATCAATAGAAGTGGCATTTTGCAACCATAAATTAATTCAGTAGCTTTAATTCATCTTACTCATCAGCCTTTTCCAGTTTAATTCTTGCATATTTTAACAGTCATAGGGGAAAAGGACATGTGCAAAAACATGTTAGACAAACATTTCTATTCATCTCCCATTGATGACCACCAAGCATGTAGGTGAATAAAACATGGCCCTTACTTGAGAGAAGCTCACAGACTAGTGAGAAGAACAAATTTAGAGATGAAATATTCCATAATAGTATGATAGGAATGCATGCAGTTCATTTGAGAACAGTTCATTAGGACTTGGGAATCAGGAAAGGCTTCCCTGAGAAGGTAATTATTAAGTCAGATCTTCAAAATAAGTAGTCCTCAAAAAGTAATATAGTCCAGGCAGGAAAAACAGCATGTGGAAGGCAAGGAGGCAGGGTAGAAAGCCGGGAATTTCGGGATACTTCAGAATATATCTTAATATATGTTTGAACAGGGGCGCCTGGGTGGCTTCGCTGACTTGGCTCAGGTCATGGTCTCACAGTTTGTGAGTTCAAGCCCCTTGTTGGGCTCTGTGCTAACAGCTCAGCGCCTGGAGCCTGCTTCAGATTCTGTGTCTCCCTCTCTCTCTGCCCCTCCCTTGCTCGTGCTCTGTCTCTGTCTCTCAAAAATAAATACACGTTAAAAAAATTTTTTAAAAATACATATATGTTTGAAGGGCTTTAAAGTTGCCCTTGATACCAGCATAATACCAAATAGTTTTGTAAATCACTGGAATCAACCTAATCCTTTTGGTTATCATAGTTTAGCAATTTTACTACGTATTATTACTCTCAAATAAGACATAATGGGATTGTTTCACTCTGCAAGAAATTGCTCCTTTTCTCCCTTAACATCATTGCCAGAAGAGTGTGTTTTCCTTTGAATGTGGTTAATAGGAGATCCACTTTACTCATTGAAATGTAGAATATTTAGAATTTGTTTTTGTAAATTCTTATGGTTTTCTATCCTAATATTCTATTTCATAAAATTTCCCTTACAATGTTAAAAATGTTCTCCCACTTACAGATTTTATTACATTTTTACACTGATGTTTCTGTCTTAAGTCAGTCACTACTGATTTGATCTGAGGCCTTCTGGCTGTACAACAGGCATTTTAAAAGAATGACAATCTAAGCAATTTGTAGTAAAATTCTACTTCCTTCTTTTAAAGTGAACTAAGATAATTAAGGGAATTTAAAAACTTTTAAAACCCTAAATTGTTTCAAAGTGTGATTTAATAAATAGCCGCATGGGGGGAGGAGTTCTAGATTGTATTACAGTGATTTTTTTTTTGTCTCTTTTAAGTCATTAAAAGGTAGATGCTTTTTTTCCTCTAAAAATGTGTTTTACCTAAAGTTTCTGAGGCACTTTGGACTGTGCCACATTTAAATACAAGTAAAAATGGGTGTTGCCCAAACGATGTCTCACAAAAAGGAACGTATTAAAGGCAGCTATTTGCCTTCCTATGTCAATTCTCTTTCTAGCTGAGAAACAGCTGAAATATACTCACGTTGCTTAAATGTATGTGCATATGAAAGTCACTGTAGAAATGGAGAAGGTGGGAAGACTGTAGAGCATTTTGGGTTCAGCATTATTTCTTGATACACACTGTTTTTCTAGGCCCTCTGGGGTTTTACACAACTGCACTCTTCTCAAAGCCTAGAAAAGAGAGGAGTTGACTTTTTTGTAAAAGGATAAAAGGGATACTTCATAAAAGGAGATCATTGCTATGAAGATGTTTTCCATTGTGTATTTGAGTCTTCGTTCCTACTAAGTGTGGAGTAAAACAGCATTCTCTGATAAAATTTCACCATTACCTTTTGGAAAAGAGAACTATTTGGGCATACCTTTATAAATTTTATTATTAACCTAGTAATTAAATCTAAGACACTTTATAGATAATACTAGTATCCTTTCTTCCCTTAAATGCTGCGTATGTTCTTTCTGATTAAATTCCTCAGTGGTACTCAAAATGTTAGTCATTAGCTGCATTTTTACTAGACCTTATCAAATAACTATTTTTTTTTCACTTTTCTTTTTAGATTGATCCAAATCCTGATCAGTCAGCAGATGATAGACCATCCTGCCCCTCTCGTTGAAGGAACTGTGTTAGATCAACTTGATGTGGGTTCTGAACTGTATCTCTTCCCAGCTGAGGACAGAGAAGTATCTTGGAGACACGTTTTCAGAGGAAGTGGAATTGCTTTTGCCCAGAAAAATGGCAGATACATGAAACAACCAGTGATCATGCTTTAGAAGCCTACAGCAACATTCTGGGACTGCTCCAACATGCTTGAAGATCTAAGCTTTTCTCCTTTAAAACAGGCACATATTAAGAGCAGTCTTCTTAGCCTATGGTCATACGTGTCAAGACACCACGTTGTAAAGAGGGATGATTTCCTTCTTTTGATTTGAAAATTTGCACATGCTCAATGCTTACATTGTGCAGTTCCGATGTCACTACAGCTTTTTTTTTTTCCATTTATGCCAGACTCTTGATACTCTTTAAAAACTTGTTTGTGGTCAGCACAACAAGGAACAAAAGAAAGCTTTGAAAAAACTTTAACATGAAAAAAACGCACTGACTTTTTTTTTAATTTAATATAGCCTGGACTTTACCTGCGTATGCACATGCTCAGAAATGTCCTACTAGGCTGACCATGTATCACCTCTTCAGCTTGGATCCTATTGTGGATTTATTTACAAACATCAAATGCCTTCAAGCCAATCCTTCTTGCTGTATGTTTTGCAGCCTACTGTAGTAGATACGCAACAGATATGTGGGAAAAGAGATAAGAGGAGGAAGCTAATAAGAGACTTTGTCAAGATTGTATACCTTCTTGGTTTCTTTTAAGAATTTGTTGCCTTTCTACTATTACAGCAAAGCAGCATTTTGTTACTGACTGCCTAAAATCACTTAATCTCAGGTGAACGCATCACTTGCCAAACTGTTGGAATGCTATTTGTGTTTTGTTGCACTGTTGAGTTATTTTTTTGTTTTGTTTGTTTGGTTGGCTTTTTGGAGAGGGAAATTTGGAAAAGGGACATACACAAAAGTGATAACCCACCCACATTCCCTTTTTATCATTACATATAAGAAGAAACTAGCAGAGCTAAGAATGGAGTAAAGAAAGGCAGTATGGCAGGCACCAGCAAAGAGTTAAGGGCTTGTTGCTCTTAAAAATGATTGTTATTTTTATTATTTTAAGAGTATGAAAATTTTCCAGTCACTGGAAAGGAGGAGAAAGTGCATTTATTTTTGTACGGAGTTACTTAATTACCTCCAAAACACCTATGTTGGAAATCATTTTTGCTGGTGCAAAGTGTTTTAATGAGCAGGAATATGTACACACACACATACACACATACACATTAGTTCAATTTATATATTTCGTGTCCTGCTCAAGCTTCTCAGAGCTTGAAAACCCAAGTTTATTCTAAAAGTATATAACTTCAGAATTACAAGTATACTAGAATATGTGCTGGGATGATAACTGTTTTATATTTTTGTGGGGTTTTTTTTAATGAAAGTATTTTTTCCATTACCTAAAGAACATTTTGCTAAACATGAGAAACAACTCACTTTGAGTATATATAGATAAGGGCAACCACATCAGTAAATTATAGTTTATATTAAAGATAATTTACAGTTGGCTCATAACAAATATACCAGCATTCATGATGACACTTAAAAACTGCATTTTCCAAGGTACCAAGTTTACCGATCGTCTTACTTTGGAAGGAATTCAGCTCTGATGTTTTTAATGAAAATCAGCATCTCTGATATTGCAACATACGTGTGAAATGGGTGTTACATCTATCCTGCCGTTTAACCCCACAGTTAATAAAGTGGCTGAAAATAATAGTAACTCTGGCTTGGTGCTTGACCTGGTTAAATACTGTCTTAAAGCTTCATACAAAACAAATAGGCTTTTCCATAAGTGGCCTTTAAGAAAACATGGAAGACAATTCATGTTTGAAAAATGCTGACAGGGTGAAGAAAGCCCAGCGTAAAAATGAATCGCGTTTTAGGTGATTCAGTAAAGGGTTTGGGCTCCCGTAGCAAACTAATACTAGATAATAAGGAAATGGGGGTGAAATATTTTTTTATTGTTGTTAAATCATTTTGTGAATGTCCCCCTCAAAAGAAGCTAATGGAATATTTGGCATAAAGGGCATTTGGTGGTTTTATTTTTGTTTGGGAGGGGGGGGGTGTCTGAAAATCCCTTTTCTTTTTTCTCTTATGTCTGACTAGGGAACAATTGTTGATATGCATAGCATTGGAATACTTATCATCATATACTCTTATAAATAACACATGAAACAAGAATGACCAATATTCTAATAATTGGCACTGGGTCACAAAATAAAATGTGATTAAATTTTGAATCTATAAAACTTTATCAAATAAAGTTTTATTTTCCCCATTAAAAGTTATTTCTTTACTTATTTAGAGGCATTACTTTACTCTTTTCTAAATATTGGTCAATTCCTGACATAAGATGTGAGGTTCACAGTTGTATTCCAGTATTCAAGATAGATTCCTGATTTTTCAATTAGGAAAAGTAAAATCCAAAATGTTAGCAAAACAAAGTGCAATATTAAATGTTTGCTTTATAGATTATATTCTATGGCTGTTTGTAATTTCCCCTTTTTTTCCCCCTGTTTTATTTGGTGCTGAATATGTCCTTGTAGGCTCTGTTTTAAGAAAACAATATGTGGGAAATGATTTAATTTTTCCTATTGCTCTTCCTTGTGGAAAATAAAGTGTTTTGTTTTTTTCTTTTTTGTAAAATTGTTTGGAGATTTATTTCAATCTTAATCATGTTAGTAATTCGTCATACTTGCAAACATTAAGACTACAATTAAACCCTGTTTTAAGCCATGCTAGGTAAGAATAGTTTCTAGATATCAAAGAAAATCACTGAAGACTTACAGGAATTTTTAATACTACTTATCAGTGTTTGCCTTAATAATTCACCAAGTTACAGATTTTTTTTTTTTTATGAAACATAAGTTGGTTAAATAATTTCAAGTCCTCTATATGAACCAAACTTAACCAGGTAGTTTCACTTTGAGGTACCAATTCCCTCTTGCTGTGAAGTATCTAAGTTTCTAGTACTTCAAGAGCACTTACATTTAAAAGATGTATTAACTAACCTTACAAAAATATTTTTCCTGAATTTTAAAATAACAGTATTTTTCTTAATGTGAATTTTAGTGATTCATAACATCATAGGTACTTTGGGGATCACATTTAGAAAAAAAACTTAAGTATTTATACATTTACAGATTAGCTATCAAGTTGTATATGATTGCCGCATATTCTCAAACATATATACACATAAAAAGTGTTTTACAAAGAAGCGTTTAGACATTATACATTTATAATCAATTTTATGGAAATAAGAGCAAGGAGCACCTAGGTGACTCAGTCAGCTAAGTATCTTACTCTTGATTTCAGCTCAGGTCATGATCTCATGGTTCATGGGATCAAGCCCCAAGTCAGGCTCTGCACTGACAATGCCAAGCCTGCTTGGGATCCTCTCCCTCTTTCTGCCCCTCTGCGCTCTCGCTCTCTCTCTCTCTCTCTCTCTCTCTCTCCTCTCAAAATAAATGAACATTAAAAAAAAAAAAAAACCCAATCTACACAATGTCTAGACAATAACGAATAAAAATGACTGAGGAGAGAGGAATAATAGCATGAAAAAGAGAGTTCTATGTTTTGCTTTCTATAACTTTAGATGTAGCCTTGAACAGGATGTGTGAATTTTGATGTCTTCATCCACAAAGTAGAAAGTAGCTATCCAAAGTCCACTTCATCATTGAAGGCACAAGGTTGTAATATATTTTTAGGTAAAGAAATAATGCTCTAAGTCCATTACAACATTGGAAGTTAACCATGTTGCTTCTAAATTTGCATTAGAATACTTTGAGGCTGAGTTAAGTACATGTCTCAAGTTACATACAATTAATTGACTGTTACTTGGCTTTGCTTTTGCATTGTCATCTATACTTAACCAAACCCTATCACTAATTAGGATTTACTGAATGACAAGCTCAGTATATTTATCAGGATTTTTTTACTGTAACAGGAAGAAACTCAGACTAGCTTAAGTGAAAAAACAAACAAACTGTATTAACCAGTAATTCCAAGGATGAACTATATATATTAAGCACATTTGGATCCAAAAATCCAAATAATGCTGTGGAGACACACTCTTGTCTCTCACCTCTGTTAACTTACCCTTTTTCATATTTGCCTTATTCTTTCATTTCAGATGGGCCAGGAAAGATGACCCCAGCTTCTGTAGCTCCTGGAAGAAAAGCCATCTGGACTCTCCAAATCACTTGTTAAGGGCGATTCTGATTGGCCAATATCTGGGTCATGTCTCATGCCACATAGAATGGGTTTCCCAATAAAAAGAAATCTGTTTCCAGAAGAAAGGAGAAAAGAGGTTACTATATATTCTTGCTATTTCAAGTGTTGTCCAAACCAGCAGCAATGGCGTCACCTGGGAGTGCATTAGAAAAGCAGAATATCAAGGTCTACCCCAGAATACTGACCCAAAATTCCTGTTTACATGGTTCTCAGGTAATCTGTAAGTACAGTAAAATTTAAGAAGCTGTGTAGCGCACCAAAGAGACAAAGACAAAACAGGCAACTTTGTTTTCAGGAGTCCCAAGCTGTAACTGAGTTGAGGATTTGGAGTACTTGATAAGTGAAAAATAATTGTGGCATTTTAAATCTCAAAGCCTGTTTATGGCTTGATATTTTTGAGATATAACTTTTTAACTATAATAATTGGTGGCAATTACACCTTCAGAATTCCTATATCAACAACAGTATTTCTCACAACATCCATATCTGAATGATGAAATATTTTGCCTTTTTATGTCTTGATTTCAAAATCAATAGGAGATACATTTTTCAATACATGAGAGAAAAACGTACTGATAAAATTAATTTGACTTAACTTACTGATAAAATTAATTTGACTTTTGAGGAACTAGTCTAAATAACCAGGAAATGCTGTGGTAAATACATGAGTATGAAAAGATGACTTCAAATCCAAGACAGCTAGTAGTATAGAAAGCGAAACACACCAGCCCAACTGGAAATAGAACCAGTATCACTGTCTTTACTGAATAGCACAAAACTAACACATAAGGACAAGAATATATTATTTTCAAACCAGCTTCACAGACACCAACTTTGGCAGATGGTGTCAAGATATTATAAAGCCAGAAAAGGGGGGAAACATTGCTTTAGAATAGGTTCTAGCATTTGTATGTTAAGGTGTATAGCCTAATGTGATTCAAGAGAACAAGTTTATGACATACTAGGAATTTCTAATACATTGTAGCTAATTCTAAGTAGAAATGGATTTTCCTACTTCTAAATTCAAGACTTACATAAGTTCTCAACATCAATTTCCAATCCAAAAAAAATGATTATTACCTCTGGCACTGGTAGGTCTCTGGGAATGTTAATAAAGTTAAAATAGTGTATTAAAACATCTTGGTATAATTTAGAGATCTATTTACTAGTTACACAAAACAGTCTTACCAGTGAACAGAAGAATGTGAAAGATTAAAATACACTGTCCTAAGATGATAAATCTAACAGTTTCTTCTAACAACTGATGAAAGTCAAATTATTACATTCTTATTACTTTAGATGACATGAATTTTTGCCAAATGAAAAGCTATCTGATCCTTACTGAATATAGGAAAGTATATGAATTAGATCATTTTTCTCTAATGAATTAATAGTGTAACTAATGATAGAAATGCAAAAAATTGTTAGAATAAGCATCCAGTTTCTGCTTTTTTTTTTTAAGGAAATCAACATTTCTACCTCCTAGTGCAAGGCACACTTTTTTTTTTTTTTTTTTTTTTTTTAATTTTTTTTTTTAACGTTTATTTATTTTTGAGACAGAGAGAGACAGAGCATGAATGGGGGAGGGTCAGAGAGAGGGAGACACAGAATTGAAACAGGCTCCGGGTTCTGAGCTGTCAGCACAGGGGCCCGATGCGGGGCTCGAACTCACGGACCGCGAGATCGTGACCTGAGCCAAAGTTGGAGCTCAACCGACTGAGCCACCCAGGCGCCCCAAGGCACACTTTTATAATGTACACATATACATGTGTACACTCTTAATAAGTCTGAATCCCGAAAGGTTAGTACTCAAGATGTTTAGATCAAAAGGAAAATAACAGGAAACTAAGATATAACACACGCATCATGTAAACAAACAGGATGCTAGCAGCCTACAAAAGCATATCCAGAGCCCACAACAACAAAATCGCACATGCATTCTTCCCCAAATTGTTAATTCCAAAATTAAAACAGCAAAGAAAAAAATGTTCACTCTGCTTACTATTCTTCCTCCTATGAGGAGAGTCAACTTTAGGAAACCCTTGTGAGGAACCAGCCATAACAGTGCATGCTGTGTAGAGAAGTAGTGGACAAATGCCTCAGACTGATAAGCTTTTATGAGTGCCTTGAGCAGACTGACCAGGAAAGCCCAATAAACTCCTTCATTACGCCGTCCTCTGTATTAGTTTCCTACTGGCTGCCTTAACAAAGTACTTTAGACCAGGAGAGTTAGAACAACTAAACTTTGGGGTGTCTGGTTTAAGCATCCAACTTTGGCTCAGGTCATGAACTCATGGCTTGTGAGTTCAAGCCCCATGTCGGGCTTTCTGTTGTCAGCACAGAACCCATTTTGGATCCTGTGACACCCGCCCCCCTTGCCCTCCCCTGCTCATGTTCTCTCACTCGCTCACTCTCAAAAATAAAATAAACATAATTAAAAAAAAAAATTTATTCTCTCACAGTTCTGGTGGCTAGAAGTCCAAAATCATGGCAGGGCCATGTTCCTTCTCAAGTCTGGAGAGGCAGAGCTTTCCTTTTCTTGCTTCTGGTGGTGGCTGGCAATCTTTGGCAGTCCTTGTGTTATAGATGCATCACTGGAATCTCTACCTCTTTATCTAATGTCCATCTTCTCCCACTGTATCTCTGTCTCTTCTGGCTTTCTCCTTTAAGTCTCTCCTCTTCTTACATAGACATAGTCATAATGGATTAAGGGCCCACCCTACTCCAGTATGAGCTTATATTAACTATTTATATCTGCAATGACCCTGTTCCAAATAAAGTCATATTCTGAGATATTGGGGATTAGAGTTTCAACCAATCTTTTTGGGAGATGCAATTGAATGCATAACAACTTCCTTTCCTCCAAAAGAGAAAACACGGTAACAATGTAGTACCTATAAGGAAAAGCTACCTATTTAGAGGAAATACAGTTAGCCATTATTCCTCACTTTATAGAGCAGATTTAGCCCTGAGCTGTAAAACCACTATAGATCAAAGGAAACATTCCTTCCCTCTCCCACCCCTTTTCCCTGATGAGATACTGTATTGGGTGAGCACTCATATGGGAGACAAGGAAACTAAGTTCTGGTCCACAGACACTAAGTGGCTAAATGAACTTCAACAAGGCATCTGACTTTCCTGGGGTTCCATTTCCTATTTCCTACTTGAACAAACTCTAAAAAAAAAATAAACTCCTCTTGCAGCAATACCTTTCTATTCAGAGAACGTTATATAATTGAGTTAAAATACCATAACCTTGTGCCCAGACTCTGGACTTCAAGACTTTATATTGTAAAACTTGTAATTTCCCTATATTTAAACCAACATGGTAGCTTAAAACTTAACACAACTGAGTTTCACTCTAGAAAAGAATGTATGTAAGCTGCTGTTTTATTTCAAAACAGTAAGAGCTCACCATATTCTTTTATAGCTAGCCATGATATCATCCAATAACCATGGTGTTTTAAAAAGTGCATTGTTGGGTCCTGGCTGGCTCAGTCAGTTGAGCAACCCACTTCCGCTCAGGTCATAATCTCACGGTCCATGAGTTCAAGTCCCACATCAGGCCTACTGCTATGAGGGCAGAGCCCTCTTCAGATCTTCTGTCTGCCTCTCTCTCTGCCCCTCCCCGACTCATGATCTCCCAAAAATAAACATTTATAAATAAATACATAGATATATTAAAAATAATAAATAAAATAAATAAATAAATAGCATATTATGTCAGGAATTAAGAATCCTAGACCCCCATCTTCCTCTAGCAAGTTGATCCCCTTGTACATATCAGTGACCTCTCTGGACCTCTGTTTCTTCAATCTTCACCATTTAGAATGAAACTTTACCATGGCTTCTGCAGTTTCTTCTAGTCAAATAGTCTACTAGGCTACCTCTTATTCAAAGGGATGACATTCATCTGAGACACTGCTTTTAGAATGCCACATAATCAAGCTATGGGCATACCTTGGAGATATTGCAGGGTCAGTTCCAGACCATATCAATAAGGTGAATATTGCAATAAAGCAAGTAAAATAAATTTTTTGGTTTCCTAGTGTATATAAAAGTTATATTTACACTACACTATAATCTATTAAGTATGCAAAGCATTGTGTCTAAAAAAAAAACCAATGTGTACACCTTAATGAAACAGTAATTTATTGCCAAAAAAAAAAAGGTAACCATCATCTGAGCTTTAAGCAAGTAGTAATCTTTTTGCTGGAGGATGGGCTGATGGCTGCTGACCAATCAGGCTGGTGGTTGCTGAGATTGGGGTGGTTGTGATAAATTCCTTTTTCTTTTTTTCTTTTAATGTAAACATGGGACTCGAACTCACAAGAGTCACATGCTCTACCAACTGAGCCAGCCAAGTGCCCTTGGTTGTGGTAATTTCTTAAAATAAGACAGCAATGAAGTTTGCCACATCAACTGACTCTTCCTTTTATGAGTCATTTTTCTGTAGCATGTGAAGCTGTTTGATAGCATTTTACCTATGGTAGAACAATCAAAATTGAAATCAATCCTCTCAAACCCTGCTACTTCATCATCAACTAAGTTTACATCATATTCTAAATCTCTTGTCATTTCAACAGTCTTCACAGCATCTTCACCAGAAACAAATTTCATCTCAAGAAACCATTTTCTTTGCTCATTCGCAAGAAGCAACTCCTCATCTGTTAAAGTTTGATAGTGATGCTGCAGCAATTCAGTCACATCTCCAGGCTCCACTTATAATTCTAGTTCTCCTGCCATTTCCACCACATCTGCAGTCACTTCCTCCACTGAAGTCTTGAACCTCTCGAAGTCATCCATGAGGGTTGGAATAACTTCTTCCAAACTCCTGTTCCTGTTGATATTTTTACTTTTTCTCATGAATCACAAATGTTCTTAATAGTATCTAAAATGGTGATTTATTTCCAGAAGGTTTTCAATTGACTACCCAGATCCATCAGAGCAATCATTATCTTTAGTAGATACATACAGCGTAATGTATTTCTTTAATAACTAAGACTTAAAAGTTGGGGCTCCTGGCTGGCTTAGATGATATAGCATGTGACTATTGATCTTGGGGTTGTAAGTTCAAGTCCCACATTGTGTATAGAGATTACTTAAAAATAAAATCTTAAAAAATAATAATACATCTTTGCATACACACACACACACACACACACACACACATACACACACACACACACAATTACTTGAAAGCTCCACATGGTCAGCAAAGAGTCCAATGAGGGGCTCAATCTCATGAACCATGAGATCACGACCTGAGCAGAAATCAAAAGTCAGATGCTTAACCAACTGGGCCACTCAGGAGTCCCTGGAGTGGCACTTTTTAATTTGCTTCCAGAACTTTTTCTTTTCATTTACAACTTGGCTAACTGTTTAGCATAAGAGACCAATCTTTTGGCCTGTCTTGACTTTTGACATGCCTTCCTCACTAGGCTTATTTATTTCTAGTTTTTGATTTAAAGTGAGAGACCTGTAACTCTTTCATATGAACACTAAGAGGTTATTGTAGGGTCATTACTTGGCCTACTTTCAATAATGTTGTGTCTCAAGGAATAGGGAAGCCCGAGGAGAGGGAGAGGGAGAGGGACGGGGAACAGCCTGTCAGTGGAACAGTCAGAACACACACAACATTTATGAATGAAGTTCACAGTCTTATAGGGGTGTGGTTTGTGTTGCTCCAAAAGAATTACAACAGCAACATGAAAAATTACTGATCACAGATCACCATAACAAATATGATAATAATGAAAAATTTTGAGATATTGTGAGAATTACCAAAATGTGACACAGGGACAACGAGCAAATGCTGTTGGAAAAATGGCCCCGATGACTTGCTCGACACAAGGTTGCTGCCACCAACCTTCAATCTGTAAAAAACACAGTGTCCACAAAGTGCAATAAAGTGCAGTGTAACGAAATGAGGTGTGCCTATACGTAATTTGGGATTCATGTGGTTATTTAGGCAAAAATCTCTCTCTTACTTAAGGTAACTAAAATCTTCCCAATTCTAACATGAAGATATGTATTTTTACCTATAGCATTGAACAACTGTAATATATACTCCTAATGCTAAGATATAGATATAGATCTGAAATATTTCATGACATGACTAGTAAATAAGGAATATATTTGGTTTTCTAAAACTTATCTAGCAAACATTAATCCACAGAGTAGCCAAGTCTTAGTTGGTATAAGGGTCAGAAGAGAGTAAAACTTCTAAGATCTGGCTCTTATTCAGGAGCAACTGCAAAGTCACCTGCCTGCTCACTTATGGGAAAGATACCAGTGACTCTGGTTTACATAAATGGAGGGAGGAAGGTGGTAGGCAAGCTGACACATTCCTTTGAAGGGAACTTGAATATTTCTCTGTTCACCTTAATGTTGTTTACTTCAAAGATAATCTCCAATTTAGTGTTAACACTAGATTCTCTCAAGACGAAAAAATGAACCTGGGATATTTCCATTTGGGACAAGGCTGCTAAGGTACACAGTAGAAAAACCTGGAGAAAAACAGCCGTATACAGTTTGGACTACAATCCCCTCTTATTACATAGTGAAATTTTCTTCCAAAATACCCTGGGCTCAGCTCTAATGGAATACAACATAATAGAGTTTTGTTACCTTAGGGTATTATCTATACCATTCTATGCCTCTTTGACAGTTAGCTTCTTGATTCAATAAAGAAGAAGAAAATTGGTCCAATTTAAGGAAAATCTATTAACTTGTTTAGTTCTCTAAGGTACTATTCTTCAGCACATTGAAGCACTAGCTAACAAAATAACATCATAGAAATCGAAAAGATCTGACCAGGTAGAACTGGGAGTATATATTCTTAAATTAGGGGAGAGAGTGTATGTCTGTCTGCCTTAATCTTCTTCCTCATAAACCCACGTAGAGTGATTTCTGGAACTATGGCACATGTGTATTTTGCCTTGGCTTGTCATATAAAATACCCTCCTATGAAGCTCCTATAATATGCCAGGTACTATGCAAGGTCTCTTCATGTACGTCTACCTTATTTATGCTTACAGTCACTTTCAAAGACAGTTGTTACATGTATTTTTCAGTTGGGAAAACTGTTTTCAAAAACGGTTAAGCAACTGTCTCAAATCATACACCGGTCAAATTAAAGACTAACGATTCACATCCAGGACTATCTGGATTTAAAGTCCTGGTATTTTATGGATACCTGGCTAGCTCAGTTGAAAAAGCCCCGGACTCTTGATCTCAGGGTTGTGAGTTTGAGCCCTACATTGGGTGTAGAGATTACTGAAATAAATTTTTTTTACTATGTATTTATTTTTGAGAGAGAGAGACACACAGAGTGAGTGGGGAAGGGGCTGAGAGAAAGGGAGACACAGAATCCAACACAGGCTCCAGGCTCCAAGCTGTTAGCACAGAGCCTGATACGGGGCTCGAACCCACGAGCCATGAGATCATGATCTGAGCCGAAGGTGGTCACTTAACCAACTGAGCCACCCAGGCGCCCCTGAAATAAATGTTTAAAAGCTTAAATAAATAAAATCCTGGCATTTTATTATAACATTAAATACATTATTAAATATATTAAATATATAATATGCATTTAAATTAATATATTATTAACTCCTTATCTGACTCAATTCTTTGTCTTCAGAAAGCCCCAAGATAGCATAAAATTCATTGATCCACACCAGGACTCCACAAGAACTAGACATTAGAATGGCAAATACTGCTAGCAGAAGAGAAGAGGTTGGAGGATCTAAAATATTGGGTACAGTTGTGGGCAGCTCTGAGCTCCAAAGGGAGGAGGGAGAAATTCAAAGGCAGACCAACCACACGTTGTCTTCACAAAGGTAGACCCAACCGTTAGCTGCTAGTACAGGAAGAAAGGTCACTGAGAGCAGAACTGCCAAGAGAAAGCTGAGGTAGGCCCAGGAGAAAGGACCTGCTTCCAAAGGGAAAACTAGGTCATAGTGCAATGCTCTCCCAGGATCCCTGCCCACTGGGAATGCCCCAGTGAATGTACCTGGACTAGTATGACAGTCAGATGACTCCTCTGAAAACTGAGCTAATTAACCCCTTCATGTGATGGAAGGAATATTTCAGCTTATCATTTCTTCAGTGTATAAGTAATAAATGATGATCAAACAATCAATTAAATGGAAATGGGAAAGCTGCTGGACTTTAAAACATCTCTGATGCATAGTAGACATTGTGGATTTTAAACTTCTAACATTCATCCATTCTATCATCAACCAACAAATGATCATTTCACATGACACTTAGTTCTGTGCATGCCCTGAGAAAATCAGAACTAAATCCATCAAAGTTTCAATAGTCTCACACCATCATGCCACTTGCTATTGCTAGATACTTCAGGGAAATGATTGTTAGCCCTTTTCTTTCCATCCATCTCTCTACATATTTTCTCAAAGAGATCATTCACTTCCTTAGCTTCAATTATCAACCCCATGATAAAAACTTTCTAAAAACTATTATTTCTAAAATAATCCTCATCCTTCTGCATGGACCCAATCCCACCCCCATAACTTCCCTCTTTATGGAATTTCTGATCTCTGTTCAAAGATCCATTCTTCTCACCCTTTCATTCCATGTCTCAGTTATGAAGTCCCCTCTATGCCAATCAGTTATGAAACTTTCTCAGTCTTTTCTGTAAGACCTCCATGGTACCTGGCCCTTTCCCTCAAGCCCCATTGCTACCCTCCTCGTCTGGGTGTTTATCCTTTCACACACTTCATACTTCTTTCCACCAATTCCAAAATCCTAGCTTAAGCCTCAAATTCTCCATACAGTTTTTGGGCCATTCCAATCTTCAGTGATCCCGGCCACTCTGGAGTTCTCCCAGCATTACTCTACCTACCTCACAGCATTTGTTCTAGTTTATGATTGCCGCCCAGTGAATATTTCATCCTGCCCCACCCAACCCCCAACCATCACAATGCCCAGTCCACCTTGGACACAGAACAGATGCTCAAAAAATACTTGGGCAATGATTAACATCTCAACACTGCTATCTGCTGAATCTGTTCCCCCCCCCCCCCTAATTAATATGGTGAAGCCCTAATGCTCAATAGGACTATCTGAAGATAGGACCTTTAGATGGGAATTTAAGGTAAATGAGGTCAGAAGGGAGGTATCCTAATCCGGTAGGAATATGGCCTTAGAAGAAGAGGATAAGAGAGTTCTCCTCCTGTTTGTCTCTCTGTCTTTCGCTGCCATGAGGACACAGCAGAAAGGCAGCCATCTGTAAGTCAGAAATAGAGCTCTCACCAGAACCCAGCCACACTGGCATCCTGATCTTGGACATGTCAGCCCCCAGAACTGTGGGAACATAAATATGTATTGTTTAAGGCTCCCAGTCTATAGTATTAAGGTTTCATCCTCATAAAAGAAAAGAAGGACTACCACATGAAGTACTTTTTTTTTTCTAGATGTGAGGTAGCAACTCAGAGGATGATCATACTTAACGAAGTTTCTTCCTAGCGGTGTAACTTCTAAAGAAGGTGTCTCTGTCCAGCTGTCTATATCTCCTTCAGTGTAATAATTTTCCCCACCGCACCCTTTTAGCCATGAGGTATGGATGAGCTAATAAAGAATAAGCCCTGGTTAGCTCAATCTTGTCACACTGGCCACATTTAAACATTTAAGGATGGGCAAATGACCCAGTGCTGACCAGAGATGTATATAAGACTTTAGTGAGGATTTCTGGGAAATTTCCTTGCTCTTACCAAAAAGTGATCAGGACAGATACTCTCTTTGCCACAGGAACTACTATATGTGGAATTGCTTCAGGTGTTTATTTACAGTGTAGGAAGCCAGGCTAAAAATGAAGCAGACAATCAAAGAGGGGCCGAGCTGAAAGACTCAATGGGAAATAGAATTGTAGTCTTGATCTGGTTATGCCTGAAGCCTGATCTCCCACTGCACTCTATTGAGCCAGTAAATTTCCTTCATTGCCAGTTTGAATCTGGTCTTCAATTACTCACAACCGGAAACATCTTTCTTATAGAAGGGAAAGCCAAGCTAAGCCCATTAAAATGAGGATATTATTATTCACAGGAGAGAATTCAGAACTTTTCATTCTTTATGTCTCAATCTGACCCAATTCATACCTGAAATGCTTTCTAAGGACATTTGTAACTACTTTACAATACTGTATCTTTCTGTGAATGCTGGTCCATTCCACAGCCTAAGGCACTGTGAGTACACTAAATTGACATTACATTGATTTGTCCTCTCAGAACAACAAACTAGAGCCTCTGATCGAATAGATAAAACAACAGAATAAACATTTGAAGATGCAATGCAAAGGCATATCTTTAGGAGGACCAAAACTCTACTAAGAAGAATTGAGGACTAATCATAAGACAACCGAAAAAAGCCTGGGTCCTACAAAAAAGCAGAAACAGAATCAGCAGTATAAAAACTGTGGAAGACAATGAAGTAGCAGGAGGTCCAGAGCCACATATTTTTGTTATGGTTGAGATAACACACTTTAGCTAAATTCTGTTTCTGGTTCCAAGCCTAATTAAAAAAAAAAAAAAAAAAAAATCATTCTCAGTAGAAAAATTCAAAGAAGATCTAACAACCACAGATTAAGATCTATGAAGAAAAGTTTAAAGCCAGGATAATATAGCCCAGGGATCACAATACCAAGTGCTTTCAGTGACCGGGCAGGTACTGTGTATGAGCAGACTGTGTGTAGTGGGGAGTGGAGAGGACTGAGAATTAGTGCTCTGTTCAAAGTGCACAAGGGGTACTCCGCTTCAGTTGATTCCTGCCCTGTAGAAATATTAGCCTTGTGTTGCCAGATTTTCTATTTTTTTTCGAGAGAACCTGGAAATGTGAGGGTGCCTGGGTGGCTCTCTCGGTTAAATGTCCAACTCTTGACTCAGCTTAGGGTCGTGAGTTCAAGCCCCACATTGAGCTCTGTGCTGGGCATGAAGCCTACTTAAAAGAAAGAGAAAGAGACAAAGAGAAATTGGAAATGTGGGTATATAGGGAGTATGTGTGTAAAATCAGCTAATCAGGAAAATAAAATAAAATAAAAAAACACTGCTCAGTCCAAAACAAGGAAAAAGAAAAAAGAAAGTCAGTGATCCGTTTCTCTGAGCTATTCTGTAGAGAAGTCAACTTAAAGGTTTTTCCAGCTTTTTCTGACCACAACCTAAAATAAAAAATACATTTCATGTGGCAACCTAGAACAAATATACAAAATAAACATAATTGAATTAGAGAAAAAAAGTTATTTTAAGGGTTGCACTTGATGGGGAACCTGGGTGGCTCAGTTGGTTAAGCATCCAACTCTTGATCTCGCCTCAGGTCATGATTTCACAGTTCATGAATTCAAGCCACACACCAGGATCCACACTGAAAGCATAAAGCCTACTTGGTATTCTCTCTCTCTCCCTTTCTCTTTGCCCTCCCACTTCTCTCTCTCTCTGAAAATAAATAAACTTTTTAAAAAAGGTTGTACTTGATATTTTTATTTAATTTTGTTTTATCTTATCTTATTGCATTATACTTTATTTTTTTAAAGCTGGTTGTGACTTTTTTTTTTTTAATTTTTTTTCTTAATGTTTTTATTTATTTTTGAGACAGAGAGAGACAGAGCATGAGCAGGGAACGGGCAGAGAGAGAGGGAGACACAGAATCAGAAGCAGGCTCCAGGCTCTGAGCCATCAGCACAGAGCCCGATATGGGGCTCGAACCCACAGACTGTGAGATCATGACCCGAGCTGAAGTCAGACGTCCAACCGACTGAGCCACCCAGGCGCCCCTGGTTGTGACTTATTAAATAGATTTTATAACTCATGAATAGATTATGATATAAAGTTTAAAAAACACTCCTATTAAATTTTTCTTCAAATTCCTCTATGCATTTTTTAAATTTTTTTAGAGTTTATTAATTTATATGTGGGAAGAGAGAGCACAAACAGAAGAGGGGCAGAGAGGGAAGGAGAGAGAGAATTCCAAGCAAGCTCCAAGCCGTCAGCCCAGAGCCCAATGTAGGTCTTGATCTCATGAACCGTGAGATCATGACCTGAGCCAAAATCAAGACTGGGTGGGACTCTCAACCTATTGAGCCACCCAGGCCTCCCCCTTCTATACATTTTTTAAAATGTATCTTTCCTTCTCTTCAAAGAACAGCACAAGAAGGGAAACAAACCTGTAAATGTTGCTTGAGGAGTGTAGGTCAGCAGAGATGACAGTAATAGCTACCAGGGGTTGAGCACTTTTCCAGGAGTATGGTTCAGCCCATGTGCTCTACGACCACCCTGCAGGATTCTAATCCCAGCATGGCCACCTACAAGCTGTGAAACCTTAGGCGAGTTACTTAACCACTCTGTGTCCAGTTTCCACATCTGTAAAAAGGAGATAACAATGATACAAATGCCTCATGAGGCTTTTGTGATGATTGCTGTAAACTTAAAGCTGTGCACGTATAAGACAATGTATCACACATAGCAAATACCACAGTAGAAGTGTTTGCCATTGTCATCAGTAGTACTTCATAGAAGTTATATTATTTAGCTTTCCAATAATCATCAGGAACAGTATAACAGAGCCGTTAAACGGTCCCATTTATAGCCGTTAAATAGTCCTGTTTATACTTCAACAAAGAAGTAGGTAGGAATGGCTACCTTTTATTCAGGGCATCCATCCTTCATAGGTGACTCAGGGGTGAACCCTAGCTGGTAAGGTGATCACAATAAACCTTCTCCCTTTCTCTGTGATGGCTTTAAGAAAGAGCATGTGAATTACTTCTGGCCAATGAACCACATGGCATCCAGGAAGTATTTCTCCCTTAAAGTGAAATGGAAGGAGAAAACATCCTATCTTCTTCCGCTGCATGTTGTTATGTCTAGATGTGATGCCAGAAAGGGCAGCATACCTTTAGCAATCATGAGGGAAACCAGTAAAGAACAAAGGGAAAGGAAGACTTGCATATACAGGGAGAAGGGACACCATCCCCATTACAGATGGGGAAGGTGAGGGATAAAATAGGTATAGGATGTTTTCAAAAATGACACTCAGGGGGCGCCTGAGTGACTCAGTCGATTAATCTCATTTTCTCGGGGTCCGTGAGTTCAAGCCCCCCATAGGGCTCTGTGCTGACAGCTCAGAGCCTGGAGTCGGCTTTAGATTCTGCATATCCCTCTCTCTCTGCCCCTCCCCCACTCATGCTCTGTCTTTCTCTCTCCCTCTCTCAAAATAAATAAACATTAAAAAAAATCACACTCACAAAGTTGTCCATTCTTTACCCATTATGCTACAACAGACCTATCCTAAAGAACGTCAATTTTTTTTAGTTTATTTTTATTTATTTTGAGATAGAGATAGAGAGCTAATGGAGGAAGGGTGGAGAAAGAAGGGAGACAGAATCCCAAGAGGGCTCTACAATGATGGGCTCAGCAGACTCAGTGCAGAGCCTGATGCAGGACTTGAATTCACAAACCGTGATATCATGACCTGAGACAAAATCAAAAGACTGACGCTTAACTAACTCAGCCACCCAGGTGTCCTGGAACACCATTTAAAAAAAAAAGAGGGGCGCCTGGGTGGCTCAGTCGGTTGGGTGTCCGACTTCAGCTCAAGTCACGATGTCGCGGTCGGTGAGTTCGAGCGCCGCGTCGGGCTCTGGGCTGATGGCTCAGAGCCTGGAGCCTGCTTCCGAGTCTGTGTCTCCCTCTCTCTCTGCCCCTCCCCCGTTCATACTCTGTCTCTCTCTGTCTCAAAAATAAATAAATGTTAAAAAAAAAATCAAATAAATAAATAAATAAATAAATAAAAAAGAAATGTTTATTTATTTTGAGAGAGAGAGAACGGAGGAGGGGCAGAGAGATAGGGAGAGAGACAATCAATCCGAAGCAGCCTCCACACTGTCAGTGCAGAGCCCGACACAGGACTTGATCCCACAACCATGACCCGAGGTGATATCAACAGCCGGATGCTCAAACGACTAAGTCATCCGGGCACCCCAAAGAACATCATTTTTTGTTAAATGTCCTGAAGATATGGGAAACATTTCCAGAATCAGTTGTCCATCTCAAGACCTTTAAGGTTACTTAACATGGTCATTTGTTGGGGGTAGGTAGGTTGTGATCCTGTCAATATGTACAGTATTGATATATTTACTTTATGCCATACTCTGCTACTTTGTACATGTTGATTACTTTGCAGCTATTCTCTTCTTATTACATGTCTATAGATTAGTCTCTCTCTAACTAGGCTGTCGATTCCATAATTATTCTGATGAACAACCTTAAGCCAAGGTGTTATTGACTAATAATAGATTAACAAATCCCTGTTTCCAGACTATGTTTTTAACATGCGTCTTCACTAAGAGAATTTAAATACTCTGTAATTACAGAGACTCTGGCAGGGATATAAGACATATTAAGGGTGCAAAGTGACCATTTTGACCCCTAAAAATAACACCCCTTAATCAGCTGCCTTGGTCTCTGAGTCTGACATTTTTCTTCTAAAACCTAGCAGGCATAATATTCTCCATGGCAACCTCCCTTATTATTCCAGTGAACGCAAGAATACCTAAATAAAAAAGTATTACATAGGCATGATGTTTAAGTATAAGTCACAGGGCACCTGGGTGGCTCAGTCGGTTGAACGTCCAACTTCAGCTCAGGTCATGATCTCCCGGTTCACTGACAGCTCCGAGCCTGGAGCCTGCTTTGGCTTCTGTGCCTCCCTCTCTCTCTCTGCCCCTCCCCTGCTCACACTTTGTCAATCCCTCTCTCAAAAAATAAATAAACATTAAAATAAAATTCAAACAAATAAAATGTACTAAGTCATTTCACAAAGCTAAAACAACCTCATTTGGTTTTTTGAATCAATATTTTGATTCTAAGAAACACACTTTTATTTCACATTTTAACAAGTCTTAAATTGGTTAGTATCTTGCTACCTTTGTTGATTCTGGCTGGAATCATGATGCACTTGCCACTGACTGTACACAAACTTTTAGTTATTTCTGGAGGCAACACTGAAAACTCTAAACCCATGTCATCTTAGGACCCGTTGTGTTGCACTTGTCCAAAAACCTTCTGATGATACCTTTTGGTAAGATGAAAAAAGCCACAGGGGCACCTGGGTGGCTCAGTCGGTTAAGTGCCTGACTCAGGTCATGATCTCACAGTTTGTGAGTTTGAGCCCCGTGTTGGGCTCTGTGCTGACAGCTCAGAGCCTGGAACCTGCTTCAGATCCTGTGTCTCCTTCTCTCTCTGCCCCTCCCCTGCTCACACTCTGTCTCTCTCTGTCTCCCAATAATAAATAAATGTTTAATAAAAAATTTTTTAAAGATGAAAAAAGCCACAAGCATCAAAACTTATAAATAGTGTTAGAAGCTTGGGAGCAAAATGTAGAACAATCACAGTAAAGTTGTCTTTTTGAAAATGTTGCATTAACATCCATAGGCATTGCTAAATGCAATTCAAGAGTAAATCTGAAAAGCTGGACTCTAAAGAAATTTTCAAAACACCCTAACTAATTATTTGGTTTCTATTTTCCTTTTTCTGTATACAAAAGTAAAATACAACAAAATGTATATCTAAGTCTAAAAGACCTCTTTCAAATGTCTTTAAGGTCGTGAATTTAAGCCCCACATTGGGCATAGAGTTTACTTAGTAATTATTTTTAAAAAGCCAACCTAAAAAACCACACATATCAAAAAAAGCAATAATTCTACCTTATAAAAAGAACTAGGTCATAGTTTAACTGGCATCATTTTTTCTTTTTTTCTGTTTTTTTCTTAAGGTCATGTTTATTATTTCCAAATAAATATCCACATATTCTAACACCATTTATTTTTTAAAAAGCTATCCTTCATTGAATTACCTTAGTGTCTGTGTAAACAAACAAAAAAATCAATTGGTATTTTGAATGTGGGTCTATTTCTGGACTCTTAATCTTAGCCATTGACCTAGATGTCTACATATATTTCTTTTTTTTAAGTTTTTATTTTAATCACCCAGTGCTCATTACGTTAAATGCACTCCTTAATCCCCATCAATTATTTCACCCATCCCCCTACCCATCATTTTTTTTCTTTCTTAATGATATCTAAAATAATGGTGCATTTGCAAGTCAAAGACATCTTGAAGTCTATGAATATGTTATTCACAGAAGAGCAAACAGGATGAGAAAGGCTAAATGGCTTACACACACACACACACACACACACACACACACACACACACACACAGTTTCCACAGGACTAGAAAATGCATCTTTTCCATGCACTGCAATATTTTGCCTCTCCTTTGATGAGTACCTGGGCATGAACTAGTTTCCTAAGGTTCTCTCTAATCCAAAGATTCAATTTGGAGAGTATATTTGCCACCCGTAGACTGTTATGTGTATTGTTTCTATAAGACATAGTGCATATGAAATGGAAAATGACATGGCAGGGGTAGTTTTTTCTCTTAATGTAAATCACTCTGAAGGAAGAACGTGATTGTCCAGATTGTAGGCAGGGACTGCAGTCTGTAAGACACAGATTGTATATGTTAGAGGAAAAGCCACATTGCGCACACGTGCTCTGTCTGCTATGACACGTATGCTCCGTGGGGTCCTATCGGCCCCTGGAGAAAGTTGTGTGCTTTTGCTAGGCTGACGTGCAAAACACACAGTGCAAAATGTTCTGATGATCTGATGACTATGTTTCAGAGTTTAGCTTCAGTCATCAATTGTGTAAAGAACAGATCAAAATCTTCCAAGATCTTAAAATGTGAAAGTGCCTTAAGGGAATTCTAGTGTGATCCCACAGTGTTTGTTAGCTCAGATTCTTACGAGCTCCTGCTGGACTTGCAAGTAAACATTTCTCTGAAAGAAAAAATACCCTGAGGGAAAAGTTGGACACAATATTAAGAGTTCCTGGACTGTGTGATGGTGCTGAAGTACTTGGAGTTTAAGAGATGAGTCTAGCAAAGATTATACACCTCTTAGTCCACATGGAGAATGCAATGCTTTAAATTAAAAACAATAAATCTTCCTAAACTCCAGTTTTCTGCCAATAATGATCTGGAAACTGAAACACAGATCATTCATTTGAACAGATCTATGAAAGGGAAAGGACAAAATCCAAGAGAATTTTTCCTGTCATGAAGCCTTTGAGAGCAGTTTGCCAAAAGGACAGTTTCTGGTTACACTGACTATTGAAGTGGGGTCTTTAGGAAGTGGGGGCAGGGACAAGAGAAAGCCTCATGGATTGTAAAGAGACAAACAGATGGGCTCTCAATCAGACCAATGCCATTAACACCTTATTCTAATTTGATTTTACCTTCTTTTTTATTTATTATTTTTTTTAATGTTTTATTTATTTTTAAGACAGAGAGAGACAGAGTGTGAGTGGAGGAGGAGCAGAGAGAGACGGAGACACAGAATCCAAAGCAGGCTCCAGGCTCCGAACTGTCAGGACAGAGCCTGACGCGGGGCTTGAACCCACAAACCTCGAGATCATGACCTGAGCCGAAGTCGGACGCTTAACCGACTGAGCCACCCAGCACCCCTGATTTTACCTTCTTTAAAGCAAGTTATGAACTATTTAACAAACTAATTTAGGGTTAGATGTTCTGTCCACTGTGATCTCAGCAGCTAGTTGAATTTAGAGATTTTTAGATGATAATTTATTCAACACAATTTCTTGCCAGTTCTCAATTATAAAGTATTATGTGGAATCTCTAATACCCTTAAATATGAATTATTTTTTGTGTGAATCTAAAATATTCAGGCCCTGTACCAAAGCATCAACTTAAGTTCTTTCATTTGTACCCCTCCTTCAAATAAAGTAATTTGGTACCTATACCAAAATAAATAAATTTTTTAAAAAATAAAATAAAATAAAATAAAATAAAATAAAATAAAATAAAATAAAAAAGAGGCAGCTGCATGACTCAGTCGGTTAAGCATCTGACTCTTGGTTTCAGCTTAGGTCATGATCTTGCAGTTCATGGGATCGAGACCCGGTAGGGCTCCGTGCTGAAAGCTTGGGATTCTCTCTCTCCCTCTCTCTCTCTTCCCCTCACCTGATCTCTCTTTCTCTCCCAAAACAAATAAATAAACTTTAAAAAAATAAAATAAAAAACAAACTTAAAAATAAAATAAAGTAATTCAGGCCCTGTGTTCAAGAAGAGGAAAAAATAATCATCAGCCAAAACACTTCTAAGTTATTGTCAGTATTTGTTTGCAATTGGCCTACTTCCTCTTAAGGAAGTGTTATATAAATAATCAGGAACATATCTCAGTTGTTCTGGGAGATTATGTCAGAGTTAAAAGAAGAAAACCTTGAGAAGTATCTTTTTATGAAGTTTAGGCAAAAAAAGTGTTTTTAGGAGTTCCTGGCTGGCTCAGTGGGTACACACGTAACTCTGGATCTCGGGGTTGTGGGTTTAAGCCCCACGTTGGGTGTAGAGATTACTTACAGATAAAATCTTTTTCTTTTTAAGGGTTTTTTTGTTGATGTTGTTGTTGCTATATTTTTCTTTCCTGTAGTGATAGGCGGCTTTTAGAAAGCATAGTTAAAAATAATGCAACATAAAATTTGATAATGGACAAAACCCCTTTTCCAAATCAGTTCCCTTTTCCCTTATTATCCATACAAATTGAAATTTTATTGTAGAATACTTCCAAAAGCATTCAGTTTTGCTGTGATTTTCATCTCAATTATTTTCGGAGAAGCCAGTCTGGGAATTTTGAACATTTCTGAGATCAATTTCAAACAAAAGAATATCTAGGTTTCACAGAGACCAGTTTTCAAATGGGTCGATTTTGCATCTCCCCTACCCTTGCCAAACTCGAGGGGACATTTGGCAACGTCTGGATACAGTTTTGGTTGTTACAGCTGGGGGAGAGGCGGACGTGCTACTGGCATCTGGTGGGTTGAGGTCAGGGCAGCTGCTAACCATCCTACAACACACAGCACAGCCGCTACAACCCAGAATTATCCCTCCAAAATGTTCATAGTGCTGAGGTTGAGCAACCCTGATACAGACATATCTTTGTTTCTCTTTATTTGAAGAATGTGAAGATCTGTGTGCCCACAGATCCCTTGGGACACAATGTGGTGCACAGAAAGAGAAAACACTTTATCACACACACTTTCTGCCATGTGCACTGTTGGCACCCTAGACTATTCCACCATGAATTCTTGTTTGGACTTCAACAGCCTCCCCACTTCTGCTCCTTTTATTCCATTCCTCCAGAAGCAGCCAGAGTTGCTTAAATGACAGGGGGTCTCCCTTGCTGTAGGCCACATTAAGGTCAATACCATCTGAGGCCCTGCAGGATCCCCCTCCTGCCTCCCTCTCTTGCCTAAGCCACACTGGCCTTTTAGCTGCTCCTTTGGCCCTCAGCCTTCCAGTTTTGTCCCCAGCCCTCTTTATTCCTTTTTATCTCACAGATCTAATCTCAGTTCCAGGAAGTCTTCTTTAATCCATCTGCACTAGATGAGCTCCATCTGCTAGAAACCCCACAGCCCCTCCGTACTTTTTTCTTCATAATCTTCATAATTTGCAGTATATGCTTGTGTATATTTTTTAATAACACCTATCTATGCCAGTTGACTGTAAGTTTGTGAGTGCAGTCACTACCTAATTTGCTTGTTGTTACCTGGCCAAGGCCCAGCCCAGTACCTGATACAGGAGCTCAATTAAATGTTACCGAATGATTTTTTGCCTTCTAGGATAGTTGGTTGACACAACTGACAGGGTTGGAATAAATGTCTCTTATGTTTATCCATTTGCCAATATAATGCATCTACTTGATATGGAGGGGGAAACACTGGAAGGCATAGTTTACGTGAGAAGAACTTAAGTATTAAACTGTTTTGCAAGATAAAACAACAATTTACAAGGTTTGGAGACAGGGGTGACATGGGAGGGGCCAAAACTGGGGCCTTAAAAATATATAACTTGGGGCACCTGGGTGGCTCGGTTGGTTAAGCATCTGATTTTGGCTCAAGTCATGATCTCACAGTTAGTGACTTCAAGACCTGAGTTGAGCTCTTTGCTGTCAGCACAGAGCCTGCTTCAGAACCTCTGTCTTCCTCTATCTCTAGCCTTCCCCCAAGCAGCTTGCTCTCTCTCTCTCTCTCTCTCTCTCTGTCTCTTTCAAAAATAAGTAAGTAAACATAAATATATATATACGTATATATATAAGTAGGGGCACCTGGGTGGCTCAGTCGGTTGAGCTAATGACCCTTGATTTCGGCTCAGCTTATATCTCATGGTTTGTGAGATCCGGTCTTGAATCAGGCTCCTCACTGACAGCACAGAGCCTGCTTGGGATTCTCTCTCTCCCTCTTTCTCTGCCTCTCCCCTACTCATGTGTGTCTCTCAACATAAATAAAAATAAAACTTAAAAAAGGTTATATATATATTTATATAGCTATGTATTTATATATAACTAGAAACAAGATGTTCAGGAGACATAGAAATTCTCTGATAGGAATTAACCACTAGATTTTAGGAGTGACGGTAATGATGTTGAAGTTGTTTCCTGTACTGTGGAGCTCTGTAACCTTTTACTGTTAATACAAATTCCAATTCCAATTCCAATAAAAGCCTTTGTGCACTTGACCTTGTACCAGTGGTGCTTTGTGAAATGGGAATAATCCACGCTGTGTCCAATGCTGGGAACAGGATGGAAAAAAGACATTGGAGAGGGGCAGAGTCTGAGATCTCAACAGAGAATAGAAAACTGGAGTAGAATGAAGAGAAATCTAAGCCCCTTGAGGATTACTAAAGACAATGAGATAGATGCTGAGTTTCCCCCATATTTGTATAAAGGGCTTGAGATGGATTTTCAATCCATTTTAGAGGTCTAGTTGCTCCTGAGCAAGCGACACCTTGGCACTGTGTCGTCTGGGTTACATAACAATGGAGAATGAAGAAAGACAGGGTTAAACTCGACAATATCTGTGTTTTCTTTTTTTTAGCATTTCCCCTCTTTATTCTAACATAATTAAAGGCTGAAGCATAAATCTGAGAATAACTGCTTTTGATATTAACATTTGAATGTGTGTACATTTCCTCTGGCATGTCCAAGTGTTATTTCTTTTGTTCCTTCAGCACTCCTCTGACAAACAGGCAAATGAAAATCATACGTAACCTTTATTCTGAAGTTCCCAGAAAGGTTTACAACTTCCTAACTAAAAGTTACCAAGTGACTCATTATGGAAAGAAATGGGAAAAAGAGTTGTGACTTCTTCACAGCTAATGTTTAAATAGTTCTGTTAGCTAACATACACAGCCAAGTTCTGTTTTTAAGTGCTCTCATACATGAATTCACTAAATCTTATCAACTCTATGAGGTAGGTACTACTGTTATCCCCATTTCACAGAGAAGTTAAGTGACTTACTCAAAGTCACATAGCTACTAAGTGGTGAGTCAAGATTAGAACTTAGGCAGTCAACCTCTGGAAGCTACACACTTAAGCAATGTGTATTCATGCCTCAATTTGACGAAGTTCATGCGGATTGGCTCTTGAAAGTGGCACAGTGCTAGGTGAAACACAAGATGAAATCTCAGTTAGTGCTACTTCCGCCCTTCGTTTGCTCAATCCAGAGACGCATCCTTGAATTCTGTCTTTTTCTTACATCCCACATCTAATTTGTTGGGAAGCTGCCATGGCTCGGCCTTCAGAATATATCCAGACTACAACTGCTTCTCATCATCTTCACTACTACGGCCCTGGTCTACCTAAATCACTGTGACCTCCTCACTGTATTACTGCACTGATCTCCCAACCATTTTCTCTGTTTCTAGCCTTGCCCTCTAGTAAGCTACTCTCAACACGACAGCCAGAGGGATCTTGCAAAAATAAAAAAGAGATCAGGGCACCTGGGTGGCTCAGTCAGTTAAGCACCCAGCTCTAGATTTTGGCTCCGGTCAAGATCTCACAGTTTGTGAGATCGAGTCCCACGTTGGGCTCTGCTCTGACAATGCAGAGCCTGTTTAGGATTCTCTCCCCCTCTCTCTGCCCTTCCCCTGGTTGTGCGTGTATGCTCTCTCGCAAAAGAAATCAATAAACTAAAAAAAAAAAAAAAAAGGTGAGATCAAGTCAGTTCTCTGCTCCAACCCAGTTAACGGTTCCCCATTTCGTTCACAGGGAAAGTCAAAATTGTTATAGTGGTTTATGAGGGTCTATACTCTCTGGACCTCCTCCCTGTTCGTGATGACTTCATCTTTCTTCAGCAGAGCCGTCTGGCCAAATTTCACTTGATTATTTGCTCTTCCTCTCCTTGAATATTCCGCATGGGCTCTCTGCCTTAGGACTTTTACACTGGCCAGTCCCTCTGCCTAGAATTCAGCATGGTCATTTGCCTCACTTTCTAAAAGTATTCATTCAGGGGCACCTGGGTGGCTCAGTCAGTTAAGCATCTGACTTTGGTTCAGGTCATGATCTCATGGCTCATGAGTTCAAGCCCCACATGGGGCTCTCTTTGGATCCTTTACCTGCCCCCCTCTCTCTGCCCCTCCCCTGCTGGTTCTCTCTCTTACTCTCTCTCTCTTCCTCTCTCTCTCAAAATAAATAAACTTTAAAAAATTTAAAAAAAATATATATAACTCTTTACTCAAATGACAGGCCTATTGTGAAAACCCTATTTAAAATTTTAAATGGCTACTGCCCTGATCCTGCTGAATCCTATTTCTCTCTGTGTATATTTTCTCATGTATTTTTTCCTGTGAGACTTTATACTTCCTTTTTTGTTTTGGTTTTTGAGAATTTTAAGTAATCTCTACACCCAATGTGGGGCTGGAACACACAATCCCAAGATCAAGAGTCATACCCTCCAACAACTGAGCCAGTCATGCACCCAAGACACTTATTAGTTTATAACATAATATATAATTTACTACTTATTTATTGTATTTATTGTTTGTCTTCTCTACTAGAATTTAAACTTATCAGCACTACATGTACCTTAAGTGCCATACAGATTTGTTGATGAAACAAATTCGATGATGAATGAATGAAAAAGCGGTCATAGTTACTGACCCTAAGTGATGAGCACAGCTAGTGTTTAGTATCAGGAAATTGTCCATGGAAGTATATGAAATGTATTATAAATGGGCATTTTGGTTTTTTGGCATGTAGATGTGTTTAAAATTTTAAGAAGCTAAATTTTCCTTCCTATGACTCACCAATATTAAAATATAAATTGGAAAGCAATGAATATTACCACTTTAATGGTGGAGATCCCCATGCCAGTAATGCCTCTTGCCGTTTGCCTTCGAGGCCCCCAAGAGGAACAGGAACAGTTGTAGAAAAATTACATGCAGGGAAATTTTGATTTCAGAACCTTTCATCCTCCCTGTGTGCTCAGCACATCCTTGAAAATGTTCGTCTCCCAGAGAATCACTCCACTGAAGCCTTATATCCTTGGGATAACGTACAGAAACGCATTCAGGTGAGTGGTAGGAAGGACTCTGCCAGAAGGCATCACATTTGCTGTATGCTGGCTGTCCACGCCATCAGCACCTAAAGTGTGGTCCAGGACAAGATGCATCATGAAGCCTGGGACTCCAGCTATCCTTACTGAGTTAGAGTCCCAGGAGAGAGGGCCAGGAGTTTATATTTTAGCTTGTTTCTGGTGTGTTCCTTAAATCCCTCGATATTTAAAAACCACTATCTTAGTCTAGACTCTTCCTGATCTTTTTCCCAAGTTCAAATTTGTCCTTCCCAATTCTCACTTTTTTGTGCCTGATTCTCTGCCATGGCTAATTTTCTGAGAGATATTTAGGCAATAATTATGGGTAGTGTTTTAATGTGTTAATTCCCAAGATCTCCTCTCTCTAATTGCATTCAAAACCTTTCTGCAAACTTGAAAACTCCCTAACACCAGGAACTGTCTGCATCTTGCAGCCTCATAGGGAAAAGGATTTGTGACCACCTTTCTCCCACTCAAGGCAATTCTTGTTCTTTAATGTCCTGTCCTGGGTATGAGTTTGAGGGGAAGAATGCTTCTCTCCATGAGAAATTTTTCTTCTTTTAATGTCTTCTCATTTAAGTCATATATTTAGAAACAAAAATCATGTTCTTGTATATCCCATGTAGAGTTTATTTTACCACGTACCAGGTTGATTGAGACAAAACCAGGATAACCTTAGAGTGGCATAAATTATATTTGAACTTGATCCTTAATATTTGCTGAGTTATATCAAATACTGACATAGGTAGGTACTTCTGGTATTTATAAGAATAAAGTGATTCTGAGAATTCCAATAGTCTTGTTTGGGTAGCATTCCACTACCTGGCAGGTGTTTTTTTTTTTTTTTAAGTTTATTTATTTATTTTTGAGAGAGAGAGAGAGAGCAAGCAGGGTAGAGGCAGACAGGGAGGGAGACAGAGAATCCCAAGGAAGTTCCACACTCAGCACAGAGCCTGATGCTGGGCTCGATCCCACGAACCATGAGATCATGAGCTGAGCCACAACCAGGAGTTGGGTGCTTAACCGACTAAGCCACCTAGGTGCCCCTTTAAAAGATATTTTTAAAGCAAGACTCCAATATAAATACAGTTGATTCTCATTATTGAGGGTAGTTATATTCTATAAAGTTGCCATGAACATTGAATTAGTGAGCACTGAACCATTGCTTCTAGGGAAAATACAGTTAGGTTCCTGCAAGCCTTTGGTCGCAATATACATTTAAGTTTATTTATTTTGAAAGACAGAGAAAGTGTGAGTGGGGGAGAGGCAGAGAGAGAGAAGAGAGCGAGAATCCCAAGCAGGCTCAGCACTAGTGCAAAGCCCATGCGGGGCCTAAACCCACAAACCATGAGATCATGACCTGAGCTAAAGTCGGACACTTTACTGACTGAGCCACACAGGCACCCCTGGTTGCAAAATTTTTGTCAACTGATCAATGCATAATTTTATTTACATATTTTCCACTGAAATACAACTTATTTAATAATGTCATAGTCATCCACACTATAATTCATGCTTCCTTGAAGATTCTCGAACACCTAAGACACATCATAGCCTTATAGCACTTAAGACCAGCACTTCAGTACTATTCTTGGGGGCTGTTTTAAACAGCAAAATCTCAAAAAAAAAAAAAAGGCACAAAAATGAGAAAAACATGGTACTAAATAGACTACAAAAACAGCATTTTACACTATAAGAGCTAAAATAAGAAGGTATAGTGTCACCTCGTTTGACTGTGGTTAGAAACAGGCACTTCGGATAACTTGGTTTTCCATTGCTCTGTGCATGCCCATGTCTGCAAACGATCATGGAAGTGTTTATTTTAATTTTATAAATAAATTGTAGAAGTCGGCAAAATCATAAATATGGAATCCATGAATAAGAATTGACCATATTTTCAAGAATAAAACACTAATAATAATATACCTACCACTTACTGAAGACTTAATGTTGTGCCTAAGACACTTATTAACTTACTTAACTCCTAAAACAACCCAAATTTATAGCTGAAGAAATTGGGATTTAGTGAGATCATTAATTTTCTCAGATCACCACACTCTAAATATCAAAGCAAGACTCAAGAATTTGAGATTTACTTTAAGATGAGGCACCTGGCTGGCTCAGCCAGTAGAGCATACAACTCTTGATCTCAGGGTTATGAGTTTGAGCCCCACATTGTGTGTAGAGATTACCTTAAAAATAAAGATTTTTAAAAATAATTAAATAAATAAATAATTTTTAAAAAATATTTACTTTAAGACCACTTAAATATTTTAAGACATGAAACTACAAAAAGAAAGAAAGAAAGGAGAAAGAAAATAAATATCCCAAGACATACAAAGGTTTGTTTGGCCTTTTTTTTCTTTTCCCACATTTAAAATCTTAATTCAAACATTATTAGTCTGAATTTAATAGAAGGAATTTTTCTGACATTACTTTACATCAGTGGGAAAATCAAAGCACAAAGACATTAAATTACTAACCAGGCTCACAAATTCAATTTGTAAGAACAGGAGTTTCAACATCCAGGGGCACAGCCCAGGCATAATGACAATCATACTCTGTGGATACAAACAAATAGTACTTCTATTAAAATAAGTGCCATATGGATTAAATTTGAATTTGCCAAACTATTCCTAACTTCTTATTAAATTAGAGTGGCAACATTTTTCTGAGGATATTTGAAGGATCATTGTAATCATAGCAGAACATAATCTTCACAATTTAGTACTTTTACTGTATCACAATATTAGATAATATATAATACTGTTAGTGAAAGAGGAAATTAAAAGTTTCACGAATTCCTCTCTCTGTGTCATTTCCATAGCACTTTGCAACAATCTCTATTTTACCACACACTGCACGGTACTATAATCATATGCTTACATGTCTTTCTGTGCCACCACAATAGGAGTGTCTCAATGACTAGGACCCCATGTTATTCCCTTTTGCATTGTTTAGTATAGTACTTGCCTCAGGAGGTGCTCAGTGAAAGGTGAATGAATTTGTGAATGAATGGCTGGATGAATGAATTAATGATTAACTGAATGACGTTTGTCTATCATTATATATGAGGTCTTGAAGAATGAGACTGGGTCAACTGTTTCTTACTTGCGCTTTGTTCATACATTTAACACATACTTGTTGAGCACTGCTATGTGCCAGCCACTGCACTAGGAGGGCATAGGAGATAACATAGTGCAAAAAATAAAAAAGGTCCCAGTCATAAGAAAATTAATATTTTAATATCTTTAGTGGAGAAGAAGACACTAACTAAACACATAAATGACTTTATTTATAGTAAACAGTATAATGCAGGAAATAGTAAATAGTGTAATGGAGGAAAAACCCAACAAGGTCATGTGGGCACAGTGACTGGGTTAGGGTGAGGGTAGTCCCTAAGTGGGTGACATTTGATCCGAAACCTGAAGGGTGATGGAGAATCCATCATGCAAAAATCAGAGGGCTCACTGCCTCAGCCCAGAAGTAACAGATCTCACTTATGCTCACATTTCATTGGCTAGTATTGGACACACAGAATCAACCGACTGCAAGCATGCTAGGAAGCAGAGTCCAAGAAAAAAGGGGAAATGGGATCATGGCGAACCAGTAATGTCTACCCAGTGGCTCAAAGAAAAGGGAGCAGCTAAAAACTAACTTTACTCTTTGAAGATACAACCAATATTTAGCGTTTAGTATGGCTTTAAAAATCAGAGAGGGGCACCTGGGAGGCTCACTTGGTTAAACGTTCACAGACTCTTGATTTTGGCTCAAGTCACGATCTCACAATTTGTGACATCAAGCCCTGAATCAGGCTCTGTGCTGACTGTGTGGATCCTGCTTGGGATTCTCTGTCTCCCTCTCTCTCTTTGCCCCTCCCCCACTAGTGTGCACTATCTCTTTCTCTCTTTCTCTCTCTCTCTCTCTGTCTCAAAATAAATAAACATAAAAAAAAATCTGAGGGGGGTTGCCTGGGTGGCTCAGTCCATTAAGCATCTGACTTTAGCTCAAGTCATGATCTCACAGTTTGTGAGTTTGAGCTCTGCATCAGGCTCTGTGCTGACAGCTCAGAGCCTGGAGCCTGCTTCACATTCTATGTCTCCCTCTCTCTCTCTGCCCCTCCCCTGATCATGCTGTGTGTGTCTCTCTCTCAAAAATAAATAATAAACATTAAAAAAAATTGTTTTAAATCAGAGGAGCTTCTAGGTGGCTCAGTCCATTGAGCATCTGATGCTTGGTTTCAGCTCAGGTCATGATCTCCCACTTTTTGGGTTCTAGCCCTGCATCAGGCTCTGCACTAACAGCACGGAACCTGCTTGGGACTCTCTCTCTCCCTCTCTCTTTTCCCCACCCCTGCTCATGCTCTGTCTCTCTCTCTCTCAAGATAAATAAATAAACTTAGAAATTTTGTTTAAAAATCAGAGAAACAATTGTTCCACGTAGAGGGATTGGCAAGCGGTTGGCACATAAAAAGAACAGAAAGGCCAGTGCACGGTGAATGAAAAGCAATGTTGCAGGATATGAGGAGCTACAGGACAAAAAGCACAATGTGGGCCAAGCCATGGGATATGAATTTTACTCTAAATGCAGAGAGATGCTTTTATGAGGACAGACAAGTAATCTGATTTAAATTTTTAAAGTCTCTCTTTGGCTATTGTGTGCAGAATAGATTTCAGGGGCGGGGGAAGCATCATGGTGGGAAGATAGTCAGGTTCTGCTCTACTCCAGATGAGAGAGGATGGTCACTAGGCCTAGGGGAGGGTAGCAAAGAGGATGAAAGATCGTTAACATAGAAGAGATAGAACTCTGTGGTAAACTGTATGTGAGTGGGTAGAAAATAGAGAAATCCTCACTCATAGACAGTGCTGGACACTTGCCTGTCTTCCCATCTTTATCTTTATCCACAAACTTAAAGATGCAAGGAAACATGCAATACGCTCTTCATTGAAAAAGTTTTATGCATTGTACGAAATAAGGAAGACGAAACATGAGGTAGTAGTGAACAACTGTAAACTTGAAAGTGAAACAGATTACTAGTCCTAGCCAAGCCAATTGTTCTCTTTTAAAAAATACAAAATATTCTTGAGTTTGGATTTTAAAATTTACCTCATGATTCAGGATACACAACTGCAGGGTAGAGTTTATATTGAAAGGTTTCTAGAAACTAATATATGATTGCCTGATGTAGTCCAAGTATTACAGTAGCAATTAAATTGTATAAATCTCTGCATTCATTGTCAATGCAAATTACATGCTACAAATGCAATTTGTTAACTCACTACAATCACTGGTGGCTTTGTCATTACATTATAAGACCAACATTCCTAACCTTATTTTTAGAAATGCTAACTGCAGCCTTCTATTCTTTTATATTTCATATAGAAACACACAGGTTATTTTTACACAACATTTTTTAAATGTTCATAGCTTTTAATGAATAGAGATGTAGGAAACAATGAAATGCAAGCATTGGCTCTTGAGATATAGTGAGATTTGCCTTTTTGTTACGTTCTAGTCAAGAGTGAGGTGCAACAGAACAGACTATTTGCCGTATGAACCAGAAATATACAAGACTAGTCTGAAGTAGAGTTATTGAAATATCTATTTTGTTGTGCAATGTGACTGGACATGTTTGAGACACAAAAAAAGCTGAGTCACATCCTCCATAAGGTTGAACACCACTGTGAAGCAGCTGTATGGTGTGATCATAAGACAAGGCTCACAATAAATGGCTGCTTGTAATCTTTTATCTATTTTTCCATATTTTAAATAAGGATTCTTCCAGTTCTAGATCTATCTGTATACATTCTTCTGATGCATATTATGTACAACTTTCTTATCAGATGTGGAAACCACTCCAGGAACATAGAGAAGGTCCCAGATTGATCCAGAGACCCACTCTTCACTTGTGAGAACCTGGCTGATTTTTTGAGTGAGCAGGAATCATTCCATTAAAGGGACATATTATTGCCCTGGTTGCCTAGTTGGTACTGGTGAGACTAGACTGCCCTCTGTAACACTGCCTGTGGGAGAAACTTTTTTTTTTTAATTTGATATAGTGAGGATCTAAAGGGATTTACCAAGATAAAAGATACACTGGAGAGAAAAATGGAATGCCAACAATGAAGAAAAAAAGAAAATTAGAGAACGGGGACATACCAAGTTTGGAGGGTTTTGTTTTGGTTCCTTTGAGAAATGATTTTGAAACTTTTGGGGGGGCATTTTATATCTTTCTCTTTTTTAGATTTGGAATGTGTCTTTCTGTGAGGTTAAGAAGGACTTACTGTAAATGCATACATCTATTTCTCCTCTTTTTACTAAGAAAATTGCCATTAAATGTGCTGCTGCTGCTCCCTTATTTTGCACCAAGTAAATGTTTAAATATTTTAAAATAAACATGTTTCAGCTGACTGCTGGGTGAGATTCATTACAGCCAGGAGGAACTCAGTGGGACTGTTCAAGGAGATCTGGTTAATATCCCCATGATTTATGCTTGCGGTGGAAATAGCACTAATATTTACATGAAGGGCATGGTTTGGGGGCAATGGCAAGGCCTGATTGAAGTGGGAATTTGCAGTCAATACCCACTAATGAAAATAGCTACAGTTCAGTGCCCTTTCCAAAAGCATAATTAGGCCCTTCAAATGACATGTTATTTTCACATTTTTACTCTTAAGCTGCAAACTTTTTCTTGCTGTTCAGGGTCTGCACTGAGATTATTACTTTGCAAAAATAATTAAGCAAGATAATACTACACTACTAGGTAACTTCTTAAAAAAATGTACTTTGTTTTTTCTTTTGTAAGCTTTACCAATGGGGGAAAAACCGTATTTTCTTGATATATACATATATATATATATATATATATTTTTTTTTTTTTTTTTTAATGGTCTATGAGTTATCCTCATAGACAATGCAGTGACATTGTAGAACTGCATTTCTTGGTATTCTATACACTTGAATGACTTCCACGTGGGTAAAGAAGAAACTATAGACCAAAAGTTACACTGCAAATACAGGGGTGCAAAGGTCCTTGTGGATGTCCTCATTTCAGTGATCCAGTGGGAAATCTCTGACACTGGCTTTGCTGGGTTTCTATGTTTTCTTTTTCTTGCTTTCCAAGTTCAAAAGTTCTCTAATTTGTTTGGGAAGCAGAACATTCTGGAAGTCAAGGTGCTCTTCATGTCATATGACAAAATACAAATATATTTGTTTCGATACAAAAAACTCTGATTTAGTACCAAAAGACTTATCTATATATCTGTATCTAGATATAGATAACTATAGATATATAAATATTTATGTATTTACTTTATGTTTCAAGATACTTTATGTTGGGTATTGTAAGTCACACTCCCGGTTATTATATTTATAAATAAAACAAGGCTACTTCCTGGTTTCCAGTTAGGGCTGTTTCCATCTTTTCCTATTAGTATTTGTTTGCTACTTGATTGCTCACTTTTGTCCTAACAGATAAGATACAATCACTGATGTTTTAAGAACACTCCAAGAGAGAAAAATCCAAAATTTCAAAGGTTCTATCCAGTTAAGATTTTTCTGAGAGCTGGGAAAATCCATTGTTCGATTTTAGTTGTGAAGACGTTGGTCCAGTTCATAGTCCAGCACTAATAGATCAGAGCATAGCTTGCAAACTATTCTTCTAATTTTGAGAACCCATTACAATATCTAATTGGTGCTCAGAAGATAGATGATATTATTATGAGCCAAGGTTAACTGGAAGGCAGCTGCCTTTTTAAAAAAATCTCATGGGTGTCTCAGTTGGTTTGGCGTCCGACTTTGGCTCAGGTCATGACCTCACAGTCTGTGAGTTCGAGCCCTGGGTCGGGCTCTGTGCTGACAGCAGCCTGGAACCTGCTTCAGATTCTGTGTCTCCCTCTCTCTCCGCCCCTCCCCCGCTCATCCTGTCTCTCTCTGTCTCTGTCTCTCTTTTAAAAATAAAAAAAATTAAAAAAAAATTTTTTTTAAATCTTTTTTGAGCTGTAACTATGTGCCAGGCACTGATTTAAGCTCTCTGCATGTATTAATATTTTTAATCTTAAAAACTCTAAGAGGTAGATAATCATTTGTTCATTTATTAATACTTTTATACCAGGCACTATTCCATGTCCTGGGGATAGAAAATGAACAAAACAAAGTCCCAGCTCTTCTAGAGGGGTACAATTCTGTCTTTGTTTAAATCTCTGCCCACTCTTCCTTTACAAGTTCTGTGACCTTGGGCAGATTACATAACTTCTCTGTGCTTCAGACTCTTTATCTGTGAAGTGTAGATGATAACAGTTCCTACTTTAGGAGGTTGATACGAAGTGATATGATATGATACTAATGAGTTAGTAGTTGTAAAGCTCTTAGAACAGTGCCTGGCAGATAGTAGGCATCATGTCGTGCATGTTTTTTGTCAGGATCATTGGCAACGTAAAGTGCTTCCTCTGTGTCAGTCACTGTTTTAAACATGCAACACACACCTGGAGTGGTAATAAATGATATGAAGAAAAACTAGGTAAGAGAAATAGAGAATGACTAAAAACAGATGTGGGGGTTCATTTCGTATAGGTGGATGGGAAAAGCCTCCCGGCAACAGTAACATATGATACCCAACAGAAGTGAGAGACCAAATCGTGGGGACCACATAGGGGAGGAGTGGCCTGGACAGAGGGAACTGCCATGTGCAAAGGACAGAGGTGGGAGTGTGTATGGTGTGTTCAAAGAACAGCGAGGAAGCCAACACAACAGAAAAGGAGTATGATGGGAGATGAGGACAGAAGGAGCAAGAAATCAGTTTTGTTTCTTAGAAACTAATGAATTTCTGGAACAGAAAAAGAAACAAACTCCACCTGGCCTAGACAAAGTAGAGCTTGATCACCAGGGCAGTGCTTGTGAAGCTGAGCCATGAAGCGTCTAACAGTTACCTCAACTTTATTATAATTTTAAGATCCCTGCCCTGGGAGAGACGTAAGCTTTATTAACATAACATATAGCGCACGTATAAGTACGTCGTCTAAGTGCACACATGCAAACCTATGCCCAACTTCTACATGCAATGCTCAAACTCCCCCTCTCTGAATATTCATCCTAAACCCCAAATAAAAAGAACGCTTTGGGGTGCCTGGGTGGCACAGTCAGTTAAGCTTCCAACTCTTGATCTCATCTCAGGTCAGTCACCATCTCAGGGTTGGTGAGTTAGAGCCCCACATCGGCTATGTAGAGCATGCTTGGGATTCTGTCTCTCCTTCTCTCTGCCCTTCCCCACTTGGTGCACATGTGCTCTCTGGCTCTCTCTCTCTCTCTCTCTCTCTCTCTCAAAATAAATAAATAAACTCAAAAATTGAAAAAAATAAAATAAAAAAGAACCCCTTTAGGCCTGCTCAGGGAGTCATGGCATTGGAAATCATTCCCCACAATCCCCTTATTTGCTACAAATAAAGTTGACTTTGTGCAACAATTCCATTCAGTGTAGTCCTTATCTGCAGCTCACTAAGTGAGCTCACATTAGTTCAATCACAGTATCTGGAAGAGCCTTGTATGAGAACTTTCTGTTTTAATCAGAACTTTACTCTGGGGGCACCTGGGTGGCTCAGTCGGTTAAGCATCCAACTTTGGCTCAGGTGGTGATTTCGTGATCTAGTGGTTTATGAGTTTGAGCCCCACATCAGACTCTCTACTGTCAGCACAGAGCCTACTTCGTGTCCTCTGTCCCCTTCTCTCTCTACCCCTCCCTTGCTATCTCTCTCTCTCTCTCTCTCTCTCAAAAATAAACATCTAAAAAAAGAACTTTACTCTGAATAAAGGTAAAAGCCTCAGAACAGACTCCCAATAAGTTGTACCCATCTTCCTGGCCCAGGTTTTAAATAATTGGCCAAATGAAGGAAGACATTTTTATCTGTTTTTCTCTTTCTCCCCCTCTCTAACATACCCTGAGCATTGGAACAGTATCAAGCATATAGCAATCTCTCAAAAAATACCTGATGAATGAATAAAGGGAGAAATTCGGTCTCAAAGTAAAAATGGAAGCCAACAAATCAGCTTTATTACTGCTTGAGGTAGTTGTTAGATGCTGTTTTGGGTTCATTAACCAAAGTGGACTTGCTAATATGGAACCCCAATATATGAGGCAGAAAGAAGCGCTGATCAGTGTATCAGTTGGTGGGGCCAAGGCAGCCTAAGAAAGATCTACATGATGGCAGAGCATAAGACAGCCCCTGCTTTCTGTTGGCTGTCACTCTCAGAGGGTGAAGTGCCATACCTGCTTTTCTGTCCTGCACTTATCAACCAGATAAGTCAATTCATCTTCCCAGGAGCAGAGTATCTAGAAACAGAGAGAAGCTAGGAATGTGTTTAGGAACTGCACCCTCCATACTGAAACCAGGAAGAGAGAAAGTATATCCTTCTGTGGAATGAGATGGGCACATATTCCAGGATCTGGGGCAGGGGAGGACATTCCCTGATTTACATTTTTAAAGGATTCTTTCCATTTGCCCCACCAGATCCACTCTTTACTCACCTCCTCTTGCTCAGTGCTCCTCGGAGGTGAATAGAACTGGACCCTAGGAGGGCATCAAAGAACTCAGGCTGGGAATTGTGTGTCTCCCTCTCTCTGCTCGTCCCCCACGTGCACTGTCTCTCTCTTCCCAAAATAAACAAACATTAAAAAATTTTTTTAAAGGGGTGCCTGGGTGGCTCAGTCAGTGGAACACATGACTTTAGCTCAAGTCATGATCTCGTGGTTTGTGGGTTCGAGCCCCATGTCAGGCTCTGTGCTGACAGCTCAGAGTCTGGAGCCTGCTTCGGATTCTTTGTCTCCCTCTCTCTCTCTGCCCCTCCTCCGCTCACACTCTGTCTCACTCTGTCACTCTCTCAAAAATACATAAACATTAAAAAAAAAATTAAAAAAAAAAAAAAAAAAAGACCAGTAAGGAGCCAGCGGTGGTGCGGGGCACCCAGGTGCCCACAGCAGAGGTGATGGGGAATGAATGGCTGGAGATGGGATTGAACAAATGTACAGGCAGAGCCAACAGGATTTGCTGATGCACTGGATATGGGCTCTAAGAGAAAAAAAAAGTGTCAGAAAAGACTCACTTTACAAATCTGTGGAGCACCATGGTGCTCTTTAGAGGCCTGACAGACAGAGAATTAGCTGTAGTGGTTTCAGAGGTGGGAGGATATCCTCCAAGAATTTGCGAGATTGCTTTACCAAATTTTTTCCTATTGGTATTTTCATCCCCAAACTGTAATTCCCAGAGCCTGCCCTGCGGCCTTCTGTGGCTTCTCCAGTGATCTCTAGACTATTGCAGACTTTTCCGCTGAAGGGAATGAATTTTAACCTACTTTATTTATTTATTTTTAAAATATATTTTCTAAGCTTATTTATTTACTTTGAGAGAGAGAAAGAGAACGGGGCAGGGGCAGAGAGACAGACAGACAGACAGACAGGATTACAAGTAGGCTCTGCGCTGTCAGCGCAAAGCCCAACACCAGGCTCAAACTCGCAAACCATGAGATCATGACCTGACCTGAAATCAAGATTGGACACTCAACCAACTGAGCCACCTGGGTGCCCCAAATTTAAACTCACTTTAATGAAAAAAGCAAACCTGTATATACGCCATGTGGCCTTTTTTAAGGAAAAGAGGGAAAGGAGATATTTTAAACCAATTTACAAAGGGATGTTGCAATTGCAAAACTCTTGTTAACTAATGGCCAACAGAATAACGCCCCAAGTTTCTGAGCACTGAATCTTTTCACTGGACGCATCGGCCATGCAAACTTCTGACTACTACTGTCTTCATATGTTGAGCAAATAATACGCATATTCAGCAGTATCTTAATAATACACGGGTGCACGTGTGTGTCATGAAACAAAAACTGAAAAGACATGAACCAAATTTCTAGGACATTAGGTAACTTTTTATTTCCTCTTTATACTTGCCCACAGTCAGGGTTGTCTAAAATAATCAGGTATGAGTTTTAGAAATATCATCTATTTTGATATTGAATCTTTATACTAGGCTTCTCCGACATCTGTCTAAAATAGTGATATGTCTACCCCACCCCTACTTTCACACAAATAAATAAACATACTGCTCTACTCTTCACAGCACATATCACAGCCTGAAATTAGATTTGCTTATTGTTCAAAATCCCATCAATAAAATTTAAGCTGAAAATGTGATTTCCTGCCTCGTTCACTCTTTCAGTGCCCAGAGCTGTGCCTGGCACTTAGGATGATGATCAATAAATGTCTGTTAATTCACAGACAGACAGGCAGGCACACATGCACGTGCACAAACACACACACACACACACACACACACGCACGCACTTTTCTTTTAAAGGTATTTTGCAGCAGATTGTCATGGTGATTCTAAAAAATCTACACCACTTGTAGGAGTATAAATTGATACAAATTTTTTAAGGAGAATTTTACCACATATTAAAAAAGAAACCTAAGAAAAATCGTGACCTGGATTCAGAAACTCTACTTGTAGGGCTTGATAGGAAATTCAGACAAATAGTTATTTACGAAAGTATCTTTGTAGCATTTGTATAACAGTGAGAAAAATAAGGAGGCTTAAATATATTATGAAAAAGCCATAAAATAATTAATCATTATAGAAATTACACTGCTGTAAGAGGTATATCATCTATTATTAAATTTTAAAAATAGGTAACAAAGTAACATATTCAGCATAATTTCTTAGACATAGAAAAAAACTTGAGGAACTCTAGAATATTAATTGTGGTTATTTTTGGGTTGTGAGATCGGAGATGTTGCAGTTTCTTCTGGGTGTTTATCTACACACTTTAAGATGTCTATAATAAATTCATGAAATTAGGGGTTGTTTTGTTTTATTTCACTTTTCAATAGTGTTAAAAATTATAAGCAGTCCAAAGCGGATTTCCTAAGGACTCAAAACTATAGTATCTCAAAATGGAATTTCCAAGTGAATTGGAATCACAAACATTTCTATTTTCTCTCTTTGTTCTACCCATTTAACTGTCTCAAGTGGAACAACATTTCTCTGGGCTCAAAAAGGGACTTGTGGAGCTACTACCATCTGTCAACAGAAATTATTATTGCGAATAATAATTAGGTTGACAATGAACACCTCGGCGGGTGGTGGGGGGGATGGGGGTCAATACAAAAGCCACAACTCACCATTCTTCTTGAGTATGACCTACAGAGGGTGGGCTCAAGTAGTGACGTCCTCTTTCCAATTCAAATTGAATACATGGAAGTAAGCACTGCTACCTGCATTGGACCCACTGAACCAAGCTCTGCAGAAACACAGAATGTGTGATGACATTGCTCATCGGGGACTATATTGACTGATGCAACTGAGAAAATTCTCATTGGAAAAGCTGTTTTGAGTGAGCGCGTAAGATGGCATTAGAGGTGAAGAGTGGCATTATGGGCAGTATGGGTTACGTCCTTAACCTGAGCCACAGGGTGCAAAAATGGGATCTGAGGGGCGCCTGGGTGGCTCAGTCGGTTAAGCGTCCGACTTCAGCTCAGGTCACGATCTCGCGGTCCACGAGTTCGAGCCTGCGTTGGGCTCTGGGCTGATGGCTCAGAGCCTGGAGCCTTCTTCCGATTCTGTGTCTCCCTCTCTCTCTGCCCCTCCCCCGTTCATGCTGTGTCTCTCTCTGTCTCAAAAATAAATAAACGTTAAAAAAAAAAATTTAAAAAAAAATGGGATCTGAAGGTTGGTATCAGTCCTGCAGACATGTAAACACTAAGAGTGCTTAAAAATAAAAGTTTAAAATCGTACTCAGTTCTTTTCAGACATAGATTGCACTTTGCAGGTAGTTCAATGCACAGAGTTCATTCATGGGCTCCTACGGGTATAATTTTTGGTCCTCCTATCTGAGCTATTCTTGGATCCCTAATTGAAAGTTAACCAGCATTTGTCAAACAGAAAATCCAGAGAACACTGCTAGTTCCTGACCAGTATGAAAGTCTTGTGCCATTAAATTTCAGTAATGGTTCAACTTCCATAATTCTCAGGAAATAGCTACTAGATAGGATTTCCTCCTGGGCCTCTTTCTTAAAGCTTTGTCCTGCTGCTGTTTATCTGCTGGGGATGAAAACTAAGAAACAAAAAGTAGCAAGCCAGTGTAAAGGGAAAACAGGAAACAAAAAGCGTAGTAAGGGTCTATGGTACTGGGAAAGCAGGTGTAGATCAGTTTCTGCGGGACTTCACCTGCCAAGATATCAAAATTTGACTTTATCCTGAAGATAATCAGAAGTCCTTGATAGAGAGATAGAAGAAAAATTTAAGAGCTGCCTCTAAATTTCAGAAACGGAATCCAATGATAAGAGTCCATTTTAAAGAGGAATCCCCACACTTGGGGCATGAGGTCATGCTTGTCAAACAATTTTTGTCAGTCTCTGGATTAGTAATGGGTGACTTGGCCCCCTGGCTGATGACCTGGCAAGAAAGGAGCTATCATGTGTCATATCACAGACCGCCACAGACACCCGGGGCAATGTGATTTGTCACTTCAAGGAGGAGGCAGCCTGAGAGTGTCCCATCCTCTGGCTGCTGAGTCATCCTACTCCAGTAGGTATTTAAAGAGAAGCCTCCGACAGACACACCAGCAACACCTCACTCGGACAATGCCCACACTTCCAGAAGTCATGTCTAGCTTGGACTGCCCACAAATGCAATTTCCAAAAACAGCTTCTGTCCTCTTTTCCCCATATTGTCACACTAGGGTTCTGACTTCTGGCTCCTTTCCTCAAAACCAGCCTATCCAGCCAGTCCTCCTAGGACACCTTGGCCCCAGAGGCCATCAATTCCTGTGCAAGTTTCCTCATGGTCTCTCTGACTTCACTTTCTTATATTTCTTTGATGTCAACAAATACTGGCTGAGTGTCTGTTATGGGTTAGGCACTGAGCTATAGGTAAGGGCTGGTTAAAAAACAAGTAAGACACATTCCTTGCCTTTCAGGAGCTCCCAATCCAGTGGAAGAGACAGTCAGGAAACCAGACAACCACAATGCACAAAGTGATGGCTCTAAGACAGGTAAGTACAAAATGGCATTTTGGACCTTAATTTTTTGTGGGCGAGGCACCACTAATCTTCTCTAAGAACCGTCAACCTCTCTGTATGGCCATCTGGGAGGAATTGAAGGGATGAGGAAGGATGCATGCTTTAGAAGGGCATTTCGTATCTGACAGTGTATCCGCATCGCCACCTGTCCACCAGCCTTTGCCTTGTTTGACCTGAGCCTGACGGCTGCTCTGTCTGGCTGTGAGGGCCGCCAGTGGTTCTTCTCCCTGCCCATGATCTAGGTGCTGTCTTCGGTGTGTCAGATGAGGACTCCCTTCACATTTGGCTGTCATCTATCAGCCACAACTGCCCTGTCCAGAAGAGCTGGCTTTGGCTTTAGAGCCTGCTTCCTGGCCAAGCCTCTCTACCACTCCATTAAGGATACCGTTTGACATCACATGTGCTGCAGGTGCTGTTGATGAAAGTGCTAAAGGAGCTGGATGTGACTGACGTCTTTGGGAAGGACAGGATTTACCATGCGCATGCAGTTGTTGTGTCCAAATGCCGTTCTTACCTCCCGATGGAAAGGTATTGTAAATAAAGAGAAAGGGCACTTGCTTATTTTAAACACCAAATATGAGCAAGGAGCTGTTCTTGGCACTATGTAAAAGCTTTATTTAGTTCTCACAGTCACACTGTCCTTCTACTAGAGTCCCATTTTATAGACTAAGGAAATTCTGGCTCAGAGAGGTTAAGAGACTTATCTAAGGTCACACAGCTGTAGAGTTTTTTGTTGAGCTCGAATCTGAACACAGGTCTATGTGATTTTGAATCTTGTGTTCTTTAAACAATTGGAATAGTTCACAGAAGCAGCTGTAGAATACTAACATGGCAGTAAGATTTCTGATTCCAGTCTGATTATCAATCTTCCAAGAGTGATATAAATACAGGACATATAGCACGGATTTCTGCATCTTTGTTTTGAAACATGAAATCAATCGGAATGAACTGGGGTAGAAGGAAGCAACAAATCTATAGTAAAACCAAGCTCATCAGATGAAAATGTGGATGAAAATGTTTACATCCCCAGAACTGTAAATGTTGAAAAAGGAGAAGACACGCTGAGAAAATATGTCTGTTTTTATGACTTGTTGATATCCAGGGGGTTTTTCCTTAAACCTCAAAACAATTTACAGCATTGCCAGCAGCATTCAGTACATTCAGAACAGGATCATTTCACCCACAGCTGAATGAGGGCCATGCTTGGGACAGCAACCAGAAGAGCCTTCCAGCAGACAGGCCAGGGAGGAAGCCAGGGTCAGTGAGTGAAGAGGAGAACAGAGCCATTTAAAGCAACACGGTTTATGTAAGTGTGATCTGACTGCTTCCACTGGAAATGGGTCAGATTGAGCAGAGAAAACCAGGGGCCTTGATGACCCCAGTGAAGTCAGATTATGGCTTTTCTTTCAGTCGCTTTGGAGAATATGGCCTTTGATGAAATAGTGGTGCTTAGATCCATTTCAATCTGCTGTGTTTCCCATCCTCTTCTTGCCTCCTCGTAGTTGATTCGCATTTTTTTTTTCCTTTTTGGTTAAACACGTTAAACTAAACAGGATATGTCAGATGACAGACTGTGATAAATTTACTATTGGGAATAGGGGAAAAGTATGGGATAAAGAAATAGGTCTTTTTTGTCTCACGGCCATGATTCAGTTCTGACTCAAAAGGAAGTGTGCCACCTACTGAATCACGGAAACCACTTCCTGTAGCTGTTTGGTTTATTCCAGAGGGGCATTAGGCCAAGTACTGCCCTGCCCTGACCCTGACTGGCTCTTCAGAACCAAAGCGTTCACAACTTGAGGTGGTTTGGCCTGGGACGCTGAGAACATTACATATTAAATTACAAGTGTTTCGTTTCCTAGCAAAGAGTCTTTAGCAACATGAAAACGAACATGTGTTATTTGCAAAGTGAGTGTCATTACTCAACCTGAATATCCTTACTTTTTCATAAGGTATGTATTCCAGATGACCACTCTCAAGATCTGAATGTACACTGGTTCTGTTTTCCTGAGGGCAGTTTGGGCAGTCTGTAGGGTGGCAGTAACCAGATGAGGTTTCAAACATACCCTTTCATTAGTGAAGCAATACTAGACTCGTATTCATTCATGCAATGTATTTTTGAGCACGTGCTTATTGCCATGTCCTGTGCAAGGCAGGTAGAGAGAATACAGTGGCAAACAAGACCATATGGCTCCTGACCTCATGGTGCTTATGATCTGCACTATACGGAAATTATGTTCGCTCTGCTAGAGTCAAGGATCATGCTTAGTGCACAATTCAAAGGAACATCAATTAAAAGAAAACTTGTTCCCTCTCTGCCCACAGGACATTTTTGACCCCAGATGTGTGTGGGTTTCTCTACACCAAGGAATTCTCCAACTCTCAGCAACCACTGACTATCCTGCAATTTAACTCAATTCGGACCGTCATTGGCCGGAATTAGCACAGATCCCCAGAGTTACAGGCTCAGTCTCACAAAATTGCACTTCAGGTTCCAGTCGTAAGACCCACATTGTCACCTGCATTTCTGATCAACCGGATATAAATTGAGCTTTTCCTCCATCTTCTCTTTGGGTTCGATAATCACCCAGAATAGCTCAGAGAACTCAGAAAAATACTTCATTTACATTTACCAGTTTATTATAAAGGATACAACTCAGGAACAGCCAGATGGAAGAGATACATAGGGTAAGGTATGGGTAGAGGGGGTGTGCAGCCTCCTGCCCTCTCTGGATGTACCACCCTCCCAGCATCTCCATGTGTTCACTGACCTGGAAGCTCTTCGAATCCCATAGCTTAAGCTTTTTATAGAGATTGCATTGTGTGGACATGATTGATTTAATTATTGGCTATTGGTGATTAAGTTATTCTCCAGCCCCTGTCTTTCCTGGAGGTCAAAGGGTAGGGCTGAAAGTTCCAACTCTTAAATTACATGATTGGATCCTCTGACAACCAGCCTCCACCTTCCAAGAGTCACCTTATTAGCATAAGCTTAAGTATGGTTTAAAGGGGCTTATTATGAATAATAAAGATGCTCTGGTCACTCCTGTTGCTCAAGAAATTCCAAGGGTTTTAGGGGCCCTGTGCCAGGAACCAGGGAGGAAGACCAAAATACATATATTTCTTACTATACCACAATCATACAGCCCCAGCATCTAGCATGGGCCTTGCATAAAGGAGCCCCTCAACGCTTGTTTGAGTAGATTCACATGAAAGAAAGAACAAAAGACAGAAAGAAGGAAGGAAAGAAGGAAGGGGAGAGCAAAGGGAGGGAGGAAAAGAAGTCGTCCCAAAATGATATTGTATTTGCAAGTGAAGATGTAAATATCCAGCTATTTGTTTTTCTTCTGTATTGTGAATGCCAAATAGACTAAAGGTTTGTGCCCTTACATGCATCTGGAGAGTCTGTGATGCTTTGTGATATATATATGGGCTCCTAATCAGGGAAGTTCTAGAACAAAGGAGGCCCATTCTGAGAGCAGGTCAACATGACAAGTCCTGAGAACCATCTCTGAGTGTAAAAGGCTCTTTGTTCTCCTCCTCAGAATAGGCCAGAATCCTGGATGCTAGATAATCTATCATTGCTCTGGTAGTGCATGCCCAAAAGATGTGTGAAAGGATGGCTATAAATCTGTGTAACACTGAGCAAGTACCTTACCCACCTCAAAGAAGAATAGTGAGAATTCAGTGAAACAATGTCTAGAATGGCCCTTGGCACACAGGAGGCTCCTATCACCACTACAGCTTCTCTTAATATCATTACCATTATTACTTCCACTACTGCTACTTAGGCTACATCCAATAAGGCCAGCAGTTTTTCCAGAGTATGACCAATGGCTTTATGTTTAATGACAGAATTCTAAGGTTCAGTGTCACGGCCTCCCTAAACCCATGTTCTCCTTTTGACAATCATAAGAATTATAAATTGACCTTCAGTTGAAACTCATTGTGAAGAAGAGACTGTCTCAGTTACTTACTTATGTTTAATTTATGAGAGGAATATTCTCCAAACATCAAATTATATACTATTGAATCCTTTGAAAAATTATATGTAACCTAAATATAACTAGTGTTATAAGATAATCAGAGGCATATTACAAATTGTAAGAGTTTATTTGAGCAAAAACTGAATCTAACTGGGCTGTATCAAACCAGAAGTGGTCATGAGTGCTCTATGGACAGGAGCTAGGGGAAAGACTTTTCTAGAAAAGACCCAGAAGCAAGAAAATTATTTGATTGTCCATAGCTTATGTGCTTGCCTTGCTGGGGTAAGGGTAACTGACTGTGATTTGTTGTCCTTAGGATTCAATTTCTTAACCTTGAGGCATTACAGGCTTAGGTTTTAGTTTGTTAGAACCAGTTCAGTCCCGGGGTGCCTGGGTGGCTCAGTTTGTTGAGCTTCTGACTTGGGCTCAGGTGATGATCTCGTGGTTTGTGAGTTCAGAGCCGGCTAGGGATCCTCTGTTCCCTGAGCTCTCTGCCCCTCCCCCACGTGTGTGTGTGTGTGTGTGTGTGTGTGTGTGTGTGTGTGTGTGTGTGTGTCTTGTTCAAACCTTGACGAGTTTCCCTCAGAGTTCTCCTTTCTATACAAATCCAACATTCCCCTTCACATAGATTCTTGTTCACTCAGATGACACTTTTCTACCTGTCCCTCCAAATCATCCCAGAGTCTCCCTCTGTTTCACCTTCCCCTTAGCTTTCCTACTTCCCTTACTGATCATTGGCTCAACAAAGGATGGGAAGTTAAACCCTAACTGAAGTTTTCAAAATCAAGGCATTATAAAAAGCTGTTTAGCCAAGAATTATGATAACAATTACAGCAAGCAAATAAATTAGTTCACAAGTCTCAGAAGCTCAACAAGATTTTAAACCCTCATCTCTATGTACAGTTTCATTACCATTTTTGTTCAGTGATACATCCCAAGTGCCTAAAACAGTACCTGGCAAAAATATTTATTGAATAAATAAATTAGCTTAAGAGTTAACATTTTAAGTAAAACAAAGTACCATTAGATTTCCCCTTCTTTTTCCCTTAAGTATTCTGTGTGAGACAAATAGTCACAAATACATCCATATGAAAGAATATAATTTTCTGTCATTAATTTCTTATTATGTCACTTAAGGTCAAATGTCACAGAAAATTATATTGAACTCTTGACCAACCTGTCTATTTTTCCCATTGGAATATTGGCCTAAGAAATAACATCAAGGAAAAATTATTTGTTGGCAGGAAATTATCCTCTCTAAATTCTTGTGTGTTTTGTTTTGATTTTTCCTTAGTGACTAGAGGTCAGTTTCAATCCGCTGAAGCACAGATTCCAAATTTTCAATCTGGTTTTCTTGAGTACTGAATGAGTGCCAAGAATGAGGCAATGACACAAAATCACTACCAACATACACACACACACACACACACACACACACACACACACACACTTCTAGAGCCTGTTCTGATGATTTGCAAGCTTCTTCCTCTCTAAAATTTATCCTTAAGTTCATACTTTTAAACCTGAAGTGGATCTATTCCCTCTCTCCCTAGAAAATTCTTATGATTTTTTTTTTTTTTGGTCTAATACACTGGTCAGGGTATTCCACACCCTAAAAGACATAACAGAATCATCTATTAACCAAAGATTATGTGTCCTCTGCTTATCCTTTCTTGCTTCCTTTTAAAAGTTGAATTTTATATGCTTAAGGGTAGGTTAATGACTATAAATGTAGTTATTGAACAAACAATCATTTTGTGTTCGCCTAGAAAAAAGGAAACTAAACATTACTTGGCAGCACCCAAAACAATCACATGTTTAATGGAGTGGAGGGACAGTGCCCTAAAAGAAAGGGTGGCATGCTGGACAGCCAAAAGAACATCCACTACGGGTAATGTGACTACCAGGTTTGGATGAGATCCACCTCTGCTATGAGACAGGGGCAATTCACTTAATCCAAGCCCCAGTTTCTTCAGCCATGACTAGAGATATCAATACCTGTCTACCTCTTTTGTGAATCTCTTTACTAAAATGAACTGTTACCTGTTGTTCTGTGATTCTATAAACCTCAGAATAATCTTTTCCTGTTATAGCCAAGTTCTCTATCATGGTCAGAGATATTCACCTGGTTATTTTGGCTTCTCTAATCCTGCTGGTGAAAACACCTCCAGGGGAGCTTTTGGTCAGGAGCTGACAATGGCATTTAAGGTCACTTGTGCTCTTGGTAAAGGAGAATTTGAAAGGAGACCAGGATTTACCCACCAATAGTATACTTTTTAAATTTGGACCTAGTAACTTCCCTGATAAGGTTATTTAATTCACATTTGTTAAGTCCTTATTAATGCCAAGCTCTTTTTATGTATTATGTTATTTAATTCTTACAGTAATCCTTTGAGATAGGTTATCAGCTAGGGTGTTTGAATCACTGTAAATTACAGGAAAAAACAAACAAAAAAAAACCTCCAACTGACTAAAACAATACAGGCACTTGGTAGTCTAGAGAGAGAGCAGCTCCAGGATTGGTTGATGACTAGTGGCTTCCTACAGTCACCAGGTTCCCAGGTTCTATCTCTGTCCTTACATCCAGGGTTGGATTCCTCCTAACACCAATTTCCCTTTCTGGCATGGCTATCAGCCGGAAAACCATTTCCTTATTTATATCCACCAAAGGTGACAGGGTGCCCCACAAACAATGAAAAAAAGTGAAAAACTTGCCTTCACCTCCTTATGAGCCACCTTTACCCAGTTGCTTATCTCATAAATAGCTACTGGGGGTGAAGTTGGGGGGAAGAAAAATACTATGGTAGGATTAACTCACCTCCTGATCCAGAGTGTTAGGGTTATCTTGATTGGTTTGGATGAATTGTAATTTACTCCTGGTGCTGGGGTGATTTTCTGTACCACAATGCCTACTACACAGTGAAAAAGAAATAGATCAAATTTGGGAGAGCCAAGTATAATGCACACTACAGGTAAATATTGCTAATTCCCAATTTACAGATGAGGAAACTGAGGCATGGGAAAGGAAGGTAAAGTTAATTTGCCCAAGATGATAATTGAACTTGGGCAGTCTATATCCATTCTAATAGTCAATTATCTCCTGCATGCACTGTTTTTAAGATTTTATTTTTAGGTAATCTCTACACCCAAAATGGGGCTCAAATTTACAACCCTAAGATCAAGAGTCATATGCTCCACCAACTGAGCCAGCCAGGACCCCCTCTTGCATTCATTTCTTGAAAGCTTATGATGTATGTGAGGAATTCTGAGACAAGGAGAAGGTGTATAAAGGAAAGTCCACAGTACTAAGCATCAAGAGATAGGATTCAGTCTTGTCTCTTCTGCTTACTAGCTTTGTGACTTCTCTGAAAATGAGAATAATAAAACCTACTTACTGGAATAGTAGCAAATACTCAAATAGAAACCCTGCAGTGGCACCACCTGGGTGGCTCTGTCAGTTAAGCGTCCAACTTCAGCTCAGGTCAGGATTTCACAGTTTGTGGGTTCGAGCCCTGCATCCGGCTCTGTGCTGACAGCTCAGAGTCTGGAACCTGCTTCAGACTCTGTGTCTATCTCTCTCTCTCTGCCCTTCCCTCACTCATGCTCTGTCTCTCTGTCTCTCTGTCTCAAAAAAATAATAATTAAAGAAAAGAAAAGAACCCCTGCAGAAGAGTGGCATCACTTGGGAACTTACTTGAAATGCAAATTCTTCATCTCACCCCAGACCCACTTAATCAGAAGCTGGTGGGGGGGGGGGGGGGAGTGGGAGGGGCGGGCAAGGAAGGAAGCAAGGGCAAGCAAGGAAGGGGCAGCAACAAATACTTCAATAAACACTCCAAGTATTTCTGATGCTTGCTAAAATTTGAGAATCACTGGTCTAACACACTGCCAGGTGCATAAACTTTTATTTGTTGTTAGTTCTAAAGACAATGCACATGTTGATGTCTATCTCTAAGAGCTCCAAGCTTAAGGAAACAAAGAAAAAGTTCCATATTAAGTTCTTTAATATAGGACCATACCTTTAATATTGGACCATTCAAATAATTGAATACAAACTTAATATCCTTGGAAAGCTTATAAAGGATTGAATTTATTTTTTTTAACTTTATTTACTTTTGAGAGAGAGAGAGAGAGAGAGAGAAAGTGCATGCATGAGTAGTGGGGGGGGGGGGGGGCAGAGAGAGAAGGAGAGAGAATCCCAAGCAGGCTCCGTGCTGTTTGCAGAGTGGGGTTTGAACACACAAACCATGAGATCATGACCTGAGCCAAAGTCAAGAGTTGGACAATTAACCAACTGAGCCACCCAGGCAGCCCATGAGGTTGAATTTATTTCTAACAAAGTGAATCCCAGAAAATTTTATAGAAAAGAAATAAAAAGGGGGAAAATAGCTATAAATTGTAAATTATAAAGCAACTCAGATAATTAAACTTCCAGGGGTTACTGCAAAGTTGTATTTAGAAAGTTAATTTAAAATGTATCAATACAAACTAACAGATTAGATACCTCATGCTGTATGGGAATAAAAATCCATCAGAAGTCGGAAAAGGAGGATTTTATTCCTGATATTACACTTACTAGCTGACCCTTAATGTCCTATTTCATAAAAAAAAGCAAGAGGTTGGAGCACCCAGGTGGCTGTTGGTTAAGCGTCCAACTTCAGCTCAGGTCACGATCACAGTTTGTGGGTTCAAGCCCCGCGTTGGGTTCTGAATGGGCAGCTCAGAGCTTGGAGCCAGCTTCGGATTCTCCCTCTGCCACTCCCCCCTCTCACGCATGCTCTCTCTCTCTCTCTCTCAAAAATAAATAAACATAAAAAAAAAAAAAAAAAGAAAAAAAAGGAAAGAAAGAAGTTGACCTGGAACCCTGGTTCTTAATCAAGGGAAAATAAGGTGGGCCCAATAAGGTGGGGCATGTGTAGACTTAAGGTTTCCACAGGAGAGTGTGGGCACAGCCTGGTTAAAGAGCAGTGGACTAAATTATCTTTAATCTCTAACTGAAGATAAAAGAATTATCAAATGTAAAGGTAAAACACTGAGGAAGCATGCAAATATTATTTAAAACCTATAAACCAATCTCTGCTTTTGCTTTTCAAAATTTTTGCCTCACATCTCTGAAAATGTTACAGTACCTGAACACCTAATTAATCAAAGGGAAACATCTGTAATATGTAGCAACTAAAGTATCACCTTCCCTGTGTAGATCACAAAGTCCTTGGCAATCACTTCCATACCAGACTAGTGAGTATTGTTGTTCTCATTTTCCAGATGGATAAACAGAGGATAAAGGCCTTGTTCAGTGTCATACATTTCTGTCACCAAATGAGACACAATGGATGTCAGTCTTCTCATCCCTTCAACAATAAAAAGCTTTCAAGCTCTTACAGTCAACAAGAACTTTTGGAAAGATTACACTAGCTGAAAAGCCATACCCGTGAATGACATCCACAAATAGGAGGAAAATTAACTTGAAGCTGAGTGTCTAACTTCACTGACTCTCAGTGGTAGAGACAGAAGCAAAGTAAAGTTTTAGCAAAGAAAGGTCTGAAAAAAAATAAATATAGCTAATTATTATCAAGTGCTGTTTTTACACAGTAAACAAGTGAAAATGACTCTTCTTTACGTAGTGGTTCCTATCTCATGATTGAGTCATCCATTCATTCAATAAATACTTCTTGATTGGCTTTTCCGTGCAGAGTCCTCATTTCTGTACCGGAAATGAAACCACGGCAGAGCAGATAACAATAATAACAATCATCACTACTGTAGTAGGTACCAATAATAAATAATAACTGTTGAATAAAATGTCAAAACTAGGTGAACAAGCAGTCTCTTTGGGGCTGCATCCACTGACCACAACACAGCTAATCTACTTTGAGATTCGCCAGCTCTGAGGCTCTCTATCAGAAGAAGCTGTTGGTGGGCCTGCCTCTTGTCAATGCATCTACCAATGAGAATAGACTTACACTCACTGTCCTTGGAAAGGCAACCGGAACTGAGAGCATTATGACTTCACTGTAATTTTTAAGTTACTAGAGCCAGTTCTAGCTTTACTTGTTTCCTATGACTCAAATGCTGAAAGGGATTGCAAAATAAATGCTATCTTAAGATTGTTTTAACACAAAACAAGTGTTCCTTTCCATTGTACTTGCCATATAATAAAACAGAAGCATATTTGAGATTAATTATCACTGGTCGATTCATTGCATATATGATTTTATGAGTAAATCCTTTGGGGGGGCTCTAAAAATCATCTCTTCATCTTTTTAAATGTCAGCGTACTCACCCTGATGGTGCTCTCAGATGTTAGGAAATCTTTTGAGACAGAAGTGGGAGGGGAATGTGGGGCGGAGGGGGTCGAGTGATGCAATATCCCTGAGTGTCATGTGATTTCACAATTTGTTTTTCAATCTGTTTGGATTTCCAAAAAGGAAGACTCTCGTATGTCAACAAGCACATAACTGAAGCTTAAAGCACCAGAAACAAAACCATAGAGTCTCAAATATACATGACATGTATATATTCTTAGTATTTGATGGGATGCTGGCTGGCATTAACATCTGATCTCTGAGAAATGTGAATTTTTCCCTCACAGATTTACTAATTTGCTTCATCTGAACACAAGACCCATAAACAATACCTAAGGAGAAAACTTTCTGCCTTCTCCAAGGTCAAAGTTGGAATGAGGGTAGGGAATTCAGTTTTCCTTACTTGACAGTATTCATCATTCTTGTACTCAGTATGCTCATGAAAAACACAAGTCTCTTATAGTTAGCACAAAGACGCAGCGAATTTTCAGAGATAAAATAAAAACGGGTGAAACTAGAAGGATGTAAAAATATAGTTATTAACTTCTTATAGTCCCAGATTTCAAGTTTAAACTCTATGCTCCCATTGTGAAGAAAAAGTCAATTAATGTAATTGTAAACAAAAAACCAATCTTTGTTTATTCCTGTTCCACTAGTCTGAGCACCTGTGAGGACTTTTGCTGGTACTTAACTGTTGACCTGCTCATGCTTTTCCAAGTTTCTGCGTGTTCTCCCACTTTCCGTTGAGCATTTCTGGTACAGTGGAGATAGCTCAATGATAATGGGTAAGTGAGAAGGAAAGAAAAAAAAAAAATCAAGTTCTAAAATGGCATTAAGAATAGCAACAATAAAACATAATTGTCTGGAAAAAATAGCCTTGGAGGCAGGAGGGTCAAATAAAATACGTACTTTGTTTGGAGTCAGGAGATGTTTCCAGTTTGTCTCTATTATGAGCATTTATTTGGTAAACTTCAGCCAGTTAACTTTTCTGTGACTCCTGATTTTCAAAAAAGGCTAAAAGCAAGTGAAGACATGAGCTTATTTTTTAAAGGAAATCTGATGATTAAATATAAAGTGGCATAGACTCCATGGAAATGAAATGCAAATTATTTGGTTGCCAGACCCGGAATCTTGAGACCATCCTCACTATTATAATTATAGAGCCTCTCACTATGTATCCTTCCAATAGTCTCAGAGTCTCCTCACCTTTCCTATACCACATCCAATTCATGGGCACCACAGTCCTGTTGATTTAATTCAAGTGATAGTCAACATTTCCATGTAGATCAAGAATGATTCTTCCATGCAGCTGTGGCCTTATCCAGCCTTTTAAGTCCCGTCCACTTAACACTTCTGTGTAGAAAAGGGACACCAGCACGCTAGAATTGCAATGATGGTTAATGAATCACATGTCGGTAGTGAGTTATTTATATAAAGTTTGAAGCTTGTTAGAGCAGAAATGGTACTAAAAGTAAAATCCCGCCTCCCCTAAAACTTTTCTCGTTCCCAGAGCTGTCATTTTTTTAAATGATATTTTTAAATGTTTATTTATTTTTGAGAGAGAGAAAGAGAGAGAGAGAGAGAGAGAGAGACAGAGCGTGAGTGGGGGGAGGGGGAGAGAGTGAGAAGAAGACACAGAATCCGAAGCGGACTCCAGGCTCCGAGGTTTCAGCAGAAAGTCCGACGTGAGTCTCGAACCCACGAACCGTGAGATCATGACCTGAGCCGAAGATGGACGCTCAACCAACTGAGCCATCCAGGCGCCCCGCAGGGCCATCATTTTTAAGTAAAGCTTGCATGTATTTCTTCCGTATCTCACTAGTATAAGTGTATTAACACACTTTGCAACGTGTGCAATTCATTACCAGGTAGTAACTCTAGCAAAGGGGGAAATCTGGCTGGGTCAGGGATGTGTCAGCAAGGCCTTGAATCACGGGGAGGTTGGTCTCTGGTGTATCTTCTTGGTCCAAAAAGTAGGAGGCGGTGGTCCACTGGGCCAGGAATTGTCTGGCAGCATCAACATCCTGGCTGTTGCTCACGGTAGGTTGCATTTTTTGGCTTATGCTCCTGAACCAAAAGTTCAAGTGTGAAAACTGGGACTGAAGCCTCATCTCGGCTGGAACCAGGACACCCCCAGTTCAGCCAGAAGTTAGTTTGAGGGTGTAGTGGCCCAGCATTCCAGGAGTGGCACATGTCACCAGGAGGTGTGCCAGGGCTGTGTCCCAACTGCAGAGCAGGGCTTGCCACACATCCTTCACTTCATTAATATACTGGATTTCTGGGCGACCCGGCAGAGGCACTGTTGAAACAGAACCAAGATGTGACTTATATGCTGAGTCTATTATCTCAGCTGGGGTAGGCATGTATTTGAGAAGAGTCAGGCCGTGCCTGTAGATTTCAGACCTCCTTCTCCGCAGTGTACCAGAAAGTTTCTCCTTTGCCCTTTTGTTCCAACTTTCTTAAGAGTAAAGGGCTCATGGGGCGCCTGGGTGGCTCAGTAGGTTGAGCGTCCGACTTCGGCTCAGGTCATGATCTCGTGGTTCGTGAGTTTGAGCCCCGTGTCGGGCTCTGTGCTGGCAGCTCAGAGCCTGAAGCCTGCTTCAGATTCTTTGTCCCCCTCTCTCTCTGCTCCACCCTGCTTGTGCTCTGTCTCTTTCTTTCAAAAATGAATAAACATATAAAAAATTAAAAAAAAAAAAAAGAGTAAAGGGTTCATGGTTCTCCCTTGCTCCTTTTGCAGTAACCAAATGCTTCTACAGCAGTAATTTCCAAAGGTGACTGCACCAGAAAGGAAGAAACACCTCCAAGTCTATGCTTCTGACATCACCTGTGGCTTTGATGTTTACCTTCATAAAAATGATTTTTTTTTTAATTACAATGTAGACTCTACTAAAGGGGGAAAAATCAGGACAGTGTTGTATAAACTGAAGGGAGAAGTCCACCTCATCACCCTCTATAACCCCATTCTCTTGCAATTTGGTGTGCTTTTGTGGACCTTTCTCTAAACATACGCAGACATACAGGAATACCAGTGTTTCCAAGAGTTTGTGCCTTTTGGGTTTGGTTTTGTTTTTACAAAAATGGTCTCTTGATGTTATCTTTATCTACTAAAAATGTGTGTGCTGATGGCTGTAGGATGGGGTGTAGAGGAATTTTGCCTTCCTCTTCTCCCTCCTAGCCTGGCTCCATGGGCTGACTCTGTGTGATCTCATGATGGAAGAGAGCTTTCTGATGTGGCATCTAGACCTGGACCATGCTACAGAGGCGTGGCCACTGACACAAAGAACATCTGGTTTTCAGATACAAGTCAGGAAGCCAAGACTCAGGTACTTGTGTGTCAGAGCCTAACATAGTCCAGGATCAGACTGATTTTAACTAGCTAGCAAGAAATATGTGAATGATTTTGTGATATATGATTTAGCTGAAAATGTCAGTGATTTGAATGCAATGAAATTGGTATGAAACTTGTCAGTGGCTAAAATTTTCTGGTTCACTTTGCACTGTGTTTAGCACAAAGAGAAATTATGATAGGGGCACCTGGGTGACTCAGTCAAGTGACTGACTCTTGATAGTGGCACAGATCACAAGCTCATGGTTTGTGGGATCGAGCCCTGCGTTGGGCTCCACGCTTATAGCAAGGAGTCCGCATGGGATTCTCTCTCTCTCTCTCTCTCTCTCTCTGCCTCTCCCCTGTTCATACTCTCTCGCTCTCTCTCTCAAAATAAATAAATAAACTTTTAAAAAATGTTTAAAAAAATAAATAAAGCAACTATGATATATGTGCAAAATAGTAGCCTGATTAGTTGTTCACACGCACATACACAATAGAGTGCTTTTCACGCATCCTAATTGCTTTTCTGCTAAGGAGAGTACACTGCAAATCATAAAAGTACAGTATCCTCTTGCATGATAATTCCATTTCTTTATCATGCAATATATGTTGAATATGATTCAGAAGGATTAAAAGATGCATATTTATAGGAAAAGTTAAGGTGAAGACACTTCTCTCATAGAAGACAATTACAAAGACTTACTGTTCACACTCATTTATCTCTGTACAGAAATGAGGGACTATTTGAGATCATGTCCAATGTTCTTTTTTGCATTTCTTGTTTGCCCACATTAACCTGTAGGTTAGGGGAAGGGAATGCCTCTGAAGAGGAAGAATACAGACTAAAGAAGTAAATTAAAGTACTCAGTAGCTTTTCTAAAGGCTAAGGGAGGTAGAATTGTCTTAAAAGACAACACAAGAGAAGAAAGGATGTTTTAAACATCTTAAGACTGAGGGGCACCTGGGTGGCTCAGTTGGTAAGCACCTGACTCTTAGTTTCAGCTTAGGTCATGATCACACAGTTCTTCAGTTCGAGACCTGCATCAGGCTCTGTGCTGACCAGAAGCCTAGTTGGGATGCTCTCTCTCCCCACCTCACTCGTACACTCTCCCTCTCTCTTACTCTCTCTCAGAAATAAATAAATAAACTTAAACAAAACAAAACAAAAAACTTCTTAAGACTGAGGGCCTGAAGGAGCCAGAGCACCAGAGAATTTGCATTATAAGCCACAATGTGGGTAAAACGGTTAGTTTTCCCACCACTGAGATAGGAGATAAAAGTTTCTCCAGCTTGAAGGAGAGAGAGATTCTAAAATGGCTAGTGTTCCCACCACTGAGATAGGAGATAAAAGTTTCTCCAGCTTGAAGAAGAGAGAGATTCAAAGGGAGATCTGGGCAGGGCCTACGTGCTGCCTGGGTTTCTGAGAGGGAGAAATAGAAACCCCATAAAGACTCAGGAAAATTAGAGGTGGAGACTGCAGGGAATTTTGCTTCTATTCTCAGAGGATAGCCTGAGGAGACTCCAAGACCTTTCAAAGGTCATATCCACTACGCAACAGAGCATAGCAAACCAGGGGGGAGCAGGGTGGGTGACTAAGGGGGTGCTGAGAATAGCCAGGGGACTCAAAGGAGCCTGGGGTAGGATGAGGAGGATAAAGAACACCTGAGCATGACACGTGCAGATTATGAACTCTGAGCATCAACAGCAGAAGCCCGCAGAGCCAAATAGACTGGATTCTTCTTCAAAGTCAAAAGGGATAGAGAATGACAGAAGACCAAGGGCCCCATTCCCACCTGACGTGAGGTGATACATATCCCCCACTCTCCTTCTCCCTTCATTATCTCATCCCTGAAAGAGAGGAGGGGAGAAGACACAGAAAGAGCAATCCTGTGTTACGTGAGCATTACTTAAAATAAGTAAGTTTTGAATTCACAAAATGTAGTGTTTCATGGGCCCTGGAAATAAGGCTCTTGAGCCAGGCTAAGATCAGAGATAGAGAAACACAGCTACATACAAGCACACCCAAGTCCGTGTCTGGATTTTTCATGCCCACTATCTACACACACAGATGTGCAGGCACGACTAAACAAGTATTTGTGTCTGTATTTTTTCATAATATCATGGGCCCCGGAGGCAAACAAACCTGGGATTGAATCTTGCATCCACTTAATAGCTAGATGACTTCGACCAAATTTCTTGATCCAAGATTTTGCTTCAGTAAACTAGGAATAATAGTGTCTTGCAGGCTTGTTGTATGGATTAAATGAGATACAAGTGTTACCCTAGGACTTGCCATGTGGTAAGCCCTTAATAAATGCTATTTACCATGATCATGACAACAATAATAATTATTGTGCATTTGCTCATTTCGACTGTAAGTATGAACTTCCGATTGGCAAGATTTAATTACTGTTGTATACAAAGCATAGCACATCCAGCTACTAATACTATAAATGCTTAGAGGCTAAGGGGACATTCACGCACAGGTCTTTGATGCCAGTATTTAAGGTGAGCAGTCTTTCACATGTTTATTTATGTTTATTTAATTTTGAGTTTGTTCTCAGGGAGGGATATATACGACTAGATTTGGGGAAATCTGAGGAAAAATTCCTTTTGAGCCAAGATGGAAATCTAAACTTTAGATTTAGAAGGAACATCTGTTCCCCAACCACACCCCCTTCCCCCTTCACTCTGGTGGAAGTATGGTGGCCCAAAGGTTCATGTTTGGTTTTCTCTTTGCCAAGATCATCAGAGGCCCAGCACCCTTGAGCCTTACCCTAACACCCACTGAAAAGCATTACTATCCGCATGGCATCCCAAAGTCTCCTCTAAAAGATTCAGCCTTGTAGTGGTTTTACTAATGCAACAGCCCTTAAATAGCAACCAAGTATTTACTACATTTCAACATATATGATGTGGTAGCAATATCTTCAGCAACATCTCTGGGGCTTCCTTCTGATCTGATCTGAGAGATTTTATAAGGCAAAGCATCCAGATAACTCACCACACCTTTAGCCTAAGCATCCTATACCTGTTATTCAAGGGTGAGGGGGCAATCCTAATTCCACCCAGTAAAGCTATCAAAGTTCAAAGCCTGCAGAAAGTCCTGTCCCAAGTAATAAAGCAACACAGGTACTAAAACAACACAGCCTTAGGGGCTAGCAGCCCATGCTGTATCTGGTAGCAGAGGCATTACAAAGTCTTTGCTTGATTTTTGGGTGGCCTCAAATAAAGCATCTAATCTCTTGACTCAGTTAACTTATCTTTAAGAGAGGGATAATGATATTGTGCCAGTTTGCCCCAAAGGGGAATTATCTAAAGCTGAAGATTGCACTGTTGAAGAACCAAGCACTGTGCTAGTGCTGTGATTATCATTAACCAGCAGTGGTTTTATTCATACGGTGAATCAGTTTGTTTACTGTTTACTGTAGCCACACCCTATATTAATATAAAGAGTGGAGAACAGCATTTTCACTGTGGGCCTCTAGATTTTCAGTCAGACCCATCATTCATTCACTTTGGTCTCCGAGTCTTTCTCCTAGATCCTGAAATAAACAACATTTCCCATTAGAGAAAAGCTTCTGTCCTCCCAAGTATGAAGTTTAGAGGCACAGGCTTGGCCAGATGAACCCAGGCAAATGAGAGTTGCCAGATGTCAGCTGAATTAGGTGCCCCTCACCCACAGATGTTTTACTTCATCTAATTATATTGTGTGAAAGTTGTACACATATCAACCTTTGGCAAATACTTTATAAGCAGAACTGTTTTCTTAAAATTATTAATAAGAATACATGCCCCTTGGCATATGCACATATTATCGGAGTATCCAGAAATTCCTGCATTCTTCAGAAGTCAACTACAAATATTGATGACTCATTCTCCAGTCACACTTATAAAAACATACGTTGAGCACGTTTGTGGAATAAATACACACAAAGCTGCAAATTATCACTTTTAACTCTAAAGGCAACTTACTGACATTTGAAGCCACAGGACAGATTGTTTTTTTTCCCTATCACTCAAGTTTCCTCTAGGTCCATGGAATTGCTGAGGAGACTTAAAAGGAAGCCCGGGTCTACTGGGATGAGTGCCAGCTTTTGACTTTGGTCTGGCTGTGAAAAATCCCAGAGAAAATCCGGGAATATCCTTGTTTGGGACGAGTGTTGAGACCATCACCATCATCATCATTCTGTGTAGATCTTGCCATTAAGTATTTTTCCTTTCTCACAGAGGCACCCCCATGCCCAGCCCCCCACCCCCACCCAGGAAGGCCCTCATCGTGTTAATGCAGGCCTCACCAACTTCAGACCTGGGAGATAAGAAGGCTGAGTGGGGTTTACATGTGGTCTCACAGGGCACCCAGCAAGATCATATCATGGGGCTTATTTGAGGGACAGAGCACAGTCAAGAATAGTCCTACCTAGGAAGTCCTAGAATTTCTCTCCTGACTTTGTTTCCTAAAGTATATTACAAACTCCTTCAAGTGGGGGTCCATGACTATTCCCTTACATATTTCATGGGAATCTATTTAGAGATTCTCCTTGCCTGAAGAAAGTGGGTTCTGGAATGTTCTAAATCACAATTTTAATCAGGGCAGGGAGCCATGTTTATTCTTTTTTGAAAATAAAAATGAAGTGAACTGTATCATTTCTCCATGTGAATCTGATTAAGAAGGAATATACTTTATATTCTTCTACTTTTCTCAGTAAACTGCCTACCAAGACCGGTTCACATATTATAACAACTGCCACCTCTCACACCCAGTTGTATTCCCACAGTTATGTTACTGGAATCTTTATCAGATATTTGCCTTTTTTTTTTCTAAAAAAAAAAAAAATTAATTGTGGTCTCCTAAACTGTAGCCTATTGGTCTTAAATATTGCCAGAGTTTATACTGGGACCTCATCAAAATAAAAAGCTTCCGCACAGCGAAGGAAACAATCAGCAAAACTAAAAGGCAACCGACAGAATGGGAGAAGAAATTTGCAAATGACATATCAGATAAAGGGTTAGTATCCAAAATCTATAAAGAACTTATCAAACTCAACACCCAAAAAACAAATAATCCAGTGAAGAAATGGGAAAAAGACATGAATAGACACTTCTCCCAAGAAGACATCCAAAAACAGTTTCATGTGACACATGAAAAAATGAAATCTTGCCATTTGCACGAACGTGGATGGGACTGGAGGATATTATGCTAAGTGAAATTAGTCAGTCAGAGAAAGACACAAATCATATGACTTCACTCATATGAAGACTTTAAGAGACAAAACAGATGAACATAAGGGAAGGGAAACAAAAATAATATAAAAACAGGGAGGGGGACAAAACAGAAGAGACTCACAAATATGGAGAACAAACTGAGGGTTACTGGAGGGGTGGTGGGAGGGGGGATGGGCTAAATGGGTAAGGAGCATTAAGGAATCTACTCCTGAAATCATTGTTGCACTATATTTTAACTAATTTGGATGTAAATTTTAAAAAATAAAAAATAAAATTAAAAAAATATACAGAGTTCAGGATACACTGCCCAAAAACAGGATACTGTGGCATATTGAATTTGAGAAACAGCAAATGTTGGAAGGAATCTTTGACTGTCCCCTAAGGCAGGTCATAAAACCCCTTAGGTGAGGGATGACCTCCTCATCCCTGGAGGAAAGATGCATCCTTATCTCTAAGATGCTGAGAAGAAGCCTGTTTCCCCCAATTTACCACACAAAGCTCATACCCCTTTTGGCTCTATTGCATTGTCCCATGACCTTCCACTCTGTCAAACCTAACCTAAAATCACTCAGGTCTAACATCTTCAGGCCTTCATTTCCTTAAGAAGGCTCCCATGTCACATGAAACTGTTAATAAACAAAAGTGTATGATTTTCTCTTTTTAATCAGTCTTTTGCTACAGGGACCCCAGCCGAGAACTCAAAAGTATAAAAGAAAAAGCTATTTTTCCTCCTTACATCAACAAAGTAGAAACCAGGTAACAAACTGTCAACAGTTTCCCCCAAGAAAGGGGAAATTTCTACAGGGTGAGAACAGTCACACTGTGTTAAGTATTAATTGTCAAGGAGAAAAAGAGTTAGTAGCAGAGGAATGGTACCACTCTGAGAAGTAAACTCGCCCGTCTCTGAAGTCTCCTAGCAGTCACTATTACGGTATCAGAACTGGCCCCATGGTGTTTTTTGTTTCTCCTAGGTACAACGTGACCAGTATATGTGGAGGCTTTGGTGCATTATATCTAGGAAGTTTTTCATAATCATTGAGTAATAAATAAGCTTTACTGAAGTCTTGTATCATCACATTACTAAACACAATGGCAGAATTTCTCAGGTTCTTGTTAGGTTTAATCTTTCTGTATCTAATGTCTAAAGATGCATTTTTTTTTTAAACAGGAAAAGATTTTCAAAGTCTGTTCCTCTATGGACTATCACAGATCTCTAAATCAGAGAACTAGGAAATGTTCCCCTATCTCCACATTCATAGATAATCTCCTGCTAATTGTTAGCAAGGTAAAAGAAAGTAAGGAAGAAGCCATTTGTGGGGTATACGATGCTATTATTGTTTTAGATACAGTGAGCATACAGCATTTTATTCGTTTCAGGTGTACATTATGATTCTCTATTTCTTGGTACTTGCCTTTTCACTGACATCTGCTTAGCACTGATGAAGCACATAGGTACTTTTCAAAACTAGAAGATAAATTCATTTCTTTACTCAACAAACACAATTGACTATATTCATTACTAAATTCTTTTCAGTACCAATATACTCATTGAAATAGGCTGGAACAACCCTATCCTGAATATTCTTTGATAAAACGGACACCTACAGCATATCATAAGGAAAAGAGAGCTGGTGTTGGAACCCAGATCAACCTCTACCAATTCCTGGAAGTGAAATTCTGGGTAAAATATCTAACTTTTCTCATTCACAGCCTGTCTATAAAAATGAAGAGGGTAGAAATGAGACAGAATGGCTACGCGATTAAGATCTCAGGCTTTGCATTCCAATCCAATTCTATTCTGCTGCTTGTTAGGTGAGTACCCTTGGGCAAGTTACTTAAACTTCTTATATCTTAGTTTCGTTATCTGTGAAAATAGAAATACCACCACCTCACCTCATGAAGTTGTTTTTACAAAAATCAAATAAAAGATATCAATGGTGCTTACTTAGCTCAGTATCTCGTTCTTAACAATATTCAGTAACACCAGTTTTAAAAAAAGAAATCCTGAAACAACTTTGGGATCACAAGGCCTAAACCTTTTCGTTTTTTACATGAGAAATGGAAGCCCAGACATTAAGGATCTTGTCTCAGGTCACTGAACCCACATGCATGTGGTATATATTCTCAAAGCTTTTATGAGTTCCATGATCTGGTCAGACTACTATCTCTTTGTGACCTAATCTCCTAGACACTAAATATATGGATTATCTAACTACGTGATCAAGTTACTGTGCATGTAGAAACGCCAGTGATTCCACTGCTGTTTGTTGAGGCCCTTCTGCGTTCAGGGCATGCTGCCAGATATTGTGGGTGTTATAATGGGCATATGAAAATCTGTCTCTGGTCTCAAGAGGGTTTACAGTTGAGGTGGAGAGACATTTAGGAGACATGTAAATCACTGGGATAGCCATGTGACATGACCAAAGTTCAAGTGTCATAAGAATTGTCCATGGGCAGTGAATGTACATTACAGGATCCTGCAGACAGTGAGATCCATTTGACCTTGGTGTCAGTGGTGGTTTCAGAGAGAAAGTGGGACTTTCTCTGTGCATTAAGATTAAAGTGTATAGGAGAGGAGAGGAGAGGAGAGGAGAGAAGGCAGGAGAGATGAAGGCATTATGTTCCTCACAATAGTCCGTATAAAAGTACAGAGGTAGAAATGAGCACCATTAAGTGTGGGGCTTTCACCTAGGCACACACTGAGTCATTTTTATTAGCCACCTTAGTCCTCTCCATGTGTTCTATTTTCACAAGTGGCAGTGGGTGTTCTCATAAGTGTGTGTATATGTGTGTGTGCACACAGGTTCACACATAAGTCTGAACTCTTGACTGTAAATATTGGCCAGGGAAACATCAAGGACTTGTGACTTCCCAAATGTTCAACAGCCAGGAAATTAGAAGTCATCTTTGAGGTCACTTGTTCTTGACTCTCACTCCAATCTATCAGCTCACTCTGGCTCTTCAACCTCCAGCATAATTCTCAGATTCCTCCACGTCTCTTTATTTCTACTGCTAGACCCATCCCAATATCAGCCTTCATTCTCCACCGTTGTACTTACACTACAGGTGCCCCCATTCCATTCCTGTCTCCTGCAATGCATTCTCCACACAGCAGTCTTCGAGCAATGTGAATCACATCATGGAACCCCTTGCTGAAAACCTCTCAATGACTGCCAATTTTACAGAGCATATAATCCAAACTGTTTGTTATGGCCTTCAAGGCTCTGAAGGATCTGGCTTCCTTACTGCTCAGACATCACATCATGTTACCGATCCCCTCATTTGCTTGCTGTTCTTTGAACAAGCCAAGGTGCTTTCCCAACTCAAGGTCTTTGTGCTTGGGGTGGCTTCTGCTTAAAACATATTCCCCCTGCTTTCTGCAACCTTCTTGCCTTTCAAGTTTCAGCTTAAATGTTACTTACTCAAGAAAGATTTTCTTTGATCTATCTAAATAAATTCCCTCTGCTATTCTCTAAGGTTGTACCTTATGAATTTCCCTTTCCAGCACTTATCAATTTCTTTAGAATTTTTGAAACCTACTCAATTTGTTTGCTGCTTAGCTTTTTAAACGTTTGTTTTCCCCACCAGAACATAACCTCTATGATCACGGCTTGTCTGTTTTGTCCATTTTTCAGTCTCCAGAGTCTAGTATTGAAAACTTCAGAGATTACAGAATGGATTTATAAAAGGAAATAAATGGAAAACCAGTATAGCAAATAATTCTCATAAAATGCAGTTGCTTTAGTGATGATATTCACCCTTGATTCTTTGAATAGGAGACTGCGGTTGTTTACAAAGCAGTTGCTTTAAGTGCACTTGGGTGACTCAGTCTATTCAGCGTCTGACTCTTGATTTTGGCTCAGGTCATAATCTCATGGTTTGTGGGTTCTAGCCCCACATCAGGATCTGTGCTGACAGTGCAGAGCCTGCTGGAGATTTTCTGTCTCTCCCTCCCTCTCTCTCTCCCCCTCCCCTGCTCACACACACACTCTCTCCCTCTCTCTCAAAATAAATAAATAAACAAAAAAAAAAACACAAAGCAGTTGCTTTATTTGGAGGGTAATTCTAAAAGAAATATTTCATTATTTCAAAAGAATGACTGTTAACCTTTTAGGAGTAGGGGACTCAGAGCTTTATACCTGAAAAAAACCAACTTTCTCTCTCTAAAAAATAACGAATTACTACATGGCAAGATAATTGATCTATAATTTAAAGGACAAGTGTTATATTCTCCCCGCCTCCTGAATGCTATTTTGTTGTAAAGTTGCTCTCTCTGAGAACAGCAGAAAAGGGCTCTTGCCTGGACATTTTGCATCACTTCCCATTTTGCTGGTCAAATGATGATTATAGGCATTCCCTTAATTTCACCCTCCCTTATTTCTCTTCCAACTTTTCTCATAATCAAAGATCATTAAACACTTGCCCAGAAGTTTTACAATCATACCCAAGGATCTTGCCCAAGGTCACAGAACCAATATATTTGTAATATATATATTCTCAAAGCTTTTACTAGTGCTGTGATCTAGACAAAATACATCTTGGTGACATAATCAATCAAGTTCAATAACAATGACAACAGGATATAATATTTCATTTACTGAGGGATTTTTTAAAAATGTGCCTGGCATTATGCTAAACCTTTTATAGGCATCTCTTTTAATCCTCCCTCAAGCCCATGAAATAGTAATTATAATCTTCATTTCACAGAGGAGGAAACTGAGGCCTGGTGAAGCTAAGAAACTAGCCCAAGTTCACACTGTTGTAAAGTGAACTTGGGTTGTAAACTCAACTTTGAGCCTGTAAGTGCCAAAGCAGTATCAACATGGATGAGCTAATAATGCAAATCAGAATCAAGCACTTTTTTAAAAATGTTTATTTACTCTTGAGAGAGAGAGAGAGAGAGAGAGAGCGTGTGTGTGTGTGTGTGTGTGTGTGTGTGTGTGTGAGAGAGAGAGAGAGAGTGGGGGAGGGGCAGACACAGGGAGAGACACAGAACTCGAAGGATGCTCCAGGCTCCACCGTGCTGTCAGCACAGAGCCTGACGCGGGGCTCAAACTCACAAACTGTGAGATCATAACCTGAGCAGAAGTCGGAGGCTTAACCAACTGAGCCCCCCAGGCGCCCCTAAGCACACTTTTTAAAAAATATATTTATTTATTTTAAGAGAGAAAGCTCATGCGAGCAGGGGAGGGGCAGAGAGAGAAGGAAAGACAGAATCCCAAGCAGACTCCATGCTGTCAGCGCATAGCTAGATGCAGGGCTCAAACTCATGAAGCGTCAGATCATGACCTGAGCCAAAATCAACAGCCAGATGCTTAACCAACTGGGCCACCCAGGTGCCCCAAGCACACTTTTTTTTAAATGTCAAATGATGTGTATGCTTAGTTAAGCATTTAAATATTTTATGTGAGAATAATTTGAAATGTCCTTTTTTAAAGGGTTGCACGTTAAGTATGTTTCTGGTTATAAACAATTCAAGTATATTAGATTCCATTTCTGGTCCATATAACTCATTTTGCTTTTCTGGCCTCTCGGCAACTATTTTCATGTTTCCTTATTTTGTCTGATTGGTAGCTTTTCCCTTCTTATACAAAATTGGGCAGCCTGCTTCTCTGCAACCTTGGTGGGTCAGTTCAACCTCTAATTACTCCAGTCTCCTTCCCTGCAAGAAAAGTTGTCAAAATACAAGAACTCTCGAATGTTTTGCATCATCTCACACACACACAGGATTAAAAAAGGATATAATTCTTCCAAAGAACAACTGGCAACAGCTGGCACAACTTCTGAAGACCCAGTCTGACTCTGTCTTGAAAATCAGCCTCAAAATCAGAATTACCCCCACCTATACCAGGACTATCTCACTCACTAGCCACACTTAATGACATAATACCTGCAGTCAACTTTCAGTATAGATTTAATCATTACCATTAATATTTCATAAGACCAACAAAATAGTATTTGTACCTCAGGACAACTGGCTATTAGTGAAGATATGAAAATCACAGATAGCTCCCCTGTTCTTTAGTAACCCCACATGAAATTATTATCAAATATGTTTCCAGTCTTTAGAATAATTTAGTTATTAGAAAAGCTGATTGGACAAAATAGCAAAAATTTGGAGGTTTTGTATTGCTACTAACAACGGGCAAATCAGAACAGAGTTAATACATCTTTTCTCCCATTACCCAGCATTCAAAGCTACAGCTGTAGCCACATTATAATTTTAGACTCCAAAGCAGTGTGACGATTTGATGCATAATTTTCAACACATGTTTTATTAATCCATTCTTCCTGTGCTTCATTTAAAAGCCTGGAAACTATTAAAAAATATATATATATATATATCAGCGTGTTACTCCTGTGCCAGGAAAAAAAGACAGAAAAGAGAAAGAAAAGAATAGAAAACAGAGGAAAAGAAAAGAAAGGAAAAGAAAAAGAAAAAAGAAAAAGAAAAAGAAAAAAGAACCTAACAAACACGTTAAAAAAAAAAAAAAAAAGCCAGAGCAAATGGAATCTCAGTTTTGAGGAAACACATGGGATTGAAGCATCCGCCGCAACTCTGTAACCAACTGTCACATGTGACTCTTCCCCTCTGCGCTGAATCCTGCGTGTCACCAGGATGGAGCGAGGCCGTGCTTGCAGGCAAGTGTGCGACGGCGGGGGCCCCGCCGGGCGGAGGAGGTGACGCCGGCTCCCGGCGCGGGGAGGGTCTTCCAGGAAGCCGCGGGCCGGGCCGACAGCGGCCGCGGGTCGGGGCCGGGCCGCGCCGCCTTGGCCGGCACGTAGCGCCCGGCGTGACTCAGCGCTGACTCACCGCGCGCGCTGCCAGCGGATTTCCCCGTCAGCGGCTCCCGCTCGCCTGTCCTTGCAGCCGCCGGCTCCCCGAGTCCTTCCTTCTCTGCACGCCAGACCAGTCCCGTCGCTTTCAGCAGAGCAGGGCAGACTTTACAGCTTTTGAATCCCGACCAAGCAGGGAAGAGACTGCCTTTGTTTTCTTAGACTTTAAGAGCTAAATGGCCCACTAATCAAATTCTTTCATCAAAGGCTTGTTGGAACAAATCCCGAACATCGTCCTTCCACGGTGACTTATAGATGACCTCCGCTCAGATTTTGCTTCTGTCGTGCTAAGCCTGCATCGTATTTTTATCCCGCTTTTTCTGAGGTTATCTTTTCAATATGTTTGATAACCAGTCTTGGCACAAACCCACAAGTGCAGTGACGCAAATCAGGTTGGAACTTGGCATTATATGCTGGCTTGAGTGACTTACTGTAAAAACCAGGGAACACTTCATAAAGACGTTATTATCTGCAATCTCAGTTGCTGATTAGATGCCATGCTCTTTTTCAGCCTGTCACTACCCTTTGAAAGGTCCTGGGACAGGCTGTTAAAATGCAGATTCTTGAGCAGTCATATTTATCTCTTCCTCTCCAGGATTCCACATGGACAGCAAGAGTACAGCACGGGAGGTCTCCACCTGCGGCCCATGGACCACTTGTGTGGAGAGTGGCTGGGATATGTGGCAAAAATGCAGGTTCTTAGACCCCACTCCAAACCACACACTCAGAATGTCTTGTGGTGGGGCCCCGAAATCCATCTTATTAGGCAGCCCATCAGAGATGCCTATGAACACTGAAGTTTGAATACTACTGGCCAGAGGGTGAGGGTGGGAGACATTATTCTGTGAAGGCCCCAGGAAGAATCCTTACGGTGGAAAATACTTCGTTCTCAAATTGATTTTGAAGTTCTGTTACCAGGCAACCATATTTCTAAAATTGGTTTTATGTACAATATTGCTTAACTGTATATTAATAGAAATATTTTTTTAATTAAAAACCTGGGTATAAAATAAAATGTCGTAAGAATATAGTAAATTTTCTTATTTCAGACCTGTTATTTCCTAAACCTGACTTAGCATCAGAATTACCCACAGAGTCTTTAAATGCTAATTCCTGGACCAGACCTCATGTATAGGGAAACACTATCTCTTAAGGTGAAACCTAAAAACAGGCAGGCCAATTTGAAAAGCTCTGAAACTTCGGCTCTGGACCTTTGCAAAAGGCCACTCTTCCCAAATACAATAGAAACTTCATCAACTTCAAGATCATTTTCTTGTATTGTTCTATTATGGTGCCCACTCATCTCTCAGTCTCTGTACTGTTTCCTTTGGATATCACAATCTAAAAAATGCAATTAAAAGTGACCACATCAGATGGCAACTTGGTATTACATTGATAAATTTATGTCTTTAGAAAGCAAATTTGAAATCTTTGCCTCCTTAATCTTTTGGGGGATGTGAGGGGAGTTGGAGGAGGTCAGGAGATGGAGAATAATCTGGGAGTCTATTCTGAAAATTTCCCTATCCTTCTTCCCTGGGATATTTTATTTGTTTACTTATTTCCTTTTCATCTCACTGGATAAGTTTTCCCACTTTATCCCCGTCAGCATTGTGCCAAAAAGCCTAGATCTGACAAGAGACCTCTCCTTGCTGACTCTCTTATATATGCGTTGCTTCTCCAAGTGTGGTCTTTGGACCAGCAGCATGGACAGCACCTGGAAACTTGTAAGAAATGCAGACTCTCAGGTTCCACCAGAAACCCTATATCAGAATCAACACTTTAGCAAGATCTCCAACTGATTTGTGTGCGTATTAAAATATTGGCAGTACTGGTTTGTAGTAATGGTAAGTACTTGGTAATGGTAACAATCTGAGGCTGATGGAATTAAAAAAAGGAAACAGGAGATGGGGGTGAATTCATTTCCTGGGGCTGCCAGAGCAGAGTACCACAAACTGGGTGGCTTAAAATAAGAGAAATTTATTCTTCCATAGTTCTGGAGTCTAGCAGTCTAAAATCAAGGTGTCAACAGGAATATGTTCTATCTATGGTACTGGGTAAGACCAAAAGTCTACCACAAAACTACTTTGATCATAAAAGTAAGCCCTCAAATAAAGAAAAAAAAAATTATAGCTAAAACTATGACCACAATGAGAGACAAACTGAAAATATCTTAGGATCAAGGCAAGAGAATCCTTATATTATCAGAAAGAGATAGGAGTAGGACCAGAGAGGCCTCTCCAAGATAGTAATGTCTTTTTAAAAGTTCTTGACAGTTGGTGGTGGACATCTGTTTCTGTTTGCCCAGCTCTTGTCATCCTCACTAACATTTCTCTGCAGGACGTCAACCAGCGTTTCCCTTCCCCCTTCCTCCCAAGGGTGAAACACATGACTCTTTACTTTCTGTCCTGCACATCTGAATCTGGGTTGAGTCCCAAAAATGCAAAAAGTGGTTGAGGCGGAGTCATTTCAGTCGTGCTCGAAGACACTAACCAGATGTGTTTGTCCACTAAGAATACCAGAATAACTCTAGCTGCTGTCCTCCCAAGGCCCAATTGTTTAATTTCTTTTGTCCTAAGAGCTACCCAGTGTCTTTCCAAGTGTTATTAATTCACTGTTTTATTTGAAAGTTTAAAATTTTTAATGCTTCTTTTTAGCTATTTTGGACTATTTCTTACTATTTTATTATAATTTGTTGTCAATTATTTTTGATGGGGCCAAGAGTTTGCCCCAGTTGGCTTCTATTGCTTACATAGAATGAACCCAACTGCTACGAAATTATTGATGGGAAGAACATGTTGCCCAGAGCCACACCACTAATATAACCTGATTGCAGTCTGCATCCATGACAAATAGGTACTCCTGAAATATAACAAAGATCTTTCTGGAGTTTTTTTCAATTGATTTTACCAGCCATCACTGCCCTGTATTTCAAGCTGAGTCATTCTTCCCTTGTGAACCAACCAAATTGCCAGAGGGCACAAAAGGAAGAATCACTCTTGTTATGCAGCTTGTAGACACCAATAATCTTTATGTTGCCTCCAACTCCTCATTGTGGTTTTCATGATATTTGCAATATTAAGGAGAGTAAAGAAAAGTACTCCAAAGTTTCTAATTAGAGCTACTTTACCAGAGGGCTTATTGGCAAACAGAGAGTCCCTGTTATGCCAGACTAAATGTGACCTTTTTTTTTGCAAGCAAAGATTAGCCTAAAAAGGCTTTCAAACTAGCCAACACAAAAAGTGTGTGTCGTTTGAACTCTACTGATAAAATTTAATTTGATCAAGGTATGTCAGTTTCTCAAAAATCCATACTCCTTATTCTCCCCAATCTCCCTTCACATTAATTGTATTAATTTTATCTTGTGCCAGTGGTTGCATGGTGGATATGGTTTCATTTGGCTGGAGTAGGGAGCATATAAGGAAGAGTAAACCCAAAAAAGTACCTGTTTTGAAATTAACATGAATCATGAAGGTCATAGTGAGGACATTGTACTTAAATATAATTCTTTAATGGTTTTTGATCAAGATAAATATGTGACATTTACTGAGTGCATATTAAGTGCCTGGAATTATACTGTCCATTGACTTCCTGCTTATGATGGGTGAAGATTTAGCTCTCTTACACTACCCATGACTTGAAGTAAAATATTTAAGCTTCAGAAAAAAATTTTTTTAAATCAGTGACAGACAACATGAACATCTACGTTGTGAGAAGAGGATATATTCTCCTTGCTGTTCTCCTTTCTTTCTCTTTGTAGCTGTTAAATGCTATCATTGGTACGTTTCTTTTTTACCTTCTTGGGATTGATAACATGTACATATCTAACTATTCTGGGGTTTGTCTAAAGGTTTAACACTGAAATAAAAAATAAATGACATTTGCATTATTAAGACTATAGGAATATTCTTCATGGCAGAGAATGTAATATACTTATGATTCAGATAAAGATTACATGTCTTTTTCTATACTCAGTGTTTTTCCTAAAGTTTTTGTCTTTCTGTTTTTCATCATCTCCCATAATTTCTTCCAAAACTGTCAAACATACTACCTGGTCAATGGAAACTTCTTCTTCTAGGAGATCTCTGTCCCCTGAAGCAAGCGCACTCTAGGCCCATCACACAACGCACAGCAATCACGGAGCCTCCTTGCATTGCAACACTAGGTGATAGCCACTGTTTTCTAGGTCTCTTTGTGCCTAACTTATTCCACCCCCTCTCTAGTATCTTTTAAAGAGAGAGTATCTGGGAAATAAATGGACTGATTTTCACATTCCTGAAAATGTTTTTATTCTGCTTTTACATTTAATTAATATTCAAGCTGGGTATAGAATTCTGGGTTGAAAATCACTTTCTTTCAAAAGGTTTGACAGCATTCCCCCAATGTGTTTTAACAGTACTGAAGATGAAAAATCAGATAGAAGCCTGAATCTCAATCCCATCTTTTCTTTTCTCTCACCTTGAATTTCTTCTCTCTATTCCAAGCTTTCTATAGTTTCACAGTGTTGTTTCTACATGGAGGCATTTTTTCATTTATTCTACTTACCACTTGGCAGAAACATTTAAGGTCTCAAGGCTTCCTTTAGCTCTTTAAGTATTTCCTTTCTCCATTTTCTCTGACCTCTCCCCCTGGAAGATCTTAGATCTTGGATCTCTAAGACAATTCTTTATTTTTCCTATAGTTCTTCTGTCTTAGGTTTTCTTGACTCTTTACACTATTTTGAGGTTTTCCTTAATTTTATTTTCTTATCTTTCTATTTATATTTTCATATTGAAAACTATGTTTTTAGTTTCTCACGATTCTTTATTTTTTTAAGTTTACTTATTTTGAGAGAGAGAGAGAGAGAGACAGAGCATGAACAGGGAAAGGGTGGAGAGGGAAAGAGAGAGAATCTGAAGCAGGCTCCACACTGTCAGCACAGAGCTTGATGTGGGGATCATAACCTGAGCCAAAAACAAGTGCTGGATGCTTAACCAACTAAGTCACCCAGGCACCCCTGGTTTCTCAGGATTCTTAGTGTCTGATCGTTCTTTTATTATAATATATTCTTGAATTTCTCTGATAAACTTATTAGGGCATTTTTTTTTTTAAAGAATTCTTTGTTCTCTGAATTATTTGTATTTCCTTATGCCAAGTTTTCTATTGATGCATTTCTTTTTATTTGGCAGGTTTTCTTTTTTTTTCTTCATTGTTTTACTTTTATTTTTTAAAGTTTATTCATTTATTTTTGAAAGAGAGAGAGAGAGAGCGTGCGCGAGCATGAGTTAGGGAGGGACAGAGCGGGGAGGGACAGACAGAGAGGGAGAGAGAATCCGAATCTGAAGCAGGTTCCGCACTGTCAGCACACAGCCCCATGCGGGGCTTGAACCCACAAACCGTGAGATCATGACCTGAGCCAAAGTCAGATGTTTAACCGACTGAGCCACCCAGGCACCACTTTTTTTTTTTTAATGTTTTTCTTTTTTTATTTTTTTGAGAGAGCAAGCATGCAAGCAGGGGAGGGGCAGGGGGGGGGGTGGGGCAGAAACAGGATCCAAAGCGGGCTCCATGCTGACAGCACAGAGCCCGAGGCAGATCAGGGCCCGAGCCAAAGTAGGCCACATAACTGACTGAGCCACCCAGGCACCCCTTATTTTCCAGGTTTTTTCCAAATGTCTAGGGATCTTGGTTGTGTTTTTATATTCAAAAAGAGGCATCAGAAAGGCTTCAGTTTATAATACATAAACTTCTTGGTTCTTAAGTTCCAGAATGATTTTTAGGGCATCAGCAACACACTGTGATACTAGGCTGCCATAGTTCCCCCAGACAGTATTTTCAGTGCCTCTAGATGAAAACCTTATTTGTGTTTTTGTTTTGGATTGGGGCAAAAGCCCTGATCATCAAATGTTTTGAACTAGGGGGCTGGGAGGAGGGAAAGGGGAAACATGGTCCACTGTGGCTCCATATTCACTGGAGGACCTTTAATTTATCTGGATGTCTTAGGTCCACTTCTCACTATTACCCTTTCTTACATCTCTCAGTTTTTGAGAACAGGTGTTATCTAGGTACTGCAAATAGGAAGCCTTCTCCATTTTCCTAGGAAGCTGTCGAAAAGTACAGATCCCTGGACCCTACCTATGGATCCTGATTCAGCACCTCTGGGATGGGCCTAGATACCTGCTTTTTGTTGTTGTTGTTGTTGTTGTTGTTGTTGTTGTTGTTGTTGTTGTCTAATACTTTCCCTGGCTCATGTACACAACCAGTTTGAGGCACCACAAAGAAGTTAGTAGTGACATGGAGAAGAGGTAACTTTACAAGATAAAGCAGATGTGGGAGACTCATGACAGATGACTGGGTGAGTAAGGGGAGAAGGAAGAGGAAAGAACTAAAAACAACTACCAGGCTTCAAGCCTGAGTGACTCCAAAAGTGATAGTGAAATTAGCATAAATAAGAAAGTGATAAGGAGTACTTCCTTCTGGATTTCTTCTCCCAGATACTGTACTAAATACCACCTTAGAATATTACCAGAGTGCTCCTTTTGTAGAAAAATTACTAGTAAGAATGGTGTTAGATTACAGTAAAAGGATGAATAAATAGACGTGTAAATACATTCTCAGGCTGGAGAACTAGTATTTGTATGCACAAGCTCAACAATCTATCTACTTTTCACAATTTATGAAGGTATTAAAAAATATTCATAGAGCATTCCAAAACTGAATGTGAGTAATCTACTGATACAGAATTCCTGGTTTCTTTTCAACCAAGTGTCTTAATTTCTCAAATGTAAAAGAGCAAAATTCAAATATACAGTACCCCTTATCCTTAATATATCTAAACACAAGTGCAAAAAAAACAAAACACAAAGTCTCACAATAGTATCTATAGCTCTTCATAAGGCTTATATTTTTACTAAAATATTGCTGTTCACACACTTCAATTTCTATTAATAGTAAAGCCTGATGACTCATTTTGTACATTTAGAGTCTAATGAGGATTTTTAGATCTGCAATACCTGTGACGACCATTTATAGCTCTTTCACATTAAAATACATATTTTGGGCAGAAATACTTCTGTGAAAATATTGATTTTTTTTAAATTAAGGTATTCATATAAAGTATTTAAGGTATTTAAGTATACATAGTATATAAGATGTGTATATATATATATATATATATATATATATATATAAATATATATAAAGTAATTTTAGTGCTTTTAGTGCACAGTTCTGTAAATTTTTACCAACGCACAATGCACAATCCTATAACCACAAACAAATACAAAGTAATTTCATCAATCCTCAAACTCCCCCATACTTATTCGAAGTCAGAACCTAACCTCCCTCAAATCTCTGACAATGACTAATCTCTTTTCTCTCCTTTTATTTTTGCCTCTTCCAGATTGCTATGTAAATGTTATCAGGGAGTATGTAGCCTTTTGAATTTGGCTTCTTTCATTTAGCATAACACCTGTAAGATTCAAACATTTTCTTGCATGTATCATGAGTTTGTCCGTTTGTCATTGCTCATAATATTCTATTGTATGGATGTACCACAGTTAATTTATCCAAGTAATGATATTTAACCATTTACCAATAACTATTTTGCAAAAGAGGATGGTTTAATGACTATGAAATTATGCATTGATCAAGAAGGGAAACATTAAATAAATTCCCTTTTTGCCTTGAATTCTTTAGTATTTGACTATATGTTAGGTATGCCTATTTCAAAAAATATATTTTTTAGATAATTGAAAAAGTAGATATCTATTCTAATTGTGGGTATACATTTAAAGCAAGTGTTTATTATAATTTGAAAGGTTTTCTTTACCTAGAATGGGAATGATGACACATACTACTGTTATTGCTGATAACACCAGATAATGTTTTGCTTAAACTTCTGAAGTAAAATGCTACATGAAAGCCCTATTCAGCCCAGATCTCTGAAATGGCTCATTTCCCATTGCAACTCTGTTAATCTTTTAGCCCATGGAGGCAACAGGTGGGTTAGCAAATAGCCAATAGAAGGACAACTGTTGTCCTTCAGGATCAGTGCCAGTGGAAAAAAGTGACCTGAAATACAGATCTCAGGCCTGACATGATGAAAATCTAATGCCACAGCTGTTGTCTTTCACAACTGTCACTCATCATGTTTTTTTAATGTTTTTAATTGAAGTATAATTGACATACAACATTACATTAATTTCAGGTGTATAGCATAATGATTCAATATTTGTATATATTGTAAAACGATCACTGCAATAAGTCTAGTTACCATCACCATAGTTACATAAGTTTTCTTTTCTTATGATGAGAACATTCTAGATCTATTCAGCAACTTTTAAATATGTAATACATTACCGACTATAGTCATCATGCTGTATATTACATCCCCATGACTTATTTATAATTGGAAGTTGGTACCTCATGATCCCCTTACCCATTTCGCTCATACTCTTCCCCTCTTCCCTCTGACAACCACCAATCTGTTATCTATATCTATGAATTTCAGGGTGGTTTTTTTTTTTGCTTTGTTTTGTTTTGTTTTTGCTTTTTTATGTTCACATATAAGTGAAATCACATGGTATTGGTCTTTCTCTGTTTGACTAATTTCACTTAGCATGGATACACTCAAGGAGCATCCATGTTGTCACAAACGGTAAAATTTCACTATTTTTTAATGGCTGGGTACTACCCACTGTATATATGTGTACCACATCTACCTTATCCATTCACCCAATGACAGACACTTGGGTTGTTTCTATATCTTGGCTATTGTTAAATAAGGCTGCAATGAACATAGGGGTGCATATATTTTATTGAATTTGTGCTTTTGTTTTCTTTGGTAAATACCCAGAAGTGGAATTACGTGTGTATTTGAGTATTTATCCAAATATTTATCCAAATACCTACAAGTAATTCTATTTTTAATAGAGAACAAGTTCTATTTTTAATATTTTGAGGAACTTCCATATTGTATTCCATAGTGGCTGCACCAATTTACATTCCCATCAGCAGTACACAAGGGCTCCCTTCTCACTACATCCTAACACTTGTTATTTCTTGTCTTTTTGATTAATAGCCATTCTGTCAGGTGTAATATGATACCTCATTATGGTTTTGATTTGTATTTTCCTAATGATGAGTAATATTGAACATCTTTTCATGTGCCTGTCAGCCATCTGTATGTCTTCTTTGGAAAAATTTCTACTCAGAACCTCTACCCATTTTGTAACCAGAAGGTTTGTTTTTTGTTACTGAGTTGCAGGAGTTCTCTATATACTTTTGATACTAACTCTATAGTGGATATATGATTTGCAAATATGTTTTCTCACATAGTAGACAATCTTTTCATTTTGTTCATAGTTCCCCTCACTGTGCAGACCCTTTTTAATTTGATGTAGTTTCATTTGTTTATTTTTGCGTTTGTTGCTTTTGCCTTTGGAGTCAGGTCCCAAATATCATCACCAAGACCAATGTCAAGGAACTTACCCCTTATGTTTTCTTCTAGAAGTCTCATAATTTCAAGTTTCACATTTAAGTGTTTAATCCATGTTGAGCTAATTTTAAGTTAGTGGTCCAGTCTTAACAATACTATTTATTAAAGAAACTGTCTTTTCCCCATGGTACATTCTTGCCTCCTTTGTTACAAATTAATTGCCCATATGTGCATGGGTTTACTTTGGGGCTCTTTATTCTGTTTCATTGATCCATGTGTCTGTTTTTATGCCAATACCATGCTGTTTTGATTACTATAACTTTATAATATAATTTGAAATCCGGGACTGTGATGTCTCTTTGTTCTTTTTTCTCAAGATTGCTTTGCTATTTGCAGTCTCTTGTATTTCCATACAAATTTTATTTATTTTTTTCAACAAGCAATGAACCATACTTTGCCCACCTGTGTTTTATTGTTTTTATTTTTTATTCTTTTTTTAATGTTTATTTATTTTTGACAGAGAGGGAGAGAAAGAGCAAGAGCGCTCATGAGAGGGGGAGGGGCACAGAGAAAGGGATACAGAGGATCAGAAGTGGGATCTGCATGGAGCAGAGGGCTCAATGTGGGGCTCGAACTCATAAAACCCTGAGATCATGACCTGAGCCAAAGTGAGACACTTAACCAACTGAACCACCCAAGCACCCTTCCATGCAAATTTTAGAATTTAGGATTTTTTGTTCTAGTCCTGTGAAAAATGTTGGTATTTTGATAGGGATTTCATTTAATCTGCAGACTGCTTTGTGTAATATGGACATTTTAACAATATTAATTCTTCCAATCTGTGAGCATGAAGTATGTCTGCATTTCTTTGTGTCTTCTTTAATTTCTTTCATCAATGTCTTAGTATTCAGTATACAGGCCTTTCGCTTCTTTGGTTAAAATTATTCCTGGGTATTTTATTCCTTTTTAATGCAATTATAAATAAGATTTTTTTAATTTCTCTTCCTGATAGTTCGTTGTTAGTATATAAAAATTCAACACGTTTTACATACCGATTTTGTACCCTGAATTTTACTGAATTCATTTATTAGTTTCAACTAGAGTTTTGGTGGACTCTATAAGGTTTTCAATATATAAAACCATGTTCACGAATAATGACAGTTTTACTTTTTCCTTCCCAATTTGGATGTCTTTTATTTCTTCTCCTGCCTAAGGACTTTGGTTAGGACTCCTAGTACTATGTTGAAAAAAAGGGGTGATACCTCATGCCAGTCAGAGTGGCCAAAATGAACAAATCAGGAGATTATAGATGCTGGAGAGGATGTGGAGAAACGGGAACCCTCTTGCACTGTTGGTGGGAATGCAAATTGGTGTAGCCGCTCTGGAAAACAGTGTGGAGGTTCCTCAGAAAATTAAAAATAGACCTACCCTATGACCCAGCAATAGCACTGCTAGGAATTTACCCAAGGGATACAGGAGTACTGATGCATAGGGACACTTGGACACCAATGTGTATAGCAGCACTCTCAACAATAGCCAAATTGTGGAAAGAGCCTAAATGTCCATCAACTGATGAATGGATAAAGAAATTGTGGTTTATATACACAATGGAGTACTACATGGCAATGAGAAAGAATGAAATATGGCCCTTTGTAGCAACGTGGATGGAACGTGAGAGTGTGATGCTAAGTGAAATAAGCCATACAGAGAAAGACAGATACCATATGGTTTCACTCTTATGTGGATCCTGAGAAACTTAACAGAAACCCATGGGGGAGGGGAAGGAAAAAAAAAAAGAGGTTAGAGTGGGAGATAGCCAAAGCATAAGAGACTCTTAAAATCTGAGGACAAACTGAGGTTTGATGGGGGGTGGGGGAGAGGGGAAATTGGATGATGGGCATTGAGGAGAGCACCTTTTGGGATGAGCACTGGGTGTTGTATGGAAACCAATTTGACAATCAATTTCATATATTAAAAAAAAAAAACCTAGTCATTAAAATTCAAAAAGAAAAAATAAATATTTTTTGAAAACAAAAAAAAAAAAGAAAAAAAGGGGTGATAGTAAACATCCTTATCTTGTTCCTAATCTTAAAACAAGAGCTTTCAATTTTTTACTATTGAGCATAGTGTTAGCTGTGGTCTTGTCATATATGGCCTTTACTATGTTGAGGTATGTTCTCTCTATACTCACTTTGTTGACAGGGTTGTTGGTTTTTTTTTTTTTTTAATCTAAAAGTATGCTAAACTTTGACAACTACTTTTTCTGCATCTACTGAGATCATTTTATTCCTTCGTTTTTTAATGCTTATTTGAGAGAGAGCGCATATGCAAGGAGGAGAAGGGCAGATAGAGGGGGAGAGAGAAAGAATCACAAGCAAGCTCTGTACTATCAGCACACAGCCCAATACAGGGCTCAATTTCACAGACCCTGAGATCATGACCAAAATCAAGAGTCAGATGCTTAACTGACTGAGCCACCCAGGCGCTCCACATTCCTTCACATTTTTAATGTGGTATATCATAGTGATTAATTTGCAGATTGTGAACCATCCTTGCATCACTGGAATAAATCCCACTTGATCACTGTGAATGCTTCTTTTAATGTATTGTTGAATTCAGTTTGCTTGTATTTTGTTGAGGATTTTTTTCATCTACGTTCACCAGGAATAGTAGTCCATAGTTTTATTTTTTATGGTGTCTTTGACTGGTTTTGGTATGAGAGTAATGCTGACCTCATAAAATGAGTTCAGAAGCATTCCTTTCTCTTCAAATTTTTGGAAGACTTTGAGAAGGATTGGTATTAAAATCTTTGTTTAGTAGAATTCATGAGTGAAGCTGTCTCATCCCTGAACTCTTGCTAGTCGGGAGGTTTTTGATTACTGATTCAATTTTGTGGCTGTTTCGTAATTCTTTTTTTTTTTTTTTTTTAATGTTTATTTTTGAGAGAGAGAGAGTCTAGGCATGCACACATGCACATGCATGCACGCGAGTTGGGGAGGGGCAGAGAGTGACAGAGACATAGAACCTGAAGCAGGCTCCAGGCTCTGAGCTGGTCAGCACAGAGCCCAACGTGGGGTGTGAACTCACCAGCGCGTGAGTTCATGACCTGAGTCAAACTTAGATGCTTAACCAACTGAGCCACCCAGGCACCCCTTGTAATTCTTTACTCCTTTCTTCCTTGTGCCTTGATCACTTTATGTAATATGCTCAGACTCCTTTCTTATTATCTTTTATGGGTCTATTATAGGTTTTTGCTGTGTGGTTACCATGAGGCTCACATATAACAGCCTGTTTGTACAATCATCTATTTTAAGATGAAAGCAACTTAAGTACAAACACATTTTAAAACCCTGCATTTTTACCCCCCCCCAATTTTATGTATTTGCTGTCACATTTTACCTTTTTATTTTGTATATCCTTTAATTATTGTAGTTATATTTTTCCTATTTTATTTTAAACTTCATACTAGCTTTATAAGTGATTAATCCACTATCTTTTCTATATATTTACCTTTATCAGTGAGATTTTTACTTTCATATGTTTTCTTGTTGCAAATTAGTGTCCTTTTCTTTTAGCTTAAAGAATTCCCTTCAACATTTCTTGTAAGGCTGGTTTAGTGGTGATGAAATCCTTTAGCTTTTGCTTGTCTGGAAAACCCTTTCTCTCTCCTTCAATTCTGAATGATAACTGTGCTGGGTAAAGTATTCTTGGTTGGAATTTTTTCCTTTCAGCACCTGAATATATCATGCCACTCCCTTTGGGGCCAAAAAGTTTCTGAGAAATCTACTGACAGCTTTGGGGCAGGGGGAGTCTGTTATATGTAACAAGTTGTTTTCTCTTGCTGCTTTTAATCACTCATCATGTTTTAATTTTACAGTTTTGATTTAATCTTTTCTAAATAAAGCACTGGATAAATACAGAATGAGAGAACAAGAGTCTGTAGCAAAGGAGCCAGATTGGTATTAGCACCACCACTCATCCCTTTCACCACTTTCCCAGCCCTTTGGGTTTTGTTTTTTTGTGATGATGGCATCTCTAGGACACTACTTGATGTTCATGAAGGCCAGAGCTTCTGCACCCGCTCAGAAGCTTAAGAGAAATTACAGAGTTTGGATTTCATGGTGACTCCTTAACCTTTCTTATCATGCTAACCAGGATGCTTTTTACCAGACATTTCAAGTTGTAACACACAGTGGAGTTATATCTGAACAAAAACATGAGATTTTTTCAATGGTAGGCCCTAAGATTCCCCCAATTTTCTCAGATCTGTAATTTATGGGGCACTTGAGTGGCTCAGTTAGTTGAGCGTCCAACTTCAGCTCAGGTCATGAATCTGCTGTCCATGAGTTCAGGCCCAGCATCGCCTTCTGTGCTGTCAGCTCGGAGCCTGGAGCCTGCTTCAGATTCTGTCTCCCTCTTTCTCTGCCCCTCCCCCACTTGCATTCTGTCTCTCTCTTTCTCTCTCAAGAAAATGAATAAACATTAAAAAAAATTAAAATACATTTTCCACCATGGGTTACATTATTTTTCTTAAAAAAAAAAAAAATGTTTACTTTTGAGAGACAGTGTGAGCAGGGAGGGGCAGAGAGAGAGGGACAGAGAGAATCCCAAGCAGGCTCCACACTGTCAGCACACAGCCCGATGTGGGGCTCAGACTCACAAACTATGAGATCCTGACCTGAGCGGAATCAAGAGTAGGATTTGAATGGACTGAGCCACCCAGGTGCCCCACATTCTTTCTCTTATGAAGCCACCTTTTTAAAAATGAACCCTATATTGAATTAGAGCTTTACATATAATGAAATGCATCCATTCTAAGTGTACAGTCTTAACAAATACGTATACTTAGTGAGAATTCCATGACTACAAGATACAGAGCACCCTCCCCCCAACCAAAGTCTCCTTAATGCCCTTTTCAGTCAGTTTCCCCTCCACTCCCAACCTCAGGCAGTTGATCTGATTTCTATCATGATAGGTTAGTTCTGCTTTTTTAAGAATATTCTGTAAATAGTATGTATGCTTTTGGGGTCTGGCTTTTTTACTTAGCATAAGCTTTTTGAGGTTCATCAATGTTGTATGTATCTATAACTAGTTCTTTTTTTCCCCTGAGTACTATTCCATTTTATGGCTATAATGCCATTTGTTTATCCATTTTCATATTGATGGACATTTGGATTGTTTTCACTTAGGGGCTGTAATATACACATACCCATGGCAGCTTTACTCATAAGTTTTTGTGCAGTATTCATTTCTCCTGGGAAAATATCTAAAAGCAAATACATGGGTTGTATGTTAAGTACATATTTAAGCTTTTAAGAAACTACAAGCTACTTTCTAGAGTGGTTGTATCATTTTGAAAACCCACTAGTAATACAGCTGACCCCTGAACAATGTGGGGGTTAAAGGCACCAACCCCCAGTGCAGTTGAAAATCTGAGTATAGGGGCGCCTGGGTGGCTCAGTCGGTTAAGTGGCCGACTTCAGCTCAGGTCATGATTTCGCGGTCCGTCAGTTAGAGCCCCGCATCGGGCTCTGTGCTGCCAGCTCAGACCTGTTTCAGATTCTGTGTCTCCCTCTCTCTGACCCTCCCCCGTTCATGCTCTGTCTCTCTCTGTCTCAAAAATAAATAAACCTTAAAAAAAATGTTTTTTAATTAAAAAAAAAAAAAGAAAGAAAATCTGAGTATAACTTTGACCCTCCCACCACCAAAACTTAACTACTAATAACCTACAGTTGACCAGAAGCCTTACTGATAACATAAACAACTAATACATATTTTTATATGTATTATATACTGTATTCTTATAATAATCTAGAGAAAATAAAATATTAAGAAAGTCATAAGGAAAACACATTTACAGTACTGTATTATATTTGCAAAAAAATCCACATATGTATGGACTCACATAGTTCAAACCCATGTTGTTCAAGGGTCAACCGTATAATGTATTCATTGCAAATAAGTGTTACAGAGAAAAGTAAAAAAAAAAACAAAAAAACAACAAAAAAAAGGGCAAGTAGATGTTATGGTGCTATTTACAGATGATGGTAAGAAAAGGCTTCCTAGACTGTTGTGAGCCGAAACCTGAAGGAAGTAAAGGAGAATGCCATGAAAATATCTGAGAGAACAGCATTCAGAAGGCAGAAATAACAGCACAAGCAAAAGGGTATTCCTTGGTGGGTTGGAGGAATATCAAAGAGGCCAAGGGGTTCGCAGTGGGGTGAGAGAGACAGAAAATAGGTAAACAGGTCAGAAAGGCAGGGAGCTCAGTCAGTTCATGGAGGGCTCTGTAGGCCAATGAACTTTGGAATGAATGAAATGAGGAATCACTGGAGGATTCTGAGCACTAAAGGGACACAACTTCTCTTATATAGATCTCTTATATAGGATCACTTTGATGTGAAAAATAGACTATAAGATGCAAGCATGAAAGCAGGCAGGCCAGTTAGGAGGTCACTGTAATTGCCCAGACCGAAGACTAGACCAGTGTGGTAGCAGTGCAGCTGGAGAAAAGTGGTGCAACTCTGGACGTATTCTCAAGGCAAAGCTGACGATATTCCCAAAGGATTGAAAGTGTCCTGGTGAAAGAAGAGTCAAATCTAATTAGGCCGATCTAATTCCACATCCATTCTTCCTTCAAGTACAGGAAATAATCCGTCTAAAGAAGAAAGGGGGGGGGGGGGGGTGGTGGAATGCAGTTTGTGTGGTTAAAAACCAGTAAGAAATTAAGTTGAAACTCATGGTCCCTGGCAAAGCCAAACTGCTTTAATCACCCAAATTATCCTCAATCTAAATAGCCCAATGTGTCTGCCTGAAATAAATGTAATTTTATGGAAAAAAATGTAATATACATATTGTAGTGCCAATTTGTAACACTTTAAAATTCTATATATAGAATCTAATATAAAAATACTTCTCTTGAGGTTTAGAAAATAATAGTAAAGTAAAATGAGAATCACGGCAATCCTATGAAATAGGAGATGAGCAACTATTAATCCTACTATTCCATAGGTAATAAATTTTAACTCTAGATAAATATATGACCCCTTTGGGTCAAATCCAATGTATCAAGGACTACAATCAGTCTGCTGATTCAAAGTCTAGCTCAGATACACTCTATGATCAACTGTTGACTCCTATCCAGGACTGCCAATCTTTTCTGCCTATTTTATTTTTTTATTGTTTAACAAACTTTTTTGTTTGTTTGTTTGTTTGTTTGTTTGAGAGTGAGAGAGAGCAAGCAAGCACTCGAGTGCATGCAAGCTGGGGAGAGGGGCAGAGGGAGGGAGAGAGAGAATTCCAAGCAGACTCTACACTCAGCACAGAGCCTGATGCAGGGCTCAATCCCATAACCCTAGGATCATGACCCGAGCCAAAACAGAGTCAGATGCTCAACTGACTGAGCCATGCAGGTGCCCCTCTGCGTATTTTCATTAAAGACATCAAATTCCAGTACCTCTGATACCCAAGACATATGTACTGAAACACTGATAGATGACTATAAGACATTTTACAAGATGTTCACAGATTTAGTAAGGTCCACCAAATGATAGGCCAGCAAAACATAAATAACTTACAAGAATCAATTTCCACCCTAAGTATTTTGAAACATCTAATGCTACTATAGATGTGTGAATTTCCTTTTTGTATATTTTTCAATAGCAAAATCTGTTCAAATATATATGTCTATTGCAGGTAGGGTGTTGAAGGGGATGGTTTAGAAATTCACAAAGAAAGAATATTTGTAAACACATTTAAACAAAGCAGGTTTGGGAACTGTAACTTTTAGTTCTTTGATGCTGACTATATGATAATTACATTTCCCCTAAAATAAAAAATAAAAATGGAGAAGAGAGGGCTATAGAATTTAACTTTACCAAAGCATTTGGGTTGTGTGGATTCTTTTATTACACTGTAAATATTTTGCATATGTCTAGAGCAAGCACCAGTAATTAGGCCATAATGGTAACTTGTCACTCATAAACACAACAGTGCATTTGGAAAGATTAAGAACTAGATTGTTCAGTAATTCTGGGAGCCTTGTTTACCAAGCTAAGATGTCTAGCAAGACTCTTGTTTACTTGATATGATGTACTTATTATTTTATTAAATATTAAATATTTAAGACTGCATAGTTTAAAATTTTATACAGAAAGCTTTTTACCTAATTTTGAGGAGAATTAAAGAAGAACTATTCCTAAGGTGTAATTTTAATTTCTTTTTTTTTTTAATGTTTATTTATTTATTTTTGACAGAGAGAGAGACAGAGAGACAGAGAGACAGAGCATGAGTGGGGGAGGGGCAGAGAGAGAGGGAGATACAGAATCCGAAGCTGGCTCCAGGCTCTGAGCTGGCAGCACAGAGCCCAACAGGGGACTCGAACTCACGAACCGCGAGATCATGACCTGAGCCAAAATTAAGAGTTGGACACTCAACCACCCAGGCGCCCCAGGAAAATACAGTTTTTAGAACTTATTCACTGTTTATATGGCATGAAAAAGCAATTTACTAAACATAGAGAAAATATTTTGGTGAAAATAGATGTAAAAGTAAAGTAGACTGTCTGAGTGAAACAATCTTCTATTGAATTCAAAATATGGAGGCATTACGTGTAGAATAATTCAGTTTTAGGACCTAGAAAATGGAAGAGAGCTTTTTCTGAGTCAGTTTTAAAAGTGTAAAAACTTCTAGAGAAGTTAGTAACAGCTGAGTAAAATTGTGAGACCCAAATAGGAGTTTCCATGGTTTGCCTAAATCCGCTCAATCTAAACCATTTTAAAAGATACCTATCTTTAGATATTTCATATAAACCTAACACCTATAGCTTTAGAGTCCTTGCTGTAATAGCTAAGATAATGAAAAATGAAGACTTCTAGGTAAAAATAAAGGGTAAAATTCTTGTACTTGTGTTTGCTTCCTTTCTATAATCTCATCAAAATGACAGAAAAACAATTTAAAAAGAATAACCTCAAGGGTGGCTGGGTGGCTCAGTCAGATAACCGTCTGACTTTGGCTCAGGTCATGATCTCACAGTTCGTGGGTTCGAGCCCCGCGTCAGGCTCTGTGCAGACAGCTCGGAGCCCGGAGCCTGCTTCGGATTCTGTGTCTCCCTCTCTCTGTCCCTCCCCCACTCATCATTCTCTGTCACTTTCCCTCCCTCTCAAAAATAAATAAACATTAAAAATTTTTTAAAAAGAAAATAAAAAGAATAACCTCATAAGGACAAAGAGGGCAGAAAAGTCAATACAAGAAAGTCTTAGAAACTGAAAAGCAGACCTAAGAGTAGTAACTACCTGTTAAAACTTTAGAAAGCAACTGTGGGTAAAAGTAAGAAATTAATTTATGTTTCTGATTACCTAAAGCCTCCAAATTGTTGGCAACAGTTATTTCTGAACTGTGGTACCTGTAAGGCTATCAACAGGAGAATGAGTGGGAAGTGTTTGTAGGGTGCAGTCAGACATCTTCCCCACCACCACCACCCCAGAACTCTTCACCTACTCTGTATAATGGACCTACTGTGCAGGTAGACAGAACATGTCAGGTTTATTCTAGAAAGGATCTTTGAAATAGAGGACACTAGGCAAAAATCAAAGTTAGGGGAGCCATGCTATAAAGAGTGGAACTCAATGAACTTTAACATATGGTGCTCTCAGAATGGCTGTGTTGTCTTCCTGCACTTGGTTCCTGTAATGCCTGCTTCCAGCCTCTACCTCCAAGGCCTAGGAATGGCAAAGTCACCTGTTGGGAATCTGATCCAAGAAAACGTAAAATTCTGACATTAGTGTTCCTTCAATGAAAGAGACCACCCAACTCACCAACCAAGGGCAAAGCCCCCTTCAATGTACTATACCCAGAGGTACTCAGAGCTTCCCATAGCTGTCCAATCTCCCCACTCTTACAAAACCAAAGGCCATTCTGAGGAAAGCCTCTAAGTGTGAGACAAAGACGGAAAGGAGCAAACAGAAACAACACTGAAGAGATGAATGGAGGGGAGGGAAGAAAATAGAAACACTATCTTTCATATCTATTACAAACAGGCGAGAGAGTATAACTGTATCCACAGCATTAGAACCACATGATTACCTATCATCTGTCTAAAAAGAATAACAAAAAAAGAGCTTCTAAAAGTTCAAATTGTAAGAGCAGAAACTTTTCGAAACAAATAATAAAAGGCTGAAAGATAGTTAAGGAAATCTCTCTGAAAGTAGAGCAAGAAGACAATGAGAGGATCACAAGAGAGAAGATTCAGAAATCAGAGAACTAGAGGAACAGTCCAGGAAGCCCACTATCCAAGTAATTGAAGAAAGGGAGTTAAGAGGAAATGGATAGAAGAAAATAATCAAATAAGTAAATCAAGAACACTTTTCATTGAAAGATAGGAGTTTGCACATTGAAAGGGACTACCAAGTGCCCAGGGCAAAGATTTCTAAACCAGTGTTTGGAGGGTGGGAGGGAGAAGGGTAATTTCAGGCCATATTTCTGGACAATATATTTATAGTGCTGCTTCTTGACTTTGCAGAAATGGGCATTATCTATTGACTTCCTAACAAGGTAGATGTGGATTCAGTATTGCTTTGCCATTACCCGTTCATATCTATCCCTCTTCTCATCCTCACATCTACCGCATATAATTATATAGCAATTTTGGTTAAGTCAATATTCATTGTTTACATTATTATGACAATATAAAAGCTAGTCACAGCTGAGCCATGCAGCATTTGATAATTTTTCTTTCCTGCATAACCTTTTATTTTCCTTAATCTTAGTTTCTTTACTGGCAAAAGTGGGAAGTTCATGGTTGGACGGACTTCTGATAGAGTCAAATGTTATCATTAAAAACAATCCCCTCCTCTGATCTGCTCTGCTGGCTTCAGAGTTGCCTTCATTCTTAGGCAAGTACTCCCAGAAAGCAGGTTCTAAGCAGCTTCAAACTGACATATGAGCAGTTTAGAAACCTCAACAGGTAAAGAATCTTTTTCTCAACAGCTCCAGTAAGAGAACCAATGTCTTGCTCAAGAGGATGTTGCTACTCTTTTTGCTCTCCTGACTCACCACTTTACCTAGGGGTGGAGTCAAGTTTTGACTGTCATGATTGAGAATGGCAAAGAGGTTCCGCAAACAAAGAAAAGAGGCTGAGAAAAACTGTAATGCATTTTATATTTGCATCTGTACTGTAGCACAGTTCAAACTCAAAAAGTCCTAGAATTTTACAGGCTAGAAAGGACAAGAATAAGTGATGCCTCTGGGTTGAGGAAACATTATATAAACCAAGTTTTCAAGTTTAAAATTGTCTAAGGGATAATAGCATTATGATTTTAGAGTTAATTCAGGGATTTTATACTGATACTCAAAAAGCAGAAATTAATATATTAATCAAAAGTAAGACAAAATGAACTTACGGCATCTTTAAAATCACAAACATGTTTTTATATAGTTCAGCTGATCTTTTAAATGTTGGTTTTAATATTATTTTTGATGAGTATTGTGACCTACGCAACCTATTGAGTGAGGTAATGACTGACTATACAAAATTTAGCATTTAGGATACTTTACTGCTATTTGAGACTTTAGCCATACAGTTTTGATTTTCTAAGGGGACGAGGCTGTCTTCATCTCCCCTTTTTTTTTTTTTTTTTTTTGGTTATATATATATATATATATATATATATATATATATATATAATATTTTTTTTTGGTAATATATATATTTATATTTATAAATAAATAATATATATATATATATATATATATATATATATATATATATATATATTTATCAAACTAAAAGTCCTTAGCTGTATGTCAAATATTTTGCATTATAAGAAGGATCAAAAGTTTTTCTTGGAAAAAAAATACCAGCAGGATTTCAAAAGTAATGAACACATGCTCACTTCAGCAGCACATATACTAAAACTGGAACAATTTAGAGAAGATTAGCATGGCCCCTATGCAAGGCTGACATGCAAATTCATGAAGTGTTCTGTGTATAAATATATACAAATAAAACAAACAGCTTCATAGTTCAGAGATGCTCTTAGTAGTGCTCTCTACTGATCTTTAGTGTTACCATATTTATATTTCCTTTAGAATTCTTTTATTAATCACTCTGCAGTGTGACTACATTTATATCTAAGCTTACCAGTAAAAATGTTCATTCTGTATTTCTTTACCAGGGTTAGGACTATGATGACCACTTTTAGTTTATGACAATACAACCCTACCGTTTGCAAATAGTGATAATGACAATAGCTAACATTAAGTTTCACAAAACCCCTACAAGTTAGACGCTATTATTATTCCCAGTATACTAATGAGGAAACTGAAAAAGAAGATAGAAACTTTACTTAAGACAATACTACTAAGTGGTAAGAGCCCAACCGGTCTGAACAAAGCCTGCAAAAGGTAATAAACCATAAGACAGTATTGATGGAGTTGTGATAGCCAGCCTATTTCTAATAATACCTAAAAAAGAAAGACATCAACAAATATTTTTTACGGTATATGTAACAAGCCAAGAGGTCTATAATTTCACAGAAAAGGTCACGTTGTGGGGGGCACCTGGGTGGCTCAGTTGGTTGAGCATCCAACTTTGGCTCAGGTCATGATCTCACAGTTGGTGAGTTCGAGACCCTCTGACAGCTCAGACCCTGGAGCCTGCTTCAGATTCTATTTCTCCCTCTCTTTCGGCCCATCCCCTGCTCACATTCTCTCTCTCTCTTAAAGATAAACATTAAAAAAAAATTTTTTTTTTTAAGGAAAAGCTCATGTAGCTGTTTATAAGTGGAATGGACTACTCATTGAGACCACCTGCTTAGTATTTTAAGTATAAAAATGGTAAAATAAGTTGGTAGGGATCAGAGCCCACCATGGAGAACACTTTTTATCATTCTAGACAAAGAGAATGGTCTTTTAGCATGCTGTCACTCATTCTCTTCTGCCATACCACCTTTCCACCCAGACTTTTAAATTTTTTTTCTTAAAATATTTTATAATATACATTAAGTATGCAAAAAGGTACATAGACTAGCAGAACATACATGCACCCATCATTCAACTCCATCAAGTTCTAACATTTTGTTTGCTAATGTTTTACAAGCAAATTTGCAGTTTTGCTTGCTGATCTTTTGGGTTTTTTTTTTAATGATGTGATATATTAGAGTTTAAACAGCAAATAGAACATACCTATGTGGCTTAAAGAATAATAAAATGAATACTCATACACCCTCCAGCAAATCTGAAAACTAAAGCATCACTCCTACCTCAACACCCTCTCTGTTGGTCTCTCTAATGTTGATAGTTTGAATACAGAGCTCTAAGTTGGAAATAATTTTACTCAGAATTCTGAAGGCACTGTGCTGACTTTACCCTCTGTTGAAGCTCTTTGCTCCTAGTGTTTTGAAATTTCACAATGATGCATCTTGTGGTAGGTTTATTTTTAGCCACGTTATCAAGCACTCTGTGAACCCTTTCAATCTGGAAATTCCTGAACTTTCCTGCTCTATGAAATATTATTGGGTTATATTTTTTTATGTTTGTCTATATTCCCTACTCTTACTTGAAATTTGGATGTGATGAGCTTGTGTCTTAACTTTATTTTATTTTCTCTTATTTTTTATCTCTTTGCCTTTTTGCTCTACTTTCTCAAAGATTTTCTTAATTCTACATGTAAGCCCTTCTAATTTCTATGTGTTTACAATTTTCAGTGGCTCCTGTGAGATAACAGAAAATACATACATTGGTCTCTCCCCCTGGTTCTGGGTACAGAATTGCTAAAACCCTTGTAATTTCCTAATTGATAAGAGTAGTAGGAGCATCTTTTTTTCTAATGACGTGACTCTAGGTGGACTCCTGGATGGGGTTTGGTCACCAGAAATACCAAGCAATGATTAGAAGCTTGGAATTTTCATTGCTTCTCGGCCTTTTAGCTCAGATCAACTGTAGAAACTTGGAATTTTCAGCCCCACTCCCACTTTTCTAGAGGGGAGGGAGGATGGAAACGGAGGTAATAATTGATCATGTCTACATGAGGAAGCCTCCATAAAATCCCAATAATATGGAGATTCAGAAAACTTCCAGGACAGTGAGTACATCCACACCAGGAGGGTGATAAACCCCACAGTTTCAAGGCACAGAAGCTCCTGCTCTGAGAACCCTCCCAGACCTCATCCTATGTCTCTCTTCATCTGGTTCTTTATCTGTATCCTTTATTAGATCCTTTAATAAACTGCTAAACGTAAGTAAGTGTTTCCCTGAGTTCTGTGAGCAGCTCTAGCAAATTAATCAAACCTGAGGAGGGGGTCATGGGAACCTCCAATTTGTAGCCAAATCTGACAGAAGTTGTGGGTAACTTGGGGACCCACTACCTGTGGTGGGCATCTGAAGTGGGGGGGGGGGGTGGTGTATCAGATCCTTAACCTGTTGGATCTGATACTCTCTCCGGGTAGAAAGTGTCAGAACTGAGTTAAATTGCAGGATCCCCAGCTGGTGTCATGGTGAATTGCTCAGTTTGGGGGGAAATCTGCATACATCTAGTGACTTAGAAGTGTCAGAAGTGACAGAGACAAGTTGTTCTATGTGAGTAGTAAAGGAGAAAGGCTCAGGAGAGAAAAACTGGGTTGTTTTTCTTACACAGCTTTTTCCTATCCTTTTAATAAAGCATCTTATTCTTTTATGGCTGCACTATCTTATTTATGTCTCTGAACATATAAAATAACTTAAAAGTGTGTTTTTCTTCTCTTTGCATGGCTGTTTCTTTGAAAATGCTTTTTTCTGATGACTGCCTGGATAGCTCAGTAGGTTAAGCATCTGACTTCACCTCAGGTCATGATCTCAGGGTTCGTGTGTTCAAGCCCCACATCAGACTCTGCACTGACAATGTAGAGCCTGCTTGGGATTCTCTCTCTCTGCCCTGTCTCTCTGCCCCTCCTTGACTTGCACTTTCTCTCTCAAATAAACTTAAAAAAGTAAAATTATTTTTTCTGTTTCTTTGTTTTCAGATCTCTTTCTGATATTCCTCAGTATCTCGTAGTGATCCCTGGCTGTGAGCTCTCATTTAAGAGTGGAGCTTTAAAAAGATGTTTGGAGGGGCACCTGGGTGGCTCAGTCGGTTAAGCGTTAGACTCCGGCTCAGGTCATGATCTCACAGTTCGTGAGTTCGAGCCCTGCATCAGGCTCTGTGCTGATGGCTCAGAGCCTGGAGCCTGCTTCAGATTCTGTGTGTGTGTCTCTCTCTGCCTCTCCCCCCACTCATACTCTGTCTCTCTCTCTGAAAAGTAAACATTTAAAAAATTATTAAAAATAAAAAGATGTTTGGAGTTCCATATCCATGCATGGGGCCTGTTGGCCACAAGCTTATTTCAAGGTGTTCTGGTTAAACCATTTCATTGGGACACCCCTGACATCTGTGCATATGGATGCCTTTGGGAGAGTAGGAAAATTCCCCAGGAGACATTCTTCCTTTCTCCTTCGTTGCCAGTAAAACCTAACTGCTAATGTTTCAGAGCCAAGGGGGCTGGTGGAAGGATGGTGGTATTAGCACAGCCAGTATGTAAGCATTTCATTTAATCAGTTTTCATTGTGGTGGCCACCTCTACCCTCAACTATGCGCTGAGCCCTCTAGTCAAGAAACACTGTGGTCTATCCTCTCTGGGGGAAACAATTCCAGTGCTCTGCTGACAGAGAAAAATGGCAATCCTGTTATATGGAGTTACAAGGCTTTGGGTATCTAATTCGTCAACATTGAGTCAATCCTCCTTTATTAGGCCCAACTTTATTCCCATTTCCAAAATTATCAGACACTGCTTGTTTGTGCTGTTTGTGGATTTTGAGGTATATATTGGGTTGGTTTTTCTACCTTCTCTACTATTGTTTTAGAGTAGGAAGCTTCTTGAGTTCTGCTAAACCCATCTAGTTTCAGATTCCTATTCAGACTTCCCATTCTTTTTGTTCTTGTTAATAAACTTTGATTTTTGTTCTTGGTGTTCTACAGTTTAACTATGACAGGTTTAGGTGTGGATTTCACTGATCTTGCTTAGAGTTCCTTATGTACCTGAATGTGAAGATTTCTGTCTTTTACAGTCCTAGAATACTTTCACTTACACTTAAATATATATTAATATATTTATATACAAGTAGAAACACAAATATCTTCTAATAGCAGTTTTAATGTATGTATCACTGTGCAGTATTCTGGAAAATTTCTTTAATCATCTAGCCTACTAATTCACTCTTCAGCTTTGTCTATAAACTTTTTAAATTGTACGTGGAGCTTCTATTTTAATTATTATATCTTATTTCTAGGATTTCTATTTAGTTCTTTTTTCTTTAATTTTTTTTAATGCTTATTTATTTCTGAGAGAGAGAGTGACAGGGTGTGAGCAGGGAAGAGGCAGAGAGAGAGACACACAGAATGTGAAGCAGCTCCAGGCTCTGGGCTGTCAGCACAGAGCCCGACTCGGGGCTTGAACTCATAAACTGTGAGATCATGACCTGAGCCGAAGTTGGGACGCTTAACCGACTGAGCCACCTAGGCGTCCCTCTATTTAGTTCTTTAAAAATAATTCTTTAAACATATTACACATGCTTATTATCATATATTAAAACCTATAATTTCAGTATCTATGGCCTTTGATTTTGTTGTGGTGGTGATACTTTGTTTTCTTGTTTTTGTTTCTCCTACTCATAGTGGATTGTTTGTCCTGTTTTGAGGTTTTTTCATTCTGTACATCTGTTCCTTGGAAATTTATTTGTGAGAAGTTTGGGACTTAGATTTAAAACATCTACATTGTCTTCTATCCATTCTTCCCAGGAACTCTGCCAACCCAGGACCACATTAATGTAAATTCTGTTTGGGCATTTTAAGCCATATACAGAGTATCAATTCTGACCCTAAACTCAGGTTGAGGGCTAGCTTGAGGTTAAATATTATCAAGACTTCCTACCCTCATTCAGAGTTAATGTCAAGGGTAGCAAGTGTCTTTACTACTTTCCCTTTTTCTTAGTTATCTCATTGAGAGATTTTTGTTGTTGTTGAGGGATGGTCTTAAGTAAGAATTTCTATACCAAATGGGTCCTCAAGTTTATCTTTTTTCACTTCTATTAAGCTGTTAAATCTGAAACTGTATACCCTCTAGAATTAGATCATAGTCTGCCATGCACTTGCCCCGAGTTGCGGAAATTAGCCAACGCCTTGTTCTACATTCATGGCCCTCTTCCATATGTCACATTATCATGAATCAGATCACTTGCATTTTAAGGAAACCAGAAATGATCTCTAAACATAACAAGTTTTATCTCAAAAAGACGCATAAAACACCTAAATACACACAAAGAAGTTACTTTGAAATTTCAATGTATGAATACTTGTTAAGCATAAAGGAGAGAAAGATGGAGCTGCCTGGTGGGAAAGGAGGCATATGGCATGAGGTGAACGTACACAGGCAACCGTGAGAGTGTACCCAGCCTGGCTGTCCTCATTTACCCCTCAGCTGCATGCTGACGAAACACTCACTCCCTGTTTGGCAGCTGGAACATTTTTAGCAGCCGTGGAGTCCAGACATGCACACATTTAGCTCCTCAATGCTGCTCCTGATTGACAGTCCCTAAAATGGAAATCTCTGGAAATCTGGTCATTTAGAGTCTAATGTCTCATCAGAAAGAATTAAAAAGCCACGTGTATTATTCCTTTTCCCAGCCAATATTATTCAATTGCATTCCTGTACCATACAGCCTTAAAATTACATGGTGCTAAGCATGGATTTTTCCACTGAATGAGGAAATCCTAACTCTAGTGTTAGTCTCTTTTTCAATGACCCCAAGTGGTAGGGAATGGGATCACCATCTTTGGAGACGTGGTAGTATAGTTAGCTGCTACAGAGAAACAACCTTATAGAAGAACTGAACTTATGAGAAGAAAATGGGAGGGGGGGGGGGGAGGATCTATTTTTTATTTTTCTTCCTTTTGCCTGATACAACTTAGCTGAACACAAATTTGTAGGTGTCAATCTTTTGGCCACTGTGCTTGACACATACCCCAACAAAATCACCCAAAATCTCTTCCTATTCTCTTTCTCTAGCACACTTTTCCACCTCCCATTCCAATTCATGTGTGTGTGTGTGTGTGTGTGTGTGTGTACACAACTTGATAAAGCAAGTCTATCATTTACATGAAAATGCAAAAGGCCGGCTGTGACTAAGACACAGACGGAGAAAAGGTAAGAGTTCTACTAGAAATTAAATATAATGTAAGATGTGGAAATCTTCAAAACATCAAGACTTAAGAAGACAAAAGAAGAGCATTCAGAGGACACTTCTTATTACAACCTTAAAGTTGGGGAGGGGGGGAAGGCTCTAGAAAATAGAATCTGAAATATATGTGGTTTTCCAACAAGTGCTTAGAAACTGCTTTGCATTTATAGTAAAAATTTTTTAAAAATTTGCATTTCAGTTCTAACTAGTCACAGGTCACAAGCTTTCTTTCTTTCCTTATGTAAAAATGGGGATAATTCTAATAATTCTAGAATCACTAGAGCAAACATCTTTAAAATGAAAAGCATTATTATTACTATTAAGCTCAGTTTCCTTTGAGATAAGACCAGTAAGAGTTTTAAACTAGTGACTTTGATGAACAATTGTGGCTACTTTGTGAGAAAATCATTTAAAAATTTTGCAGGTGGCAGGCCAATAAAGTTCAATGAAGAATTTTTTTTTTCCATTTTGCAGATACGTGTATAGGAGATGTATAGATGGAAATAATTACACATATTAATGCCTGTCTAAAAATGTGATGGAACATTACACATACTGGGTTTTGGTCTACCTCTGATTCATAGTTCAGGTAATTAATAGTTGAAATGAAAACATCTTGTATATTTCTAATAAGTGTGATAATTGCTTAACAAATATTTTCTGAATAATTTCTTCATTGCCAGCTTAGCACATGCAACAACATTCTGTAGGTTACTTGTGTTTGCATGCTGCTCTATCGGTGATGCTTACTCAAAACACATGGTCAGCCATTTATTCTCTCCCAGGCATGTACAGGGACTACAGTTGGAAGGTCATGCATATCTGTGCAATGACAAAAAATTGTGTAATTTCATGTGTAATTTACAAGCATAAAATGGAACTTTTAATGTATTATGTAATCTTTTGGAAGTTTAAAATGTTGCTATTTCTGCTAACACTTGTTATTGGAGATTTTGTATAAAATTTCAAAATAGCTCATTTTGAGTTATCTTCAAGACAAACACACTTTTGTCCTTCAACGATGAAAACAACCCAACATCATTATAATTAAATATTGAGATGTTTATAATACTTTTTATGTTAATCATGTGCTGGCCAACTGATAGTCAACTGGCTAGTATTTCTGTGCTAGGATGCCAAGAACAAAATTTCATAAAGCCTTTACCTCTCAATGAAAACCAGTTTTTTTTTTTAATTGATTAAGAATGGATGGGGGGGGTAATCAATTAAGAATGGATGGGTGGCGCAGTCGGTTAAATGTCTGACTCTTGATTTTGGCTCAGGTCATGATCTCACCATTCGTAGGATCCAGCCCTACGTTGGGCTCCGTGCTGACAGGGCAGTGTGGAGCCTGCTTAGGATTGTCTCTCCCTCTGTGTCCCTCCCCCGCTGGTGTGTGAGCACGTTCTCTCTCCTGAGAATCAGCTGTGAGCATGTCTTTGTAACTCCACTTTCAATGATGTCATAGTGGTAGTTCAAAATCAGCTAAGGCAGGAGTACTTCTAGCACAGAAATGGAAAAACACTCTAAGTCAGGTCTTTTTATCCTGAAGAACCAGCTATTAAACGTTTACCAGCACGTCACTATTGAATAGGGAGTTGAGGGGGAAGAAAAGGAACCATGGATTGTAGAAAGGCAATGGAGTTTGGAACTGGAGTTTAGAGGTGCTAGTCAGATTTAGAACTGGAAAATGGTATTCAAAATGTCATGAAGTTGAATATTTTCATCTTTTGTGAGATGAATTAGTTTTGGAAAATTTGGAAGCAGCCTACTAAGAATTTTAAGTTATGGGAAGTCCCGAGGAATCTAGTGTATTGATAAAAAGGATATGTAATATAATCAAATGAGTCTCTAATCAAGTACCTTGGCTCTAGTCTGCTCCAGGTTATCCTAATTTGAAACAAAAAGTCTTCCCTAGAACCTCAGCCAAACCTCAGGTGGAGGGTCAAAAAAACTTCAAATGTACGGTGTGAGCTGGTGTACCCTGGAAAGTAAATGCACATACACAGGCAGGGACCAGTTTACTGTATTCTCTACTTTGTAGAGTCAACTTAAGCCAGTTTCCACTTCAGAGCAATGGAAACAAAGTTCTAAAATGTTATTATCTGACCCAGTTGAGTTCCACAGAACTCTACAAACAAAAACTCATTGTTATTATAGCTCAGCTTCAACATGTAACTTCATGATATACAAAATATAGAACCAATTATTTTGAATATTATATGAACCCACAGGGCATCCTACCTATTAGAAATATTTACAAGTAACAAACAGATGTATATTCAAATATGTGAGGCCACTATGATATCCAGATGATAATAGAATCTATTCTTGTAACTACCATTTTATTATTAATCAATACACCAGTATCACCTTTCCTGAATTATTTTTTCTTCATGCACTTATCACCATATGTCCCACTATGCTTTCTTTTCACTGTTCTTATACTATTTCCACTCACTGCAATGAAGGCAAGGCCTTTTCTGTTTGTTCATGACTTTATTTCCACTCCTAGGTCCTATCTCTGACTGGCACATGATAAATAATGAATATTTGCTGAATAAATGAATGAATTCCTTAACAGAAAGATTGGTAGAGAAGGACCAGTGGTTGGAAGTTTTCAGGATTCTACTTGAGATTTCACAGTAACCATTGAAATTAGAAACAGAGACGATACACACACAAACCTGGCATAAAAAAAAAAAATGTTACGCGTTGGTACCTAGTTTAATAAGCATTAAAAGCATTCAAGTATGTTTCAACTTAGTATAAATAATTAAGAAAATATCTTCCTAGAAGTTTAGCTAATAGAAATGGTAACTTCCCCCAGAGTCAGATGGGGTTGCTGTTAGAGAACCTGATTTTAAGGAACAAACTGAATCATCCATAAAAATCCTGGAGATAGGATGCTTTTCAACAGTGCAATGCCATAAGATGGCTTTCTTTCCTTATTTTGGAGATCCACATTCTTAGTGAGAATTTCTTTTAAAATATCTAAAGGTGGTCACAGGGAATTTATGTTCCCATGTAGATATGTTTCATCTTCAACAACTTTTCATATTTACTTTTTATAGTTACTATATATAGTTCATATAGTTACTATATTATAAAAGGAATGTAAGAAATCATTTTAGATCCACTGTAGAAATAAACTAAGAGAAAACTGGTACCTATTTAGCAGATATGGGTTAGATAGTAGGAAGATAGCCAATTCAGATGAATTCAGTTAACCAGATTTACAATATATGGTATTTAAATCCATTAGAAAATGGTCTGGGTTTTTTCCTTTGACTTTGATTATATAAAGATAGTAGTAGATAACGCTGTACTTCTCTTTCTCGTATGATATTTTAAAAATTGAGTTATCTTGGGCAGGGGCATGTAAATTGCTGAATTATTAACAGAAAGTCTCTGATAGTCTAACAGTGAGTTCCTTGGAGGGCAATAGCATTGTCATCCATGACACCTAGCATGAATCTGAGATCATAATCAGTTCTCTATAAATATTTATGGAATAACAATGCATAACTGATGTAATAATGAAATGTCTTTGCAACTAGGCCTGTAGCTTTGAATTAAGAGCTAGACTAGATACTGTGCTCCCTAAAATTCATTTTCTTCATTGATCTCCCTTTATTCTTTGTTAGCTCTAGAGAAATTTAGTATCTGGAGCCAACAAAGGAAATAGAAATGTACAAAATAGTATTTTTAATACATGAGTCCATGTGACCTTTAAAAAGAGTCCAAACTCAATTGGCTGAAAAAGTTTTCTGTGGGCAAAGCATTTTCCCAAGGTCAGGAGAGTTCAAAGAACACAGCAAACTTTAAGGAACGTGCCAATGAATTTTGTAAAAGTTGTTTTTGTGTGTGTGCAAAGACACAGGGTTTGGCTGGTCATTCTGGTCTCCAGATGGTCACAGGATGCAGCCAGTAATGACCATGGAACATCCTGAAACAGATTATTGGTTTAATCGAGCAACACAGTCTCATTTGTCTGCTAGTGAGAATTTGTTAAAAATATTGACTATTCTCTATCATTCCTATTACCATCCCAGGCTAAGTGACTATTGTTTTTCAGCTCAATTACTATAATGACTTTCTAGCTGCCTCTTTAATAATCCTGCTTCCCTAAAATCTATTTACACTGCAGCCTTAGAGATCATTTTAAAACCCAATTTGGATCCTGCCACTTTCAGTCTTAGAGAAGTTCTTGGTTTCCCTGGTAGTTAGGATACAACGCAAACATTTTTACCATAGCCCTCAAAGCTCTGCCTGATTAAGACTTTACCTTGTTCAATTGTTTTTTTATGCCACTGTCTCTCTGACTGAGTGCTCCAGCCACACTGAGCTCTTGTGTTCCTTCAAAAGCTCCACGTTCCTTCTTATCTGAGGGCTTTCTTCCCATGCTCTTCCCTCTCCCTGAAACATGCTTCTTCTTCACAGTTCGGTACTATACGTGCTGTTCTACACATCTCTCTAAGGGTTAGGAGGCAGTGGTCAGTGGTAACTTTTACCAGGTCAGGCTGGTAATGCTTCATGACACAGGCAATTCTCAAACTTGAAGATGGTTAAGTATTCCTAGGCAGGTGGGACAAAAGTATAATCTCAATGGAGGGAAGAGAACAGATAAAAATACAGAGGCAAGAAACCATTTGGCATAGAAATAGCAGTGACATTTGTTAAAACAAGGAAAAGAGACTGAGGATGAAGTTTTGAGACAAAGGATCTCTGCTTAGGACATGTTGAGCTTTATTGATCTGGGGATGCAAGATGGAGAAAGAGAGTGAACAGGCAACTGGATATGTGGTGAAAAATACAGGATAGTTATAGAAAATGCAGGGAAGGGGTGCCTGGGTGGCTCAGTAGGCTAAGCATCTGACTTCAACTCAGATCATGATCTCACAGTTCGTGGGTTCAGGCCCCACATCAAACCCCACATTGGGTTTGTTCCAATCCATGGAACAAACTACTGCAAGAGAGAAAAGGGGATCCACTTTTGAACCAAAAATAATAACTTTCAGTGAAGGAGCAAACTCTTGAGATGAGAAGAAAAAGGAGTAGTGAGCTTGTTAAACACCTGTTTACTGCAGTTCTCTGTGAGGTAGGACACATGGTCACTGCTAAGATGATCAGAGGATGTGAAAAGTAGCAACTTTATCTCTGTGCTGACAGCTCAGAGCCCGAAGCCTGCTTCAGATTCTGTGTCTCCCTCTCTTTCTTTCTTCCCCTCCCCCACTTGTACGTGTGTGCTCTCTCTCTCTCTCTCTCTCTTTCAAAAATAAATAAATAAATAAATATTTAAAAAAGAAAACAAAAGGCAGGGAAGGACATACAGATCTAGGGGTTATACACACATACTATTTCCTAGGAAAATATTGTAGAATAATAAAAAAGAAATTTCAACATTTAAATAGCAGGCAGCAGTAAAGAAGACAAAGAAGGAGTGGTCAGAGAAATTTTCTGGAAACAAGGAGAGTAAAGAAGGAAGGATCCATGGCAGAAGCACAATAGATAATTTAAATAAGGTAAGAACTAAAAGGACCAAGGGATCTGGAAATAGGAAAGTCTTTGATGAGTCTTGCCAGAGAAGTGTGAGAAACTGAGCTAAAAGGGAGGAAGCTGGAGACTGAAGAGAAAATGGAACATAAAGAAAAGTAACCAGAGATGGAAGACCATTCTTCTGTGAAGCTCAGCTGTGAACCAGAGGGTTGGGGTGGAGGAACAGGTTAGCCGGCTGTGAGGAGAATGCAGAGTTGAGGAAAAGTATTTTATTCATATTTTTTACAGTAGTGAGATGAAATCTGTTTTATAGGAGGAAGTAGGTTGATACTGAAACACAATGTTTTTAATGTTTATTTATTTTGGAGTGTGAGCAGGGGAGGGGCAGAGAGAGAGGAAGACAGAGGATCCAAAGCAGGCTCCAAGCTGACAGCAGAGCCTGATGTAGGGGTCAAATTCATGAACCATGACATCACGACCTGAGCTGAAGTTGAACATTTAACTGACTGAGCCACCCAGGTGCCTCTAAAATGTAGTTTAAAAAAAAAAAAAAAAGAAAAACAATCCATGTAACAAAATACTGCAAGAGAGAAAAGGGGATCCACTTTTGAACCAAAAAGAATAACTTTCAGTGAAGGAGCAAACTCTTGAGATGAGAAGAAAAAGGAGTAGTGAGCTGGTTAAACACCTGTTTACTGCAGTTCTCTGTGAGGTAGGACACATGGTCACTGCTAAGATGATCAGAGGATGTGAAAAGTAGCAACTTTATCTCAGTCACTTTACTGATATATCTGATGATGCAAAAACATAGTGATTTTATATATCAAGGGTTTCTGGTTAGGAGGACTTGGTCCACACATAAAATACTCAAGGCTGTGACATTTCTGCAGATATGTGCATGTGGCCTGGTCTATTCTCTCCTGGACCAGAAACAGGGGTGTCAGACCAGAGGAGGAGGTCTGAAAGTCAAGGATGTGAAAGTAGCTGGGACAATAGGTGAGATCCTCCTCAAGTGTGATAGGCTGTCATAGTGATGGAATCTTCTTGGATGGAAACCTTGATACTGCCTTCTTTTTGCCTTCAGAGTGCATTTTAGGAATAACTAGAATTCCACGCACTATCTGATAATGTTTAACTGTAACTCACATTTGAACTTTTAAACATTTTTAAATAACTGTTTAATTTTGCAAAGATGAGAACATTTAGAGGAGGGGTGATCTACAGAATTTTCTGTGATTCAATAGCCATGTCATCCCTACCATTCTCACTGGGAAATAATAATTAAACCTTTTTAAAAAAATCTATTTATCCAGGGGCACCTGGATAGTTCAGTTGGTTAAGAGTCTGACTCTTGATTTCAGTTCAGGTCATGATCTCACAGTTTGTGGGATCGAGCCTGGCATCAGCCTCTGCACTGACAGCATAGAACCTGCTTGGAATTCCCTCTCTCTCTCTCTCTGCCCCTCCTTTCCTCCCTCCCTGCCTCTCTCTCTCTCTCTCTCTCTCAAAATAAATAAACATGAAAAAATAAATAAATTTATCTAATACATTTAACATACATTTGGTAGACACACTTGGTTTAAATCAATAGATTATAGCTATACATGATTCCTTACTTCACATATCTGTAAAAGTATACTTATCTCTCAATGGTACTCAAACTTTCTTCAGTGCAACAGAATTTCTTAATCTCACTTTTTGCAACTTTGCCTTTTTTTCCCCCCTATTGCCTCTTTCTGCCTCTGCCTGTGTCATCCTGCTGAGTTAACAGTGTTCAGTACCCAAAGTAAGCACTGGAAAAATATGTGCTGATTGACTGACCCAAATCCCAAAGCAAGATGCTTCAGTCATGGGGTCAAACCAGGAAAATGACGTTGCCAATTGAAACCTGTCTTCCTGGTTGCTTGAAGCCACCCACTCTTGGCTAAACTGTATGTGTGAGCAAAATGTCTTGCAGCACTGCACCAGGCAGCTGTGCTGTTGCTGTTAAGAGTGTAGGAGGAAGGATTCACTAAACTGCAGAAATCTCTAGCTGAGGTTTTTTTGTCTCCAGCTCCTAATCTTAATTACACTGTCAACCGAAAGGCAGTATAGGTGCACACCATTTATTTTCTTTCCTATAGCTTCATTATCAGAAACAAAAATTCCTGGGATGAGGCCAAAGGGTTAAAGCTATAACCACAAGATGAGGAGTTATTCAAGGCAACTATATTTCAACATCTATTTCTTTATAGTCCATTAAGAAGAGTTTTTTAGGTGTTTCTGTCATAAATAGTAAGCTGAGGGCTTTCCCTTTCTATGTATTTCTGGCAAAGCCATGCCATGTATTACTCAGCAGTGTTGTATTTTTAGCAAACTGTTTGACTTTAAATGTTATTGATTTTTTCTAGAAAGTTTTTATGATTCCATTTAGTATGTCATTTTTAAAACTTTGCCTGTTATTTCATGTGCAAGCTTGTTTTTAAAAAACCATTCATGGCTTTTTAAAAACAATGTCAGGAAGACTAGAATTTTCAATAAGAATGTGTCTAGGGGTGCCTGGGCAGCTCGGTGGGTTAAGTGTCTGATTTCAGCTCACGTCGTGATCTTACGGTTCACGGGTTTGAGCCCTGCGTCAGACTCTGCAGACAGAGCAGAGACTGCTTCCAATTCTCTGTCCCCTTCTCTCTCTGCCCCTCCCCTGCTCACTCGTGCTCACTCTCAAGAATAAACATAAAAAAAAAAAAAACCAACAACAATGTGTCTAGAACACAATGGTACACAAGACAGACTAGATTCTTGTCCACGTGGAGTTCATCTACCAGTAGGGGAACATGTTTTAGAAAAATAAGTAAAATGACAAATATATAATTGTAGGTGAGGATAAACACTATGAAGGAGACAACGGGGAGAGGGTATAGTGATGGGGCATGAATGGAAGTCACTGACATGGTTTTAGGCATCAGAATGAAGCAAAGGGCTATGATGTGAGAAGGCCTGTGGAAGCTGACTTGACCAGAAGGAAAGGAACTGCACAGCCCTTGGGATGGGAATGAACTGGGCACGGTGTGTGTACAGAACACCAAGAGAGCCCGGTACCAAGTGTTGACCGACTGCAGGAGAGGCTGGTGGCAGGCAAGTTAGGATAATGCTGGACCTTTTAAGTAATAATGAGAATTCTGGATTTTACTCTACATGTGTGAGTGGGGAGTTGTATTGATCAGCACAGGCTGTCGCAATAAAAAAAACTCTCAAGGCTATGGCTTAAACAACAGAAACTTAGTTTCTCATAGTTCCAGATGCTGAAAGTTCAAAGTCAGGGTGCCAGCATGGCCACTTTCTGGTGAGGACTCTCTTCTTTGCTTGCAGACAGCCACCTTCTCACAACATTCTCATAGACCCTTTCCTCAATTTATGCTTGCAAAGGGGAAAGAGAGAGAGCAAGCAAGAGACCACGTTCAAGTGCAAGCAAGCTCTGCTATCTTTTTTTTCCCCAGCTTTGAGAATATAATTGACATAAGATACTATTTGAGTTTAAGGAATACAACATGATGTTTTGATATACCTATATCCTGCAAAAGGATTACCAAAATAGGGGTAAGTTAACACCTCCATTAGTTCACATAATTACCATTTGTGTGTGTGCATGGTGAGAACACTTAAGATCTTCATAGTAATTTTCAAATATAAATACAATATTGGTAACTATAATCTCTACGCTGTACATTAGACCCCCAGAATTTATTCATCTTCTGACCAGCAGGATGTACCCTTTGACTGACATCTTTCCATTTTTCATACCTGTAGCCTCTGGTAACTACCATTCTACTCTCAGTTTCTATGTGCTCAGCTTTTTTAGATTCCACATATAAGTGAGATCATACAGTATTTGTCTTTCTCTGTCTGGCTTATTTCAATTAGCATAATGCCCTCAAGCTCCATTCATGTTGTTGCAAATAGCAGGATTTCCTTCCTTCTTATGACTGAATAACATTCCATAGTGCGTGTGTGCTCATGTGTGCACATACCCATTCCACATCTTCTGTGTCCAATCATCCATAGACAGACACTTAGATTGTTCCTATATCTTGAATTTTGTGAATAATGCTGCAATGAACATGGGGGCACAGATATCTCTTTGAGATCCCATTTTCATTTCCTTTGGCTATTTACCCAGAAGTGGAATTATTGGATCATATGATAGTTCTGTTTTTATTTTTTATTTTACCTATTTATTTTTATTTTAGAGAAAGATAAAGTAGGGGAGAGGGGCGGGGGGGGGGGGGATAAAGACAGAGAGAGAGAATCTTAAGCAAGCTCCAGGCTCAGTGTGGAGCCCGACATAGGGCTAATTCCCACAACTCTGGGATTATGACCTGAGCTGAAATCCAGAGTCAGACGCTCAACTGAGCCACCCAGGTGCTCCAGGATAGTTCAGTTTTTAATCTTTCGAGGAAACTCCATAATGTTTTCCATGGTGGGTGTACCAATATACACTCCCTCCAACAGTAGACAAGTGTTCCCTTTTCTCTGCAATCTCGCCAACACTTGTTATTTCTTGCCTTTTTAACAACAGCCATTGTAAAAGTGTGAGGTGATATCTCACTGTGATTTTTATTTGCATTTCCCTGATGATTAGTGATGTTGAGCACCTTTTCACATGTCTCTTGGCCATTTGTATGTCTCCTAAAGAAAAACATTTATTCAGATCCTCTATTCGTTTTTTATTTGGATTTTTTTTTCTGTTGCATTATATGAGTTCCTTACATACTTTGGATATTAACCCCTTATCAAATTATGATTATTAACCCCTTATCAAATTATGATTTGCAAATATTTTCTCTCATTCTGTCGGTTGCCTTTTCACTTCATGGTTTCTTTTGCTCTGCAGAAGCTTTTTAGTTTGATATAGTCCCACTCGTGGATTTTTGCTTTTGTCATTTGTACTTTTGGTGTCCTATCCAAAAAAATCATTTCCAGAACCAATGTAAAGATGCTTTTTCCCTTTTTTTTTTTTTTTTCCTATGAGTTTTCAATTTCTGGTCTTATAGCTAAGGTTTTAATGCACTTTAACTTAATTTTTGTGATTGATGTAACATGAGGTCGAATTTCATTCTTCTGCATGTGATTATCCAGTTTTCCCAACACCATTTATTGAAGAGACTATCTTTTCCCCATTGAGTACTCTTGGCTCCCTTGTCAAACATCTTTTGACAATATATGCAAGGGTTTATTTCTGGGGTCTTGACCTGTTACATTGGTCTATGTATCTATTTTTATGATAGTACCATATTGTTTTGATTACTATAGTTTTCTAACATAGTTTGGAATCAGAAAGTGTGATGCCTCCAGTTTTGTTCTTGATCAGGATTGCTTTGGCTCTTTTGGGGTATTCTGTGGTTCTATATGGATTTTAGAATTTTTTATTTCTGTGAAAAATGCCATTGAGGGATGCCTGGGTGACTTAGTCACTTGAGCATCTGACTCTTGATTTCAGCTCAGGTCATGATTCCAGGGTTGTGGGATTAAGCCCCACATCAGGCTCTGTACTGAGTGTGGAGCCTGCTTGGGATTCTCTCTAAAATAAAATAAAATCAATTTTTAAATACATTTTTTATTGTTTATCTTTGAGGGGGGGGGGAGAGAACACAAGTGGGGGAGGGGCAGAGACAGAGGGAGACACAGAATCCGAAGCAGGCTACAGACTCTGAGCTGTCAGCACAGAGCCTGATGTGGGGTTCTAACTCGTGAACTGTGAGATCATGACCTGAACCAAAGTTGGACACTTAATTGAGCCACCCAGGTGGTCCAATAATTTTTTTTAATGCCATTAAAATTTTGATAGGGATTACATTAAATCTATAGATGGCTTTAGGTAGTATGGACATTTTAACAATATTAATTTTCCTAATCCATGAACACAGGACAGCTTTCCATTTGTTTCTGTCTTCTTTGCTTTCTTTCATTAAAGCCTTCGAATTTTTAGTGTTTTAATCTTTTACCTCCTAGGTTAAGCTTTTTCCTAATTATTTTATTGTTTTTGATGTTATTGTAAACAGGATTGTTTTATTTCTTTTTCAAGTATTTTGTTGTTAGTGGCACCTCTTTTTTTAAAGACACTAATCACATCAGATCACAGCCCCATCCGTAGGACTTCATTTAACCTTCATTATTCCTTAGAGGTCCATCTTTAAATATCACCACAAAGGATTTTAAAACTTCAGCATGTAAATTTTGGGGGCAGGGAGGGGACACAAACATTCAATCCATTACAGGAACGATATGGTATGACTTCAATGTGTAAAACATCACTTTGTGTGCTGAATAGACCATATGGGGAAAGAGTAAAAACAGAGAAACCAGTTATAAATCTAAGGCAATGGTTCAGGTAAGGGATGATGAAGGCTGTGATGAGGTAGAAATTGAGATGATATATGGACTCGATCAAATTTTGAAAGCAAAGCTGTAAGAACTTGCTAGATGTAGGTCTATAAATGATGAAAGAAAGTAAGAAAGAAGAGACCATGGTTTGGAGTGTGAGTGATGGGAGCATGCTGGCATCATAATACATAAACCTAGAGAGGGCTGGGGGAGGAAAAGTGGGGACATTTAGAGTTATATTTTCAACATGTTAAGAGCCAGATGCCTATGAGATAACCATTTGGTGCTTTGGAGTCAGCAATTAGATGATATTCCATTTGTGGGATGTTGATTCATAGCTACCTTTCATAAAAGCATCTATTTCAAGAAGGCTGCTTATTTCTTAGTTATAAGCACTTCAACATAATGCTACCTGAACCAGACAGTATGGTCGCATATAGAGTAGGTCACAGAATCACTGGGAGAGCTGAAGAACCAGAACTCAGCTTAAGCAACCAAAGCACCCCAAACCAGAACTGGCTCTGAGAAAACAAAACAAAACAAAACACAACAAAACAAAACACTACATGTATTTTAGGATCCTATTGCCCCCAACTAGGCTTGAACCACCAACACTTAAGTGTTGTCTGGAGACCAGCCTATTGATTATATTGGACTCCTTCTATAATGGAGAACATCATCTAGGGATTATGGTGATTACTGGATGATTAATTATTAATTAGATGAGTATTCTGTATTTTACTTGCTTTTCCTGCCCACCATGTTTCTACCAGAATTACCATTCGTAGATCTACCAAGTATATTCTCTATGTGAAGTACGATACAATGTAAATTCTGATCAAGAAAATTTTATGGTGAAAGAAGAAAATGGATTAATGTTTATGGAATCACTGGCTTTACCATGTATTCTCTTATCCAGCATCAGTTGACCTTACAAAATTTTGGAATGCCAGTTTGGAGACAACACTCTGTGAAGTTGGGTGCTAATCTAGGATATGGTATGTGCTCTGAACCAACACTGATAATTCCATAGCTAGAATATGTGAATCTGGTAAGCAAGAGGCAGAACTGGGAGTGGTATCTTAAGCAAATTCAACTGATGGCTCACTCACAAAAATTTGGCATCCTACTCCAGTCCTTTTAGGCTCCACTGGTTTAGGGGGCTCTTAGTAGTCAAGGGAGGGCCACTTCCACAGGGCATCAAGTAAAGACCGGTTTCATTGAATTAGAAATGGAGATCGCTGCTTCCTCATTTCTGATTTTGAAACCAGAGATAAATAGTCAAAAAGAGGATTATGGTATGACAGGAATGATTGATGTTAGCTATAATGGGGAAATAGTGTTGCTATTATACAATGAGATCAAAAAAGCATTAACAGAAACCCAGTGATCTTCTGAGGTACTCTTAATACTGCCACTTCCATTGTTAAATGTTAAAGGAAATCCACAACAACCCAATATGGGAAATATGGGCCAGGAGTCGGTTTTCTCAGGAATGAAGGGGCAGGTAACCCTTGGCTGAGGGAAAAGAAAGGTGAAATGGATGGAGGAGACAAGTCAGCAACCCAAACAGAGCACAAAGAGAGTTGCAAAAATCTGAACTGTGGCATCTACCCATATTTTCTTTCATGTGTGTATTTATATATTTTATCAAGTTTTCCTATATTTTCCTGCATTTCTCCAATGATTTATATAGGGTATTTTGGTGGTGGTTAACTTTTAAATATTAGGGCATAGTTTGCAGAATATTGAGACAAAACCATAGAACCACTCCAGGAGAACTGGACACCTTCCAGAAAGCCTGGATTGCAATGTGGAAAAGACTTCAGCTCACTACCTTTATATGGGGAAGAATAGTCACTTTAGGTTAAGAGCAAGCATTGCTTTTCTGTAACTTTAAATATGGAGAGAAGCTTGTGAGTTGATGTTAGTCTGCCAAAAGCTTGGCTTATAGTGGACATCTGTGATTCATTCTGGCTACATAGCAACCAAGCCCCTTTCTATATTTGGGAAATTCTCCACTTATAAGTCTTGATGTGGGGCAGAGAGCCTATTGTTTTAGAGACTGAGAATACTAGGTCCTTAGGAGCTTCCTCTGAAGACAGAACACTTCTATCAGACTTGGGCTCAGAACTAGATTTGGACCAAGGAGTTTGTGATGCAAGAAATCAAGAACACAAGTCGTGAGAGAGAGACAGAGAAAGAGAGACAGACCATGACAATGACAACAATTATTTCCTTGTGAAAAACAAGGCTGAGACATAGTTTGGAGCTTTTCCTTTGGATTCTTAGCCTGAAATTGGTCTCTCCAGCCCTCCCAGTTTGTCTGTAAACTATTCAATATCCATTTAATAAACTTCTTTTCTGTGTAATTCTAGCCAGAGTTGTTAGAAATCAAGAATTCCACCTAACACAGCATCTGTTGAGCTAGTTCCCAATATTTTGCCAATGTTATGAATCCCTTTTTGGAAATACCTTTCAAACAATCCTTTTTTAGAAAAACCTATTTTTATTTTTTTAAGTTTATTTATTTATTTTGAGAGTGAGAGAGAGAGAGAGAGAGAGAGAGAGCACAAGCGTGGGGGGTGAGGGCAGAGAGAGAATCCCAAGCAGGCTTCACGCTGTCAGCTTGCAGCCCAGCTTGGGGCTCAAACCCACAAACTGTGAGATCATGACCTGAGACCAAATCAAGAGTTTGACGCTTACCCAACTGAACCACCCAGACGCCCCTCCAACTTTGGCTCAGGTCATGATCTCAGTCTTCGTGGGTCTGAGCCCTGTGTCCAGCTCTGAGCTGACAGATCCTCTGTCCCCCTGTCTCTCAAAATTAAACATTAAAAAAAAAAAAAGCCTCATCAATTCAAGCAAAATAGGAAAAACAACTGTCTACACCAATGTAAAATACAATTTTTAAATCAATGAGGTTTTATAATTTCCAAATACTTATACTAAGTAACTGTATCTAAATACCAACAAAGCATTACTAGAAATGCTAAAAAAAACTATTAGAAATTACTAGAAATTTGCCAAGCTAGATTTATAGAGTACATGACGTATTAAGTTTGGTTGGAAAGGATCTACATTATCCAAGATTTTTTCGGTTTCAAATAATAGAAACTCTATTCAACTGGCTTAAATTTTAAAAGAGGAATATGTTGGCACACAGAATTGAAAACTCCAGTTAGTCTGTCTCCAGACATTGCTGGATGTAGAAGCCCAAAAAGCACCAGGATCCAATCCACCTTTCTCCATTCCTGGGTATACTTTCCCCTTGTACAGGTTCCATTCTCAGGCAAGCCCTCCCCTAGTGCTTGGCTCCCTCCCCTAGATGGCTGCCAGAAGTTCTAGGCCTACACTTATCCTTTCAGCAATCCTGTCAAAAAAAAGATTTTTTCCCAAAAATTTTCTTAACAAACTACTAGGACTGATTCAGATTTGCCTAGCATGACCCATGTGCCATTTTTGGCCAAGAGTATGAAAAAAAACTAAATGTCTGTATTAGAACTACATTCTCATTGCTGGAACCTGAGGATGATTTTAGCTCTATCAAACTTCAAACCTCATAGAAGTGGAAAAGAAGAGTTTCAACAAAGAACACTGGCAGGCTATTACCAAAATGAGGAATGGGAAGCTGGCCAGGCAGAAATAACAGCCGCTTCACCAGAGGACCTTGAATTCCCAGCACCATGGGGAGTACCCAGCTCCTCACCAACACTACTGACTTGCCGAACTTTGACTTGCACACTGCTTGTGTCAATATGTTTTCTTTCTCATTTGGCAATCTATTGTGTTGCCAATAAGTGTTAAAATTCTTCCTTAAATTGAAAGGTTTTTTTTCCTTGTATTTTAAAAACATAAATCCATCTGTGTTCTGCTCTCTGGAGTACAGCATTTGCCCCATCTTACTTAAAAATGTTGCTCATTCAAGTACTTGAGATCAGAGATCGTGCAAATTATGCTTCCCATCCAGGATTCTAGTTTCCTCAGCCATGTGTAAAAGGACACATTTTCCCCAACCTTCACTGTCTTGGACTCTTCCTCAAGACATTTCTCACTTACCTTTGTTTTCGTTTTTGACTAGGGTATCACACAAATATGTTTCTATAAAAGAATTCTGAGGGGGTACAAATAAAACAAGGAAACAAGATTATACCATGTAATACAGACTACCGGTTTTTAAACTATGACCCATCTTTCTAAGCAGTCCAATTTGGCTAACATACCCATCCTTGGATATGGAGGCAATTGGATACAATAGGCCACTTTGTATTTTGTCCTGAATAGAGTGATCACAGATTGCATTGCCTACGACAGTCCCAAATTATGCCTTTTGGGCTAGTGTAATTACTAATGGTGTCCCTTTTCACTTTCAAAATATCACTTGGTCACCCTAGTCTTGAACCACTACCTGTTACTGATGTGCGAGGTATCCCACAGATACAGATGTACTAAGCTGTGAACTACTTGAGAGACTATGTTTTATTTGACTTTGTATTATGAGAATTTAACTCAGTTCCAGGTACAAAGTGGACATTTAATGCATGCTTACTGAATAAGGAGATGAATAAATCCAGTCATTTGTTTTAAGCTTACACACAAAACTTTGTATGTGTCATTAAAAAATATACCTATAACTGGCAGATTCTTGGTTTCAAACAAGTGATGTTTAAGGGCTTAAAATAACTCTCTATGTATTTTCCAAAACAACCCTAATATTTCATAGATAATGCCACAGTGAACAACAGCCAAATAAATGAAATGTAACTATAAAAATTTAATAGAGCATCCATATGGACAGTTTTCTAGATGGTATATATTAAATAAATATTGGTAGAATCAAAACTATCTTTAAAAATATTTAATCATCACTGAATAAAGTAAATTCAACCGATTTGGTCTTGTATCAGTGAGCTTAGCTTAATACAGTGTGGAACTTTAGAATCAGCAAAATGTCGGTTAAATAAAATGCTTTGAGAAAGTAGCAATCTAAACTCACAGAACTGTCACTTAAAAAGATGAGAGAGACCACTTACTTAGCTCAATCCACTCTTTTTTGCAAAGGAGAAAACTTAGATCAGAATAGACTTTGTGTTCAAGGCTGCTGATTAGTTACTAGCAAAGATAAGAACACAGGTCCTAAGGCAGAATTTACAAGTTACTTTTGTTTAATAGGATTTTCTGTGTTAATGGAGTTAATTAGAAGAATATGTTAGAAATCTTTATTTTCAAGTATGTTTATTTTGAAAGACAGAGAGAGAGCACCCGTGCACAAGCAAGGGAGGGACAAAGAGAGAGAGGGAAAAAGAGAATCCCAAGTAGGCTCCTCTCTGTCAGTGCAGAGCCCAGTGTGGGGCTCAATCCCGTGAACCATAAGATCATGACCATGAGCCAATAACAAGAGTCAGCAGCTTTACAGACTGAGCCATCCAGGTGCCCCTGTTATTTTGCTTTTAAAGAAGAAAGGTTGATCAGCCAATTGACATTTTGATGACTTACTTTTCCTCAACACCTATAGGAGTGTTCTAAATGTTTTAAACGGACCCCATTCAATCATGAGATTTCCCTGCAGTAGCTGTAGAGGGAAAGCACCTTGAGTGGCCAAATAATTCATCAACCAACCAGAAACATTTTTGAGAGAGAGAGTTCTATTAGTAATTATGCAACAGGAATAAACCAGGATTGTCCCAGGCAAACCAGGATTTATTGTCACCCTAGACAACTGTGTACTTGTTTTGTAGTTTGTTTTCTGTTAGGAAACTGTGGACAAGAATTCTGATAATCGAAGTTGGAGGAAGAAGCTTTGTTGTAGTTGCTGTATTTACTACATACCTTAAATAATAAATGAGTCTCAGGATTTGGATTTAGTCCAAACAAATTACACATCTAAAATTAACATGTCCAAAAATGATACTCTGCTATATCATTCAGGAGCATTAGGGTTAGTAACTCTAACATGAACCAGGTCTCAAATAGGTTGGGAAAAGTACAAGTTGTTTTGAGACACCTCAAACCCTCTACAATCCCATTACTAATCATGAAAGCAATGCAAATGTTTTCGTTTTCTTCTTTACTTGGGTCACATTCCATTGTGGGATGATGTAAGAGTTTTAACCAAGCATAGAATAGTAATGAGCAATTTGGGAGATCCAGCTCTAAACCCTTGCCTTTGGTCACACATAACCAGCACTTAGAATCTAAGAACACAGAACCATTTGACTTACAAAGTTAATTATACACCTGTTTACTTTTGGCATATTTTCTAAGAGGTTAAACTGGAAAAGCAGAGTAGGTTATGGTCCATTATCCAAGAAAATGCCTATAAGCCCACGAATCTTCTAGTATTTTTCCTATTACACTGAAACATGGAAGTTTGGTCACTACAGCTCTCCTCCGCAAACAGCTAAACCCTCTTGACCTTTGTTTGTAGCCAGTAGTTTCCTGCTTGACCACTCAATAGAATTACTTGGAAGGTTTTTTAGAAATCCTGATGCACAGGCCATACCTCAGATCAATTAAATTATCAACTCTGGTGGTGGAACCCAGGTGTCAGTGTTTTTAAAACACTACAAAGATAATTCCAATGCACAGGCAAGGTCAAGAATCCCTACTATAGACTCAGCTCCATCCCCAGGTCTGGAATCCTCTGAGGGCTGACAGGAGTTCTAGTCCACCGCTCCGAGGAGTCACAATCAAGTTACAAAGCTAGAATGACTTACTAGTTCCAGAAACTGATCTTTTAGAGTTGCAGGCCCAAGAAAAAAAAAAAAAAAAAAAAGGAATAATTTTGGACATAGGTAGGGTTTCTTTTTTATTAATGTTTATTTTTGAGAGAGAGAGAGCACACAAGCTGGGGAGAGGCAGACAGAGAGGAAGGCACAGAATCCAAAGCAGGTTCCAGGCTCTGAGATGTCAGCACAGAACCTGATGCAGGGCCCGAACTCAGGAACCGCCAGATCATGACCTGAACTGAAGTCACATCCTTAATTGACTAAGACACCCAGGCACCCTAGTAGGGTTTATTTTTAAACCTGGATCAGATACTTACATTATCTGTACGGTCTTGGACTTTTTTTCTCACTGAGCCTCACCTTCCTCATCTATAAAATGGACCAATGATACCTGTGGCCAGGTTGCTACCATTGCTTGTCTTATTAATGAAACCAAACCTTCTCTCCCATTTACCCTAGCTTTGGAAGCTTCTAAATTTAGAAATATCTAACATCCTATCTTGATAACCTTATATTCTAGAGCTTGGCCTCTGCCTCACTCATGAAGATGTCTTCTCAATGACTATAACCTTTCCTTGACACCAGCCCAATGCTGGTATTCTACTCCCTGCTGATAGATTGTCCTGATCTTATTTTTCCATGCACGTATACTGTGTGAGCTGCCCCTTCTAGACTTTTTGTTTCTGGGCCTATGCACCTAACTGTTGGCACATTCCAGAACTTCTTCCTGCATATCACTGATAGTTGTTGCCTCTAAGTACACGTATAGGTCACCAAGTTCCATCAGCCTGACTAGACATTCTCTTGGTACCTCTAATTGGGCTATCATCCCAAATTCCACTTCAACCCTAGGGATTGTACTGGGTTTGTTCATTAAATCAGGATTTGTGGAGCGTTTACCAAACCCAAGCACTCTGTCTCTGCACTCACAGGCTATTTGTAGAATAGTGGGGGGAGATCAACAACAAAAGGTGTAATAAGAACAGGGACAATTTTAGACCTTCACCATCCCTTTATTCTCTTTTCTTGTCAGGAACTAATACTTTTATATTTATTTTTGTCACAAAATAGGATCACTGTTAATTTTTTATTTGGGGGGAGAGGATGGCAAGGCAAATGGTCATTGGCTACGTAAGTTAGGTTGGATCCTCCTGTTTTGCTCTACATAACTGGAGTTGGATTATTCATTTGTTTCGATAATTTTTCAAAGCTCACTTCCTACTCTTTGGCCTAGTGCAAGCACACACTCAATTCTATGTTGGAATCATCCTTGTGAATCTACAGTGAACTCCATACTTAAGAAACAATTTAGAATGCTATATGGAAAGGGTATCCTCTGGCTTTCTAAAAACGAATCTGGCTCCATCTGTCCATTTCTATAAAGCCCTTACAGCTATGTGAGCAAACAAGTCTCAAAGAGAAAAGTAATTTGGTGGCCTTTCCAGCAATCTACATTATGGAGCAACCAGTGAGGATGTTATATAAACCACCCTTGTGACTGTGCTCATCAGTCCTGATTCCCCTCTGTGCCTTTCTAGTGATCTTTATGGTTTCCATGGCTGCCAGCAACTTTATATTACCCACAGGAGGAATGCAAATGACTGATAGTACCAGAGGCAATTGAGAAGTTACATATGGCTCATAGGGGTGTAGGTGATGATGACAATGATGATAATGATGATTATTGTTATTTTAGCACTTTACAGAATTCAGAAGTAATTGCTGCCTCCTGACCAGTCTACGTAGGACCAGTTAACCTTGAAGTTGTCTGACTTGCTTTGTGGTGATCAGGAAGGGCTAGCTTAACAAAAATTACATGGGGGAAAAAGCTTAGGTTTAGTAAATCTGTCTCTACTGTTAGGCGTCTAGTGTCCTTGTGCTGGTTTCCTAGAGTGCCCTCTGCTGGGCTCCGACCAGGTCAGCTGATTCTGGGCAATAGCCCTTGAAACCCATGCCTCAACTCTCATTAAAATAATTACCACTTTATGTCAAATGTCATCAAAATCCCAGTACTTGTTTTCCAAGCTGATAATTAATTCAGGTAAATTAACCTATGTCAGTAAGTAAATACATATTATTGTATAACTAGGGGGGAAAAAAACACAACAATGCCCCTTACAGATCACAGAAGTGTACACTTTCAGAGTGACTTTATGGGAGATAACTCTTCTACTTAGTGTCTAATTCATTGGATTAATGGTGGGAATGGAGACCAGGCATATGGGGAGCGCTAGTTCTGAGAAATCAAAGGGAAACTATTCTCCAACAGTCAGGACCTTATGGCTTCCCTCAAATTAAACCGTGTGGGCAGCTGTCTCCTCTGGCTATCTATATGGTCAACCCCCACAGAGGTAATTTTCATTCTGCCAGCAGGAAAAGAATGAACAACATTGTTTACTTTTAAGTTTTTATGAAGAATGCCTTGTGCTCTTTGGAGGATATTATCTAAATCCTGATAACAAGTATGTGGCACTGTTTAGTGGATTAGTCTGTTCATAAAGATGTGTATAGGGTATATATTCATTGGCATGACCCCTGTTGCCCTATGTACTTTCTTGTCTACTGAAATCAGTTGGGCAATCCCTGTCTGTAAGCACATTTCCCAAGAACTGGTTAGAGCCAGTCTTCATAAGAGGAACCTATTATGAAACCAGCTCCAGAGGATATTTACTTTGTTGAAGTTCTACTGAAAGATACACTTACTTGAAAATGAAATTGCTTTCTTTTGGCTCCCACCTAGCCCCTTGAAAACCAGAGACTCTTGGGGCTCATTAACAATCAGACACAGAAGGGAGAGGACAGCGGGGACTGGTGTGTATTTTTCTTTAAGCTTTCTCATTGAGTAAGCTGGTATTTTCACTGAATATATGTTTCAAGGAGATCAGCTAAATTAATAACATATTATAAACGTAAATATGCACCCCAAACTGAGAGCTTGGGGAATACAGCACAAATAGTTTGAAGCCTACCTTTGGTCTTAAAATTAAATGTGAATTTTTTTTAAAAAAAAGTTTTTTTAACATTTATTTTTAAGAGACGGAGAGAGACAAAATGTGCACAGGGGAGAGGCAGAAAGAGAGGGAGACACAGAATCCAAAGCAGGCTCCAGGCTCTGAGCTGTCTGCACCAAGCCGGACATGGGGCTCAAATCCACGAACAGCGAGATCATGACCAGGCCCAAGTCGGACGCTTAACCGACTGAGCCACCCAGGCAAGCTTAATGTGAAGTTTTTTGTGTTTTTTTTTAAATCTTTCTCTTTAACATATCCATGTTTAAGACAAAATAATATTTTAGGTTGCATTCCAGTTATTAAATTTTCAGCTAAGTAAACATTGCGGTAAAAAATATTACCTTTATCTTAACAGCTCCTGATATAAAATTGTGTGTCCCCAGGGATATATGTATTCAAATTTGAAAAACACAAGCTCACAGAAATAGGTAGGGAGAGGATCCAGTCTGAGATAAATGTGTATTAATGATCAGGCAGTTGGTAAGGATTAGCCTCAGTTTTGTCGTGGATAACTTTCACAGGGAAACAGTGGCATTTGATGATAAGATCCAGTGCATAGTTGTAATGACATAGGCATGTTAAGAGTATCTGGATACCACCAGAGTTGAAGAGAAAATCAACTCAAAATACAGAATGATCAAGATAGATATGGAAGAGGCAGAAATATGATTGAACTACGGCAGATTTCCTGGGTTCCTTAAAGATCTGCTGTTACTGCAGATGCACTAAGTAAAACAGCAGGGGAAATAAAGAGGAAAATTCTACATATTAATTTTTGCATGATACTATCTTCTCCTTCCTTTCTAAAATTTTAAAATGAATATCCTTTTAATGTTCAAAGAAGAATATATTTTTATCACTAGTGTTTTACAATTGTTATTTGCAATATATTTATTCTAGAAGTTAATGTGTGTTATTTGAAATTCATAGCATGTTTTCCAAGAGAAAGAGTCTTATTACCAGTGAGTTTTCATGCCCACCTCCAAAGTATATATACAAGGTATCTGGAATAGGTAAGGGATAGGAGTAAGAGACTATCTGCATTTTTTTTTGTAAACACATTTGATGCAAGTGATCTAAATAATACTATGAGAAATTCTATTATAAGAGGTTGACAACTCTTGTGATTAGAGCAAGAGACTGAGGGCACTGGCTGAAAGCTCAGGACAAGGTTGCAAGGGGATGTATACACGTATCAAGCCAGCTGTCCAGCCCATAATCCTTCCACTCTACTACCTGGTACCTTACCACACATCCAACAAGAGTAGTTACTTTGGCAATTATGCCAAAACTGGTGGAACCATTGAAGGACACCTAACCTAAGGTAGGCCAACTACACATTTTAACTTGGGAATTTGCAACTGGAGACAGCAGGGTTATTTGAAATGAAGAGATTTCCAGGAGCCCCAGAGATCCAGTCCTGTTAAGAGAATGTGTAAGCAAAGGTCCAGCATGCACGGAAAAAGAATGAAAACCACCACAAGAAAAGAGATGAGGAATTCTGTGTTGGGGATGGCAGGGAGAGTCAGAAAAATTCAAAGAGGGAGGGAGAAGTAGCAAACCAAGAAAACCAGAGGGAAAGAATTTTCCTCGGAGCCTGTCAATTTGCTACTTTAAAAAAAATTTTTAACTGTTTATTTTTGAGAGAGAGAGAGACAGAGACAGCGTGAGCAGAAGAGAGGCAGAGAGAGAGGGAGACACAGAACCTGAAGCAGTCTCAGGCTCCAAGCTGACAGCAGAGAGCCCAACGTGCAGCTCAAACTCATAAATCACGAGATCATGACCTCAGCCAAAGTCAGATGCTCAACCAACTGAGCCACCCAGGTGCCCCTCAATTTGCTATTTTATCTGCTAGTCCCTCCTGTAGTCTAACTATGTTTTGTATTAGGTATTTTTTGTGTCCTTCCAATAAACTTCTCTTTTTCACTTAAGCTAAACTGAATGTGTTCCTAAGTGAGAAGACAACTGAGAGTTTGGGGAAAGAAAAGACATAATGAGATGTATCTTACTCTCTCTGCAGCCTTCTGCCTCCCATCTCCATCCATTCTCCCCACCGCCTTCCTCTTTCTCCAGTTCCTTGATCCTTTAGATACTCTTCCTTTTCTATTTTTTTTATATGTTTATTTATTTTTGAGAAAGTGCAAGCAGGGGAAGGGCAGAGAGAGGGACAGAGGATGCTAGCAGATTCTGCGCTGACAGCACAGAGCCTGATGTGGAACTTGAACTCACAAACCACGAGATCATGACCTGAGCTGAAGCCAGACACTCAGTCGACTGAGCCACCCAAGTGTCCCTCCTTTTATATTTTTAACAAACTTGTCTCTTCCCTCCTGAAGAGGAAGAGGACTCCCTTTTCTTTTCTCACCTCTGGTCCTATCCAAGTCTTGAGGCTTTCCTGCCCTAAATAGATGCCTGGCCAGCATGCTAAGGAGGGGAGCAGAGGGCATTCCTAGGAACCACTTGGGCAGGGATAGGGAAAGGACTCCCGATACTAAATACAATAAGTGGAGTATAGTTATTTAAAATAGCACATTTTTTAAGCACACTAAATTTTAAGAAGCAGCTTCAAGCTGACTTGACAGTATTTACATGTAACATAAAAATGTTTATTACTCTCTTTGCAATTTAATCTTACGTAACGTTTGACTTGATGAAACACTTCTCTGTTCCATCAGCTTCAGTTGCACTATAGCTTGGCCTTTAAAAATTAGATGCTCTTCACTGAACTGAGAAAGCATTGCAGATGAGGAATAAAGGTCTAGATTTGTTACAAACTTAAAATATAAAAGGCCATGCATAAGAGTTATGACTATCGTCAAAGTCCTCACTATGCTGTGAGGGCTGAGAGAAAAACGCTCTAGTTTAGGCTTGGGTTATTTTTCTGAAGCTGTGGGCTGAGTCGCTGACAGCTCACCTGACCAAGGCAGACACCATATTTGCCTTGAAAGGAAGTTGGCTGGTTTCCCCCTGCCCCCCACTATTGTATGAGAACAGGAGAGATGTAGCTTAATGTGAACTGACAGAGTAAACAACTTGGATGCTACCTCAGCTCTACTGCTCACTGGATAGCTAGAGGAATCTGAGTAATTACAATTTCCCTAGGTCTCAATTTTCTCACATTTATTAAACGTGAAATCCTTTCTTCAAACAAAACCATAAAAAGTGAAGACTTTTTTTTTTAATGTTTGTTTGTTTTTGAGAGAGACAAAGCCCAAGAGGGGGAGAGGCAGAAAGAGGGGGAGACACACAATCTGAAGCAGGCTCTAGGCTCTGAGCTGTCAGCACAGAGCCGAACGCAGGGCTCAAACTCACGTACTGTGAGATCATGACATGAGTCAAAGTTGGTCACTTAACCGACTGAGCCAGCCAGGTGCCCCAAAAAGTGAAGACTTTTAAGTAGACTTGTGATCTAAGTGCTCTAAAAACAAAAACACTAGTAAAACATAGCAAATATTCTTTAGAACCCATAGCCGATTTCATAGGAAAGTAAGAAATTTCCTGAATTCAGAAGGAATCTGTGAGCCCAGCCGTTTGCTATGCCCCCTGCATGCTCCGGTCAAGCCTCCGTCATGGTTTACTGTGAGCCAATGTGAAAGGTCTTGTCTCCCCAGCAACTTGCCCCTCCAAACCATTCTCCTAGGTGCAGCCAGAATGCGCTAAGATATAAAATACAAACAAAATCAATTAACTTCCCTGTTTGAATCCCTTCTGTGTTCAGCCACTGCTATAAAGATAAAGCCTAAAATCTTATCATGGACCCAGCCTACCTCTCCTAGCCAGTATCCAGCTATACTGGTTTTCTCTGGGTCTCTGAACAAAGAAATTCCTCTGCCGGAAACAGACCTTACTCTGCTCGCCCCCTGCCCCAGCTTTCTCTCAGCTCATCATCCTTCAATGCTCTACTCAATGGCACTTGAAAGATTTTCCCTGATTCCCCCCAAACCAAGACAGTCTCCCTTGATTATACTCCATCAGTTTTCTGTACTTCTTCCTACCATTTATCACAATTCCAACCACACAAGGATTTAGTCGTTTCATATCTGTCTCTCCTGCTATAATTTAGGCTCCATGAAGGGAGGGATTGTATCTATTTTATTCTCTATTATACATATAATATTCTATATATATCCTATATAATAGTCAATATAATAGAACATAATATAACCCCCGTAATGAGCATGGAATTTTCCACAGGTGATTGAAAATACATTGAGTGAATGATCTATGTGTACCTGAGGCTAATATTAAGTACTATCCACCTCACCCCTAATATTCTGCCCACTACTTTATTATAAGGTAAGAATTTCTTTTCCTTTTTATTAAGAACTCTTTTTAAGTTTACTTTTATTTATTCTGAAAGAGAGATAGAGAGCAAGCTGGGAAGGACAGAGGGAGAGAGGGCGACAGAATCCCAAGCAGGCTCCATGCTGCCAGCACAGAGCCCAACAAAGGGCTGGAACTCACAAACCGCGAGATCATGATCTGAGCTGAAATAAAGAGTCAGATGCTTAACTGAGGAAACCACCCAGGCACCCCAGAATTTCTTTAAATAGGGGAAATATTTGGGGTGCCAGGGTGGCTCAATTGGCTGAGGGTCCGAGTCTTGATTTTGGCTCTGGTCATGATCCCATGGTTATGGGATGGAGACCCACACTGGGCTCTGTGCTGAGCCTGCTTAGGATTCTTTCTGTTTCTCTCCCACTGCCCCTCCTCCCCAGCTGGTGTGTGTGCACTCTCTAATTTAAAAAAAAAAAAAAAAAAAAAAGTGCTTCTGACCATGCTCTGACCATGAGCTTAGAGAAAGACATTTTCTAGGACTGAAACCTCCACCTCAGAACTTTAAACCAATGAAGGTGTCAAACACTTTTTCTTCTAACTCTCTCATAACTGAGAACGAACTGATAAGGAGAATCTTATAGAAATTCCACCCTAATTCATAATGCCTAACTTTTCTCATCTTTTATTATACACAGTAAAAGTAACCAGAAAAAGTAATTTTTGAACAGCATCAAGAGGGTAAATTCCTATTTCAGATTTGATTTTATTTTTTAAAAAAATTTTGCTTATTTATTTTTGAGAGAGAGAGACACAGAGTGTGAGTGGGGGAGGGGCAGAGAGAGAGGGAGACAGAATCCAAAGAAGGTTCCAGGCTCTGAGCTGCCAGCACAGAGCCCGATGCAGGGCTCAAACTCACCAACCATTGAGATCATGACCTGAGCTGAAGACGGACACTTAACCGAATGAGCCACCCAGGCATCCTTCAGATTTTATTTTTTAATCTGAAAAGTTAACTTTAATTTCTACAATTATTAAAAAAAAAAAAAAGATAAATATCTCCCCACCTGCCATTTCCAAAGATCCATAGATAAGGTATTACTTAAGATTTACCTATCATGACCTCCTTTTGCAAATCTCCTACAACCTACAAATTTTTTAACAATCATGATAGGCACTGTTTCTTGTTAGAAACCCTAGTTATACCTCAGCAAACCCTTTAACAACCAACCAACAAAGCTTGGTGGTAGAAATAAGTGTAATATCTGGAGTACTTTCGTTAGCCTTTGCTAACTTTTAAGAGTATGATGACTTTTTTCTTACGCTATTTTATTTCACGAAGAGCAATCCAAAACATTTAATTATTCCACAGAGACCTCATTTTCAGTTCCTTAAGAATCCCTTCTGGTCCCTCTCTGAATCTCCCTAGATCCTCTAGGGGCTATTTTATGGATTATTGGAATAGTCTGCTCAGTGCTGAGAATTTAAAGATCTATTATCTTTCATTTACTCATTCCTTCAACAACTACGGGTCAGGACTATGAGCAGCACTGGTGTTAGATAAAGGCAGTGTCCAGCTCTAGCAGAGACTAGCTGACTGCTCAGCTCACCAAGTCATTTGCTCTTTGCCCAGATACAGACCTAGACCACTTTCCCAGCCTCTCTATTTAGGTGTGGCCCCGTGTCTGAGCCCCATGACTTAGGGGAGTAGGGCATAAGTCCTATATGACAGTAGCAGACCCGATCTGCCACACTTCCTTCCCCTTTTTCTTTCTTTCTTCTTTTTTTTTTAATGTTTATTTATTTATGAGAGAGGGAGAGAGAGACAAACAGAGCACCAGTAGGGAAAGGGCAGAGAGAGAGAGAGAGAGGGAGAGAGACAGAATCTGAAGCAGGCTCCAGGCCCTGAGCTGTCAGCACAGAAACCGACATGGGGCTCAAACCCACAAACCATGAAATCATGTCTTGAGCCGAAATCAGAAGCCTAACCAACTGAGCTACCCAGGTGCCCTCTTTCCCTTTACAAAGTAAACATTTACTGAAACTGGCTAAACCACCAGATGGAACTTGAGACCCCAACTTGTGCTTGGAGTAGAGTCACCTGACAATCAGAAACGTCTCTTTTGGACTTCACTGAGGCAAGAAATAAATCTCTACTGCATTTAGCTACTTAGATGTAGGAGTTTATCTCCTATGCTAGCTACTAGTGCCCTAAAACACTGCAGTAAAAATCAAATGGGAAACTATCTTTAGTAAGCAGTATACAGTACAGTGCTTTGGTAGTGGTGAAATGTGCTATAATCCAAGTTCAGAAGATGGCCTGGGAGTCAGGCATACAGGAGATGACATCTGAATTAAATTTTGAAGGCTAAGTGTCAAGCAAGCTAAGCAGGGAAAGGGTATTCAAGGCAGAATTTCAGGTACAAAAGCTCCCAAGCAGGAAAGAGCAATGTCAAAAGATTAGAAATTTGGGAAGCGTTTACTTTAAGGAGGATGTTGGAGATATGAGCCTAGAGAGGTATACAGAGGCAAACTAATGGGGGAAGGAATAGACATCTAGCAGGCAAAGAACAGGTGGGCAGAGGGCATTCTGGGCAGGAAAACAATGTATGAGACCCAGAGTTATTAAAGAGCACAGTGATCTCTGGAAGTTAAACACAAATTAGCAGAAAAATAAGACAGGTGGGACAATGAGAATGGAGTAGAAGTTAAGACCTTTGTTCTCCTTCCCTTGATTCTGAAGACAGTATAGCACTAAAGAGTCTTAAGCAGGGGTAATGGAACATATTTTCTCTTTATAAATATTACTCTGGTCAGAAGTCATGTGGAAAACAGATGAGGTTTTATGTAGTCTTTTAACCAAACAGTGCTGGTGGAGGGGTCTCCTACCAAAAATGTTATTGTGATGACACTGAATTCAACCTTAACATTTGATGACAGATAAGTTTTAATGCTAATAGATCATCATAAGGATGTGCCAGATTAGGAAAGACTAGAAGCAGGGAGACACATTAGGAGGCTCTCAAGATTGTCTAGGACACTGATGGTGAGAGTCTGAGCTAAAGTGGAGCCAGAAGAAATAAAGAAGAGAGCAAGCATTTGAGAAACACCGGGCTCTGTGCTAACAGCAAGGAGCCTGGAGCCTGCTTCAAATTCTGTGTCCCCCTCTCTCTCTGCCCTTCCCCTGCTCACACTCTGTCTCTCTCTAAAATAAATAAACATTAAAAATTTTTTTTTTTAATTTGAGAAATCAAAGAGGGGTACACAAACATCAGAGATGACTTGGGTTATCTTGGATGAGTAGAGACATGGTAATGCTAGTCACCCAAGAGGGGCACAACATAGAAGAAAAAATGGGAGGAAAAAAAAGTTTGGTTTTGGGAATGCTGATACTGAGGAGACCAAGGTACATCCAAGTGGAAATGGTGAGTCTTCATTTGGAAAGAAATATAGGCTCAGGTTGGCAAAGATCAGAAAAGGGGATAAATTGCATTGTTTCATCAATGTATAGAGGTCCCAGTAGAAGCCTGAATGAAAGCAACAGAGATTGTTCAGTGTTCGTAGAAAGGAGGGCCAGGTATGGAAGCTTAGGGGCCACTTCCATTTCAGCATCCAACCAACTAAAAAAAGAGATGGGCGGAGTAGGAGGAAAGCACTTCTGAAGCAATGTCCCAAGTCCAGAACGGTACAATCATAACATGCAACCAAGCATGTAAAATACTTCAACAGTCAGACCCAGAGACTTCTATATTGGTGATACACAAGATCTTGGAGACCTCCTGGGTAAAAGTTTAGTGGAATTGTGTCAAGAATGAAAGCCAGGTTATGGTGAATGTGGGGAAGGCAATGATGTGAAACCAGCAAATGTCACTATTCTTTTTAGAAATTTTGCAAAATGGCGGGAGATGGAAAGAAATGTAGGATGTAGGAAAGACTTTCCTAGGAAGAAACATGAAAATGTCCATAAACATGGGGGATGGTTGTGATGAAGGGGAAGACACTGAAGATGAAAAAGCCTGGGGAGAATGATAGCTATGGTTGTGCTGAGCATGGCTGGTGTAGAGACTTGTCAGATCACTGTGTTGTACACCTAAAACTAATGTAACACCATGGATCACCTATTCCTCAAAAGAAATTCAATCAATCTTTAGAAGGGAAAAAAAAAAAAAAAACAGCCTGAGGATAACAGGCACCAATAGGATCCAATAGGATCCAGTAGGATCACTAGTATCACTAGTACCTAGAAAGAGAGATGTAAACACAACAAAGGTATTAAGCACTGATTGACTGGATACATGGGACTCATCTGAAAACCAACAACACCTTTTTAGACAATCTGTGGATACATGCTGTTTCAGTCCTACTTTCCAACTAGTTCTCTTTAGAACTTTCTTATAATTTGTAATTTAAATGAAGTATTTTGTATTCCAATGCCACTAACTTTGTGCCATTTCAATTGAGTCAATAAAAAAAAAAAACTTTTTCTATTTTGTCTTTACTTCTCTATGTTTAAATCAGGTTATCTGCTACTTATCTGCTTTGCTCAAGTAGACATTTAATAAAATGGGTGTTCTTCTAGTTTTGAATGTTTCATGGAACAAAAGGTGACAAAGGGATCTAGAGTCAGAGAATACAAACTGGAGTCTAGTTTTATCTTACACTAAATGTAAACAGGTTTAGTATTTGCATCATAGGAATTATAAATAAACTTCCTTATTGGACTATTATGAGATAACATCAGTTAAAAAGTCTGTACAAATATAGACTTCCACAATTCAAAAAAAAATAATGTGATAATAATGTGGAAATGTTGGGGTTTGGAGCAAACGGTCAAGAAAGAATTCTTGAGATTTCTTTGGTGCAAAAAGGTAGTTTTATTAAAGCACAGGGATAGGACCTGTGGGCAGATAGAGCTGCCTTGGGGTTTTGTTTTGGTTTTGGTTTGTTTTTAATGTTTATTCATTTTTGAGAGAGAAAGAGAAAGATCATGAGTGGGGGAAGGGCAGAGAGAGAGGGAGACACAGAATCTGAAGCAGGTTCCAGGCTCTGAGCTGTTAACACAGAGACCGACTCGGGGCTCAAATCCACAAACTGTGAGATCAGGACCTGAGCCGAAGCTGGATACTTAACCAACTGAGCCACCCAGGGGCCCAGCACTGGAGTTTTAACAGGTGACTAATTACACACTTTTAGGTTGGGAGGGGGTTAGGAATGGAGTCAGTCTCTAAGTAATCTTGGAAGCAAGGTTCCCAGGACCTTGAGGTGGGTAGCTCTTGTTACAAAAAAGTCATTTATTACTATCTAATAAAACCTTAGTCATGAGACCCTTCAGATGTGTATCAATGAGCTATATGCTTTGGGGATGATTGCCAACATAGACCTTGAGGGGTTGAGATAAAGTAAGTTTCCAAAGTAATTGTTATATGTTAAAAAAGACTTACAGGATCCTGGAGGGTCAGGATAATGTTAAGCTAAGATTGCCTTTCGTCCCTTAGCAAAGTGTCATCATCAAAACAGCTGAGCTCACAGAAGAAGGTCACTCTGCCTGCCTCAAGGACTTGTCAATGGGCTGTAAGTAGCAAGGAAATTTAATCTTTTCCTTTGCCTTTGTTTCCCACATCAATAATTCCCTTAAAGAATAAAATAACATCATGTCTACAGATATATATTTCACTCAGTAAACAAAAAAAAATCAACCACCAAAGTTAAGTGAGATTGAAAAAAACCTTCCTTTGAGGTTCTCCAAGGGGATTATTGATTTCTGAGAACATATAAGGAAGGTATGTTTTGGACAAATAGCCCCTATCATTCAGAATGAAATATTGACGGTAAGCATTTAAAGCATAAAGATAAAAATGGACACAATGATCGAAAGGAATTAAGCATATTTGTGGCTTGGCATTTTATATTAATTTTTTATACATAAAAATTTAAATTTTTGTTAACATTTATTCATTTTTGAGAGACAGAGAGACACAGAGCATGAGTGGGGGAAGGGCCAAGAGAGTGGGAGACACAGAAACCAAAGCAGCCTCCAGCCTCCAAGCTATCAGCACAGAGCCCAACGTGGGGCTCAAACCCACAAACCATGAGATGATGACCTGAACCGAAGTTGGATGCTTAACCAACTGAGCCACCCAGGCACCCCTATAGTGGATTTTGTTTCCAATTTGCTGTTGGTATTTTGCTCTTTTTGAGTTGCCTTTGTTACATACTATGTGCTGCTTGTATATTATTATCTTTGAGAAATTATCATATAAAGTAAGGATTTTTAAAATTAATTTATGTTTTTTAGTCATCCCTACACCCACTGTGGGGCTTGAACTCATGACCTGGAGATCAAGAATTGCATGGTCTTCCAACTGAGCCAGGCAGGTGCCCCTAAAGTAAGGTTTTTTGATGAGAAAATAAGCTCTTGATTTTTAAAATAATTATAAGCCATTCTAAGGCCTAACGATATATGGAGACATTGAGCCTTACATTTATCAGCTTTGAAGAGTTACCGCCCACTTGTTGGTATGAGCACTGGGTGTTGTATGTAAGCAATGAACCATGGAATCTACCCCCAAAACCAAGAGTACAGGGTACACACTGTATGTTAGCCAATTTGAAAATAAATTATATTTTTTAAAAAAATGAAGAGTTAGCACCCAACATGAGCAAACCCCAAGAGAAAATCTTCTTTAGACTCACTTAACCATTTACTGTTTTTATTTTCTTTTGTTCTTTTGTTTTATTCAGTGCTATGCTTTTGACTCTACTTGAAGATTCTTCAGGTAAGTCCAACCCACAATGGTATTCTTAGATTTTGAATTTCTTTGTTAGAACCACTGTTATTTAACCATTTCATTCATTGACTATTTTACCCTTGACTCTAATAGAATCTCCTATGAATGTCACGTATACTCTTTTGGTGTTTCCCACAATTTTCATCCCACTGCTTCGTGTGTATGGTCAATAATGCATTTAACTGCAAGCATTTAACTGAGTTTTCCTGCCCATTAGTCCAAGCCTTAACATCACTACTAATTGAGCATGGTAAGACTACTACTTCATCAGTTTGGCCCACCACCCAGGGACAGTGCTGGAATACCAATTCTGTAAGGCAGCCAGAAGACTGGTCCATAGTAGTCAGGATCACCAGTGCTGGGAAGGACAGCACACAGACTAAAAAATCTCAGTGATTTAATATAACCAAGATACATATTTCTCTTTTCCTTGCTGGTCTCATATATATGTGATCACTTCTACCATCTTGTTGTTATACCACCACAACAAGACAGGGAACAGGCTGGGAATCTTAAGGGGCCAGGCCTGGAAGTGACCATGGTCCTTTGCACTCATCCTATGTGCAGAGCTAGTCACATGGCCCAGACCTGTCCGGGAGGCTGGGGAATGTGGAAAGCATACAGATATTTTGTTAAGCACTATTGTCTCTGGTCATCTAGTCTAAACCTCTTCTTTGTTTTTTTTTTCAACTAAAATTGAAAAAAACTTGACCATCTCTGTCATTGTCACTCCTTAAGTCTGAGCAGCATTAGGAAAGTTTACTTTCCATCTCAGTGGGTTCCTTGAACAAACGGTTTGGGAAGTAACAGAGACACAGTAATGCAGGGGTGCAATCACGAGTTCACAACAGTGTTAGGCTGCAACTGGGACTCTGAATTTTAGGGCTTTTTCGAGTTTTGTGGAGATTTCACTAGGCGAGCAAAGGTTGGGGTAGCAGTCTCTATTTGGAGCTACTTGTCAGCTTCTCAGCTACTTCTGATAATGACCACTGTAGGTTCAGGTGATCAATGAATGCGTGCCGCAGGCTTAATAACCTCTCACTCTCATAGTCAAGGGGGCCACTTTGATGCAGCCCTGGGAAAGTAATTCAAAATTGGCTATGATTCACTTAATATGGCGGGGGTAGGACGCTTTTCTTCAGTGATCCAGATTGAGAAATAAAACAGGACAGGTTCAAACATCCAACAAAAAATGGGTTGTTGTTGTGTTTTCAGGCCTCTGCATTCCTCAGAAGGAAAAATAGACACTAACACACTGCTGTGAAACAGGTAACCTAGGAATAGTCTAGCATGCTTGCAGTTTTGCTTCACTGGAAAATTTAAATAATTTAAAGTTAACTGATTTGATTTTTCAGTCTGATTTAGACCCACTCTGTTACACAGTCCCAGACTGGGACAGGCAGCTGGCACTTGTTTGTGCGATCACTCTCCAGACAGTAATAACTGTCACAGTATTACCTTTCACTCACAGCAGTTATCTCCAAGGAGCTCCAGCACCAAAATTCCGTTTGACGCGTAGAAATACGGACCTTTCGTGTGCTCAGTGTAGTGAGAAGCAATTGCAACATAACTGTGATGACGGGCAACCATTTTACGACATTGCACTATGGCTGCAATGGCGATCATAGGCTACCACTCATCAATAGATTTTTCTGGCTTGGAGGGATCTATTAAATACCAGCAGATGGAGTTGTGAGCGTCCTTGGAGAACTGACTAATTCCACAACCTGTGGAAATGCTCTCCTCCCGTTTATGGCTTGGTCTTTTTTGGAGACAGAAAACAAGTGTGATAGGGAAACTGAAAGACGGGAAAGGAGCTGCCAGAGCCTAGAAGATGTTCTCCTGTCTTCACTGTTCCAAGAGCTCAAGCTTAGTCAAAACCCCAGTGCTCTTGCCAGGGAAACCCTCTACTTTGATCACACTGGAAATCAGAACTCTGCCCAGATTACTTACTCAGCAAGGAATAGGCCCTACCAACCTCCACAGGTCATTTTTTGCTTTTGGACTCTACTGGTCTTCTCAGGTTGCCATAAGAAATACCACAGACGGGGCGCCTGGGTGGCTCAGTTGGTTGAGCGGCCGACTTCGGCTCAGGTCACGATCTCGCGGTCCGTGAGTTTGAGCCCCGCGTCGGGCTCTGGGCTGATGGCTCGGAGCCTGGAGCCTGCTTCTGATTCTGTGTCTCCCTCTCTCTCTGCCCCTCCCCCGTTTATGTTCTGTCTCTCTCTGTCTCAAAAATAAATAAAACGTTAAAAAAAAATTAAAAAAAAAAAAAAAAAAGAAATACCACAGACAAGTCAGCCTAGAGAGCATAGATTTTTCGTACAGTTCTAGAGGCTGGAAGTCTGAAATCATGGTGCCGGTATGATCAGGATTTGGATGAGGACCCTCTTCCTGCCTTGCCGATGGCTTCCTTCAGACCATGTCTTCACACTAGAGACAAAGAGCAAACTCTCTGGTATTTATTCTTATAAGGGCTCTAAATCCTAATTCTTATAAACGCTCTACCTTCACGACCTCATGTGCACCTAATTACTCCACAAAGTCCCATCTCCAAAGAGCATCACAGTGGGGGCCAGGGCTTCAACATGTACATTTTGGGTAGGACGTTAGTTTAGCCCATAGCACTAAAGTAGGAACAGGAGGATTCTAGTAGTATCTTGATGGATCTCCCTGTTCCTCACTAGATTCTACAAGCTCAACAGGTTTTTGAAAAATGGTAATCATATAACATCGCTCCCTATACAAAATCCTCTAATGACCTCCCACCATACTTAGAGAAACTATTCCATGGACTCTAAGGTTCCATATGATTCACACCCTTCTTTCTTCTAGTTCCTTCTTTGTTGACTTCACACCTGCCATACCAGGTCTCTCACTGTTCCCCAAGCATACGATGCTCACTTCTCCTTCAGGAACTTTGCAGTTGCTATCTCCCTGGTCGGGAGCACTTTTCCAGATCTTTGAATGGCTTGTTCTCGGTCTTTATTTTCACCTTAACTATCACCTTCTTGAGACACTCCTCTTTCTCCTGTTCTCTATACCTGTATGTTCTGGTTCATGTAAGTACCATATCTTCAAAGGGCTTCATATATGAAACTTCACCTATTTTCTCTTTATAGTCTCAGTAACTAGAGCACTGCTCAGCATAGAATAGGTACTAAATTACCATTCATCACAACAAGTAAATTGACACACATGTCAGGGACTGCCTTGTATATACTGTCATCCTAATCCTCTCTTTTGATCTCCAGCCCTGTATACCTGCTTCCTTGATGTCCCACATTCACCATTTTATAGACATCTCAAATTAAAAGTTTTCAAAATTGATCACTCTATCCCTTAAAACCTACATCTTCTCCTATGTCCCTCTTCACATAGTGATCCAAGGAAAGTCTGGGCATCATCTTTAATTTTTTCCTCTTCCTCTCCTCCTTGCATGCAGTCAGTAATCAATCCAATTATTCTATTTCTGAAACACGTCACGCCTCTTTTCCTCCTCGCCCCATCTCTACCACGGTCACTTGTCCAAAATGCCACCATCTCTTGCTGGGAGCACAGCATCCTGCAACAAGTCTTCCCACTTTCATTCTTGGCACTGTCTCCCCCTGTCTATTTCCCACACAGCAGCCAGGGGTGCCTGGGTGGCTCAGTCGGTTAAGCGTCTAATTGTGGCTCAGGTCATGATCTTTAAGTTTGTGAGTTCGAGCCCCACGTCGGGCTCTGTGCTGACAGCTTGGAGCCTGGAGCCTGCTTCAGATCCTGTGTCTCCCTCTCGCTCTCTGTCCCTACCCCTCTCACACTCTGTCTCTCAAAGATGAATAAATGTTAAAAAAATAAATAAAAAATAAAATAAACAGCAGCCAGAGTGATGCAGGGCATTTATTTTAATAGCAACAGGTAATATGCTACTAACGGCTACTCTTTGGGCACCTGAAGGCAAACCAAACCAAACCAAACATGAGTTTGGCCCCCTCAAAGACTAAAAATGCAAATCTGTACATGTAACTACTCTATATTAAAAGTTTAAAGGGGCCCATGGGTGGCCCAGTCAGTTAAGCATCCACCTCTTGATTTCAGCTCAGGTCATGACCTCCCGGTTGGTGAGATCAAGCCCCAGATCAGACTCTGTGCTGAGACTATAGAGCCTGCTTGGGATTCTCTCTCTCTCTCTCTCTCTCTCTCTCTCTCTCTCTGTCCCTCCCCTGCTCGCATGCATGTGTGCGCTCTCTCTCAAAATAAATAAATAAACATTAAAAAAAAAAAAAAAAAAGGCTTAATAAGCACTCTCACCACCCTTAGAATAAAAGCCAGTGTCTTCACCAGGCCATGAGTACCTGTGTGATCTGGCCTGTCAATTTCTCTCCTCATAGCTTGTACAGCCCTCCCCCTGCCTCTCTTAGCTCTGGCTGCAATGGCCTCGCAGCCCTTTGAAACTGCCTGCCACCTGCTTTTCCCCTTCGGAGTTTTCACGCAGGATCTTCCCTGCCTGGGAAGGGATTTCCTCCACTCTCATCCTAAATAAGTAATCTCTGCTTCTCCTAGGACTCAACTGAAATGTCACTCTTCAATGATGACTCCCGTAAAGCACCTGTTCAAATCTGGGCCCCTCTTGTTAAACTCTCTTCACAGCACTTCCATCTGGTTTTAACATAGTTGGTAATTACAGATTTATCTGGAACTGCTCAATAGCTGCTTCTGCCATTATATTGAAAGCTCCAGGAGCTCAGAAGTCATGATCTGCTGCTTGTTTGTTTTTTTAATGTTTATTTATTTTTGAGAGAGAGACAAAGTACGAGACTGGAAGAGACAGAGAGAGAGGGGACAGAAGATCTTAAGTGGGCTCCGTGCTGAGAGCAGAAAGCCCCACACAGGGCTCAAACTCATGAATCGTGAGACCATGACCTGAGGCCAAGTCAGACTCCTAACCAACTGGGCCACCCAGATGCCCCTATGGTCTGTTTTTTTTACCTGCCTTTTCTTCAGAGGCTAAGTTTAATACCAGGTACACAGTGAGCATTCAATAAATATTTATTATCGTAACCCAAATAAGTGGAACACTCTTTTTCACCCCCACAAGTACCCAATGACCTTTTATCTCTTGGCCCTTGAGTGGCCAAAAATAAAATGCACCAGCAGGTTACTACAATGTAGGATATCCCAAGTAACTGGGGAAAGAAGTAGTATTTTAACCATGGTTTTCAGCGAACTTGTTTAGTCTTTTGCTCAAGAACAGAGGTTTTGGGGTCCCTGGGTGGCTCAGGTGGTTGACTGTCCAACTTCAGATCAGGTCATGATCTCACGGTTTGTGAGTTTGAGCCCAGCATCAGGCTCTGTGCTGACAACTCAGAGCCTGGAGCCTGCTTCGGGTTCTGTCTTCCTCTCACTCTGCCCCTCCCCTGCTCACACTCTCTCAAATATAAATATTAAAAAAATTAAAAACAAAAGAGAATTAAAAAGTTTTCTGTAAATAGTGGAAAGAATCGTGTTTTCTGGTAAGGAACTTACATTTGGTATTTATTTGTCTTCTATTATTTGTAAAGCATACCTTTAAATCTATTTTTCATGATAAACTGACAATTTATTAATCAAAGTATTGGGATTTTATAATTAAAGTGAAATTCTGCTACACAAAAAAAGTGTGAAGACACGTGTTCTATCCAGTGATTGAGTTATTCTTAACTAAAATTACTCTGCCATATTTAACATAGGACTTAGCGTAGATTTTTTTTCCCTAAAGTTTTACTTAAATAATTTCTATACCCAATGTGGGGCTTGAACTCATCAGAGCAAAAATCACATGCTCTTCTGACTGACCTAGCCAGGAGCCCCACTGACATAGATTTTTAAAGTCCAAAATACTATTTTTTTTAACAATAACAATTATTATTATTACTAACAACCACAAAAGGCCGCACCTCTAAATCCAGGTATTTTTAATGGAAATACAAAGGATGAAGTAGTCATCATAATAGGATGCTATTTTGGGATCAGGCCCGAAGCCATCGGCTATAACTGATTAAATCAAGCAGAGGGCCAAAACCAAGATATCTCAATCAAGGCTGGCAATCTAGACAGGGCCCATGGGCTAATTTTCTGTATTTAAGTGGCTGAAAAGTAACCAGTAGAAAATATTTTATGATATGTAAAAAAAACTGAATCAAATGCAAATTTCACACAACCATGCCTATGAGCTTACACAGTGTCTAGATGTACTTTCACACTGTGATGGCAAAGTTAAGTAGCTGCAACAGAGACTTCTCAAGAGGTTTTGACTGTAACCTCAATAGTAAGTTTTACATGGACCACTGTATATTCGCAGACACATAGCTGTAAAGCTTCACCAGACAGTATTCACACTGCTACAATGTGCTCTACTGTGTTCTGTTCAATTCTATTTCACTTAAACCATATTTATAATGTTTCCGATTCTGACCCACTAATGATAGCTACTCATAGTTTTAAAAAAATTAATTTGGGTTTATTTTCTCAATCCTGGTTATGTAATAAATCACTTAGGAAGCTCTTGAAAAAATGCTAGGCCAGTAAAATCAAAATCTCTGGGCACCTGGGTATCACTCTTCAAAAACAGCAAGCAAATTAACAGCCCCTCTGGCTGACCCTAAGGAGCCTGGGCTGAACACTAATCCCCTTGCTATTCAAAGCAGGGGTCTTCAGAGGAGCGGCATCAACACCTGGCAGTTTCCTAGAAACTCATAATCTCAGGACCCAACCCAGACCTACTAAATCAGATTCTACTTTTTAACAAGATCCCCAGATAATGACATGCCTGTTGAAGTGTGAGAAGCACGGATCTAAACCAAGAAACAGTTTTTGATTAAGCACTGCAGCATTAGATTATGCTCTCCTCTTTGGGAAAGGAAAATTGCGTATTTGCCTCCGGTTATTATTGAATTTGGACCGGCAAGGGCAAAATGTGAAATGGCAGAAATAAAATGTGCCCAGAGGGAAAAGCTGTTTCATGTGTGGGAGTTTCTACCTGTAGAAGGCCATCCCACTCCAAAAAAGAGGGGGAGTGGAGCTGGAATCCAAGACTGTAACATGAGTGACCTTGATGTGCCAAGACCAACCAGACCTCCAAGTGGGGTCCAAGCATATGGCAGCCTTGCCCTCCTCCCCTCCTGCTGCTGCAGCCAGACCCATTATACAGTTTCTCTAATCCAACCTTTGCACCTAGGCCAGAACCAGACTGGCTTCTAGGAATCAGAGGACAGGCTCTGCTACTGTCCACTTGATCAGAAACATCCGTGTTTTAGAAACCAAAGCTCTCTGGTGCGTTTCATCCCAGTAAGAGCAAAGGAGGAGGTTCTGAGTTTGCTCTGGTTGCCGAATAGGAGGCTTCCCAGGGACACAGTTGAGTCACAGAGGAGCCACGGAGGGGTGAGGTCTCCAGCAACCTACACAAACTCCTTGGCAACTGGAACCTTGGGCGGAAAGTTTTCCCTCTGTAATTTCCTCAGGCCTCTTCCACAGTTTCAACTATTTGTGTTCTCACAGCATTTCCAAATGCTGGTTTTACCCTCCGCTGACCTGAGCAATTCTATTTGGTGTCGTTAACTTTTTAAGTGCTGGTAAGAGACCGCAACATTTAGTTTAGATTTTGCTTTGTTCCGTTTTTGGTGGGGGAGAGAGGATGTAAAGCAGAGGTACTAGATTTAGAAGCATGTATTGATAGAAATTTCATCAAATATCACAAGGTCTAGGCATGAGTATCAGAAGACACCTTTTTCTTCACTTTGTCCTTCCCCCGACAAATACCAACAGTAAGAAAACAAACCAAAAACAGACCTAATGACCACATGTTCATTGACCACATGTTCACCTCTCTAGAGAAGCCTTCACAACTTGGATGTTATTGCTCTCAGTCCCCACCAGGGAGAGAGAACTCTTCCTAGGGCAGGGGTTCTCAAAGGGTGGTACCAGGAGAAGCCACTTCACTTGGGAACCTGACAGAAATGCACATTCTCGGGCCTTACCCCTACCAAAACTACTAAATCATAAGTGCTGGGGCTGGGGCCCAGCCCTCCAGGTGGTTCTGAGGCATGCTAAAATTTGAGGACCTCGGTTCTAGGGAATGACTAAATTCACACCAGCTACAAATTAAACTGGTCTCAAAGATAGGTTGATCAGTTTCAGAAAACAGCTAGTTACTAACCTACCCTATCTTTAAAAAAAAAAAAAAAAGTTGAGTTTATGAAACAGGATTCTGAGCATAGATAAAGACTAACTTTTTATGGCCACCATTGGACTTTTCCAGTAAGGGCTTAAAAAGTTGTATGGGTAGGTCATCTTTTGTTGATGATGTACTCGGACGGACATGAATCTGTCAAAAGGAAAAGAACACACTGCTCTCATTTTGCCACTGAATTATAACTTCCAGTCAATAAACTAGACAAATTAACGTCTACCTGGAACAAATTAAAATACCTCTAAACAAGGTGAAGTTGACCTATCAAGATTCACTTACCACAAACAAACCTCTGTTCCCATTAGTGCTTTAAAAGGTAAATTAACACACATACAAAGACATATGTAGTGCCTAAGGTATGTTTGCCCAGTGAACAATAAACTATGGTTTAGCAGGGATTTCTGAACAAAGCAGACTCCAAGTTGCTACCCAATCCTCTGGGACAGCTGTAGTTCCTAGAGGAGCCCAAGCCCAACATCTATGTAGGCTCCAAGTAGAAACATCTTGAGATCACACTAATGTATATTAAGGGTTGCCAAACAATAACAAAGGGATTAGAGACAAATGATTTTTCATTTAGAAAAATTTTTTAAAAAGGTTAAATTTTGGGTAATATTTTTATAACAACCCACATGGTTTACTGGAAGCAGAAAAAGAAAATTCCAAGTGGAGAAAATTTGTTTCTGCTTAAAATTTACATAACATGCATTTATTCATGCATTAATCTGTTACTTATTCTTTCTTCTCTCCTCTTCACACTTTGAGGTCTCTTTGCTTAAGGGATGGATAGTCATCATTAGTGAGGAGTGCTCTGACTTATAATTATTGATTACCAAGAAAACACAAAAGTTGTGGTTATTTACAAACTGTGTGACCTTGGTAAGTTATTTCATTTTTTAAAAAAATATAATGTTTTATTTTATTTTAATGTTTATTTATTTTGAGAAAGAACACTTGTGCACAAGTGGCAGAGGAGCAAAGAGAGACGGAGAGACGGAGAATCCCAAGCAGTCTCCATGCTGACACAGCACAGAACCTGATGCAGGGCTTGATGTTGTGAACCGTAAGATCATGACCTGAGCCAAGATCAAGAGTCAGATGCTGAATCGACTGAGCCACCCAGATGTCTGCCCCTTGAACAAGCTGTTTTAGCTCTCAAGAGCCTGTAATCATTTCTGCAACAAAATTATAATACTTCTTTTATACAGTTCTTGATAGTAGATATCCTATACATTCTACCAATAGAATTTTCTCTTAATAAGGGGGAACACAGTGGAGAAACACACCAGACATTTATTTGGGTACTTTATTTTGCTTTGCAAACTAAATATCAACATGCCAAACTTCTTTGTTTATTCCAGGTATCCTTTCAATTCAGAATGTCCAAAGAGAAGTTATTCCCCCATCCAACAAAGCCTTTTTTTTTTTAAATCAGGGCTTCCCAGCCACATTATTCCTATTAATCACACTAATCTTATATTTTGCTTTCTTTATAACCTAACGAATCCAAAGAACATCACAGAGCTACTGTTTCTTTATTTGTAACTTCTCCCTTACCCTCCCTGTCCCCTTGCCTCATTCTCTTGTGTTTGGACCAAATAGTCTTGTATCTTTTTCTGGGCTTTCAGTATCTTTTCCTAGTCAGTCTTAAGAGTGTAGTGAATGATCAGACAACCCTCAGCACTATCCTGCCTGGATTGGATTCCTAGCTCCACCCTTTCATTGTTATATGAACTCAGGCAAGTTATTTCAACAGAAATAGCTCCCATTTTTTCACCTGGAGAATGGATGTCACAAAATTATCTTACTTTTCTTTTAATTAAGTGATATAATTGATATACAATACTTAGAGTACTCAGTTCAGAACAAGCACTGTATAAATGTTAGTTTATTCTTTTATTCATTGGCCAATTAATCTGACTAAATCATATTTGATCATGGCATTGCCTACTCTGGAAAAATCCAGAACAGTTTCCCAGAGCCAATAAGTTATATTCTAGGGGCACCTGACTGGCTGAGTCAGTAGAACATGTGACCCTTGCTCTTGGGTTTTTAAGTTCAAGCCCTACATTGCGTGTAGAGATTACCGAAAAATAAAATCTTAAAACAAAATTGGGGGCGCCTAGGAGGCTCAGTTGATTAAGCATCCGACTTGGGCTCAGGTCATGATCTTGCAGTTTGTGGGTTTAAGTCTCGCATAGGGCTCCACGCTGACAGCTCAGGGCCTGGAGCGTGCTTCACATTCTGTGTCCTCTCTCTCTGCCGCTCCCCAACTTGCACTGTGTGTGTGTGTGTGTGTGTGTGTGTGTGTGTGTGTGTGTCTCTTAAAAAAATGAATAAACATTAAAAAAACTAAAGGAAAAAAGTTAGATACTAGAGCAGAATGTTCATAAATGGCTGGTAATTTTATTGGAAAACAGGTATTCTAGATATTCCTTAATGTCTTTACCTTAAGCAACTATGTCAACTAACACAGAAAGCAAAGCTAATATTTGGACGCTAATACAAGGGAGAAAAACACTTGCAATCCAACCTGGAGGACTCATGTGTTTTAAGATAGCCTCTCTGTTTCTTACTGGTACTGTGTCATCCTTGCCCCTAATCCACCATTGCTTAAATTTCAGAATGTCGCCATTCTAAACACCCTCGTTTCTTCTCCCATCACAACCTTATAGGCGGTTGGTTGTATTCCACCTAGTTCCAAACAATCTGAGAATGCTTACAAAATGTTTATAGCGGGGCATCTGGGTGGCTCAGTTGGTTGAGCATCTGACTTAGGCTCAGGTCATGATCTCACTTTTCATGAGTTCGAGCCCCACATCCGGCTCTCTGCTGTGAGCACAGAGCCCACTTCCAATCCTGTCTCCCTCTCTCTCTGCCCCTCCCCCACTCATTCTCTCCCTCTCTCAAAAACAAACATTAAAAAAATGTTTATAGCAAATTAAAACAAAATAAAATAAAAGCGTTTAGAGCAGGAGAAAATATAACACTCTGTTATATAAAATTTAAGTTTTCAAATGTACTCCAATGAGCCCTCTTAAGATCTGCAATAGTCAATCTATTGCATTGATCTATCTATAAAATAAGCAGGCAAAGGACACCTTGGGTGGAAGCTGAAATTAAGTTAGTTCATGATATCTCAAAACGAACAGTAAATTGATGATGTATTCAGGTACTAAAAATTATTCTAAAAGGCGAATTCCATTGCTCTACTAAAATTGGAGAATGGTCCGGGGCAGGGGAAGAAGCAGACACTTTATCTCCAAAATGAACTTTGTAGTTATTCAAAATAAAACTAAATGTCTTTGAATAAATGTTGAAATAGTGGGAAGGACTGCAGCTATTTTAAAATTATCTTCCAGAGGGTTCACAGAAATGTAGGTATGTGGAAAACCAACATCTCAGTTTTACAGAAATAAAATACACAATGAGACTCAAAACAGATTAGCTGAGACCTAGAACACAGGATTATTTTTCAAGAAAGTGGAACAAATTTACTTCTCAGTATAAAAAAGAAAGTGAACAATATCCTTGCCACTTGGATGTAATAAAAAGATTATGAGGAACAGAGAAAAACTGTTTCAAATGTTCACTTATGGGTGGGTTGATCACATGTCCTGTTTTGCCCTAGACAGTCTAGGTTTATTATCTGTTGCCCTGGTGTGATTGTTCGTAGCGCCCCCTTTACTTCCTTCAAGTGTCTTGGTTTAAATAAATTTTATGTTCACCCTATGTGTGTAAAATTAGATGAACATTTTACATGTTGATTAAAACGTTTATTTTCCTGATTTGCAAAAGTAGATCTCTAACTCCAACTATCTGCTTCAGAAGGAAACAAACCAATGTAACTTTCCAAACAGGTAATGCTCCTCAGAGGTGTGAGGGCTTCTCGACTTCTTCGTTTTACAATTTAATGTTAAATCTGTGTGGATCTGTAAATTCCTGTGTCTGGTAGGAATTACCATTTAGTTCTTTCCATTTCTTAAACCACCTGTACAAGGCTGCTGGGAAGGGCTTGGACTGCTGAGACCATTGGGCTAAACAGAAACGCTTTGAGGTAGAAATTAAGGGGAGTGTATCAATCTCATACAAGTTCCCTTTACAAACCCTAGAAAGATCAATATATTGATAGGTCACAAGACAAGTGTAAAGATGAATTAAACCCTTAGGTTAATTTTCCTGATCTAATTCTCCAATTTTCCATGCAAATGTCTTTCTAAGTCCTTGTAACTTTAAGATCTTTCCCATTCATGAGTCATCTAGAAGAGCAATAGACATTTCTAGGAGGTTACAGGGAGGGATCTGACAGGCAGGAAGAAGGGTCCAACATTTCATTGTTATATTGACAGTTTGCATATATTGGGGGAGCCTACCCATGGCTCTTCAGACAGATGTCTCCAGAAGCAGCTCTAGTTTGTGCCAAGTCCTTTCTCTTGCATGAAATCGCATTAGAAAACTATTAAAATGGACAATAAAGATAGGATTTTTTTTTTTAATCATGGTCTCAAGCTAACTTAGGGGAACACCATCCTCACTTTTCTCTCGAACTTCACATACACTTTAATGAATAATGTAGTTGACTGTAAGAGATGACATGTGAGAATATTCTTTTTAAGAGTTGTACACATGGAAGGCATTATAATGGTTAAAAATTCACACGTCTGGGGTGTCTTGGGTGGCTCAGTCGGTTGAGCTTCCGACTTCGGCTCAGGTCATGATGTCGCAGTTCATGAGTTCAAACCCCATGTAGGGCTCTGTGCTGACAGCTCAGAGCCTGGAGCCTGCTTCAGATTCTGTGTCTCCCTCTCTCTCTCTCTCTCTCTCTGCCCCTCCTCTGCTCATTCTCAGTCTCTCTCTCAAAAATAAATATCAAAAAAATTAAAAAAAAAAATTCACGTTTCTGAGTCATCCAGGTTTCTTAGGGTGTTTGACCCCAAAATAGTACCGTGTTGAGAGCTGAAGTGAAACTAGATCAGTAGAGGGGATGTTTACCATCCTGTTCTCAAAGGAGGTGGGTAGGAGGTGTGGCAAATGTTGTTGCAAGGCTCATTTACTTCTCCCTCCTGAAACTTGTTTTGGCAGTCGGGTGAGCTAGCCAACTTCTTCTGAAGACAGTACGGTGGGGGAAGGGTTTGGTAAGGAGTAAATACTTGTTCTTATTGGCCTCGCTTTTTTTCCTTCTTTGCACAGCAATTTCACATTGACCAGGGCTATACTTGTCTTTTCTTATTTGAGTTCAACATTTATGCTTCAAAGATTCTGAACTTCTTGCTTATGAAGCCCAAAGAGGCAAATGAAAGGGAAGTCAAAAAAAAAAAAAAAAAGAGAGAGAGAGAGGGAGAGAGGGAGGGAGGGAGGGAGGGAGGGAGAGAAATGAAGGTAGAACAGAAAGAAAGCTAGAGAAGCAAAGAAATAGAAAGAGACTGAGTAGAAATTTCTATCGGGTAAAGGACTTCATAGTTTTGGATTTCAGTTTCCTCTTCTGTAACACAGTGATAATCAAGTAAAAAGGTTTTAGGAAAGTTAGGAGGATTCTATAAGATAAAGTGTATAAAGGACATGAAGCAGTGCCTAACATATTGTTGGTGACCAAGATTATTATTCTTATGGTATTATTAACAAGAGACTTGGTAGCGTAAGGAATAATTTGTAAAAGTCACATTTGCATCCATCTATCTTTAGACAAAGACACACCATTTTCTTCCTTTTTTTTCTTCTTTTGAGAAATAAATCATAATTCCTACCCTTCCTGATATGTATGGTAGAGGTGATCTGATCCTTACCACTGGTCACCATCTTTGGTGCTCATGACCCAAGTATACAGTGAATATGTACAGATCTACTTCCTCTTGACCCCAGTTATGAAGCTATGATTCTTGTGTGTGTGGCCATAGGCCTTTTATCACCCTTAGTTTACATTTCAATAAAAATGACATGATTCATTAAATAACTCAGGGCCTTTTGCAATGGAAATAATTAGAAAGTAGTCAGAGATCCTCATGGGTTGCAACTGAGCTCACTGAAGAGTCATGCCCTGGGTCTCAAGGATTATTTGGTGCCAAGACTGAACAGCTGCCACTTGGGTTCTGGAGTCAGCTGGTTTGACTTTGGATGGCGTAAGAGGCAATAGAAAAAGATCATAAAAGGCCTTCAGAAATCCTTTTCAATTATAGGTGTGGTGTTTTCAAAATTATCCTGTTTTCAGTGAGCTCGGCTCCACCCAGAGGAGAGAAAAATCTGTATGTAGCCAAAGAGAAGTGACTTAGTTAAAGCCCTGCATATAAAAACACAGAAGGAAGGCTGGGAAGGAAGCTGAGACCTCTAGCTTTACCCTGGGGTGTAGTGTTTATATGAAGCAGGAAATCATCTAGTTATAAGCTCAGCCAGCAAACTCTAAGATATGTATCTGAAGAATACCAAGTCCTCCCTCACAGCGAATCTCTGAGGCATCCTCTGTGGTTTCTTGAATTCCTCCTCCTACCCCAGCTGAGAGATATTCTATCCCTCATTTGGTTATAATCTTAGTCAAAATCTAGCAACTGAAATGGACTTAAGTGGTATCCAGGGCATTCTGTCAAAGAAAAGAGTTAATAATTGAGAATATAATTTTCATATAACCAAATACCTAAAAAAAACCACTATGCGCCAGGAGGTCAAGAAACACCTATTTTCTTTTTCTGTACTGTCTTTTGGAACCCCGTGGGTAGATACATCCTTGTATACATCTTGCAAAAGGGAACAGCTGTAATGCCACAAGACTCTTATAGAAGAGAATAAATCATAGAAAATTGGAAGTGAAAATGACATCCAAAGTTATCTAGTTCAGCGGTTCTTATTGCTAGCTGTATTTAGAATCACCTGAGGAATTATGCAAAACGCCAATACCAAGCCCTACTCTCCAAGAAATTCTGAGTTAATAGTTCTAGGTTGAGACCTGGGCTCGAATAATCTGCCTATCAAAGATAAGGATAAACCTATTAATAAATGTATACCTAAGGCATTTTATTAATTGATACATTAATAAATGATAAACATAAATTAAGACTTTTCTATAAAGTTGGAAACAAGAGCAAATATTTGGAGATACAATCTGGATTTGCTCCTTTTGGTGTTCTGAGCACCCAATTTTCCGACGTGTTGGGGGGTGTTCTCCATACCAATTATCTGGGCACACAAGCTGGGTATCAACTCCATTCTGACACTTTACCCAGAAGTAGGGTCAGATTGCACAGGTTAAGGATTCAGCCCCACAGGACTACACCCCTCTCCCACCCCACATCCCACGCCAGTAGCAAGCCCAGGTTAACCTGTGCTTCTGACCCAAAGGCTGTAAAACAGAGGTTCTCACAACCTCCTCCTTCCTTGGGTTCCATTAATTGGTTAGTTTAGAGAGGCTCACAGAACTCAGAGAAACATTTTACTTACTATAGAAGGATATAATTCAGGAACAGCCAGGTAGAAGAGATGCAAAGAGCAAGGCAGGGGGAAAGGGCAGAGACCGTCCAGGCCCTCTCCGGGTGTCCCGCAGATCCCCAGCTGTTCACCAACCCGAAAGCTTTCTGAACCGCGTCCTTGCGCGATTTTTATGGAGACTTCACTACGCGGACGTGATTGCCTAAATCACTGGCCATTGGCCACGGACTCAACCCCAAGGCCCTCTCTCTTCCCCGGAGGTTCAGGGGCGGGACTGAAAAATTCCAACCCTCGAAACACGTGATTGGTTCTCCCAGCAGCCAGCCTTTCCCCTCACCTTTAGGTGAGGTCAAAAAGTCACGTCATTAACATAACAAGAGACACCTTTGTTGATTTTATCCCTTAGGGAATTCGGGGGGGTGGGGGGGGTGGGGGGGGGGGTGGGTTGGGAGCTCTGTGCCACAAATGGGAAGGAAGACAGAACATATATTTCTTATTAAGGGGCGCCTAGGTGGCTTAGTTGGTTGGTCCAAGTCTTGATTTTGGCTCAGGTCATGATCTTTTGGTTCCTGGGTTTCAGCCTCGTGTGGGGTCCATGCTGCTGTGTGGAAACTGCTTGGGATTCTCTCTCTCTCTCTCTCTCTCTCTCTCTCTCTCTCTCTCCCTCTCCCTCTGCCCCTCCCATGCGTGTGCGCTCTCTCTCTCAAAATAAATAAACATTAAAAAAAATCACAACATCACACTTCTATACCTCACTTTGGTAAATCACACATTCAACAAAAAAATAAATAAATAAAAATTGAGGACTGGCTCATAGGTAAACTCTGAAGATGCCATTAAAAAATTAATGGTGGTGGGGCACCGGGGTGGCTCAGCTGAGTCTCAGACTCTCGGTTTAGGCTCAGGTCATGATTTCAGGGTTCATGAGTTCAAGCCCCATGTTGGGCTCTGTACTGAAAGTGAGAAGCCTGCTTGGGATTTCTTGCTCCTTCTCTCTCTGTCCCTCCCCAGTTTGCTCTCTCTCTCAAAAGATAAATAAATAAGCAAACATTTAAAAAATTAAAAAATAAAAACTTTTTTAAATTTTAAAGATACATCCCTCAGAAGGAGGGGGGATGAAGGGAGGGGCTAGCTGGCTCAGTCAGTAAACCTGCAACTCTTTTTTTTTTTTTTTAATGTTTATTTTTGAGAGAGAGAGACAGAGAGAGAGAGCATGAATGGAGAAAAGGCAGAGAGATGGAGACACAGAATCCAAAACAGGCTCTAGGCTCTGAGCTGTCACACCAGAGTCTGACGCAGGGCTTGAACTCAGGAACTGTGAGATCATGACCTGAGCCAAAGTCGGATGCTTAAAGGACAGAGCCACTCAGGTGTCCCAGTAAGCCTGTGACTCTTGATATGTGAGCTGTAAATTTGAGCCTCATGTTGGGTGTAGAGATTACTTTTAAAAAAACCTTTAGGGGCGCCTGGGTGGCTCAGTCGATTAAGCGGTCGACTTCGGCTCAGGTCATGATCTCGAGGTCCGTGAGTTCGAGCCCCGCGTCAGGCTCTGTGCTGACAGCTCAGAGCCTGGAGCCTGTTTCAGATTCTGTGTCTCCCTCTCTCTGACCCTCCCCCGTTCATGCTCTGTCTCTCTCTGTCTCAAAAATAAATAAACGTTAAAAAAAAAATTAAAAAAAAAAAAACCTTTAAAAAAAATAAAATTCAAACATGTCCCCCAATCGTTCCCCCAATTTTTTGATACTCTTACCTTCAAGAAGCAGAGCCTAAGCTTTGCGCAGTGCCAGTATTGTAGCCAATGAAGTTTATCTGAGGTGCGATTTTTGCTAAAAGAGGTCAAGCTTAATTTCCCTCCCCTTGAATGTGGGCTGGATTTAGTGACTTGCTGCTAACCAATCAAATGAAGCAGAAACGGTAGTGTAGGACTTCAGAGACTGAGTCTTCAAAAGGCACTGTTGGCCGCTCTTCCTCATCACTTGCTCTAGGGAAAACAGCTGACGTACGTGTGAGCCCTGCGAAGGCCACATTGTGATGAACTGAGGCCTTCTGCCACTAGCAATCTGAGCGAGCCATCTAGGAAGTAGATCCTCTAGACCTGGTCAAGCTATCAGATGACTTCTCAGGAGGTTGTAGTCCTGGCCGACAGCATGCCGGCAACTTCATGAGATCCCTTGATTTAGAAGCTCCTAGCTAAGCCCCTCCTAAATTCCTGATCCTCAGAAATTGTGTGAGGTAATGGGTGCTGTTTTAAGATGCTAAGCTTTTGTACAAGACAACTATAGACAATGAAAATAGTAATACATGATCCTTTGTCTCCACAAGTTTGCCTCCAGCTGAAGAAGTAGGTTACAGCTCCGGAAACATAACAAACTATAGAAGCCTCCAGACGTCCTGTCATACGAAAAGGATCTCCGAGTAGTGGAACTCCAGATGATGTCCACATCATGGTCTTTGCAAATTGAGTGCACTGAAGCTAAGTAATTTAGAGCCTGTGTGGCAGGACAGATTAGGTGGATAGAAGCAGAGATAGGGAGACAGACTGACAGACAGATGGGTAGAAAGCTATACTTTGGGAATCCTCCTCAGTGTTGTGAGATGTCAGGGGAAACCAATGATGGAACTAATACATCAACTTTGATCTTTAAGTAGCTTATTGAGATTGCATGTAACACCCTACTAAAGCAGACGGTTAATCAGTCAGACTAATAAAAAAATTCAGTTAAGGGGCGCCTGGGTGGCTCCGTCGGTTGAGCCTCTGATCTCAGCTCAGATCATGATCTCACAGCTTGTGGGTTCGAGCCCCACGTTGGGCTCGGGGCTGACAGCTCAGAGCCTGGAGCCTGCTTCGGATTCTGTGTCTCCCTCTCTTTCTGCCCCTCCCCTGCTCATGCTCTGTCTCTGTCTCTCTCTCTCTGAAAAATAAACAAATATTTAAAAAAAAAAAATTCAGTTAAGTAGTTGATAAACCATTGTGCAAGCTTACTTTTCCGGGTGTTAATTCTAACGCTGTTCTTGCCATTTGTAATTGCTGTATATTGTGTTTTTCTTAAACTGTACCAGCATTATGCCTTCAGTCTCCATTTGTATGAAATGACTCAGCCCCTGCCAAAGTTGATTGGATTAGAGGTTGACAACCCGATTCAAACTGGAACCTGAGATACATTTGCAGGAATTAAGAATTGGGACTTGGATGAGGTACTCTCTGACATGGAGGATAGGCTGGTATATGCTTTCAACCACATTTTCTTCCATTTCAATCCAGGAAGCACAGAAATCTAGTCGGGAGAGAAAGAAAAAGAAATAGAGAAGAGTTCTAGAGCTAACCGGTAATTGTATAATAAATTGCCAATTTCTCCTCATCACTGAAACTGGTTACGGGTGGATCTTTTCTGCAACCAAAAGATTCCAGCTATTACACTTCACATTTTGCAGTTTAGATTATTAACATTAAAAATGATCTGAACTTTGTCCATTACATATCATAATAAGGTCCCAATGGCAAAACATCTATTCTTTTGCACTTTAAATGATTTTTTTTTCCAAATTGAAAAACTTCCCAGAGAAATGGTACAAGTAAAAGAATTTATAAACAACATCTGTCTAGCTCATGTTATTGCTTATTTGTGTAAAAATTTGTCTTATTACTCACACAAGATTTTTTTTTTTTTTTTTTTTTTTTTACCCTTTGGAAAAGAATAATCTATGATTTCCTGTAAGTAGAAGAGCCAGAGAATTTTTTAAATTCTGATCTAAGTTGTTTCTTCACTTTTATTTTTTTAATTTCTTTTTAACGTTTATTTATTTATTTTGAGAGAGAGAGAGAGAGAGAGAGGCAGAGCAAAAGGAAGAGAGAGAATCCCAAGCAGGCTAAGCTGTCAGCCCTGAACCGGACGTAGGGCTTGATCCCAAAAACCATGATATGAGATCACGACCTGAGCTGAGATCAAGAATCGGACGCTTAACTGAATGAGCCACTCCATTGCTCCATTTCACTTTTAATTATAATACCTACTTTGAACCATCCAGCAAGAAAAATTTGACTTGGTGTGAAGGTTTAGAATAATTTTTATTTAAAAATGTTTCAGTAGCAACAACAGGTCAGTTTAAGTTGAAAGGACTGTCATACTGCCATAAGTCATTGAAGAGATATAAAGAAGTTAGTATGATAAACCTAAAAAATGTTTGAAAAACTCTAATATGTCCTGTAAAAAAAAGGGGGTATTATTATCATAATTAACTCAGTAGGAACATTTTTATTTTAATGTATATGATTAATTGGATGGATACCAGCGAAGACTAAGAAATACAGCAATACCTCCCTCTATTTACTTTTCCAACAGTATTTGGATGATTCTGAATTCAAGGGCAGTGAGGTCTTTTCATCACAGGCTTTTTTTCTTTTGTTTCTGGGGAAGAAAAATATCTGGTTTAGGAGTGACCATCTAGTGTAAGAGATTGTTTTTCAGAATTTTTCAACTCATCTTTGGGGCATTGACCTCAGGTCTGAAAATTGCAAAATCTTTCCTCTTGCAGCTAGTTCTTTGGAGTACTCTTTCACATGTCTGATATCTACCCTTAGGCTATCTGTTCTGGCACAGAAGATTTATCTTTTTTTTTTTTTTTTTTTTTTTTTTTAATTTTTTTTTCAACGTTTTTTATTTATTTTTGGGACAGAGAGAGACAGACAGAGCATGAACGGGGGAGGGGCAGAGAGAGAGGGAGACACAGAATCGGAAACAGGCTCCAGGCTCCGAGCCATCAGCCCAGAGCCCGACGCGGGGCTCGAACTCACGGACCGCGAGATCGTGACCTGGCTGAAGTCGGACGCTTAACCGACTGCGCCACCCAGGCGCCCCAGAAGATTTATCTTTTTATCTCAGGGAATGTTTAAGGATTGTAAATATGTATGAGAGTATCAAAATCACTGTGCTAATTTTCGGAAAAACTCTAAGTTCTCATTTCAGCTTCCGTCTCTCCAGAATCTTTTTCATAACCTGGTATTGATGGTTCCTTATGGTAGCCAGTGTTTGATTTTATTTGCTTATTTCTCCCTCATTTTTTGTTCCTTAGAAATGTTGACGGGACCGACAAAATCCAAAACAAAGACATTAGCTTTGAAAGTGTTTGATTCCTATCTGGAACTGGAGGTAGAGTGGTAAGAGTTGGCATGAAGTAATGTACGGGGACTGTGGGAGGACTCGCTGTGGGTGAGTTAAAATGATAATGTCAGAGGGGCACCTGGGTGGTTTAGTGCTGACAGCATGGAGTCTGCTTGGGATTCTGTCTCCCTCTCTCTCTGCTCCTCCCCTGCTCTCTCTCTCTCTCTCAAAAATAAGTAAATAAACATTTTTAAAAATATTTTTTAAAATGATAAGGTAGGGCAGAGACAGGGCAACCGGGTGGCTGGGATGGGAAGAGCAACATGTGCCTGAAAACATGCCTGGATAAGCGTTGGTCCCTTGAGATGGTGTGACTGTGGAACCACTCTCCATGTGATGAGGCTGTTGGTGTTCTCCTGTATATGCTCCTTCATGGCACATAGCTCAACACGTTTCCTAGAAAGGGCCATCTGACTGAGTTCTGGCCAATGAACCTGTAGCTCTGATCACACGTTCCATGAAAGCTTCTGCTCTCTCTTTCCCAGGCCACCTGCTAAGAATGAAGGATTCTGAGGGTCTAAAATACGATACTAATGCAGGACAGAAGGAGCCAGGATGCCTGAATCATTGTGTGGATGAGAGTTATGTTGCACTTTGCACAACAAGAAAGAAAATTACGTTAAGCCACTGAAAGTTGATGTTTGTTTATTATAGTAGCTAGTACTAATTATTCTAATATCTTTTTGTTTCTGAACTTGGGTTTGATGTTGTCACAGTAAGAGAATAAAGAAAAGAATAAAGAAGCAGGAAAATATTGCTCAGAGAAGGATATTTGGTGGTGGGGAGTGGAGGGGAAGAGCAGGAGAAAACAGATGGTATTGGGCATAGAAGGCCACCTGAGATAGAAAACATTTCATGGATGTACTGATCTCATTTTAGAACTAAGCAGGACACCTCTAAATGGGCCTCAATTTGTGTAAAAGTAAACTGACATATTTTGACAACTATAATTAAAAGCATATGTATACACATTATGCAACTATAAATGAAGCACAATAAATTGATTGAAAATATTAAATAGGAAAAAATCAGAGATCAAATATCAAGTTCTTTTTTTTTTTAATGTTTATTTTTGAGAAAGAACACAAGCAGGGGAGGGGAAGAGAGAAAGGGAGATACAGAATCTGAAGCAGGCTCCAGACTCTGAGCTGTCAGCACAGAGCCTGATGCGGGGCTCAAACTCATGAACCGTGAGATCATGACCTGAGTCGAAGTCAGATGCTTAACTGACTGAGTCACCCAGGCGCCCCTCAAGTTCTTAAACATATAAAACAAGATTTAAAAAATGAAGTATGCTTCACGTACTTCAAAATATCAGGGAGAGAAAGAGGCCAAAAGCCCTGACCTTCCTGACTGGAGGGTGCTGTGAGGAAGGGCACTGTGTGTGGATAATGTGTGGACTGTGTGTAATTAAGTATGAAGCATGCTGGGCTTGGGATTCCAGAGAAAGTGGCAGGACAGGATGAGTTTTTCCCTTTGCTTTTTAGTACTCAAATATAGTGACTTAAATGTTAGTTTCTATGCAACAAAGGAAATATTTAGTGATCAGATCTGGAACAGTTATTTGAAGTTTCCAAACATCTGAAGAGTAAAAATTTAAAGCTACACTTTCCTTTGAAATATAGCATAGTTTTGGGTTTTTTCCTGAAACGTGGAGTAAATCCAGAAGTCTGAGATAATACCCCTAATGTTCGCTTTTCAGTGAATAATTCATTTGTGACCATCAAATATATGTTATTGTCTTTAAAATATGCTAACATTGTGGCACCCATTGATTGGGATGAAAGCACTCCTTTGTTCCTTCTGTAAACTGCCAGCGACAGACCTTTCCTGTGACTTGGGGCTTCCTTTCTCCCCCCTTCTTTTCTATGCCCAAATTAGAGATTTCCTCGGGCTGGGAGGGAAGTCTAAGAGTTTATGAATAGAGATCTCACAGACTCTAGCACCCACAGCTTCAGTGGTTCTGAGGCTCACGGTGGTCACTGTGAGTCAATCACTATTGTCACCTAATATCATCTGTGAAGCAGATTGTAAAATCGCATCAAAGCACATCAGTCATTTCCACCAGGAACAGAGTGCCCAAGGTCCTGAGACTGAAAATATCACCAGCCAGGGATGGGGGAAGGATAATCAGGCAGAGCACAAAGGATTTTTAGTGAAAATACTCTGTATAATTTTATAATGATGGATTATGTCATTATGGATTTGTCTAAACCCATAGAATTATAACACCAAGAGTGAACCCTAAGGTAAACTTTGGACATTGGGTGATTATGATGGGTCAATGTAGGCTCAATTGTAAAAAATGTACCATTCTGGTGAGTGATGTAGCCTATGCACTTATAGAGGCAGAGGGTATATGGGAAGTCTCTACTTGCCTCTCAGTTTTGTTGTAAACCTAAAACTCTAAAAAAATTATTGTAAAAAAAAAATCTCGCTAACTACAATTGTTTCACCAGAAGTTGACTGGGCAAAAACAAATAGGTGTCTTAAAAACTACCTGTGCTATGGGCACCTGGGCGGCTCAGTCAGTTAAGCGTCTGACTTCAGCTTAGATCTTGATCTCATGGTTCATGAGTTTGAGCCCCATGTCGACTCTGTGCTGACAGCTCAGACCCTGGAGCCTGCTTTGGATTCTGTGTCTCCCTCTCTCTCTTCCCTCCCCTGCTCGTGCTCTGTCTCTCTCTCTCTCTCAAAAGTAAATAAACATTAAAAAAAAAAACACAAACTACCTTTGCTAAAATCAGGGCTTAAATATGTTCCACCAAAGTGTATATTTTTTTTCAAAGGTAACACACATTCTTTGTAGAAAACTTGAAAAATACAGAAAAGCCAAAGAAGAAATCGAGCATCTCTGAACACAATTAATAACTTGTTATATATATATTTGTGTATATTTGTGTGTGATGTGTATTCATGTGAAGATTAATATAATTATAATGTATGTGCTATATATTTATATACATATAATATACAATTATAGGCTTTTTGTACTTATATTACATATTAACATACATGTAAATATGTAGAATTTTATTATACGTATTTTGTTAGCTATAAATTTTGGGTTGTATTATAAAAGTTGTCTCATTTATACATTAACATTTTTTTTAAGTAGGCTCCACACCCAACATGGGGCTTGAACTCACGACCCTGAGATCAAAAGTCGCATGCTCTACTGAGCCAGTCAGGCGCCCCTATTCATTAATATTTTTAACATACTCTAAAAATATTCTCTCTCAGATGACTTCACAAGAGCTTTCTTCCTACATTCATTTCATTCTCCAAAAAATTTGTACCTTAGAAGAGCATATATACTGTGTAAACTTTTAATCTTACCACTGTTACATTTTTCTTTTCTTTTTTTTTAAAGTGGGCTCCACACCCAACATGGGGCTTGAACTCTTGACCCCAAGATTAAGAGGCACATGCTCTACCAACTGAGCCATCCAGGCACCCTACACTTTTCTTTAAAACAAATTTATTCTCATCTGTGAAATGAAGCTTTAGAATTATTAGGTGGATCTGTGAACTATAATTCATCAGCAGCATCAAAAGGAGGCTTATCAAATCTTTTATCATATGCATTTTTGCAGCCCATGAGCACACATACTGTCACTGGGGATCATTGTAGAAGTCATGTTTTTATTTATTTTTATTTGTTTTTATTTTTAAAAAATGTATTCTCATGTTAGATAACATACAATGTAGTCTTGGTAGAAGCCATGTTTTTAAAAGTCTACCTATTCGGTAACAGATTTAATAATTTGGGCCATCACCTACGATTCCTTTACAGTCCTTGAAGGGCCAGTTATTGCCTTAGGGGAATCAGTGGTGTCTCTGTTTTTCCCCACAATGAAAATGATAAACCATTTTAATAGTTTCCTATTTCATTGGAAACCTTGGCACTCTCAAAATCTATTTATAAAGAAGGCTCTCATAAGTCACTTGTAAGTATGTGATGACATATGCTGAGCTTAATTTTTACTTTGCCTTGAAGCAGGCAGAGTGTGAGCACGTCCCCTCTTTGCTTTATATTACAGTTTAGTCCTACAACAGAAAGCCACTATTGTTTATTCCAAGGGCCCTACAGGGTCTTGGGTTCTACAGATTATTCCACATGACAACTGAAATCAAGCTGATGAAATGCATGAAATTTATTGTATTTCCAACTGGCATTTTCTACTCTGAAGGTCTAAGTTTTCAGCACCCATGCTTAGGAGAAGGTATAGATGGAAAGAGAGGTACAAATCACTGAAGCTAAAAGGCTTGTCACCTTTAGAGAGTTTCTAATTTATGGTAACAGTGTTATTTATTACAATCTAAATCCTGTGAAGAATAGTTGTTCTTCCAAAAGGAACAAAACTTTTCAAATAGTTTAAGTTCTGGAAAATGAAGGAATCTTATAATTCCAAATGGACAACCTTGTATTCTAGAGACAGTATTTGAGCAAAATACAAAATCCACTGAACTCTGCCTATAGATTTCTATTGATTGGATGACATAAAAGCATATAATCTCAAATGTACTACCAATAAACCAAGAGGAGTATGTAATTGTGTGTGTTTTGTTAATAGGAAATACAAGCTACTCTCTTTGTGGCAATGAAGCAGCATCTGAGTTTACTTATATGGAATCATAAGATACTAGATCTAACAGAGTTTTAGAAAATGTTGGATTTTTGCCAAGGAAGTTTTCCAGAATAATCATTAAGTGAATAATTCTGTTTCTTAGTAAGATCAGCTTTAAGTAAAATAGGCTGGGACTCTAGATTGTATTATTTTCCAATCTTTTAATGAATCTTTCGTGTTCCAGATTTCTCGAGTATTTTACACTGCTTGTGTCCTTTAATCCTTGACTTAGATATTTGTATTACAAAAGAAATCCAATTCATCTCTTGTTTTTAAGGCATATTCAATTCCTACTTTATTTCAAATAACTGTGTCTACTTGTGACCCTTCAAAAAGTTATTTCTCAGGGCGCCTGGGTGGCTCAGTCGGTTAAACCTCCAACTTCACCTCAGGTCATGATCTCGCAGTTCATGGGTTTGAGTTCCTCTTGGGACTCTGTGCTGACAGCTCAGAGGCTGGAGCCTGCTTCAGATTCTGTATCTCCTTCTCTCTCTGCCCCTCCCTTGCTTGTCTCTCTCTGTGTCTCAAAAGTAAATAAATAAACATTAAAAAAAAGTAATTTCTCTACTTGGGTAGAATTCATTCATTTTATTTGTTTTCAATATTGTCTACTATGAAAATCCAATGTATGTTCTATATTTTTCTTTAGTTGTCGAGTCCAGAATTGGTCATATTAATGTGTATAAGTTCCTTTGTTTCATATCCGGGAAAGTAATTTCCTTTATAGGGTTTTCTAGCTATCACCAGGTGGAGTCCACTGGTCTGAACATCAAAGGGAACGGATCTGTGCAAATAAATTATCCTGGAACCTACTGGGGATAACTGTTTGAACTCGTTAAGTTGTTTACCCCTAACAACTACTTCAGACTACTTACAGCTTTTTGTTTTTCTGTTTATTCAAGAAAGAGGGGAGAGAGTCTCGAGGCACAGGGAGAAAAAGAGAATGAAATACAAAATCTTCCTGAGTTGAGGAGAGAGCAAAAAGGTTTCATTCCATCTTGCCTCTAGCCCCTATCTTTTATCAAAATAATTCACCCACATACAGAAAAAACCTTTTCCCTGCTTTTGTCACAAATACAAACTGCACTGAGAAACTTGAGTGTTGAGTGTTTTTTTACCTCACGTATGCAGGAAACGTACTTACTTCGTTGGTGAAAATCCTAGACGGAAGAAAATACGACTGCTCTCTACTTCCTCTAAAGGCATGAATAGAGCTGGCATTTATTAAATGACTTTCTAAAAATCAAGTATTAAATACATAACCCCTATTTCAACACTTGATGGGAAGGATTGAAGTGGGAATCATGTAAAGAAGAAATTATCTGGTATTTTCAGCTACAGAGTGGCAAGGAGGTGAGAAGAATATGCCGAACATTTTGGTACTTAGACTTAAGTTCTGACCAGAACTTAAGAACTCAGAAGTGGGACTTCCTCTGTTCTGGAATATTGCAGGGCGCAGGGTGCACGCCTGCAGGTGCGACCCCGGGGGCGGGGCTGAAGCTGGCACAGGAGAGATTCTCACTGGGCGCTGCATGTTCACACTCAGCCAGTTCTCTGGGGACCCAGGACGTTCCTCTCCTGGAATTTTTCAGTGTGACTGAATAATAGTGGTTCACTCCGGTAGCTGTTCCAATCTCCGTGTCAACACCTCTGGGCTAAGCACTAACTGAAACATTTGAGAGCTGCTATCACTCTTTTTTTTTTTTTTTAAGTTTTTTTAATGCTTATTTTTGAGAGAGAGAGAGAGAAAGCGCGCGCCTGAGCGAGCACGGGTGGGGAGGGGTAGAGAGAAGGGGAGATGCAGAATCTGAAACAGCCCCAGGCTCCGAGCTGTCAGCACAGAGCCCCCACGCAGGGCTCGAACTCATGGACCTTGATATCATGACCTGAGCCGGAGTCAGTCGCTCAACCGACTGAGCCACCCAGGAGCCCTGAGCTGTTATGTCTTAAACAAACTCTGGTAGTAAGATAAAAACACAAAAAGTAACATTTTTCATCGCGCCACTTGCCTCGTGTGGCTCTGGCTAGCCTCTCCTCCGTGCCTTTGCACATTAGTCTACACATCCATCTCCTGCAGCTACATCATTATGAGGTGGTGACTTAGACCCGGAGGAGAACTGACTAAACACCACCCATCTTTATTTTCGATGGTGCTTTTTTTTCCCTTTTGATGAGCAGACAGATGCACTTCCTCTTCTTAGCTAATCTTTTTATCAGAACCCTTATTTGTAATCAGATTTTCCCATGAGGAAAGAAAGAAAAGAAAAGAAAAGAAAGAAAAAGAAAAGTGATATACTTTTATTTAAATATATGATTTTAGGGGTGCCTGGGTGGCCAGTCGATTGAGCGACTGACTTGTGCTCAGGTCATGATCTCCTGATTTATGAGTTCAAGCCCTGCCTCAGGCTCTGTGCTGACAGCTCAGATCCTGGAGCCTGCTTCAGATTCTGTGTCTCCCTGTCTTTCTGCCCCTCCCCTGTTTATGCTCTGTTTCTCCCTCTCTCTCGAAAATAAACAAACATTAAAAAATTTTAATATATGATTTTAATATAATTTTTCAGAAATTCCTTCTTACAAGAATAAGTTTGCCTTGTATGAGGAAAGGGGCAAAGGTAAGTAAGAAGATAAAGGGAGAAGATCCCAAACATTCCGTACTATGTGAGCAGTCTTACATAATAAGACAAAAAGAGATTTTGTATGATTAAGCAAGTATGTTTTTTCTTTCTTTCAAAATATTCTATTCGGTCCTAGTTTATAGCATTTGAAATACCTGAACCAAAGATAAATTGAAATAAAATTCGCTTTTTGTTCCTCCTTTCATCCTAGCAATTCTGTTGTGTATTGCTGTCATGTGTACACTGGAAAATTGTGATTTGGAGCAATTTGTCTTTTTTTTTTTCTTTCTGACTTTAAAATGTCTATTCCTTAAAAAAAGTCACTTTTTCAGATGCATTTTTTTTTTTTTTTTTTTTTTTTTTGTCCTTGGCCAGAAAGAAGCTCTACTTCTCACAGTTCAGTCTTGGCAACCAGCAAAAAGCAATGACTTTTGACTCACAATCCTCAGGGTTGTTTTGAGGAATCACATTGTGACTGGATATGAAGTCTTGACTTTTATCAATAATTAGTTCCTAACAGCATGGAATAGAGGCATTGCTGTTATGAAGATGATAGTGTGGTCTTCTGAACCTTGGACGCTTACAATCAATCTGGTAGACGTTGATTTCTCAGCTTCAGAGTACAATTAGTCTTATTCTCTTGACTCACTGAGATTAGAAATTACACGTTATCTATGTTTGAGTGTTACAATGCAGACTGTTATTTCAAATGTATTTAGTACAGGCATAATGAATCAACCATGAATGACACAATACACACTTCTTTGACTTCCTACTGTGGACCCAGATAAGTATGAGAGAGATTGAAGATTATAACCCTTTGGTTACAAAACATTCATGCATATGTAATTTTCCATACAAAACCCTTATGATTAACAGGTCATGGAATAATAATGAGATACAAAGAGTCACTATTGTCTCTTGTCTATTTACTCTGTTTGGCCTCCTCTCTGCCCCCACCAAGGAACCCTTAAAATACTATCCTACTTTGAAACTTGTTATACAGGCTACTGACAAATCAAATTAAGCTTTTCAGAGGTCTTCAGTGTTTTTCAAGACTCCTTGGATAACTAGGCAGCAAAATGAATAATTCAACAAATTACAGCTTTGAAAATGAAAGCTGTTTGGTAACATGAAGATGATATGGCATCTAATTTGTTCAATAATTGCTATCCATTTGGATTTTTAAAGGCAAAACATCTGTAACTAAATATATAAAAGATCAAGAGAAATTATTCTCTTCTTTAGTTATTAGGATGAAAACGATTTTTTTTTCAGTTCCACATGTGTTGAGTGGGCATCAGTTTGGATCCAGGCATTGTGCTAGGTGCTTAAGACACCGAAATAAACAAGACACAGTCCCCACTCTTCATGAGCTTACAATCTACTATGGGTTTCTCAGTTGGGGTTCTGCAGATATTATTAGGGATTCTGTCAGGGGTTACTAACAGTTCTACAGTAGATTGGAAAACTTTATGTTTTAAAGTTTATATTATTTATTTGGGGGGGGGGGGGGTGGAGAGGCAGAGAGAGAGGGAGAGAAAGAGAATCCCAAGAGGCTCCATGCTGTCAGCGTGGAGTCCGAACCCACAAACCATGAGATCATGACCCGAGCTGAAATTAAGAGCCGGACATTAACCAACTGAGCCACCCAGGGGCCCCACAGATGGGAGAACTTTAAAAAAATATTTGAACCTCCTTCCCCATACAATGCCAGCACTTGCAGTGAATTATAGTGATTAAGCAGCTCTGTTAGCAAATTAAAAAAAAAAAAATATTTTTATTGTGGTAAGAATGCTTAACAGATCTACCCTCTTAACAAAATTTTAAGTGTACAATAAAGTATTAGTGCCTCTAGGTACAATATTGTACAGCCTATCTTTAGAGCTTATTCATCTTGCTTAACTAAAACATTATGCCTGCTGGTTAGTAACTCCCCATTTCTCCCTTCCCTCAGCCCCAGGAAACCACCATGCTATTCTTTGGTTCTATGAATTTGATTACTTTATTTTATTATTACTTAAAAAAATTTTTAATTTTTTTAATTTTTGAGAGAGGGACAGAATGTGAGTGGGAGAGGGGCAGAGAGAGAGGGAGACACAGACTCTAAAGCAGGCTCCAGGCTCTGAGCTGTCAGCACAGAGTCCCACGCAGGGCTTGAACTCACAAGCTGTGAGATCATGACCTGAGCCGAAGTCAGTCACTCAACCAACTGAACCACCCAGGCACCCGTAAATTTGATTATTTTAGGTATCTTATCTAAGGAGGATCATGCAGTATTTGTCTTTCTGTCACTGGCTTATTTCACTTATCAAAAGAGTGAAAAGACAACCTACAGAATGGGAGAAAATATTTACAAACTGTATACTTGAGAAGAGGTTAATCTCCAAAATAGAAGGAAATCCTACAACTCAAAAGCAAAAAAAAAACCAAAAACCAAAAAACAAAACAAAACAAAACCCCAAAAACCTAATGATGCAATTAAGAAATGGGCTAAGGATGTGCATAGGCATTTCTTCAAAGACATACAAATGGCCAACGGATATATAAAAAAATGTTCAGCATCACTAGTTACCAGAAAAATGCAAATCAAAACCATACGATATCACCTCACACCTGTCAAGATGACTATTATAAAAAAAAAAAAACCCCAAAAGACCAGTGTTAGTGAGGATGTAAAGAAATTGGGAAACTTTGCACACTGCTCGTGGTACTACAAAACCGCACAGCCACAAAGGCAAACAGCATGGAGATTCCTCAAAAAAATTAAAAATAGAACTCTCACGGTGTGCCTGGGTGGCTCAGTCTGTTGAGCATCCAACTTCGGCTCTGGTCATGATCTTGTAGTTTGTGAGTTTGAGCCCCACATCAGGTTCTGTGCGGACAGCATGGAGCCTGCTTCAGAGTGTGTCTCCTCTCTCTACCCTTTCCCTGCTCATGCTCTCTCTCTCAAAAATGAACATAAAAAAAAAAAAAAAAAATAGAACTCTCATATGATCCAGCAATCTCACATCTTGGTATTTATCCAAAAGAACTGAAGTCAGTATCTTGAAGATATTCCATGTTCACTGGAGTTATTATTCACAATAGCCAACACACGGAAACAACCCAAATGTCCATCTATAGATGAATGACTAAAAAACATATGGTATACACATACAATGGAATACTATTCACTGGTAAAAAAAAAAAAAAAAAAAAAGAAGGAAATCCTGTAATGTGGCAAAAGGTTCATGTGGTTGAACATGGAGTATAAAGATAATTTTTTTTTTAAAAATTTATTTATTTTTAAGACAGAGAGAGACTGAGCATGAGTGGGGATGGGGCAGAGAGAGAGGGAGACACAGAATCTGAAGCAGGCTCCGGGCTCCAAGCTGTCAGCACAGAGCCCGACACAGGGCTTGAACTCACAAACTGTGAGATCATGACCTGAGCCGAAGTCGGACGCTCAACTGACTGAGCCACCCAGGCACCCCAAAGATCATCTTTTAAAAGAAGAAACAAGCTGGGGCACCTGGGTGGCTCAATCAGTTAAGCGTCTGACTTTGGCTCAAGTCATGGTCTCATGGCTTGTGAGTTTGAGCCCCGCATTGGATCCTGTATCCCTCTTTCTCTCTGCCCCTCCCCCACTTGCTCACGTGATCTCTCAAATATACATAAACATTAAAAAAAAAAAAAAAGAAACAAGCCATTTACTACATAATATCTATGCATTATTTGATGGAATGTTCCAGAAAGTTACCATAATGCCCCTGATAGTTCTTGAGCACCTTTCTAATTTGTTTTATTAGTGTCCTCTACTCCATCTAGTATTTTATTAAATGATTACTACTGCCCTCTTGTAATGTGGCAAAAGGCTTCAAAATGATTTTGATGGATATACAGAGAGTAAAGATACATACTATGGGGCAGGATGATGGACAGTTTCATACACTTCATTAATCAGCTTTTCAAAATCTTTTAAAATCATGCCTTGCGAACTGTAATATATTATCGTGATTTTCTTGCTTTTCTTGCTCTGATTTTCCAGAATTCTTTCTTTCAGTCTCTTTCTCTCTCTCTCACACATATACACATATATACCTTTACCTTTAAAATAACTATAATCAAAAAAATAAAAATAAAAAAATAAAATAATAAAATAACGATAATCATACTCATAATCAAATCCAAAATAAGTGATGCTGAAATGATTTGTGGCTTCTTTTCTTCATTAGTATCATGAAACAAATGTTGTCATTTCATTCCTATATATATTATTTAAATTTTATTTATTTTGGGGGGGGGCAAGGGGCAGAGACAGAAGGAGAGAGAGAATCCCAAGTAGGCTCCACAGTCAGCATGGAGCCTGGTGTGGGGCTCACCCTCACAAACTGTGAGATTATGACCTGAGCCGAAATCAAGGGTCAGATGCTTAACTGATGGAGTCACCCAGGCGTCCCTCATTCCTATATTTTTAAAAAAGTCAAATTTGTGCTTTTGCTCATAAACTCCTAAAGGTTAATCACAGGCAAAAAGTATGCTTTACCCCATTTAAGTTGGAATTATTTCATCTATTAGAAAACAGTGATTACCTATGTTTTCTCACAGGACTAAGATACTATTTCAGTCCTAGAAGTGCTAACAACTTCCTTGAGCTGAGTCATTTTTAGTGACTTCAGCTCTAAATTTGGTGCTCATAGGGCAGTCAGAGCTGTTAGACCCAGTTGTTGAGTCCCCAGGCTGGGAACTGAACCAAAGCACTCTATAGGACTCCCAAGAACCATGGCAACAGTATCTGATAACTGCATCCCATTGTCAGAGATGATGGGAAACAGGGTTATTCTCCATTTGCTTCTTCTCCTGCAATCATGTAATCTACTTAAGAAAATGATGTTTACTGGCCATAAATCAATGATACTGAAGCATTAGTGAGTATCTTGGTGGCTTTAAATATATTCCTTGTTAAACTCTTTTATCTCCAGTGTAGTAAATTCCTAATTAAGGGGGTTGCCAAACTTGTCAAAGTGATTTGAATAGTTACAGACAGCAGTAAAAATAGTGTTTATTTTTTTCCCTCAGGAATATTCATTGTATATGCCACCTAGCATGTGTAACAGTTTAATAAAGCATCTGGGATTTCTTAGATTTTTGTAAAGGTGAGTTTGGTTTTCTATTATAGTGTTGAAATTGTTTTTATGAGATAAAAATTTGGGTAGGTGAGGGGTACCTGGCTGGCTCAGTCGGAAGAGCATGCAACTCTTTTTTTTTTTTTTTCATTTTTTTAATATTTATTTATTTTTGAAGGAAAGAGAGACAGAGCATGAGCAAGGGAGGAGCAGAAACAGAGGGAGACACAGAATCCGAAGCAGCCTCCAGGCTCTGAGCTGTCAGCGCAGATCCCGACGTGGGGCTCGAACCCACAAACCACAAGATCATGACTTGAGCTGAAGTCGATCGCCTAACCAACTGAGCCACCCAGGCGCCCCCAGAAGAGCATGCAACTCTTGATCTTAGGGTCATGAGTTTGAGCCTTATATTGGGTGTACAGATTGCTTAAATAAATAAACTTAATAAAAAATTTGGGTAGGTGAAATGTATTAAGAATAACATCAATGTACCAACATTTTATCAGTAAGAATATCATTCATCTGTCTTACTTATTTTATTAGCTGAAAAGACTAGAAGAAGATTCAAGACAATGGAAGAGTTCCTAGATTCAGTCACTTGGTTCATTCTTTAAATGCCACTTGGACAGTGTGGTTCTTTCACTTATACCTGAGAGAGAAGCACTGGGGAGACTAGGTCCATGCCATTAGTCACTAAAAGAACATATGAAACATAGGAATGGCCTTGTTGATTTCTCTGTTCCTACCAAGATCAGGCTGTCTAGATGAAATCCACTCTGGCATCCAGGTGCTCTGAGAAGGTCAACACCACTTAACTTATCTGATTGAGACCTACCTTCAAACAAATCTATCCAGAGGCCTTACAGCTAAACTCAACGAGCATCTTAAGTGCTGGTAAGCACAAGGTGAAATTGCTTGGGAGCTATTTCCCTAAATAAGCATTGTCTTTTTCCATTCATATCCCAAATTATGTGTTTAAACTTCTTTGATCAGATTTGGGAGACATGGAAATATTGATTAAACCCTAAGATTCCTCAGGGCACCTGGCTGGCTCAGTTGGTGGAGCATGCAACTCCTGATCTCAGTGTTGTGAGTTTGAGCCCCACTTTGGGTGTAGAGATTACTTAAAAAAAAACAAAACACACACACACACACACACACACACACACACACACACACACACACCAATCCTAAGACACCTCAAGAAACTGAAAAACAACTTAAAGCTAAAGTTCCAGAGTGAAATTCTTTCTGTTTTACTCACTAAGATTTTCATTTGCCTGAACTCCTATCTTGGTAGGAATTCCAACAGCAACAACACTACTCCATACCTCAGTAGCATGCCTGTCTGCGCTTGCATCCAGAATGAGAAAATCTTTTTTTTTTTTTTAATGTTCTAGAAAATAAAAATTGAAGAAAACCTGAGGCAAAAAGAAGAACAAATTTAAGATCACAAAAATACAGCAGAGACATTTCCCAAGGAAATGTTAGGTGTCTATTGACAGAGGACAGAAAATGTCATGGAGATGAGAAAAACAGAGTTTCTGTTTAGGGTGGTGAAACAGTTTTGGAAATAGAGGGGAGGGGTGAATAGCATTGTAAAGGTAATTAATGCCACTGAATTTAAAAATTACAATAAAAATGGCTAAAATGACAAATTTTGTATTACATATATTTTACAATAAAGAAACCCCAATAATCCAATATACCAAATACTACTGAATTGCACACTTTAAATGGGTGCATTGTATGGGATGTGAATTACATCTTAATCAAGCTCCTTTAAAAATGTCACAAAGGAGTGCCTGGGTGGTTTAGTTGGTTAAGCCACTGACTTCAGCTCAGGTCATGACCTGGAGGTTTGTGAGTTCGAGCCCTGCATGGGACTCTGTGCTGACCACTGGGAACCTGGAGTCTGCTTTGATTCTGTGTCTCCCTCTCTCTCTGCCCCTCCCCAACTCACACTCTGTCTCTCAAAAATATATAAACATTAAAAAAAAAATTTTTTTTACTGTCACGAAGAGGGGTGCCTCGTGGGCTCAGTCAGTTAAGGCATCCTACCTGGCTCAGGTCATGATCTTACTCTTCGTGAGTTCGAGCCCTGCAGTGGCCTCTCACTGTCAGTACAGAACCAGCTTCAGATCCTCTCTCTCTGCTCCTCCCCCCACCTCTCTTTCAAAAATTAATTAATTAATTTTAAAAAGTGTCATGAAGAAAGAAGTTCAAACCCCCTGAAAAAAAGCAATTGCAACACAGTAGTCCCAACCCTTTCTTTAGTTTTCATTTTTAGGAATTTGATTTGATTTGTTTCTTCCTACACAGTATTATACTTCCTGGGCAAATGTCCCATTTTAATCTACAGTGAGAGGAAACAGGATGGCAAAATATTGCTGCTGTTAGAACATAAAGTTTATTTATTTTAGCACTGTGGCTTCTGGAAATTTTGTTTCTTTCCTTCCAATATTTAAAAGAATCCTGCTGAACAGCAGCAGGTAGTCCTTTTGATTCCTTATTAAAATGGTTCTTTGGACAGCCATACAAATCCAAGAAACTGAAGTAAAAAACGTATCCCATTTGTCATGTTTTAGGCCAGACTTTCCCCAAATTCTGACGATATGCTGAAATGAAAGTGAGTAGCTACTGGCAATTGCCTTTGTTAGAGAATTCCTCATTGGTAAAGTGATAGGCTTTTCATGAACTTTAAAGGTGGTGGTTGGAGCGCCTGGGTTGGCTCAGTCTGTTAAGCATCTGACTCTTGATTTCACCTCAGGTCATGATCTCACGGTTTCATGAGTTCAGGCCTCACGTTGGGCTCTGCACTGACCCTGCAGAGCCTGCTTGGGATTCTCTCTCCTCTCGCTCTGCCCTTCTCTTGCTCCTGCTCTGTCTCTCTCAACATAAATAAACGTAAAAAAATTATTTTAAAAAATGGTGGTAACGAGACTGATTTTACCTTAAGTAAATTCCTTAAGAAAATACCTTAAGTGACAAATAAGAATCTAGTTTTCTAGGGAAAATGTTACAGTGACTATGACTTACAGATTCCACGCAATGAAATCTCACATTTCTATCATCATTACATAAGCCCCCAATTCATTAAAATCTATTAACAATTTCAATGTTACCAAGTCTAAAATTTTCATCCCAGATTTTACATATTATAACCAGTTTCATCAATTGCCTCCACCCTATCATGAAACAGACTGTATACAGAGCAGTGCTGGGGCTGAAAGAGACAACCAACTTATTTGTCACATAACGTAAATACAATCCTGTTACCACCTATTCTAAAGTTTCCAAAAAGGATTATGACTCCACCAAGGACGGAGCTTTGTTTATTATGCTGTTTGATTTTGTTGGGCAGCTTTTTGTTTCCTACCTACAGTGATAATCCACCCATGAACACTCAATGTAAGAGGGAGGAAGTAGGAGTGGGGGAGGACTAACAGAAAGAGAAGAGTCATTTCACAATCTCATCAAGATAAATAATGCCACTCAGGTTTTATAAAAAGTAAATCCATGCTTAAGTAATTAAAGGACACTTAGGTGTTTTAATTATGGCTCTAAAGGAACAAAGTTTTCTCTTAATTATTTTTAATTTTAATTTTTTTGTTGAGATGATACTGATTTTCTCAAAAATACTAAAAAATTCAGAAACAAAAGGTCACAAAGGCTTCCTTAGGACAAATGTGTTCTGTTCCTAATGATTCTTCTGGAACCACAGTCAATGAAATCATCACAAACACAATAGTGTTTGTTCTGGGACAGACTTTCTGATTTCTCATTCCAAGACAAAGAAAGACTGAAAAATCAAAACCCAGAAATATTTCTCCTAAACAAACTGCACTGTTTAAATGCTCCTCTTCTTAGCTGTGCTAAAATGCTTGATGTAGTAGTTATTTTTAACTGGGAACAGAACATTTATTTTGGAAAATGTTCAGATCCCTAATTTTATAATGAGCAGAAATACATACTTTTGATGAAAGATGATGCAAACTGCAGTATCCCCGTTAACACGTAGTGTAGAATCTTTAACAGACGATAACATTTTATGGTTTTTAGGAATGAAAGTCTTCTAAAAGCTGTAGTCTTAAGTCTGGATGACCTGTATCAATACTGGAAGAAAAAAGGTGCTTGACCACACTAGGTAAGCGTGTTTCTTTGCTCATACACAACATTTCCTCATAAATAACGAGCCTGGGTGATGTCATATGGATTCTATTGTTTTTATTGATCGTTATTACTTTTATTAAACAATGTTAGCCATGCAGGATGATTAAAAAAACAACTAGTATTCTTGGAATATATGGTATAAGGGATAGAAATTGATCCAGTCTTCATCATAGCAATGAATTTTCAGGTTGCACAAAGATAAGTAACTCATATTCCCAACACAACAATCACTTCTGGGTTAATCATCCAGTACAATTCATAGGTTCCTATTATAGAGCTGTATGTAAAAAATTAGAGTTTTAGCTCAAAACCAATACAAATACGAAAGTATCATTCTAATGGTCACTAAGGCGCTAGAGGTGGGTGTCAGCAATGGGTATCCTCCTGAGTTCTAAGATCTGGGAGTCAGTCAAGGTGCCTCCCTCCTGGCTCCCTTGACCCGATTCATTATCACTGACACTGAGACCAGCACCTGTAATAGAAAAAGAATAAACACAAAACTCCCAACCATTAGTGCAGTGTTTTGAGGGCCAAGTTAAATCAAAACAACACAGGTTTATTTCTATTACACTGGTAAATAGCGAGCTATACATTTTGAATAGATATCATTATTAATTTTTTTTAAGTAGGCTCCACACCCAATGTAGGGTTTGAACTCACCACCCCAAGATCAAGAGTTGCACGCTCTGAAAAGAAAGAGCTGCACTGACAACACCTGCTGTCATATCAGCATCCAGAAGACACAGGCTCTGAATGACTCAGATCTGATCCCAATATAAAAATAATTGCATAACACAGAACCAAAACAGATCCATACACAAAACCCACAAGGCTAGCTGTTAATTACAGAGAGCGCCCAGAATCTCTGTTTTGAGGAAGCTCCACTGTTCACTCCTCGTTTTACAACTCAGAATAATTCAGAGAATATAACACTGTGCTGGAGTAATACCTTGTTCTTCTCTTGTCTAATGCGCGGAGGAACACAAACTCTCATGTTCTCTCACACACACACACTCAAACTCACACACTCACACACAGAATGGGGATGTGGTCACAGGGTGTGCTGCTGGGCTGAATCACTACCGATTACAGGTCCCACTCCTCCCCCTCTGCTGGGCACACACGCTGCAAACAAGAAGGAAAGTGAAAAACCAGTTGCTGGGCAGCCGAGACTTCCCTTTCTGTTTGAAACGCAGGAAAGGCACATGTGCAGAGTTGGTAGCTATGAATTAGGTTCATCTTAACCTAGTTGGGGATGGAAGGAGGAGCCCACCACTGCCTTCTTCCAGCCAAGCCCTCCTTCTTCTGGGTCTGTCCTCCCCACCCTCTCTGTGAAAGGTTGCTGTTGAAACCCTACTTCCACCCTTTGCTTCTGGGACACTACACTTGCTCATCTCATCCCCTGACCTGCTGGTTCTTTCCAGAGCTCTTCTGCTTTCTCCTGAATCTCTTCCTTCTGTCTCACCACTGGAGGCCTTGTCTTCAGTCCCGCTTCAAGGCCCACACTATCTGCGTGACCCGTTTTGCTCTCTAGCCTGACATCTCACTACTATCCCCCTGCCTGAGATGCCCTTCTCATCCCCCACCTCCTTAATCTGGCTGCCTCCATTCTTCCTGTCAGTATCAACTCAGCGGTTACCTTGGCTACCCACAGAAACCTGATGGTTCTCTTTCAAAATTTCTGACTCCCTCATTGCATCATATCCCTCATATCTTTGAACCTTCTAACTCACAGGACAGTGCTCAGCACACTGTGGGTGTTCAGTGAATGTTTGCTGAATTTATTAATAAGCTATGCTCTGCGTTCTAGTTCTCAACAATGTTTCTTCCAGCCTTATTGCCCGTTCTGTTCCTCTGATCCTTTCTACATTTCACTGCCCTCTTCTTGCTGATGCGTCAGTAACACATCAAGTCTGGAACCGTCTGCATTGGCTTTCAGGACACTTCCTAATCTGGCTCTACCCTACCAAATAGACATACTTCAACATTTGCCTATTGGAAAGCTTTCTCAACGTAATCAGGTCTCTTGTCTCGTCCTTCATGTGCCCATTAATTCCAGCCTGAGTATCTTCCTGCCCATCCATCAAGGCCCATTCCCACACCCTTCCACAGATAGCTCTTTCACCTTCCTTCAAAACAGGGAGGTAGAGAATGCAATATTTGAAAAGAAAAGTCCTAGTTTATACCTGAAAAAATCTGAATCACATACCCTTTTTTCTCTTAAACTGCCCAGGTTTGGATAATAAATTATGTGGTATCTCTCCAGAAAATGTATATATAAGTCATGGAGCAAAATGTATAACAAACACCCATGCACTCTTGGAAGTTATTAACTAAAATATTGCCAATGACAACATTTTTAGAAATTTAGTTGCCAAAACGAACACATTTAATGTGAAAAAAAAAAATCAGATTTTTGGTTTCTCTTGAAAAAGCAGAGGGCAGCACTAGGCCTGCATTTTTGGAATGGAAAAAAAAAAAGGAGCAAAAACATGGATCTGGCACTACCCTCCGGTTTGCCACTGTTTTCTCATCTGGTCTTCTTGCATCATCTACAGTATCTGCTTGGCCCCTGAGGTAATATTTGAATCGGCTATTATGTCTTAGAAGGAGGATAAAAGGTCCATGCTTCTCTGCCAGGGGAGCAGGGGAACTGTCCCACTTGGAAGAACCTGAGTGGATTGGAAGACCTTGGCCACTCTATAAGGAGAAGGTAACTGAGGCCCTGAGGCCAGTAGCAGCCTCAGGTAAGGAGGAACAAAAGGGCTAAATAACAAAGTTGCCCAATAGGAGATCAACTACAGAGAAGGAGAGGACACCATGATTACCATCAGGGCAGAGTGGGGCTTAATGAACAAACTAGTATGAGCTCCCACTGACTTTGTGCTGGCCTGCTCCAAATCTCCTTAGGAATACAGAAGTGTTTGCCCAGCATATTTACAAAGCACACCAGAGAGAAGTTCTGTACCGAAAGCCTGCTGAGCAGACAGCAAGGAACAGAGGGGACTGGGCTGGGAGGTTTAACATGGGGCGTAGCTTTCAAAGTAATGGCTGTCACCATCTTGTTTGTAGCCCAGAGCCCTGTGAAACGTCAGGAAGTTGTAGATAGAGTCTCCCCTTGAATCACCACATCTACATGACCCAGCTCATCCTCCTCCTCAGTTTCTCCCAAGCTGAAATAAATGCATATTACTCAATTCTTAATCCCTCACTGAGACTCAGAAAGGGCCCATATTACACACAGTAATAACATGACAGACTGGGAGCATAGCCCCGGGCTTCTGGGCTCTTTGTAATGCATAAGTAGTCTGGGAGGGTGTTTTGCAGTGAGTATCAGGATTTTCTGAAAGGAATTTTTCTGCTTAAATTTTAAGCCAGAAATTCAAGAAAAATCCACTAACTGTGGTAATAGTCACCTTTCCCTATGGTAGAATAGGTAATATCAAAGAAACTAGTTGTAATATTTTACATTCATCTAGTGCCTCTCCTTTCTTCAACATTTCAATACAGTTTAGTTAGGAAAGGATGATTATTAGTCTTGTTTTACAGATGCAGGGATTGAGTGGAGATCAGGGTGTTGACTGACTTGCTCATGTCACATAGCAGGGAAATCCCAGACTGAAGATGTCCAATGGTCTTCTGACCCCAAATATAAGGTGTTTTCTTCTATACCATACTGTCTTTTTGGTGGCAGTTCTAATTGTGCTACTTTGTGCCTGGTCTAGAACACATTTTAAACCTTCTCCGCACATATTCAAGCCACCCCCATTCCTACCTCACTTAATAGTCATGATGCAATGAACACCCGGGTGTTTCAGAACACAGTATGGATATGTAAAATTGTTTTTAGGGGCACCTGGGTGGCTCAGTAGGTTTAGCTGCCGGCTCTTGGTTTTGGCTCAGATCATGATCTCTAAGTTCCTGGTTTCAAGCCTCGAATATCTGCGATTAAGGTGTGGAGCTTGCTTGGGATTCTCTCTCTCCCCCTTTCTCTCTGCCCCTCCCCCACTTGCGCTGTCTCTGTCTCTCTCAAAATAAATAAATAAACTGAAAAAGGGGCACCTGGGTGACTCAGTCAGTTAAGTGTCTAACTTCGGCTCAGGTCATGATCTCATGGTTCGGGAGTTTGTGCCTGGTGTTGGGCTCTGTGTTGACGGCTCAGAGCCTGAAGCCTGCTTCAGATTCTGTGTCTCCCTTTCTCTCTGCCCCTCTCCCACTCCTTCTCTGTCTTTCAAAAATAAATAAATGTTCAAAAAAATTTAATAAAAGAAAATTGTTTTTAAGCATAACAATGAGCTGAACCAAACAAATAATTTATACAATGTGCTACTGAACTTAGACTGCCAGCTACTGATAGATTCTTTACACTAACAATCTCTAAACCCCAGGAAAACTTACCAACTACTTATAATAACTCTTATTAGCTAAATGAGGAAACTGAAAGCTTGAGTCACTTGCTGAAAATCACACAGATAGCGGACTGCAGAACTAGGTTGCCAACACTGGGCTCTCTGACCCCAAGGCACATTCCTATTTTCTGTGGATTTTTCAAATGTGACAGTAATACAAAGGTCATTCTCCCTCAATCTTCTAGCTTTCCAAATTCTGCTCTTCCATTTTGATGCCCACTTAACTTTATTTAGCACACTGGTCTCTAGAAGTTTTTGAAGTTAAATAAGTCATTGTGATTTTATGGATTATAGCTGAAAGAGAAATTTATTAATGAGTTCTTAGAGCAGTTTGAGCATTTGGGCCTTGATTCTGAATGTTTTTGTTTCTATTCAAGGACTTGTTATTTATTTTCTTCTGACTGAAAAAGAAATCATTTGAAGTTTTCAATAAAGAAATGTTTACCATGACATTTGTGTCCTTGGCCTGGGTAAAGCCAGGAAGCTAAGAGATGAGGGATGATAAGGAATCAGATTAGTCTCTCTGGGAGGAGTCTTCAGTGAAGAAAGACCCTGTTTCTAAGCCTAATATGTTCCAAGCCTGACATATTCTAGAATCTTGTCATTTTTGGATCAACATAAAAATCTGGTCACTCATCTCATAATCTAATACTATACAATGTTCCAGGTCAGTGCCTCTGATGTCCTTTACAAAGCATCTGAAGCATTGGGATTCCTTTACCTTTGGTACATGGCTTTTCAAAGGGTCTAGGGTGGTATGAGAAGGACAGGTTTAAGAAAATGTATTCCCAGATCTTTAACTTCTATGTGCACTCCTTTTTTTTTAAAGTTTACTTATTTAAGTTTTTTTTTAAGTTTATTTATGTATCCAAGGTGGGGCTTGAATTTAAGGCCATGAGATCTGACTGAGGCAGCCAGGCGTCCCAAGGTGCACTCTTCTCATGAGTTTTTGATAATTACTTATCAAAACATTTAATATTTTAAAATCAGTGCTGACTTACTCAACTGTAGATTAATAATAACTATAATGATAATAAAAGAAAATTTGGACACTTTATATATAGCCTTATGGCCACAGAATAATTTTAAATTTCAATTTATATACATGTTTTGTGAGAGAGAAGTATGAGTAAGTGAAGATTAAATGAATTTCAAGCACAAAATATATTACATTAGGATAAAATTCTGTGGTGGGAGTGGAGTGGAAATACAAGTTCAAGGAGAAAAGACAATTATGTAAAATTTCCAACTCTAAGAAAAAAGTCTACTCCTATATTTTAAAAATGGAATGAATAACAATGGGTATCTAGTTGCTATGATATTTAGATTCCTATGAAATAGTTTAAAAGAATAATGTAAAATTTTCATTTTAAACTTATAATACAGTGGAAATTACATTATTTGATCCTATTTCAACTTATGAAAACCTTTACATTTTTATTAAAATATATGCAAAGGGTTAGATAGCTTTTCAAAGTTGTTTAGTGGTTTAAATGAAAAAGGCTTAGAAGACCCACTATGCCCAGTATCAGAGCTGGAGTGAGCCATGGTTAAAGTGGACCTGTGATACATTAAGGTTTATGAACTCAAATGTCACAGAGACCAGGTGGGATAGCTTAGACCAGTGACCCAGGTCTAGTGAGCACTGGACAAATCAAAGATCTCATGCTCTGTCTAAAGGGGCAGCCATTACACAACTCTAATCAAGGAGATTTTAGGATTGTGCTAGACTTTAAGCACTCTGTTGCTAGATTTTTCAAAAAAAGAAATTGTGGGGTTTTATGGGACACCTCTAAATTTTTTTTCTTTAAGATTTTTGTTTGCAAGTAATCTCTATACCCAACATGGAGCTTGAAATCATGACCCCAAGATCAAGGGTTGCATAGTCTGACTGAGTCAGCCAGGCACCCTGGAATTTCTCTAAATTCTTAAATGTGTACTTAAAAAAATGTTACAACACTATGAGAATCAAACAAAACCCTCTGGTGGGCCAAATCCAGCCTATGCATCAACTGTAAATTCAGCTGTAGGTGGAATGGTATATGGACTGCTCCTCTGATTTGACCATATTCTACGATGAAGCGTTTAGGGGGTGGTGCTTTTCTGAAAACAGAGGGATCCAATGTTACAGACTGCTATTTTGGTCTTTTTAAGTATTTATTTCCTAACAAGTTTAATGAGCTCCAAAGAATGCTAAACTCATCTATAAGTAAGCAAGTCATTCCATACATTCCTGAACTGAATGCATTTAATACTTGTTATATATATAGGACCCACATCTAATTTAATTATCCTGCAAGAATTCATTTTATGTTTTCAGTGTCATAATAACAACTGACCACTTTGTAGTGCTGGGGACATAATCTTCCCTGAGAATTATTAGTAATCTGAAAGCCCCTTTCTAGTCCTAATGCTAGTGAGCATTTTGGGCAGTTGTTCATTACCTCCTTCATAAAACTTTCTTGTCTCTTTACTTCCTTCTCAGCACACTGCAGTTTCCTTTGTGGGACCCTCTTCTATTCACTCTTGAAAGGCAGATATTATCTAGGATGTTCTTCTTCTTTCCCTTCCTCACCTCTTTTCTTCTTCTCTCTCTCCTTCATTCTCCCAAGATCAAACTTGTCCATCCCCGCAGCTTCAAATATAGTTTCCACATGGATGCATTTCAAACCAATACCTTCAATCCTAAACCCTCAGCTTAAGATCCTTCAAGCCTGAATGTTTAAGATCCACCAGGCCTAATAACCAATAAGTCCGAATCTGAACTCACCAGTTTCTCGCTGCAAACAAATCAATGAACAAATGCTCTTTACATGATTCCTCAGCCTCTGAAGTGAGAAGCAGAAGCCTTTACTGACTGTCCTCTGAGTGTTCGCTCAGCCTTCCTCTTGTGCTCATCTTCTCTTTCTTATTTCCACTTCCTAAATCTGGGACCCAAACCCCATTCCTTTGGACAATTGCAACAATCTCCCAGCCTTTCTGGCTTTGCTTCTAAATTTACTCTTCATACTTTTGTAAGAGTTATTTTGCCTCAAAAACCAGTGGGAACATGCCATTCCTCTCCTCAAAAACCTCCATGGCTCACTAGGTTCTATAAAAATCCCACTCCTTAACATGGAATCTGAGCAGCATTTTAACATTATGTAAAATACCAGCAAGTGTTCTGCTCCCACAAAATGAATCTATTACTAAATGTGTTCCGGAAACACCAGGTTAAATTAAGTGAAGTGGGTTTCTTTACTCTAGGACTTTTCAGAGCTGCTAAAATGCTAATTGAATTGTGAATCTTTGCAGTTTCCCAAATAGACTCAGTCAGGGGATCCTCCCATTGAGGAGGGTTATAAATATCTCAAGGAGGTTGTTCGCTGAAACCCAGTTGGGAAACTACAGTAAATTATAAACCATGCAGGTTTCAGGCCTTCGTGCTTCTGCCTGGATGCACTCACCTTCCACCCTGGCCATGCTGCAGGCAGGGTCTCTTCTCCCCAGGCACCTATAAACTGAGCACCTGTAAGCCCCAAGGCATGGCTCATTCTACTCCCTCAGTCTGCAGTGCCTTTCCTCCACCCTTCACCTATTTAAAACCTACATATTTTTCAAGATACAATTGAGAACATTTAAAAAGATTTCCTTGATCTCTTCAATAATTAATATTTCTTTTCACTACTTATTTACTCTTCCTTATATCACATTTGTGTGAATGTCTATTCCTCCAAGCAAACTCTTAAGTTTCATTTTTCTTTCATTCATTCATTTTTCCAATAATATTGTTGGATATGAATATTGGAAAGTATTCATTTTCCAAACACTATTCTTTTTTCTTTAATTTTTTTTTGATGTTTATTTGTTTTCGAGAGAGACACAGAGAGCAAGCAGGGGAGAGGCATAGAGAGAGGGAGACACAGAATCTGAAGCAGACTCCAGGCTCTGAGCTGTCAGCACAGAGCCTGATGTGGGGCTCGAACCCACAAACTGCAAGATCATGACCTGAGCTGAAGTCGAACCCTTAACTGCCTGAGCCACCCAGGTGCCCCTCTAAGCACTATGCTTAATATAGGCATATATATATATATATATATATATATATAGTAAAATATACTCGGAATAATTATTTTAATAGGCTCATCTGAGCATGGACGTATCTTCTTGCTTGCTTGCACATCTAGAAATGAAAATTTCACTGAAATTTTTATAACACTGGCAGTTCAAGATCTTTCTGAGGAAAAAAAAAAAATGCAGGGGCACCTACCTGGCTCAGTCGACAGCATGGGACTTTTGATCTCAGGGTCTTAAGTTCAAGCCCCACGTTGGGGTAGAGTTTACTTAATAATTAAAAAAAAAAATGTTTAAAGGAAAGGAAAAAACCCGTATATTTGATTTGAAAACAACTATCTATTGGGGTCACAGGCTGAGTGGGGTTGAACATGTAGGAGGAGCCAGTGAGATACAATATGTTATGGTGCTTGGAAAACGAAAGAACTACATGCCGCCCATGATACTGCCTTTGAAATTCTTTGCTTCAAAGACACTCTAGGTCTCTGTGGCAGGTCAGAGGCAAAACCCTCTGAGTGAGATCCCTACCAGATTGTCTTACAACACTGAGATTGTTTCAATGGTATCTTGGTGTTACATCAAGATTCCAGGACAGAGACATTTACATTTAGAGTATGCCTTTTTCTTAAAAGCAAATTATAAATTATTTTTAGATTGTGTTATAGTTGGTGCCAAGAACAAAATATCCTAAAGTTTGGCTAGGATTAGGAATGGGTCATGAGAATCAGGATGTGCACTTCATGGGAAGAGGATATAAGTTGTAGCATAGCAAGAGTGCCTACTTCTAATGTGGTTTGTGGGTTCATACATACCAGTTTTTAATGCAAATATCAAGTCATCAAACTCCTGGGACTCCTCATCAGCTATTAGTGACCCCTGGCCATATCCTCCAGAGGAAGGAAATGTGGCGCCATTCTGCGGACTTGGCTTCAGGTCAGGGCTGGCCTGACTGGCTTGTTGGAAGGATGCTCTCTCCCAATCAGGTGGCACCTTTTTGGTGTAGGGTGGGGAGAAAAGGAAACAATAATATCAACACCTACATAGTTACTCTGATATCTACATGAATAATTTATCTTCACATTCTTATTACAAACATCAAGTGAAGGGACTGCTGAACTGTTTAGAAGAAGACCTCTTTAATTTTACCTTTTGTCCTTAGAGACAACCTAATCTGGTGTTTCTCAACAACTTCTCTGTTAGAATTACTTGTAGATTTCTATGTGGTCATGTGTGGGGAAAGAAAATTATTTTTTAAACCCAAACAACATGTTTTATTTTTTTGTAGGATGTATGGGAAGGAAACTGTTAAGAACATAAGAACTGGGGGCAGTTAATGGACTGGTGAACAAAATAGCCTAAGGGGAGTAAAAGGTAGAAACTTCCAGTTACAAAATAAATCTTCACATAATCATTGGATTAAATGATTAAAAAGATAGTTCTAACCTAAAATGATTAAATGTATTCACTTCCCTCTTGGTCACTGATAAATAACCCCTTAATCCTTCCTTGCCTAATGCTTTCCCTTCTCTGCGTGGCTTTCTAGAATGTTGCTGACAGTCCCTCACTGACAGCTGGATCAAGGCCAATTCTAAGCTTCTGAGGAAGGCAGGACACACTTGAAGGGTGTGCCATTGTGCAACACCCTACATGAACATTCAAGTAGTGGCTCAGGCCCAGGAACTGAATTGTCACAGCTGTTCCCTCCCGACACAGGGTTTTCTGAGAGACTACAGGGAAGCCTCCTGCTGAGAAAAGTGACCTGAGGACTGTAGGAATAATGTGAGAGAAGATTAAGCCTTAAAATATTTCAGTAAGAAGTTGACCATCTAGAGCCACACCGCTCAGCAGAGCTTTCTGTGATGACACGGATATTTTAAATCTGTGCTCTCCTTTGCGGCAGCCACGGAACATGTGGCTACTGGGCACTTGAATGTGGCCAGGGTGAGTGACAAACTGAACTTTTAATGTTGTTTAATTTTACTTAGTTTGAATTTAAATAGCCACACATGGCTAATGGCTATTGTATTGTATAGCTCAGATCTAGACAAATGCTAGATTGGATAAACAATCAAAAAGACAAAAAAACATTTTTTTTTTTTTTTTAAAGATTCACTCCTGAATCGTTGGTTCTAAAAGTATCCATTTCTGGGGCGCCTGGGTGGCTCAGTCGGTTAAGCGTCCGACTTCGGCTCAGGTCATGATCTCGCGGTCCGTGAGTTCGAGCCCCGCGCCGAGCTCTGTGCTGACAGCTCAGAGCCTGGAGCCTGCTTCCGATTCTGTGTCTCCCTCTCTGTCTGACCCTCCCCCGTACATGCTCTGTCTCTCTATGTCTCAAAAATAAATAAACATTAAAAAAAAATTTAAAAAAAAGTATCCATTTCTATTGGTACCAACTACAATGTGAAAACAATTCCATTTTAACCACTTTGGGGATATAGAAATGGCACTAGATTTCTAAACATTTAAGGGTACTAAAGATATATCCCAATTCTTAAATATACTTGTGATCACTTACCTATTTTAATTTTAACCTGACATGAATAAAATTCCTTTCAACATTTAACATGGGAGACAAAAAATATCACTGAGCAGGTAGATTATCTATCTACATACCTACCTACCTACCTATTTACCTACTTACCTATCAATAAACGATTACCTTTTCAGACAGATGCACTTTGATTTCTTGCCAGATTTCAGGATGCAAACACAAATACTGTGTCCCTTGGTTTTCCTTTTTTAAAATGTTTATTTACTTATTTTGAGAGAGACAGAAACAGCACAAGCAGGAGATGGGCAGCAAGAGAAGGAGAGAGAGAGAATCTCAAGCAGACTCTGTGCTGTCAGCACAGAGTCCAACATGGGGTTCGAACTCAGGAACCAAACTCAAGAACCTTGAGATCATGACCTGAGCCTAAAACAAGAGTCCGATGCTTAACTGGCCACCACCCAGGTGCCATTGTCCTTGGCTCTTTAATACAAAGACAGCAATGTGAGTTATGTAAGGAGCAATAAGCAAGCATTCTTCTGGCACTGTAGAAATGGTCAGGGACCTGCATACTATCTCTTCCTGGACAAATGTCTTCATGTAAGTTTAAACTTTGAGCATTGGTCCCAGTGCTATGAGCAGCATTACTGACAGATTGGTGGCAATGTGATTTAGACAAAGGAAAGCAAAATGATGAGGACAGAATGCAAAGAACAGTGGGAGGCGGATCTCACAGAGGACATCCTGGATAGATTTTTCTAGCAGTGCTGCTGAAGCCCTCTTCCAAGCTTTTGCCCTAAAATATTTTCTGGTACTTAAAAAGAGTTTTACCCTCCTTTCTTTTCACTGAGTATTTGCTGGGATCCAAGTAATGAGCTGGGATGGGTGAAGAAAGAGAGTGAAGGACGTATTTTTAGGAAGAACAGTATTTAAAAAAAACATTTCCAAAGCACATCCAGTCACTGCCATTTTAAATTAGGAAGATTTTGAAGAAAGAAACGACAAATTATGTTCTGACTTCCCAGTACAAATCGCTGGTTAGTTTAGCTCACAGGGCAGGGAAAAAAAGAATTAGGTAACAGGCATGATACCACAGTAAGCCAATCAAATACCACTGATCAGAGGCTGTTCCCAGGAGAGGGATTTAAAAGTCACATAGTACCTTTTAACCTGCAATCATCTTGAGGTGGAGGTGGACAGGGAAAGGGGGAGGGAGAGAGAAAGAGGGAGAGGTGGGAAGAGAGGGGGAGATGGGTACGGAAGGGAGAAAGGAGGAGGGAAGGGGAGGCAGGGAGGGAGGGGAGAACGTGAGCAAGTGCAAGAGCAAAGGCAAAAGCAGGCACCTCCTCCATAGCACTGATAAGGTTCTGCGTGGACTTGCTGATTTCCCCTCCAGCAGGAGGCATGCCACTCCCTGGTGTGAAGAAGGCTGTGCTGGGTCCAGGGTGTCCATTCATTTCCACTGTGTAGCTGGCCTTCATAGGGCAGCACGTCTGGTTGTGCAGAATGAAATAAACCACAAAAACATAAAGTCCCTGCAAAAGAAAATAACACTAGTTTGTTAAAGGAAATCCGGCTACCGCAGCTGAAAAATAAAGGTGGTTGTAAGCATAGCTGGATTTTCTACAAGCATTCAAATTCTACCTGAAGCTGGGAATTACAGAACATGTTACAAGGCTAGCAAGGGGCCACTGTAAATTTCTGGATGTCACAAAAAAGTTTTCCAGTGTTATTTGGGAAAAGTGCCCCCTCACTAAAAACAAAACAACAAACAAACAAACAAAAAAAACCACATTTTTTTTCTTGATTAAAACACAAGTGACTCTGAAATCTAGCCCTACAAATATGTGAAAACAAACTGCAGACGCATATCTGATTAGCCCTGTAGCTTTTTGTTATAGAAAGCAAACCTCTTGCCTTCCCGAAAATTACTCTTTTCCCATGGATCTCACTTGTTCTCATTTTTTTTCTAGCAAAATGGTTGAAGTGAGGTAGACTTCCAGAAGGGCAGTACTAATTGAGCCTTCTGATTTTGTTTATACAGCTCACTGACTTATTTCATTTGAAAACAGCATCACTGGGTAGGGACTCAGGAATTCTGTGAATTGCTTGGTATTTAGTGTGCCTTGCTTCTCAGCGAACGTTCCAGGAGACAACAAAGCTATCTTGTGAGTTCTTAAAGATCTGCTGGCCCTTTAAATTCTTTTGCAACCTAGTCAAGCTCTTGACAATTGCTCTGCTTCCGTCACAGAGAGCAACTCAGATTTTGCATTTGTGTTCCAGACATGGCCTACACTGGCTGTCCTTCATGATTTCTACAAGGGATCTACTGTATACTTCTAATGGTGCTTCTATAATGCTTGGTAATTTTGACCTTTATTCTCGGCCAATAAAATATGTTAAATTGTGGCTTTTGTATCTGTTAATCTTGGTGTTTAAGTTTTGGAAGCAAATTAGAATCTCCTTAGTTATGAAAATTCTTACATTAATCCACAAAAATGAAAGCAAACTTATTAAAGAAGAAAAGGAGTTAATGTTAACATTGTTCATGAAATACGAGTAAGTTTCTTCGTTTTGTGAAGCTTGCATTCTCACATGGTTCATGACATTTCTAGGAGTATGGAAGCAATAATGCAAATAATATACTTGTGGGCTTGAAACTTGTATCTGCTGGTATAAATAGCAAAGTGTCTGTTAGAAAATACTCAAGGCATAAGAATGACAATGAATTTTTAATAAAATGAAATTTGAAAACAGTCTGCATGATGGGCATGCTAGCATGTGAGCTATGTTGCCATTTCTAGAATACTGCCATAAATTAGGTCTTTCTCCCCCTTCCAGAGTTGGTATCCAATCTGTATAATTAACAGATATGTTTTAAGATCAGTGGTTCACCTGCTAAAAATATTTTTAAGTATAATTACCTTAACCACAATATAAAGTTACTAACAGAAACATGTTTCCTTTTGAATTAGGGTTGTTTTTGAGCAACATTAGTATTTTAAGTTATGTAGGTAAGTGAATTAGTTTCACATGCAAATGATGATATAAACGTTAGCAGAAATAAATCTTCCTGAAAACACACACACACATCCAAAATTTTTCTTGAACAAGTAATTTTTCACATGGGTATGACCTAATTAAATTGGCCACAGCAATAGACAAAACAGGAAAAAAATTAAACTGTCAGCCTTAAAAACTGTGAGAATGTCTCTGATTTATTTCAGGATTTCTCTAAGTGTTACGAAGTGATAGGGTAAAAGCTAGATCAGGAAACAAAAACCATGTTTTAAAATCCATCTCTAAGGACCCATTTATTAAAACAGCACATTCTCTCTTGTTTGTTTTTATATCTAGCCTTTTGTGCTTCAGGAAAGGAACTGCCTGCTGAAAATAACTTGCATGTGAAAATTACATGTGTTTTTTTTTTCTTTTTCTTAAAAGAATACATATACAGCTAATACTTTGAATCTTTTAGATGTGCCCCCAGGAAACATAAACATTTTAGAAAAGAAAAGAATGTTTAAATGTAGATTGTGTGACATTTGCCTGGGTCCGGCCCAGGCTGGGCAAATACAGAAAAGGGAGCTTCTTTATCTAAAGTACTCAGCCATGGAGATTTCTGACCTCAGAGTAAAAACAAGTTCCTTTCCCAAACACTGCATGTTTCAATCCCAGGCTCTCCCTTATATGCTGGTCTGTAAAATAATGTAACAGAGAATCTAGAATCTCAAGTGTTCAATCCAAAATGCTGACCACCCACTATATGTACACGGTCAGGCACTGAGATGCAAGGATAAAACATCAGATTCCTACTCTCAAGTTGCTCACAGAGACAACAATATCTTACAAAGTAATAGGTTAACTCTTTTAGAAGCAAGACCTATATAATCCATCCACCTGTTGTTCCTATGCTTTACTCAGGGAAGGGTGACAGAAGGGAATTCTTTCTGCGCATTGCTATTTTGATAATTTTGTTGGATCTCCTACTACAATGATGAAAAATGTTTTCAAAGTCTTTAGTTAGATTGTATCTGGATGAAACATACCTACTATGGCCAATTTTTAATTTAATTTAATTTTTTTGATACAGGCATTTAAACTTATTGGCAAACATTCAGTGAGACACAAACAGACTATAATGTCTAAAGGAGTTTGATCTCCTAATATGATCAAAGAGGAAAATAAGTACAGCAGATGTGGCTGCTTAACTCAGTGATATCTATCAGTTCCATTAAGGTGGGAAAGAATCCACTTTGCTATTTGACAGATCTTCCCGGGAAGTGGTGGCAGAGGAGAACCGGGTAAAACAGCAAGTTGATTAAGCTGCCTGCTCCTGAAGGAAGTGAAGTCTTAGGGCTTCGCGCTGGTTTGGAGAACTCATCTTCAATCTGAAAGTGCCTCCCTCTGAGGACTACGATATGGCCTTCAAACAGGAGCAGTTAATCTTGGCAGGACTTGTAAAAAGATCTCAGGAGAGGGTAGAATCCAGGTATTCAAACCGTAACTGCATGCAAACTGTCACCGTCGGCAATCCCCTTTGTCTCTGCCTCGCCCTTCCCATAATTCCTTCAGGTTATAAAAAAGTGGTGAAAAAATCAAATGCATTCAATGAGCCCATTTAAAAACAGCTGCCCAGTCCCATTTCTTTAATTTTAAATCGGCTCTAAATAAAGCGAAATATCAGCTCACTATTTTTTCCACGTTCCACACAAAGTGTGACAGACCTTACACTGTGTCCTCCACCAGTGAACATTAACACACCCATCCAAAAAGAGCTCTCACAGATACTGAGCTATATGTGTTCAGCAACCTGACATACTGACTCCACACAACCTCTACTTCTAATATTTATTTCAGTTTCTGGCAAAGAGTTTTGGCCAATGATGCATGATAAAAATATGCAGGTGATAGTGCCTAGCCTGCCATTAAAACACAAAGAATTAAATGTCTAGACACTAAAATGTAAAGTTTATAGAGGTGCCAGCACTTAAATATTTGAGGAATAAAAAGCTAGAGTTCCACAGGTAATGAGAAATTGGTCTTACAGATACCACACATCTCACTGTAACCACAAAAGTTGAACTACTGTGCTGTTAGTAGTTGGCACTAACTATGATTCAGAGAGTTTGAAAATAAAGGAGATTTTGCTAATATAAAGTCCAGTGAACTAAGATGAAAAAGACAAAGATTAAAGGAATTACAGAAGCCAATAGGGAAAAAAATACTCAAGAATTGTTCATTGCTATACTTGAAAAGGGGAATCCAAAGAATGATAACTGAAGATGAATAAAAAGACATAATATTAATATAATAATAATTTCTTGTAAAAGAAAAAAATAACTGAACCTTCAGATTGAAAGTATAATACCATATACCAGGGAAATTTTGATACAGATTCCTTAATACCAAATCATAGCCTTACTAAGTTTTAAACTTTAAGATATTCAAGCAGAAAAAAAGCCAATCTGTGACTAAGTGGTAAATTTTAGGCTTTCTTCAGACTTCTTTACATCAACTAGTAGTGCTAAAAGACAATGGGACAATATCTATTAAGTTCTGAGGGGAAAAAGTGGTCCAAGAATATTACACTCAGCCAATAGAGCATTTGAAATTATCAACCATTAAAAAAATATGCTGGGAATGCAACATCCATGTATCCTCTTGGGTGAAGGTAACCCAAACTACATGATAATAAAATATAACCAATAAAGAGATGAATTGCCCGTACAGAAGAAAAAACAGAATTCAGTACAAAGATGGCAAAAGGATCATGTGGGGTGCCTGGGTGGCTCAGTCAGTTGGGTATCTAACTCTTGATCTCATGGTTGGTGGCTTTGAGCCCTGTGTTGGGCTCCGACCTAGCAGTCTGGAGCCTGCATAGGATTCTCTCTCCCTCTCTCTAAAATAAACTTGAAAAAAAAAAAAAAAAGGATCATGTAAAAAGACCTATATATCTATGCATTTAGATATAAAACCAATACTGAACAAAATTATGAGAATTAGAGAGTCAAATGAAAAAGTTAAGTCTAGACAACCTAAAAAGATAATATTAACTAAGAAAGTTCCTAAGGTTGGGATAGAGGAGATGGGAGACATGATTATTCATGATTCCATCTTTTACAGCATGTAGTCAATCAATACTACAAAATTGAAATACCTAGGTAATAAAAAACAGTGATTCTAATCATTAAAAAAATTTTTTTTTAAATTTTGAGATAGAAAGAGTGAAAGAGCTGGGGTGTGGGCACAGAGAGAGAGAAGAGAGAGAATCCCAAGCAGGTTCTGCACTGTTGGTGCAGAGCTTGACTTGGGCTCAATCCAACAAACCGATAGATCACGATCTGAGCCAAAATCAAGAGTCAGATGCTTAACTGACAGAGCCACCCAGGCACCCCTCTAATCCTTTAATGTATTTATAATTTCTTGTCTTCTTTTTTCTTAAAGTAAGCTCTATGCCCCAACTTGGGGCTTGAACTCACAACCCTTAGATCAAGAGTCACATGTTCCTCCAAAGGATCCAGCCAGGCACCCCTACCTAGTATATCTATATTTGTGGTATAGAACAATTTTTTGAAATTCAACAATTACTCCTCTTCCATTTTAGTTTTTCTAATGAAATTTTCAAATAAATTTAGTTTTGTATATTACAGCAAATATAATATGGTCACATAATTTAAAATTTACTTGTAATTAGACATCCAATCGTATTTAGTATTCCAAAAAAGGTGTCTAGAATGATGTGCACTTAATGTTACTTTTATTTTTAAATAGCCAATGGTATTCAAAGAGACTTAATGACATATGTATGTATAAAGTGGGAATGATTTTAAAAATGATCCTTTGTTTTTAATGCCTCATTTGCTCTTTCTGGTGCTCTTCATTCCTTTCTTTGGAACAGGATTTGCTCGTATCACTTCTCTTTCCCTCTAGCCTGCAGAACTTCTTTTTAGCATTTCTTAGAGTTCAGATATGTTACAAATAAATTCTTTCAACTTTTGTCTGCCTGAAAATGTCTTTATTCCATCTTCATTATTATTATTTTTAATGTTTTATTTTATATTTGAGAGACAGAGAGAGAGAGACACACAAAGAGTGTGAATGGGGGAGGGGCAGAGAGAGAGGGAGACACAGAATCCGAAGCAGGCTCTAGGCTCTGAGCTGTCAGCACTGAGCCCGACGTGGGGCTCTAACTCACAAACTGTGAGATCATGATCTGAGCTGAAGTTGGACGCTTAACCGATGGAGCCACCCAGGCAACCGCATTATCATTTTAGGGGAATATTTCCACCAGATACAGAATTCTAGGTTAACAGGTTTTTTGTTTTTCTGGGGACTTTGAAGATATCATTATACTGTCTTCTGGTTTCCAAGGTTTCTGATGAGAATAGTGTTTGTTTTTACCTTTTTTTGTGTGTGTGCAATGTTCCCTTTACTTCCCCAAGCTGTCCCCATGATTTTCTATTTAGATTTTCAAGAGTCTGTGATATACCTGGGTATAATTTTCTTTGTTGGGGGTTCTCTTAAGCTTTTTGGATTTGTGGTTTTTGCTATAGAATTTTGAAAATTCCTGGCCATCACTGTTTCTGTTATGGTCACCTAATGTTAATGAGGATTATTTTTGAAGTCATTTTAAAGGTTTTTAACCTTGGGGTGCCTGTGTGGCTCATAAAGTAAGAGCAGGTGACTCTTGATCTTGGGGTCATGAGTTTGAACTTCATGTTGGCTGTAGAGATTACTTTAAAAAAACTTTTTAATCTTTATGCTTTTATTCTGTTTCAATTCTTTATAGTAAATAGTTACCATTTTTTCCAAATAGTAATTTTTTTTAACTACAAGCAGATTTGTCAGTATATTAACAAAGATCAATTCTATATAATGGGTTAATACAGATGAATTGTATATAATGGGAACATGGACATGTGGATAATTTTTTGTTTTTCTTTTCCACATTTTAAAAACTGAAACATAGAGATATTGAAATAATAGGTATAATGTTTTTGGAGCCACAGGGAAAATGTGCAATTTCAAAATCTCCACATTTTTGTGGAGGCTTTACAAATGGCCTATATAAAACCACTTATCTTTTAGATAGTCTAAGAAAGTGCACAAAATGATGCAGGACAAGGGAATTCGAGAAATGAAATCTTCATTAAAATTCAGTTTTCAGCTGAAAAAAAATCACAAATTTGTGATAAAAAAAAAAGAGTATCTTCCATTAAACTTTACCCTCCTAGAAAGCAAGAGACTATGTCCAGTTCACCATTATATTTTAAATTTGCAGCGTGGACCCTGGCACACAAAAGGAGCTTAAGAAATATTTGTGAAGAGATTATGGTTTTTAAATATCAGCAGGGGTGAGAGTGGGATGGGGGTGGGGACAAAGGTGGGTCTGAGGCATGTGTTGATTTTAGTCCTCTGTTTCTCTCACTATAGTTAAGTGATCTGGTAGACGCTCAATAAAATTTTGTTTTGGTTTGGTCTTTCCATTTCACATGTTAGTTACATTGCCAAGACTCCCTCATGGGAGAAGCAAGCATCCACTCCTGGCTGGGTCTCTGCTTTTTTGGGCTGGTACCCCTCTGGTGGTGGGCTTGCTTGGTGCTTAGCTCCCAGGTGACTTCCTGGCTGTCTCTGGCTTCTCTGCTGGGGCTGGGTTTGTATATTGCTGCTGCTTCTTGCGGCCACTTCCTCTCAAAGGACTTCACAGCTTTCTGCTTTTGCTCTTCCCTTGGCAGACAACCCTGAAAAGTCTCTGTTGATCTCTTGTTTCTGCCTTCGCATGCTCGTGGGCTGCAGACCTACTGCTGTTTCGTATCGCTAGTGACTTGGCAGCAAAGACAATGGATTTCATGCCAGTGACAGCATTGAAAAGATAAATCCAGTATTTGTGCATTTGTACATTGTTTTAGGTATGAGATAAGTAGGAATTGCATCGTTCCTAGCCTCTTATTTGTTTTTATCTCTTCTTTTTTTTCAGTTTCAGTGGCTTTTGTTGATGTTATTTATAATAAGAATCTACAGTCTGATGTGTGCATTAAATATACAGAGAAAGGAAGCAAGCAAGTTCATCTTGATGGACATTGGTTAGTCAGCACAATTGAAATACTTAGAAGTCTACGGGAATATTTATTACCTGAATGTTTTTACAAATTATTTGGATGGGATAGGCAATGACCTAGTGTTCACCATGGGTTACGTTAGGTTCTAAAATTTCTTACTATTTTAAGGGACATTATCTATTCAGAACTAGTAGAGTCAATACATTTTCAGTTGGCTTAGTTTGTTGACTTCACACATGTCTATGACTAAAATATTGGTTAGCAGGCCTTCACTTTCAAGGTTTGGACTTGGAAAGATGACTGTTCTTTTTTTTTTTTTTTCATGTTTTAAATTTATTTTTGAGAGAGCACAAGCGGCGAGGGGCAGAGAGAGGGGGACAGAGGATCTGAAGCGAGTTCTGTGCTGACAGCAGTGAGCCTGATGTGGATCTTGAACTCATGAACCACAAGATCATGACATAAGCCAAAGCTGGACACACAACCAACTAAGCTACTGAGGTTCCCAGAAAGACGTCTGTTCTAAATTTTGTAATTCTTAGGAATAACAATTCTTTTTTTTTTTAAAAACAAGTTGTTTTTTTTTTAACATTTTAATTTATTTTTGAGAGACAGAGTCAGATTGTGAGTGGGGGAGGCTCAGAGAAAGAGGGAGTCAAAGAATCAGAAGCAGGCTCCAGGCTCTGAGCTGTCAGCACAGAGCCGGATGCGGGGCTTGAGCCAACAAACCCTGAGATCATGACCTGGGCCAAAGTCGGATGCTTAACCGACTGAGCCACCCCGGCGCCCCAGGAATAACAATTCTATATGCTTTTTACCATATATATCTAGAGTACAGACAAGATTATTTTTTCAGGCAAAGTTTCTACCTACAGTTTAAGGACGTATTTCCCTGCATGTCACTTAATGGACACAAGAAACATTGGTCAGGTTTCTTTGTGATAAATATTCATGAAACAAAAGACAATTATTAGGTTTTGCCTCAGCAATCTTCTCTCCAGACATGATCCCTGTTTCTTCAGCCTTTTCTCTTGAACCTTCTTCTACAGAAGAAGGTTCATCTCTGACACTCTTATTGTTCATCATGCTTCTGTTAAGTTTCAAAGCATGGAACACTTAGTCATATTACTTATTAGGAGCAAGACTATTTCTGCCAAGACAGAAGAAAAATTAAGGGGTGTGTGTGTGTGTGTGTGTGTGTGTGTGTGTGTGTGTGTTTATGTGTGTGTGTGTTGTTATAAGAACACAAATCCCTGACCCCAGTAACTCCCTGCTTTGAGAGCCCCCAGATTAGAAAAATTTCAGAAGTACATATTGAATTGGGTGGTAGGACTGAGGGATAGAGAAGGCTAGATAGAGGTGGTCATAATAGTAGAGAGATGGAACTAAATAATGTAGAGGAGGTTTGGAATCAGAGTAATTTTTTTATGGTTTTAATAAGAAGAGGTGAAGAGAATCCAGTTGGAAGAAATTTTGAATGTAAAACATATTTTTTAAATTAAGATGATAAAAATACCAAACTGCACCATGATTATTTATTTAAATCTTGTTATATCTATAAATACTCTTTAAGAATATAATTTGAACCTATTTTTGGTTTATTCTGAGAAACCTCTGCCACAGGCACTGGAAATACTCAAAGTTTGCACATGGAAATAATATGAATAATAATAACAACAACAGTAACAAAATAATTAGTAAATTGTCTTTATGCTCTCTGGTTGGTTTTTCTATGCAGAAAAGATTATTCAAAAGTTTGCTTTTAGTTTTGTCTAACGGTAAAAAGTTTGCAAGGTGTCCAACCAACTATGGACATGAGTCAAAATGGCCCATTGCTGATGTGTATATGTATATCAAACTGCCATGATATACACTTTAAATATCTTACAATCTCATTTGTCAATTATCATACAATAAACCTCAAAAAAAAAAAAAAAAAGGAACAAACTACTGGGGCGCCTGGATGGCTCAGTCAGTTAAGCATCTGTCTCTTGATTTCAGCTCAGCCCACGGTTTGTGGGAATGAGCTCCAAGCTGGGCTCTGCACTGACAGCACAGAGTTTGCTTGGGATTCTCTCTCTCCTCTCTCTCTGTTTCCCCCTCCCCACTTGCTCTCTCTCTCAAAAATAAATAAACATAGAAAAAAAAAACCTATTGATACACATAACAACATCAATGAATCTCAAAATCAATATGCTGGGTAAAAAAAGCCAGACACAAATGAGTACACACTCTATTGACACAAAATCCTAGAACATACAAATTTATATAGAGAGACAGAAAACAGACCAGTGGTTGCCAGGAGGAAGAGATGTTCTGCAGGTGGGCCTAGGAATCTTCTGGGGTGATGGAAATGATTGTGGTTTCATGGGTGTGTAACCACCTTGCTTTTTAAAAGCTTGAGGACAAACCAGAGTTTTGAATTTGTTGTTTTAACAAATTGGAAACTAATCTTTTAAACCAAGGGTCAGCAAACTTTTTCTGAGAAGAATCACATAGTAAACATTTTAGACTTAGGACAAAACAGTCTTTGTCAAAAACAATCTGAAAATTTTAATTTCATACCATTTCCACAGGTCACAAAATATTCTCTTGTCTATTTTTTCCCCAACGTATATAAATGTAAAACCCATTCTTTACTAGTACTTTTAAACATGGCTCTTGTCAACATCCTTTAAAAAGTCTTTTTGAAGGATTTAAGAATCTAGCATTCAGAGATTGGTTAACCATTCTATAGATTAAGCTCAATTGTTTGGACAGTGGTAGTCGAACAAAGAATTGTGTTGATAATGATGAAAAGGGGGGAAAATGGGAAAACCCAGTGCCAATAAAAACAGGGGAAGGAATCACTTTACTGTGGAAACTAAGTTAAACATCACATATGTAGAAGGGAAAACATGTAAGATTATTTTAAGTACTAGACTGGAGATCAGGAGAGAAGTCAAGGTTAGAGGCATAAGTGTGGAAAAAGCTGTGCAGTAGTAAAAGCAGAAGCAACATCGTTATAGGATTCTTTTAAGGAAGACATGGTAAAGAGAAAATGGCTGAGTGCTCAGGATTAAAGACAGCAGGAGGACATTAACAGGAAGAGAAACCAGTGAAATAAACAAACAACTGATAGGTTCGGGAGGAGCACAGCTACAACTAACTATACTGAGGGAAGCCAAGAGAAGATTCTGTTCCAGAAGAGTGAGGTGGTCCACATTGTCAAAAAAAGACATCAAGAAGAAGCAAAAAGAGGCACTTGTTTATTTCAGGTGTAACTAACATCTCTGGGGGAAACAATGACAAAAAAGAATAGTGAGAACAGACTGAAATATATATAATATATAGTGCTGTCCAGAAAAAGTACCCTGAGGTTAGGGAATCACTGGATTCATGAAATGGTATCAGCTAGTTTGTTAACTATATGTGAAACTGGATGGGAGTGATTCCCCTCCCCCCACCTACTTCATTCATTATTATTCTTATTTAGAGCAAAAGACTATACAGCACAGAGGCCAATTCCTTTAAACTGAAAACTAAATCAGGTATTCCATCTGAAGATACTGAATGAATGTTCAATACATTTTCTACCATGATGGATTAATGTGGGTGTGCCTTCCTGTCAATTTTACATCTTCTCTGATACCAAGGTCCCTTCCGGAGATGCCCAATTTTTGTGTTCCTGACTTATTCCTGTTCCACAAGTTGCTGGAAGCAGATAGTCAGCCAAACACATAACTAGTGGACTTCTAAATCTTTTATATTGCTTTTTTTTTTTTTTTTTTGCTACGACAACCTTTATTGTTTCCATTTGGTCCACAGTTTGGGCAAGGGCTCCAGGGTGGTTAAAAAGCTGCCTAGTGGTTAAGGAAGAGGCTCAGGCAAAGCCCTGGCACCAGGGGGATGCCAGAGAGGCCTCTCAATGGTTGCCGGGCTCCCAAGGTTCCAACTCGTTATACTGCCTTTTTTTTTTAATTAAAAAAATTTTTTTTAAGTTTACTTATTTATTTTTTAGGAGAGGGAGAGTGTGTGTGAGCAGGGGGGGGGGGGGGGGCAGAGAGAGAGGGAAAGAGAGAATCCTAAGCAGGATCCACACCATCAGTGTAAAGCCCGATGCGGGGCTCGAACTCATGAAACCATGACATCATGACCTGAGCTAAAACTAAGAGTCTAATGCTTGACCGATTGAGCCACCCAGGTGCCCCTTGTTATATTGCTTTTAAAAAGGAAAAAAAAAATCTAGTAAACTTTTAAGAAATTCGTCATCACGACATGGTTAATCAAATATCAAAGACAATCTAAATGGCCTTGTTTTAGAAACAGGTGAATCAGGTGAATCAATTTCAAAATAACATAGTTTTTGTAGACTTTTATAGAAATGTGGAACTCAACATCCTATGTTTTGCTTTACTGAGACACACAGGTGTAAATCATGCACTGAGGAGACAGGAATAGCTTTCCAACTACAACTGGCAAAACTGGCAAATTCTGGGACCTCTCACCAGCATATAAAAATTCTTTAAGGTATCACACTTCTGGAAATTTTCACATTTATAGATTTAAGGTAATATAGCATCTAAACAGAAATCAGAAATAATTCCAGATATTAAGAACCAGAATATATATATTGTGAAATATTATTTGTTACGATTTTCAAATACTCTTGTGTCTGATGATTAAAGAGCTACTTAGTAAGGACAAATCATTTAATATCTTTTCGTTATAATTTTTCTGATCCGAGAAGGACAATAAAGTTTCTCCAGGAATGCTCCGTGAAATATTTGATTTACTATCAAAATTCTAAAAAAAGTTCTATGGATATTTTAATTTTAAAGGGCAAGAATAGGGGCATCTGGGTGGCTCAGTTGGTTAAGCGTCTGACTTCAGCTCAGGTCATGATCTTGCGGCTTGTTAAGTTTGAGCCCCACATACAGCTCTCTGCTGACAGCTCAGAGCCTGGAGCCTCCTTCAGATTCTGTGTCTCCCTCTCTTTCTGCCACTGTCTCTGCCTCTGTCTGCCATGCTCTGTCTCTGCCTCTCTCAAAACTAAATAAATAAGTAAATGAATAAATAAATAGAAAAACATTAAAGGACAAAAATATAAAGCAGCCCTAATTCATTGTTAACATTTATTGCTGAGGGGAAAGAAGAAAGGAAAAAAAATACAGAGAAGCCAAAAAACCTCCAAAATTTACACCAAATCCTAACACTCAGCAATAACCACTCTATCTTGGATAGGAACTTTCTTAAAACTACAGTTTCTACAGAGGGTTTATTTTCTCCAACCCGTTAATTATGTAAGGACATGTTTTCATGTGTAAGCATTTTTTTTTTTTTTTAAGCTGAAGATGGGATTTATAGTTGGGCAATTGCTAGGGTAACCTGAGATCCTGGTCTGCCTGGGACAATCCTGGCTTGCTTGGGATTCCTAGTTTAGCCTCATGTCTCAGCATTTTTATTAACATCACCCCCTTTCACTCAAGGGTCAATGACAATGCATTCCATGGCAGTTTAGCAGGGCTAGCTAGGGCTCGATAAGGGCCCAGCATTGTCAAAGCTATCCTATTTGACACAGAAGAGCTACTGGGTATATCCTAATATAAAATCCAGATTCCAGCCAGCCTTCTTGACATGAGGATGGTCTGCAATTTAAATTCTTTCCGAACCATCTTTGATTCCTTCACTGAATGAATACGGAATAGCTGAGCGTCCATCTAGGAGGGCACTGTAGTTTCCACGCAGGCAGTGAGCAGACAGGCTCAGTCCTCTCTCCAAGAGAACTTCATGTGCACAGCTCAGATCACTGACTAATGGGGAACTGAGCGAAGCAGAAGATGGGTCCAGTGACTGGTCTTACTGAAAGCTGGGGATGCTCTTCCAAATATTTTATCTTTCTTCAACCAAATAATGTTGTATAGCACTCTTTTAGAAGTTTTTCACTGTCCAATGCATGGGCAATTCTGTGATTCATACGAGAAATATACATACTGTATTTATTTATATGAGAGACAGCAGGGCAGAGATGGGCAGAGACAGAGGGAGAGACAGACAATCCCAAGTAGGTCCCACACTGTCAGCACAGAGCCTGATGTGGGGCTCAAACTCATGAACCATGAGATCATGATGAGCCAAAATCAAAAGTTGGATGCTTAACTGACTGAGCCACCCAGTGCTCCAACAATGTAAAAGATGTAGTACCTGCTTCAGAGAACTTAGAGTTAAAAGTATGAAGTACGTAAATAAAATTAAGCTATGATGTAGGTCCACACTCTCCAACGTCTTTCTTGACGGAATTTTTCAACTTTGCAATACCAAGTTTCGTATGTCAGCGTGTATTATCTGTCTTGTGAGTGAACTCAAAGGGAAAAAAAGATTTCGTTTCATGTATTTACTCCACAGCCAATTCTTCAGAAATGTTAAACATGTTATAGTAGTGAAAGATAAACTTTCTAGTAGTGCTTCTTTTAATTACCAGAACCGCAAGTCGATATTCTTTTCCTTTTATTTTTAAAAAAAGAACATTTTGAATAGAGTATTTCTCTTCCTTAGCCGAAACAAACACAAAAAATAGCAAACAAGTATTATATTGTTTTATATTTGGAGTCCAAGGACATTATTATCTTCTACTATTTAAGGAAGTAGAGTGTTCAATTCCTGTGACTGATAATTTAACCAAAAAAATCTAAACAAAGATTTTAGTATAGCCCTAAACTTAATTCTCTTTACTACTTATAATCATTCTTTTGTGAAGAATGGGATTTAAAGTCGGATATCTTAGAACTGAATCTCTACTAAATAATATTAATATAGTAAGTATAATTATATACTAATTAGTATAAGTAGCTGGGCAGCTTGCTATAAATACTACTATATTGAGCTATTCTTTATTTATATGAACCTCAGTTTTTCATCTGTATAATGACAATATCAATATCAGTTACCTCAATAGATTAATATGAGGCTCAAATAAATATAAGATGTGTATTTTTAAGCTATACATACGCTTTATAAATATAAGGTGATATTTTTATTTTTATTTTTTTTAAGACAGAGGGAGACAGAGCACGAGTGGGGGAGGCCCAGAGAGGGAGACACAGAATCTGAAACAGGCTCCAGGCTCTGAGCTGTCAACACAGAGCCCCATGCGGGGCTCGAACTCACGGACTGTGAGATCATGACCTGAGCAGAAGTCGGATGCTTAACCAACTGAGCCACCCAGGTGCCCCTATTTTTATTGTTAAAAGGATTTTCACCAAGTTAGTCTCATCCTCAACTTGGTTGATTTCTTTGTACAGCACATTCCTACCAGTTGAGGTGGTCTGCCACCAGGTTGTGTTCGGAGAAATAACATTTTAAGGCCAAGCAGGATCTTTGCAGTTGAATATTTTACATGGCTAAGAACCACTTCTTTCCCAGAACTGATAGAGAATACAAACCAAGGTGCTATTCTGCCTTAAGTGTGATTCTAAATGTAATTCTTGACTATCTTTCTTAAGGCATGAGTAGCAGTTTCTTCACTGACAGGGTTTATTTTTTATGGAGTCATTTCACAAAATGGTGGGGGGAGGTGTTAATGCTTCAGTGGTTCCCAATACCTTCAGAGTTCAGAATGAAATTTCGTAACTTGGCTAATAAAGCCTTCTGTGTCTTGAGCCTCGCCTGTCACCACTCCCTGCCTGAGACTGCACACTCCAGGCATACTCAATCACCAGGCACTTTCCTTCCATTCCTCCACATGTGCTGTGCTTTTCTCTCAGGTTTGCCTTGCTTTTTTCCTCTGCTGCTCTTTTGCTCCCCTGATCTGGCTAGCTCTACTCATCAGTCAAATACCAGCTTCTTCCAGGACACAGATTCTTCTGTGGACACCCCACTAGCCCATACTGGGTTGGGTAACCCAACATTATCACCGCAGCCTGTGCACCTGCTTCATGGCACTTGTTATGCTCTATCATAACGGCTAGCTTTCTAGTTGGTCTCCTACATCACACTGTAGACTGTAAGCTTCCAAAAGCAAGACAGCGGGATTTATTTACTGAAATGAGCCCAGCTCAGTACCCTGCAAAGACCAACTTCTTCATAAATATTTGTTGAGCAGATGAGTGAATATATGAAGTCCAAAAAAACCCCTGTATTACCTGGTACCTAGAAAAATAAGGGCAAGCAAAATCAGAATACCTTTAAGAACAGCTTCTACATCTTAAGGGCTTACTCTTAACTAAGAAATGAGTAAAATGGAATCATCTATGCCATTTCCTTACTACATCTTCCCAGAAATTCTGGAAGACTTGAATTGGGGTGCTCTTAGGCAGCTGCTCCATGACTCATCCCTCATAGGTAAGTGTATGAGGGTATGTAATAACAAATGTTTATAGGCTGTTAAGTTGGAGCAACCACCACCTATAGTAGGAGGAGATGAAAGGCATGTTATGGGAAAGACAATAAAAGCTGAACTCTGAGTGTGTGTTTAAAGCTTTGGGGGTATATATAAAAGCATGACACATTTAACTATTTTATTGGTTTGAAAAAAGTTTTAATGTAAGTATCTTAGGCAATAGCTATATCTAAAAAAAAATCTGATAAAATTAGCAAACTAAACCCCAAGCCCCAAATGTTGGTCTCCATTATGTAGTTTTGCAAATTTTTCATACAGATTGTGGTTTGTCCTTTTACTTTAAAATTTACCACCTTTAGGGGCGCCTGGGTGGCTCAGTCGGTTAAGCGGCCAACTTCAGCTCAGGTCATGATCTCGCGTGGTCCGTGAGTTCAAGCCCCACGTCGGGCTCTGTGCTGACAGCTCAGAGTCTGGAGCCTGTTTCAGATTCTGTGTCTCCCTCTCTCTGACCCTCCCCCATTCATGCTCTGTCTCTCTCTGTCTCAAAAATAAATAAATGTTAAAAAAAAATTTTTTTAAATTTACCACCTTTATAAAAGAATGCACATTTTACATTATTCTTTTTTTTAATGTTTGAGTGAGAGAGAGAGAGAGAGAGAGAGACAGACAGACAGTGTGAATGGGGGAAGGGCAGAGAGAGAAGGAGACACAGAATGTGAAGCAGGCTCCAGGCTCTGAGCTGTCAGCACAGAGCCCAACGTCGGGCTCAAACTCCTGAGCCATGAGATCATGACCTGAGCCAAGTTCGGATGCCTAACCGCTTAACGGACTGAGCCACCCAGGTGCCCCTTTACAACATTATTTTAACCAAGGTTGTAATTTTTATAAGAAAAATGTAGTATTTATAAGACAAAGAAACAAAATTGCATATTTGAAAAAAAATAATCTTAAAATATAAGGAAACATTCTATATTTGTACGAGGAAATGTCTGTATGGTTAACGGTGAATCTGTGTATTCCCCCAAATGGCAAAGGATGACGTGATCCTTTATATGATTTGTCAATAGTTATAAAGTCTGGACACAGAAACAGCAGGCCATTTCTTTCATATATGTTCTAAAGGGTACAACAGTTTTCTCTACCCTTGCTTACATTTTTCTCTAAAGAATTATGGACTGTTATCTCTGTAGTTTACATATTAATTTCCCTTTTCTACATTTTTTATGCATATGTGTGAAATTAATAGGATTGAAATATTGGTAGTTGGATCTTCTTCATTTTATTAAATCTTTAATATACAAAGTTGAAGTCGGTGGCATACTGAGCATTTGGGTTTCTTAATGGTTACTACATTTTAGGAAAGGGGCAGCCTCTCGGTGCTAAAGCTGATTGACTGCCTGTGATACTGTGATTTATAATAAGAAATATAGATTTGGTCTTCCATCTAGTTTGTGACACAAATCTCCGAAAGCCCTTGGCATTTCCTCTAGTGAGGAGAGCAATAAAGGTGTCTTTTGTTGTGTTCATGAGGCGACTTTTAGAAAGTACCTAAGGATAGGGACCAGCTGCCAGTGGAGCCAACCCTGTGATTAGACATTTGGAACTTTGAGTCCTACCTCTGGCCTCTAGGGAGAGGAGAGGGGCTGGAAGTTGATTTAATCTCTGGCAGACAGTGATTTAATCAGTCATGCCTATGTAATGAAGCTTCCATAGAAACTCAAAAGGATTAGGTTTAGAGAGTTTCCAGGTTGGGAACACATGGAGATTTGGGGAGAATGGAGAGCCTGGGGAGAGCATGGAGGCTCTGTGCCCTTACCTCTGCCTTGCCCAGTGCATGCCTTCTGTCTGGCTGTTCCTGTTATATCCTTTTATAATAAACCAGTCATCTAGTAAGTAAAATGTTTCTCTGAGTTCTGTGAGCTGCTCTAGCAGATTAACTGAACCCAGGAAGGGGTCTTTTTTTTTTTTTTTTTAAAGTAGGCTTCACCCCCAGGGTGGAGCCCAGTACAGAAACCAATGTGGGGCTTGAACTCACAGCCCTAAGATTAGGTCCTGAGCTGGGATCAGGAGTTGGATGCTCAACTGACTGAGCCACCCAGATGTCCCCCGAGGAGGGGGTCTTGGGGACCTCTGATTTATAGCCAGTCACTCATGAGTATAGGTAACAACCTGGGCTTATGACCACTATCGGAACTGGGGTGGTGGGGAGCAGTCCTGTAGGACTGAAACTTTAGCTTATAGAATCTAATGTTATCTCCAGGAGATAGTGCTAGAATTGAGTTCAGTGGCAGGGCACCCAGCTGGTGTCCTGAGAATTGCTTGTTGGTGATATGGGGAACCTCCATCCCCACACACAAACATTGGAATCTGGACTCAGAACACCATTATCTGCCAAAGTGACAAAAAGTACGTATCCTTTTTTTTTTTTTTAATTTTTTAAAAACATTTATTTATTTTTGAGACAGAGACAGAGCATGAGCAGGGGAGGGGCAGAGAGAGAGGGAGACACAGAATTTGAAACAGGACCAGGCTCTGAGCTGTCAGCACAGAGCCCGACTCACAGGGCTCGAACTCACGGACTGTGAGATCATGACCCGAGCCGAAGTCGGACGCTTAACGGACTGAGCCACCCAGGTGCCCCAAAAAGTATGTATCCTTAATAAGTTGTATGATAGGCTTGACCTCTGTACAAAAACCTGATAAAATAAGTACTTTTTTTTCCCCAAAATGTTTATTTATTTTTGAGAGAGAGACTATGTGTGTGCACTTGTGCACAAGCTAGAGAGGGGCAGAGAGAGAGAAGGAGACACAGAATCCGAAGCAGGCTCCAGTCTCTGAGCTCTCAGAGCAGAGCTCAACACGGGGCTTGAACTCATGAATTATAGATCATGACCGGAGCCGAAGTCAGATGCTTAACCTACTGAGCCACCCAGGAACCCCCTAAAATAAGTACTGTATTAAAAACATACTCATTTTACGGTGCCTGGCCAGCTCCATTTGTAAAGCATGCAACTCTTGATCTTGGGGTCATTAGTTCAAGCCCCACATTGGGCGTAGAGTTTACTTAAAAATAAAAATAATAATAACAATAATATTATAAAAACATATTTATTATAGTAGCAAATCAGACAAAGTTCGTGGGATTCCCAGAAATATAAGATGCAAAATACAAGAGTCCTATAAATAGAAGATGCAAAAATGAGCACACAAAAAAGGAAAGGTATGGGCAGCTAAAGTGTCTGACTCTTGATGTTGGCCCAGGTCATGATCTCATGATTGGTTGTGGGATTGAGCCTGGTGTGGAGCCTCCTTGAAAATCTCTCTCTCCCTCTGCCCCTCTCCCACTCATGTGTATGTGCGCTCTCTCTCTCTCTCTCTCTTTCTCTCTCAAAAAAAAAAAAAAAAGAAGGAAAGGTAATTTCTATCTCTTGCTCTTCTGAATGTGCCAGGCACATATTAGGGGCTTTGAAAACATTGTTGTCCAAACCTCTCAACAATCCTATGAAGTAGGTATTATCGTTCTGTATCCCACGAGCCTTTCTTCAGAGAGGTTCAGTAACTTTCTCAAAGCTGTGTAAGGTGGGTCATTTACACATACTGAAGTCACAAGAAAGGCATGGGACATCTGGGATGACCCCCTCTCCCTCCTCCTCCCCACCCTGCAATCTAGTCCACCACAAGGGTGGGTAGTTTAACCTCCGAAATATCTCTTGAACCTTGGACTTCTCTCCAAATCCACTGAGCGCTGGTCAGTCACCGTGACCTCACACCTTCACCGAGGCAACAATCTCTGTATCAGCTCGCCTCTGCTCTCTTCCCCCCTCTCCTGCGATAATTCTCTGTGACAGAAGCTGCCACTTCACTGCTTACAACCCTTTAATGTTTACTCCTCTTCTAAGATAAAGGCCCCAATCCTAAAATGTCTCATAGGCCTCTGCAAGACCTGGATGCTACCCACTTTTCCAAGCTCTTTGCCGCCACCCCGCTTGCATTTTCCACATCCAGCTACGCTAGCCTAATTTCAAGTTCGCCACCTCAAGGGCTTGGCATATTCATTTTTCCAATCATTCCATGACTGTGTATTGCACAGGTAGGATGGCCAGGCAGGCTTCTAAGAGCTCCCTCACATGTGGCTCTCTCTGCCTGGAGAACGACGCAGAATTTCCCTTGAGACTGGCACCACTTACTCAGCCTTCTGACCTCACTTCCTCAGGAATCCCCCCAATTCCATGCTTTTCTTCTGTTTATGCTTTCATAGCACCCAACACTGTTCTCTTGTAGAACTTATCATAGTTTTTAGCACTTTTGTGTGATTATTTTGTTAAAATCTGCCTCCCACAGGAGAAGTAGCCTCTGTGATATTTTATGTGCTCTGTTTGGGACTGATCCTGTTTCGTCCTCCATTGTACTCTTAGAACCTGATATGGTGACTGACTTATGAAATACTTTTGCATAAATAAGTGATAAGAAAGACCATCTGTTGAAATCTTTGCAGAAATAATCTAAAATATGATTTGTGAATATACTACCAATGAAGGTAATAACAAAACTCAAATTTATGGGAAATTCCAGAGAGACTTCTAACTAAAGACACATTGATTTACAATGTAATAGTTAAAATAAATGTAACAATTTGTTGTGTAAAGATAAAACACTCAGGAAACTAATGACAAATGATCACTTAGGTAGCCAGTGTCAAGAATCTGTCAGAGATTCTTTACCACTAACCACTGACCCAGATGTTTTATTTCTTGCTGTCTTCTTCCATTTTTAAATTTAGAAATTTACCAGTCCCCCGCCCAAAGTAGAGATAAAGGTGCTTTATCAGATGACTTAAGCTTCTTTTTTTTTTAATTTAAAAAAAAAAATTTTTTTTAACACTTATTTTTTTTTGAGACAGACAGAGACAGAGCATGAACACGGGAGGGGCAGAGAGAGAGGGAGACACAGAATCTGAAACAGGCTCCAGGCTCTGAGTGGTCAGCACAGGCCCGACACAGGGCTCGAACTCACGGACCATGAGATCATGACCTGAGCCGAAGTCGGCCGCTTAACCGACTGAGCCACCCAGGCCTTAAGCTTCTTAAAAATATTCCTTTTGAGGATTTTTTTCTCCTGTTTAATTTTATAGTCTCTAAAAAGATTCTTTTAAAAAATCATTTTAAAAAAGATTTTATTTTTTAAAGTAACATCTAGGGGTGCCTGGGTGGCTCAGTCGATTAAGCGTCTGACTTTGGCTTAGGTCATGATCTCGTGGTTTATGGGTTCGAGCCCTGCGTCGGGCTCTGTGCTGGAACCTACTTCGGATTCTGTGTCTCCCTCTCTCTCTGCCCCTCCCCTGTTCATGCTCTGTCTCTCAAAAATAAATAAATGTTAAAAAATTAAAAAAAAAAATTAAGTAATCTCTATACCCAATGTCGGGCTTGAACTTACAACCTTGATCAGGAATTAAATGCTCTACTGACTGAGCTGCCAGGTGCCCCTGGGTCATCTGCAGTTTCAACTTCTGACCACCCAACCCACTCCAAAATCAGGGAGGTAGCAGAGGTTGTGAAAAGTATATAGATCTCTATCTGGTAGTCTTGGACTCCAGTCTCAGCTCTGTCACTAAATACTTCTGAAAACCCAGGGTCCCAGTTTCTCACTTGCAAAATCAAGATGTGCTGGAGACTGGATTATATGAGTCTTTTTAGAATTAAAGTTTGATTTTTTAAATAGTTGCAGAATATAATATACACAGTTGCATGCATTTTGTCTCCTCTTGGGGTTTATTACAAAGAAGGTTAAATTTATGAATTTACTTTCTGTGGACAACTGGTCCATTTCCCCAGCCACACACAAATCTCATTGTAAATTAATACCTCATGAACACTTGAGTAGTGAATCAGCTTTCTGGAGCCTTGTCAAATTCAAGTTTTTTTGTTTGTTTTATTTTGTTTTGTTTTGTTTTCAAGAACTTGTTTATTTAATTGCAATTACAAGAAATTCAAGTTTTTGAGGCTGTAAACTTAAGAATCAAACTTTGATCTACGGTGTCTACAAAGATAAAGGCAGCATCTAAAATACCCTTGAAAGAAAACCACCACCACCACATCCTATACAGCATTAAAATACTGGTGAATCCAGTCACGATACGTGATTACAGAATTCGTAGGAAAGGAAGAAGTGTACCTTCTTTCCAAATTGCTTTCTAAGTTAGTCTGGGTCATGGCTGCATGACTGAGAATGGTAGTAGAGAAATTTAATAAATAGATCTCTAATAGTGATTTTTGCTTTTCTTGCTACATAACAATTATATGTGGTAGAGAAGAAAGAGTGCCCCTAGTAAATGTCAACCATACTTTTTTATAAAAAAAGGAAATGAATTTCAGAGTTAGTTCTAGCCCATAAGTACAACAGCAAAACGTTCTATATATATCTGTCTAAATCATTTTGATCTTAAAACACCCACAACAGTCTGCATCAACTTCTTAGTCCAGAGAAAATTAAATATTTGAAATCCAGGCTCTTTCTATTTTAGGGTGATTACTGCTTTTTCTCATCTATACTATAGCTTTTGGGTTTAATTATAGGAGTCTTGTTTTATTTTTCCAACATTAAAGAATCTTTGCCTCCCTGTTTTTATAATAATCCTCTAGGAACTTAAAGGGACATTTATTTCCCAGTGAATACTGTCCTTTCAGATTTGCCTTGGAATGAACAATGGTGATGGTTCAAATGATAAGTACTGGGAACCAGGGATAGAAAATTCTGGAATTAGTGTGGCCATTATCAGTTTACTGCAAATACAGCAGAATGGACCTTCATGTCTTTACTATTTTTTAATCAGTGTGTGTGTGGAGGGGGATATTAGTGGTAAAGGGTGATTTAAATTTAGGATACACCAATATAAGTCAACATATTGGAAAGGTACAATAAACCATTCATTGTTCTTAGCATTCATTCAAGTATTTATTCATTCATGGGTTCATTCATTCATTCATTCAACATTTCTGAGAAGCGACATGGAGTTTGAAAAAGAAATAAAACATATACTACCTGTCTTCAAGTGGCTAGCAGGTCAGTGAGAGAAAAACAAAAGTAACAGTATTATGGTATGTAAGTGTCATGATAAGGAAAAAAAGAATTTGTGGGAGATTTGAAGAAATACGTCAAAAAACACTTGGGGCCGAGCAGAGAAGACCCCTTGGCAAGGCTTGACTTCCCAGTGAGTTTTCCCAAGACATACAGGAAGCCAGGCAGCAGGCAGGAGGAAACAGTAGTACATCCAAGAAAGCTTTCAAGAAGACAAGACGTGTCCCTGCTGCAATAACCAACAGAGAAGAACAGTGAAGCTTCTGATATCAGGCTGAATAAAATCTTCATGTAGCACTTTATTTTCAGTGTACAACTAAAGGGAATCACAGATGTTTACTTAAATGGTCCATATGGTTCCCAATGAGGACATTACAAACCCAAAATGAATCCTGTTGCTTGTTCAAAATTATAATACTGAGAAGAGTGATTAGATTTTAAACTATATTGTAGAGTGTTGCCTGAGGGGGCATGAGGAATGTGAAGAACCGTAAAGCTAGTATACTTGTAATGAGTTCAAGAATCAGAGTGACTTCATTTTAAAAAGGGTTAACAAAGTCGTTGAGGTTGTGAATCAACAGCATGACAGTCTGTTGATTTTGAAAGCAACCCAGATTTGTATGAGGAAAACAGAGAGGACTTAAAGTGGTTCAGGCTAAGTCCTGGTGTCACCCACGAAGTTAGCTTCCTAATTTCTTATCCCAGATTATAGCTGTCAATAAGATCTTGCTTTTGCTGTGTCTACTGTGTGGTTACATGGACTATTTATCCAGCTGAAGAGATATTTTTCTATGACATGCACTCTTTGGTAGTTCCTTTGGTAATAACCCAAATCTCTGATAAGATAACTATTAGTTAACAAACATGAACTCTCAAATGCTTTATAGGCCTTGAGTAAATTCAAAGGATAATAACAGATAGCCCCAACTGGTGATAGCATTCCTTACTAGTGATGACTAGGTCATCTCTCACCTGAGGGAGTTTATTCCAAGAAAGTCAAAACACAGCACCCACAGGAAAGCACAAAGGTGTCCTTTGTGCAGGTTATGGGAAAGTCCGATGAGGTGATCCTGTGTACTACCTGGTTACTGTAATTCTGGAAACCAGTGACTATGATCTCCAAGATGGATACCTACTGTTCCGCAAGGCTGGATGCCTGCCTTTGGATGTCAGAAAATCAAAAACTTTATGAGTATGTCACTTGTTGGCATTCAAAAGCCAGGCATTTCTCCTGTTGCTTCCACACACCCTCCCTCCAGAAGTGGCCCATAAATGACAGAGCCAAGTCACAGAACAAATCCTGTTTCTAGTTCAATGCTGCAAACATAGATTAAGTCATATCTTGGAATTCCTCCATCAAGAAAATTTACAAGAAGCAAAGCAACTTTTCAAAGCATAGCAAAATAAACATTTACTCCATGACTTACTGAACTTGGCACGCGGAAAATATGCACTTCCAGTAAAGTTAGTGAGTTAACTAAGGCACCGACTTCACCTTCCTGGCTGCTTAAGGCCACAGACCGCTCTGGGAGGCTAATCTTACTTGTGTTCCTAATCCCACCACTAAATCTATTATTTGAGGCAAAGCATGTAACCTTCAGCTACTCCAGCTCTTTGTCAATAGGACAATGCTGCTGGCTATCAGCACATTTACTGGGATAAATGCTTGATAATTAAACATGTTCTTTTAATATAAACACTGTTTTGATGGTACACACTGGAAAACTATGAAGCATGTAAATAATTTGAAAATGTCAGTTTGGGATGAGGTGCTAAAAATTGTGAGTCATTTCAAGAGATTTTCCTAAATTGAGGAGATTTGTGGGAGGGGAATGCAGGCATTGGAAATTTCAAATAAGAGATTTAACTCAACAAGAATTTACTGAGGACATTGTGCCAGCCCTGTAATTAAGCTTTCCGGGCAGTACAAAAGAAACAGGAGAGTGGGTCTTCAGGGAAATGGTTGGGGAACAGCCCCAGGTGGCGGAGGGTGTTCCAAATGAGTGGAAATATAGGATACAATGCGGGGGCTGGCATCAGAAGAGATTATGGTAAACTAGTGAGGCCCAGAAGTTTTCACCGAAGTGCTACAATTAAAGCTGGATCCTTAAGAAAGGTAAGATCTGGAAAAATTTTAAAAAGGGTAACAGAATTACACATGAACGTAATGGCATGGTCTAAGGCAAGAAGATGGGAATGCAATAAAATACCTCTGTATCGTGTATGACTATCATCACATATTTGTTCATTCCAGCCAATATGCCCTAGCAATAGTACTTTCCATGCTTTGTTGATCTGGTTACCATGAAAAGCTCTAGCACAAAATGCATCTATTCAAAATAAATTTGGAGAATTATTTAAAGCCATGCAACTTTTCTCTGCCTCTCTTTTTTCCTTTTTTTTAAATAGTAAAACTACCCTGTACTGAGCGTTTGCTTATGTGCCAAGCACCGGGGCTGAGCACTTTACGTGTGTTATTTCATTTACTGGGACTTAGGCATGGCACCATACCTAGAATTTATGCATGTCTGATTCCAGGTCCTTACCTCTGTGCTGTCATTTACACAGACTAATGTTGCCTGATTCTCTCTGGGCAATCTTTTTGGGATTTCCAGTGCATTCTTATGGGTCAGATTATTCACTCTAGTAATTTTGCAAAGTGATGTTTCAGATTACAGCTTTCCCTGTATCTTCTAACTGCACTACAAGTCCTTTCAGAGAAGTATCATTTGGGCAAACTGTATTATGTGACCTACTCAAAGTGAATGATATTTGCTTCTATTTATTTTTTAAAAAGTTTTTAACTTGTTTATTTTGAGAGAGAGAGACAGAGAGAAAGCAGGGGAGAGGCAGAGAGAGAGGGAGAGAGAGAATCCCAAGCAGGCTCTGTGCTTATAGTGGGCAGCCCAACGCAGGGCTGGTGGTGGGGCTCAATCTCACGAACCGTGAGATCACAACCCGAGCAGAAATCAAGAGTCAGAAGCTTAGCCAACTGAGCCACTCAGGCGTCTCAAGAGACCAGTGTTTACACATAATGTCAGCAGCAAGCACACAGTTTAAAGGATTATCTCAACACATCTAGGGAGCATCAGGTCCTCTTTTTGCAAATTCAGGGGAGGTAGGACCTGAGAACTGAGGATACCTGAAAAGGGAAGCAGAGCAAAAAGTAGCGAGTGACTTCCCTTCGTGCACTCCGTTGCTTTTATTCTAGATAGTCTTGTTGAGCTGGACTCTGATGTCTGCACTGCCCCCTGACAAAGCTGCTGAAACCCCAAGTCTCGGGGGGACCACCTCCTGCTCGCCCTCCTCCGTCTCTCCCAAACACAGACTGTACTGTTCTACAGACTTTCAAACTTCACATGTGAAGTGATAGTTCGTTTAATATTAAATTATTAACATAGAGCTTTAGAAATTAATTATAAAAACACAGAGACTCATATTTAAGAGAGCATTACGGAAAACCTCAGAGTCACATGTTTTCAGGCAATTTTCTGAACTAAGCCAACCAATCTGAAGTTTTCTTTCTGTCTCTGTAATGAAAATGCTGAAGTCTGTCATGGACAGATTTTTTTATTTTACTTTTATTTTTTTTAAATTTATTTATCTTTGAGAGAGAGAGCATGCAAATGAGGGAGGGGCGGAGAGAGAGGGAGAGAGAATCTCAAGCAGGCTCCACGCTTAGTGTCAAGCCTGACCTGAGCCCAACCTGAGCCGAAACCAAGAGTGGGACGCTTAACCAACGGAGCCACCCAGACACCCCATGGACAGAGTTTTTTTTAAAGAAGACTACATTTTGCTGTGATTGTTGTGTCCTACTTGTCATCACTGCAGTCCTCCATTATGTGAACTTTGGGGGTCTGCACTAGGGTTGGGGTTTTTTCTGCAGGCGTGTTAAAGTCACCACTGCAACCCTCAATGCCCAAATTGAGTATTTGCATCCTAGCTTAAGCAGTTAAGTTTTAACTTCCTTTTGATGCAGCATTACTAGGTGGGCCTGAAGTGAAAATGTGACCTTACATAATGAACCTAATATTAACCACACTTAACTGGGAGAGAAAAACTAGACAGACATTTTTAAAAATTAATTTTGTGGTGCTTTTGATAGATGAGTTCAAAATATACCAGAAACTGAATGCAACAGGAAATTTTAGGATAAAAAGCCAAAAAATAGGGCAAAAAAAGCTAGTTGAATAGATATTCACTTGGTGAAATTAATAGTGTAATGGACGTCACTGGTGGCTACTCAGAAATAATAAAAACAAAGTCTATTCAGGAAAAAAAAATTAATAAATATGTGAGTCAGACAAGGAAGTAAAAGCAATGGAAAATGGACTCTCAGGCCTTCCTTTGTTTCCTTCTAAATGTGCTTATCACTCGCCTCCTCAAAATGCTTCAGGACCAGCTATTTATGCAACCCACCTGCCTGCCTGTCCCTCTCCTGAACTTGGCATTTATCACCTTCTAATATGCTACATAATTTCCTTATGTTTATTTGTATTATCTATCTACCCCCCACTAAAATGCAAGTTTCTCAAGGACAAGCACTCTTGTCTGTTTTGGTAGCTGATTTATCCAAAACACATAAAAGAGTTCCTGGGCCAGAGTTAATCAATCAATCAATCAATCAATCAAAGTTAAGCATCTTCTGGTAGTAACTACAGCAAATTCATAGCTCAGGAATGGAGAAGTAATGACAAGTGAATTCAACAAATGAGATTTATAAAACAGGAGGGGTAACATTGGGAAGAATAGTAATCACAAAAAAAATAACTACCATTTGTTGCGTGCTTGTTATGTACTACCATTCTTAAATGCTTTACGTCTAGTGTCTCATACAACAACACTGAGACAGGATATTACTACCATTCTGACTTTGTGGATGAGGAAAGGGAGGTACAAGGATCATAAGTAACATAACATTAGTGAACTGGGAGTGGCTGGGCTAGGATTTTAACCCAAGAAGTGTGGTGAAGAGTTTGTACTTCCTAATCACATGCAAGCACAAATCATCCTGGAAAATGGATTACTAAGGCAAATGGGTTTTATCACGTTTACTTGCTCTCCAGGAGAAAGAGAAATGGGAGTGAATCTGAAAGCCCCCCCTTTTTTAACTTCATTTTTTTTTATTGGGATGCCTGGCTGGCTCAGTGATTAAGTGTCTGACTCTTGATTTTGGCTCAGGTCATGATCTCACGGTTCGTGGGTTTGGGCCCCACATCAGGCTCTGCACTGACAGGGCAGAGCCTGCTTGGGATCCTCTCTCTCCCTGTCTCTCTCTCTGCCTCTCCCATGCTCTCTCTCAAAAAATTAATTAATTAATTAAAAAAAATTATTATTGAAGTAGAGTTGGCATGTAATGTTATATTAATTTCAGGTGTACAACCTAGTGATTCAACAATCCTATACAATATGCAATCAAAGGAAACCATCTAAAAAATAAAGAGGCCATCTACTGAATGGAAGTCTCTTTTAAAGTTATTTTTGAGTAAAGGGGCAGAGAGAGAGGGAGACAGACGATCCAAACTGTGCTCTAACCTGAGAGCAGTGAGCCCCATGCGGGGCTCAAACTCACAAACCTTGAGATCATGACCTGAGCCGAAGTCGGATGCTTAACTGTCTGAGCCACCCAGGTGCCCCAGGAGTCCCTTTCAAAAATGTCAATATTGGGGCACCTGGGTGGCTCAGTCGGTTAAGCATCTGACTTTGGCTCAGGTCATGATCTCACTGTTTTGTGAGTTCAAGCCCCGTGTTGGGCTCTGTGCTGACAGCTCGGAGCCTGCTCGGGATTCTCTCTCTCTCTCTCTCTCTCTCTCTCTCCCCCACTCGTGCTGTCTCTGTCTCTCTCAGGAAAAGTAAATAAACTTAAAAAAAAAAAAAAGTGCCAATATCATGGCAAGAAGCACACCTGAAACTGGCACCGTGGGACTGTCAGCAGGGGATTAATGGACAGTGAGCCAAGTTCAGCAAAAGAGCACAAATTGGGGTAGTGGGCAGGGGACATGAGAAGGAAAAAGACATGGGGAGCAGAGTGGGGAGCTACAAAAGATGAACTTTTATGTTAACTCTACTGGAATTAAAAAAGAGGAGCTTTGGCATATTCTATTTTGAACATGTCACCAGCATGTGTTCTGTCAGTGACAGCAAAACATTTCCTGACCTGCATGTTGCCAGACTACTCTCAGCCTTTGCAACAAGATTAGAAGATGCAATTTGAGTTAAATACTATCGTTTAATTATTTTTACTCTTTTTTTTCCCCCAAAAGGGGTATGAGGTAGTAGTGTATCGTAAACAGAGCAAATGGTCCTAATAAATAACAATGGTTATTTGGAAATAACCTAGAACAAAGGGTACTTTCTCCTTTTCTAACCGTGTGTGTGCAGTTGTTCATCACTGGTCATAAAAAGGAGATGACTTCTCTGAGAAGCAAGTCCCTGGTTACCATTAGTAAATGTCACTATGAAACGTATTTACCAAAAGAATTTTATTTCCCCAACTATATTCTGTTCAAGAACATCAAAGGGCAGAAAGCATAAGGAAAAAATTATGACACCCCATCCATGCAACATAATATATATCCCACATATACGTATACACAGAGTAATTATAAATAACTTTTGCTGTTTAGCTTGTTTGCCCCTTTTTGTTTTTCACTGAAAGGCCCAGAAAGAAGAGGAAAGTAACACAAAGTCATTAACTTTATTGCAATCTAGTCTTTCTTGTTTCAGAGCCACCAAAACATTTTTAGATTTAATTTTACTGGTAAATAAAACACTTCTAAAGTTCAATAACAAGTTAACAGTCCAAGTTTGGTTTTTTTTCCCCTTTCTCCTTAAGCCATATTGACCTTTATAGAAGCAAAAGAACAACATTTGACATTTCGCGGAAAATAAAGACACATAATTTAGTAATTTTTAACCAATCACCACACGTTACAGCTTTAGAGTTGCTCAACTCTTTCCAGACACAAATGTCTCACAAGTATGCTTCATATTCTTTTAAAATCACAAGTAAATAAACAAAATTTTAATTAGATGAGCCTGTATCACATATTTGGCTGACGTCATGCTCTCCTCTCTGGGAAAAAAAAAAAAATCCATTAAAAAAAGAAAGAAAGAAACACAAGACCCAGATGACACTGGGCACGAAAGACTTGCTTTTGTCTTAAATCTTGTGCTTCATTTCTTTCTTTTTAAAAAAAGTTTTTAAAAAATGTTTATTTATTTTTGAAAGAGAAACGGAGTGCAAGAGAAACAGAGTCGGGGAATGACAGAAGGAGAGGGAGACACAGAATCTAAAGCAGCCTCCAGGCTCTGAGCTGTCAGCATGGAGCCCAACACGGGGCTTGAACTCAACAAACTGCAAGATCATGACTTGAGTGAAGTCAGATGCTTAACCAACTAAGCCACCCAGGCGCCCCTAGTGCTGCATTTCTGAACTACAGCTTGATCAAGCCTGAATTGCAGGTCCTGACATGGTGGACAGACTTCTGGCCCAACTCTCACACCATGAGAAAGAAACACACCCATGAGCTTGGGGTCTGACATTTCTTTTGACTTGCCCCATGTTTTTATCTGCTTACGTAGCCTGTTCCTCCACTTGGAATAAAAATAGTCTGTTGCCATAGCTAAAGTATGGAAAGAGTCCAAATGTCCCTTGATGGATGAATGGATAAAGAAGATGTGGTATGTGTATATATGTGGTATGTATATATATATGTGTATATATATTTATATATGCACAATGGAATATTACTCGGCAATCAAAACAAATGAAATCTTGCCATTTGCAACTACGTGGATGGAACTAGAAGGTATTATGTTAAGCAACATTAGTCAGAGAGAGAAAGTCATATGACTTCACTCATATGAGGAATTTAAGATACAAAACAGATGAACATAAGGGAAGGGAAGCAAAAATAACATACAAGCAGGGAGGGGGACAAAACATAAGAGACTCAAATACGGAGAACAGAGGATTACTGGACAGTTGTGGGAGGGGGGATGAGCTAACTGGGGTAAGGGACATTAAGGAATCTACTCCTGAAATCATTGTTGCACTATATGCTAACTTGGATGTAAATTTAAAAAATAAATAAATTATTAAAAAAATAAAATAAATAAAAATGCACTTTCAGCCCACCAAAAAAAAGAAAAAAAAAAAAAAAGAAAAAAGAAAGTCTGTTGCCTCCATCCCAGCCATTGGCACTGCTCCTATTTTTGGTCAAGATGTCCAACAGCCTGGTGGATGGATGCACATGTTCAAGGAGCAAGTTCGGAAGGGACCCAGAGCATTCCCATGGTCTTGTTCTTCAGCTCTTCTACTTCTACTTTTGATGGCTTGTTCTTACAGATGAGGAGCAGGAATGAATGGCTCTGCACCCTCCTTTCTACGTTTCCTTTATCTCTTCGGTCTCCCACAGAATCTCATTCCCCTCAGCACGGATGTACCTCAGCTTACCAGGCACAGCTGAGGAGGCTCTCACTCAACTTATGCCCATCATGTGCCTTTTCCCCATTTATCAAAAATAACTGGATCTGTGTCTGCTCTGAGCCACAGATCTGAACAAGGTCTTTGCAGTCATCCAGAACAGGCTCAGAATGGCCAGCATCTCCTTTTTCCCCTCTTGGACCAGCCATGGACTGGAAGGTCACTTGAGGGATGGATCATCCTGAGGCCACCCTGGAAGCTGGGGTTTGTTCCAGATTATGTTCAGAAAAGGGGTCCAAGAATTCTTAAAACAACTCTGATTTTTAAAAATGTTTGGTCTACAAAATTTGTCAAAGACAGAGCTGGAAAAGTCTCTTTTCCCTGATCCACGTGGACTACAAGGGAGGGCTCCAGTTCATTATGATGAAGCCTTCAGTGCGTGCCTACTAGGTGAGCCAGAGGTCCAAAACGGGCAGCTCGAGCACTGCCTGCCAACAGGTTTTGATTGGCCCGCACAGTATTTAAAGGTTGTCTTTAAATAGTTGCCAGTATTAACAAATTAGGAGCTCTCACATAAAAATCTGGTTTCTGGCTTCTCTAGAAAAATCAGAAGATCTGGCTGACGCTCGATCTGCTTCCTGTCTAGCAAATGCTTAAGTGGAGCCAAGTAGCTGCTGACCCATTAGACAAGGCACTCTGGCTCTTGACCACAGGCCCTGCCTGGTCTGCTTTCGGCCTTCTATAGACATGGCCTGTGCACCTACTGGTGTAAGCATGCTAAGTACCTAAGGAGAGGCTGGTAGAGGCAGTATGTTCTTTTCGGCAGATGTTTGGCAGGATTTGGCTCACGCTCTTCTCTCACCTTTTTCTATCCCCTTTCTCCTCTGATCTGAACTGTCCTTATGCCGCTTAGACACTTCAGGAGGCCAAGCAAAGGCAAAATGCCACCGCTCTCTGATGTCCTTGCGTCTGGGACTTCAATTGTTGCTCTGGCTGGAAAAGGCTTGTTAGTGACGAAGATATATAACTCACATTAATTGAGCCAACTCTGTGTCAATAAAAAGATACAGTCATGCCAAGGCAGAGAGTTCTGAGGGCCAAAGAAGAAGTGAATGTGCATGATTTTCTTTTTTTGCTTTATAGCTGTAGATGAGCTTATATGTACTTAAGTAGCATTACAATAATAAAACCAACACTGGGGATCTGTAAGAATTTTTCTCAGTCCTGCCTTACAGAATCTTCCTCGGTTTGTACCATGTGCCTGACACTTGGTCTGCTCACTGGGGAGGCTTGTCCTTGACTCTGTTCTTGCCTAATGGCTGTTACTGGTGGATTTTCTTTCATTTCTTAATGTGGGCCCAAAATTGGGCTGCAAAGTTGATAAATAGAAGGGTGATGTCTGAAGTCAAGTAACAAGAGCTCTAAAACACTTCTTTGTTTCAATCTGCAACTATGGAGATTACGCCCAGCCTCCGTATTTCAGGACGGTTGCCAGCTCTCTGCTTATAAAATAGCAGAGGCTAGCTCTTGGTGACCCGCAGCGGGAAAATCGCTGCGGGGCCAGGTGCTAACTTGGTAACACAGAGGCAAAAGACAACTCAGGGAGATTTTCAAAGCGTGTCAGGGCCTCCAGCGGCAAGGCGCCTGTGGACTGCCCAGCAGTGGTGCGGCTACATTTCAGTCTTTTTCACAGCTCTGAAAACACACGCGGCCAAGTCCTGGCTGACTTCAGGGAGCCAGTTGCCCATCTAGGATTCCTCCCAGCACCTGCCATTATTAACTGCTACTAGGAATGTGCACTGCTTTCCGAAATGGCACAAAGCTGGATGTTTTATTTCTTTTCACCAGTTCTGAAGTGGGAAATTCACCGTGTCTCCTAGAACAAAACAACAAAAAGCCCCTGCTGAACACTATTAGGTGGATTTTTGGGGGTTTTGTTTGTTTTTTTTCAGTGCAGAGCGGGGTCCTCGGGTGTGGAAGGCTTGCTCTCTCAGGGGATAAGCCATACATAGTAATCGTTAGGATTACTGACAGAGTCCCGAATCTGTGAGAATGATCAAGACAGATAAAAAAGGAGAACAACGGGGTACAATAGAAAACAGATGTTGAAAGGGAGGGAAGGATGACCAGCTATTGCAGCTGATGAAACAGAGATGGTGATGGGAAGGGAAAGAAGAGAAGTGCCAGCGATTTTAGAGGGATGCTAAGTTCAGGGGCTCTCTCCATGTACCTCCTCTAGACTTTAAGGATTAAATCAGCTTCCACTTCAGTGTCTAATGTGCAGCGTCCTAAGCCCCAAGTGCCCCTGATTCAACTCAGGAGGTTCTGAGCGTGGTAAGAGAGGCTATGAGAGGCTATGAGGTGAGACGCATGGGAGATTTATGTCAGGGCCCCTGGTCTCACGAAGATTACACTCTGGATTACAATTTTATTTAGTGCATTTATATATTACTTATTTATGGCAAATGACTTTCATGCTGCTCTGGGCTCCCAATGTCAGCCACTGTCGGTGGGAGGGGCAAGATCGCCCAGGATTAGGTCCTGTGTTTCAGCAAAAGAAACTCCCTGGTGGGTGGCTGTCTTTGAACTTGTCTTTATGGATGGAATGCAAGAGGTCAGGTGTAAAATTTGCTGTGGTTAAGGTATTTACAAAACAATGAATTTTTTTTACTAAGCTTTTTTTTTAAGTTCTTTAAATTGTTTTTAATAGATGCCATAATAATGTGGCACAAAGGCTTTGCTCCTGTCACCCCTCCCCAACCCTACGCTTACCCCAGGGCCTTTTCAGTGCTATTTCCTTTCATTCTTCCACAGAAACTTCATTTAAGCTAGTCAAAGATAACCATGCTCTCTTCCATCTTGTGCCTTTGCCCATCCTTTTATCTGAAGAACATGAAAAGACCTTCCTCTCCTCCGAACGCATCCAAATTTGGTATACTCTGTGGCCCCGCTCTACGACCCCATCTTTCACAAGGCCATCTCTGGCTTTTCAAGACCTTTCTATGCACTTCTCTATTATTATTACTAAGAATAATTGCAAATAATACTAGAAAACAACCATCACCATTACAATGAGAGTAGCTAATATTTTCTGAGCATTTTTTCAGCTCCACACACGTGGCCATGCTTCACATGTTACTCCTTTTACTCAATCCTCCCAATAGTGCTATGTAGGTACTATTTTTAGCCACAATTTTCAGAAAGAGAGAAACTGTGCGGCACCTGGGTGGCTCTGTCGGTTAAGCATCTGACTCTTGGTGTCAGCTCAGGTCATGATCTCACGGTTGGTTCATGAGTTCAAGCCACGTGTCGGGCTCTGCACTGACAGTGTGAAGCCTGCTTGGGATTCTCTCTCTCTCCCATATTCTCTGCCCTTCTCACATGCTCTCTCTTTTTTCTCTCTCAAAATAAATGAATAAACTTAAAAAAAAAAAAAAAGAAAGAGAGAAACTGAGACATTAGAGAAATTAAGTGAGCTTCCCAATGATATCCAGTGAGTGATAGGGAATTCTTATATCATCAATTTAGCATGTAATTATGAAATAATCATTTGTGTCTCTTGCTATTTATTGCACAGTTATTCAAATATTTTAAATATACTGATGAGGAAAGCGGTTTTAGTAAAAAAGCAAAATTGGGGTTTCAAATATAAAAATGTGCTGTTTAGTTAATCCTGTGATTGATATTTCAGAGTTTTGGCAAACTCATGAGAGTTCTGCGATTGAGCAGAGAGAAGCTTAGAGTATAGCTACGAATGAAGAAAGAAGCGTGATATCCCAGAAGACCACAGAACATGACCTGGGACCAGGGGTTGTTTGCAGGTTTAGTTCCCAGACGAAGCCCTTTTCCTCTAGAGCTCACCTCACTCTCTCAGGCCTCCCTTTTCAATTCTGAACAAAAGAATAGCAGAAAAGAACACGTGTACTTGCAAAATGAATGGCAAAAGCAATGTCTCTAAAACTTTTTGGCTTCTCAAATAGAGCATTATTCGTTTTAATAATAAGTCTTGTAATAGAATCATCAAGTTCCAGAGTAAGGCAAGATACTGTCTGATTTCATTCATGTATAGATGAAGAAATTCCATCTGCATGGTTTGGTCAAAGTCACACAATTATTTAATGGCATTTCTGTATTGTTTAATGGCATTCCTAAATCCTAGTTCAAAGCTTTGTTCATGGGTCATTATGATCCACAAATACAACTCATTTCAGAGGCAAATTCATACATGTCTGTTTATATTTGGGCTATAGATGGTCTTCTCCAAAGACAATTTTACCCCAAATGAAAATAAATAGGAAAAGTAGAATTTATTTATTTATTTATTTATTTATTTATTTGAGAGACAGTGAATGAGTGAGGGGCACAGAGAGAGTGAGAAAGAATCCCATGACGTGCAGAGAGAGAGAGAGAGGGCGAGAATGCAGAGCCTGGAGTGGGGCTCAAGCTTACCCGAGGCAGGGCTCCAACTCACCAAGTGAGGTTGTGACCTGAGCCAAAGTTGGACACTTAACCAACTGAGCTACCCAGGTACCCCAAAAGTAGAATTTTGTTTTTATATTTTACATATATACGTTACTATTTTGCAGTTTTTCTTTTTTTATTTTCTTTTTTTAATTTAAATCCAAGTTAGTGAGCATATACTGCAACAATGATTTCAGGAGTAGATTCCTTAAGGCTCCTTACCAATTTAACCCATCCCCCCTCCGATAACCCCTCCAGTAACCCTCTGTTTGTTCTTCATATTTAAGAGTCTTTTCTGTTTTGTCCCCCTCCCTGTTTTTATATTATTTTTGCTTCCCTTATGTTCACCTGTTCCGTGTATTAAAGTTCTCATATGAGTGAAATCATATGATGTTTGTCCTTCTCTGACTAATTTCGCTTAGCATAATACCCTCTAGTTTCATCCATGTAGTTGCAAATGGCAAGATTTCATTCTTTTTGATTGCCGAGTAATACTCCATTGTATATATATACCACATCTTCTTTATCCATTCATCCATCGATGGACATTTGGGCTTTTTCCATACTTTGGCTATTGTTGCTAGTGCTGCTATAAACATGGGGGTGCATGTGTCCCTTCGAAACAGCATACCTGTATCCCTTGGGTACATACCTAGTAGCGCAATTGCTGGGTTGTAGGGTAGTTCTATTTTTAATTTTTTGAGGAACCTCCATACTGTTTTCCAGAGTGGCTGCACCAGCCAAAAGTAGAAATTTTAAAAAGAAAAATTAGTCACTTACAAAGTCAATTGGTCCAGCCCTGGTTACTTCACCAATAAGATGAAGTAGTTGATTTAAGGCCACTTAGTCAGTGAGAATGTGATAGAATGATAAAAATACTTTGGTGTCCACGAATGATCCAAGTTGTAGGGAAAGGGGCAAAAAAGGCGAAATATGTCATGGGAGACAGAAATACAGAGAAGCGGGAAACAGAGGTTAGACAGGGTCTGGTGACAGCTGTAAATGGAAGAAGGGAATTACAAGTGTAATTGGATGCCAGTAGAGAGAAGTAGAGGATCTCTCAGAATTCTGGATGTAGAGAATGAGAGATCCTCTTGCTAGATCTTCAGAAGTTATGTGTAAAAGAATGAACAGCACTGGAATGAATCCCATGTATGGGATGGGTAGTAGTTGCAGCCAGGGAGGATTCTTGGAAAATTCAGAGGGATGAGCATAGCAGTGCTGTGAGGAGTGTAGTGCAACAGAACTAGCCTCCTCCTCTCAGGTCCACAAAGGGAAACAGCAGATAGAAACAGTGTTAGTGTGTGCCTGGGTGGCTCAGTCGGTTAAGCGACTTTGGCTCCAGTCATGATCTTGGGGTTGGAGCACTGGGCTCTGTGCTGACAACTGGGAACCTGTAGCCTGCTTCAGATTCTGTGGCTCCCTCTCTCTGCCCCTCCCCCCACTTGCACTCGGTCTCTGTTCCTCAAAAATGAGTAACATTAAAAAAAAAAACAAACACTGTCAGTGAGCATTAAGATCAGGAGTATATATCATTTTGCTAATTCATACTGATTAATGAACCCATTTGGTGATTCAAATAAAGCCAGATTTCAACCAGATTTTATATTTGGTTTTTCCTCATTTTTGCATTAAAAGCATGCATTCCATGTTGAAAGAGAAGAACACAGATGAAATTAAGTATAAAGGACTAGTGAAATGTGGTTTTGTTTTGGTAGAGATGACCTTTCTGTTTCTCTGACTCTACTTTTCCTGATGAAATATTTGATTCACATGGTTTACAGGCAAAAAAAAAAAACCCAACAACAACAACAACAAAAAACCCCACAACACAACAAAACAAAAAACCGTTGTGGACTCTATCCAAAGAATAAAGTACTAAATTATAGTGTACTAAAAGAAACCAACAAGTTACAAAGCACTGTGGCTTGTATCACTTATACGTAAATAACAACATATTGAAGTATGGGAAAAAAAGATAAAAGTGGATTTTACAAGCATGTGAAACATACAAAACTTTGGGTGATAAATACAGCAAGTCCAGAAAATTTGCAGCAATGATTTAGAGGCACCCATTCTTCAAGAGATCTCCTGCACTTGCAGATCCTATCTATATTATGGTCTTCTAACATTTTTCTGATTTATTTTTTGAAGAGGAGCTCATGGGTAAAGAAAAGAATGGGGAAGAGGTTCTAGTACAGAATTTATAGTCAACTATTGTAGTCAATCTTGGTTTACTTGTAGCATTTTATTTCATTTTACTGAAGACTGCACACACTAAAGGCATATTGCCACATATGAGAGACATCCAAACACTGTATCATAGGTCAGCATGTACTCAGAAATAAAACATAATTCTCAAAAGTGTATCACAGGAATACAATATGATATTGAAAAGTTTCCACAGGGATGACTACTTAAATTTGTTTCAAGCATAAACATTTCTAAAAGATACTGAGAAATGTAAAGGTATCATTGTTAATAATAGGAAAAATAATATAAATTAACTTGTTACTAATACAGTATTGTTACAATAAAATAACAAAGAAGCAGATTCCTCCCGGGCTCAGAAATGCTAGACCAAATTTTCTTTAAAAAAAATTTTTTTTAATGCTTATTTACTTTTGAGAGAGAGAAACAGAGTGTGAGCAGTGGAGGGGCCGAGAGAGAGGGAGACATAGAATCCTAAGCAGGACCCAGACTCTGAGCTGTCAGTGCAGAGCCTGATGAGGGGCTCGAACTCATGAACTGTGAGATCATGACCTGAGCTGAAGTCAGACCCTTAACTGACTGAGCCACCCAGGTGCCCCCCTGGACCAAATTTTCATACTTAGGATGAGCACTGAAAAGGGAGACATCCCTATACAACCTCCCTTTTATTTTTACAGTGATTCCTCATGAAAGTGAATAACTTAAAAGCATATCATCTGTGATCAAGTAGCATTTATAACTCTTATAAAATTTATTTACTAAGACTATTGCCCCTCCAACTCACTGTACTAGGTCTGGTTACCCCATGACCTGTTATTCTGCCAAGCCTTGAAGGGGAAAAGTATAGGAGGGCTTTTTGATGAAAAAAATCATAGGTACATTTATTCAGTTTTGATTTGCGTCTTTTAAATCTTCATTTTAAAAAGAAAAATTTCCTGGGTGCCTGGGTGGCTCAGTTGGTTGAGTGTCTGACTTCAGGTCAGGTTATGATCTCACGGTTAATGAGTTTGAGCCCCATGTCAGGCAGGCTGCTGTCAGTGCAGAGCCTGCTTCAGATCCTCTGCCCCCCTCTCTCTCTGCCCCTCCCCCACTCCTGCTCTCTCTATCTCAAAAATAACTATTTTTTAAAAATTAGGAAAGAAAAAATTCCTTTGAAAAACTTCCTATCAGTAAATGATCAGGTCAGCACTACAGTTGTAATAATCAGGACCTACAATTCTAGTAAGTTTTTTTCTATACTATTCCACTGGAGTTTCTCTAATGCTTGTAGTGCAGAAGATGGAGGTGGATATTCAGTGATGAACAAATCTTCAGTACAAAATGCTGCAACCACATCAACCAACGAGAGGCTGCACACATACTTGAAAGGGCGAGAAACCAGGCAAGCAAAAGGGAGACAATGCAAGCACCAATGTCCTCATTTCACTTTAGGAGACCTAGGCACATTCAGGACAATTGCCTCCTGGATTGATCACAGCCAGTGAATACGAAGTTCTCCTTCTCTTTTTCTGTAATTCCATCGTTTCAGATCACCTGTCTAGCCCCAATTAGAGCTAAGTTTACTATGTCTTTGTCTTCACACAGGAACAATCAATTAAGTGGAGGCACATAAAGCTAGACACTTTGAGTATTTTCTTAGAAAAGGTGAACCGGACTGTGCATTTGCTGCCATGTTTCAACTCAGTTGATACTCACTGAAAGGTAATGTGTGTTACAGACTTCAGAGAACAGTGGAGTTCACGGGTGAGAGTGTTACCAGAGGTTTAGAAACTCACTCTATCTGGTCTGTTTAGCTCAATGCATATGGCCTCTGGGTCTCCTTGGAACAGACATCCGGATTCCTAGATGCTTAGAGCCTGGGCCGTGCAATCCAATGCTTGATTTCCTCCAGCCCTGTCTTAGTGTGTAAGTGTGTCTCCTACACAGGTTTTCTGTCCAAGAAGGTCTATGCAGTATTTAAAAAGACGAAGCAACTGATCTAGGTGGAAGGCAGTTCAGTTGCAGCAGTGGCTGGAAGTGTAGACTTTAGAGAGTGGAGGGGACAGTGACACACAGGAAGAAAAGGCAAAAAGGATGGATATAAGGGAGCCACAGATATAACTTCACACTTTTTTAAAAAGTTTATTTATTTATTTATTTTGAGAGAGACAGAGAAGGTGTGAACAGGGGAGGGGCAGACAGAGGGGGAGAATCTCCAGCAGGCTCTGCACTGTGAGCACAGAGCCCAATGTCGGGCTTGACCTCAAGAAACTGTCAGACCATGACCTGAGCTGAAATCAATAGACAGACCCTTAAACTGACTGAGCTACCCAAGCGCCCACCTCCACACGTTTTTTTTTGTTGTTGTTGTTGTTTTTGTTTTTGACCTTTTCCTGCCTTTAGGGATAGGAGTCACATTTTTTGTTTCCATTTCTGTTCTCTCAGTCCTTACAAATGTTCTCAGCAAGCAACAGGAATGTGACTTGCTAACTTGACTCTATGCTTAAGGTCACTTCTATTAAAACTGGCTACATTAGAGAACTAGGGAAATGAAGGATATAAGAACCTATGGGGAGAATATTCACTGTGGAACTTTCTGTCTCATCTGGAGCCTGCTGGATGTTGCTGTTGCCCTCCAGTTCCCTCAATAAAGATCTTCAACTAAGCCAAAGACAGACTGTTCTCTAGGAGAATGTGACTTTGTAATGGGCATCAATGCTAAAGTAAAGGAACATTTACTGCAATACGTTAGTTTTTATAGGTGAAAGGTAACCAAATAACAATTCATGTTAATTATGGTTATTATGCATTAATTTAATGTTTATTAATTCACAAGAGAGAGAGACAGACAGACAGACAGAGCATGAGTGGGAGTGGGGCAGAGAGAGACAGGGAGACACAGAATCTGAAGCAGGCTCCAGGCTCTGAGCTGTCAACACAGAGCCCAACCTGGGACTCAAACTCACGAACTGCAAGATCATGACCTGAGCCGAAGTCGGACGGTTAACCAACTGAGCCACCCAGAATGCATTTTAATTCATCTTGCTTGTTAATACATTTTAAGTCAGAAAAATTTTAATTTAATAGGCATTTGTTGACTAGCTACTATAAGACATCCTTCTGCTGAGGTGCCATGGGATAGTAAGCAAGAGGTCCTATGGTCTTCGAGCATTGCAAAGCCTAGTAGGGGAACTGATTATAGTACACAGGATCGCAGCTCATGACTTACTGGGAGTGTGATCTTGCCTAAGTTACTCAGTTTCTCTAAGCCTCTGTCTCTCCGTATGTAAAAAGGCAAGAATAATAGTCCTTACTTTACAGGATTGTTGTAAAAATTAAATGATAGAAGTACAGTTCCACATAATAAGCACTCAATAAATACTAGCTGTTATTGTTCTGATTTTTTTTCAGTTTTTTAAATTTATTTTGAGACAGAGAGTGAGCATGAGACAGGAGAGGCAGGGAGAGAGGGAGACAGAATCCCACGCAGGCTCCACTGCCAGCGCAGAGCCCGATGCGGGGCTTGAATCCACGAACTGTGAGATCATGACCCAAGCTGAGTTCAAGAGTCAGAGGCTTAACCGACTGAGCCACCTGGGTGCCCCTATTGTTTTGATTTTTATTATAATAGATATTCAGCATAGAGGCATGGGAATGTGTCATCTAACATATACATTCATAAATACATTTCAGAGAGATTAATGCTCTTCAGTGAATGAATACAAAATTTCCAGTGTTATGATACTGGCTCAAACAATAAGGTAAAAATGTATATAATCTACCATATCACTCCTTTATAATAAGAGTTCCAAAATGTTACAGAACAAAGGACAAAATGTAACTAATAGATTTTATGTCTACATCATACTTATATAGTATCTAAACACTGGGGATTGTAGCCAAATAAGATCACTGAGATGGCAGCTTAGTGAACGTGGCCTGTGACATCATCATCATTCTAAACTGACCGAATAATCAGCAATTACAGAAACGCTGCTGATTTCAGAGATATGCTACGAAGATCTGAAGCTCAGGATTTCTGTTTATGTGAAAATAACCTTAGAGGCGTCTGGGTGGCTGGGTTGGTTGAGTGTCTAACTTTGGCTCAGGTAATGATCTCAGAGTAAGTTTGAGCCCCGCATCGCATCGGGGCTCCCTGCTGTCAGTGCAGAGCCCTCATGGGTCCCCCTCTCTCTGCCCCTCCCCAGCAAGCATGCATGAGCGCTCTCTCTCACTCTCTCTCTCTCAAAAATAAATAAACATTAAGAGAGAGAGAGAGAGAGAGAGAGAGAGAGAGAGAGAAGAATCTTAAACTAAATGCAGATATCACTTTAGGGGCGGGAGAAAAGTAGTTAACGTTACTAAGCACCTATCATGTGCTAAAAACTTAAGATATTTTTTGTTGATTTCCACAGATGCCTTCTAAAGTTAAGGAGAAGTATCCATCCCCATTTCAGAGAAAGTAAAGAACGTGCCAAAAATCACAAAACTAAAAATTAGTAGGACAGTATATGTACTCCAAAGTCTTTTAATGCCATTATTTCATGTAATTTCTCAAGCTGGAGAATGCTATTTAAAATACTGCAGAGGAAAACAGTGACAGAGAATAGTTTTATTGTAAAGGATTAAGACTGAATTTCCTGGATCTGTTCATCTAAAAAGATTTTTCAAAAACTTAGGTTTGTATGTGAATTCATGCCATTTAAAACTTTTTTCATCAAGATTTTAGTTGGCATTTTTTAAATCCACATTTTAAGAAGGTAGTCCTATTTCCTAGAGCAGTAACTTTCTGGAACATGCAGCCTTTAGTTTCTCTTCGGTGTGGATTATGTTTTTCTTTGGTTTATTTCAGTTTGCCGAAATAGGTGGGAAGATCTTGTTCTGTGTGTGTGCACACATGTGTGTGATATATAAAACATAAAGTACCCTCTTCATCAGCTGACCTTAAGAAGTTCCAGGCACAGGGGCCCCTGGCTGGCTCATTTGGACGACCATGCAACTCTTATCTCAGGGTTGTACATTCGAGTCCCACACTGGGCACAGAGATTACTGAAACAAATAAACTTAAAAAAAAAGTTCCAGGTAGACATCTTCATGGGTGTTCCCAAGAGCACCAGCACAGTGAATATGTCTTAAAAGGTCACCCACTCCACATCTGAGGACTTGCAGTGGCTCCAAATATCTTCACTTATCAACACGCGTTCAGTTTACGCTAAAAATTTATTAGATACTTGTTGAAATAAATTTATGGGGATTTTTGCTCCTGGCTTTGATGGATTTTATATCAGATTAACCCTCACTGAGTGGAATTCTACAAGCTGGAGAAAACACTTTCAAACACACATGTACAATAATAAAACAACAACACAGACAGTAACAAAAGAGCAGATGAAAGTCATCTGAACAGCTAGTACTTGAGGAGCCAAGGTCTTGTACAGAAGCAAAATCCATACAGCAGGGAGCCCCCTCCATTCACTGCCCCCCCCCGCCCCCCCCCCCCTTTTTCTTTCTTTAGGGAATTTTCCAATTCAAAGTGAGATGCCTAGAGGCAGAACAGGAAGTTGCAGCCTGGGACCTGCTGCAATCTGAGCAGGTTGGGGAGACAAAAAAATAGGGTTCAAATCTACTAAGGCAATCAGGACTTGAGGGGCCAAGATTCTGAAGCAAAAGAGAACTATAAAGGCATTTGCCACTTCCAAAGCTGACTTTGTGTGGGAGGAAAGGTTAGGAAACTACTGGAATCCAGCTGCTTCCAAGGCTAAAAAGCTAAGCAGAGAATTCAGCAGTCTCACCGCACCAGAGAATGAAGAAATGGAGTCCAAAGATTGCCATGCAGGACGAGTTCCAGTTAATACAGTAGGTTTTCAGTTGAGCCACTTGGATCCCCCAAACTTTTACTTTGCCCCAGGGGAGGGGGCAAACTATAAATAGATTAGCCACAAAGCCTGAAAGCCAGGTTCTGTTGGACCCTGGGGAATTTTCCCTGGAAAATCTTTTGTTTGGCCCACACCCTGTTTGCTTTTTTCATTTGCATGCTTTTCGGAAGGGTCTGAATTCTCCAGTTATACAGTCCCCACCAAACCCTAGATAGAGTCTCACAGTAAGCTTACATCACTCACGTGAGTTACCTGTTTGGACCTGAAGGCGTGTGCTACACATTTAAAAGCAGATCAGTGACTACAGCAGATTCATGTCACAAAATAAGCATTGTGATGATGGACCCAGGGGAACTATGGCACCTGTATATAGGGAATACCTCTGTGTGAGTGGATGAGATCATTCAGTGATCCATCAGTGGCTTAAGAGAGGATTTAAAGGCTAAGCTTACTAATCTCTTTTTGGCCTCTCATTTGTCTTTATGTAGTTCTGGAGATAACCATTTCTTTTGCCCATTTATTCTTTTATAATATTTTGTATTTATAGACCATGTACTTTATACATTATATTTTGTACATATATTTTTATATCATCTCTAGGATAAAATTCAGGGCATTTTTGGATTTTACCTCCATTTGGAAAGTAGGTAACTAAACCTTAAAGTAGGTAACTAAACCTTGCAGGCGTCAAGTCTTTTGGTACAACAGAGGTTTTAAGACATTTGGGGCGCCTGGGTGGCTCAGTCAGTTAAGCGTCCGACTTCGGCTCAGGTCATGATCTCACGGTTCGTGGGTTCAGGCCCCACATCAGACTCTGTGCTGACAGCTCAGAGCCTGGAGCCTGCTTCGATTCTGTCTCTCTCTCTCTCTCTCTCTCTCTCTCTCTCTGTCCCTCCCCTATTCGCGTTCTGTCTCCCTCTCTCTGTCAAAAATAAATAAACATTAAAAAAATTAAAAAAAAAGACACTTAACTGCATCCTCATTGCATTGCATCTGGCAGCTCAGCACTGAATTTTACCATAACATATACATATAAAATGTATTTACAAAAATATATATTGTTCCCAATACTCAATACTCCCAATACTCAATATTTGAGTAATACAAGAGATAAGAATAAAATTTTACACCCTGGAAAAATTATGAATTAACAGTAAGGCAAAGAATCTGAATGACCAGGGGAAACATGGCTCCAAATGTTAACTGCTGGCTGTGTTCTCCCAAAACTGTTTAACATGTGGCTTGTTTACTCTAATTCTTGTGGCATTGTGATTTCAAGGATCAGAAGAGTGCTAGATCTTTTCACTGGTGAGATAAGGGCCCTACAAGTCCAGGAGGGCATGCTACATGGTTGAAATGCAAAAAATGTGATCAGAAAGGGCACGGAAAAAGTTCTGAAATGGAAACATTAGGGCAGGAGAAATGGAGGCAGCTGTTTTGCAAGGATGAAGCCAGGTGTCAAAAGGTAGTCTATACATTCCCTTCATTAGTAACACTGTATTCGTGGAAGATACCCACTGGCAGATCAGACCCTGACACTTTTATTTACAAAACCTAGTACAAACAAAAGTGAAAATCCTGCAGTCTGTCTCAAGAGCCCTGCCTGGCCAATCAACAGGGTAATGAGAAGGCAACGTGAGATGTTGTCATTTATTGTCAAATAGAGTTAAGAAGTTTACTATAGGAAAACAGAAAGATGATTCCCAAGCCCAGATGTTACTGAACATTAGACAGTGGTATGACCTAATCAAGACAATTTAAATACACCTCCTTGTCTTAGCTTCTGTATATTTATTTGTAAAGTTATAGAAATGTTCTGGGATGTTTTGAAGAGCACACCAGGCATTCATTAGTTTCTCCATCTCACGCTACAAAAGGAGTGTAGCTATTTTTTTTTTTTTTTTTTCACTTAACTTGACATGGCTCTGGGACAAATCAATGAAAGAGTCCCAACCTCCCCTGGCTTCAACATGTTTATTCCAGGGTTTTCTGGGAAGATTGCTTTTCCACTCTTCATGAATAGTTCATGTGCTAGTCTCCAATGGAAACAAAGTGACATTTCTTATTACTGTTGGCTGTTGGAAAGCAATTGCAAAGAGAGTGCCTTGAAACAATTAGTCCTCTGTAACTGATTATTTAACAATGTGTATTTCCCAAGAGCTGTTTATCCTCAAAAGGAAGCAGCCAAGACTAAATATGTACTGTATCTAAGCCGACACCTGCACTGAACCCCTCTGGATGCTAAGTAGGAATTCTCACAGAAGAAAATTAAAGGAGGATTATTAATTTTTTTCTCTATTCCATTTGCAATGAACTCTGTACGTTTCCTGAGCACAAAAACATGTTCCACTTCTTATGATACCTCAAGGACTATTTTCCTTTGGGAGAATTTCTTCTTAAGAGAAGGCATTAGTTTTAAAGCTGAAATTCAATATATAATGACAAGAGATACGTGGAAAACAAGGAAGGAAGAAACGACATAAGGGGAAAGAAGGAAGGAAGGAAAGAAAGAGGAGTAAGAAAATAAACACCATTTTTCTGTATTAAAAGAATATTTATGTGTTCAAAACAGTCTAGTTGGGGCACCTGGGTGGCACAGTCGGTTTAAGTGTCCGACTCTTGATTTCGACTCAGATCATGACCTCACTGTTCCATTCCGGGAGATGAAGCCTGGCTGTTAGTGTGAAGGCTGCTTGGAATTCTCTCTCTCCCTCTCTCTCTGCCCCTCCCCTGCTGAAGCTCTCTCTGTCTCTCAAAATAAACATTAAAAAAAAAAAAAAACACCTCTAGTTACCACCAAAAAAAAAAAAAAAAAAAAAAAAAAGTAAAAGAAACTGTTTCTACCTTTGAGTTACTTATTTCCCAGCCTAATGTTTAAGACATGCGGTGAGGAATAAAAATGATTTTAACCAGCTGATCTTAAATTTGAACATAGGCTATATATTTTTAGCTACAAATTCCATGTTGTAACTCCCTTCTCTGAAATAGCAAATGGTTCAAAAATTGCTAGGGAACATCTCGAGACCAGATGCTTGTATAAACGAACATGTATAAGCCAGTTACAGACAGAGAGAGTCAAACAGGACTCTGAACAATGTGGTCTCATAACTCACATTCTGAGAAGTGTCATATCCCAATACTATGTAAAGTTCTGCTCCCTTGCCAGCTTATGCATTCCAAGAATGCATTTCAGTTTTTGGAAAGGTTCTTCTATGTATATGAATCTTTTCCAAAAACGTGTTTTCCAGCATCTTTAAGAAGCTCATGCCTGATATTGCTGGCTACCCTTATTATCCTATATGGGATTCCCTACACATGTGAAAAAATTGTCAGTTAGTGAGGCAGCCCTAGAAGAAAATCTGAAATAAATGCTGTATTTAAGTCTGAATCTGACTGGTTCCAGTTAAAAATAGAAAATACTTTAGAACGTAATTAAGCTAGGAATGATATGCAAAATGTGTGATGAATGTGGCACCTACACTGACCAATCAGAATGGCTGGAGGTCTAGAGCTGGAGTTAGGCTCCTGGAGGCTCCCTATCTGGCCACGCATTAACCTTTCAGCTGCTGGAAGTTTGGGGATTCTCCTAGATTAAGCCTGGGACATAGGCAAAGAGTTTAAACCCTAGCCATTTCCATATTTTAACAAATGACAGGGTTCAAGCAATGCCTAGCAGCTGAGGATAAACTCTTGTGATTGTTCCCATTATTGTTACACCGTTTCGATATACCTTGGACTAAACAGTTTAAGAAAGCTGTGATGTATAAGCATGAACACAAATCTTAGAAATAAATTCAACTCACTTAAAAAAACCACAAAGATTATTGGATTAATGGATCAGGGAATTAAAAAAAAAATTAAATGTGGTCCCTTATGAATTTCTTGTGGACTATAGAGACATTTGGTTAGATGATAGATACCAAGGATATTCATAATAAACTGAGGTCACATCAACGAAATATCCCAGTGATTTGACAATAGCTGTCTTTGGCCTTATCCCAACTTATATCAATGAACAAGAAATTCAGAAAATATGTATAGTGGACATCTGTTACAATGGCCCACCTACCACTGTTGCCCCTCTTTTATTGATAAAAGCATCATTTCTTCTGGTGGGAATTCCATTCTATGTAGTTTTTGTGATAACAATTAAACTCCTTCTACTGATGGAGACTGCTCATGACCCAGGTCTGGCCAGAGTACCTTTCACATGTGACTGGTTTCTGCATAGTCGGTGATCCAAGGTGAGGGTCATTTAAGTCTTAAAGGATTTTCCTACTGGGGAATAAGCTCCTTCCATCCTGGGGTGAGAAAGCTGATAGGAGGTGAGTCTTGCACTGGTGGTACCATCATGGTCAATAAGATATTAAGCAATAAAAATAATAGCAGACAAATTTAGAATAATTTTTCTAAACTCACTTTGCATTTGTATCCATCATGCTTTATAAAGTACTTCATACACATTTTCTTAAAAGCTCAAATGTATTAGATGCTTGGTAGCTCAACCCTGAATCTTCAGAAAGTGATCAAGAAATTCCTGATAATATTTCAAGTGATCAAGATTCCCTTATTTATTTGTTTTTATTTTTAATTATTTTTGAGATAGAGAAAAACAGAGCATGAGCAGGGGAGGGGCAGAGAGAGATACACATACAGAATCATTAGCAGGCTCCAGGCTCTGAGCTGTCAGCACAGAGCCCGATGTGGGGCTTGAACCCATGAACTATGAGATCATGACCTGAGCTGAACTTGGACACTTAACTGACTGAGCCACCCAAGCACCCCAAGATACCCTTTTTTAAAGCAAAAATAAGCTACTGGGATTAAATTAAAATAAAAAACTTTTGCACAGTGAAGGAAACCATCAACAAAACAAAACAAAACAAAAAAACAATCTACTGAATGGGAGAAGATATTTGCAAATGATATATTGAATGAGGGGTTAATACCAAAAATATGTAAAGAACTTATACAACTCAACACCAAACAAATAAACAAACAATCTGACTGAAAAATGGGCAGAGGGCTTGAATAGGTATTTTTTCGAAGAAGATATACAGATGGCCAAAAGACATAGGAAAAGGTGTGCAACATCACTACTCATCAGGAAAATGCAGATCAAAACCACAGTTAAGATATCACCTTATACCTGTGAGAATGGTTATGATTAAAAAAAAAAAAAAAAGGCAAGATATAACAAGTGTTGGAGAAGATGTGTAGAAAAAGGAACCCTCATACCCTGTTGGTGGGAATGTAAATTGGTATAGACACTGTGGAAAACACTAAGGAAGTTCTTCAAAAAATTAAAAACAGAAATCCCATATGACCCAATAAATCTACAACTAGGTATTTACCCAAAGAAAACAAAAACACTAATTTGAAAGATATAGGCACCCCTATGTTTACTGCAGCATTATTTACAATAGCCAAAATATGGAAGACTTAAGTGCCCACTGATGGACAAATGGATAAGGAAGATGTAATACTTATATACAATGAAATATTATGCAGCCCTAAAAAAGAATGAGACTGTGCCATTTGGACCTAGAGAGTATTATGCTAAGTGAAATAAGACAGAATGTGAAAGATAAATACCATATGATTTCACTTACATGTGGAGTTAAAAAAAAAAAAAAGAACAAACAAACAAAAAGCAGAACCAGACCTCTAAAAACAGAAAACAAACTGATGACTGCCAGGGGGAAGTGGGGGTGGGAGGATAGGCATAATGAGTGAAGAGGAGTGGGAGACACAGGCTTCCAGTTACAGAATAAGTCACAGCAATGAAAGGCACAGCATATAGAACACAGTCAGTGATATCATAATAGCGTAGTATAGTGACAATAATTACACTTATGGTCAACACAGCATAATGTGTACAGAGATGTTGAATCACTATGTTGTACACTTGAAACTAATGTAACATTGTGTGTCAACTACACTCAAATAAAAAAAAAAAATTTAAGATTTCCTTTTAAGGGTGCCTGGCTGGCTCAGTCGATTGAACATGCAACCCTTGATCTTGGGTGGTAGCTCGAGCCCGCATGTTGGGGGTAGAGTTTACTTTAAAAACAAACAAACAAAAAGATTCCCTTTTTAAAATTTCATCAAACAATAAATATACAAAAATTCAGATTATTATAAAAAGATAACTTTCATCTGTTAGTCTCTGGGCACCTAATCACATAATAATAGTCTGGATAAAATAATAGTCTCTATCACATAATAATAATCTGGATAAAAAAATGAAGCAGTAATCCCCTTTGAGCAAAATACAGTAGCCAAGCATAAGATACACACTTTTGTGGGTGCAGATATTGACAAAAGCCAGTTAAAAAAAATACAAAGCCAATAAAAAATAATACTAACCACTAAGTCTTCATGGAACATACTTGGAAGATCTTACTATCATATAGCCATATTCTATGAAAATGCCCATGTTGATGACATGAGACAGTTTACAAACTAAATGAACTCCAACGAACCGTAGAGAAATATTTTTCAAGTGTTTCTTTTTTTAAAAAAATTTTTTTTAACGTTTATTTATTTTTGAGACAGAGAGAAACAGAGCATGAACGGGGGAGGGGTAGGGAGGGGGAGACACAGAATCTGAAACAGGCTCTGTGTTTCATAAGGGAGTTCGAGGGGGGCTCGAACTCACGGACTGCGAGATCATGACCTGAGCCGAAGTCGGATGCTTAACCGACCGAGCCACCCAGGCGCCCCTCAAGTGTTTCTTAACAGGCAATTCTTTTAGGAATGATTAACTGAGCACTGGTACCAGGAAGGTACTGGTGTGCCAGAATGGCACATAAGCTCGTGGCTTCCAGAGTGCCACAGAGATGGAATGAAACTCATTAAATATGCGTTTGAGATGTTTTTAGTTTCTACATATACTTAGCTTTGATTAAGTTCCTCTAAGAAACAGGCCATAACAATTACGTTTATATCTCACCATGAAATATAGTTTAATGTCCAACAGTCCTCGTTTATTAGTAAACTTGCATAAGTGCTCCACAGACTTTTTCGTGTATATGTGGTTTGATAGGTTATACTGGCTACCACCTTAACCTTGAGGTTCACGTTTATTTAACTGCTGGTGACTGGTTCAATCATGGATTTCAGGTGTCTAACCTCCACTGAATCCCTCCAATTTCTCTCTAAGCAGTCTGTTTCTTGACCATCTATCTTCCAACCCACCATAGTTTGCTATTTACTTTCTGCCTAGAAACTTCTCTGAACTTTTTACCACTTTTAGCTCAAGCTTTCAACCCATTTTTCTCAACAAATGTCCTTGCTTCTTGACTTTCAGAGAAAAGAGAGAGCATTAGATGCAAATTCCAACTTTCCTCACTTCCAGCTTCCAAATGGTTTTCCATGTTCCTCCCTCTCTCCCTAGCCTCAGAGAGAGAAACATCTCTCCTCCATCACTTCTGTTCTTCCTGCCCTGTCCATGATCTTGCCACAGCAAAGAGTCTTTCTTTCCTCCACTTGTCAGTTTCTCCTTCTTTGTTGGTTCTTTTCACAAGAAAACAGAAACAAAAAATCTCCTTTGAACCAACCAGCCAAACATCCTTCCTAAGCTATTACTTTATCTCTCTTTCTATACTCCATTCAACTTCTTGGATAAAAATATTTGCTCCTCATGTGAGGTACAGTACAATTGCTTAATATGTTATGCCATTTAATTAAATCACACCATAATCCTAAATAGTATGTATTCCCATTTCACAGATGAAGAAAGTAGAAAAAAATTTGTATCCATGACTCGTCAGCTGGATAGATTGGTGGAGTTAGGATCATGTTCACTATATCAGCAGTTCTCAAACTGTGGTCCCTAGCCTGGCTGTCTCAGCATCATCTGGGAAATTGCTAGAAAAGCAAACTTCCAGATCTGCTCGGATCTACTGTATCAGAAACTCTCAGTGTGGGGCCTGACAACCTGTGTTTCAACAAGCCCTTTACATGATTTTGCTGCAAGCCACAGGTGGGGAACACTGCACTGCACCACAATGCCCCTCGGTCCTCAGCCTATTTATCTTCTCTGCTGCACTTGACAGTTAGTTAGTATTGTTTTCTTCTGAAACTTTCTTTTCTACCAGAAACTCCAAACTCTTCTATTCTAGTTCCCTTTCATTAATAATCTCTTTCTGTAGCTCTCTCCTAAAACCTAGTTACTAAATTATTATTATTATACAATTATTAACTAAAATTAACTTTACTAATGACTCCCACATCTTACCAACTCACCAACCTCACTGCGTATTTCCTAGAACCCTATGCCTGATGTGATCTTCATGTTGACTAAAGATGTTGGTACCCAGCCATTCACCTGAGCCTGGCATTTCTACATGATGTTGCTCTCTGATACTCCACATCCCTACATTTTATTGGCTAACCAAATTCCATTAATGGTTATCTTTACAATTCTCAAACCTGTCACCTGCTCTCTATTCCCAGGTATGCTGCTGAAATATTATAGGCTGGACTATGATAGGAGCCCACCTCTAACTGGAGCTGTTCCACATTTCGTTACCTTCCTAAATGTTTCCAGTCATCCTTCTAAAAAGTAGTACAAGCGAGTCATTCCCAATCAAAATTTAAAAAATTTTAAAAACAAATCAGAGCAAAACAAATAAAAACTCCAACTTTGATGGCTTCCTACTGCTTAAAAGCTGAAGTTCAACATCCCTTCCAAAGCATGGTAACATGGCACTGAGGCCAACTTACCCTCGTCTGTCTCGGCTCCCAGCATTACCTTCCGAACCGCAAAGCCTTTCTTCATGCCACCCTCACCCCAACTCTTCTCTAAATCTCGGCGAGATTAATCAGTTCCCTTTTGTACTGCCCAGACTAACACTGTTTCTCTGCCTGAAATGCTCATCTCTAACCATACACTCATCACTTACTTAACATTAAAGGTATTGCAAACTCAATGGCAGGTAAAGTGAATGAACGAAGTCTATCCCATGTATAATAAGATCACATGCCCCATCTAAAGGGGGAAGCATCCACTTAGGACTTGCCAATTGCTGCCAAGCAAGTACTGCTATTAAAGAAAAGCCAGAAATTCAAGTTTTTATGTGAGATTTCTCAATTTTAAAAGTTTGCAGCAAATATTAAACAATTTTTTAAAGAGTTTTTTTTTAATGTTTTATTTTTCTATTTTTGAGAACAGGGGGAGGGGCAGAAAGGGAGGGGGACAGAAGATCCGAAGCAGGCTTCGTGCAGACAGCAGCAAGTCTGATGTGGGGCTCGAATTCACAAACGGTGGTGAGATCATGACCTGAGCTGAAGTTGGGACTCTCAATGACTGAGCCACCCAGCTGCCCCCAAATATGAAACAATTTAAAACACTGTTCTGTATACCACTGTGTGTCCACAAAATAAAATACATCTGCAGGCTGCCAGCGTGGACCTCGGTGTTAGTTCCAACAGACCCCTGGGATTCAAAGCTGACCAGACAGGGCCTCTGATCTGAAGGGCTCACTTCCGGGGCTCATCTCAAATGCTAGCACTTGCAGGAGTAAACAGGTGCTTCACTCAACCCTTTTGTTTGCACGGCACCTGGCATAGTGTATTCTAACCGCTGTTTACTCCCTTGAATCATCACATTGTAAAGGAGCAGGCCTGTCCCCTCCACCCTGGGACTGTAGCATTAACACAATGTGCCAGCAGCAGGTGCTTGATGATCTCTGTGGCTATACAGAGATGTCTACACACCTCCTTGTATCAACCTGATGCCAAACTTTCAAGTTACTTTGTATTTTCTGTCCTTCCTAAATCCATATTATGATTTGCTTAGGCACTGGGCTGGAAGATATGCTGTCACTAAATAATTTGTTTCCTTAAAATCCTTAAAATGAAATCAAAATATGCTTTGAGTCTCGTTTCAGTTGTATGCTGTAATCCTAACAGGTTTTTCTACTCATGTTCCTTGCAACATGGTGGTCCAAATAAGGACTTTTTAGAGAGATCTTTGGTAAATTCAAGATATTATTTTGGTCTGGGACAGACCTTTTCACTTTGGAAAATAAGGAAAATGAGTTCATTTGTTCCATTTGTTAATTTCAGGGTGCAACTTTTTTTCCATTTAACAAAAGCACTAAAAAAGTCAGCTTTAATTTTTGCTATAGTTATATAATTCCTAGTTATGCTATCCAAGCACGCTCACAAAACTAATTTAAGCTGGGCATTGCCAGACTTAGAGGATGTCAATCATTTTTCAGTGAACCAAAACACTCTCATTTCACTAAGCACCAGGCGTAAGAGTGGACTGCTTGAACACTGCTATCTATTTCACTCTTCAATTGTTCTAACATCTAGACACAGCCACCGTCCATGGTTACCTGCTGCAAAGTTTATAAACATCAATCCTGCTGAAAAAGAAATATGTTTTTGTATTTACTCAGATGTTATCTAAATAAAGGAGGGTAAATATTTTACCCTTTATATTATCAGTATAAACAGCAAGTTAGAAGCCCAGCCATATTTTAGGTATTAAAGATTCAGCCCTTGATCATTTTATTCTGCAACTTTGCGTGATGTTGTGTGTAAAAATTCACCTACGTGTAGGCACTTGATTCCTTTACAGTGAAACTCCATGCCCGTGTTCATGAGCATACATGTGTTCCACCAGCAACCAGATTGTAAGCTTACCTGTAGACTGTTGAAAATGACAAAGAGGACCAACATCCAGAAGTGTCTGTAAGCCATGTGCAGGCCTCCCCAAATCCATGTCACAGAAATCAGGGCAAAGAGATATAAAACCAGCGGGACTTCTAGAAATAAAAAAAAATTTTTTTTGAGCTCTGGGATCCTGCATAGTCACAGATACATACAAATGTATATTGCCTCCTTTCTTGTAACACTCTGTATGCCTAAGTACCCATTTTGAAAGAACAACCTTGGAAATCCCATTCTTATGCCAGAAAAGAGAGGGCACATTGCTGAGTCCACATTCTTTCTGTTTTCCTGATGGGGGTGGGGGGGTGGGGTGGTGGTGCAGAATGAGAACTGTTCCTCTCCTAGACTACCACCTGCTGGACTGTTCAGGAAGTGCCATGAACAACTGCAGAGATGCAATCACATTTCATCCCCAGGTAAATCCCCTTAAAAGAGCTTTCCACCAGAAAATGGCAGGCAGCGGTGTTGCTCTGGAAATTAGCGTAGTCCAACCCAACGATTTAAAACACAAATGATACAAAAACTAGCTTGTGTGTCATGGAAAAGTATGTACTCATCCCTTTTTTTTTCTGACAGAGAAGACACCAAACTTTATAGCTAATGTTAGAGTAAAGGTGAAGTGACAGGTTTGCTAGTGTGAACACTAAGCTTATTCTGGCTGCTGTTTCTCGTGCAAGTTGTTTCTGTAGTTTTCAGGAGAGATCTCTTCAGGGCCAAGGACTTCATTACTCATTTGTCTTTGATATTTGCATTGTAGAATAATAACCTTAAAAAGGGGATTTTATTATTTAAATGACTACCTATAGTAGACGTGAAGAGCGAATCAGATCATAACAGCTGCAAATAAACACATTTCAAGCTGTCTGAAAGACATCAGGATGGACCACACCATTGACAACTCTTAGGACAGACTTCAAGGTCCAAATATACCCACCATTTTATCAAGTAACGCCTAAAATTTACATGCACTCTGAAAATGTGAATAGTTAAATAATAGGACTTCAGCAATTTTAAAATTTTATTTTGAAACAATGTCAAACTTACAGAAGAGCTGTAAGTACAGTATGACAACATAGTTTTTCTTTTCCCTGAACCACTTGAAAGTTGCCTTCCTCCATCACCTTCTGAATACTTTATTTTTTTAAATATATTTTTTAAGTTTATTTTTTTTTAGTAACCTCTACATGCACTATGGGGCTCGAACTCCTGGCCCCGAGATCAGGAGTGACACCCTCTTCTGACAGAGCCTGCCAGGAGCCCCAAAACTTAATTTTTCTGTTGTTTTCATTTTTCCCTCTGAAAACTTTAATGTGTATTTTCTACAAAGATTTTCTCCTACATAAACACAATAGGACCATCAAATCAGGAAATCAGTACTCATATATTCCTGCCATCCTCAGATCCCATTCAAGATTGTCCATTATTTGTTATCTTTTTTGCAGCGGAAAGGTACAGCTGACATGTTTCTGTAGTCTCCTTTAATCCCAAACAGTTCATCTGTATGTCCTTGGCTTTTATGACTGACACTTTTGAAGATTACCGGCCAGTTTTTCCTGTGGAGTGTCCTTAAATTTGAGTTCATCTGATCTCTTCCTGTGATTCAGATTAAAAAATTTGGCAAAAGTCACAGAACTGATACTGGGTTCTTGTTATAGCATTCTTTTATTGGGTGGCACAAAAATTCCATTTGTCCCATTAGGCTGCTCATTCAGGTCATGTGATTAAGGTAGTGGCTGCACAGATTCTCTACTGTGAAGTCAGTCTGTTTTCCTTTGTGATTACTAATTATCTGTGTGGGATTACTTTGAAACTGGATAAAACCCTTCCTCTTATCAAATGTGTGATTTATCCATTATTTATTTTTATAATATGGACTCACAGATTCTCAATTTATTTAAAGGGTTATTGGGGTGCCTGGGTGGCTCAGTAGCTTAAGTGTCTGACTTGATTTCCTCAGGTCATGATCTCACGGTTCATGGGTTTGAGCCTTGTCTCCCCTCCTCCACTCGTGCTGTCCTTGTCTCTCTCAAAATAAATAAATAAACTTGAAAAAAGGGTTATTACTGACTACTATCATTTTGATGCCCAAATTATCCTGAATTTGATTAATGGAAGCCCTTGCAAGATAAGATGGCATCTGTGCCCTTTGTGCCTTTTGTTATGTTCTCATGATTCTGTAAGTACTTCCTTGATTTCTGGCCCAACAAGATGTTTCAAACTTATCTTGTACTTTCCCTGATCCAGTTCTGGTTTCTTTTTGGGAGAATGGCATTTAGAAACCAAGATTAGGTGGTCAATATGCTCGCTATTATTGGGGTGTTTCTGCTCCTAAGCCCTCTCTGTAGACAGAGCTAGAGAATCTATGTAGGTACACATATGAACACACCACAAACACACACACACACACACACACACACACACGTTTACATCTAGATTACTGTACCTATTTCTATGTAATGAACATGATTAGTTCACACTAATATTTCCAAATCCAATCCAAACCACAGGGTTAATTCTCACTTTTTTCCTTTAATTTGTGTAAATCTCTTGTCTGTTGTTAAGAAATCTAGTTCTCGTTATTCTTAATATATTTATCTATTTGACCAATTGCCCTAGTTGATTGTATCTAATCTCTGGGTGCTGTTATTCCCTCTCTTGCACAGATGACCCCTCAAGCTTATTTGGGTTCTGACATCTCAAGCTGGGCTGTACCCCATCCCTCACACAGATGCCCCCCTCACAACGAACAGGGTTCCCACACTCCATGCTTGAACATCTTCCTGTGGATGGTAATTGTGAAGAGGGCTTTAGGATGGAATTCTTTGAGAAGGGAAGGGAAAGGCAAAAAAAGAAACAGGACAAAAGAAAGGAAAGAAAGGGAAAGGGGGAGGGGAAGAGGAAAATGGAACCTGAACATTCTTTTTTTTTTTTTTTTTTTGAGGAGAAAAAAAGCCTTTAAAAAGACACTATGCTGGTATCTTCCCAAAAATACCCTTCATAAAAAAATATAAAATTGCCTGAGTTATTATAACTTCACAGAGAAAATAAGAATAATATAAGACACGGCTTATACAGATGAATAATTCCTTTGTCATTAATGCCTTACAGCAGGACAGGGGAAAATATATTAAGATTTATTTAAATTTTATAAAAATTCATTTTTGTTTAATGAAATCATACAATTTGATAAAGGGCCAGAGGCTCATTTTTACTAATGACAAGATACCGTAATATTTAGGAAACTTCCTATGCTATACTCATTAAATTTTTTAAAGATTAGGTATTAACTCTGGCAATTGCATTCTTTGTTCCACTGTGTAAGTACAAAATTCTATTTATGGCTCTGTGCAGAGTACAAAAGGACATGCATACTCTGCATGGAAAACTAGGAACCCAATTTTCAAAATTTGGCCTTCATGTTCCTCTAAAGTGCCTAGCCCAACAAGTGCTGTGTGCTGACAGAGCTCAGTGGGGGAGCTGAGAGAGCATACAGGGGCCTGACCAGAAACACCCAGGCCTATGTTTTTCTGGAACTCTGCAGACAAGTGTGGTGGCTTGGCACCCCAGATCAGAAACTCTGCAAGGAAGAAAGCCAGGCATAAATAACTCAGCGAGTTGAACAATAAACCCCAGGCTGGTTTTTCAGCAGTGCAACAACGCTGAGGACATGATTTCAGGTGGAAGAAACATATCTAGGGGTACATCCAGATTTTGTGGGCCTGAAGTTCATAAAACTTGAAGAGATATCTTTAAAAAAATAAAAACTGCAAAAAGCAAAATTAGGCATAAAATCTTGGAAAGGGCCTATATGCAAGGGAGAGGCTCTAAAACTTAAACTTCATCAGCTTTATGCTAACCCAACTCTGAGGAGGTACCTTCACCCTCTTTGGGGCCTGGAGTAACTGACCACAGGGAAAAGGGCTGTTGGGAGTGGGTGATGGGGACAGACGTGGGGTGGGGGTGGTGGTGGGTGGTGATGCTAATAGCTACTGGGAATTCCATTTGGTAAGCAGAAAATTAATGCTGCACTTAGTGAAAATCATATTGGTTGTATATTTCAGAAGCTGACATTTCACATTTGGTGAACGACTAGTAACTTTTCTGTTGACTGTATAAGTCAGTGCTTACCGAAACAGGTATTTACAACCGGCCACACTAGAAACTTATGTTTACAGGTGAATTTGTTAGAAAACAGAACTTCAATGGCTCTAGGTACTATCACCAGAAACATCTTTGCTGCAAGCATTTTGGGGGCAAACATTTTAGCAAAGTTAAAAAGGCAACTGGTTGAGGGTTTGGTTCATTTTTCCACTGACACACTACACTCATTTTATATAAATCTTAGCCCTCAGAATGGTCTCTACACTGGCACCGAGTTTTGAACCAACATTTCCTATAGAACTTTAGGATGTCTATCAGTGAACTGTGACACTGTGCCAATAACCAACAGTGTCGAAGGGCTTTTACAATGTACTTCAAAGCTCAGTTACAAATATGCATCCTAGTGTTTGGAAACTGGTAACTCTGCTAATAAAGGAAGAAATTTTAGTGAAACAAAAAAAGTGTGACGATGAACAAGGAGATGAATTAACAAACAAATAAAAGTATAGCACTATGAATGAAAGCCTCTGAAGACAAATGCTTAGGTACAATCTACAAAATAAAACCTGATACCTGTTCAGGCAATCTACACACATTTAAAAGGTATTCAGAGGTGGGGGGCCTGGGTGGCTCGGTCCATTAAGCATTCAGCTCAGGTCATGATCTCATTGTTCACGAGGTCAAGCTGACAGCACACAGCCTGCTTGGGATTCTCTCTCTCTTGCCCTCTCTCTGCCCCTCTCCTACTTGCCTCTTTCTGTCTCTCTCAAAATAAAGAAATAAACTTAAAAAAAAAAAAGCACCCAGAAAAATAATAAAACGTATTCAGGGGTTCCTGGCTGGCTTAGTCAGTACATCATGCGACTCTTGATGTTGGGGTCATGGGTTCAAGCCCCACATTGGGCATGGAGCCCATGTAAAAAAAATAAAATGTATTAAAATATTTTGTATTCACAATAAGGTCTTTTTAATTTTGCTATTCATTTTTCATATTTCATCATGTTCTTCTTCATGAATGCCCTCTTTTATTTTTCATGACTTTTATCTTTTACGGCCAAATTGCTTTATTGCCTATTAGTTATGTGGTGATTTTGTTGGCAGTGAAAATGGTTGCTATTGTATATACATACGATGGAATATTACTCAGTCTTAAAAAGGAATGAAATTCTGACATGTGCTGCAATGTGGATGAATGTTGAAAACATTATGTTGATTAGAATAAGCCAGACAAATATTGTAGGATTCCATTTACATGAGGTGCCTGGAGTAGGCAAATTCCTCTAGACAGAAAGTAGAATAGAGGTCACCAGGGACTGAGAAAAATGGGGAATAGGAAATTCTGTTTATCGGGTACAGAGTTCATGTTTGAGTTGATGAAAAACTTCTGGAAATGGATAGTGGTGATGGTTGCACAACATTGTGAACGTACTTTTTGCCACTGAATTGTACGCTTAAAAATGGTTAAAATGGTAAATTTTGTGTTATGTATATTTTACTACAATTTTTCGTTAAGGTCATGCTAAAAAAGATAGGCTGGTGTGAAGATGAAGTTCGATGACAGGGAGGGAAAAAAAAGAATCAAATCCTCAAAGTACTTGATTTAAATACTTAAATTAGCACGGAGTCATTAATGTGAAAAACGAAGTAGTCTGAAAAGGTTTTAGTGAAAGAAATTACTTGTGGAAAGGAAAAAAAAAATCAGCAAGTGGATATGTCATTTAGTACTTACCATCATTAAGAAAGTCTACTTATGGGATTTTGTAGATTCCATTGAGAATACATAAAATCTCTTTATGTTTTAGTGGAAAATATGATTTCAATGAATTTAATTGCCATTTTTAAAGAAAGTATGGTGCTGTATTATCTCTTCTCTTTGTAATTGCAGCCTTGGCTTTATTGCTATGCACCAGTGACAACAATAATGGCTTTATTATGGAAATCACACCTCATTTACATGAGGCTGAAATTTATTCTGTGTTTACAATCTTCTAAAGTACTTGTTTTAATTTTACCTCACTGACCTTCTGATTCTAACAATTTGGATGTGCTACTAAAACAAACTCATCAATGTAAAACAAGGAATGCAGCTGTGAAATAATGTGTAGATTTAAGATATTTATGGGGCTATTTCCAACAACAGGCATGTATTATTTTTAAATGAGAAAAAAAGGTAATTGAAAACAAGGTATAGAAAGGCCTTATTTCTAAATTATGGGCCTTTTATTCTGAAATTAGCAGATACTTGGAGGCAGAGAAATTTCATTGATCTGACCCATTTATTGGTGAGAACATATTAATTGTGTTCTTAAGCTTTCTTAACAAGGGACAACACTAACCCCACAATGCACAGTCACCTACCAGTGTTCTCAGCAAATAAACCAAAAGTCCTGGAAGAATACAACAGGACACACAGTTCACAGAACTGCCAAGTCAGCATTAGGATACTGTGGGTAGAACAGATCATGAATCTACAAACACTTACAACAGAATCTGGAGACAGGAGCCACAGGACTTGGTTTTCCTGTTCTCTAAAGGGGTTTTTAAGAGCTCTTAAATGTTTGTTGCAGCAGGCTAGACTTTGCACATCTCTGCTCTCCGCTATATGCCAGGTTCTTCACTTTTCTTAGGCATCCTTTCTTTCTTTTTTTTTTTACTTTTTTAATGTTTATTTATTTTTGAGACAGAGAGAGACAGAGCATGAACGGGGGAGGGTCAGAGAGAGGGAGACACAGAATCGGAAGCAGGCTCCAGGCTCTGAGCTGTCAGCACAGAGCCCGACGCGGGGCTAGAACTCACGGACTGCGGGATCATGACCTGAGCCGAAGTCGGATGCTTAACCAACTGAGCCACCCAGGTGCCCCTCTTAGGCATCCTTTCTAAATTCATAATCTCCACAGTCACTTTCTTTCAATGAGCACTTTAGGGACAGCAATTTCCAAATGTGCACCTCCATGTCCCTTGAGCTCTATAATTCCAGGTCTGGAGATTCTCCTTCCTCTCAGACTTTCTCTTCCTTCCTGGTACTAGTACAACCATTCACATAGATTGACCCCATGCCTCATTTCCCCTCATGTGCTGCACCACATGGGACGTGTGGGGGGGAACCATCCACGTTAAAGCGCTTGGCACAAAACCTGGCACAAAGCACAAGCTCAGTAAGCCTTACCCACTATCATCCTTATTCTCATGACCATTATGACTTTAGTCAAGTTAGGCAAATAGTGCATGGCTATACATAGCCCCTTCTTACCTATTTGAAGAGCCCAAAAATCAGGTAATAAAAAAACACGTTGAGCTTTTTTTGTACCTGAATTTCCCAAAACTATTTGGCTACAGAACCCTTCTGGAGGCACCTGGGTGGCTCAGCTGCTTGAGCATCTGACTCCTTAACTTTTCTTTTTTAACGTTTTATTTATTTTTGGGAGACAGAGTGTGAGAGGGGAAGGGGCAGAGAGACAGCGAGACACAGAATCCCAAGCAGGCTCCAGGCTCTCAGCTGTCAGCACAGAGCCCGAGAGCATCTGACTCTTGATTTTGGCTCAGGTCACAATCTCACGGTGCGTGGGTCGAGCCCCATGTTTGTGCTGACAGCACAGAGCCTGCTTGGGATTCTCTCTCTGTCCCTCCTCAACCCTCAAAATAAATAAGTTAACTAAAAAAAAAAAAAAAAAGAACCCTTCTGTTTACCTGACATAATCTGAAGATCACACTTGGAGGAGGGTTGCTGTCAGAGTGTAGACTATAATTTCCACCACATCCAAACTGTTACTGAAAACTTCCTGAGCAGCCTATTTATTTATTTGTTAAATGTTTATTTATCTATTTTTGAGAAAGAGAGAGAGAGCAAGTGAGCAGGGGAGGGGCAGAGAGAGAGACAGGGACAAAGGATCCAAAGCAGGCTCTGAGCTGACAGCAGGAAGCCTGATGTGGAGCTTGAACTCACAAAGCATGAGATCTTGGCCTGAGACAAGGTTGGATGCTTAACCAACAGAGCCATCCAGGTGCTCCCCTGCCAAGCCTATTTAAAATTTTTTTAACAATTATTTATTTTTGAGACAGAGAGAGAGAGACAAAGAGAGAGCAAGTGTGAGTGGGGGAGGGGCAGATAGAGAGAGAGAGAGAGAGAGAGAGAGAGAGAGAGAGAGAGAGAGGATATGAAGCTCTGTGCTGTGAGCCCTGAGCCTGATGCGGGCTCCAACTCACAACTGTGAGACCACAACCTGAGCCAAAATCAAGAGTCAGACACTTAATCGAATGAGCCACCCAGGCGCCCCCTTACCAGCCTATTTAAAATGGACCTCTCAGTGTCTTCTATTCTCTTCCCTCTCCCTTTTCTATTCTAGTCTAACCCACCCAATCCCACTTAAAACTGATGGCAATGAGTCTCAAGAAGGTATTGTGATTCACAAGAATAAACTTCAACTCTAGAAGGTAATTTAAGTAGCCTGCAGGACATCTTAGACAATGGGTACAGCAAACACAACTAATAGTGGGAGCCTACACATACCACCTTTGGACACGGATTTACCTGGACCCTTAACTGATAGGGGAAGAAAGCAAGCCTAATTTGGAAGGATCTGTACAGGTGAAAAAATGGATCTGTAGGCAGAGAAGAGAGTTAATCAATATTGGTCTAGAGTGTATTTTCCAGAGGCAGAGAGGAGGAATGTGAACAGGTTTTCAGAGGAGTCTCAAGGTCTCCGAGAACCTAAATAACGGTCCTTTGTCACCAGCTGACTTAGGGCTGCCCTGGATGCTAAAGGACAGTCCAGTGTCAGGCCTACTTTGAGTGTGATTTATTGGGAATGAAAAAAAAATAGTACAAGCCTAGAATTATGGTCTCGCCTTGCAAAAGCTATATATAATTTTCAATTTGCAGACTATAATTTTGAATCTAAGGAGAATAATCAAGTTAGATGAGACATACCCACATGGACCTTGCACAAACTGTTATTAGAGTAATTCCATTTGAACCATGTACTTCAAAGTTGCCAGATAATATCCTCCGGGGGGGGGCGGGGTGTCAAATAGGTCTGTGATACTTAAGGAAAAGGTTAAATGGTCTGTTTTCTTCTTGTGAGGAAGATGTCTTGGAACTATGGGGAGAATTATCACTTGGGTTCACAGCCAACATAGTGATTTTTAACACACTTCATAAACATTTCACACAATGACATTATGACAGAAGTTTTTAGGAGGTCTAGAACAAACACGAAGCCAGCCAACTAACAACTGAAGACTGGCTTAACCTAGTTTACTAACTACACTACCAGTTACTCAGCCATTAAAGAGTTCAAAACACTCATCCCCAGGCATGCTCAGACACCTAACAGCAATTTCCAACACATTTAGCTTCTATAATACTATGAAAATATACAATGTGTCTTTCAACCTGCTTACATCTATATTTTGAATCTTACTATATGGCCTCATAATTTTTGGAAATTAGGTTACTATGTATTTGGCCATGAATAACCAGTTATATTTTACAGATGGTTTGATAGGACACCACACAGTAGTCATTAAGAGTTAACAGGCTCACATTCAACACTGAAGTCTTGAGTCAATTCTGACACGATGTCTCATAAAAATTAATACTAAAGATGTGTGCAAGAAAATATTTTTACAGTGTGTTAAATATGTCAGTTCCAGAATTGTTTTCTGGTAGACCCTCAATCTGGATAAATGCCAGCTGACCTCACACTTATTTCCTTTAATTTGGTTCTCTAGCTATCACATTGCAAAACTGTAACACGAATTTAAAATTTTACTTTATTTTTATTTCGCTTGCCATGTCACTATTCTAAAAAGTCTACTTGAGCTAAATCCTTTGGATCTTCTCTGTCAATGTGATTAATTGCATCTCTTCTTCCTATGGCTATCAGATTATCAGGGCATTGTCTGGTCTTTTTTTTTTTTTTAATGTGTTTATTTATTCTGGTGGGGGGGCGGCGCAGAGAGAGAGTGAGGCAGAGGATCTGAAGTGGGCTCTGTGTGGACAGCAAAAACCCTGACACAGGGCTCCAACTCACAAACAGTGAGTTCATGACCTGAGTCAAAAAGGGACGCTTAACCTATTGAGCCACCCAGGTGCCCTAGGGCATTGTCTCATCTTCAAAATGATGTAATGTATTTCACAAAAGCTTTGAGGATATTACTTACGCTCTGTTGTTAAATAATATCTGTAAGTAGAGAAAACTAACACAAAACCCACATACAGAGCTGTTTGCAGGTATACACAATAATAACAGACCATAAAGTGGTATAATATCTGTGTTATACACAGGCTTATCATTGTTCATGTAAGCAATGGCACAGTACCCACAGGTGTGGCCAGGAATTTTATCCATGTGGAAGTAAACTAATATCTTATTGCTTATTCTTACTAACAACCTTGGACCAAGCCCTTACAGAGAAAATAAGAGGAACCATTGTGTTTAAGAAAGAAAGGCAATATCCAGATTGGATGCCATGTGTATCATTTACAGAGAAGGAGGCTGTCCAAGACGACAGTAACATCAATACGGATAATGTTTCTATATTAGTGACCAAAGTGATTTGTACCCAATGATATACCATTAAAATTTCTTTGTATATTTGTCATATGTGTATTACATATTTGGAATGTCATATGGACAGCTTAAAATCTGTGAGATCTTAATTCCAACCTTTTTTCTCTTTTTCTCCTCTTTCATTGGGAATTCAAATTGTTAATGGTTAGACTGATTCATGGGTATCTGATATTAGTAGCAAATTTTGTCCTAGGCTCAAAATTATGTTTCCACATTTTTTTTTTTTTTTTAAGAGTAAGAGCACTGGATAAAGAAGATGTGGGAGGTACACACACACACACACACACACACACAGGAATATTAAACAGCCATAAAAAGGATGAGATCTTGCCATCTACAACAACACAGATGTGCCTAGAGGGTAGCATGCTAAGTGAAATTAAATCAGACTGAGAAAGATGTATGATTTAACTTACATATGGAATCTAAACAACCAAACAAATGAATAAACAGACAAACAAAAAGCAGATACAGATCTATTAAACCTGCGAACAAACTGATGGATGCCAGAGGGGAGGTGGGTAGGAAGATGGGCAAAATGGAAGAAGGGGAGTGGGAGGTAGAGGCTTTCAGTTTCTGGATGAATAAGTCATAGGAATAAAAGTTACTGCATAGGGAGTGTAATCAATGATACTTATAGACTTGCATGGTGACAGATAGTAGCTAAGTTTGTGGTGAGCAAAGCATAATGTGTAGAGAAACTGAATCACTATGTCCTACACCTGAAACTAATGTAACATTGTGTGTCAAATATACTCAAATAAAATTTTTTAAAATTAAATCTCCCTTCCTTAGGGGCAAAAAAAGAGTGAGAGCATTGGAATTTTATTTAACTCTAGGTACCATGGTTTTGGCATTAGTAGATAAGACTAACGAAAGAGCAGCCATACAGTTTTTTTGGCCACTGTGCTTCCCAAGTCCCCAAAAGGAGCCATTTTTACTATTCGATTCTGTCTTTACTAGACAGGTCCTGCTACAGTTTGTGTTTGTTTCTATCCATTTGTTACTTTTTTTTTTTTAACCAGGTGCAATTTTGTGAAACGCGTTTGTAAAAAAACAAATTTTTTTTCCTGGTTGATAAAGCAGCTTTAATATAACCACAGAATGAGTGTTTATTTGCAAATACTCTGGAATTTCCCTCTCCTTTCTCAGGAGAGAGGAAACCACCACACTTCTTAGAAATTGTATAATTAAATGAGTGTAAGGATCAAAAATTGTTCATTTCAATGACTTGTTAACTTACAACACTGATTTACACTATCTTTATAGAACTGTGCAATAGGGCTTCAAATTGTTCTTCAACAACCTCAGCCTTTCCTCCAATCCAATATCTACTTCTTTCTGTAAGTTGGTGCATCCTAATTATAAATCACATCATTTACTTTCCTGAAGGTTATTTATAATAAATTTTACAATTTGCTTCTGTCAAATTCCATTAAAAGAAAAAGATCTGTTTTGGATATGGGCCCTTGGCAAATTACACTTTTTTTTAAAAAAAAGCATGCACTGAGTTTGACTGGGTGGGATTTATTCACAAAAAAGGCAGAACTGCAGCTATAGGAGCAAGGACTCCGGAGTCAGACTACTTGAAGGCCATTTACCAGTTGTGTGACCTTGGTAAGTCACTTCACTGCTCTGGGACACAAGTTCCTCATCAGTAAAGTGACAATCATATTAGTATCTGCCAAATAACGTCTTGTGTATCTAGGGAGAATTAAATGGTTGAAATGCATAACACTTTGAACAGCGTTATGTACATTTTGGCTATTGCTTGTTATTCAAGAAATATGTTTTAGCAAGCATCAAAAATATATTAGATAAAATGTGACAGATAAGAGGATGAATTACATATGCATATTCCTTCAAATAGCACACACACACCCACACACCCACACACCCACACACACACACACACACACACACCCTACACTAAAAGGTAGAGGATAAGTATTAGAAGAGAGAGACCGAGTTACAAAAAAACCCAGGGAAGGCAGCAGTTAACTCCCACTGATAGTATTGAGAAGGGGAAGGAATTTCAGGTGGGCCTTGAAGATGAGCTCTATTTCAGCACGTAAGTGTTGAGATTAACGTACTGGGAACAGCCAAAAGAGAGACGAAAGAGGCAAGTGCATAAATTAGTGTAAATTAGTCTTTCCGGTTGGAATTAAAGGTCAAAGAAGGTGCTTAATGAGGAGAATGTTTGTAGCACTACATGGTGAAGGCATCTTGAGGGCTAGGTTAGCAATACAGAATTATTTTATAGGAAATGAAAGCCATTTAAAATTTCTGAGAAAGAGGTGTGGCCTTATCAAAACAAAGCTTAATCTCAAAGGAAAGTAAATAGATTGGCGGAGAGACTGCTTCAGGCAAGGACACCGGTTAGGCAACTACTGCTGTGGTCAAAGGGGGAGATAATGAAGGCCTGAGGCAAGGGAACGGCAGAGGAGAGGCCACCACAAAGGAGAGGACACAAAAATGTTACCGAAATAGAATCTAGTCATACCCCCAAATCACAAACCAATGAGAAACTTCAAAATTATGCAGATATTAGGACTTTCCTGAAGATTCTAATTCCGTATGTCTGCAGGGAGACTCATTAAAGCATAATTTTTGAAAATCTGACTTTTTTTTTAAACTAGGCTCTGCACCCAACGTGGGGCTTGAACTCATAACCCTGGGCTCAACAGTAGCAGGCTCTACCGACTAAGCCCGCCAGGTGTCCCTCTGAAAGTCTAATTTTTTTTAACTTATTTTTTTAAAATGTTTATTTATTTTTGAGAGAGAGAGAGAGAGAGACAGCATGTGAGGGGGTAAGGGCAGACAGAGAGGGAGACACAGAATCCAAAGCAGAGTCCAGGCTATGAGCTGTCAGCACAGAGCTCGACGCAGGGCTCAAACTCACAAGCTGTGAGATCGTGACCCGAGCCGAAGTTGGTCGCTTATCTGACTGAGCCACCCAGGCACCCCTCTGAAAGTCTAATTTTGATAATTGGTCATATTTGACACCTATTGACCTAAAAGTCTATGACTGTGGAGTTAAAAGAAATTATACAGGCTTCAGTTAGGAAAATAAGAAAAGGATTAAAAGGAAGAAGAAAAGGAAGAAGAAAGAATAACATAGAGATCAGAGCAGTTGGGGAAGGCAGAAAAACAAAGCTGATGACAATTTTTGTACTTCCTGAGGACAAGATATTATTCTCAGAGAGAAGACAGGGAAGAAGTTGGGAAGAGAAGTTGGGCTCAAGCTGACAGATTTGAAAATTACCACTATGATAATGAAAAAGGCAAAAGCAATCCCTAGAAACCATTTATACTCCATAGTTGTGAATCTCAAGAAGAATGACGCATGGCCTGGGATTTCGCAGGAAAAAAAGAAGAGAGTATCATAAAAACCAAGGGAGATGAACTATATTCAGTTAAGTTGTGGTTATCAGTACTGATTTATGTGGAAGAGTGTAAGGATAAGGACAAGAGGAGAGAGGTCAGTAGACCTGGTATCCAAAGTTATATAGGTGATGAATGAAAGAGAATAAGCAATGTACTCTCAAGGCTTAGCAGTGAACAGAAGGTGAGGAGTACAGGCAGTAGTATTCTTCAAGAAACTGGTTGGTGAAGGAGAGAGTCAGGGAAGTAATGTGATAAGGCATTGTGGGTAACCTCTTTTATTTATTTATTTATTTATTTATTTATTTATTTATTTAAGAGACAGAACTGAGGGGAGGGGTAGAGAGAATCCCAAGCAGGTTCCATGCTGCCAGCACACAGCCTGATGTGGGGCTTGAACTCACAAACTGTGACATCATTACCTGATCCCAAACCAAGAGTTAGATGCTTCATAACAGACTGGGCCACCCAGACACCCCTAAGCTCTTTTAAGTCAGTGAAAAGTGATGCATGTTTTTAGATGGAGAGGAGAGACCCAGAGGAGAGGGAGATACTTAAGAGGTAAGGCAATTGTGGAAAATTTAATGAAGCAAGTTCTAAGAAAAGGAAAAACAGATAAAGGACACAATCCAGAAGGTTAGCTTTGGTGAAAATGAGTTACCTAAAATGGGAGGAAAGTGGCAAAGAAGGGAGGCAACAAAGATAAATGATCAGATAAAAATAAGGACAGGTTAGTGAGACAGCATCACGCTCTGTTCATACCTTGCAGAGAGTGAGAGTAGAAGATATTAAGCACAAAACTTAGAGGCAGTGAAATCTGTTTCAAAGATTACTTAAAGATCAATGAAAGATAATCCAAATGATTTTTGAGATGCAGAGGTGGCTCAGTTAAGGTTACTTACAATAAACTCGTTTCCACTGCAGAGTAGCACTAATTGGTTAATAACAAGGAGACAAGTGTGTGGCATAGACTGGACCAGTGATGGGCAAAATTGCTCAAGGAGGGAGCCAAATTGGTGAGGAAATCAAAAGTGCCAGTGAAAAAATTCTTGGGACTGTCCTATCACAAGGTTGAGGGAAGGGAGGTCACAGTGAGAATGAAGAACAAGTAGGAGCAAAGAACTGGGAGAGAGAGACAGAAGTTGTGTTCAGAGGTGGAAAGGGAGATTGTGGACTAGGAAAGGAGGCTATCATGAGGGATGGCAACCACAGCACCATGAAAAGGAAAAGGAAGGCTAAGCAAAAAGCATAGATTTAAACATAGGGGGGCGCCTGGGTGGCACAGTCGGTTAAGCGTCCGACTTCAGCTCAGGTCATGATCTCTTGAGTTCAAGCCCCACATCGGGCTCTGTGCTGACAGCTCAGAGCCTGGAGCCTGTTTCGGATTCTGTGTCTCCCTCTCTCTCTGACCCTCCCCCATTCATGCTCTGTCTCTCTCTGTCTCAAAAATAAATAAATGGTAAAAAAAAAAAAAAAAAAAAAAAAAATTTAAACATAGGAAAATGTGTTACCCAGGGACATAGTAACCTTACATAAGAGCAAAAATATATTTGACATCCTAGTAAATTGGAAGGAGTGGCCTCTTGTAACTGGTTGTAAGGAAAGTGATCTTTTATGGTAAGGTAACTGAAAAAGTACTTGTGTGAAAGGATGAGACCGAGTTTATTACTGCTTTCTGGCCCAATGAAACCCAAACTTCTCTTTTGATATGGTAATGGGGTACTTTTCTGAAAAGAAACCACTTATAAAGATGCCATTTTCAACTTCCTGGGTTTTATAATATGCAAACTATTAAGTACAGCATTATGATCACAGACATTGTGCCAATTATACCTTCTTTTTTAAAGTTTATTTATTTTGAGAGAGAGAGAGAAAGAGAGAGAGCGTGTGGAATGTGAATGGGGGAGGAGCAAAGACAGAAGAAGCAAGAGAATCCCAAGCAGGCTCAGCACTGTCAGCGCACAGCCTAACATGGGGCTCGATCCCACAAACTGTGAAATCATGACCTGAGCCAAAATCAAGTCAAATGCTTAACCAACTGAGCCAGCCAGGCACTCCACCAACTATACATTTTAAAAGAAGTTTACAATGCAGTTGAATTCCCCAGATTACCCATCCCTACTTCGTATTTCCCTAATTTTATCAGCCCTATTTTCCTTTATTTCTGGATCTCCTCTTTAATATCATACCAGTTGATTAATGTGGGATCCTGTAACCATATGTATTTTAAAGACCTATGTAGATATGGAATAATAAATTGGAACTTTTTCTAAATAATGAGAATGGCAATAAACAATACATAGAAAAAGCTGCAAATCAAGAATGGAATTTACAGTTAAGAATTTGGGATTTGGCCGACTAGAGAGACTCAGGTGTATTACAGGATCACCACGTTAACACTGACTGAGGTGGCTCATAGAGCAGGTCAATGGGGAATATAATGTTCTCGATGCCATAAATAATCCAAGATCAAACAGCCTTGAAAACTGATTTTTATATTCTCTAGTAGAGTTTTATATATGTTTTTGGCAACTGTCTGAATACAAATTTGAGAGAGACACATTAAAAAAAAATAAGAAATTGTATTTTCATCAGCCAACAGTTAAATGGAAGACTTCAGTCATCCATTAAAAAAAAAAAAAAAGAATGTGCTGTTAGATCAAAGCAATAAACATGAATAACTGTTTTATGTAGCTTTCAAAGGAGAAGAAAGAAATGCGTCATTGGTAATTTTTCCAGGATAAATAAAGAAGGATTTGAGGAGAGGGGGAAGTCCTTTAAAAAGAGAAGTGTGCCAGGAAAATTAAAATGTAACTTTTTATTTATTTGGAGAAAAACTGCCAAGGAAATATATGGGAAACTCATTTAGCCTATGTATAAAAATTATAAACAATTGGGAAAGTTTCACTGATTCTCTGGGTCAAACTGAGGCATGGCAATGCTATGGGTTTGTCAGTAAGAGATGCCAACCACACTGAAGGTCAAAGAGTATGCAATGCATCTAAGCAACAATGCCACTGTGACATTCTTAGACACTGACCATATGAATACCACACTGACCATATCTTCCAGCGATACCCAGCCTGTTCATGATGTGCATCCAGAGGGAAATTCATTTCGATGCAATTCCCTCTCTTCCTTGATCACCAAAACTGATGAACTCAGCAAGTGACCTTCCTTGGTCACCAAAACTGATGAACTCAGCAAGTGACAGTGAATTCAGTCGTGTTAAGTCCGGATTTACCAGGAATCACATCACTTTTAGGCAACAGCACTAGTGAAGTATGGCTGGAGTAAATCAAGAGTTTTTGCGGAGAAGTAGTGGAATTTTCCCTTTTTTAAAAAATATTTTGAAAGTTTATTTATTTTGAGAGAGGGAGAGAGAGCATGATTGGGGGAGGGGGAGGGACAGAGAGAGAGGGAGAGAGAATCCCAGGAAGGCTCCATGTTGTCAGTGCAGAGCCCAATGTGGGGCTCGAACTCACAAACTGTGAGACCATGATGTGAGCGAAACCGAGTCAAAAGTTTAACCCAATGAGCCACCTGGGCGCCTCTGGAATTTTCCTTTTATCCTATAGTCTAAAAATTGCTATTGGATGATTTAAATGATGTGATCAATTTTCACTTTTTAGATTGTTCAGTGCAGAACGGGGACAGATAAGAATTAAGAATATCAGTCTCAAAACAGTTGCAATTGTCTAAGTAAAAGATGATGAGGGATATAACCCAGGTACTATGGACTAAATTATGTCCCTCCAAAAGTTGTATGTTGAAGCCCTAACCCTCAATGTAATGGTATTTGGAGATGAGGACTTTGAGGGGGTAATTAAGTCATGAGGGTAGAACTTTTGTGATGGGGTTAGTGTGCTTGGGAGATGAACTAACTCTCTTTCTTCATGTGAAGACACAGCAAAAAGATCGCCATGGTAAGCCAGGCAGAGGGCTTTCATTAGGAGCAGAATTGGCCAGCACCCAGACTGTGGGACTTTTCAGCCTCTAGAACCATGAGGAATAAATTTCTCTTGGTTAAGCCACATAGTCTATGATATTTTGTTATGGCAGCCTGAGCTAATACACCAGGCATAACCATGAAGAAAAAAAAAGGAGGCATATTTGAAAGACATTTAAAAAAACATGTAGGACAAAGGAGTTACATATCCAACTGTATTCCATATTAATTACATATTGAAAGAGTTGTTATGGTAATAAAAATACCAACATATATTGAATGCTTAATATGTTTCAGAGAGTACACTAACGACTTTATATGGGGGCACCTGGGTGGCTCAGTCAGGTGAGCGTCTGACTTTTGATTTTGGCTCAGGTCATGATCCCAGAATCACGGGATGAAGCCCTGTATCAGGCTCCACGATGAGCTAAGTATAGCGTCTATTTAAGATTCTCTCTCTCTCTCCCTCTGCTCCTCTCCTCTGCTCTCATGATCTTTCTCTCTCTCTCAAAATTAAAAAAAAAAGGGAGCAGTGTTTCTTGGAAATTAGAAATTGAAGGAACAATCTGCCAGACCAGATCACTTCAAAGTCGTTCCGGGGAATGGAGTCTAATAATTTTATGGGCTTGTGTTTTCTAGGTTTAATTTAATGTTTACATGTTTTTCTCAATGGAACATTAAAAACATTTTTTAAATATTTATTTTTGAGAGAGAGAGAGAGAGACAGAGACAGAACACCAGTGAGGGAAGGGAAGAGAGAGATAGAGACACAATCTGAAGCAGGCTCCGGGCTCTGAGCTGTCAGCACAGGGCCCGACACAGGGCTTGAACCCACGAACCATGAGATCATGACCTGAGCCGAAGTCAGACGCTTAACTGACTGAGCCACCCAGGTGCCCCTCAATGAAACATTTTTTAAAGTAATCTCTGCACCCAACGTGTGGCTTGAGCACAGACCCCAAGATCAAGAGTCGTATGCTCTACTCATTGAGCCAGACAGGTACCTCTCAATGAAACTTTTTTTTTCCTAAAGATTTTATTTTTAGGTAATCTCTACATCCAATGTGGGGCTTGAATTTACAACCCTGAGATCGAGAGTTGCATTCTCCACTGACTGAGCCAGCCAGGTGCCCTACAATGAAACTTTTGATACCAAAATGGGAAGGGGTGAAATGCTAGCATTAGCAGTAACGGCATCTCTGGAGACCTTGAGAGTTCTAATCGCAACTGCACAATTTAAGAGCTTTATAACTTGGACAGTTTTCTAAGCTTCTCATTTCCTTGTCTGATTGCAAGAATAAGAATACCTGCTTCATAGGATTCTTGTAAAAATTGAGATAATATATACAAAATGCTTAGCTCAGTGTCTAGCATGGTGAGCTTTAATTGGCACTGGTGCTGAGGATGATTATGATCACCAGGGCATAATTCATACCTGCTACTTATATGTAGGTCAGCTCTTACTGTTCTTCCAACCTTATCTTATCTCTGCTCACTGCTCTCTTCCACCTAGAAAACATATGCAAATTGAACAGTTTGATACTGAAATAGCCTCAGTAGAGAACTGCCCTTATCCTCCTAGTATTCAAGGAGACTAGGTAAAGGGCAGTTCACTGAGATAAAGATATTAAGAAAACTTGACTTCTAGAAAGACCCAGCTCTGCTACAAATCATCAGTCCATTTTCTCCTTTGGTTACATGTGTAAATCAAGAGTTCAAACAGAAATTTAAGCTCTCAACTCTATCATTTTATTTTTTTACTTTTAAATCTTTATCTATCTATCTATCTATCTATCTATCTATCTATCTATCTATCTATCTATCTATCTAAGAGAGAGAGCCTGTGTGGTGAGAAAGAGGCAGAGGGGATTTTAAGCAGGCTCCACACCCAGTGGGGAGACCCATGTGGGGCTCGATCTCATGACCATGAAATCATGACCATGAGATCACGACCTGAGCTGAAATCAAGTGTCAGATGCTTAACCGACTAAGCTACCCAGGGAGCCCTTTATTTCTTACTTTTTATGCGGATATCCTAAGCCTTAGGAAACTAACTCCTGATGTTATTGTTCTAGTTTTTTAAAAGCATTATCAAAGCCTGCAGAAAACATTCAGTGACTACACATCATCTTTCAGATTCAAAGATTTCTAATTTGAATCCTTGAAGACTGAGGTCATAGATATAAACTACACAGAGAAGGAGCATCCACAATGTTTCTTTAATCTTTTGGATTTTCCCTACCACTACTGGCAAATGTGGGAAGAATGAACTGTGCTCACAAAGCTTTTTCTAGCTCAAATGGAAGAGCTGTTTCCTGTGTAGTGAGACGCTCTGGGGTTTCCCTTAGGTCCCCAGGAACTGTTTTTTTATTTTCTTTTCAGCACTGGACCTGGGAGTAGACTGCAGACAAACAGCTTACTGCCAAGGATGTGTGAAACCTGTTATATTGGTCATTCTGGATCTTATTTAAGCACATACTGTCACTAGGTAAGACTATTTTTACTTTGCTTTAGTGGAAGCCTTAATTTTGCTTTAGGAAAAAAAAAATATATATATATATATATTTTTTTCACATTTATAAACCATGTATGTTTCTGCAAGCAATAAAATTTGAAGTGACAGTGACATACTTAGAATTCTGATGTGAGGATAATAAGGATACCAGAACCCGAGTGTTTCAGCTATTGATTCCTCCGTGATAAACCACTACAAAATCTAGTGGCTTAAAACAGTTCATTATTTCTCACAGTCCTACAATCTGGGCTGGGCAGTTTTTCTGCTCTGTGTGGTGTCTCCTCAGGCTGGAAACTACAAGAAGGCATCTTCACTTACATGTCTGGAATCAGAGCCGGGATGCCTGAAACAACTTGCCAAGCATGTCTATTCACATGGCTGCTCCGCAAGACTAGCTTGGGGTTCCTAACGCCATGGTGGTCTCAGAGTAATTGGACTTCTGGTGGCTGACTTCCAAGAGGAAGGAAGCTGAAAGTGCTAGTCTTCTTAAAGGCTAGGCCCATTATGGGACGGCCTCACTGCCATCATATTATACTAGTCCAAGCAAGTCCAAAGCCAGTCCAGATTTAAAGGGAGGGGAAAGGCTCTACTGCTTTATGTGAAGAGTAGCACATATGCAAAGGGAGGGAAATAACTGATGGCGGCCATCTCTGGAGAATACCATACACAGTGTATTGCATTTACCAGGAGCTCTTTCCTTTTCTTCTTTTTCCTTTGGATTTCATTGGGTTTCTTGAAACTCCTTTTGGAATTTTCAAAATGTCCAGAGAGAAAAGAAAATCACTCAACTTTAGGGTGTATGGGATGATACATTAATTATATCATATAGTAATAACAACCAATTATATATTAATAATAATTTATATATTAATGTAATGAATAGTATATATTAACTAATTATTATATATTGATATGATATATACTATTATATATTATATTCATTATAACAACTTTTCAATGATTTTCATAATTGCAATGGAATCTTTATTTATTTTACTACTGTTGTTCACCCTAAGTATGAGGAAATGGAGTTTCAGAAAAAAAAAAATTGAAGCATTCATCCTCAAATATGCTCCCAAGTAGAGAAGTAGTCATTATAGTTCCAGAGATGCCACACACATCAGATTTATGCTATCCACAGGTAGCTGGATCAAGCCACCTTTATGTAACATATTGAAACATACGTGGGATTTTTATAAGAAAGGGATTTGTAACCACCTACTTCCTCTTTTTATTCAAATTAATTTTCCTTCCCTGATCCATGAATCATTCTTCACATTGGAATTGGATGATGATTCAGAAAGAACCAGTAAATTCTAATGAGCCTAAAAGGAGAGACAAGCTTATCACTGCCAGAGATCAAAACCAAACCCTAAAATTATAGGCTTTGTTTAAAACGCTGTTTCAGACATTGAAATTTAGTTCAGGGAACATACCTTTTTCCTGACTCATTCTCACTGCACACTCACCCCACTAAAGGGAGGAGGAGAGGGCCAGTGATTCTCATTAGGAGCCACTGACCTTCGAAAATTTGGTTCACAGCGGTCTGGCAGCAAAAGGGCCACAAAATGCCAAGCTGTAAGCACTGCCCCAGACCACACTCAGAAAGGGAAGGGATGGACTGTAGCCGTTTTTGGGAGACTACAGCACAAAGTGTATTGTATTCACTGGCAACTCCTTCTCTGTTCCTCTTTCCTTTAGATTTCCTTGAGTTTATCTGCACTCTGAAATAAAGGGCTATCAGGAGCAAAAAACGCACTCAGAACACAAAGTGTAAAGGGACTGATCCTTAGTAATCATAACCAAATGCAGTAGATTGACCTAAACCTGCTCCAGTTGTCCGATACATCTAATCTGCATAAGAGTGATTAGTTTGGAGAACAGTTCTATAGAATATAGAAGACTCCAGGCCTAAAAAACCGACTGCTGCCAACTCTTTAGGTAGTCAAAGAGGTCTGATGCTGGAGTTAACTTATCACATCTGTTTACCAAACCTAAAACTCTACAGTAAGTAAATAATCACAGCCATCACATTTACTTGAACACAAAACCCAGCTTGGCTGTAAGGAAACTACAAATTGACCTTTCCTTCTCATAATGCATCTTACTCATTGTTAAAAGTGATTTCAACTCTTGATTCACTACTTGAAAATACATTTCTCATGCTGCTATCTAATATATCTATAAATGCTCATCCAGTTAAAGAACGCAAGGCAAAATATACCTAAACTATAAACCATCAGATCAGAGGTGCTTCGGGAAAAAAGGCTGCTTTTGTAGATGCTTGGAATTGCAGAACCAAGCTGGATATGCTTCAGACTAATTAGAACTGCCTTCCTCCTCAGGCATTAGTGTACATGGGGTGTAAAAAGTGCAGGTTTCTCAGAGAGAAGCAGAGAAGAGCTTGTGTGCTGCTTTTAGAGCTCAGGTTTGCAGCGAGCTTAGTGGCATGTGTTTGCAAGGTGGCATCTGAACTCCTGTGTGGGGCTGGTGCTGCTCATAACAGTACCGAATATGAGGAGCGAAGAAAAGGTGCTCATTCTCCAGTTTTTCAAAAATACAGACATGGGAGCTTTCAAAATGTACTTTATATTTTGCTAATATACTAGACTTCTCAGCATTCTCTCACCTCCCCCCGCCCTGCTTTTTACAATGTGTTTACCTTATGTGTAATTGTGTTCATTTTTTTCAATTCTGAAAAAGTCTCAAGCATTATCTCTTCAAATCTTCTTTTTCTCCATTCCCTATATTCTTGTCTTTTGTGAGGTGTTCTCATACCTCTTAGCTTAGTTTTCATATTTTCTCTTTTTTGCACATGACCTCGGTGAATTCCTCAATCCTACCATCAGATGCTAATTCATTCCTCTTCTCTGTTACTCATCTAGGTTTACCTCAAATGTCAAGATATTTCAATATTTCAAAGAGCATATTTTTCATTGCCAAGATTTCTGAAATTATTTCATTTTCATATTTGCCTATTTTTATATTGTTTATATCTATTTTTGTTTTTCATGTTTAAATGTTTTTAGTGGATATATGTTTCTTTATATCAGGGGTCAGCTGTTCAACTTTTTCTGTAAATGGTCAGATATTAAATATGTTAGGGTTTGTAGGCCACACGGTCTCCGTTGCAGCAACATATACTCAACTCTGCATTGTGAGAGCAGCATAGGATCTATGCAAACAAATGGGTGTGGCTCAGTTCCAAACAAAATTTACTTAAAAAACAGGTCACTGTAGCCATTTTGGAAAATTGTTTATTTATTTAAATGTTTATTTATTTTTGAAGAGAGAGAGAAAGAGAGGGCACATGCACGCATGCATACGCACATGTGTGAGTGTGGGGGGGGGGGGGGGCAGAGAGAGAGAAGCTCAAGCAGGCTCTACAGGGTCGGTGCAGAGCCTGAGGGGCTCGATCCCATGAACCATGGGATCATGACCTGAGCCAAAATCAAGAGTTGGATGCTTAAGAGACTGAGCTACCCAGGCACCTCCACTTCGGCAAATACTTTGGCAGTTCTTCAAAATGTGAAACAGAGCTGCCATATGACCCAGCAGTTCTACTTCTAGGTATATACCCATGAGGAATGAAAACCTATGTTAATATAAAAACTTGTATATGAATGTCCACAGCAGCGTTCTTAATAGCCCAAAGGTGAAAACAACCCAAATGTCCATCAACTGATGAATGGAAGATGAAAATGTGGTGTATCTATACACTGGCATATTATTTGTCAAAAAACCAAACCAAAACAAAACAACCAAAAAACTAAGCGGTGCTACATGCTATAACATATATGAACTTTGAAACCATGATGCTAATGAAGGATGCTAGACACAAAAGACCACATCTTCTATGACCCAGTTACAGGAAGTGTCCAGAACAGACACATTTCTAGAGATAGAAGGTAGGGCTCAGGGAAGTGTAGAAAGAGGAATGCCTGCTAATGGATACGGGGTTTCTTTTTGAGGTGATGAAAATGTTCTAAAATTAGATTATGGTGATAGTTACACAACTATATAAATACACTAAAGACCACTGAAATGTAAATTTAAACAGATGAACTTTTGCAGGTAAATTAGATCTCCATGAAGCTACTAGAGAATAGATGAAATGGGGAAAAGTGAGTGGCCAGCAGGGCCACAGTTTGATGATTCCTGCTCTATATTTTCAGGGATCCTAATTTACTTATCAAACTTATTTATAGTTTATTCTATATGTAAACTTCTTTTCTGGCTTAAATTCATCTTTTTGATTGCTGATTTTAAAGGCTATCTGTTGGTTTTTTTCCAATGTCTGAAACATTTATACTTCAGCTAATCTTGAGTAGAAAACATTTGTTCCTTTGCTTACTCTCTTTGTCTGTCTGTGTTTTTCTAATGATTTTATGGTTGCCTCCACTCAGCTCTCCTATCCAAGGGGAACTAGTTTTGTGTCTTGGGCCTCCAGCCCCTATAGTGACATGTGGATATGATAGCAATATAGTCTGTAAACTCTGGAAAACTGGGCCAGGTACTAGATCACATGCTTTGTCTGCCTTCTCCTTGGCCTCCCAAATTCCTGTAACCCAAAGCCCAAGCTACTGTGGCAGGTGTTTCATGCAAGTGCTACTGCTCCAGTCTACCTGCCTTGGGTGAAATATTTTAGCTCCTAATTCACTCCCCCATCAGTGGAGATACTCCCACATCCACTGGCTTGTGGACCCAGAAAACCTTGGGTCCATGGCTTCAGCCCAGTTTACTACTTTGTGTTCCTGTTCTATTTCTGACCCAAAGACATGTCCCTGTAAAAAATATTTTCTCTTGTTATATCCTGTCTGTACGTCCCAGGTGAGGGCTTCTATGGAGTAGGGCAGAGGGCAATAAATGAATTTACAGTGCCATCCTGACTGGACACTCTTCGGGTCAATGCAAAGGAATTTTAGCCAAAAGATTCAAACAGTATCAAATGCTCCTTGGTTGAGAAGGCATTTTCTTTTTCTTCTAGAAATTTTGAATTTGAATTAAGTGGAACGTATTCAAATGGAGGTGGTACAGTACATTGCAAGTAAAATATAAAAGATCATACCAGCAGTCAAAGCTGAATGCATATTTTAGGGAATCACAGAAGTCAAGAAAAAAATTACAGTCCCAGTGATAATAACTTTCAAAGGGATACCTACAATGAGATCAATGAGGTAAATCCTTTAATTTTTACTTTTGATTATATAACAGATTCCTCTTCTTTTTAATGCTATATTTAGCTTAAAGATCCATACCTAAAAGATTTTATGGTACATTTATGATTATTAATTTATTCATTTAGTCAACAAATATTAACTATGCTCCTGCTATCTACAAGCAATTTACAAGACTGTACTGATACAGATAGAGATGAATAATAAATGGTCCTTGCTCTCCAGGAATTCATCATTTATTAAGGAAATCAACCACACACACCAAAAGAAGTCACCATCTCATTCTAAGATAAGTGCTATAATGGCTATGGGGACAACGAGCTTTAAAGGCAGAGATAGGGAAATGAGCAATTCTTATTTGATGTGGTTCTGTGAAGAGGCAACTGCAAAGGCTTCGGAGAAGAGGTCACATGTTGGGAACTTTTAGAAAAAAATTTTTTTAAGTTTATTCATTTTTGAGAGAGAGAAAGAGAGAGAATGACAGAGTGTGTGGGGGAGGGGCAGAGAGAGAGGGGGAGAAAGGATCCCAAGAAGGCTCTGCAATGTCACGAACTGTGAACTATGAAATCACGAACTGTTGAGATCATGACCTGAGCGGAAGTCAGATGCTTAACCGATTATGCCACCCAGGCACCTCAAACTTAGTAGTACCTTCTTGGAAGGGAGGGTCTAGGGGAATTCACTTGTGCTTATCTAGCATACTATTTTTACTGAAATGATGGGTTTATTTTGGACAGTTTTAGGGAGCTAATGAAGATTATGGGAGGATAATAAATGTCTTCCACCTCTCTCTCATCCACATTTTCTCATATTACTTACTACACACATGAGTTTTGTCAGCTATTGATGAAGAGTGCAGAGCAGAGGTCTCCTTACATGACCAAAGATGACAGTATCAGGTAATTTTAGGAAGGAGAAAATACATGGGATGGTCAGAAGGCAGGATAAATATTAAGCAACTTGGGGATGAAAAGATGGCCTGGTGCGTGGACTATAGGAACTCCTGTATTGTAGGCTAAAGAGACTGGACTTCTCTCAGGCAACGAGAGAGAACAACAAGTGACTGTAATGCTGGAGTCAGGGAACCTACTTTACAGTTCTGAAATATACACATCTGAGAAGACGAGATAGGGAAGAAAAAGACTACAACTAGTGGCCAGTCAGGAAAATACTGTAAGAGTCCAAGTGTGAAATAATGACTATTAGACTGAATTGACATGGGAATAGGGGAATTAGAATTATAATAGTATTTTTATTTGAAAAGCTACAACAGAACAATGCTTCTATTAATATTTCATTGCACGAGAGGTTTCCCTAGTTGAGAAACAAGTATGCTGAAGCTTTTAGCATTATGTTTAATGCTTGAGGGCTATGTTTTTCAGATAATTGGAGTATTATTATCTACTGTATCCATGATGGATCATGTCCAAAAGGCAGTTAGCCATGAAAAAGAATTAACTCATTAGGTTAGGCCCTTATGTTATCACTGTTGAAAACATGCAAACACTAGCACTTTTATATCATATAGAAAACAAAACAAATCTTATCATTTGGGAAAAGAAAACAAACTTTCTGTTCTGAAGAGAATATTAATTTTACTAAAATGAATCCCAAGTTGAAAAAAAGCACAGTTTCTGGATAAATCCTATGCCCCATGAAAAAGTAGGATTTCTACATTGAATATTACTTCTTCTATTAAAAAGTTAAGATTAATCATAATGTTATATAAAATTTCAGCCCACACAATGACTGCATGCTAAATGGGAAAGGGGAGACAAGAGCTGGCTAGAAACAGCTACCCTACAAACTACCTCACAAACTAACATCAAGAAGTTCCTTCTCTTTATATCATGAGGAAATCTTTTCATGTGTTCCCTCATCCATTTCAGGAACTAGAAGTCTCTTCATACATTAGAGGGTCTCCTTTTCTCATCCTGTGACAATTTCTGTTGAGCTGATAATAATGTATTAGATACTATTCAAGGGACTTTGTATATGGTAACTTGCTTAAACCTTGGAAAGCACTTAAAATGTGAAGAATTCCTCTTACTCATTTGGCTTTAGATCTGTAAAAATTCAGAAAAGAGGAGACTTTTTCATTGGCCTAAGAGGGTTCCCCCATCCCCAGATCACAAGATTCTCTCTAATATCCCCATCACTGACACCAATTTAGAGAGAATTTTCTCTATGAAGGTGTATGGTTACTGTTCCTAGTTAAGAAAATTCCTAAGAGACTCTAATCTAACAACAACAACAACAAAAAAGAATCAGGTCATAAAAACCTGTGTTAAGTATGATTCAAAGGGAAAAAATGAGCTGCAGTGAAAGCCAACTTGCGCTGGAAAGACTTGCGCTCTTAAGTAACCAGACATGTGTAGCCAGTTACGAAGCTATCCCATCACATATGTTTTTAAACATCTGTCAGCACAATCAAAACCCCACAAGCAAAATACAGCACTCATGAGCATTAGGGAGGGCTGTCTGTGAAGAAGGCTCAGAAGCTGAAAGAAATGAATAGATTTCACAGGTTGAACACAGGCTGTTCTTGCTTGGCTTGAAGAAAGCCCGGGGAAGCAGTTCCCAAGGCTGTGAGGCATTGACTTGAACATAAGTATCTTTTTAAAAAAAATTTAAAAATGTTTATTTATTTTGAGAGAGGGAGAGAGAAAGAGAGCACAAGCAGGGGAGGAACAGAAAGAGTGGGAGAGAGAGAATCCCTAGCAGGTTCCATGTTGCCAGCACAGAGCCCAACGCGGGCGTTGATCTCACAAGCTGTGAGATCATGACCAGAGCTGAAACCAAGAGTTGGTCCCTTAACTGACTGAGCCACCCAAATGCTCCTGGAACATAAGTATCTTTTTTTAAACTTTTTTTTTTTTACATTTATACATGTATTTTTGAGACTGAGAGGGAGAGAGTACACAAGTGGGTGGGGCAGAGAGAGGAAGACACAGAATCTGGAGCAGGCTCCAGGCTCTAAGCTGTCAGCACAGAGCTTGATGTAGGGCTCAAACCCACGAACCATGAGATCATGACCTGAGCTGAAGTCGGACACTTAGCCGACAGTCACTCAGGAGCCCCTTGAACACGAGTATCTTAAGGACAAAACTGGAACCAGAGATAAAACCTATGGCACCCTAAAGAAAGAGACATGTCAGGAAGTGCCAAGAAGCAGGTGAAACTGGAGAGCCATAGCTTAACCTATGGCTTCGGTGCTAGAAGCTGAGTCTAACTTTTCTCCATTTTTTTTTTTTTTTTTTTTGGTAAACATTATTCAGTGACATTTTCCCACCGTTAAAAAGTTCCCATCTCAAAAGTACAAAAAGGGAAAAGGGTTCCTTTCAAACCTGCAGCATTTGTTCTTCCTCTGAAGATGTCGTCATATGCTTTCCACTGTGGCTTCACCTGGTAGGCATGGATGAACACCACAAACACTACCACAAGGCACGTTAAAGGAACAAGAGCCCCAGTGAAGAGAGCCGCATAGATGTTTGGGATGAAACACCTGGAGGACAGAAGAGACAAGACAACTCAGACAACTTCAATAAACACGTTTCTAAATTCAGAATGGGTTACATCATCACTTTATACTAGCTCTTTGTATCTAAATGTTGGCAAAAGCAAATTTTTGATTTGCCAAATTGAAGCTTGGTTTGAGTACAGGCTACCCGATTAAATCCAGCCCACTGCTTCACAAAGTAGGTTCTGTGGAATACGCATATCCTGAGGTGCTCAGAAAACTTCAACAAAGGTTATGGCAAAACAAATTTGAGAAACTCACATTCACTTTTCTAGCTCTGTCTTATTGGCCTATGGAGACCAAGGTCTTATTGAGGACCTCATAAAAGAAGGCATTGTTTTTTTGGTTTCGTTTTTAAAAAATTTTAAATGTATTTATTTTTGAGAGACATAGTGCAAGTGGGGGAAGGGCAGAGAAAGAGGGAGACACAGTATCCAAAATAGTCTCCAGGCTCTGAGCTGTCAGCACAGAGCCCAACGCGGGGCTTGGACTCACAGGCTGCAAGATCATGACCTGAGCTGAATGAAGTCGGTGGCCCAATCAACTGAGCCACCCAGGCACCCCAAGGAGGCATTATTTAAATTTTTTTTTTTTAACGTTTATTTATTTTTGAGACAGAGAGAGACAGAGCATGAACAGGGGAGGAGCAGAGAGAGAGGGAGACACAGAATTTGAAACAGGCTCCAGGCTCCGAGCTGTCAGCACAGAGCCCGACGCGGGGCTCGAACCCACGTACCCTGAGATCATGACCTGAGCCGAAGTGGGATGCCCAACCGACCAAGCCAACCAGGCGCCCCAAGGAGGCATTATTTAAACACAAGTTTGGGGCACCTGGGTGGCTCAGTCGGTTAAGCGTCTGACTTCAACTCAGGTCACGATCTCGCAGTCTGTGAGTTCGAGCCCTGCGTCGGGCTCTGGGCTGATGGCTCGGAGCCTGGAGCCTGCTTTCGATTCTGTGTTTCCCTCTCTCTCTGCCCCTCCCCCATTCATGCTCTGTCTCAAAAATAAATAAACGTTAAAAAAAATAAATAAACGCAAGTTTGAGGATTCCTAGGGTTCATTCTGTCATTTCTACAATCTTGTTTTTTGAGTGAATGACAGTTTTGTCATTTCTAAGTTATACATACCTCCAAGAGCCATTAATTCTCTTGAAAATGATGACAACTTTCCACTTAGAAGTTCTACTACACAATTGTATTTATGATTCTAGAGTTTACTTAGATCAATGAGGTCCAAGGTAAGCTTTCACTACTTATTTTGTAACATTGAAATTCCATGGGAAATGGTTTCTGAGATGTACCTGGAAATTTTTTTTAAGTGTAATTATTTTGAGAGAGACAGAGCAAGTGGGGGAGGGGCAGAGAGAGAGGGGGACAGAGGATCCAAAGCAGGCTCTGCACTGACAGCAGAAGTCAGATACTCAACCAATTGAGCCACTCAGGCATCGCTTTAACTGGAAATTTTTACTCATTGGTCATAAAATCCTCTTGCTCTTTACATCAAATCTTTCACAAAAAAGTGTCAAAATGGAGGACTGCTAAAAATATGTTCTCAATATCTAAAACTGTGCTTTTGAGGTATTATGAAGAACATACCTGTTACAACATAATACTGGGGCTTCTGGGTGGCTTAGTTGGTTGAGTGTCCCACTTCGGCTCAGGTCGTTATCTCCCAATTTGTGGGTTTGAGCCCTGCATTGGGCTCACTGCTGTTAGTGAAAGCCCATTTCAGATCTTCTGTCCCCCTCTCTCTCTGCCCCTCCCCTGCTTGTGCTCTCTGTCTCAAAAATAAATAAACCTTTAAAAAATAAAAAAAATAATACTATAATACTTTCAATTATAAGAAATCTTAATACTATGGAGTGTCTCATTTCAAATATCTTTTTCTGACTTCTCCATTTTTAATACATAATATCTACAAACCTAGATTACATACAGCCAAAAATAATAGATTCTCAAGAAAACTCAAAACTCTGAAAAAAACATAAACTTAGTCAGAAAGACACCTCAAAATCTAAAGTATAGGAAATCAGGAGAAACAGCCATTCTTGCAACTGGGAAAAATAGTGCCTCCATTTTATATTTAAAAAGAGATACATTATTAAAGACCTTACTCAGGTATTATTTCTAATTAACATGATCTGGTAAATGTATTCCTTAAGTAAACAAGACACATTTCAAGAGATATTTCAATACACATTCTGCATCTGCAAAGAGATGTCAGAATGATGAATATCCTGGCTTTTAGAATTTAATTTGGACACGCAAAGCCTGAATCATTCCCTGCACACTCATCTTTATGCCACAAGACCTGTGTCTTCCAGGTAAAAGGCGTATGATTGAATAAAACAGGCAAACACCAATGGCTTTGATCTTGAATATATTTCTGCACTAAAAATAGTAGTCATGTTGGCTACTCATTTTGCATACATTGGCTTTAAACAATTGTTTTCATCTGAATTATGGATTCACTGCCAGAGACCAGCCTAAAGTTGTTTAGACAAATACAGATACTGACAAAGGAACTCATACAGACTTCACAGCTTTCGCTCTACCTTGAAAAATGTCATCATAATTCAACTTCAGTCTGTAAAATGGGGTTACTGAAGCTACTGTGAGCTGCTCGAGCAGTAATAAACATTTTGCACCAAGTGCTATAGCATAGGTTTGACTCTTCAACATCTGCATTTCCCAGCGGCTGACCACATTTGGTTGTCACATCTCTACTTGAAGGGCCTTCTGAAAAACTCGCCTTTCCTTTAGAAGACAACCTTTGAAACCAGAACCCCAAAGAATGGCACACTATCCTGGTTAAAAGAGGCAGAGTGGACCCCTACGAAGTTATAAGAAACTAGGCAAGTCTGCAGTGGCTCTTGGGAAGAGAAGGGAATTCTCTATGCACCACAGCTCTTAAAAATCTCCTTTGCAATTCTCCCTGCTTGTATGATGCCTTGGCCAAGCTGGCCTGTTCTTTCAGAAAAGGGGGCAGGAAAATTAGCCAATGCTGAAGTGACCCAATTGCTCCATATTCTTCAGAGGCACACAAATCATGGCCTCTCATGAGTGCTGGGCTGCTGAGAGCGCCCTAAGTTTGTCTTCCGCATGGGCAAAATGGGGCCAGATCATTGATGAGGAGGGCTTTGGCTCCACAGCATGCCTAGTCCTGTCGCAGCACTTCCTGCCTTCTTGGCTACTTCAGCACTGCTGGACTGCACGGCCCTGCCTGTGCCCACTTCTGTGTAGCTGTGACTCCATGTCGGTCTTTCCCCAACAATCTGCCTTATGCACATATCACCTTTCTTTGGGTCTAGGGAACCAGACAACTCTTCTATAATGCTATCAAATGAGACACTTGCAAAGGAGATAGGGCTAAAAAGGTAAGCCACTAGTGCAGACAGCAGTCAGGGACTCCACACTTCTGTGACCCTGTCCACGGAAGTAGGTGGAACGAGCTATGTCATTCCACATTTTCAAATTACTTTTAGTGAAAGAATACCTTCTTTAAAATTCTCATTTACCTTTTCTCATTACCTTTAATGCTAATAGGTACTACTCTAATTTTCTAATCAGTACTATCATAAAGGGATTTCTAGTGCTATAGAATAAAGCTTCTGACATATAATGCAAAGTGCCTAAGATGGGGGCAGCTGGGTGGCTCAGTCAGTTAAGCATCCGACTTCAGCTCTCGCAATTCGTGGGTTCGAGCCCTGCATTGGGCTCTGTGCAGACAACTCAGAGCCTGGAGCCTATTTCAGATTCTCTGTCTTCCTTTCTCTCTCTGCCCCTCCCCTGCTTTCTCTCTCTCTCTCTCTCTCTCAAGAATAAACATTGAAAAAAAAAACTGTTTAAAAAAAAAGTGCCTAAGATAAATGAAGTATATTCTGCCCTTAAAACAACAGCAACAACAAATGAACCTCACCTACCCAAATTTCTTTCAGTCCAATCGATTAAGAGATACAGTATATCCAGGTAGTTTGAGGATTACACCACATGAGAGTGATGTGCAGAGTTAGGAAACAGTGAATACCATGTTAGAAATAGTTTCTGAAAGGAGGCTGGGAACAAATTCTCGGGAAAACTGAATGTAACGTAAGTAATGAGACTGAGAGCCAGGCACACACGAGAGCTGTGGAAGCAGCTGATTAGTGCCCTGGCAGCTAGTGCTTCAAGAGCAGACCTGGCAGTCACCAGAAAATGAGACAAAGGCCATGTGGATCTGCTGTCTTTAAAACGGTAAGGAAAATGTGTTCCTTGTAATTACTGCCTCACCCTGCTTCAAAGTATTCTGGCAACCCTTCTCTCTTTTGGTGTGGAATACTCTTCTGGATTCTTGCAATCACATGACTCACTTTGGCTGTTCATTCCCTTTTAAACTTCCATGGGTAAATTTCCTTTCTTATTATAACCCACAGACAATCTAATTGACTTCAAAATCTAGTCAGCGCTTCACCCTTTATTGTATTTTCAGCCAGATGAAACAAGCAGATGCTATTTCATTATCTTCAGTTTTTCCCTTCTGCTCTGCTCTTAGAACATTCACGATGCTTTATGTCACTATCTCATTTAGGAAGATTATTACCTCCCCTAGATAGCACTTTGTACCTCTTGAAGTGTTTTCACTTGCATTGCCCAACTTGATGTAAAAAAAAAAAAAAAAAAAAAAAAAAAATATATATATATATATATATATGTGTATATATACATATATATGTTTATATTTGTATATATATGTTTATATTTATATATATGTTTATATATGTATATATATTTTGCATACACACACACACACACACACACACACACACACACATATGGCCTGGGGTATTTCAGTTTCTTTTTTCCTGTATGAAATCAGGAAGGAACTCAGAAACAAAGGAGTCCAGGAGAGATGTAAGCTCCAAGTAAAACTGCTAAAAATACTGGGAGGGACGCTGGGAACTTCTTGTATGTGAGGCTGTGATTTGAGTTCATTTAAATTGTATTTTAAAGAACAAGTTGACCTTGGTATACTGGAGGACATCAAGAAATCCAGGGAGCTGCTATCTGGGTTACATCTGGGTCACATAGGTGATGAAAAAAGAACTAGGTAATGGAAGAATAATATCGCTGATACTTGAACAATGCAGGCATTAGAGGCACTGACCCCCTGTTCCAGTCAAAAATCCATGTATCTATTGACTCCCCCAAAACTTACCTACTGATAGCCTACTGCTGACTGGAAGCCTTACTGATAGCATAAACAGCAACTGACACACATTTCGTATGTTGTATGTATTTTATATTGTACTGTTTGAATAAAGTAAGCTCTTAGAGAAAAGAACACCATAAGGAAGAGAAAATCAAAAGGAAGAGAAAATACATTTACAGTATATACTGTGTTTATTTTAAAAAGTGGCATATGAGGGGACCCGTGCATTTCAAACTGTGTTGTTCAAGGGTCAACTCTAAATGTTTGTTTCTAAGGTCTTCTTTGTAAGTACTTCTTCTCAGTAAGATGCTGGTAACACTTATGATTCAGAGGCTCATGTGCCAACCTCCCACAAGGTAAGTCTCCTGAAGACTTCTTTAACAGTTGCAACTATATCAACAGCTACATTTGTTGCTCTGACCAACTTTTTCTTCATGGAAGCTCATGGTGATACTCTACTTTATGTGGGGATAAAGAAGATGGTCTGTCAGTTTTATTCTAGAAATTGATTGAATGTATGATGAATGAAAAACTGTTCATTTATTGCAAGCTGGTTTCTATTTTGTGTGAATATATCTGTTTATTGGCCTTAGTTGAAGAATACAGATGTTATTCATTATGTGGATGCTTATCATTTATAAATAAGATCTAAGCCAATACTCGTGATTTCAATATTCCTTTCACTGCATATCCCATTTACTTTCTTTCCAAAGATGATATTATTATTTAACACATTTTTTATTCACTTGTGAATTTATGTATATATGCATGTAAATTTGTGTATACGTATTTTCTGTCCCATCCAACATGACAAGAGAGGTATAGAGAAACACTTCAAGCACATTAATTTTTTGACATCAGAGTGAAGGGAAAAATAACAGTTTGGGTTTAACCAGCTGCAATGTAGGAAAACATGTTTCTTTTTCTTTCTATCTTTCTATGGTAGTGCCTAGAGCAGTTTTGTACCAAGGGAAATCTACTGAATTCTTAAAATGCATGTTCCTTGAAGTTTAAACTTTAAACAAGAACAATATTAAGATTAAACTGCAGATAAGTCCTACAAAGTGAAATCGCACATTAGGGTAATATACGGACTTGGAGAGGAAAGGGAGGGACAAAGTATTTTCCTAGAGTGAATCAGCTGGATAATAAAAACTATCTTAAATATTACTGCTATTATTCTTAATTCCACCATCATTACTCATAAAACAGGAGTGATCATTTATTAAGTGACGACATTTATTATATGCATTATCACACATAAACATCCCAATAACTCCACTAAACTCACTGTATGTATAGAAAAATGACTTCTAAATTACAGAAGGTCAAATTGCTAGCAGCATAAACAGGCTCATTTACCTTAACTGCTACCCCTACAATTCTAAAATTATTTCCACAATTCCAGTAAAAATATATTAGAGTTAGTGGTAAACACACCAGTGTTCTCCTTGAGGACAGGAACTGTAATATTCTCCTTATATTTCTCCTTAAGAAATGTTTATTGCATAATCAGATCCTAAAGAAATGTTTATTGATGTAACTGATTTTTAGCACTTTTTTTTTGCCCTCTGTTAGATTAACATTTATTTTAAATTCAGTAAATATTTATTTTTTTTCAATATATGAAATTTATTGTTAAAATGGTTTCCATACAACACCCAGTGCTCATCCCAAAAGGTGCCCTCCTCAATACCCATCACCCACCCTCCCCTCCCTCCCACCCCCCATCAACACTCAGTTTGTTCTCAGTTTTTAACAGTCTCTTATGCTTTGGCTCTCTCCCACTCTAACCTCTTTTTTTTTTTTTTCCTTCCCCGCCCCCATGGGTTTCTGCTAAGTTTCTCAGGATCCACATAAGAGTGAACACATATGGTATCTGTCTTTCTCTGTATGGCTTATTTCACTTAGCATCACACTCTCCAGTTCCATCCACGTTGCTACAAAGGGCCATATTTCGTTCTTTCTCATTGCCACATAGTACTCCATTGTGTATATAAACCATAATTTCTTTATCCATTCATCAGTTGATGGACATTTAGGCTCTTTCCACAATTTGGCTATTGTTGAGAGTGCTGCTATAAACATTGGGGTCCAAGTGCCCCTATGCATCAGTACTCCTGTATCCCTTGGGTAAATTCCTAGCAGTAGCACTTTTTTTAAAAAAACACTCACTTAAAAAAAAAAAAAAAGTAGACATAGAAAACCCCGCATTTCATGTGTGCCTAGTTCAATGACCCAAGCAACATTTGAATTACGTCACATACGAGGCACACTGCTGAACATGGAAGAGCATACAAAGACACCTGGACATGGTGCTTCCTATACAGAAGACTGCACTTATAGTAAGGGCGCAGCACTTCACAATCTAGCCTTCTACTGCAAGTATCGTTCTTTTAACAGCATGGGCAGCAGCATGACCCAGGAGCTTGTTAAAAATGCAGAGTCTCAAACCCGATGACAGCTCCCAAGGAAACTGCATTTTAACAAGATCCCCAGGTGTTTCACGTGCACATTGAAAGTTAGAGAAGCACTCCTGTAGCACACTAGTGGAACATAAAGTAGCTGAATGTAATTAACAATTTAACTAATCTTTACATCTCTTTGGCAGCCAAGCCAAGGGCCTATGTAATCCCAAGGAGAATCATTCTCAGAGATTTCGTAGTACAGGGTGGTCACAGTAGCCTGAAGAGCCAAACAGAAAGAAAAGTGGCAGGAAGCAAAAAAAGAGAAACAGAGATCTGTCACATGTAGAAGCCTGGGATTAGCAACCTGAGCTTTCTGACTGTAGAAGAGCAGAGAGCTAGCAAATAACATGAGAACGGACACAACACATTTGCAGACTGGTAGTGTGAAATGAGATGGGAGTGCTAGAGCTGAGGTGGGTGTGGAGGGGAGGTTAGATATTTAGTCCTGCTGCATCTGAAAAACCCATGAAGGAATAAAGTTTGTGAGTGTAAGTGCAATAGACAGGCTCTGCAACTGCCCACATTGCTCAAGCCTTCCTGAAAAGGTGAGCCCATGTGCCATGTACCTCTATCCCCACACCCCAGCCACAGATGACTAGCTTTGGGATGGATACCTGATCCAAAGATAGTCATTTCTCTGGCTTGCCCTTGACTTATAACTTGGTGCCTCTGCTCTAAAAGTTGAGCTGAGCCAATCAACTTTCTGCTCTTAAGAATCTGACATGGCAGGGAGGCACCTAGATGGCTCAGTCGGTTAAGCAACTGATTCCTGATTTCAGCTCAGGTCACGATCTTATGGTTCATGGGTTCAAGCCCCAAATCAGGCTCTGCGCTGGCAGCATGGAGCCTGCTTGAGATTCTCTTTCTCCCTCTCTCTGCCCCTCCCCCAATGCACATGCGTGCAAGTGTTCTCTCTCTCTCTCTCTCTCTCAAAATAAATAAATACTTGAAAAAACAAAAAGAATTTGACATGGATAGGTGCCAGATAGTGGTGGACACTAGAGTCAATGTACATTCAGGGCAAACATCCACACTGGAGTAAATATACAATGAATATACAGAAAAAATGGACAAAGGGAGGAGAGAAGGAAGGAGTGAATGAGCATTGAGATACTCACAAGAAGATGTGGGAGACTCTGTGGTCCCTAAAAAATGAAAAGTGTGGTTTTGGTTTTCAGCACTCTAATTCCAGGTTCTCTGAGGTCCAACTATATCTCATTGTCTACTTCTGAATGTCCATGAGAATGCCCGAGACTGTCTATAACTCTGCTCCCTTTATTCCAAGTAGCTTTAGTAGGTTTTACATGCAACTATAATGGCCACAGTTAAAACACAGCTGGTGAGTGAGTGCTAGAGAAAGAGGGAGTGAACACACACTGTTGTTTGAAACAACACTGCTCCTGAAGATGGAGTAGGAGATCACTGTCATGTCTACTAGTTTTAGAGCTCAGTCTACACCACGGTGAGTGTTGCTATCTAACTCAATTCCTTGACAACTGCCTTCTAAGAAGTCCAAGGACCAAACTATAAGAATCAGTCTCACCTTTCAGTGTATAAACTGTATCTACTTAAAAAAAGATTGAGCAAAGAAAAACATGCACATACTACAGCAATATTGTTTCATGTACTTCAAACAGAGCAGATATTTAAATTCATCAAATAATAAGCTGCCTAAAATCTTGAAGGTCAGATATATAAACCAAAAGATAGCTTTGTATCGTATATAATTAGCTCTTGCTGAAAGAGACAGTTGCCCACATCTCTAGCTCATTAAAAAGGTAAAATATATTTTTTACACATAAATTCCAAAGATGAACATTGGACTCAAAGTATTAACAAAGACTAGAGATAGTTGAAAAAAAATTCTGAAAATCATGATTTCCAAAATGACCTTTTTTCTTTTTCCAAGAAACTCAAGTCCAAACAGTCTACTCTCTGAACAACGATAATGCTGCAATCACCCTATTGGACAGTGCTTGGGAACTTTGCTCCAGGTAGGTTCCAGTGAATCAAGCCCCTTCAGAATTTAATGAGAATAAGGTCAGGCTGACTTGTTATTTTTTACATGTACTAATGCTCTATGTTCTCATAAAACAAAATTGTGTGGTACTAGAAAATGTCATTGTCCTACAGCATTCAAGGTATCCTGCCCTTACCTATTACTCACCCAGTCTCTGCATGGATGGCTAAATCAATTCTGACTAATCATATCACCTTCTTGTATCAGAAGATGGTAAAATGATACGTTTTCCTAAGTTTATAAAAGTAAGACTTACAGAGGTGACCATGGAAATACAAGATTAATGCCCAAAAAATATCTGTCTTTTTGTATCCCCCAACCCTCATTTTACTTCATGATTGCACCTGTGGACAGAGATCCTTGTAGTGTAACCTTTAGCAGGAAAGCAGCTTCAGGTACAGCTAATCCCGTATCACACAGACAGGAGGCAGTACTTTCCATCTTAGGTTAATATTGCAAATGTAGTTTTCTTGTGCTTTAAATCTGAGATTTCAAAAAGCTCAAAGCATTTAGGAATAGCTTAGAGGATACTGGGTGTGTGTGTCATGTTATCACAAATATTACTTCCTTTTCCTGATGAAGACTTTGTAGAATTTGAGGTGTTCTTTCCCCAAATACTCTTACAATACCCTCATATATGTTTCATTGGAGTCTATGAAAAATATGAGAAAGGTAGAAATGTGATGATATAGATTTTTTTAAACTTTTTAATGTTTATTTCTGAGAGACACACACACAGAGCATGAACAGGGAGGGGCAGAGAGAGAGAGAGAGGGAGACACAGAATCCAGAGCAGGCTCCAGGCTCTGAGCTGTTAGCACAGAGCCCAACACCAGGCTCCAACCCATGAACCATGAGATCAAGACCTGAGCCAAAGTCAGATGGTTAACTGATGGAGCCACACAGGTGCCCCTGAAATGTGATATTGATATTTTAAGGATCAACAAATTCTGACAGCAATGGGGGAGATTTCTCCAAAAAGCAAAAATCACTGGGTAGAAGAATAATCCAACTTAAGAAAAAATTTTTTAATGTTTATTTATTTTTGGCAGAGAGAGAGCATGAGTAGGGGAGGGGCAGAGAGATAGGGAGACAGGGAATCTGAAGACTGGGGCTTGAACCTGCGAGCTCGAGCCACAGGGGCTCAAACCCCTGTGAGATCATGAACCTGAGCCAAAGTCAGACATTCAACCCACTGAGCCACCCAGACATCCCAGGATAATCCAGCCTTTAATCAATCACATTTTACTGATTGGTAGCCACATTACATTGCTTTGGGGACCAGGTCCACAGATTCCACTGACTTTATGTGAAAGTTGCAAACACTACAAGAGAAAACTTCTAGAGTACTCCCTTGCAGAAGTGAGTGTTCAATCATACCAACATCTTGTATTACCTACGGTCACATTAACATTTATAGCACACTGCAATAACTAATAATGTTCTTAAATGTTGACATTAAATCATTAAGACACTGTTAAGTGGACTTAGTCAATGCTGTTTAAAATATACTATACAATTCCTTGTGGTATTAGTAAAACATCCTGATAACAACAGGGGTAACTTTTAACTACTGAGAAAACAAGTGAAATGTGAGTAGATGAGGTGATATGTCAAGCATTTTAAGGTCATTATCGCCAGTTGTATATAACATAGTTATGTCTAAATCCAATGCTCAGCTCTGTTTCTGGGCCCATTTCAATTCTGATATCCTGAACGTTTTATTGAACAAATATTTAAGGATGTTGGTCTTTAAAGTAACGGGTTAGCACATCAAAGATGTGTTTTAGATATCTAACCCTTGATATGTTCATATCACGGTTGCTAGAGCTGGCCTATGACTTTACCATTAATTAGTATTTATTGAGTATTTATATATGTCTACAATTTGACAGTTATAGCTGGAAACATAAGAAGTGTATGAGGTATAATTCCTTTCCTGAAGGATCTTGGAGCAAGAAAAATAAAATATAACAAAAAAAGATTATTATAAAATCCCATAATGCTCTGCTAACATGTAAAGTATATCTAATAAATATGTAAAAAGGTAAGAATATGTAGAAACAAAACAGATGAACACAGGGGAAGGGAAAAAAAAGAGAGGGAAGCAAACCATAAGAGACTCTTTTTCGTAAAGTTTATTTATTTATATATAGAGAGGGCATGCACACACATGTGCTTGCAAGCATGAACAGGGAAGGGGTAGAGAGAATTCCAAGTAGGTGCCATGCTGTCAGCAGAGAGCCTGACATGGGGCTTGATCTCATGAAGCGTGAGATCATGACCTGAGCTGAAATCAAGAGTTGGAGGCTTAACAGACTGAGCTACTCAGGAGCCCTAAGAGACTTTTTTTTGCAAATGAGTTTTTTCTTTTTAAATATGAAATTTATTGTCAAATTGGTTTCCATACAATACCCAGTGCTCATCCCAATAGGTGCCCTTCTCAATAACCATCACCCACCCATCCTTCCCTCCTTAAGAGTCTCTTATGTTTTGGCTCCCATCCTCTCTAACCTCTTTTTTTTTTCCTTCCCCTACCCCATGGTATTCTGGTAAGTTTCTCCGGATCCACATAAGAGTGAAAACATATGGTATCTGTCTTTCTTTGTATGACTTATTTCACTTAGCATAACACTCACCAGTTCCATCCACGTTGATACAAAAGGCCTACTTCATTCTTTCTCATTGCCATGTAGTATTCCATTGTCTACATAAACCACAATTTCTTTATCTATTCATTAGTTGATGGACATTTAGGCTCTTTCCGTATTTGGCTATTGTTGAAAGTGCTGCTATAAACATTGGGGTACAAGTGCCCCTATGCATCAGCACTCCTGTATCCCTTGGGTAAATTCCTAGCAGTGCTATTGCTGGATCATAAGGTAGATCTATTTTTAATTTTTTGAGGAACCTCCACATTGTTTTCCAGAGTGGCTGCACCAGTTTGTATTCCCACCGACAGTGCAAGAGGGTTCCCGTTTCTCCACATCCTCTCCAGCATCTATAGTCTCCTGATTTGTTCATTTTAGCCACTCTGGTGTGAGGTGGTATCTGAGTGTGGTTTTGATTTGCATTTCACTGATGAGGAGCGACGTTGAGCATCTTTTCATGTGCCTGTTGGCCATCCGGATGTCTTCTTTAGAGAAGTGTCTATTCATGTTTTCTGCCCATTTCTTCACTGGATTATTTGTTTTTTGGGTGTGGAGTTTGGTGAGCTCTTTATAGATTTTGGATACTAGCCCTTTGTCCGATATGTCATTTGCAAATATCTTTTCCCATTCTGTTGGTTGCCTTTTAGTTTTGTTGGTTGTTTCCTTTGCTGTGCAAGTTTTTATCTTCATGAGGTCCTGATAGTTCATTTTTGCTTTTAATTCCCTTGCCTTTGGAGATGTGTCAAGTAAGAAATTGCTGAGGCTGAGGTCAGAGAGGTCTTTTCCTGCTTTCTCCTCTAGGGTTTTGATGGTTTCCTGTCTCACATTCAGGTCCTTTATCCATTGTGAGTTTATTTTTGTGAATGGTGTAAGAAAGTGGTCTAGTTTCATCCTTCTGCATGTTGGTGTCCAGTTCTCCCAGCACCCTTTGTTAAAGAGACTGTCTTTTTTCCATTCTTTCCTGCTTTGTCAAAGATCAGTTGCCACACTTTTGTGGGTCTAGTTCTGGGGTTTCTATTCTATTCCATTGGTCTATGTGTCAATTTTTGTGCCAATACCATGCTGTCTTGATGATTACAGCTTTGTAGTAGAGGCTAAAGTCTGGGATTGTGATGCCTCCTGCTTTGGTCTTCTTCTTCAGAATTACTTTGGCTATTCGGGGTCTTTTGTGGTTCCATACAAATTTTAGGATTGCTTGTTCTAGCTTCGAGAAGAATGCTGGTGCAATTTTGATTGGGATTGCATTGAATGTGTAGATAGCTTTGGGTAGTATTGACATTTTAACAATATTTATTCTTCCAACCCATGACCACAGAATGTTTTTCCATTTCTTTATATCTTCTTCAATTACCTTCATAAGCTTTCTATAGTTTTCAGCATACAGATCTTTTACATCTTCGGTTAGGTTTATTCCTAGGTATTTTATGCTTCTTGGTGCAATTGTGAATGGGATCAGTTTCTTTATTTGAATTTCTGTTGCTTCGTTATTAGTATATAAGAATGCAACTGATTTCTGCACATTGATTTTGTATCCTGCAACTTTGCTGAATTCATGTATTAGTTTTAGCAGACTTTTGGTGGAGTCTATTGGGTTTTCCATGTATAATACCATGTCATCTGCAAAAAGTGAAAGCTTGACTTCATTTTTGCCAATTTTGATGCCTTTGATTTCCTTTTGTTGTCTGATTGCTGATGCTAGAACTTCCAACACTATGTTAAACAACCGCGGTGAGAGTGGACATACCTGTTGTGTTCCTGATCTCAGGGGGAAAGCTCTCAGTTTTTCCCCATTGAGGATGATGTTAGCTGTGGGCTTTTCATAAATGGCTTTTATGATCTTTAAGTATGTTCCTTCTATCCTGACTTTGTCGAGGGTTTTTATTAAGAAAGGATGCTGAATTTTGTCAAATGCCTTTTCTGCATCGATTGACAGGATCATATGGTTCTTATCTTTTCTTTTATTAATGTGATGTATCACATTGATTTGTGAATGTTGAAGCAGCCCTGCAGCCCAGGAATGAATCCCACTTGATCATGGTGAATAATTCTTTTTATATGCTGTTGAACTTGATCTGCTAGTATATTATTAAGAATTTGCACATCTATATTCATCAGGGATATTGGCCCATAGTTCTCTTTTTTTGCTGGGTCTCTGTCTGGTTTAGGAATCAAAGTAATGCTGGCTTCATAGAATGAGTCTGGGAGTTTTCCTTTCCTTTCTATTTTTTGGAACAGCTTGAGAAGGATAGGTATTATCTCTGTGTTAAATGTCTGGTAGAATTCCCCTGGGAAGCCATCTGGTCCTGGACTGTTATTTGTTGGGAGATTTTTGATAACCGATCCAATTTCTTTGCTGGTTATGGGTCTGTTCAAGTTTTCTATTTCTTCCTGTTTGAGTTTTGGAAGGGTGTGGGTGCTTAGGAATTTGTCCATTTCTTCCAGGTTGTCCAATTTGCTGGCATATAATTTTTCATAGTATTCCCTGATAATTGCTTGTATTTCTGAGGGATTGGTTGCAATAATTCCATTTTCATTCATGATTTTATCTATTTGGGTCCCCTCCCTTTTCTTTTTGAGAAGCCTGGCTAGAGGTTTATCAATTTTGTTTATTTTTTCAAAAAGCCTACTCTTGGTTTCATTGATCTGCTCTACAGTTTTTTTTTAGATTCTATATTGTTTATTTCTGCTCTGATCTTTATTATTTCTCTTCTTCTGCTGGGTTTGGGGTGTCTTGCTGTTCTGCTTCTATTTCCTTTAGTGTGCTGTTAGATTTTGTATTTGGGAATTTTCTTGTTTCTTGAGATAGGCCTGGATTGCAATGTATTTTCCTCTCAGGACTGCCTTCGTTGCATCCCAAAGCATTTGGATTGTTGTATTTTCATTTTCATTTGTTTCCATATATTTTTAAATTTCTTCTCTAATTGACTGGTCGACCCATTCATTCTTTAGTAGGGTGTTCTTTAACCTCCACTCTTTTGGAGGTTTTCCAGGGTTTTTCCTATCGTTGGTTTCAAGCTTCATAGCATTGTGGTCTGAAAGTATGCATGGTATGATCTCAATTCTTGTATACTTATGAAGGGCTGTTTTGTGACCCAGTATGTGATCTGTCTTGGAGAATGTTCCATGTGCACTCGAGAAGAAAGTATATTCTGTTGCTTTGGGATGCAGAGTTCTAAATATATCTGTCAAGTCCATCTGATCCAATGTATGTTTATTGTTAAAGCCCTTGTTTCTTTATTGATCCTGTGTCTAGATGATCTATCCATTGTTGTAAGTGGAGAATTAAAGTCCCCTGCAATTACCACATTCTTATCAATAAGGTTGCTTATGTTTGTGATTGTTTTATCTATTTGGGGGCTCCTGTATTTGGCGCATAGACATTTGTAATTGTTAGCTCTTCCTGATGGATAGACCCTGTAATTATTATATAATGTCCTTCTTCATCTCTTGTTACAGCCTTTAATTTAAAGTCTAGTTTGTCTGATATAAATATGGCTACTCCAGCTTTCTTTTGATTTCCAGTAGCATGATAGATAGCTCTCCATCCCCTCACTTTCAATCTGAAGATGTCCTCAGGTCTAAAATGAGTCTCATAGACAGCAAATAGATGGGTCTTGTTTTTTTATCCATTCTGATACCCTATGTCTTTTGGTTGGAGCATTTAGTCTATTTACATTCAGTGTTATTATAGAAAGATATGGGTTTAGAGTCATTGTGATGTCTGTAGGTTTCATGCTTGTAGTGATGTCTCTGGTACTTTGTGGTCCTTGCACATTTCACTCACAAAATCCCCCTTAGGATCTCTTGTAGGGCTGGTTTAGTGGTGATGAATTCCTTCAGTTTTTGTTTGTTTGGGAAAACCTTTATCTCTCCTATTCTGAATGGCAGACTTGCTGGATAAAGGATTCTCGGCTGCATATTTTTTTCTGTTCATCACATTGAAGATTTCCTGCCATTCCTATCTGGCCTGCCAAGTTTCAGTAGATAGGTCTGTCACTAGTCTTATCGGTCTCCCTTTGTATGTTAGGGCATGTTTATCCCTAGCTGCTTTCAGAATTTTCTGTTAATCCTTGTATTTTGCCAGTTTCACTATGATATCATTGCAGAAGATCGATTCAAGTTACATCTGAAGGGAGTTCTCTGTGCCTCTTGGATTTCAATGCCTTTTTTTCTTCCCCAGATCTCAGCTATGATTTGTTCAAGTACACCTTTAGCCCCTTTCTCTCTCTCTTCCTCTTCTGGAATTCCTATTATATGGATATTGTTATCCGTATAACAATCCGTTTCATTGCATCACTTAGTGCTCTAATTCTCCCCTCATACTCCTGGATTTTTTTTATCTTTTTCTCAGCTTCCTCTTTTTCCATAATTTTATCTTCTACTTCACCTATTCTCTCACCTGCCTCTTCAATCTGAGCTGTGGTCACCTCCATTTTATTTTGCACCTCATTTATACTATTTTTTAGCTCCTCATGACTATTTCTTAGTCCCTTGATCTCTGTAGCAATAGATTCTCTTCTGTCCTCTATACTTTTTTCAAGCCCAGCGATTCATTTTATGACTATTATTCTAAGTTCTTGTTCTGTTATATTGCTTAAATCATTTGTGATCAATATGTTAGCTGTCGCTACTTCCTGGAGTTTCTTTTGAGGAGAATTCTTCCGTTTCATCATTTTGGATAGTCCCTGGGGTGGTGCGGAACTGCAGGGCACTTCCCCTGTGCTGTCTGGAGTAACTTGTGTTGGTGGGTGGGGCTGCAGTCAGACCTGATGTCTGCCCCCAGCCCACAGCTGGGGCCACAGTAAGACTGGTGTATACCTTATCTTTCCCACTCTCAGGGGCAGGACGTACTGTGGAGTGGTGTGGCCCCTGTCTGGGCTACTTGCACACTGCCAGGCTTGTGGTGCTGCTTTGATGGGATCTGGCATATCAGCCGGGGTGGATCAGCAAGGTGCGCAGGGGCAGCTTAGCTCGCTTTGCCATTGGTGGTCCCCCTGTGGACGGGGCGCTGCAGCACCGGGAGGGAGGGATGGATCCACAGAAGCACAGAGTTGGGTGTTTGCACGGTGCAAGAAATTCGGTGACAGGAACTGGTTCCCTTTGGGATTTCAGCTGGGGGATGGGAGAGGGAGATGGCGCTGGCCAGTGCCTTTGTTCCTTGCCGAGGTGAGCTCTGTCTTCCGGGGTTTAGCAACTCTCCCTCCCGGTGTCTTCAAGCCCTCCCGCTCTCCAAGCAGAGCTGTTGACTTATAACATTCCAGATGTTAAGCCCCACTGGCTGTCAGAACTCATGCAGTATGGCCCCTCTGCTTTTGCAAGTCAGACTCGGGGGCTCTGCCTTGCCAGGTGGGCTGCCCCTCCACCACCCCGGCTCCCTCCTGCCAGTCCGTGTAGTGCTCACTGCCTCTCTGCCCCTCCTACTCTCTTCGTGGGCCTCTTGTCTACACTTGGCTCCAAAGAGTCCATTCTGCTAGTCTTCTGGCAGTTTTCTGGGTTATTTAGGCAGATATGGGTGGAATCTAAGTGATCAGCAGGACAAGGTGAGCCCAGCATCCTCCTACACCGCCATTTTCTCTCTCTCCAAGAGACTCTTGACTATAGAGAACAAACTGAGGGTTGCTGGAGGGGAGGTGAGTGGGGGATGGGCTAGATGGGTGATGGGTATTAAAGAGGACACTTGTGTTGAGGACTGGGTCTTTTATGTAAGTCATGAATCACTAAATTCTATTCCTGAAAACAATCGTGCACTATACTAGAATGTTTAACTAACTAGAATTTAAATAAAAACTTGAAACAAGACAAAACAAGAAATATGGACCACAATACCTGGGGAAAACAAGATACAGTTCACGGATTAATTTAGAAAAGAAAAGTAAAACTGGAAGTGAAGGATATGGAGGCCAAAATTCTATTCACTCTATGGGAAACCCCAGTTTTGGTGTGGAAATGACACATTTCACTTTCCTTGAAGTTTTGAAATCTGCAGGACTGGATTATACACCTATAGAAGCAACAGTGAAAAGTCCCAAGTGGGAAAGCCCTAATAGATAGGTAGATATCTATCTAGATATATATAGATATAAAGTTATCTCCTTTATGGTATATGTAAACAAGTTTCTCAAAGGAAAATAAATGATGTCACTATTGAGGGTGTAAGTGGGAGAAAAATGGGGTAGGTAGAAGCCTCTTATTGGATTAGGAGAATACTGTCTACAAAAAAGAATATAAATTTAAGAATGAAAGCTCTGTGGTGCCAGAGGTATGTTGTGATTTTCCATAATCCCTGAAACACTGCTGCTACACGACCATGTGAACTTTTTCTGGGGTGGGCTGGCAACCAGCCGCACACAGTCTCAGGGCATTGGCAGCAGCAGTCCCACAAACGTTCCTGGGTACAGCTGGCACTGGGCCATTCCTCAGTGAAAACCTCCCCCAGATTATCTGAGCAGGTCAAAGCTGCAGTCCCTCAGAAATGAGGGGTCAGGAAACAGCCACATATGAGATAAAACTCAGGAGGGAGTTGCTGCCTGGCACCTTGACAGCTTGGTCACAGACAGTGTAAAAGTGGGGAGTGGACGGAAGCCAGAGACAAAGGACAGGTGCACGATTGCTGGTTGGGGAGAGCAAAGAGTTCCGATACTAGAGACGGGGTAGCTAGGTGATGCCATTTTCACCCCCCTGCCCCACGCATGCACATACACACCTACAAGTGCCACAAGAATCCACTCCAGGAAGCTAAGCGGCGCCATCTAGTGGATAACGGAGATGTTACACTAAACCCCGCCCAACTGGGCCAACCTCGTTCATCAGGAACACCACAAATCTCTCTGCCTGCTTAGTTTACAGACTATAAAGTGCTTCATAGTTTGACTTCTAGGGGAGAGCAATGTAATTTCAATTGTATTTCAGTCTGTTCGCTGGTCCATCTATTCAATTTTTTTTTCTTTTTTTTTTCTTTTCTTTTTCTTGAATACAGATACAGAAAGAAAAAATTTATTTTTATTTTCAATTTTTCTTAAAAATATTTTTATTTTTTTCTATTATTTTTACTTTTTTGGTAAATTTTTCAAATTTTACTTTTCTTCCATCATTTCGTTTTATTCTATTTAATTGTATTCATTTTCTCAAATTTTGAACCGTTTTCTTTTTTTTTGTTTTTCTTTTTTTTTCCCTTTTTATCCCCCCTTTTCTCTCTAATCTTTCAAGCCCCTTTCAATAGCGAGACCAAAACACACCTAGGTTATAGCATCATTTATTTGATTTGTGTGTGTGTGTGTGTGTGTGTGTGTGTGTGTATGTGTGTGTTGTTTTTAATTTTTTAATTTTAATTTTTTTACATTATTAATTCCTTTTCTTCCATCAAAATGATAAAATGAAGGAATTCACCCCAAAAGAAAGAGCAGGAAGAAACGACAACCAGGGACTTAATCAGCACAGAAAGAAGCAAGGTGTCTGAACCAGAATTTAGAATCACAATACTAAGAATACTAGCTTGGGTCGAAAATAGATTAGAATTCCTCTCTGCGGAGATAAAAGAAGTAAAAGCTAGTCAGGATGTAATAAAAAATGCTATAACTGAGCTGCAATTTCGAATGGATGCCACAACAGCAAGGATAGATGAGGTAGGGCAGCAAATCAGCGATATAGAGGACAAACTTTGAACAATAATGAAGCAGAAAAAAAGAGGGCGACTAAGGCAAAAGAGCACGATTTAAGAATTAGAGACTTGTTAAAAAGGAACAACCTCGGAATCATAGGGGTCCCAGAAGATTAAGAGAGAGAAAAAGCGTAAGAAGGGTTATGTGAGCAAATCACAGCAGAAAACTTTCCTAACCTGGGGGAAGACACAGATATCAAAATCCAGGAAGCACACAGGACTCCTATAAGATTCAACAAAAACCGACCATCAGCAAGGCATATCATAGTCAAATTCACAAAAACATTCAGGCAAAGAAAGAATCATGAAAGCAGCAAGGGAAAAAAAGTCCTTAACCTACAAGGGCAGACAGATCAGGTTTACAGTAGACCTGTCCACAGAAATTTGGCAAGTCAGAAAGGAGTGGAAGGATATATTCAATGTGCTGAACTGGAAAAATACACAGTCAAGAATTCTTTATCCAGCAAGGCTGTCATTCAAAATAGAAGGAGAGATTAAAAATTTCCCAGACAAACAAAAATTAAAGGAGTTTGCGACCACTAACCAGCCTTGCAAGAAATTTTAAGGGAGACTCTCTGAGGGGAGAAAAGTTGAAAAAAAAAAAAAGACCAAAAGCAACAAAGACTAGAAAGGACAGAGAACACCACCAGAAACTCCAACTCTATAAGAAACATAATGGCAATAAACTCATATTTTTCAATACTCACTCTAAATATCAGTGGACTCAATGCTCCAATCAAAAGAAACAGGGTAACAGAATGGATAAAAAAAAGATCCATCTATATGCTGTTTACAAGAGACCCACTTTAGACCTAAAGACACCTTCAGATTGAAAGTAAGGAGATGGAGAACCATCTATCATGCTAATGGTTGACAAGAAAGCCAGAGTAGCCATACTTATATCACACAATCTAGACTTTAAAATAAAGACTGTAATAAGAGATGAAGAAGGGCATTATATCATAATTAAGGGGTCTATCCATCAAGAAGACATAACAATTGTAAACATTTATGCTCCAAATATGTAAGCACCCAAATATGTAAATCAATTAATCACAAACATAAAGAAACTCATTGATAATAATACCATAATAGTAGGGGACTTCAACACCCCACTCACAGCAATGGCCAGGTCACCTAAATAGAAAATCAACAAGGAAACAATGGCTTTGAATGACACACTGGATCAGATGGACTTAAGAGATATATTTAGAACATTTCATCCTAAAGCAGTGGAATATACATTCTTCTCCAGTGCACATGGAACGTTCTCCAGAATAGATCACACACTAGGACACAAATCAGCCCTCAACAAGTACAAAAAGATCGAGACCATACCGTGTATATTTTCAGACCACAATGCTATGAAACTCAAAATCAACCATAAGAAAAAATTTGGAAAGATAACAAACACTTGGAGACTAAAGAACATCCTGTTAAAGAATGAACAGGCTAACCAAGAAGTTGAAGAGGAAATTAAAAAGTACATGGAAGCCAATGAAAATGATAACACCACAGCCCAAAACCTCTGGGACACAGCAAAAGCGGTCCTAAGAGGAAGTATATAGCAAGCCAGGCCTTCTTAAAGAAGGAAGAAAGGTTAAGATACACAACGTAACCTTACACCGTAAAGAGCTGGGAAAAGAACAGCAAATAAAACCCCAAACCAGCAGAAGACAGGAAATAATAAAGATTAGAGTAGAAATTAATGCCATCGAAACCATAAAAACAGTAAAACAGATCAATGAAACCAGAAGCTGGTTCTTTGAAAGAATTAACAAAATTGATAAACCACTAGCCAGTTTGATCAAAAAGAAAAGGACCCAAATAAATAAAATCAAGAATGAAAGAGGAGAGATCACAACCAACACAGCAGAAATAAAAACAATAATAAGAGAATATTATGAGCAATTATACGCCAATAAAATGGACAATCTGGAAGAAATGAACAAATTATTAGAAATATATAAACTACCAAAACTGAAAAAGGAAGAAACAGAAAATTTGAACAGACCCATAACCAATAAAGAAATCAAATTAGTAATCAAAAATCTCCCCCAAAACAGGAGTCCAGGGCCAGATGGCTTTCCAGGGGAATTCTACCAAACATTTAAGGAGGAGTTAACACCTATTCTCTTGAAGTTGTTTCAAAAAATAGAAATGGAAGGAAAGCTTCCAAACTCTTTCTATGAAGCCAGCATTACCTTGATTCCAAAACCGAACACAGACCCCATTAAAAAGGAGAACTACAGACCAATTTCCCTGATGAATGTGGATACAAAAATCCTCAACAAGATGTTAGCCAACCAGATCCAACAATACATTAAACAAATTATTCACCACAACCAAGTGGGATTTATACCTGGGATGCGGGGCTGGTTCAATATCCGCAAAACAATCAATGTGATTCATCACATCAATAAAAGAAAGGACAAGAAACACGTGATCCTCTCAACAGATGCAGAAAACGCATTTGACAAAATACAGCATCCTTTCTTGATAAAAACCCTTAAGAAAGCAGGGGTAGAAGGATCATACCTTGAGATCATAAAAGCCATATATGAAAGACCCAATGCTAATACAATCCTCAGTGGGGGTTCAGAGCTTTCCCCCTAAGGTCAGGAATAAGACAGGGATGTCCACTCTTGCCGCTGTTATTCAAACATAGTATTGGACGTCTTAGTCTCAGCAATCAGACAGCACAAAGAAATAAAAGGAATCCAAACCAGCCAGGAGGAGGTCAAACTTTCACTCTTCACAGATGACATGATACTCTATATGGGAAACCCAAAGATTCCATAAATAACTGCTAGCACTGATCCATGAATTCAGCAAAGTGGCAGGATATAAAACCAATGCACAGAAATCGGTTGCATTCCTATACACCAACAATGAAGCAACAGAAAGAGAAATCAAGGAATCAATCCCATTTACAAGTGCACCTAAAACCATAAAATACCCAGAAATACATCAAACCAAAGAGGTGAAAAATCTGTACACTGAAAACTGTAGAAAGCTTATGAAAGAAATTGAAGAAGACACAAAAATTGGAAAAATATTCCATGCTCCTGGATAGGAACAACAAATAGTGTTAAAATGTAAATATTACCCATAGAAATCTACATATTAAATGCAATCCCTATCAAAATAACACCAGCATTCTTCACAGAGCTAGAACAAACAATTCTAAAATTTGTATGGAACCAGAAAAGACCCCGGAATAGACAAAGCAATCCTGAAAAAGAAAACCAAAGCAGGAGGCATCACAATCCTGGACTTTAAGCTTTATTACAAAGCTATAATCATCAAGACAGTATGGTACTGGCACAAGAACATACACTCAGATCAATGGAACAGAATAGAGAAGCCAGAAATAGACCCACAAATGTATGGCCAACTAATTTTTGACACAGCAGGAAGGAATATTCAATGGAATGAAGACAGTCTCTTCAGCAAGTGGTGCTGGGAAAACTGGACAGAGACTTGCAGAAGAATGAACCTAGACCACTTTTTACACCATACACAAAAATAAACTCAAAATGGATGGAAGATAAATGTAAGACAGGAAGCCATCAAAATCGAGGAGAAAGCAGGCAAATCCTCTTTGATCTTGGCTGCAGCAACTTCTTATTCAACACATCACTGGGGGCAAGGGAAACAAAGGCAAAAATGAACTACTGGGACCTCATCAAAATAAAAAGCTTCTGCACAGCGAAAGAAACAATCAGCAAAACTAAAAGGCAACTGACAGAATGGGACAAGATACTTGTAAATGACCTATCAGATAAAGGGTTAGTATCCAAAATCAATAAAGAATTTCTCAAACTCAACACCCAAAAAACAAATAATCCAGTGAAGAAATGGGCAAAAGACATGAATAGACACTTCTCCAAAGAAGACATCCAGATGGCCAACCGACACATGAAAAAATGCTCAACATCACTCATCATCTCGGAACTACAAATCAAAACCACAATGAAATACCACCTCACACCTGTCAGAATGTCTAACATTAACAACTCCGGCAACAACAGATGTTGGTGAGGATGCAGAGAAAGAGGATCTTTTGCACTGCCAGTGGGAATGCAAACTGGTGCAGCCACTCTGGAAAACACTATGGAAGTTCCTCAAAAAATTAAAAATAGAACTCCCCTACGACCCAGCAATTGCACTACTAGGTATTTATCCAAGGGATACAGGTATGCTGTTTCGAAGGGGCACATGCACCCCAATTTTTTTTAAATTTTTTTTAACGTTTATTCATTTCTGAGACAGAGAGAGACAGAGCATGAATGGGGGAAGGTCAGAGAGAGAGGGAGACACAGAATCTGAAACAGGCTCCAGGCTCTGAGCTGTCAGCACAGAGCCCAACGTGGGGCTCGAACTCACGGACTGTGACATCATGACCTGAGCTGAAGTCAGACGCCCAACTGACTGAGCCACCCAGGTGCCCCACATGCACCCCAATGTTAACAGCAACACTATCAACAATAGCCAAAGTATGGAAAGAGCCCAAATGTCCATCCATGAATGAATGGATTAAAAAGATGTGGTGTATACACACACACACACACACACACACACACACACACACACACACACACACATACACAATGGAGTATTACTCGGCAATCAAAAAGAATGAAATCTTGCCATTTGCAACTATGTGGATGGAACTAGAGGGTATTATGCTAAGTGAAATTAGTCAGTCAGAGAAAGACAAATATCATATGACTTCACTCATATGAGGACTTTAAGAAACAAAACAGATGAACATAGGGAAGGGAAGTAAAAATAATATAAAAACAGGGAGGGGGACAAAACATAAGAGAGTCTTAAATATGGAGAACAAACAGAGGGTTCCTGGGGGGATTTTGGGAAGGTGGACGGGCTAAATGGGTAAGAGGCATTAAGGAATCTACTCCTGAAATCATTGTTGCACTATATGGTAACTTGGATGTAAATTAAAAAAAAAAAAAAAAAAAAAAAAAGAATTAAAAAAAAAAAAAAGAGAATGAAGGCTGTCTCTCTCTGCCCTTTCCCCACTCACATTCTATCTCTCTATCTCCAAAAGTAAACATTAAAAAATTTAAAAAAGGGTGGCGGGCGCCTGGATGGCTCAGTCAGTTAAGCATCCAATTTTGGCTTAGGTCATGATCTCATGGTTTGTGGGTTCGAGCCCTACGTCGAGCTCTCTGCTGACAGCTCAGAGCCTTGAGCCTACTTCGGATTCTGTGTCTCTTCCCTCTCTCTGACCCTCCCCTGCTCATGCTCTGTCTCTCTCTCTCTCCAAAAATAAATAAACATTAGATAAAAAAAAAAAAAGAATGAAGGCTCTGGAATCAAACCATCTGAGTCGGTCCTAGGTATACCTTTTATTGACTCTCTGACTTGAGCCAGTATTGAGCTTCTCTCCTGACCTCAGTTTCCTAACAAGTAAAATGGAAAGAACAATAGCATCTACCTCAGAGAGGAGAGTAAGAACTCAATGAGTTAATATAGGTAAAGATCTTCAATCAGAGCCTGGCATGCTATAGGTGTAAGATAAAATCTATTTGCCATTATTATTATCATCATCTATAATGAAGCCCCAAATCCTCTCATGTATATACAAGACTTAACCCCCATGTGAAGAAAAAGGAGATTCCAAATAGTAGAGAGAAGTGTAACATCTATCACCTTTATGTGCCAGGGAAAAAATGCTGAACAGCTGGAGTTCAAAGAGAGGAACACCTTTTGACTGGGGTAGTCAGGGAAGTCTTCAGGGAAGAGGAGGGGTTTAATATCATTTGTTTCCCTTTCCAATTCCTTACCAATCCGTAGATATTTGGTGATTCAGTTATGCAAATCAGAAGATCTGCCTGTGTCCACAATGGGTCTACAAGAGGGGAAGGAGGAAAACTTTCCCTCTGCAGCTTTTCCCCATGACTCATGTGTATTTCTGTTGAAACTTCGTTCTAACTTGAAAAGTCAAAGTACTTAGGGGTCATTCAAAAAGAGGCAAGTCCTAGTGAAGGCAGTCCCATGTAATGTGATGGCACCACCACAGGCTGACAAGCAGGCCTAGCCCTGAAGTGTCAGCAGTAGCAGACAGAGCTGTTTAGGGGCTTCTCTCAGGATCAGAATGGCTTCTTTCCCACTGTTCCTCAAAGCCCTCAAGGAGAGGGCAAAGGATGCTGAAGGGATAAAGTCAATTAGTTGACGGTTTTCTAGAAGAGGGAGTGTTTCTGGAAGCCTGCATTCTGGATGGGGTAGTTGCTGGAACACTCTCGGTGTTAACTGTTAGAAAGCAAGCATTGTGAATGTCCCCATCAACCTGCATAGCTCACCAGGTGGTTAAATGCACTTCCTCCTTTCATTTAAGAAAATGTTTCTTGATAGAATCTGAGAACCAGAAGGGATAGTAAAGGTCACCCATCCTCCCTTCAGCTCTGGTCAAGAAACCAAGGGGCAAGAACCTCCTAAGTCAGTGCTGTGAATGAGGCTCTGAAACCTAAGTGGGACTCAAGAGAAAAATATCCTAAAATGTTTGCAAGGGTCACATTCTACTAAAAATTTAAAAATCCCTTTCTTAGGAAGTGTCTTCTGTGTTTTATTTTACTTTGCATATAAGTTCTTAGGAGCTAGGGGACTAATGAATAAATCATAGAAGAAATGATAAACACACATATTTCTGAGTATAACACTCAATAGTCATGAGCCAGGCAACTTAGACCATACTTACTGCTCCCAGGAAAGTTTTTTCCCCCTCCTATGAAAGTTTTTAATGACACCACATATTAAAATTTTTGCAAAATGTAAAATTTCATACAAAAGAATAAATTCCATTTAGTTGGAGATATAACAAAGGAGTGAAGGGCAGTGAATCCAAAATCATATTCTGTCACTCATAAGCCCCTCTCCCACTGAGGTCCTTCCACCCTCTACAAAACAAAACAAAACAAAACAAAACAAAACAAAACAAAACAAAACAAAAGTTGGCTTCAGTTGAAACAGTATTTTATCATAAGGAACTTATTTTTGACAACAGGATGTTCCTGTTATTTTCAACTCTAGTAATTTCAGCAACAGGATTTCAGGGCAGTGAAATGAAATGGGAACAGCAGAGTGATATTAATTTCTGAGCATAATCATGAACATGTGAGAAAAATCCAAATAGCCTAAAACCTGCCTTAAAAAATTTAAGACTATCTCCTTCATGAGTTTTCTGAATTTCTTTTAAATAAAAAGTCATGATCTAATATGCACTAAAGATTTTTGGCTGAGGTTCTTAACTTTTTAATGGTAGCAAAACTTAATTGTAGAGCTGGGCCATAAAAACTTCCTTTTATGACAGTACACTAGTTTGTTCTTTTTCTTTTTCTTCAAATAAAAGTTTCATGTGCCATGAAATGGAAATAATTTTTAAAACATGCTGGAAATTCAAGAGCATGATATACATACCATCTGGGAGGGTATCATGTACTTAGAAAAATTTTGTTTTCTTTTTAAATTTTTGAGGGAGAAAGAGAGAGAGAAAGCACACGTGTGAGTGGGTGAGGGTCAGAGTAAGAGGGACAATCTTGGGCAGGCTTCATGGTAAGTGAAGACACATTGTGTGGGGCTTGATCTCACAACCTCATCTGAGCTGAAATCAAGAGGCAGACACTTAACTGACTGAGGCACCCCTCATGTACTTTTATTTTATTTATTTATTTACTATTTTTTTTAATGTTTATTTTTTGAGAGAGAGTGAGAAAGAGAGAGAGAGAGAATGAGTGAAAGAGGGGCAGAGAGAGAGAGGGAGAAGATCGGAAGCAGGCTCTGCACTGACAAAGGTGAGCCCAATGTGGGGCTCAAACTCATGAACTATGACATCATGAACTGAACTGAAGTTGGATACTCAACCAACTGAGCCACCCAGGCACCCCCGCCCCCCCATCATGTACTTATCGAATCTTATCGAATGTCAAGACTCTTCTTCATAACTCATTTGGAAGCCTGTGACTCAGATATGTGGAAGGCAGTTAGGAGAGATAACCTCAAACACTCACTTGAAGATTCTGCTGCCTGTTATCACCAAAAATAGAGACTAATCTGAGTTTGATTATGGGTAGAAATGCATCAAAACATATTATTGTCTGGGATGTTTTACATTGGAAGAGGAAGAGTATGATGATTTCACAAAACAGAGTGAGAAAGCCATGTGCTTATACATGTGGAGTCTGAATCAGACAGGTCTGGCTTTGAACTTTGGCACTGCTATTTAATAGCTATATGACTGTGGGTGAGTGAAGTTATCACTCTGAGCCTCAGAATCTTTACTTATAAAATATAAATAAAATCTATTTTTTAAAATAAATGTGTTGTGAGAATTAAATGAGATTAAGTTGATGAAGGTGCTTAGGACAGTATGTAGCATGTTGTAAGAATTCAATAAAGAATAGCCATTATCATTTACTTCAGCTGTGAATTGGTTTAATTCTTTGCTGAAACACTGTTATGCTTACTCATGTATAGAAACTATATGTGGGATTTAACTGTATTCATAATCCATTTCATATGATACCCAAATATTTGGTTACTGTCACTGATTTTTTGCAAAGCAAGTTTATCCACAAAATCATCAACACCTCTAGCACCAGATACCATTTCTCAGAAAAGCAAGCACTGGCATGAACACCCACAGCAATGACTTAAATGTGAAAGCCTTGGGTCAATGTTTGGCCACTTGAAAGCCAGAAAGACTTACCATCTTTAAAACATAGGTGTCTAAATCTCCATTTGGTTCTGCCAAAGTGACCCGAAATTGTGTATACAAAATCCTACATTTAAAATCATAGAAAGGTGAGGTGGGATTGAATCTTTATGTTGGGATGGAGATTACATAACTACTCAGGGATTCTCTATGGTCGCTTTTTGTTTTTTTAATGTTTATTTATTTTGAGAGTGGGGGTGGGGGCATGGGGGGAGCCTGGGGGGAGAGGTGAAGAGAGAGGGGAACACAGGATCCAGAGTGGGCTCCGTGCTGACAGCAGACAGCCCAGTGTGGGGCTCAAACCCATGAACCGTGAGATTATAACCTGAGCTGAAGTTGGATACTTAACCAGCTGAGCTCCCAGGTCCCTCTACAGTTGCTGTTTTGAAGGGTAAGGGAGCACACGCCATTACAGTGGCCTTCCTTACTTTGCCTTAGCTGTTATTTTTGCAGCAATGTTACTGGACTAGGAAGACATTTTCTCTGGCAATTGAGGCAGCTTTGTTAAAGGTTCCTATCATGTAATTTCAGTATCTGAGTAACAGCAAATAGCATCCTCATGATGTTTTTCCCCCATAGTTTCCCTCTCAGTAAAGAGGTACTAGACCTACCATATGCTTTATTATTTCAATAAAATACTAAAGTTTAGCTTATGTTCCTAAAAGGGTTTTAAGTAGCTTATAAAACATACTCTACATAAGCTAAAATGAAAATGAGAGAACTGAGGCAAATAAAAAATAAACTAAGATTAAATCAGGAATGGGGCACCAAAGTGTCATTTACTATAAATAGGCTATACATTCATACCAACCCGCTCTCTAGCAGGTGTTTCTGGGTGCATGCACACACGTGCTCACACACAAAGTAGTTCAGGAGAAGCACAACTGTTTCCAATATGGAGGAACATGGTCACTATGTCATATAATGGACAATGTTGCTGATCTTAAATTCAATGTTGCTGATCTTTCACATGACTGTTATTCATTCATTTAACATGTGTTTATCAGGCAACAACTATGTGCATACTATTTGCTATGCTCTCTGCATATAGTGATGAATAATACATGCCTCCTGACCTGGAGAAGATCAGGGTATAGCACTGAGGAGAGGCTCATGCCATATCTGAATGCAATGTGTTAAATGTGATAGCACAGCCACCTGGAGAGTGGCAGGAGCTCAAAGGAAGCAGTGAGTTATTGTGTACACGGGAGTTGGATGGTGAAATTATATTTGCCAAGAAAGAAATAAGAATTGAGAAGGACATTTGTTCCTTAAGTGACCCGAGAAGAAAATCATTTGGACAGTCTTGAGAAAGCCACACTCTCTTTCTCAGACAATGGCAAAGAAAAGGCAATACTCAGAAATTTCTGAGCTTTGCTTCCTGTTGGTTCAGGAATCATCTGTGCTCTTAAAAAGGGAAGCGTGGCTTGAGATTTTCAGGAAGATAATGTAATTATGATTAATCTTTGTTCCTCTGGGGCTATAAAACTTTCAAGGCTAAGGATTTGTGTACATGCCCTGAAATGGGGGGGGGGGGGGGTGGGCAGGCACCAGAATTAATAACCCCATAACATTAAAACACAGGCTTGACTGGTCCAAAGACACACACACCATGTATTTTACTAACTTCACAAAAAAGGCCTCAAGTGAAAGGGAGACACAACATTTTACAACCCTTCTAATACAGTCTGTGGAAAGGATAATTATGGAGGAAAACTCAAGAGAGCGCTATGTAAGAATTTCAAAAGTTCCCCAAACAGTCCAGAAATCACAGCTGTGCCAGGAAGGAAGTGGTTACTGAACCAATGCTCTCTTCTCAGGACCCTTGAAAATGTCAAGGTATGACCCATAAGATCAAAGCTGAGTGGAGGGGTTTGGGAAGTGGAGTTGTGGTAGAATTCACCCCTCTTTGAAATATTCCACTTCCCTTTAGTGCTCTGAAACTAACCAAAACTTAACTGAAGAAAGTATTCATATTGGATAAAAGTAGCAAAAGGATGAGCACTGAAGCAGCTGTATTTCTGAAGCGAGAAGAGGGCTATTCATATGGATACCGCCTTTCTTCCTATCTTTTAAACGTAAATTTGTCTTCTACTGATAAATAAAATTATTTCCTAAAGTATAACTGGAATCTGACATAGGCATCTTTAACTAGACACATTATTTTTTTTAGTTTTTTTTTTTTAAATATTTATTTATTTTTAAGAGAGAGAGACAGAGTGTGAGCAGAGGAGGGGCAGAGAGAGAAGGAGACAAAGAATCTGAAGCAGGTTCCAGGCTCTGAGCTGTCAGTACAGAGACCGACATGGGGCTTGAACGGACATAAACTGTGAGATCATGACCTGAGCTGAAGTCGGACACTCAACAGACTGAGCCACCCAGGTGGCCCTAGACACAAATTATTTCAAACACTAGGTCTAAAGCTAGACTCTCCTGGGAGCCCAATGGTAGGATGGCTGTCGGCATGCAGATATCTTGCAGAGAAACACAGCAGAGATGAGATTCTCCTGTATTTCAGTGCTATCAAGAAAACAGAATACAAAACACTACAATCCATCCCCTAAATGCTACACTACGCAATTTTGGAAAGTTAGATTCTGAGATGGATCTTTTTGAGGAGAAAGTTTCAAGAAAATACAGAGGCTATGAGACTATCACACATGCTAAAATCAGATGTCTGATTCTTTGTAACTCCCTTTCTTTAATCCTCATAAAAACTCACACAAGGACCCTGATGTTGACATTTGCATTTGCCTGGAGTTCCAAGTGGTCTTTCTTGAGATTAATTTAAAAAAAGAAAAGAAAAGCCAGTAGCTTCATTTTATAGTTGAAGTATAATCATTATTCAACAGTGCCAAGACACAGATCAAATATAGTCAAGTATAGTCCTCAGTCTATGGTTAGGCACAATGTGTAGGCTCTTCTTCCATCTGTTATGTGAAAGAAGGTTTTATCAGCTGACATAAGGCCAACTGCTGCTGAAGTCATGATGAAGTTCTCATCATCGTAAAAAAAAAAACTCACTCATTATGAAAACAAGGATAGTGATAATTTTCAAGAGTCAAATATATTTAAAACATATACTTCGTTAGTTTCTCCCAGTGTCTGGGTTGAAGTTCATACATTTAAGTCAGGTCTGGCATTTCTAGGTACTGTATCGGCCCTTTTAGGGTTTGTGGATTCCATATCCCATGCTAGGTTGTGCTGTGCTAGGTATATTTTTACACACAATCTTTGGTTTAATTCTCATGAAGAATCCATAAGATGAGCATTAATATGTCCATTCTCTCATTTAATGAATATTTATTGAGCACTTTGCAGATGCCTGAGATTGTTCAAGGCTCCAGGGTTAGAGTAGAGACTAAGCACCAGAGCAAGCAGTCCTTGCCCTCATGGAGCCTACACTCTAGTGGACAGTGCTGTTTCTCCCTTTTTTTTTTTTTTTTTTTTTTTAAGAGAGCATGAGCAGGGGAGAGGGAGAGAGGAAGAGAGAGAAACAGAGAGAGAGGGAATCTTAAGCAGGGTTCCCACTCAGTGTGGAGCCTGACCCAGGTCTGAATCCCACAACCCTCAGATCATGACTTGAGCTGAAATCAAGAGTTGATGCTCAACTGACCGAACCATCCAGGAGCCACTTATTAATTCTTTTAAATCCAACCTTGTCCTGAGCTAAGTTATTAGAAAGAAATTTAAGAGTAAAAACTTCCATTTACACCACAGCTGGAATCTGACATAGATACTTGAGAGACAGAAAAATATGAAAAAAAAAAAAACCACACACACAGTAAATAAATAGATACCACATTGGATGGTGATAAAGCCATGACAGAAGATGGAATTGGATAAAGTCATTATAAAGTATTGGGAATTGCTAATATTCTGTGAGAAGGTCAGAGAGATAGTCTCCCTATAAGAAGCAAAACTGACATAAGAGATTTTTTGATGACCAAATCAGTGCTAGATCACAGATGTCTCCTTTGTAACAACAGGAAAAAATAGTAATATTCTAGAGGTATAATCAGCATGCTATTGTCCAAATGAATAAATGCAAGTCCTGAAATGGTAGGATATTGCTCACTCACTATTTCACTACATTGGGAAAGAATCCTATTACCTTATTTCTGAAACATAAAAATTCTCATTGTCACCATATGTACCCAGATAGGTATGGTTATTTTTATTTATTTATTTTTTTTAATTTATGTTTTTATTTTTGAGACAGAGAGAGCAGAGGGGGTGCAGAGAGAGAGAGAGGGAGGGGACAGAGGATCTGAAGCAGGCTCTGTGTTGACAGCAGTGAGCCTGACGTGAGGCTCAAACCCATGAACCGTGAGACCGTGACATGAGCCGAAGTCTGATGCTCAACCAACTGAGCCACCTAGGTGCCCCAGTACGGTTTTTTTCTTTTCTTTTCTTTTTTTATTTTTGAGAAAGAGAGAGAGAGAGCAAGTGAGCATGAATGGGGGAGAGGCAGAGAGAAAATGGAGACAGAATCCGAAGCAGGTTCCAGGCTCTGAGGTGTCAGCACAAAGCCTGATGCGGGGCTCGGACTCACGGACCACGAGATCATGACCTGAGCCGAAGTCTGATGCTCAATCAACTGAGCCACCTAGGTGCCCCAGTATGGTTATTTTTCTAATTCTTCATCAGCAGGATCTGTAGGAGGGCCTTGGGAATTTTAGTTTGATGAAAAGGCTCCTAGCTAAATATGAATAGAAATATACTGCATTTTTTAAAGAGTTAAATACTGTACTTGCTAACTTACATAAAGCCCATGCCTCACAGTCACTGGAAAACATGAATGCACAGGTGTAAGGATCCAGTTGAAAAAAGGTGATAATTACATTTGTAAGGTATCAATAAACTAGTAAAATATGTTCTGGCCATTGGATGATCCTGGATTCAAACGGTTTGCTCTGGCCTTTCAGCCATGCTAATTTGCCCATTCTTATCTTTGCTCAGCCTAGTCTGAAATTCACTCATGAGTGGAATTCACTCATGGAACTACCTAGGAAAATTCTTTTCATTCTTTAATGCCTGGCTAAAATATCATCCTCTTCTAAAGTTTTCTTTGACCATATCTACCCACAATGATCTTTCTTTCATGTGAATTTCCGTATTACTAATGATTTACTGATCTGTACTGACCTCTTATCGTTTTTGTGTCTTATTGTTCCAAACAGACTATAAGCTTTCAAAAACAGAGCTCTAGTTTATTCCTTTTTGTATCCTACTCACTGTTGAACATAATGGCACATGATAAAGGTTCAAGAAACAAAAAATATTTATTGTTCTACCTTTATGGTTCTGCCAGTCTGTACTTAAATAAGATTTCAAAAAGCAACATCAATTTATTTTTAATTTGAAGATAGCAAAATAACAATATCAAAGCAAGTGCAATTCAGTGTGGGTTGGGAGGTCTTTCATTTTTCTGACATCTCCATTTTTATTTAACCTGCTTAAAGAGACTTTGGCTATTTTACAGTGAAGTATGTTCCCAAGCAAAGCAACGGCTTTAACAACAATTCTTCGTTGAAGAATTCAAAATTGAAAATGAGAAAGTACTTTCAATAGTAACACTGGAAAAAATGTATACTGATTACTTAAAAAAAACTCTTTCTTTACCAGTGATAGAAAGTGTTGCCATCTTTGTGTGTGAGTATATGTCTTAAATCTTTGAACTTGTACCATTTTCTTTCCCTGTTTCAAATGTATGTTAAACATCACGTATAATGAAAACAAAAATGACTTTGAGAAGTCAAACTAAAAGATCAGGCTTATGCTGTGAATCACTATAGACACTCTACAGGGTTGGGTCTGAGTGCGGCGTTAGCACGTAACTCTCACATACTAAATGCTAGGCACTTAGTGCTAGGCACATACTAAATGCTTCTCAGTAGTAGAAGAGTAGAATGAGTAGAATAATTCATTAATCCTCACAATAATCATAAGAGGGTATTATGATCCTCATTTTACAAATAGGAGAATCAAGGCACAAAGAGGTTAATATGAGTTCTTCAAGGTTGAACTCTAGGAGGCAGAACAGCCAGATTTTGAACCCAAGTAATCAGTCTGGCTCCAGATTCCTTTCTCCAACCACTGTACCACACTACCTCTCTCAACAAGGTGGCTGGGCATTGAGCAAAGTATCCTTATAAAGTGCATAGCTAAATGGCTTAGTTGGTAGAGCATGTGATTCTAATTTTTTTTAAATGTTTATTTACATTTGAGAGAAAGAGAGAGAGAGTGTGCACGCATGTGTGTGCGTGTGCAAGCGCATGAGCGGGGGAGGGGCAGAGACAGAGGGAGACAGAGGGAGCCAAAGCAGGCTCCAGGCTCTGAGCTATCAGCACAGAGCCCCATGCGGGGCTCAAACTCATGAGCCGAGCCATGAGATCATGACCTGAGCTGAATTTGGACACCTAACCACTTAACCACCTAAGCCCCCCAGGTACCCCATAGAGCATGTGACTCTTAATCTCAAGGTTTTGAGTTCAAGCCCCATACTGGGTGTGGAGCCTACTTTAAAAAAACAAACAAGGGGCGCCTGGGTGGCTCAGTTGGTTGAATTACCAACTTCGGCTCAGGTCATGATCTCATGGTTTGTGAGTTCGAGCCCCGCGTCGGGCTCTGTGCTGACAGCTTGGAGCCTGGGACTTGCTTCGGATTCTGTGTCTCCCTCTCTCTCTGACCCTCCCCCATTCATGCTCTGTCTCTCTCTGTCTCAGAAATAAGTAAATGTAAAAAAAAAAAAATTAAACAAAACAAAACAAAAACAAACAAAAACAAAAAACAAAAAAAGATAAAAAACAAAAAAACCCTAGAACCCCCCCCCCCCCAACACACACACACACAAAACTTGTGGCAAAAACTTCTATACCTTCAAAGAGGATCACCATCAAGGTATCTTTAAAAGAAAAAAAGATTTGTCAGGGATGCCTGAGTGGCTCAGTCAGGTAAATGTCTGACTCTTGGTTTCACTGGAGTCGTGATCTCCCAGTTCATGAGTTCAAGCCCTGCATCAGGCTCTCTGCTGTCTGCGCAGAGCCTGCTTCAGATCCTCTCTCTCCTCTCTCTGCCCTTCCCCTGCTCTCTATCTCTCTCAAAAATAAATAAATATTAAAAAAAAATTTGTCAGTTTGAACCAATATAATACTAACAGGACTATATCTGGGCTAGATATTCCTCTGGTAGGAAAATAAACACAGATGGATTTCTCCAGGCTATAGACAGGTCTATTGTATTACAGTCAAGAACACACCATAGGTTTCCTTCTTTGATTACATCTGAGATAATCAAGCAGAGATGAAATTTTGGTGTTTCTTCTCAAAAGAATTACATGTGCTTTTTCCAGATGCTTAACAGGAAACTGCCGACAGACACTGGTCTGTGGCTCAAGTAACCACACAAGTCTCAGGCTGTTGCTGAGCACACATTAATAAAAATGCTTGGTGTTATTACTGACTCAAACTATAGCTTGTTTGTTCTCTTGGGAAGGAAAAAAAATCAAGGAATCAAATTTTGAGGATTTCAATAAAGAGTTGGAGCAAAACAGTAAACCCTTTCAGTACTTGGAATCACATGGAACACCATCATGGAGACCTGCTTCCTACGGTACCTCCCATTTATGGGTTTACAAGCACATGTTTGTTAAAGTCCTGACATACATAACTTTAGAACTGCATAAACGAAACAGGACAGAGATTGTCGGCTAATGTGTAGAGTCTTATTTTTTAAAGACTGCTGTATTTTCTAATACTGAAATTTTTTAATTCAGATTAAATTATCTCGAGTTAGTATTTAAAGTTTAGCTCTCTGTGATGCGATGGGCTAAAAACCAAAATGTATCACAGTGAAGCACTTCAACACTTATTTTAATATCCAAGGAGGTAGACATGTTTTGTGAGGTCCAAATGGGCAGCGTGGGCCCAACTGAATGAAATAAAACAGTTTACTTTGTGGTTGCAAGTTTACTGTGATACTTATTATAATTCATTATCATTTAAGGTGACTCCCAATAGTATGACTCCTAGATTTTTTTATTATTCAAAATAAATTAAAACAACTATAGCAACACACAATTTCTTCGTAAGGCATTAACCACTTAACTGATTCCATAGAAGTAGGCAGAGCTTGGAGAGCCTGCTTGAACTGAGTGAACATGTCTTCCCTGGGCCAATGGTGTATGGACTAGAGTAATTAGGTCTTAGGCAAGTCAGTAGAACTAAACTATGAGTCTCAAGCTTCAAACCTCTGTGAAGCAGTGAAATAACTTCCAGATTTCTTCATCCTGACAACTATTTCCTGATGGAGAGCTAATTTTAATTTTACCACCTAAGTTCTCCTCAAATCTAAGGCACTCTGTGAGGTGTTCCTTATATATGAGAAGAAGGGAAACAAACATACTAAGTTTGGCTGCAGTGCTGAATGTGTTTGCAGAGCATCACAAAAACAACCGCAAGTCAATGAAGTCTCATGATGGTATTAAGAGATTATAGTAACCAACTGAAATTAATATTTTCCTTAAAAAATTTTTTTTACCATTTATTTTTGAGAGAGAGAGAGGGAGAGAGGGAGAGAGAGAGAGAGAGAGAGCGAGCATGAGCAGGGGAGGGGCAGAGAGAGAGGGAGACACAGAATCCGAAACAGACTCCAGGCTTGTAGCTGTCAGCACAGGGCTCAACACAGCGCTTGAACCCACACCTGAAGCGTGAGATGACCTGAGCCAGAGTCGGATGCTTAACCAACTGAGCCACCCAGGCACCCCTGAAATTAATATTTCTATTAAGTTATGGCCTCTGAAAACTTTCCTCTGACTTCAGGAAATTTTCCTCTTTTAAGTGGTTCCGCTACAAGTTCTGCCTTAAAGAGGTAATTTTTACATTGGCAAATCATTCACCTCAACTGGGCCTCAATCTCATTGTCACTTAAATAATGACATGTCAACAGAAAGAGAGGTTAAGTAGAAGATGGGCCTTCAGTTTCTTTGTAAGCCTAAATTCCATCACTCAAATCCATTTTGACCTGAACTCAGTATTGAATCTATTCATCATGGTGTTATGACCATGTGCTTTTTATTCAGTATAACCTGTGATATTAACAAACTCCATCCTTCATAATTAGTGTTAGAATAAACTCTTAGTTGATAATAATAGATGGAGACAATGGACCAGCTGGTCCCAAATTGCAGATAATTGGAAATTGTATCAGTACCACATTGTCATTAATCTTTTACTTGGATTAATAGCAGATCTCACTTCTACTCACCGAAAACACAGTAGCTAGAAAGTTGGCAGTCTAGGAGTCTGCTATGCATGATGATAACACCAGCCTAATATTTGTTTGGTAGATCCACAAAACAGATTCCATACACAGAAAATTAAGAATTGAGTGTATATATAAACTAGCAACAACACACATTGACTCAGGAAATATTTTAGAGTCTCTTATGCTCTTGCTCCTAAGATGCAAATTTGTGTAACATGTGATTCTCACCCTTGTGAAGCCAGCACTCCTGGAACTCTTGCTTCAACTCTGAGCAGTGCAGGACCTCCACCAATCGAAGAGACGAGAAGGAATTTTATTTTAAAAGATTCCAGAGAAGGCTCCTAATTCATACCAACACTTCATGACTTCTAGTTAAAACTTTCCCTATCTCTAATCCAAATGTTTTATGCTTCTGCTCAAACTTCTTTTATTCTGTTTTATCTTGAGTACAGATGCAGAAAGAAAAACAGCCATTTTTAAAATGCACAGGAACATATATACATAAAAGTATTAAATTCATATTTCCCTATTACAATAATTTTATATCTTTTATCCTCCTCAAAAGGCCTTACTTTGCCTTTTGAGCACTACAAAGCACTACATACCTGCTTATTGCTTTTTAAATTTCATTTTCTACCTGCTACTCATCTTTGTAGAACTCTTCTGAAATGTTTTCAGTCTATTTTTTTAGTTGAAGAGTCCCGGCTTAGAGACAAGCATCTGACTTAAGGTAGTAAAATAGTAAAACTGAATCATCATTCCCCTACTCTGCACATAGTTTTTAATGTATCTTTCTATTTCCTTGCTTTCAAAACTTTGGCACCTATTGATTCACAAGCCACACACTGTATAGTCTTTTCATCTTCTATTTGTGTTACTGCACAACTGCCTCTTCTTCATTTGTCCCTGTGCACCTTGATTTACTCTTTCAGGTCTGTCCTTACTGGAGTCATTCAGCCATGTTTCAGCATCTCCCCGGTTTTCCTAACTGAAATGATCATGTTGTTTGTTGGTATCTGTGCCCGTCCATCATCCCTTCCCCATGCTCTGGGGTCATATCCTCCTCTTCTTATGGAGCAGAGATAACATGCAGTTCCAGTTGAACTAGCCAAGTAAACAGGTGACCCTAGTAGGACAGTCAGTGCTTCATCCTCTGGCCACACTGACTTAACTGGGTCTTCCCAGTTTTTATGACAGAAAAGCAATATGCTCTTCACTGCGAAACCAGAAGGACCACATAGGCTAGGATTTGCCAGTGGCCTCTTTTCCTGCCTCATGGAGAAAGCCTGCCAATAATGAAAGCATAAGAGAACCCAGAAGTGAGTCATGGAGTGAGACAGAACCCTAATGTCATCTTCTGTCTTCAAGCTACCTGAATCCTACCTTGCTCTGAAGGTTTTTAGAAACACAAGCAATGTGTTTTCCTAGAAGAGTTCGAGTTGGATTTTTAGCAAATGCATTTTTTATTTATTCATTTATTTTTTAGTGTTTGTTTATTTTTGAGACAGAGAGACAGAGAGACAGTGTGAGGGTGTGAGCAGGGGAAGGGCAGAGAGAAGGAAACACAGAATCCGAAGCAGGCTCCAGGCTCTGAAATGTCAGCACAGAGCCCGAAGTGGGGCTTGAACCCATGAACCTTGAGATCATGACCTTAGCCAAAGTTGGATGCTTAACCAACTGAGCCACCTGGGTACCCCTAGCAAATGTATTTTTAAACACTTCAAGAAGATGCTTTTGGGAGTTTCTTAATCCCAAAAAATAACGTACACATTGTGAACAGCAGGCTCAATACATACTTGATATGGTTACATAACTCCTATACATTCAGAATGGGCATTAAGGGCATCCATGGGCATTAAGACAACATGACAAAATGAATACATTGGGAAGTGAGGGAGAGTTAATGATGGCATTACATCCTGATTTAAATTGTGCTATTTGGAAGGGATCATACTGCTAGGAAAATGTGAAGTAATATTTTACCAACTGATAACATAAGGATACTCTTTTCTTCAATGAATTCGAGCGAAACAGAGCTCTATATTGAGGTTAGGAGGTATATGTTGACATCTCAATCCCCTACAGCTCATCCTTCATCTGTACCAAAGTTAGTTGTTAGGGCTATAGAGACAAGCAGTTTCCTTATGTGTATATATCTAGAATGCTTGCTGCCACTGAAATAGAAGTGAATTTCTGAGATGAATCCCCAAGAGGCTAGATAATTCATTCTAGGCACTCTGCCTGTGCAGTTTCCCATGCCAGAAATCTGAGAATTGCCCATGACTTTTTCTCCCTCTAAATATCAAATCAATCACCCAGGCCTGACAACTACATTTTATAGATATTTTGGAATCCATCATTTCTTTTCATCTACAATGCCAGTGTCTATACACAGGTCACCATCACCTCTAGTCTGGCTTATGTAAATAAATAAGCTTTCAACTCCCCTGTCTGAATTCATTGATTTCCCTATAATCTCTTACCAACAATAGTGGTGGTGGTGGCAGTGGAGGCTTTTACAATGCAAATATAGTAAGGGTGTGTTCTTTCTTAACCTTTGAGTGACTGCATTGTTATCAGGATCAAGTCCAAAATCCAATCTGGCCCCTGCTTTTTTTATTCTGATCTAATAATCCTGGCCCTCCTGTGTCCTGTTCCTCCAGTAATCCAGGCTTTCTTCCTCCAGGAAGATTTTCCTTTTACTCAAAATACTGCACTACCTACTCTTTTTTTTTTTTTTCCTTAAAAAATTTTAATGTTTATTTATTTTTGAGAGAGAGAGAGAGAGTGGGGGAGGGGCAGACAGAGAGAGGGATACAGAATTCAAAGCAGACTCTGTGCAGTCAGCACAAAGCCCAATGTGGGGCTCAAACCCATGAACTGTGAGACCATGACCTGAGCTGAAGTCGGACACTAAACCAACTGAGCCACCCAGGAGCCCATGTGTTCCCTACTCTTAACCTGATGATTCCTACTACTCTGGTAGGCCTTGTTTTCAAGTATTATTTCTTGGGGACACTTCCTTTGACGTCATCATAGATCAAGTCCCCCTAATGTACAATTTCATAAATCCATTTAATTTCCTCTGGTGGAATTTATCTAAATTGCAATACACTGTAAGGCTTATTTGTTTAAAGTCTGTAAGCTTCCCAAAGGCAATCACTATGTATACCTTGTTCCTTTCATATTTCTATTACAGTGAAGAGATTATGGATTATCTATCCATATAACTAACTATTCCCACTCCGCCAACTAAAACCTGACAATATGTCTTCCACGATACATGGTGGGACACATGTTGGGACAAGGTCCTCCAAGGGTCTGTTTCTTTCTGTCTTGCAAGAGAGGCACTGACAGCTTTTGTTCTGGACTATCTTTTCAAGAAAGTATGGATAGCCTTGGAAGATAGAGATAGCACTCTCCTCTGGAGCAGAAGGCAGACTTCTGTGCTGTTTTCTAGTATAATAAAGATGGGTCCTTCCAGTGTAAAGATCAGACAGATTTGCCTGCAGCCCATTTTATAATGACTGGAGTTTCCTAAGCTTGAGAATCCTCAGCTGGGATACAAATCCACTTCTGTACATAGCATCTGCCTAGGCTGCTTTGCACTGGCCCCTGAGTCTTGAGGGGGCAACGGAAATAGATGTGAACATGAGCTGCCCTTGCTGGGTCATGAATTGCTTTATCTCTAACCCAGAATTTTCATTTCTGCCAGTATGCATGCACTATAGCAGGCTAATTTCTTAGCTAGCAAGGAGGGTAAAATTTCAGAAGCATCAGAGTTCCTAACAACACGAAGTCATCTATGTCTTGTAATTCTCAACGTTAAAAACAGTTGAAAAAAACCTTTTTTTCCCCAACTGATTTCCTACCAGAGACTCTTAAGCCATGAATTCTTAACCTGAGATATCAGGATGGGCTTCGTGGGAACCATGAATCCAATATGTAAGCACTATTGTTTTCACACAGTTACTGAAACAAGTAAATTGCTTTTATCAGATTTTCTAAGGAGCCAGAAAAAAATATTAAGAAAAATGTAAGGGTGCATGCCTTACTTCCTTATGAATAATTTAGATTTATTTGGCATATATTAGAATAAAGTTGAAAGATAGTGATTTCTTTATTGATTTTATATATATATATATATATACACACACACACACACACACACATTCTTAAGTGTTTATTTATTTAAGAGAGAGAGCAAACAGGGGAGGGCAGAGAGAGAACAAATCCTAAGCATGCTCTGAGCTAGTATCGATGCAGGGCTTGAAGTTATGAACCACAAGATCCTGATGTGAGCCTAAATCAAGAGTTGGACACTTAACCTACTGTGCCACCCAGGTGCCCCTTCACTGAGTATATTCTGAATGTCAGATATCTGTGACATTTAATCTAAAACCCTAATCTGTAAGCCTCCTTCTTTGCGTCATACTTTTGTTGTCAAATCCTTGAGATAACATATGTGGTGTGAGTATGTAAATCTTAGCTAACAAGATGCCAGGCATTGTACTAAGAGCTTTGCTTGTATTAACTAAATTATTGCTTACAACATCCATATGAGGTAGGCATATTATTATTATTATTATTATTATTATTATTATTATTGTTACAGATGAGAAAACTGAAGAACAGAAAAGTTAAATTACTTGTTCAAGGTCACACAGTAAGTGATAGAAGATTTGGAACTAGACAAGTAGATACATGAATTTATCTATGATCTTGATGTCCAAGGTAATTTGGCTTTTCAATTTGATTAAAAATCCAAGATCTTTTTGGTTTCCTTTTGCTGTTATATATTGGTCTGCATGTACTACTTGATTTGACCTCACTAAATTGGGCTAGTTAATATATATTTATAATGTATATAATATATGTTATATATAATATATATAATAATAACTTATCAATCTCATTCCTGAAAATTACATTCCTAAATTTTTTTTGTTTTTAATAAACTCAAAGTTATTAATGAAAGCATTTCAGAAAATTGGGGTGAAGTAAAAGTTATAAAATGCATCTGGAACATGTTGGGGAAGAAAAATATATTATTTCAAAATCTGGTAAACAGAATTCTTCTTAGGGATATAATATGGTTAGCAAAACTCCTTAATAAGTCATTGGGGGGTAAATGCATGGGCCTCAAGAGAAAGAAAAGGTGAGGTCAAAGAAAAGTCGATTTGCTATTCAAAGCAAGTAAGGAAAAAACTGTTCCTTTCCAGGGGTAGTTCCTTTCCAAGGGAGGCAGTGACAGCTGAGGACATAAGAAAGAGACCACTGAGGAAATCTCTCAGTTGCAGGTGACAGGAGAAATCCTTAAAAATAAGGATGCCAAGCAAAATGCTTCATATTCTGTTTTGTCTTCTCTTTACCCTGACTTGTGCTTGTTGAATTTGAATGAATTCAAATTTTGAATGAATTTGTTGAATTTGAAAGAATTTATGTTTCATCTCTTTGTTAATAACAAACAGAGAGAGGAAAACGTGTGGAAGAAGCTAGATGCAGAAATCCAGAGCACAAGTGTTTGTGGAAAAGTGGGTGAAGACACTATCCCCTCCACCTTTCCTATGACAGGGAATCAGGTCAGGCTCTCAAAACCGTATTATGGAAGGGTAACTCTGGGAGGACAGAGTACTTGACAATAAACCTTCTAGAAGGATCCTTTGCTAAAACAGAACTGATGAACGGGTGTTAATAATCTACTGTGTCACATCACCCTTATTGAATCTCTTTTCAAATGTTCAGAAATCCTTGTTACAATGCTGTCACAACTGAAGCAGATTCTTCCATGAGTTTTGTGTTACTCAGATGTTAACCTGCTCAAAAAGTTTACAAACCTCATCTTATCAGATTGAAATATAATGTGTCTTGCATTTAGACTGACTCCAACTGTTTTTCACAAGCCTCAGAAAAATGTTTGTGTAACCTCCTGGCCTTCCCTGGACTCAGTCTTCCAGCTTTTTTGGGAAGATTTAGAAAAAGCAATCACTGCTCATATGTTCAGTTAAAATGTTGAATATAAAGTTTAAAACTTTCTAAATTTTGGTATTCATATATAAAATCAAGTTATCACAAAACCAAAGTTGGTTAAGAATTTACGTGCTAAACTGTATTCCCCTTATATAAAGGAATTAAAGTATTTGGTGATTCAAAAAAAACAAGAAAAACAGAAATTTTAATTTTAAAAATTTTTTTATGTTTATTTATTTTTGAGAGAGAGAGGGAGAGAGAGAGAGAGAGAGTGAGTGTGAGCAAGTGGGGGAGGGGCAGAGAGAGAGGGAGACACAGAATCTGAAGCAGGCTCCAGGCTCTGGGCTGTCAGAACAGAACAGGATACGGGGCTCGAGCCTACAAGCTGTGAGATCATGACCTGAGCCAAAGTCAGCTGCTTAACCAACTAAGCTACCAGGCACCCCAGAAAAACAGAAATTTTAAAAAAATAGTGTCTTTGAGTAAGGCAGCATCAGAAATATAAATCAATATCACTAAGATTTTGAATATTAAAGTGAAAATGTGGAAAATAGACTTCAGGTCAATATGGTTGACTGTACTGATGTGTAATAACTTTCCTCTGCTCCAAACAAATAAATTTCTTAAAAAATAAACAAGATGGGCACCTGGCTGGCTTAGTCAGTAGAACATGCGACTCTTGATCTCATTGGGCATAGAGTTCACTTAAAAACAAACAAACAAAAAACACCAAGAATAATAAAAATTTAAATGTATAGTCTAATTCAACACATAAAACCACATTTCTTCATGTGTATAAAATAAAGTGACAGATTTGGAGGGTACAGTCCTGTGGCTCACAGAGCAGTCAGAACCAGAGAAGCTTGGGTTTAATGCCTGTGTATGTGGCAGGACCCTGCCTGAACGTGATAGAATGCAGTTAATGCAGGATTCTAGAGGCCATGAATGGCTGCCAGGATGAGATGGGTACCAGAGAAGTCCTTGTTGACTGCTGTAAGGAAGTGGAAAATAGTTGCTAGACAGATATCTGAATTCCAATTCCTGCCCCCCATGAAGATGTTGCATCCAAATTGACATTGTTCATATAGATCAGGAATATCACGCTAAGAAATTAAGATAAAACTGGTCTGGAACCTGTGAGTTGTGCAGGACCCCATTAAAGGGCACAGGGATTTCCTATAAAACAATTACCCTTACCTAGCTGGATTTACAACAACAAAAATTATAAACCTCACAAGGAAATACATGTCCTTCTATTATTAATGTAAAAATTAAAGACATTAACTTTAAAATTTTTGCTAAGTGTATATTTTGCTAAGTGTATATATGTGTGTGTGTGTGTGTGTGTGTGTGTGTATATGTGTGTGTGTGTGTGTGTGTATATATGTGTGTGTGTGTGTGTGTGTGTATATATATATATATATATACTCAAAAACTATATAAATTTGAGAATACAAAATCAATATACAGAAATGGGTGGATTTCCATATACTAATGAAGAAGTAGCATAAAGAGAAATTAAAAAAAAATCCCATTTACAGTTGCACCAGAAACAATAAAATACTTAGGAATAAACTTAATCAAAGAGGTGAAAGACCTGTACTCCAAAAATTATGAAACACGAAAGAAATTGAAGTTGACAAATGAATAGAAAGATACTCCATGCTCATGGATTTGGAGAAAAAATATTGTTAAAAATGTCCACACTACTCAAAGCAATCTACAGACCTAATGAAATCCCTATCAAAATATCAACAGCATTTTTTTACAGAACTAGAACAAATAATCCTAAAATTTGTATGGAACCACAAAAGACTCCCAATACCCAAAGCAATCTTGAAGATTTCTTCAAAGCTCAACACAATCTCAGATTTCAAGATAAACTGCAAAGCTGTAGTAATCAAAACAATATGGTACTGGCACAAAAATAGACAAGGGAATAGAATACAGAGCCCAGAAATAAACCTATGATTATATGGTCAATTAATCTACAACAAAGGAGGCAAGAATATACAATGAAAAAAAGATAGTCTTTTCAATAAATGGTGCTGGGAAAAATGAGACAGCTATATGCACAAGAATGAAACTGAACTACTTTTTTACATCATAAACAAAAAATAAACTCAAAAAAGAATTAAAGACCTAAACGTGAGACCTGAAACCATAAAATACCTAGAAGAAAACACAGACAATAATCTCTTTGACATCAGCTATAGAAACATTTTTCTAGCTGTCTCCTTTGGCAATGGAAACAAAACAAAATTAAACTATTGAGACTACCCCAAAATAAAAAGCTTTTTGCACAGCAAAGGAAATATCAACAAAACAAAAAGAAAACCCACCGGATAGGAGAAGATTTGCAAATGATATATCCAATAAGGAGTTAGTATCCAAAATATATGAAGAATTTATACAACTCAATACTAAAAAACCCAAATAGTCCAATCAGAAAATGAGCAGAAGACATGAATAGACATTTTTTCAAAGAAGATATACAGATAGCTAACAGACACATGAAGAGGTGCTCAATAACACTAATTAGCAGGGAAATGCAAATCGAAACCACAATAAGATATCATTTTAAACCTGTCAGAATGATGATCAAAGACACAGAAAACAACAAGTGTTGGTGAGAATACACTGTTCCTGGGAATACAAGATGGTGGAGCCAGTATGGAAACAGTCTGGAGGTTCCTCAAAAAAATTAAAAATAGAATTATCATAAGATCCAGTAATTCCACCACTGGGTGTTTACCCAAAGAAATGAAAACACTAATTCAAAAAACTATAAACACAGATGTTTATTGCAGCATTGTTTACAGTAGCCAAGTTATGGAAGCAACTGAAGTGTCCATCCATAGATGAATCGATAAAGAAGGTGTGTGTGTGTATCATAAAAAATGGAATATTAGCCATAAAAAAGAAATGAAGTCTTGCCATTTAAAACAACATGGATGGATCTAGAGGGTATGTTGCTAAGTGAAATAAGTCAGTCACAGAAAGACAAATACCATGATTTCACTCATATGTGGAATTTAAAAAACAAAATAAACAACTAAGAAAAAAAAAAGACACATCCAAAAAGACAGATTCTTAAATATAAAGAACAAACTGGTGGTTGCCAGAGGAGAGGTGGGTGGGGAGATGGGTGAAATAGGTAAGAGATAAAGAATATACTTACTGTGATGAACACTGAGCAATGTATAGAATTGTTGAATCATATTGTACACCTGAAACTAATATAACCCTCTATGTTAATTATACTTGAATTAAAAAAAAAAAAAAACTATATCAACTTGTAAACAAAAAGTGGGTTGTTTAACCAAAGCAATGAAAAGACGGCGTAAAGAAAGTTATCAAAAAGCCTGATTTATAGAAAATATAAAATGAGTTAGTAGAAATAACTCTTGCTTACCAACCATTGCAATAAATATAACTGTATTAAACCCACTAGCTAATCGGACTATACATTTGATTTATACAAATCCAGATACATGCCACAGGAGATTTACCTAAAAATAATGACCCATAGAGTTTAAAGTAGAGTTAGGAAACGCCAAAGCAAAAAGTAATACTGATACCAACGAAGTAGAAGGTAAGGCTTATAAGCATTTGTAGAGACAAAAAGATGTATTACTTAGTGATAAAAGAACAATTTACCCTGGAAGATATAATAATGTGGAAACTACATGAACCCAACAAGACAGTCTCAAAATACATTAATGCAAACCCTGATATAAGATAAAATCAACACATTCACACTCATATTGTAAGAGTTCATTTCTTTCAGAAACTGAGAAATCAAGTTGACAGAAACAAAAAATGAGGAAAACAATGAAAGAACAAACCATATGATTAAGGTATCTGACCAAATACAACATTTAATTATAATGAATTGAACAAAATAGGTAAGAATAGATGGTATGTAACAATGTGTGTCAATTACGCTTCAATTAAAAAAAAAAGAAAGTAGAAGAAAGAAAATAATAAAGATAAAAGCCAACGTTGGTGAAGTACAAACAAACAAAAACAGCACAGATGAATGTTACCAGCCTCATATCTACATCTCCAATGCTACCCACCTTGGGCCAAGGGCCCATTATCTGTGTTGCCTCTATTTTGCATTAGCCTCCTAACTTCTCCACCCTGCTTCCCTTTACATTTGAAACTGTAACTCAGATTCTGTCATTCCTCCCATAGACTTCTCAGGGTAATCCCAGAGTGATTACACTTACCTATTTCCCTGACTTCTTTCCAATCTCTCTCACTCACTCTACTTGGGCCATACTGGCCTCTTTGCAATCCTCAGCCATCCCAGGCATGCTTTTGCCTTAGGAATTTTGCACTGGCTGCTCCCTCTGCCAGAAATATTCCTTTCCAGATACCCACATGACTAACTTCCTTGCCTCCTTTAAATCTTTGCTCAGATATCATCTCCTAAATGACACCTCTCCTGTCTGTCTTAAAAACCTTCTTTAAAATGGTGACCCACATGTCCTTTCATACCCTTTAACACCTCTGATCCTGGTCACCCTGCCCTATCTTTCCCATGGCATTTTGTATCTTATAATATCCCATATAATTAATTATATTTAATGTGTTTTTTTTGTCTTTCCCTCATAAACTCCACAAGAGCAGGGATCTAAGGATCTACCTATTTTTCACTATTTTCATCCTGACCCCAGTCACTTAGAGCAGAACATGGCATACAGCAGTTACTCAATGAAGTTTACTGATCACATGAATGAAGGCATGGTTTAAAAACTACTTCTTTGAAAAGAAACTATCATTGGCATTATTGATCATTAAAAAGAAATAAGGCATAAGAACAATGTTAAGAATGAAAAAACGGACAAAGGAAACAATTGACAAAACTGAAAGGCAACCTACGGAATGAGAGAAGATATTTGCAAATGACATATTGGCTAAAGGACTAGTCTTCAAAATCTATAAAGAACTTATCAAACTCAACACCCCCAAATTAAAAAAAAATGGGCAGAAGACATGAACAGACATTTCTTCAAAGAAAACCTACAAATGGCTAACAGACACATGAAAAAATGCTTAACATCACTCATTATCAGAGAAATACAAATCAAAACCACAATAAGATACCACACCTGTCAAAATGGCTAAAAGTAACAACTCAGACAACAACAGATGTTGGTGAGGACACAGAGTAAGGAGGACCCTCTTACACTGTTGGTGGGAATGTAAACTGGTGCAGCCATGCTAGAAAAGAGTGTGGAGGTTCCTCAGGAAATTAAAGACAGAGGAACCCTATGATCCAGCAATTGCACTACTAGGTATTTGCCAAAGGATAAAAAAGTACTGATTCGAAGGGGCACATGCACCCCAATGTGTATAGCAGTACTACCAACTGCCAAATTATGGAAAGAGCCCAAATGTCCACTGACTGATGAATGGATAAAGAAGATGTGAGACATATATGCAATGGAATATTACTCATCCACGAAAAAGAATGAAATCTTGCCATTTGCAACAATGTGGATAGAAGTAGAGCATATTACACTATGTAAAATAAATCAGTCAAAGAAAGACAAATACCATATGATGTCATGCATATGTGGAATTAAAGAAACAAAAAGATGAATATAGGAGAAGGGAAGGAAAAATAAAATAAGGTATAAACAGGGAGGGAGGTAAACCATAAGAAACTCTTAATTGTAGAGAACAAACTGAGGGTTGCTGGAGGGGAGGTGTGTGGGGGGATGGGCTAAATGGGTGATGGGTATTAAAGAGGGCAATTGTTGGGATGAGCACTGGGTGTTGTATGTAAGTGATGAATCACTAAATTCTACTCCTGAAACCAATACTATACTATATGTTAACAAACTTGAATTTAAGCAAATCTTGGAACTGGGGCGCCAGGGTGGCTCAGTTGGTTGAGCGTCCGACTTCGGCTCAGGTCATGATCTCACAGCTTGCGAGTTCAAGCCCTGCATCAGGCTCTGTGCTGCCAGCTCAGAGCCTGGAGCCTGCTTCTGCTTCTGTGTCTCCCTCTCTCTCTGCCCCTAACCAACTCGCATTCTGTCTCTCTTTTAAAAATAAATAAACATTAAAAAAAAAATTTAAACACAATCTTGGAAGGAAAAAAAAAGAATGAAAAGAGGGATATGACTTTAGATATAAGAAAATAATACAAAGCATTTTATGCAAAAATTTTTGAAATTTAGATGAAATAAATGTTCTAGAAAAAAATACCAAAAGTGACTCAATAAAAATACAAAATGTGAATACACCAAAAACTACTGAAGAAATTAGAGTAAAAACTCCCTCCACACGCCCCTGGGTGGCTCAGCTGGTTAAGCGTCTGCCTCTTGATTTCAGCTCAGCTCATGATCTGATGGATTGTGGGTGAGTTGGAGCCCCACTACTACTCTGCACTGATTGTGCTTGGGATTCTCTCTCTGCCTCCTGCTCCCTCTCCCTCCACACTTCCCCTGCTTGCACATGTGCGCGTTTGTACATGCACCTATGCGTGCAGTCTCTCTCTCAAAAATAAACAAACAAACAAACAAACAAACATTAAAAAAAACCTTCACTCCATATCTTCGGGTCAATAAGGGGTTACAGGTGAGTGTTAAACCTTTATAAAAAAGATAACTCCATCTTATACAAATTATATCATAAAATAGAAAGTTCTCAACCTCATTTTTTGATGATACTATAATTTGGATCCCAGAAGACCAGATATGTATGAAAACAATCAGTACAAACGAATCTTGCTTATGGATATGCATGGAAAAAAAACCTAAATTAAATATTAGCAATTTGAATCTAGGAGTGGACTAAAACAAAGTATTGTTTATCCAAGTACATCAAAGATCGCTTTACATGAGGATACCTATCAATATAATGTCATCATTAACAGATTAAAGGAGAAAAATAGCAATTAAACAATTATGGTCTTAGCATAGAAATAAGCAAATGGAACAGAAGGAAAAGACTACCCACACGCGAAAGGACTTTTAGTATATGACACATAAATAGGGGAAGAATACATTACTCACTAGATGGTATTGACACAATACGTTACTATTTTTAAAAAAAATAGATCCCTACTTGACACTACCAATGAAAATACATTTCAGATGAATAAAACATCTAAATGAAAAAAGTGAAAGTTCAAACATTTTAAAAGACCATGTAAGAGATTATGATGTTGGGATAGATTTTTTTCTTAAGCAAGGTACTGAAATGTAAACGTTAAAGGAAAAATTTGGTTAATATGACTACAGCAACTTGAATACTTCATCTGATACATAAAACTCAAAAGGCAGGACAAACTAGAAGCTTATAATTTGCAACACATTTAACTGAAAAATTGTCACTATCATGAAAAAAGTTATATAAACTCCCACAAATCAATAAGAAAAAGACTATCAATCCATTAGAAAAATGGACAATAATCTGCAAGGACAAGGCACTAAGTGTTGGCACAGCTACGGAGATATGCTCCTACATGTCTCACATAGTACAAATTGCAGCAACCGTTTTCAAGAGCAATTTGTTAATGACTACTGTTTAAGATGTGTCTACATGAAGTTCAACAGTTTTATTTCTAGTTATATGTTCCAGAGAAATTTTTGTACACACACATATGCAAATATGTTCACTGGACCACTGTTTCTAACAAGAAGAATTAGGCGAAATCTACATGTCTATCTCTTGATAGCTAACAAATGGGAGAAATAAATAACATTATATTCATATTCATACCTGTGCATACAGAAGAACACTTTAAATCAGTGAACTAAAGGTATAAGTAAGTATCAAGCTGGAATAACCATTATCAACAATAAACATGTTGATTAAATAAGCAAATTGTGGAAGGGTAGGTACATTTACAGAAATTAATACTCTGTGGCTTGTGAAGGGTATAAAAACATGGATGGAAAGGATACACACTAACCTTTATAATATGGAGGAGTAGGAAGGGGAGTTGCACTGTGCTTATGGTATATTTTTCTTTTGAGAAAAAAAAACTAAGGAAAAAATCTAATGTTTTCACTTGTTGGACTTTGGCTCAGTCATGTTCAGTGACATAAGCCTGGAACAGGTTGTGCTTTAAGAGATTGGTCCTTGATGACAGAGAAGTCTTAACAATGGGGCAGGGCAAGGCATCAGCAGATGATTAGGATACATCCGATGTGTTAGATAAGTCTGGTCATGTACACGTAGACCTTATTACTGGGAAAATAAGGTTAGGGGCAGGATGTAGACTGGGTCAGACGAACAAAATGAAAAATAAAAGGATACTAAAACCAACTTTAAGGATATTAAAGTCAATTTAAAATCTTTTGGAAAGATAGCCACAATAAGCAATCAATCAAGAAAGAATGGTGAAGCAGACCTTGGTAAGTACAATTTTCTTACAAAAACTAGGACTGTAATGTAGGCTGGCCTTGACTCTGTTTAGAACTCTAGGTTCTGTGGGGTAAGTTCTCCATCTAGCTTTATGTAGATTATGAGGTATGAGGGAGAGGAGGAAGAGTGGAGTTGTTCATAGTGTCAAGGATCTGGGTAGAAATCCTTCCCCACACCATGATCCATACAGCCTCAAAACAGATTCAGAAGCAGGGAGGTACAATGCTGATCTTTATTAATACATCTTTCTACTTTTTACAAGAAACAAAAGCAGAGAAAAGTTGATATGCAGCCATTCACTGGTTTAGAGAGTTCAAAACAAAACAAAATAAAACAAAACAAAATAAAACCCTGGATTTGAGTAGCAAGTGAGTCTCTTGGTCTTCCGGCACACATGCACACTGTTATTTAAGAAATCCTGATTTAGAAAACAAATTCTATTAATGACAAAAGACAGTAGGCTGTCTTGGTTAAGCTTAGAAACCAGCAGGCTCTTTAAAAAGTTCTTTGTAAGATTCAGTATTTGCCACAGCAACAATATTGTCAATAAATTAGACTTACTATTGTACAACACAGGAAAAAGCAGTGTTCCTTGTTTATCTTTGGCCACTGTTTACTTTTAGCTCTGCTGTGGGAAAGAGAACCAAACAATGCTAAGCTTTTCCTTAATGAGATCCTGATTAGATGGCCTGGACCAATGCATAAAGCACAATATACTAGAGCAGGAGAACAAACTTAAAATCCTTGTTGTCCCCTCCCGGCAAGTCACTGTGTCTGTCCTCAGCACAGAGCAGAGTCTTTTCACACCAGGAACTTCCCTCTTTCCACCGAGCTCCTGTTCAAACTAACCCAATAACCTTCTTCACCCCCTTTCTCATACAGGTACCATATCTTTGCATATTCTGGGCAGGCCTTGCCTTGCTCCTGAACAAGGAAATCCACCTATCATATCTCAACTTGCCAGCATTACAAATTAACAGAATCACCAAAGGAGGCATTGCAAAGAATGTGAGATTTAATCTATGTTTTTAACCTGGGTTCTATGATGAGGCTTAGGGGCTCAAGAACTTCAATGAATTTATGCCTGCACATTTCTCAAGAGAGTGAGTTCTGAGCTTTATTAGATTATCAAAGAGGTTAGCAACCATTATTTAGTCCATTAATTATTTTATGGTTTGGAAAATGAAGAACTGAGAGTGTTCCTTTCCTCTAGTTAGACAGTTCATTAATGGCAGAGAAAGGAATAGTTTCCTAGTCTGTGGGCTTTTGATCCTACCCTCATGCTATAAGAGCTGAGGTTAACTTGTTTTTATGAAAACATTTATTCTTATTGATAGATTAGGCATTTTAACTGAGGCCTTCAGTGTTCCCATCCCCCACCTACCAGGTGTTTCTGGCATCCCCCTAAAATCCACTCACAGCACAGATGGCTGCCTATGAGTTCAGGAATTTTCATGTTCAAAGTGCTATTAAACCTCCTTAATAAGAGCTTCAACACTAAAAACATTCCCTCTATTAACTGAAATCCAAGGAGACGCCAATACAAATTGTATACTGTATACCAGTAATGTATACTTATTTCCTTCTACTCCTCAATATCAAACACAGAGGTTTAATCTTGAATTTTTCCATTTTCCAGGGCTTATGTTGAAATACAGGGAAAAGGCATTGTACCAAGAGAGGGAACGGTATTATTTAATAATTAAATTGCCGGATTTAAAAATAGTAGTTTGGTTAATATTTACAAAGCACCAAAGTGGTTTTATGATCTTTGGCTGTTTTATTTTTTAAAGGCCATTGTTTTATGCCCTGCTCCAATAAAATACATTTCATTTGCTGGTATCACACCTAGTCTGCTGTAAAGCATTTGCAAACATGTAATCTTGTTTGTGAGGGCCATGCCTTAAAGCAGACCTTGAAGCAGGTTCGCATCCCAGCTAAGCCACATGCTGGCTGTGTTACACATGCAAATTTTACGTAGGTACTTTGTGCCTCAGTTTTCTCATTTCTAAAATGGAGATGATAATAATCGTATGCACTTCACAGCAGCGCTTTGTACTAAGCACATAATTATTATATTTAATTAATATTTAAATTAATAATTATTATTAGATGGCATTTCTTTGGTTATCACTCATCAAAATAATGTGCCCAATTCTTCAAAATTGTCACCTCTGTCCTGTTGAGAACTGAAGAGCTTTCATGCATTGAAGCTAGCCTGCCAAGCTTTTCAATGCACTATGCTTTATTTTTTAATTTATTTATTTTTAAAGTTTTTATTTATTTTGAGAGAGAGAGAGAGAGAGAGCGCGCACAAGCAGATGAGGGGCAGAGAGAGAGGAAAAGAGAATTCCAAGGAGGCTTCATGCTGTCAGCACAGAGCTGGACACCGGGCTCAAACTCGTGACCTGTGAGATCTTGACCTGAGCCAAAATCAAGAGTCAGATGCTTAAGTGATTGAGTCACCCAGGCACCCCAGCCTTATGTTTTAACAGTATATCCAGATTTCCTGTACCAACTGCAGCCGAACAACACCACTAAAACAGGGTCATTTCAGCTCCCCATCTGGGCTATCAATGGAGATAACTGGAATACATGAAAAGGCCCATTATGGAAATGAGAATCCGGGTCTATGTACTTGCTGACTGGTGAGGACCCTGGTTTGCAGGTTGCCATTCTGAAGGTGTACCAAGGCGTGGCAGAAAGGATGCACTACTGGCTCTCTTTTGCCCATGGCCCTCTTAAGAAATCAGCTAGAACAGCCATCTTATTTGAGAGCCTGCCCTTCCTTGATGACTCTCACTACAGAAAAAAGGTTGTATTCGAAAGTAATCATATCCACTGTTCCAACTACATGTCCACAAAGGTGACACATTAAATCAATTACACTACATTTTTTATGGTAAATCAATCCCAAGTTCTTTTAAAACGTACTTATGTGTCCCTTTTGATAACTGGTATTAAATGATTCATTATCAGACTTAGGTAAGACATGGCCTCAAAGTCTTCCTTGTGCCCCTAGGCAACTTTGTTTTTGCAATATGCAAGCTCCTGATTTTGTTCCTGACTAACTGTGTGATTTTTAAGCAAGTTAGTTGAGGTCTGCATGGGGAAGGAGACTATGCCCAGAAGAAGGAGCAAATGGAAAAACAGAAGAGCAAGGGAATGCTCCAGAGAGGAGAAGGAGAATGACGCAGGACAGGAGGGATACTGTAATTTAATGTGTAGCAGGTCTTTTACTCTGATGGGTTGGGGATGGTCTCAAGTTTGCCAGGTAGGTCAGACAAGCTTGCAATAGGCAATCAACTTTCCTAGTCTAATAAGAGCTCAAAAAGCTGCAGTTTATAATTCAGAAGCAGCAATGGAAACTTTAAAGCCATTTATCTTGGCACAATTCCCAGGGAAGTTGACGTGGAGACCCACTGGCTGTGCACACCATTCTGTGCAATTTGATGCTTTTCATTTGGTAGAATTTTGTTGCCAAGGCTACTGTATCAAGTTTCTGAAATTTTAGTGGATGTAAATTGTCTCATCTGTCACTTAGCCTGGCAAAAAATTTAAAGGGCATGCTTTCTATTGAAAGGAAAGACTTACCCTCTTTAGCCCATTATGCAATAAGCAGCATTCTAAACACCATGGAAATGTCCATGCTGTAGTTTGTGTCTTTGAGAACAAACTGACTTTTTTTTTTAAACTAAAAAAGAAAAGTTTTAGTGGGACCTCGTTCCTCTTATTTTGAAATGTGCACACATTCAGAGGCATTTTCTAGGGATTAAGAATTTTATTTTGTATCTTTTAATCATTTTGTGTAGTTGTTCAGTTTCTAAAAATTTGTGTGTAACTGGGGCGCCTGGGTGACTCAAATGGTTAAGAATCCGACTTTGGCTCAGATAATGATCTTGCGGTTCGTGGGTTTGAGCCCCACATCAGGCTCTAGGCTGGCAGTTGGGAGCCTCGAGCCTGCTTCAGATTCTGTGTCTCCCTCTCTCTCTGCTCCTCCCCACCCCCCCACTCTGTCTCTCCCCAAAATAAAATAAAAACATTTAAAGTTTTTTTTAAAAAACTGTACGTAACTGAGTTACTTTTAGTTAAATCTCAGGAGAGAAATAAATCAGTGCTGATGTATAGAGGCTGTAAACAAAATAATGTTCTCAAACTCTAAATGTTGGTAGAGTAAGGAGAGTAGAGTTAGGGCTTATTAATCTACTAAAATAATTCAAGGAATACAGAGATCGCTTCCCTTTCTAAAACAGGGTATTATTAACATGGACTTCCTTTCTTCAACTAGACTGAAAGTACTCAAACCTTCTGTTTCATTGCCATTCTTCTCTGTCTCAAAATCATCATACGCTAGACAAGGCTAGGAGCACGAAGGAAGAAACGGCTAAGATCAACAAGAGACTAAACAGCTAAGACAAAGTGATGCTACAGGCTTGAGTGTCTAGAGAAGAGGAATTCTCTGGCTGCATGTGAGAATCAGCTGGGGAGTTTTTGGAACATCCTCATGCTTGGGCCCTTGGTCCTAGGTGCAGAAACTGGGTTAGGATTGGGCCTATGCATCAGTATAGCAGTCTGCCCTTATCCATGGGGATACAGTTCAAGACCTCCAGTGGGTGCTTGAAACCATGGACATTACCAAACCCTAAATATACTATGTTTTTTCCTACACATACATACCTCGGATAAAGTTTAATTTACAAATTTGGCACAGTGAAAGATTAACAATAACTAACAACAAAATAGAACAATTATAACAATATACTATAATAAAAGTTATGTGAATGTGGTCACTCTCTTTCTCAAAATATCTTGTTATACTGTTTTCACCCTTCTTCCTGTGATGATATGAGATGATGAAGTGCCTACTTGATGGGTTGGGGAGTGAGGTCTCAGTGATGGAGGCATTGCGATCTAGGGTTAGGCTACTAGTAACCTGATGATATGTCAGAAGGAGGATCATCCGTTTCTACACTGGGGTGGACCATGGTGGACTGAAGCCACGGAAAGAGAAACTGGAGGAAGGGCAGCTGTACTAGGTTTACACAGCTTTCCGCTGGTGTGTGTGCTTGGCTGAGGGGCCAATGCGCTGAAGTTACCCTCTGCAGGAGTGGGACTGAGCGACTCTAATTCAGAATCCTTCCCAGGCAGGAGGATACAGGAGCATGGGGAAGCCCTTGGTTGGCCTCACATAGCGGGTCCCCTATTGGCCCCGCTGTTGGAATAGGGGTCCAGTGCAGAGACCCCCTCATCCCAGAAAACAGGACACGGTTGGAGACAGGACTGCCTCCTAGCCCAAGATACAAGGCACATTCATAGAGAACCTGGTGCTAAACCATTCAATGACCTGTTTCTGGGTCAAGAATTTGTACCTAGAAGAGTAGCTCCCTCACTGCAATCTGTTGAAAGTCAGAGTGGCCCCTGGCCATCAAGTCACCCCTGGAGCTTGGGTGTGGCCCAGGATCCCTTTGGGATTATGAGATAGAAACCATGGGTAGGAATATGATTTATGTTTCTATACCAGATATCAGAAAGCATTTCCAAGTGTGTTTCACTTACTATTCCAGCAACTAAACCCTGAAATGTCCAGAAAAACTAACCCTAGCTCAGAAATTAAACAAAAGATCAGGAGAGAAAACATACACCTTTTTAATCTGAATATATAACAACAATTCTATTTCTGGTATCAGGTCCTTGTTTCCCATTAACGTCTTTATCAACTCACTTTTATCACTTCTTCAGACTATCACACTTTTAACCTGGGCTCAGGTGTCCCACCCTCTCTTCTGTCCAGGAAGAGCTGCAGGTTAATCTAAAGGCTCAGAACATGTAAATGCTTACAATAATCTCATAGTTTAGCCACCCACCCCCTACAGAGTTTTTCATCACAAGAGTGTTTTTAATATTTAAACACTGGCTTATTAACTGTAAAACTGTAACATGTAAGTTTGCTTATAAATAAGAGTTTCTGTTTAAGGATCAATCCCCCTCTAAAATCACTAGGTCTTAGTTTATCTGAAGGATCTTCAATAGGGAAAAAGAAATCATTTCTATTTTAACTCACACAAAAAGGAAGTAAGACCCGAGACAACAGGGAGCTTAAAAATTATAGAAATATCCATAGGACCCCCAATTTCCTTTCAAAAGTCCCAGGATTTCACACCTAAATTTAGTAATTTTTAGCTCTTTTGTCTCCTTTTAATGTAACACCTTAAAATAGCAACACAGAATGCTTCATGCTGAAACTATAACTTGTAAACCTGTTGGAACAAATTCAGTCCTCACATTAAGCAAACTAAATTACTATATTCATCTACTCCTAAAATTCTCCCCACAAGTAATCGAGCTTATCTGTGACCCTCTTCTAGTTACTCATAAGCGAGGGTGGGGTTCCATAAACCCACACAGTGGAAACACTTGAAGGATTTATGAGCCTATAAATGGATGTTAGCCATTTCAAGAAAACCCAGGCCAAGTCAAACTCAGCTGTCTGTATTTAGCCTTGATTACAGGGGTTACACAAATAAGAACCCAAATGTATCCAGGACTTAGAAAAGTTAGAGGTTTTCCTTTCCCTAAATGTTAAAGTACAGGGGTACTCTCTACTGAGCCTCTGAATCAATTTTTTTTCCCTTGTCCTATTTTCATGGCTGAGAGAGACAGAGAGAGAGCGAGAGAGCGAGAGAGCGAGAGAGAGAGAGAGAGAGAGAGAGGAAAGTTCTTAGGAGTCACAGAAATTTTTTGTAGCTCAACTATTCAACTCTCCCAGATGATAATATTAGTGGTTCTTCCCATCTGGCTCCTTAGACATTCTACAAGCAGCTGAGAGTACCTAAGCTTAAGTCTAGTTTTAGCGGAAACATTATGCTGAACTTGGCTGTAATCTCTACTCCTAAGTATCTGTATCAGAGAGCCTAGATTGCATGATCTATAGAGCAGATAACATCTGCTATGGTTGAATCAGGCAGATAAGGCTAGGAGAAAGATGATTATGCCATTTTAACTAGTTCAAGATGGAACTGTTTTGAGAACTGTGATTACCGTATGAACCATTCGATTTTTAGGGGGGGGTCAATTTGAAAATATTTTGAGTTGTAGGCAATATCAACTGCTTGCATGATTTTAGAATCCTTGTGATTATTGTATGAACCATTCCATTTTTTGGGGGGTCAATTTCAAAATGTTTTGAATTACAATTCAGCTATCAACTGCTTGCATGATTAGAATCCTTGACTATATTCATACCTTCAGTTGCCATTTTTTCTGACTGCAGAGCACCCTAATCATGGTGCTGAACCACTCTCATGAGTAGGCAGTCATTTGAAAAATAACCTTCACTGGCTTTTCCCTGGATATACATCATTGCTCACATAAAGCATCTAGAATCAGTGTTCCAGCTCCTCCAGGTGCAGATGAGAGCACGCCTACTACCAAACACTACCCTTCTTTTACAAGACAATTTGGAACTGGCTGGTCTCTTCCAAAAAGCCAGGACAAGGGTGACTATGAATCTGTGCCACACAGATGTAATGATCTGGGAGTGCAACCACACTTTATCTACTTGGTGCCATTCTTTCAGGAGAGCCAGTGTGATTTACGCTTACCTCTGTTTTGCACTTCCTTGGTAAAGACTCACATGAAAGCTAGTGAGATGAGGTAGGACTATTTCATACAGGAAATGTGGAAGATAAGCAGTCTCTCACCTGCTTCTCTTGTGGGCTTAATTAGGTCCCTGATTCTTTCATGGGCACAGAAATTATTAGTCTTGGCTTTGATTTCCCCAACTAATATAAATAAAGCTGAGTTCATTAAACCATTTGATCTGCTTCCAGCCACTCAAATTGGATTTTATGGACTTAACTTTGTAAATACAACATCGTGAGAAAATTGAGAGAAAAATAATACCATCAAGAGGAAGACAGTAGGCTTCAGTTAGGATTCAAGTCATATCTTACATAATGATGAATGAAACTGACAGGTTTATGCCATTTTGCATCAGAGCCCTTCAAAAATATCAGTTGTGACAGTTGTAATTGACATTCTTGAAATAAGACAAAAATCACGTTAGATAAAATATTTTCTTTTGCAATTCAAAGTCCCAACAATAATTAATGGACTTAAACCACTAATTTCTGTCTCTTTCTGTAGGGAAATATTTGTTTTAAATTTATATTACAATTTTGAAAATACATACAAAGGACTTAAATGATAAAGCAAATTCTCATTTATAAACTAGTAAACTGAGAATAAATATGCTTGAGGAAATACTGTGTATTTCAAATCAAGTGACCTTTAATGAAAAGATTTCTCTTATTTGAATTATGATACAGGTAGTACAAGAACTAACTTGTCCCCAAAATGAGTAGCTCTTAAATAATATCTCAGAGATTTAGATGTCAAGGCAATAACATTCAGTAGGTGTAAGTGTCCTTTATAATGTCTCCTACCGGTTCATTCTTCCTCCCCAGTGTCTTCTCAGTGTCTCAATTGCTATCAAGCCCCTCTGCCTTGCAACTAAAATGCCCGCCCATTTCTCAGCCTTGCAGACTTCCTGAGTGACATACGCAATGGCAGCTGGTCTTTCACACATGCCTTGCTCTGTCTCACAGTCTGCAAATGCCAGAATGGGTTCCAGGCAGTGGCAAGATGGAAAGAACACAGACTCAGTCCAGAGTCAAAGCCCTGATTCTGTCATTTTTTACTCACGTAACTTGGCACAAATCACTAAAGGTCTTTAAGCTCCAGTCTTTACCTGAAAACTTAGGATAATGATACCTCATCTATTTGAGAATCAAGTAGGATAATGTACATGAAAGTAGTTACCAAAGTGGAAAGTCACATATAAATGGAAGCTATTTAACAAGCTCTTTTCTCTGTGACCAGCTGATTAGATAATGAAGGCCAGTAAATATGCCAGTACTAAGAAAGCTGCATAGTTTAGAGGGCTGAGAATGGAACTGGACACATGTTGGATTCCGGGTCCCACTCTTTGGGATCAAGGCCAGCTTACAAAAGCACACACCCATGGCAGCCTGACAAGAACGATTACTGGAACCTGCCCAGAAATAACATAAACCAGCTAACATTAAACAGATAGTAGCATCATATGCAATCTAGGGGGAAGAAATCAGCCATCCTCCCATAACTATAAGCAATATAGTTAGAAACATTATCATATTTTCTCTCAACTTTTCTTAAATATGACCTATATTGATCACCAAGGCTTAGATAGGTCCAATTATTTGAAAAGAATTTTAAAGTTCCACCGGCTTAAATGGTAATTATACAAGGAGAAAGTATCAGAAACCAGGGAATGGGAGAGGTACAGAGAGTAGGAAATGCCTAGCCAAATGAATGAGAAAATTCTCTGACAGAGAAGAATTAGATTTCTTTCCATATGTACTTAGTTATGCAAATCTGAAGAGTTAAAATGTAAAGAACTACAAATATTTACCCTTTTATCATTTTTTCGTTTTGTTTATTTATTTATTTTTGAGAGAGAGAGAGAGAGAGAGAGAGCACAAGCAGGGGAGAGGCGGAGAGAGAGAGGGAGGCATAGAATGAGAAGCAGGCTCCAGGCTCCGAGCTGTCAGCACAGATCCCCATGTGAGCCTTGAACCCACAAACTGTGAGATCATGACCTGAGCTGAAGTCGGATGCTCAACCAATTAAGCCACCCAGGCATCCCAAAATATTTACCTTTTTAAAGGCAATGTGGCATTTTTACCAATAATTTTTACCAATAATTATTTTATTTCAGTGACATCTATCACTGAGAATCCCAGGAATTGTATAATTAAAAGAATAAAGCAGTTCATAATCATCAGATTCCAATGCAAAAAATGGAGACCTAATGGCATCATTTCTAATTTCCATTCAGAGAAAGAACCTAAGTAAATTAATGGCACAGCAACACGCAAGCCACCACATCTGTTACCATTAGCCAAGGGTGCAAAAGAGCAATCTTCAAGTTGGTTTCATTTTGCACTGAAGTGTGACATATTTATCAAATAGTTTAAGGCCAGAAGAGATGATTAAAAGTGTTCTAGCTAAGAAGGGTCATCTATGCCAGATCAAAGTAGACAGCAATCCTAAGGATGGATGTCAGGGGCACCTGGGTGGATCAGCCAGTTAAGCATCCTACTCTTGATTTTGGCTCAGGCCGTGAGCTCACAGTTTCTTGAGTTTGAGTACTGTGGCGGGCACTGTGCACTGACTATGAGGATCCTGCTTGAGATTCTCTCTGTCCCTCTCTCTCTGCCCCTCTCCACTCATGCTCTGTTTCTCTCAAATAAATAAACAAAAAAAAAAAAAAAAAAAAGGGTGGATGTCAGAAAGATCTCAACTAATTCCCCTACGTTTCGTAACCCTAGGACTGCATTCATATAGATTTTTACATACTACTTTCTTACTATCATAGCTGACCTCACTCTTCACTGCTCTAAGGATGGACCCTTACCTGGGAAATCAATGTTATCTGCTCCTCTATTCACAGAGATAAGCTGTTCTCTTGACTCCATGAGGCTAATGAAGCTCTCATTTAGGACTTTTTGGGGGAACTCTTGAAAGGAGAAAATCGTTTCCATCTGGATCGCTAGGCTGAAAGGATGAGAGCCTGAAGCCAGGAGCTATCACTCTGTCACCCTGAAGGAAGCACCCTGCAGTGGTGCGATGACTGAAAGACAATCGCTGTGACAAGGACTCCACCCCTCCATGGTGAAAGTCAGCATGCAGTGACATCTGAACCCTTGGATTCACAATGCCTGAAGCCACTCATTCACAGACAATTACATTACATAATCTTTAAGGCTTACACCATGCCAGTTTGCACTGGGTTTGTCATCTGTATCAGCATGAATTCTGAGTAATCGTATTTTGCCTCATAAAGTGTGGGGATTTTTACTGAATTGCTTTCAGTGTGTTTCAGGACACTGTCTTGGAAAGGAATCTCAACGTGACAATTTCATAAAAGGATTTAAAATTCATTTCTCAAGTTCTCTGTATGACGCTACGGTGCATTTTTTCTCTTAGCTGATTTAAGGCAAGTTTAAGAGTGTCTGCTACTTTTTAGAAGGGCAATTCACACCTACGAACCCAACGCAAACACTATCTGAGGTCAAGAGACTGAGCAACATAAATCTCCACTTGTTCTTTCAACACCTCTCTTGAGACTCTGCCAAAAACTTCATTCTACTACGCTGCTATGTAAACCTCCCATATCCAGTTTACTGATGGCACCTCCTGTGGCATCTCTGTCCAGGTCCTGGGACAGCAGAGGGACCTGTTTGTGAAGCTCTGCTGGCTACTCCAGCTGTCTGGAGCTTCAATTAGCAAGTATTTAAGGACAGGAAGAGCTGGCAGAGTATGAAATTGCATTCCAGGAAGCCCACCTGGGACTTCCTGCAGGCTATCAGTCTCTTAAAGCAGTCAAGGTCAGGAGGGAAAGGAGAGAGTCCCGCAGAAAAGGTTTTTCTTTTCCTTGCAGGCCAGGTTCTTTACTAAGTCTCTGTATGTGGCTTACTTCTTCTAATAAATATGGAAAACCCAGCATATATTTGGTAGAGCTGATTACAAATACTTCAATAAAATAAATTTGTTTTACACTGTGGCTCAGTGTATGATATATATTTCGTACTTCTGAACATGTCATCATTATAGTTTTATTCCTGTTAACAATTTAGTTATATCGACTGATAGGAAGAGATTTTTTTTTTCCTTTTAAGTGCATACGTTTCAAACTTCAATTTGCATTAGACTCCTCTGAGGGCTGGTTCAGAGCACTGACCTTCATGGCCCACCCCAGACCTGAGGAGTCAGAATCTCTGTAGGCAGAGCCGAGGAATCAGAATTTTCAGGTGAAGCAGACAGTCTGAGAAACGCACACTGAGAAACATTATCCTGGGGGTACATTCACATCCAAGGGCACAAACCCATTTGTACTCTGTCAATCTAATTACCAGCAATTCACATCGCTGCTGCCATCTCCACAACTTGATGCTTTTATCATAAACTCTTATTTATCAAGAGCCACTGAGTTAAAAAGAGTATGCGACATTGCTGACTGGTTATTTGCTCTGCAGTCACCCCCTCTATCCCTGCCACAGGAGGATAAAGTGTTCCTGACTCACTGCTGAAGTGGCAGCCCAGTGTGAACAGCTTCAGCTTTCCCACAGGTGACCAACCAAAAGACATCACAGACCCCCATGGATCCGCTGATACATCTTAACTTAAAAAGTTCACAAATTTTATTATTATACTTCTGCATATTATATTTATTATTATACATTTTTACCACAGGACTACAGGAATTACCTGATGTATTCTACTTTCTTTACATGAGAACACATTCTGCCAGTTGTGGTCTAAATTTAGTTCACATAGTTTGGTAGCTGGTCAATGCTGCATGACAGAACAAGGTCTCTTATGAAAAACACATATATATGTCAAAATTGGAAGGTTAGCAACAACATATAGAAAAAGGCTCCTCATGAGTCACATATACCCTTTCTTTTTTTTTTTTTTTCAACGTTTTTTATTTATTTTTGGGACAGAGAGAGAGAGACAGAGCATGAACGGGGGAGGGGCAGAGAGAGAGGGAGACACAGAATCGGAAACAGGCTCCAGGCTCCGAGCCATCAGCCCAGAGCCTGACGCGGGGCTCGAACCCACGGACCGCGAGATCGTGACCTGGCTGAAGTCGGACGCTTAACCGACTGCGCCACCCAGGCGCCCCACATATACCCTTTCTGAAAGCCACACTTAAAATAAATCATGCTTGAAATATATATTAATTCTCCTGAACTGCTGGGTAGCACTGAATGTAATGCAACAACAGTTTCATAAATGGTTTTCCCATTGGAACTCCTCACATTATATCCCAGACATCCCTAGGGCTTACAATTATATGACAGTCTTAGGGGCACCTGGCTGGCTTAATTGGTAGAGCATGTGACTCTTGATCTCAGGGTTGTGAGTTCGAGTCCCCTGTAGAGTTTACTTAAAAAAATAAATAAATAAAGTCTCTTTGAAAAAAAAAAAAAGGGCACCTGGGTGGCTCACTTGTTAAGCATCTGACTTTGGTTCAGGTCATGATCTCACAGTTCATGAGCTCAAGCCCTGCTTTGGGTAAGCACGAGCCTTGCCTCGGATGAGCCCTGCTTCTCTTTCTCTCTCTGTCCCTCCTGGGACTGTCTCTCTGTCCCTGCCCCTCCAGGGACTGTCTCTCTCTCTCCCTGCCCCTCACTCACATGTGCCCTGTCTCTCTCTCAAAAAAATAAATAATTTTAAAAAGATATAATATATGACAGTTTTGATTAATGTCAAAGTCCTCTTCTCTGTTTTTCCCTCTTTATCCTTCCCTTTGCAACCCTGTACCTTCTCTCTTTTTACTATCACTGGGAATAATGTCTCAGACTGTTTTTATTACCATACATCCAATGACTCCTAATCCATTTTGGCATATAAAAGGTACTTAATAAATAATTATTGAATGAATGCATAAATGAATGAATAAATGAACAACGGCTCTCTCTGCTTTGGTCACATTATCTTTCATTCCATTTAGCTTTACTCGGTCTGTCCATTCAAGCTGAAGTGAGTGAAAGTACATTCGCATCATTGGCCACAGGATACCTAAAGCTCCTCAACCTGGCTCTTGGCATGCTTATGGGATTAATGTCTGATCTTGTGGAATGGAGAATGGTTTTCATAAAATAAGGGTCAGCTTTTCCCCTCCTCCCAAAGTTTTGAGGTTTTCTCTTCTTTAATAAATAATAGGCTTAAAGAAATTGAGATAGAAAAAGAGGCCAAGAAACATCCCAGGCTCATAAGTGTGGATCCATGTGTGGGGGAATTTGTCTCTGCACTTGTGTGTACATGCGTCTGTGAATCTTTGCAGGGGCTGAGAGCTGAGGTGGTGGCTGTAAAAGCAAGCACCCTCCAGAGTCTGGTAATTAATTTTTCTTTCTTTTCTTTTCTTTTCTTTTCTTTTCTTTTCTTTTCCTTTTCTTTCTTTCTCTTTTCTTCCTTCCTTCATTCTTTCCTTTCCTTTCTTTCTTTCTTTCTTTTTTTCTTTCATAAAGATTTTCTTTTTAAGTACCCTCTATAACCACTGTAGGGCTCGGACCTACAATCCTGAGATCAAGAGTCGCATGCTCTACCCACTGAGCCAGCCAGGCATGCCCAGGGTCTGGTAATTTCTGAGGAACTTCCCACCACTCAGTGTCTAGAACCAAACAGATGATCAATAAATCTTTGTGTTGAATGGATAAAAGATTTTTTGTTCCTGTTGTAAAGGCAAAGTATGCGTCAAATCAGTCAATTAAAGGCTGATTAGAAATTACAAACAGATGTACGTTTGAGCCATCTCAATGTTAAACATTTATGAACACACTTAATCACTTATCTTGTCTAAGGCAGGGAACAACTGCTTCTTGTTTTCTATTATTCCCTCAGCATCAGAGCACTACTTGACACATAGTAGGCAAGTAAAGTAACAGGGAGAGAGACAGCTACACAAATGATGCGAGCAATTCTGTAAGTGTCATGAGTATTCAAATAAACAGAAAGCTATTCATAGGACAGAGAGCCTGCCTATAATGAAAAGGAAGCAAGGCTTCTAGAAGGTAATAGAATTAAACCCCAAGGTATACACAAGATTTTAACAGACAGAGAGGCAGGAAAGGAAGACTGAATGTGATTTATGAAAACAAACGGTATAAACAAATGGGTAGAGTAAGGAAAGAATAAGGTGTTGGAAGGGGAATAATAACAAGCATCCCAAGTAGACTGGAACAAATGAAATGTCTAACAGTCACAGACCAAGCTGAAAAGGTATCAAGGGACACTGAAAGTTAGGCTAAGGGAAATCACACTTTATTTAGGAGTAAGTAGGAAAGTGATCCCCAGAAGACTACCGGTAGGGGACAGCAGACAAACCTGGCCTCAATTACAGAAAAACTGGGGAGCCAGCTAAGTACTGGACTTGTTTTTATTTCAATATTTCAGGTCATAGATTTAAGGGCTGGTAGTGGGCATGGAATGAAAAAGCCAAATGAGAGACGTACCGTAAAGAAAGAACCAGAAACAAGAGGGGATTTTACTAGATGTGAAGAGTGGAGGGTGGGGAATGGAGTCAGGTAAGTTCAGATACCTGGAGGAAGTCACAATTGAAGGAGATGATGGCTCATTTCCCAGGGAGGAAAGTGTTTTCGTTTAAATGGATAGATCAGTTCAGTGCTACTACTATCAATGGAATGAGACTCAATGCTAATAAAGTGCGAAACCTGTTAGCACCACTTTTTTACTCCTTGCCCGACCAAATCTCTGTAGAAAAAGAATGTAAAAGGACAACATACGCCATGTCATAGACAAACAGAACAATGAGTGTAGTGAGAAATTTAACATTCATCATTTTCTAGTAAGATGAGCAATGCTGTATACACACACAATACACAAAAGTAAATATTCTTTATGTAACAGTGTTTTACATGAATGAGGAAGAATGTAGAGTGAACTCTCCTAGGATCTGGGCAGTCATGTTTTTTTACCACTCATTCACGTGATCATGATGAACCTAGGAAACTATGGAAGAAGGGGAAGTGGATGCAGAATTGTGAAGGGAAGTTTAATCCAAGATATCAGGAAAGAACCAGAAATGACATGTTGGTTACCAAAGTGTTCAAATTAAGTTGTTCCTCCTTCGAAAACAAAATAAATGGAAATAAAATTCAGTGAAGACTTCAACATAAAGGTAACAAGGAGTTAGACATTTGCCAAGTTCTCCCATTTATAAAGCTTTTAAGGTGCCACATGTTTTTGGCTTTAAACATTTTTTATTATGAAAGTAGTGAAGTTTGTGATAAACACAATCATAAGACTCCAAAGCAGAAAGTAAAGGGCTTCTGATACCCACGCCCCACCCCATTCCCCAGAGATAAACCACTGCTAGTGGTTTGATGTATATTGTTACAAATTTCCTTTACGTATATAACGTAAGTAATACCAAAGGATTTTAATAAAATATGTTGCTATCTGTTTCTAAGAAATCATTATCAAACACTGAGTAATTGTGCACTATGCTGAGAATCCAAAGTCAAATAATGTCTGGATTTCATTTTCAGGGAATTTACAGCCTACTGGGAAAGAGAGAGAAGCATGTCAACTATTTCAATACAGAACTTAGTACTGTGGGAATCATTACTTTGTCTAATATTTATTAAATATTTCAAACATTTCATAAAGTTTTCAGATACTAAGTTTAATATACTTCAGTTGAATGAAAGGTGATTTCTAGGATGCAAGTACAGATTGACTGATGGAAGATTTTCAGCTTTCTAATGAAGTAGTATGAGTTAGCTAGGCACTTTCAGATATCAGACAAAGTCTCTTTATATTGTGGAATCACTATCACTTAAGTGTTCATTTTCCAGTGGCTTTAGTATCTGAAAATATCTTTGACTAAATTTTTTCATTTTGTTTTTGGCCCATCAAAAATCTATCTGAACAGGGGTGCCTGGCTGGCTCAGTTGGTAGAGCATGCAACTCTTGATCTGGGAGTTGTGAGTTCGAGCCCCATATTGGGCAGAGAGCTCACTGAAAAAAAAAAAAACCTATCTGGACAAATGTGAACAATGATTTTTCTACTTTGAAATATTCCGTCACTCAGAGGAAAACTAAACTTGACTTACAGTCCAGAAAGAACTACGTCTGGCCAGGGCAAGCAAGAGTCAATGAAAAGTGCCTCAAAGATCATCTCATCTCTGAGAAGAAGACTGGCTTTAACACAGGCTTTGTGCTCATTCAAGCATTTCCCCTTCTTTTAGAAGATGGACAGATGTATGAGGTGGCTCTTTTGATCTGCCCTAGGAACTGTGTATGAAACCACCACTTCTCAGAAATGCTGAGTAAGACCATCTTTCAGTACTTTGGAAGCCCAGGTGTCCTGTTCATTTTATTCCTCTACTAACACCTATTTCTTAACACAGCTGGTTTTTAGTAACTCACGTTTAAAGACTATTTTGTTTGTGACCTACTACAGACACATTTTAAAAAAGGAGAGGCTGAGATGATGACAGTATATTACTAGGGTGACCCTGTTCTAGTCAACATCCGTTTGTTTCTGTGATGCCTTAATGGAATTCAGAAACCAAAACAACTTGCACTGTTTCAGAAACACATGGAATATATACTCATAATTCATATAACTACCCTTAATTTACTGAAACATATTTAAATGTTATGTGCTTAATTTTCTGATGCTTTTATTCTTTCTCCTTGAGTCCAAATCCCTAGAGGGCTGTGATAGAGTGTTTTGAAATCCACCCAATTTAGTGACATAGGCACTATAGTACAACTTAATACACACATTATATAACTTTATTTCATGACAGAACTGACTTGCCTCTCTTTTGCCATTATAAAATGGAAAAAGAAAACTTAACGTGGATTCTTTTATTAAAATCATATTCAAAAGCTACAGCTTTAACAAAAGAAAATTTCTAGTTACTTCCCAATTTTTGGCTCTAATTATCTATCACAGACAGATATTTATTGTATGACTAAGCACACACAAGCGGTGTGACCATTTGGAATAAAAAATAAAATGTATTCTGAAATCTACCAAGAATATCTTATTTCACGTCAAGGGAAGTCGGCAGTAGGTCATTCTTGGGACATGCCAGAACTATGTGATTCACCCTGTCTCGTTTCAGTTCTCTCCAGTGGGACCAGTAAGTGCAATCTGACGGCCTGAGTGCAAACAAAGATGGGTTAGCAAAAATGTTATCAGAGGAAGCATGGACAGTTCTGGATACTACATTTATTCTCTTCATCCTTTCCTTGATTAAAGATCATTTTGCAGAGGTTCTGAGAGTGGAAGGTCATAGCTGCTTCCTTTCACCTCACATCTCTATGCCAGAAAAAGTCACGCTTGGAGGAAACTTAGGAAACATGGTCAATAGTCTTTGTGTTACCCTGTGATTTGCCCCAATGGGCAACACATTTTGAACATTTAAATGAATTGAAGACATAGCAAGTCACACACAGACGCAATAGATTATTTGAAGATAACATCAGTATCAACCTAAGGGAAGTATTAGTGTTCCTACACTACTACCAACATATTTTCCCCCCTAGAATCCTCTGAAAATGATTGTTGGAGTCTGTTAACATTTACTTCTAAGGAGCATAGGCTATGCTGTGCAGAGGCTGCCTTGTGCAAGCTCCCGAGAGCTGCTCATTCAATTTTTAAGAATTTTGTGAACCAGCTGTTAAACACAGCCAGTATTAAAAATTAGGCTTACACTTAATTATATTAAAAGCAAAGTTGAAACTCAAAACTCACCACTTTCTTATTATTTTACTAGGTCTTATTATCACCCATCCATCCACTGTGGAAATGTGGTGGATATGTCAAATATGGGGTGCTACCATGCATCTCTTTCCCTCTCCGTGTTTGGTGGTGTCGCATGGGTAGCTTGAAACCAGCCATGAAAACTAGCTAAGGCTACAAATCAGATGTCCCCTGCCCCCAGGAGCCAGTTGTTAAACATTTACCAGCATAAGACTGCAGGGTAGATTCCAGGATTACAAGGAAGAATAAGACTTTGCCTTCATAGAAATTATGACCTAATTGGGAGACAGGTAAATACTTAACTATAAGACATCTTATCATCGATAAGAGGGGTTAAAGGTGTTACAGGAAAAGAAAGATGCAATTAATTTTCTTTGAGGTGTTCTGAGAAGGTCTCATAAAATAAACAGCCTTTGACTAGACCTTAAAAGTTGAGTAAAAATCCATTTAGTAATGAAGAAGGAAAATGGTCTTCCAAAAAAGAGCAAAGTATGAAATGCCTTGGTATGTTCGAGAAAGGGCTAATTGTCTACAACAGTGTTTCTTAGACTTCTCCACTGAGAACTATTAATGATGAATAATGAACGGGCAATTCTGGTGATTCTTAACATTGTGGCTTGAAAAGGCCTACCACTCTAAGAAATTTCTGTAATTTTTATCTATTTCACTTTAAAAATTCATTGAGATTTTCCATTACCTCTCTTACATATTTTCACTTGGATAGGGTTCTGTCCTCTTTCCCTTCTCAACAAAACTACCTTTCTTCATTTAAATAAAATTAAACTTCAGGAAGATGAACCATGTCTATCCTGAGGCTTTATGACTCTGGGGTACTCTGTAAGTATCTTGGGTTGAAACTTGGTACTTAGTCTACAAGTACCTTCGATCCAGGGCTGAGTGTGCATGAGCTGCTATGAAGGGCTGGAAGAATACAGGTTGTGGCCAGTGCATGAAGGGCAGTAAGGGAACTGCCTGCTGTATAAACAAGTTTGGATTTTTTTTCAGAGAGGTGCTGAAGGGGTTTAAGCAGATCTTGTTTTAGAATGGACTTTGGTGACGGTACAGCGAAAGGATTAAAATGGGGAGTAAATAATATAATAACTTGGAGGCTATTGCAATAGACTTGGTTCAAGATCACAAGGACATGAATTAGGCCTGTGAAATAGAAAAGGACAGGAGGGAACAGGTTTTAAGTGTTATCAAAAGGATCAATAGCCCTGTGACTAACAGCATGTGGAAAGTGGATGAGAGGGAAATGCCAAAGATGACTCCAAAATTAATAGCTTGAGCACCTACTTGATGATAAAGTTGGAGAATGCACCATCAGCAGATTTTTCACAACATAAATAGTACTGACAAACAAACTGGAATTGTTGCCTGGAAACTTTTTTGATATTATTTTAAAATATAATTTAAAATACCGCTAAATTTCTTTTTATATGAGTATCTTGGGGCATCTTTTTCCTTTACAAGAAGCCAATTTTTGGGTTAACAATTATATCCTATGTGATATTTTAGCAACAACTAGAATCTTTTTTTTTTTTTTTAACGTTTATTCATTTTTGAGAGACAGAGAGACAGAACATGAGCAGGGGAGGGGCAGACAGAGAGGGAGACACAGAATCCAAAGCAGGCTCCAGACTCTGAGCTGTTAGCACATAGCCTGACGTGAGGCTCAAACCCACAAACCTTGAGATCGTGACCTGAGCCGAAGTCATATGCTTAACCAACTGAGCCACCCAGGTGCCCCTACAACAACTAAACTCTTAAAGCAAATTGGTCAACCAAATTTATTTACTGAGTATTTATTGAGCATTTACTCTAAAACAAGCATAGAAAAGCAATAAAGTTTAAAATGAATTCTAAAAAATTATACAAAGTAGGCTCCTTTAGTGTAGGATTGAATGTAGTAGTCTATTTTTAAAAACAATTAAAAATATATATCAGATTTAAAAATTTTTTCAGATTTATAAAAGAGAATCAAATTATAAAACACTGAGGGGAAAGGAACTTTAGAAGTCATTTAATTAACTTCCAATCAGTGTTTGACTCTCCAAGTTGACTCTTCTGGTCTCTGTTTTTGTTAAGTCAGTTCTTCACAGATTTGAAGAAAGCTGTGTTCTGTTATGCTTTAGATACAAAGCATATCTATCTATGCTTCTATCTATCTATGAAGCTATGGACAGGTCCACAAACCTTCTCTGTGATGTCATGTGACATCCTCCTAAACATCATGATCAGTCTCCTACTGACATGTATGCCACTGTTTTCCAGCAATTTCTCTTTCTCTTTAGAATTCAAAACGAATTAGTAAAGCCATACTCTTTAGTATGTCATACTTTTACACTGATTTAAGCAAGCATAAAACAACTCAGCTACATCCAGTCCATAGTTTACCATCACGTCATTAACAAACAATGGGAAAAAATGACACAGATTACAATGTCTATAGCATTCTCCTATAGAGAGTATACTGGTACACTCCTTATAAAGGAAATTGGTCCAACAGTATATGTTATCTTTTAGTTTATCACTGGTTTCTTTTTTTTCTAAGTGTTCTTAAGGCATCAATTTACGAAGATATTGGGAATTTTTTTCAGGACCAGGAAAACTGAGAATCCAATTTATGAAACTGGGGACAATATTCACTTATTTTCCATTTGTTTTCTATTACAGAACTGTCCTGCATTCCACATTCCTCAATGTTGGTTCCTCAAATTCTCTCATATTTGAATTTTATCAGTCAAGCAGGAAGAGAAATAAATGTGAAGTGACTTAGAATGCCTAGATGCTCACATAATCAGCTCACTTTGAGAGTTCAGGTCTTTTACTGGTAGCTCTTTTCTTCCCTCTCTAGAGATTCTTTCTACTTGATGGAGAAAGTGAAAGCAAAATCGAACTGAATCATCTTTTCTTTTTCTAATATTAAATGCCTCCCTATAGAGGTTTTCTCCACTGTAGAGGGTATTTTTAATCTTAACAAAAACTTTCAATGGCCTCTCCTTTCCTCCACTTGTCATTTTATCATTTTTAACAAGCCTCACTTCATTTTAGTTTAAGTTCTTCTTTTCCTACATTAGCCATTCTTTTTCTCTAGGATATATTTATACTTTCTTTCATTATGCCTGCCCTTGTTATTCTGAGCCCTCCCCAAATGAGAATACACACCCCCAGATTGATTCTGATGACTGCCTTCCTCTTTTCTCCCTCTTTTTAAAATTATTTTCAACCATTCCATTTGAAGTTCATTCTTAAAACTTTCATTCCTCTGCCACTGTTTTTCAGAATCTCCAGTAATGAAATGTTCTCCAATTTTTTATCTGTTTCAAAACTGATCTTCCTAAATTTTAGTGTGCACACATATCTACTTATGTTCAGGATTTCCTTCTCTGTTTATCAAAAGCTCCATTTGGCGAGGGTTATTTTCTGCTGGATCTTATCATTTCTATTTCTAAAATTAAACAGAATTATGTCAAGCTGTTGGCCTTACTGCTTCCTCTACCTTCTGAATAACTGTCAGATTTTCAAATAAAATACATCAGTTACACTGTTTCAAGTAGACTAGGATTTCCAGTATGTGTGTGTGGGAGCAGCTATGGATCTACAGATAAGTCAGACACACTGGGTGTAATTCTGGCTATGCTACTTATAATTGTTTTGGATTTGCACCTCTTTGCACCTAAATTTTCCACGAAGAAATAACTTATCTAATGGTTCGCATAAGTATTCATTTAGCTTTAAAAAGAGCTAGGATCTCTATCAACTAGGAAGCTGGGCAGATCACAGGAATTTCTTGGTGAGACAGCCACGGTTCCTTTTCTTCTGCCAGCACTGCACCCTCAAATTGGTCCTGATGATCTTTATCTATTATTTCCAAGGATGCAGTTCACCAAATCCACGGGGGCAGTAGGAGTAAAGGGGATTGTGTTTGGCTACGGCACTTGGAGAGGTATGGTTCCCAGGAAAGATACATTACAGAGGCAGAGAGACAGGAAAAAACTGGCAGCAATGTCTTTGGGGGCTCACATTTTTCATGTATTCAACTGATTTAAAGTGCCAGATGACTACCTATGTGGGTAGCTGAAAACTACACTTCTTTCTTATAGACCTACAGTAGATGCATGCTGTTAATTACCATTAACTGTGCTATACACATAGACCTTACTATGTATGTTACTATGTAAATAAACCTTAAATCAAGATTTGTATTTAAAGAGATCCCCTATAATAACTAAGAACAAAGGTGAGCAAAACCCCAAATCAAAATTTCGTGTATTGAATAACACAAGGCTCCAGGGAGATCTCATTCTAGAATGAGTAAATGCTTTTTAAAAATAACCAACATGAGGGGCGCCTGGGTGGCGCAGTCGGTTAAGCATCCGACTTCAGCTCAGGTCACGATCTCACGATCCGTGAGTTCGAGCCCCGCATCGGGCTCTGGGCTAATGGTTCAGAGCCTGGAGCCTACTTCCGATTCTGTGAAAAAATAAACAAACAAACAAACAAATAAATAAAATAACCAACATGGGATACATGAAAAGAAAAAGTAAAACCCGCAAGTGCCAGAAAAAAAGATGATGGTTTTGAAAATTATAACGGGGACCAGAACAAAAGTTTTAGAAAATGGCCTAAAACTCTAAATATAATCCAAAAAGACAAAGCCTAAGGAAAGAAGCAAAGTAAGGTCCAGACAAAAGTATTCTGAGGGAGGTAACAAGGGGAGAAAAGGAGCGGGGAAATATGCAATAACAAGTCAAATCTGTATTGGAAGCAGGGATGAGCGGTATGGCGATGCAGAAACCCAAATGACTAAGAGGACACACAAACCTCAGTAGCTGTGGCAGGATGCATGGGAAAAAGTCAGACTTGAAAAATGATTAAGAAAAAAAAAGGTGTGATTATTGTAATCATGTAGATAGAACACAAGGTCTAGTGATAAGTACTCAGGATACTTTGGTATCTTTGATTAAAACAATGGGAAAACAGCAAAAAAAATGTCTAAGATTGGACAACTCAACTGAAGCAGAGAGACAAAAGAAAACTAAGGACACAAACAGTTTATCAAACAGGTACAAATGGCCGATAAATTTATAAAAGTGTATTCAAACTCCTTGGTCTCATTAAATAAATAGCAACAAAACATTATTTCATTGCATATGCTGGTTATATGTCAACTTGACTGGGCCATGAGAGGCCCAGATATTTAGTCAAACATTTCTCTGGATGTGTATGTAAAATTGTTTTTGGATGAGACTAACATTTAAGTACATAGATAAACTGAGTAAAGCAGATTGCTCTCAATGTGGGTGGGCCTCATTCAATCAGCTGAAGGCCTGCATAGAACAAAAATCCCCTGGATCTTCCCCTGAATAAAAGGGAATTCTTCCTGCCTGATGGTCTTTGAACTGGACATTGGCTTTCTTCCTCCCTCAGACACCAACTGGAACACTGGCTGCTCCTGGGTTTCAAGCCTCCTGGCCTTTAGAATGGAACCACACCTACACTATCTGTTCTTCTACATCTCCAGCTTGCTAACTTTCCCTGCCGATTGTGGTAATTGCAGACCTCCATAATCTCACAAGCCAATTCCTTATAATAAATTTATATCCATGTATCTATCTATCTACCCAGCTAACTATATTGTATTGATTCTTTTTCTCTGGAGAGCCCTAATATATGACATTTACCTATCAAAATCATAAAGCTCATAATCAAGACTAGCATTGGTGTTGGGAGACTGGTACTCTCAAGAAATATTATTAAGGGGGCACCTGGGTGGCTCAGTAGGTTAAGAGTCCAACTTTGGCTCAGGTCATGATCTCATGGTCATGAGTTTGAGCCCTGCATTAGGCTCTGTGTTGACAGCTCAGAGCCTGAAGCCTGCTTCAGATTCTGTATCTTCCTCTCTCTCTGTCCCTCCCACATTCATGCTCTCTCTCAAAAATAAATAAATATTTAAACAAAAGAAATATCATTAAGATTGTATTTTTGGGGTGCCTGGGTGACTCAGTTGGTTAGATGTTCAACTTCTGCTTAGGTCATGATCCTGCAGTTCTTGAGTTTGAGCCCCAAATTGGGCTCCACACTGGTAGTGTGGAACCTGCTTGGGATTCTCTCTCTCTCCATCTCTCTCTGCTCCTCCTCCACTTGTGCTCTTTCTCTCTCTCTCAGATAAACTTTTAAAAAAAGGATTATATTTTTAACATTTTAAAAAATGTTTATTTATTTGAGAGAGAGTATGTGCACACACATACACACAAGCAGGGGAGGGGCAGAGACAGAGAGAGGGAGAGAGCGAATCCCAAGGAGCCTCCATGATGTCAGCACAGAGCTCAAGCAGGCCTCGATCCCACGAACTGTGAGATCATGACCTGAGCAGAAATCAAGAGTCAGAAACTCAACTGACTGAGCCACCCAGGTGACTCTATACTTTCAACCTTTTTGGATGACAGTTTTGTAATTTTAGTATTTCTAAAAATGTATCTTTAATCTAGTAATTTCATTTTAAGGAATCTGAGCTATGGAAATGTGACATAGCACAATCACTGCAGATTTTTCAATATTAAAAATGGTGACACATAGATCAATGGAACAGAACAGAGAACCCAGAAATGGACTCACAAATGTATGGTCAACTAATCTTCAACAAAGCAGGAAAGAATAGCTAATGGAAAAAGGTGTTGGGAAAACTGAACAGCAACATGCAAAAGAATGAACCTGGACCACTTTCTTAAAGCATACACAAAAATAAACTCAAATGGATGAAAGACCTAAATGTAAGACAGGAAAGCATGGGGCGCCTGGGTGGCTCAGTCGGTTGAGCGTCCGACTTCGGCTCAGGTCACGATCTCGCGGTCCGTGAGTTCGAGCCCCGCGTCGGGCTCTGGGCGGATGGCTCAGAGCCTGGAGCCTGCTTCGGATTCTGTGTCTCCCTCTCTCTCTGCCCCTCCCCCGTTCATGCTCTGTCTCTCTCTGTCTCAAAAATAAATTAAAAAAACGTTAAAAAATTAAAAAAAAAAAAAGACAGGAAAGCATCAAAATCCTCGAGGAGAACACAGGTAACAACCTCTTAGATCTCAGCTGTAGCACCTTCTTATTAGACAGTCCCTCAAGGCATGGCAAACAAAAGCAAAAATGTACTATTGGGACCTCATCAAGATAAAAAGCTTCTGCATAGTGAATGAAACAATCAGCAAAACTAAAAGGCAACCAACAGAATGGGAGAAGATAAATGCAAATGACACGTCGAATAAAAAGTTAGTATCCAATATCTATAAAGAAATTCCCAAACTCAACATCTAAAAAATAAATAATCCAGTAAAGAAATGGGCAAAAGACATGAATAGACACTTTTCCAAAGAAGACATCCAGATGGCTAACAGACACATGAAAAGATGCTCAACATCTCTCATTATTGGGGAAATACAAATCACAACCATTATGAGATACCACCTCACACCTGTCAGAATGGCTAAAATTAACAACTGTGGCAACAACAGATGTTGGGGAGGATGCGGAGAAAGAGGAACCCTTTTGCACTGCTGGTGGGAATGCAAACTGGTGCAGGTGCTCTGGAAAACAGTATGGAGGTTTCTCAAAAGTTTAAAAATATTGTGTCCAGGACCAAGAGACAAGAAAAAAAAATAAATTAAATTAAAATAGACCTACCCTATGACCCAGCAATTGCACTATCAGGTATTTATCCAAAAGATACAAGATTGCTGAATCAAAGGGGCATATGCACCCCAATGTTTATAGCAGCACTATCAACAATAGCCAAATTACATAAAGAGTCCAAATGTCCATCGGCTGACAAATGGATAGAAGAGATGTGGTGTATATAAATATAATGGAGGGGCGCCTGGGTGGCTCAGTCGGTTAAGCGTCCGACTTCGCTCAGGTCATGATGTCGCGGTCCGTGAGTTCGAGCCCTACATCGGGCCCTGTGCTGACAGCTCGGAGCCTGTAGCCTGTTTCAGATTCTGTGTCTCCCTCTCTCTGCCCCTCCCCCATTCATGCTCTGTCTCTCTCTGTCTCAAAAATCAATAAACGTTAAAAAAAAATAAATAAATATAATGGAATATTACTGTGATAAGAAAAATGAAATATTGCCACTTGCAACAATGTGGATGGAAGTAGAATGTATTGCTAAGCGAAATAAGTCAGAGAAAGATAAATAATGTCACTCATTTGTGTAATTTAAGAAACAAAACAGATGAACATAGGGGAAGGGAAGGAAAAATAAGATAAAAACAGAGAGGGAGACAAACCATAAGAGACCCTTAAAACAGAAAACAAACTGAGGGTTGCTGGAAGGGTGGTGGGTGGAGGATGGGCTAAATGGGTGATGGGCATTAAGGAGAGAACTTATTGTGATGAGCACTGTTGTGTTGTAAGTAAGTGGTGAATCACTAAATTGTACTCCTGAAACCATTATTACACTACATGTTAACTAACTTGGATTTAAATTAAAAAAAAAAAATGGGGACAGGGAAGAATTTAAATGTCCAAAGCTGGGAAATGATAAACATGATATGACAAATTCTATCGTGAGAAAGACACTGTGATGCCAGTAAAAAATGCTGAGGTACACTTAATGGTATGGGAAGTTCTAATGATATAACATTAAGTGAAATAAGGAGACAGAATTGTGTAATCCCAATTTTGAACTATAAAAACCAAAATATGTAAATCAGGACATAAACAGAAACATATCAACAATTAGAAGTGCTAATATAGGAATAATGGAAATATATCTGATTTTCATTTTTCAAAACTATATTTCTAAGTTTTCCATAGTTTCTAAAATAAACATTAATTTTATAATAAGAAATTATTTTAAGAAAAAGAAATAGCAGGCAGATATCCTTGCCCTGAGAAGTTACAAAGTAAAAAATACAACCTGAAAATCAACTGTCAGAAAATCTTTTTAAGCAGGGAACGGTTTTCTTAGGTTGTACCAAGTATCCTCTTTGACACAATGTTTATATTTGTGGGCATTTCCTTTTTCATTAGAATTATCTTCAACAGAACTTCTGCTATAAATAACTGATTTGTTTCCTGAACTAATACACACTTGGTCATTTGTGGTTGTATAAGCTTTTTCAGTTTTTCAAATGAGAATTTTTGAGATATTGCAAAATACCTTGTAATACAAAACATCTGAAAACGAAAGCTGACCAACTTTTGCATTTGGTCCCTAAAATTTTTTAAAAGAAATAAGCAAGATAAAATGCAATTTTAGGGGCGCCTGGGTGGCTCAGTTGGTTAAGCATCTGACTTCAGCTCAGGTCATAATCTCATGGTTCATGAGTTCGAGCCTTGCATTGGGCTCTATGCTGACAGCTCGGAACCTGGAGCCTGCTTTGGATTCTGTGTCTCCCTCTCTCTCTGCTCCATCCCCGCGCTGGCTCTCTCTCTGTCTCAAAAATAAACAAACCATTAAAACAAAATTTTAAAAAATGCAATTTCACAAACATCTCTATCACTACAACTCCATCTCCTACAGTTTTACAATTAGTTATTTCTTAATACTTTATTTGGCTTGATATTTCACATATCCAAGTCCTTAGCACTTTGCAGTGATAAGTAATCATTAGTCTTCCTGATTCTGCCTCTAGTTAATAAATTAGGATGAATTCAGACTGAGGGTCTTGTGGCAACAGACTTTCACCATTTTGACCCTGAGTAAATCACTTTAAATGTTCTCAACGTACTATTATTGTACTTGGAAATTTTAATTAGCACACAAATGATTCTCTGAAATGATCTGATATCACACAAAAGCTCATCTCATACATTAAGATGTAAAATTTCCTTAAAAATGGATAGGAGAATGATGTGTTAATAGAGAAATAAAAATTCAAGGGAGACAAAAGTAATAGCCCTAATATAGCCAACCTCACCTTTTAAAAAAGGAAAAGAAAACAAACACTTCAAATTATTGGAAAACATGAACAATCAGAAAAATTAATGCAGGGAGATGAACAAACAACTGACAAAAGAAAAATGCTAAATAAAGCTATGCAAAGATATATAAATGAGACCATGTACTTAGTATAATGTCTGGTACAAAATAAAATAAGCTATTAAAACATACTAACTGTTAAAGAAATAAAAATTTGAAAAAAATATTTTTTATAAAATTTCACATCGGCAAACACTGAAAAAAAACTTAGGATACCCAGAACTGGCAAGAATGTGGGGCAACAGGCTCTGTTATAATTTGCTATTTGTTATTTTAGAAAACACTCTGGTAATATATTTTAAAGTAAAAAATTATGTAGGTGTCCTTTAAATGAGCCATTCCATTGCTCAAAATTCATCCTATGGAAAATATTAACAGAAGTACAACAAACATTATACTCTATAGGGATATACATTACAACAGTGTTATTAAAAAAACCCAACTAGACATAGTTCAAAAGTCTAACGATAGAGGGTTGGTGAAATAACAAAACACTATAGGACAAAATATGATTAATATATACTGATATAGAAAACTGTCACATAAAAAGTAAACTGCAAAATAGTACATAAGGTATCCTGCTTTTATTGAGAATGTATACATTCAAATATATGTGAATGTATATATATATGTGTGTGTGTGTGTGTGCATATACATAGAAAAAAGGTTAAAAAATACACACACACACACACACACACACGCCCCAGAGGCGCACCTGGGGGCTCAGCTGGTTGAGTGTCTGGCTCAGGTCATGATCTTATGGTTTGTGGGTTCAAGCCCTATGTCAGGCTCTGTGCTGATATCCCGTGGCTTGGTTGGGATTCTCTGTGTCCCTCTCTCTCTGCCCCTCCCCTGCTCTCTCTCTCTCTCTCTCTCTCTCAAAATAAATAACAAACATTAAAATATCTATCTATCTATCTCAAATTATCTTTGTGATGGAGATATAAGTGATTGTTACACATTAATATACTGATGTTATTATATCAAGTATTAAGACTTGGAAAGAGCCATTGTTGATACAAATGAAGTCGGTATAAGCAAAAATATTTACAGGAAACTTTACTCTGAGAATAATTTTAGAATAACCCGGCTGTTTCTGGATACAGAAGAACACAGTTCTTCATCTTTCAACAAAAATGAGACTAAAGTTCTACTATTTTTCACAGCTTGTGGCCTGGTCAAAAATGATTCCCTGGAACTAAAATGGATACTTAATCATTTACTTTAGATTACATTCACATTTAGATAAACTTAAAAAAATTTTTTTTAACATTTATTTTTTGAGAGAGAAAGAGCGCAAGCAGGAGAGGGACAGAGAGAAAGGGAGACACAAAATCTGAAGTAGGCACCAGGCTGTGAGCTGTCAGCACAGAGCCCAATGCAGGACTCAAACTCATGAACCATGAGAACATGACCTTAGCTGAAGTTGGACACTTAACCAACTGAGCCACCCAGGCTCCCCTAGGTAAACTTTAAAAATACCTGCCATGGACTGAATATTTCTGTCTGCCACAAAATTCCTACATTGAAACCTTAACCCTCAGTGTGATGTTTTTGGAGGTGGAGGCTTTGAGAAGTAATTATTGTTGGATTAGGTCATGAGGGTGGGGCCTCATGGTAAGATCCTGATAATACTCCTCCTTTATTCATTTATGACAATATTCTCTAATCTTAGACAATAAGTAAACAGGCTCTCTATATTTATGATCATTTTTTCATGATTCTCTTTTTAAGTAATTTAATAAAATAAAGACTCTCATGTGATATCATACTTCCAATAGACCACTATTACTTCTGCTTAGTTCTAATTTAGAGCATACATATTTGTCTTCTATATTAACAACAATTTCTCCTAATATAGCTAACTAAATTAGATTGTTTTCAGAGGATTGAATAATTTATAAAATGGGTAATTCAGCTCAGGATCAGGATAATCAGAAGAGGTTATAATTAAGATTTGTTAAAAAAAAAAGACTTATCAAAAATATCAAGAGTAAAATATGCTAAAACACTAAGAAGCTGAAATTCTAAAAAGTTAAAAAACTGTAATCAATCTTAAAATTAAGTCATGCATTTTTCCACTACGAGCAAACAAATTCTTAGATTAGGAAACACAGGATCTCTCTGTGCATGCACCCAGGAAGGCCACATGAGGACATAACCTGCAAGAGGGCCCTCACCAAGAACCTGATCATGTTGGCACTCTGATCTGGACTGTGAGCTTCCAGAACTATGAAAAATAAATGTTTGTTGTTTAAAGTCACCCCGTGTATGGTATTCTGTTATATAAAATATGGAAAGCTTTATTTGTATTTTTCCCCTCATTTATAACCAAAACAAAACTCTTTAAGTTAGGCTGATAAAAGCTTCTGAGTTTCAGAAATATTAAAGAATATACTGTTTGCAATATTAATGTCAAAGATGCAAAAGAAAATGATAGAAATAATTTAAATAACAGTATCAGAATATCTGGAGATAATAAAATGATAGGCAACCCTTTAAGAATTTATAGGGCCAGTAATATTTAGACAGGCTTATCTGATAGGTTACATGTAATTATTACTTCATATGAGACACACATTCACAGACTGATAAATTAGGCTTTCACAAACTGACCCCTCCTGTGTGCCAGACACTGTACATTCACATGCATTTTTTTTTACATTTATCATCTCAATCAATCCACATCACATTTCTAAGACACGGGTTTTTATTACACCTATTCTACAGATGGGGAACTTCAAGCTCTTAGAGGGCAACTTGTGCAGGGTCACAGAATCAGAATATGGCACGGTCAGTATTTGACTCCTTGTCCATCTACCTCCAAAGCTGCCTTTTCCACTGCACTCCAATCGAAGAAAAATCTACAGACACATCTCCTGACATATTTAGTATAGTGAGGTTGCTGAAGTATACTGTTTTATGTTCCCGCATTTCAGTACTTGGGTGTTCTAGAGTTAAGCATATTTATGTAATATTGGATTGCTTAAATATCAGAACTGGTCTCTAGTTTCATGTGACCTTGAAAAATAACAACTCGCATTCCTGGCACAGTCTAGTAGCCACTAGGGAAGAAATTTGGGTGGGAGAATGCAGCTGTCACTCTTTGAAAGCTTCATTTCTAATGAAAGCCCTAATTTACAAGGATATTTCTATATTTGACCTGTCTCAGAGTCCAGCCAGTACAGAATTCTGTTCCTTGGGTGGACGGAAAGAATGAGGGGGTGAAAGGGACAGGGTTGTTTATTAAAAACAATGTAAAGCAAGTGATTTAACTTCATGGCTTCCTGAACTAATGAATAAAAACAACTAGGGCAAACAGACAAACCAAGAAGATTGTAAGAAAAGCTGGGGTATGTGATGTCCACAGAGGCCTCAGAGGGGGCCAATATAATCCTGAGAATTTAGAAATTCACGTTCATGCCTAGGACTGTGCCCATGCTCAGGAAAAACCTGAGAAGCCCTTAGGCTCTCTCATCACTGGTTGACCTTGAAGGCCTACATAAGCAGGAAGTGAAGGCTAAGGGGTAGTTGTCAACTTCCTGGTGGAGTGTTGAAGTCACGTTCTAACATGCACATAGAACCACTTGGTAAAGAGTGGGAGATTTCTTGGTTCCAAGCATTTAAGGAAATAATTGTCAATCATGAATCACTAAACTAACAGAACACAGATCAGTGGCCACTGACAAAGAATATTTATAGAATTTAGTTTTATACATTTATAGAATTAGTTCATAAAACTCAATAAATGAAGAACTACTACTGAAATGAGCAGAAACAACAAACCCTGAGGAAAAGGGAGAATATAATTTTCAGATTTTCCACATTATATTATTTAGAATATCCAGTTCTATACAAAAATTACAACACATGCAAAGAAATAAGAAAGTATGGTCCATATACAGGGGGAAAAAAAGCAAGCAAAGTTACTATCAATGAGGAAAACCAGATATTAAATCTACTGAATAAAGACTTTAAACCAGCTACTTAAAATTTGTTCAAATAATAAAAGAAACCATGTGTAAAGAACTAAATGAGTGTATAAGAATGATGTCTCACCAAATAAAGAATACCAACACAGAGAAAGAAATTGCTAAAAAAAAAAAACCAGACTCCCCCAAAACAAACAAATAAAAAAACCCAAATACCAACAGAAATTCTAGTGTTAAAAAGTACAATAACTTTAATGAAAATTTCATTAGACAAGCTCAACAGCAGTTTTGAGCAGGAATAAGAAAGAACCAGTAAATAAGAATATAGGCCAGTTGAGATCATCAAGTCTGAGCAACAGAAAGAAAAATAATGAAGAAAAATCAACAGAACCTCAGAGCTCCTGGGACATCATCAAGCTTATCAACAAATGAATAGTAAGTGTCCCAAAAGAGGAGAGAAAGGGATAGAAAGAATATCTGGAGAAATAACAGCCAAAACCTTCCCAAATCGGATGAAAAACATTAATTTGCACATTAAGCTCAACAAACCTTAATTAGGAGAAACTAGTGACAACCATATCTAGAAATATCATAATTAAACTGCTTAAAGACAAAGACAAGGAGAGAATCTTGAAAGCAGCAAGTTAAATCATATGACCCAACAATTCCAATCTTAGGTATATATCCAAGAGAACCGAAAACATATTGGATGACACACAAAAACTTGTACTTTAATATTGTGTGCCATTTTTGCAAAACAAAAAAAAATGCATACTCTCCATATAATCATGGGAAAACATTAAATAAAACCAAGTTTGGAGACATTCTATAAAATGATTGACCAGTACTTATCAAAAGTAAAAACAAGGGAAGACAGAGGAACTGTCAGATTGGAGGAGACAAAGAGATGTAATCACTGAATGACATGTGGAATCCAGCACTGGATTTTGGAACAGAAAAAGACACTGTGGAGAAAACTGGGTAACTCTGAGCAAAGTCTGCCATTTAATTAATAGTTATTTATCACAGTTAATATCTTGGTTTTGATCATCGTGCCATGGCTACGTAAGTATGTGTGTGTGTACCCAGGGTGAAGGGTGTATGTAAATGCTGACAATTTTTGCAACTTTTCTGTGTTTAAAATTCTTTCAAAAATAAAATAGAAAAAGAAAGAAAAGACTGATATAGACAGAATAAGTTTAGAAGAGAGCTACTGAGATAGTGAAAAGATGCAAAAGCACACTATATGAGGACATATATATTTTTTAAATTTATTGATTTTGAGAGAGAGAGAGAGAGAGCAAGCATAAGGAGCATAAGCAGCAAGCATAAGCAAGAGAGGGGGAGAGATTATCCCAAGCAGGCTCCATGCTGCCAGGGCACAGCCCAATCTGGGGCTTGATCCCACGAACCATGAGATCATGACCTGAGCTGAAATCAAGAGAGTTGGATGCTTAATGCTTAACCGACTGAGCCACCCAGGCGCCCCGTGAAGACATATTTGAACAAATCAGAAATATTCAGCTTGGAAAAAACAAAAAAAGAAGAAAACTGTGACACTGAAGGATTATCACATGGAAAATACCAAGTTATTTTTTGTTTCTTGTTTGTTTTTTGGTATGAACTCAGCAATCAGACATTGAGACAGAATCTAAGAGATTTTTTTACTCTACATAAGAAAGCCCTGGGAGGAAATACATTCTTTTTCACAGATGAGTTCAACTATAAAATGAATGAACATTGGTCTGCAATGCTGTAAAGATTACTCAAAGATTGCATGGGGACTGGATTCAATGCTTTATAAAGTTCTCTTTTGTCCAGGTTCCACCTTGCTTGTAAAGAGAAGAATCCAGGGACTCAGAAGCCATGAGGGATGTCACTCAAGGCACCAGGCAGAATGTTTCTCAGAGAGATAAAGCAGTAGTCACAAAAGCTAAGGTTGTTGCTAGGAGAGATAAAGCTAACACAAGATAAGGGAATGAGATAAGATTAGCGGAGTAGGTTGTTAATCAGTACCCATAAAAAGTCAAATAAAGTGAATATTTGGGATAAGAAGTTCAAGATACTTTGAACAGGGGTTTTAATCATGATGTTTTTGAGGACTTTATTAAGGCAAGCTTGAAAATATTTTCCAACCCTTCAATTCTGGGATTCTAAGATTTTAAACGAAAGTATACTTCCAATATCTCTTTATTTTGGAGATCTGAATAAATGGAAAATGCCAGTCTAAAGCAGCTATCTCTATGTTCATATATTATGTGCGTGTGTGTGTATGTGTGTGTACACCATGTGTAATAATACACCCCCTACCTGAACAAATCTATGAAGAGATCCTGATAATACTGCTCCTGCATTCATTTATGTCAATATTCTCTAATCTTAGACAATAAGTAAACAGGCTCTCTATATTTATAATCATTTTTTCATGATTCTCTTTTTAAGTAATTTAATAAAAATAAAGACTCTCATGTGATCATACTTGCAATAGACCACTATTACTTCTGCTTAGTTCTAATTTAGAGCATACAGATTTGTCTTCTATATTAACAACAATTTCTCCTAATATAGCTAACTAAATTAGATTGTTTTCAGAGGATTGAATAATTTATAAAATGGGTAATTCAGCTCAGGATCAGGATAATCAGAAGAGGTTGTAATTAAGATTTGTTAAAAAAAAAAAGATCAAAATATCAAGAGTAAAATATGCTAAAAACTGAGAAACTGAAATACTAAAAAATTAAAAAACTGTAAGCAATTTTAAAATTAAGTTATGCATTTTTTCACTATGAGCAAACAAATTCTTAGATTAAATAGATGAGAATTCACTTAGGCCTTTGCACATAATAGTTATTCTATAGGTATATGCTGATTTTTTCTGAAGTTTGAATTCATATGAATTAGCAAGCAAGAAAGAAAAAAGCAAGTGTTTGGAAGTACAAACCAATCGATCATCATTATTATGTCAGTTTTACTGCTACTGACATTTATTGATGTGTCAGGGTCTTGCAGCTGAAAGGTAGGAATACTGAGATAAGAAAGCCTTCACTGTCTTCTTCTCTATATGGCATGACTCGGATACTGATTCTCAATCACTCTATCCGTTCATAGCCACAGAGTTGTAGACTCAAATTAATGTGTGTGTGTGTTTTTTTTTAATCTATTTAGGGATAATTCTCAGGGCTATATTCCTTTTGCTTCCACCCTGGCTCTTCACTCAGTTCCATATTCTCTTCCCTCTGCCCTTTGAATGAACAGGCTAAAGATTTCTCTTTAGCTTGTTTCTTTTTTTCTCAAGTAGCCAAGAAGTGAATCCAAGAAAAATGGGTGACTACTTCCAAGGATACTCTATAAACTACTCAATAAAAACTACCTCTGGGTACTCTCAATAGAATGACTTCTGGTAACCAATGGAAATCAATCAAAATTGATTGATTTCCTTTACTTTGACTTTATTTTATTTCAGCACTGTTCAATTATAAGATAAAAAGAAAGCTGGAAAAATTTCTAGCACTGATTTCAAAAAGTGATGAAGATGTCTTTAAGAAAATGTTAAAGGTATAGGAAGCCTTCTTTTGTTAACTTTGAGTATAGTATGATTCCTCATACAGTCATAAGATCATCTGACTCAGTGACAAAGGAGCAATAACAAGTCTATACTGGATTTTCTACTTGACAGACAAAAGCAAACTTACAATTTTATAGTCTCTGTAGGACCTTTCTCCAGATCATGTTGTGTGTCTTAAACCTAGATTAAAAAATCCAGTAGTCTTGGTAAATTACAATTTGACCCTTTATGTATGTATAAGAAAGTTTTTTTCTTATAAAATATCACCATTCTTATGTAGTATTTAAAGTGTTGAGATACAGTATTATTTGGTCACTTCCAAGTACTTTTAGATACATTTTGATAATCATATGATTGTGAAAAATTTTATTATATACATGTTACTGCATAGAGAAAGCACGAAAGTTATCTCTAAACCCTCCTTTGTATACACTTAGCTTGGGTTGTTAAGGCTTTCCTTTTTTTCGGTTCAGATATTTACATTAAAGAGTAAATTATGCCCTGTATCCTTCAAAAATTTAGTAACTTCTACCATATGTTACCAATTATTAATCACCTATCTCTAGTGTGAATTTCAATGAACATGGCTGACATAATCAAGTGTTCATAATATACTATGGTTGCTAAATCATAGGATTTATGACAGGTTCTGAGTCTATCAAGGCTACATATAAGAGGTAGTATTTTAATCTGAAACTAGATCCTCGACAGAGGTGATATTTAAGTTGATATTTAGAGGAAAATAATAGATATTTTCTAGGCAGACAAAAGCAAAGAAAACCATTTGAGACATAGAAGATACATTCAAAGGTATCAAGAGACCATTGGAGATATCAAATGAATGATTCAGTTACAAAGGTAATTGGGGAGGATGCGTGTGAGGGATGCTAAATGAAGCTGGTTCAGCAGGTTAGTGTCAACTATGGATGACCTATCAGTCCATGAACTTGAAGGTAATGAAAAGCAACTGTTGGGTTTCAAAGCATCAGAGTGATATGATCATTTCCATATTTCAGAATTTAGTGGATGGATCTAAAAAGGAAGAAATTAGAGATGGGAACACAAGCTAGGAGGCAACCCAAAAGACCAGACGAAGATGACAGAACTGAACTGAAGAGATGGTGATGAAATAAGAGATGAAGATGAAAATGAGAAGGTAAATTAGGAAGACATGTAGGAGTTAGGCTAGAAAATAATTTGTGATTAATAGCATGTGAAGTGTAAGAAAAAAGAAGTAGAAAAAGTCTTAAGTTCACAGTTTGGGTACCTGGGCGGATGGTGGAACTTTCCTAGGAAATACAGGTCAAAGCACACAATTATAAGATCAATTTTGAACATGCTAAAGATAAGATAGCTATGCGTCATTCTGGTAAAGATGTTTATTGGACTTCTGAATATATAATATAGGTCCCTAAACAAACTCAGCTTTTCCAAAGCACATTACAATAAACTTGTGAAAAATCAAAGACAAAGAGAATCTTAAAAGCAGAGACAGAAAAGAAGCTTATAACTTTCAAGGGACTCCCCTTAATGCTATCAGAGGATTTCTAAGCACAAATCTTCCAGGCCAGGAGAGAGTGAGTGGGATGATATATTCAAAGTGCTGGAAGCAAAAAAATGTGCTAATCAGGAATACCCTACCCAGCAAAATTATTCTTCAGAAATGAAGGAGAAATAAAGATTTTCCCACACAAATAAAAGCTGAAGGATTTCATCACCACTAGATCTGCTTTATGAGAAAAGGTGAAAAGAGGGGAGCCTAGGTAGCTCAGTTGGTTGAGCATCTGGCTCTCGATTCAGCTCAAGTCATGATCTCACAGTTGTGAGATCAAGCCCTGTGTTGCTGTAGGCTCTGTGCTCAGTGTGGAGCCTACTTAAGATTCTCTTTCTCTCCCTCTGCCCTTCTCCCCTGCTTGCATGTGTGCACTCTCTCTAAAATAAGACACAAAGAAAGAAGAAAAAGGAAAAGAAAAGGTGAAAGGAGTTCTTCAGGCTGAAATGAAAGGATGTTAACTGGTTGCCTGAAAACATGTGAAAATATACAGTATACTAGTAAAGATAACTATACAGTCAAATTCAGAATTCTCAATAATATCATGGTATGATAATCCTATAACTCTAGTATGAAGGTTAAAGAAAAAAAGGATTGAAAGTAACTATAGCTACATTAAATTTCAAATGAAAACACGATTTAACAAGAGGTAAGTTTTAACATCAAAACATAAAAGGAGAGGGGTGAAGTGGAAGGGCAGAGTTTGTGCAAGTGACTGAAGTTTTAAGTTGTCAGCATAAAATAGTTATATCTAGATGAGGTTTTATGGAAGCCTCATGGTAACCATAAAACAAAAACCTACAGTAGATACACAAAAGATAAAGAGTAGGGAATCAAAGTGTACCACTAAGGAAAACCATTAATTAGTAAAAGAAGATAGCAAGGAAAGAAGAAAGGAATACGGGAACTACAAAACAGCCAGAAGACAGTAAGATTGCATTAGTGAGTTTTTACATATCAATAAATACTCTAAATGTAAATGAACCCAATTCTCCAATTAAAAGGTAGAGTGGCTGAATAGATTGATAAAACAAGAGCTGGGGTGCCCGGGTGGCTCAGTCGGTTAAGAGTCAGACTCTTGATTTCAGCTCAGGTCACAATCCCATGGTTTGTGAGTTTGAGCCCCTGTCCAGCTCTGTGCTGTGTGCTGCCTGCTTGGGATTCTCTCCCTCCAATCTCTCTGCCCCCCTCTCCCACTCATGCTTGCTCTCTTTCTTAAAATAAAAAAAAAAAAACTTAAAAAAAATCTCGGGGGGACTGGGTGGCTCAGTCGGTTAAGCATCTGACTTCAGCTCAGGTCATGATCTTGCAGTCCATGAGTTCCAGCTCCACATCAGACTCTGTGCTGACAGCTCAGAACCTGGGGCCTGCTTTGGATTCTGTGCTTCCCTTTCTCTCTAACCCTCCCCTGCTGGCGCTCTTTCTTTCTCAAAATGAACAAACATTAAAAAAAAAAAAAAACAACCAAACCACAAGATTTAATGATATGCTGCCTATACGAGAGTCACTTCAGCTCCAGGGACATACATAAGCTTACAGTAAAAAAGTGAAAAAGATATTCCATCAAGTGGAAACCAGAAGTGGGCAGGGATGGCTACACTTATATCAGACAAAATAAACTTCAACTCAAAATGTATAACAAGTGATAAAGAAAGCCATGATATAATAATGATAAAGGGTCAACTTATCAAGAACGTATATAACAATCATAAGTACATACAGACCCAATGTCAGGGCACCCAAATATATAAGAAAATGTTAACAGATGTGAAGGGAAAAATAAACAACATAGGATAATAGTAGGGAACTTCAATATTCCACTTTCAACAATTGATTGGTCTTCCATTAAGAAAATCAATAAGGAAATGCTGGACTTGAACTTTAGTCTATAGTTTAGACTAAATGGACGTAAAGACATATACAGAACATTCAATCCAAAGTAGCAGTATATCCATTTTTGTCATGTGCACATAGAACATTCTCCAGAATAGACCATATATTAGGCTACAAAACAAGTCTTAACAAATTTAAGAGTATTGAAATCATACCAAATATCTTTTCCAACGGCAATGATATGAAATTAGAAATCAGTAACAGGAAGAAAACTGGAAATTTCGCAAGAATGTGGAAATTAAAATTATACTCCTGACAGCAAATGGGTAAAAGAAGAAATCAAAAGGGAAATAAAAAAATGTCCTGGAAAAAAAAAAAAACAAACCACAACATCCCCAAACAATTCTAAGATGAGATTTATAGTGATAAATGCCAATATTAGGAAAAAATAAAGGTGTCAAATTAACAACCTAACAAATTAAGAACACCTCAAGGAACTAGCAAAAAAGAATAAAATAAGCCCAAAGTTAGCAGAAGAAAGGAAAGATCACAGAATGTTAGTGGGAATGTAAACTGGCACAGCCACTAAAGAAAACAGTACTGAAGTTCCTCAAAAAATTAAAAACAGAACTATCATATGATTTAGCAATCGTAACTCTGGGTATACATCCAAAGGAAATGAAATCTGGATCTCAAAGAGAGATCTGCACTCCCATTTTCACTGCAGTATTATTCACAACAGCTAAGATATGGAAACAACCTAAATGTCTGTCTCTAGATGAATGGATAAAGAAAATGTGATGTGTATATACATAACACACACACATACACACAAATATTTTTTTATATCAGTGCAATAGAATTTATTGAGCCATGAGAAAGAAGAAAATCCTGCCATTTGCAACAACATGGATAGACCCTGAGGGCATCAGGGATAGATAGAGAAAGACAAATACTGTATGTTCTCACTTATATGAGGAATCTAAAAAAAGCCAAATTCATAAAAACAGAGGGTAGAGTGTTGGTTGCCATGGGCTGCGGTTGGGGGAAATGAGGAGATGTTGGTCAAAAGGTACAAACTTTCAGTTATAAGATGAGTCAGTTCTGGGGGTTCAATGTATAGCATAATGACTACAGAGAACGATAATGTATTATATGTTTGAAAGTTGCTAAGAGAGTAAATCTTAAATGTTCTTATCACACACATTTAAAAAGGTTAATTATGTGAGGTGATGGAAGTGTTAACTAAAACTCTATTGTAGCAGTCATTTTGCAAGTGATGCATCAAATCATCACCTTAAACTTACACAATAATATATGTCAACTGTACCTCCACGAAGCCCAGGAAATTTTTAACAAAATAAACAAAATAAATGCATACTGCCTGGCATACAATAAGAAGAAAAAAAAAAAGGAAAGAAAAAAAAATCAGATAAAACCCAGACAGTATAAGTAATAAAAAAATGAGTGTAGAAATTGATGAAGTTAAAATGAAACTGACAACAAATGCATAATAGAGATTATCCAGCAGTAAAATGCTAGATTGGGGAAAGAAAAATAATATTAATAAACCCTCAGCAAGACTGATCAAGAGAGGGAAAAAAAAGTAAGAAAAGACACAAATTATCAATAACAAGAATGAAAAAAGTTTCATTACTGTAGATCTTATAAACATTAAGAAATTATAATACCGATATGAAATGAAAACATTCATAGAAAAAAGATTTACCAAAATGATACAGGAAGAACTAAATACAAACAATATGAATAGTTCCATATAGTTTAAAGAAAATAAACCTGTAGTTAAAAGTGTTCCTGTAAGGTACCTGGGTGGCTCAGTCGGTTAAGCATCTGACTTTGACTCAGGTCATGATATCATGTTTGCGAGTTAGAGTCCCACATCGTGTGAGCTCAAGCCCTGTATTGGGTGAGCTCGTGCCCTGCTTTGGTCAGCTCTGCTTTTCTCTCTCTCTCTTTCTCTCTCTCTCTCTGCTCCTTGCTCACTTGCACCCCCCCCCAAAAAAAACAAAACAAAACAAAACAAAACAAAACAAAACAAAACAAAAAAACAAAAAACAAAAACAAAAACAGCCTAGCTAGCTTCATGTGTAAAGTCTTCTAAAATACTAAGGAAGAAGGGTGTGCTGGCTGGCTCAGTCAGTAGGGCAAGCAACTCTTAATCTCGGGGTCATGAGTTCAAGCCCCATGTTGGGCACAGAGCTTACTTAAAAAAAACACAAAAAAACTACAAAAACGAAGAAATAACACGAACTTGAAAACCTTTCCAGCTAGTAGGAGAAAAGAGATAGATCACTTCTCACCTGTTTTTATAAAATTATCATAATCTAGGTTCCAAAGTTTGAGAAAAACATTTAAAAATAATAACTGGATATATGGATGCATTAGAGAAAATTCTTCATAGAAAGATGTTTTTTGTTACTGTGAAGTAACCACTACATGATAGATGAGCAGCTATTTCCCATAACCACAAATCCTATCATTACCTCTAGAGAAAAGTTTCTACATGATGTTATAAGTACAAAATATTTTACATAAATCATATCATAATTTGTATCCTTATATTGAAATTAAAGTGATAATGAAAACACAGAAGTAAAAATAAACTATAACAAATTTACATAGGGATGATTTAGGAATTCTAAGTGAATGGAGGATCAATGTAACCTATAAGAGTGACAAAAGTTAGTCACTTTGGTCTAATAATCCCTAACATATGAAAACCAGGTAGAGGTTAATGTATTTTGCATTTTACTTATAATTAAGCCGATAATAAAAAACTTTTTGCAAAAGCCTCAGAAAGCAAATATTTTAACATTCAGTTGACTTGGACATTCTTGTACAATAGTTTATTTCTCTCTTAAAATTTTTTTTAATGTTTTATTTATTTTTGAGAGAGAGAGAGATAGAGCATGAGCAGGGGAGGGAATTTATTTTTGAGTGAAAGAGGGGCTTTTATTTATTTTTGAGAGAGAGAGGGAGACATAGAATCTGAAGCAATGCTCCAGGTTCTGAGCTGTCAGCACAGAGCCCGATGCAGGGCTCAAAATTGTGAACCACGAGCCATGACCTGAGCAGAAGTTGGATGCTTAACCGACTGAGCCACCCAGGTGCCCCTATTTCTCTCTTTAAAAATCCCTTTAGAAGCACCAAGAGAGTTCCTTCTAATTAATATCACTTTTATCAGGTTCCATTTACCAAGGCTGGATGGGGACATGTGTTAATGCTAAAACTGCTGCCAAGTAAGTCCTGTGTTGCCAGGAAGCTCATGAAAGGGATGGGCAGCTGGCAGCCAGGACGTCTCATGGTTGCTTTGTATTAGACAAAGAATGATGCCGAACTTTCTGACACTAATCCTGGCTGCCCAAGATTTAAATTAATGTCAGGGGTAACAAAATGTCACAACACAATTTTGAAAAGACACCATAATTCCCTTCTAGAAGATTAGGCTTTTAGAATTTTATATGCACAAATACGTTATAATGCTATAAGGTAAACAGTATGAGGGAATCTTACTGAATCTTAATAAAAAATGACTATATATGGCATCTCAGTGGGTGTGTGCGTATCACATGGCTAGTTTCCTTGTTTGAATGTAGCGGGGGATGTGTGTGTGTGACTGCCCATTTGTGAAATATATTTGCATACCTCAATAATAAGTATTTATTCATTATTAATAGATAATTATAACTGATCAGGGGCAATAATGGTACTGAAATGACTTCTGCTTATATACTACTTTTACATTTAAAGATTATTCACATCTATTAACTAGTAATAATAATAATAATAACCTGTGAGATAATTAGGTAATACTATCTTCATAAGATTGTGAATAAGCTATTCTTTATTTAGAAATGTTACTTTTCCCCTCTAATCCTCATTACACCAAGGGAGCTGATTAAACTTTAATATTATAAAGGTTTTTTAAGTTTATTTATTTACTTTGAGAGAGCAAAGGAGCGTGCAAGTGGGGAAGAGGCAGAGAGAGGGAGAGCCAGAATCCCAAGCAGGCTCCACTCTATCAGTGCAGATCCCGAGGTGAGGCTTGAACTCCAGAACCACGAGATCATGACCCAAGCCAAGATCAAGTCGTATGCTTAACTGACTGAGCCACCCAGGTACCCCTAATTTTTTTTCCCTGCGTGTGGAGTCAATAAAAAGAGCTGGGTGGTCCTCAAAGCCATAAGATACCAGATTCAGGATTCAGGCATGTATATATGTGTGTATATACAAATTTGTTACATTTTAAGACTATTAGTGTACTTTAGTAAGAATATACAAGAAGGTTGTAGTTGACCCTGTCTCTTTCCTGTGTACTTTTGCAGACACTTTCCATTCACTCTGATACAGTCTTTTGGTATTTAAGGATGTTATGGATGTCAGTAACTATCATTTTCTCCCATCCCCCCACCCCCAAATAAATATCAGAGTCCTTAGATAATATGCCATACTCCACATTTTTCATTGATTCTATTCTTTATCAAAATTTTCATAGTTCCCTTATTTCACTAGGTATTTTTGTCTCAATCTAATAAACTAAATTATGCTAAAGTACAAATTACTGTGAACCATCTAATACATCAGCTCACCTGAGAAAAGTGCATCTATCAAGGGAACTGGAAAGGTAATAGTTTCTTACTTAAAGGGATAATTAGAGGAAGCAGAGATGCAGACAATCTGGGAGGAATGCAAGGTCTTCCTGGTATTCCTGCTTTAGTCATACCACCTCGTCAACTGTTTCACCATCTACTACTAAAGCTGTCTGGGTACAAAAGGCTAAAAAGGCTAAATGAGTTGTGCCTGGATGTACTTACAGGTCACCATGGATGAGTCCATAGATCTGTGGCATGCTCTGATGATAGATTCCTCTCAAAATAACTATGAGGAGAATCACCACAAAAGCTGGAAGTCCCCAACTCAGAAGGAAAAATAGCAGATATCGCCTCTCTGAGTGTTCATCGTTCATCACCAGTACGTACCAGAAATTCACAGACTAAAGAAGGAAACAGAACATAAAATGAACAGGTTCTGGTCTAATGGCACAGGACACAAACTTACTACTGACCAACAAAGGGCTACCATTACTTTATAATTATTTTTTATTTGATTTTTTTTAGTTAGTTCAAAGAAATTCAGGATACCTCCCAAATCTTGAAATAGTGAAAAATATTTATTATACCTTTTATTTTTCTTAGTTTGCTTTGATTTATTCTGTCACAATCATCTATGATTGTTCTGTGAATGTGTCTTTGAAGAAACATACACTGATATTCAAACCTACTTCTCCTGTGAACAACTTCATGATGATAATGAAGCAAATAGCCCATTGTTCTAGACTATTGGACAATTTTTATTATGGCCTTTATGACAGGGCTAGACACTTTTCTAGAAATGTGTACATAATTGTGAAGATAGCCCCATGTCAGTTCCCAGTACGGGATACAGATGAGTAAACAGAAAATGACTCCACAGAGAAAAAAGTACTATGATGGGGTAGTTTTTGTAGCTGTTTTTCTTCCTCAGTTTATACTTTTTCATTCATTTACCTGACAAATATTTACTGAATGCTTACTGAATTCCAGGGACCAGTCTAGGCACAGGGGATATAGCAGTGAAAGAGATAGGGGAGGTATTTGCTTTCTTGTATGTTAGTTTCCAAACAAGTGGGAAAGAAATATTAATGAAAATATTTGTTTTATATTTATATCATATTTTATATCCATTATTTCTTATTTAGATAAAAATATAAAAGATAAGCATATAGAGAATCAGGAAGATGAGGGGGAACATCAGATAAACAGAATAGGAAAACAAAATGTTCTTATTGGCCCCAAATCCCACGCTTTAGCTCCCACGCCTAAGCCAAATTTGGAACTTATATATTCTGCCTTCTAGTGTTCTCTTTCCATTAGAGTACTTATGTTTAATTACATTTAGCAGAGCAACAACACTGAACGTCATTTCTCATGCAATGATACTTCTTTACTAAATAAATCCTCCTTCTCAGTTTCATCTGGTGGAAAACGTGTGAGCATAAATACATATATACACCTACACACACACACACACACACACATAAGTATTTATATATATCAGAGAGCTAATCAGGAGCAAGCAACAATGCCATAGCTTTGGTCCCCTTATGCATACATTGAGGTTATTACAAAGATTAAATGAGATATTATGTATAAAGTGCTGAGCACATTGTCACCATTAGAAAATGTTACCACCTCCCTTAAATCTCCTTTTAGGATGTCAGACAGTGTGAAAGACAAAAGATAAACCGTCTAAGACCAAAAGTAAGCTGTGATACAATGGAAACTCTTTCTATGGGATAAATAAGCACGTCTAATGTTCATGGGAAGGCTTTTAGGTGCTGCTTACAGAGTCTTCCAAGTAAGGTTCTATCTGGACCCAATCAGCCTTGAGGGATTAGTACTGAACGGCCTAAGCCAGGAAAAAATAAAAATGTTTGGTTACTTGGAGATTTTTGTCTCTGAATTTTATTTCCTGTCAGCACTCCATATCTTTATGTATATCTGCGTATGCCTGTAATTATGAAGCATGTTTTGAGTTGTTCCTTATGTAAATTTGTTCTAACTTCTTTTTCAAATCATTGGGTCCAACAGGGCTTTCTCCCTTCTTTCCATAATTAGGACTGGGATGCGCACCCAAGTAAGTGGGACCGCATCAACTGTCTGACGCTGAGGTGATCAAACAGCCTGTTACAGAATAAAAATTCAGGCAAAAGAAGGATGATTAGCCCATTTCCCAAATAAAAGTATTAATTATTTACTTTAAATAGATGTTTGTGTGTATCCATATAAGATGGTAACTCAGTGGGATAGTTGGTGGAAGAATCAGAAAAGAGTGGGTTAAATGACTTCTAAGTTGGTTCATCATGATAGAGATTGGGATATTTCAGAAATGTCTGCTTTTATAAAGATGGACATTAGTTCCATCAGTTAGAATCGCCCAGTCTTTTGGCAACTGTCTGATCTTTACCAGAGGCTCAGATAAGACTGACACAAGTGTAACTGTTGGCTAGATTTGGACATGCATGGCTTCTGCTCCAAAAAGCTCAAGGCACAGTGCTGATGAACAAACAACACAACTCCTATAGTCACAACCTTTTGTTGACTTAAAAAAAAAAATCCTTTTCCCTCCCAAAAGAATCCAACCACTGACATGTACTTTAAGGACAGGCTTTCCCACTGTAAGTTTTGTTTTGTTTTCTTCTTTTTGCTACAGAATTGAGATACAATGTAATGAAATGATGTTTAATTATCTTAGAAATACCATATGGCTCAAAGATAAAATCTGTGTTGGTGAGCTAACTTCAAGTTTTACTTGAATTTTACGATATTTTAATATAGTATGGAAGGTACCTTTTGAGATACGACTGGGTCATGAGTTCTTCTCAGAACCCTATCTTTCCACTACTGATTCCACTCCCAAATATGCAGAGTGGATTCATGACCCTGTTCTTCCATTCATAGCTGATTTGATCTGGGACAGAAGTTTGACCCAAGCTGGGTCAATTATGAATCACTGATTTTCTTGAAATTCAGCTGGTCAGCTGAAAAAAGAGGACATAGGAACTTTAGTGGTAGGAATAGGCAACAGCCCAGGGAAGAGAGAAAGTGTGTTTTCAGAGGAGACAATTCTTATAGTTCTTGGGTTCAGTAAGTTATCCTATAGGCTTATTATTCCTTTTATGATTTAAATGTTTGCTCAAATTAGCTCAATTTAGTTTGTTGTTAAAAGAAAAAAGGAAAATGAATGAGATATATAATGCTATTCAAAAGCAGTGGGATTAAAATCACCAGTTACTACCATTCTCTAAACAGAGAAGACAGTGGAGCAGTGACTCCGTTCTTTTCCTTGTAATCACGGTTCCTCTCTTGTAATCTGAGGTAAGAGGGTTTAAAGACCATTATGTTAGTATGATAATTTCATGTTGACAGATTCACAGCATATGCAATCTGTGTGCCTTGGTGTCTGTGTGATGACCCAATACTGGAACTAACGAAATTTTGAGAACTCAATGCAAGTTAAAGGGTGTCACTCTCACCCAAACATGCTTCAGGTGGACTGAGCATGGCTTACTGTTCACTGTCCACATGTCACTTTTTTCCTGCCAAACACTGTGAACTGAAAATTTCAATAGTTAGGTCTCTATTTACGTTTCTATCTCTAAGCTTTAAAATTTTTGTTAGACCATCTTATGGGCCATCTCAAGACATCACCACTACGTAGTCATGCTATTTTTTAGCCAAAATGTTACTATCCCCCAATTTAGCCAACCGTATTAATCTAACTTGACTATACTTCATAACACACAGCTCACAGATTCCTAGCATTAATGTAATGTAGGCTGAAGGCAAGCCCCAAATGATTCAAAACTATTTTCAGCTTTAGGAACCCAACAGACACTTTGAAAGGGACAACTGAATAAAATGTTTTGCAGTGTCGAAAAATCAGTGATGTTACCACAGTCACATTAAAAAAAATTTTTTTTTAATCTTTATTTATCTTTGAGAGAGAGAGACAGAACGTGAGCAGGGGAGGAACAGAGAGAGAAGGAGACACAGAATCCAAAGCAGGCTTCAGGCTCTGAGCTGTCAGCACAAAGCCTGATACGGGGCTCAAACCCATGAACTGCGAGATCATGACCTGAGCTGAAGTCAGACGCTCAACAGACTCAGCTACCCAGGCTGAGGTGGCATTTTTTAACATCACCAGTCACATTTTTAACATCACCTCTAAACACTGCTACATTTACCACCTTCCGAGGGCACCTGGGTGGCTCAGTCAGTTACTCTGACTTTGGCTCAGGTCATGATCTCGTGGTCTGTGAGTTCAAGCCCCATGTTGGGCTCTGTGCGGACGGCTTAGAGCCTGCAGCCTGCTTTGGATTCTGTGTGTCTCTCTCTCTCTGCCCCTCCCTTGCTCATGCTCTTTCTCTCTCTGTCTCTCAAAAATAAGTAAACATTGAAAAAAAATAAAGTTTCAGGTAAATAATAATATAAATAATGAGTTTAAAATTTTTTTGAAAAGACACGATTTAGTGTGACTTGATTTGGATTCTGATGTGGTTGTGCATGGATAAGCTGTATGTTTTTGGCCAACATTATTTGGTTCCTCTGGGTTTCAGTTTCCTCCTCTGGTAAAGGGATAAGTTAAACTATGCTACTAACAATTTCCTTACTCATACTTTATGATTGAATCATTGTAGAAATTACAATTTCTTAAATAAAAACACTAATGGTATGGATGCTCAGACTGTGAATTTTAGAAGTTAATACCAAGTTTACAGATCATCTTACCACACATACCCTCTTATTAGAGATGAGGAAGCAAGGGCAATGAGAGAAAAGTACAGCTTTTTCATATTTTGGTTAATTATAGAGCCGGGATTAGAAAATAAGTCCAAGGTTCCTCTGAAGACTGATTAAGATTTATTTCCATAGAGACTCACAAAAATATTGACAATATTTTTCACACAAGAGCTTTTTTCCCCCCTCATTTCCCCCAAACACTTCCTATGCCTGTGGAGATGCATTTTTCTTGTAAAAGTATGGAAATTACCCTTTCTCTTTTCCTCTCCATTTTTTTGCTAACACTAAAAGACATTTTACAAAGGTTTATCAGAAGATAAATTGTTCAAACATGATTGTGACATGTGGGAAATTAACTTTTGTATACCTCAGAGTATCTAGTAAAATGCTTTGCATATAGTATTTGCTGAGAAATACCAAACAAATGAAGATCTATACAATTTGAGTTAATAAGTTTTGTTGAATTTAACAATTTTATAATTTGGTTTAGTTACTGAGTTTACTCAGTTATATACTATCTTGCCAGAAAAGATTGTTGGGAGGCTCAAAAATTTTAATTGATTTGCTTGAACTCCTAGTGATGAGGATCAAAGTTAACTGGTGCAAACTTTAAAATGTTAAATGCAATGATTTATGAGAGGAAGAATGGAACCTATATTTACTAATTGAGTAATAAATGTAGACGCCACTTTTAACTATATCTCATTTAATCAAAACAATGGTTTTCCTAACTTTTATTATAGTTTTTTTCTTTTTTTTCCTTTTTCCCATTTTCTTTTCTTTCTTTCTTTTTTTTTTTTTTTTAACACACAGGAGGAAGCTGAGGATGGAAGAAGTAACTGAAGTTGTTAGAATTTAAATTCTTTTTTTTTTAAATTTTTAAATGTTTATTTATTTTGAGAGAGAGAGACACGGAGTGTGAGTGGGGGAGGGGCAGAGAGAGAGGGGACAGAATCTGAAGCAGGCTCCAGGCTGTGAGCTGTCAGCACAGAGCCTGATGTGGGGCATGAACTCATAAGCTGTGAGATCATGACCTGAGCTGAAGTCAGATGCTTAACTGACTGAGCCACCCAAGCGCCCCAGAATTTAAATTGATTCTGATTAAAATGCAAACCAACCAAAATAGCCAGATATAATCTAGGTCAAATATAGATAGGAATAAACTAAAAAATCGTGTGTCTGTAAGTATAGTTACTTATATTCTTACACAGACATATCTCTTCATTTTTATAGTAACATTTTCAGTGACTACTACTATTTTCCAATATCCACATAGGAAAAATGAAGACTTACCTTATTAATTATCATAGGCCATAATTATGCTTTCATATGCTCCATAAACACAAATTCATTAGTTTACTCATATAACATATATTAATATATCAGATATTAGTACATTTGTAAAACATAAAGGTGAAATTCTTTTTATTTTTTTACAATTAAAAGTAGGCTTCCTGAGCCCCATATATTTTTATGCTACGTGGGATAAGACTGGTATCTCGCCTGTCATTTATTTATTTATTTTTTTTTTAATTTATTTTATTTATTTATTTTTTTTTAATATATGAAATTTACTGTCAAATTGGTTTCCATACAACACCCAGTGCTCATCCCAAAAGGTGCCCTCCTCAATACCCATCACCCACCCTGCCCTCCCTCCCACCCCCCATCAACCCTCAGTTTGTTCTCAGTTTTTAACAGTCTCTAATGCTTTGGCTCTCTCCCACTCTAACCTCTTTTTTTTTTTTTTTTTTTTTCCTTCCCCTCCCCCATGGGTTTCTGTTATGTTTCTCAGGATCCACATAAGAGTGAAACCATATGGTATCTGTCTTTCTCTGTATGGCTTATTTCACTTAGCATCACACTCTCCAGTTCCATCCATGTTGCTACAAAAGGCCATATTTCATTTTTTCTCATTGCCACGTAGTATTCCATTGTGTATATAAACCACAATTTCTTTATCCATTCATCAGTTGATGGACATTTAGGCTCTTTCCATAATTTGGCTATTGTTGAGAGTGCCGCTATAAACATTGGGGTACAGGTGCCCCTATGCATCAGTACTCCTGTATCCCTTGGATAAATTCCTAGCAGTGCTATTGCTGGGTCATAGGGTAGGTCTATTTTTAATTTTCTGAGGAACCTCCACACTGCTTTCCAGAGCGGCTGCACCAATTTGCATTCCCACCAACAGTGCAAGAGGGTTCCTGTTTCTCCACATCCTCTCCAGCATCTATAGTCTCCTGATTTCTTCATTTTGGCCACTCTGACTGGCGTGAGGTGGTATCTGAGTGTGGTTTTGATTTGTATTTCCCTGATAAGGAGCGACGTTGAACATCTTTTCATGTGCCTGTTGGCCATCTGGATGTCTTCTTTAGAGAAGTGTCTATTCATGTTTTCTGCCCATTTCTTCACTGGGTTATTTGTTTTTCGGGTGTGGAGTTTGATGAGCTCTTTATAGATTTTGGATACTAGCCCTTTGTCCGATGTGTCATTTGCAAATATCTTTTCCCATTCCGTTGGTTGCCTTTTAGTTTTGTTGGTTGTTTCCTTTGCTGTGCAGAAGCTTTTTATCTTCATAAGGTCCCAGTAATTCACTTTTGCTTTTAATTCCCTTGCCTTTGGGGATGTGCCGAGTAAGAGATTGCTACGGCTGAGGTCAGAGAGGTCTTTTCCTGCTTTCTCCTCTAAGGTTTTGATGGTGTCCTGTCTCACATTCAGGTCCTTTATCCATTTTGAGTTTATTTTTGTGAATGGTGTGAGAAAGTGGTCTAGTTTCAACCTTCTGCATGTTGCTGTCCAGTTCTCCCAGCACCATTTGTTAAAGAGACTGTCTTTTTTCCATTGGATGTTCTTTCCTGCTTTGTCAAAGATGAGTTGGCCATACGTTTGTGGGTCTAGTTCTGGGGTTTCTATTCTATTCCATTGGTCTATGTGTCTGTTTTTATGCCAATACCATGCTGTCTTGATGATGACAGCTTTGTAGTAGAGGCTAAAGTCTGGGATTGTGATGCCTCCTGCTTTGGTCTTCTTCTTCAAAATTACTTTGGCTATTCGGGGCCTTTTGTGGTTCCATATGAATTTTAGGATTGCTTGTTCTAGTTTCGAGAAGAATGCTGGTGCAATTTTGATTGGGATTGCATTGAATGTGTAGATAGCTTTGGGTAGTATTGACATTTTGACAATATTTATTCTTCCAATCCATGAGCAGGGAATGTCTTTCCATTTCTTTATATCTTCTTCAATTACCTGCATAAGCTTTCTATAGTTTTCAGCATACAGATCTTTTACATCTTTGGTTAGATTTATTCCTAGGTATTTTATGCTACTTGGTGCAATTGTGAATGGGATCAGTTTCTTCATTTGTCTTTCTGTTGCTTCATTGTTAGTGTATAAGAATGCAACTGATTTCTGCACATTGATTTTGTATCCTGCAACTTTGCTGAATTCATGTATCAGTTCTAGCAGACTTTTGGTGGAGTCTATCGGATTTTCCATGTATAATATCATGTCATCTGCAAAAAGCGAAAGCTTGACTTCATCTTTGCCAATTTTGATGCCTTTGATTTCCTTTTGTTGTCTGATTGCTGATGCTAGAACTTCCAGCACTATATTAAACAGCAGCGGTGACAGTGGGCATCCCTGTCGTGTTCCTGATCTCAGGGAAAAAGCTCTCAGTTTTTCCCCGTTGAGGATGATGTTAGCTGTGGGCTTTTCATAAATGGCCTTTATGATCTTTAAGTATGTTCCTTCTATCCCGACTTTCTCAAGGGTTTTTATTAAGAAAGGGTGCTGGATTTTGTCAAAGGCCTTTTCTGCATCGATTGACATCGCCTGTCATTTAATATTTGGTTATTAACTCTGTCACCAGAAACCTTAGACTGATTTATAGTATCAAGTTTACTCAGAGATCATGGATGTTATTAATTGTGTCATTATCATATGTTCTTAGTCGTTCATTTCAGAGAAGAGTCTAAGAAATGTTACCACATGTCCTTGCTAAAGTTAGCCTCCCTCTTTCTTAACAATTATGCATGAAATAAATTGCAAGGCTTTTTGAGGACTGGAGAATTCAGTATTTCCTGGGTATTTCCTTTTTATCTTTATAATTACCAGTCCGTTGTCCTTAATAGCTTTGATGTCCTCCCAAATTAAATCAATGATGAAGGAGAAACACAGCTAGTTGTAGCATTTTCCTTCTTGTTGCTATGCCCTGGCACTAAATAGCCTTTCTGCCAAGGAATAAATAATATGTATATTTGCTTCTTCATAGCCTGATTTTACACAGAAATTAAGGCACAAGTTACAATTGCTGAATGATTTCTAACTTTATCCTGCAATTAAAAAAATATGTTCTTTGGGGTGCCTGGGTGGCTCAGTCAGTTAAGCATCTGACTTTGGCTCAGGTCATGATCTTGCAGTTCCTGAGTTCAAGCCCTGCATCGGGCTTGCAGCTGTCAGCCTGCCAGCATGGAGCCCGCTTCGGATCTTCTGTCCCCCTCCTTCTCTGCCTCTCCCCAGCTCACACTTTCTCAAAAAATAAATAAAAAACATGAGAAATTTAACAAAAAATTTTTTCTTCAAGTAAGCTTTAGTTTTAAAATAAAACATTATACTATTTCCCTAAGCATGAAATCAACAAACTGTAAGGGTAGTCGAAGGTTTGGATATTGTTCATATCTGAAGTAGACTGCTATATGATTTTGGTGACAGGAAATGATCATAAAAGTGGGCCAAATGAATATACAGAAAAAGTAAGTTTCTATTTACCCATATTATATACTAACATCTCGAATAAGTTACTTGTGATTTATTTTCTTCATGGATTAACTCATGGTCTGGCAGTTCATCTCACAGTACATTTCATGTAAATGTTAATAGTAAAGGCATAAGTTCTAGGAATTTATTCTAAGAATATTCCAAAAGTAAATAAATATTCAGAATGCAAGGATGTTCAAGGAAACATAGTTTATACTAGAAAATTAACTGAAATTAACTGGTATTTCATTAATAAGAGACCAGAAAAATAAACTATGGAATAACCATATTATAAAATAGGAAAAAAAGTATAACTGTATTTGGTAAATGTGTGTATAAATAAATTTATATGCACTATATATAAGTAAATAAACACACACACACACAAGAATATACACATATGTGCTTTTTTATATATTTATAAATGTTTGTATATTTGTGGAATACTTCTGGAAAGATACACAGGAAACCACTAACAGTGTTTACATTTGGGAGTAGGGTTGAGGGTAAAGCAGAGGGTGGAAAGTGTGTGAAATAGGGAGAAACAGATGTACTTTTCATTTTATTTTTCTCTTCAGTGTTTGACTATGTTTTGTACCACAAGTATATGCTATTCCTAAAATGAAAGCAAATCAAAACAGAAAAAGGAAATGAAAATAGAACAATAGAAACTAGGAAAAGACAGTAAAAATCGTACAAGAGTTTAAATTTTCACTGTTCGTTTTTCTGAAAGTAGACATGATCGGCTGTTTTAAGGAAGTGGAAGATTATTTCAGTAGTTTCATGGTTTTTGCATGATGAACAAGGATAGCTCAAGTTCCATGGCCTAAAAGGGAATTTGTGAGTTGTTTGCTTGAAAAAAAATAAGGGAAATAGTTTGTTACTCTATTCCAATCATTAGTGATACAACTTCCCTGTCCAGAAAGGGGGAAGCCTAAAGAAACAGAGTGAAGGTCACAAGTTACAGATGCTGTGATGAGCCATGAGAGTACGTCAGTACAAGAGGTTAGAGGTTATTTATCTAGCTTGCTGAAGCTTCACAGCTAGTTGCTGTCTGCCTCACTCTGAGTCTCTCCCTACTATTCTCAAGCAAATTCTCTTTTGGGAATAAAAAAGTGGAAATTGTACTGGAAAAACATAGTTTGTAACGTGTTTCAAAATCCATGCAATATTAGCCATACATATTTGCTTAGCCAATTATATTGGGTAAATATGTATGGAGCAGTCTGTGCCAGGCACATTTCCAAGCTCTTTTCACGTATGAATTCATTTTATCTTTCCACAATCCTCAAAGATGGGTACTGTTATTACGAATCTGATTATTCAGATAAGAAAATCTAGGCTCAGAAAAGTTATGTAACTTGTTTACTGATAAAATCTTTCATTACTCTAAAATATAATCCAGTTTTACTATAATGTACTAAAAGTATATAATATAAAAGTTCAAGATAAAGTTATTTAAATGCATTTTTTCTAACACTGAAGATATGAGGCAGGTCAAAATGAACAGTAATTCTGACATGCTAAGTCCAATGATTAAAAGTTAATGGTTAGGGGCGCCTGGGTGACTCAGTCGGTAAAGCGTCTGACTTCGGTTCAGGTCATGATCTCACGGTTTGTGAGTTTGAGCCCCACGTTGGGCTCTGGGCTGACAGCTCAGAGCCTGGAGCCTGCTTCAGATTCTGTGTCCCTCTCTCACTCTGCCCCTCCCCTGCTAGTCGCTGTCTTTCTCTCTCTCTCTCTCTCTCTCTCTCTCAAGAATAAAACATTCAAAAAAAAAGTTAATGGTTAACTTTTTGTCATAAGCTATGCACACACATACATAAGTCAAATTCTGTCCTGTTAAAAATAAGAAGTAGAATTACTAAAATGTTAATATTAAAAAATTTTTAAACCCTAATTGACTATCAGGATTGGGTTAACAGCAATCTAATCTTTTACACAATGTTTTAAAAATGGATTCTAGTTTTGGGGCGCCTGCGTGGCTCAGTAGGTTAGGCATGTGACTTTAGCTCAGGTCATGATCTCACAGTCCGTGAGTTTGAATTCCACGCTGGGCTCTGTGCTGACAGCTTGGAGCCTGAAGCCTGCTTCAGATTCTGTGTCTCCCCCCACTCTCTCTCTGCCCCTTCCCCACTCATGCTCTGTCTCTCAAAAATGTATAAATGTTAAAAAAAATTTTTTAAATGGATTCTATTTTAAAAATAAGATTTTAGCAGACAGTAGTTTACAAATAGGAAAACACATGTTGGTAAAGTGACAACCTCTTCCCACAAAGTAACTCATTAGAAGTAACCTACCTAGAATGAGAAATTATTGAATTTTCCCCTTGTGGTTGCACCACAAACCATGAAAAATGTGTGGTGTGCCATCTGAAATACATTAAACTTCACTGGTGCTTTCAATACTTTTCCTAACCAATAGCCATACAGATATCTAATTACCTTACTAAATGTCCATCAGCCACAATCTTATTTACTTAAGACTGGAAAAAGAGATAGAGAATACATCAGTCTCTATTGAGTTGGGTGAAATCTTATATGTGATCCCATCTAACACTGCCCCAAGGCAGGAAAACATGTTTGAAAGTTGTTCATTTATCCCTGTTTGAATATATTTCACTGACTGGTACTTTCTGTTTTTAGAAACAGCCTCTTCAATTTTGACAGTTTTATTGGCTATCAAAGACCTTAAAGTGAATCAAAACTTGCTTCTCTAATTGTTGACCCATTTGTGCCATTCTTCCAACTAGAGCTACAGACCAGTCTTTATTTCCTGTAGTAGCACTTCCAGTATTTGTGGACAGCCATCACATCACTCTAAATTCTTTCCAGGTTAGTTATCTCCAGCTGCCTCAAAGTTTCTTACAAGACTGTTTCCAACTTCTCATTGGCTAGTTAATATTCCTGGTGAAACAGGATTCATGAAAGTGGTTACAGGGTCTCAAGGTTTCTTGAACATTTGTAGATTACAATGTAACCATGATTCCCTCACCTACCTCTATGCTGTTATTAATGTAACCTAGGTCTGTGTTGTTTTTGTAGTTGCTGTTTTAAGCAATCTGGTCACACATTTGATTGCACCTAAGTCTGTGTTAAATTAATATTTCAGGTGGTTTATCTTAACCCCATCAGATTATGTTCAGTTTTCAATCTTTCACAGCAGTTTCTCTATGTTGATTCTACCTGCATCGCTAATCCAGGCAGCTTTCTGTTTTAGCTGTTTTCTCAACTCTGTATCATCTGCATACCTGATAGGACAGTTTCCTGGGTCTTTATCTGACTCATTCATCAAAAACTGAGTAGGGCAGGGACGTGGACAAAGACCTTCCACACAACACTGAGGACCTCAGTCCAAGCAGATAAATAACAATATATACATGGTACACATAAAAAGTTCAGCTTAAACTCTTAAAATAATTTTGCAGAGAATCTAGTAAATACTTTAATATCAGCAAATATTAAGTTTTATGTTATATGGTTTAGATTTAGCTTAACTTTTTTTATATTTCAAATTTTTTATTTTAATGTTTATTTATGACATAGAAAGCACGAGCTGGGGAGAGGAAGAGAGAGGGAGGGACAGAGGATCCAAAATGGGCTCAACAGGGGCGCCTGGGTGGCGCAGTCGGTTGGGCGTCCAACTTCAGCCAGGTCACGATCTCGCGGTCCGTGAGTTCGAGCCCCGCGTCAGGCTCTGGGCTGATGGCTCAGAGCCTGGAGCCTGTTTCCGATTCTGTGTCTCCCTCTCTCTCTGCCCCTCCCCCGTTCATGCTCTGTCTCTCTCTGTCCCAAAAAATAAATAAATGTTGAAAAAAAAAAAAAAAAATTTCAAAATGGGCTCAACAGTGACAACACTGACAGCAGTGAGCCCAATGTGGGGCTCAAACTCACAAACTGTGAGATCATGACCTGAGCCAAAGTTGGGTCCTCAACCGACTGAGCCACCCAGGTGCCCCAAGATTTAGCTTTACTTTTTAATTATGGGGGAGGGGTTTGAGAACACCAGAAGCTTTTCATAATTAGAGCTGCTTAAAGACCTATGAAATAATAATTCTATGAAGAAGGAATTATCCTCGTACGCAGATTTAGAAACAAAACTTGGAAAAGGCCAAAAACTTGATCAAAGTTACAAAGATAGTGGCAAAATCAGAATTCAAACCCAGATTCAGGGCTTTAATTTTTGCAATTAGTTCTATTAACTAAATAATTCAGTTCAGTTCTCCCAACAACTATAATATCATACCTTGCAAAATATCCCTTCCGTGAGTTTGTATGGTACTCTTATATTCTTTCATTATTGCTGTGTAGTGAAAACCCCACATCCTTTTATTCAACAAGAAAAAAGAATATGCAAGCACTGAATGCATCTGTTTGCATGAAATAGTTCACCTGCATACTCAAAACACAAACAAAACTTTGTATCATATGAAAGATTTAACAATATCAAAGCATTATCAAAGGCAACATTTCATTTAGTTGAGCCATTTAATGACATTAACACTACTTAAGTGGATCCAGCTTTCATATTTTTCTCTTTATCAAGCAAACGTGCATAGGACAATGAAGAGAACTTGGGATTTTAGGCAGAAAAGGAAGAGTTCACGTCTGTCCGCAACGTTTACTAGTTCCTCAGGTGTATACTAGGACTGTTCAGGTCTTACTCTGTACTTTCTCCCAAAGCGATCTCTTCCAAAGCAATGCACTCATTTTCCAACTGTAAGTCAACAATTTTCTAAAGTATTTATATAGCATGGGCCTCTGTTCTGAGATTTAGTACTGTGTATCCCACTTCTCCCAAAGTCCCCACTGGAGGTCTTACACTGGAGAAACTTCACACTCAGCATGTCCTAAAAGTGCCATCATCCTTCCTGTAATTTCCAGTGGTCATTATTTCAGTTCAAGGCACCCCCATCCACCCATCTACTCATGCAGAAACTTGGGAACCATCCTTGGTTGCACCTTCTGCATTCTTCTTAACCATCTATACATTCTATTATTATAGTTTAAAAAAAAAAGAAAGAAATCTCAAAAGCTTCTTCTGCTACTCTCAGGTTCACACTGCCATGTTCTCTTACCTGGATGCAGCTAATGTAAACTGAATTAGCTCCCATGTCAACCCTTCTGTCACCAATTCACTACACACAGGAAAATCTTCCTAAAATACAAACGTTGTCCCGTCACTTGTTTCATTCTATGACCTCCCCTAGAAAAAAGTTCACATTTCTTACTGTGCTTTACAGGGTCCACATCACAAGCCTCATCTCCTACCACTTCCTTATTTCTACCCCTACTATGTTTCTGCCCATTTCCCCAATTCACTAAACTTTCTGATGTTGTACAGCTTACAAGGTTTTCTTTCCAATGATCTCCTAGGAATGCAGTGATAGATATATGGAATTACTTCCACTTCAGTATAAAGAATAGCAGATAGGAAGAACATTCCACGCAGATTCACTGCAACGCTGAAGGGGGTGGGAGGAGGAAATGAGGTACCAACCTGAATGAGCATCCAGCTGAACTGGCAAAGATACAGATAATGTGTGACAGCAGCCATGGCCGAACAGCTCTCATCTGTGAGTTGGGGACTTGCATATGCAGAAGCCAGGAACACAATCTGTAAGAAACAAATACCTGTATTTTAAAACCATGCTAAAAGTGATCAAGGATATTAAGAAAACAAACTGTTCTTATCAGAATCTAGGATTCAATGACTCAAAGGGAAAATAAGTTAATGTGTTGCTCAAACTGAGACGATGAACAGTCATTCTAAAAATGGCAAATACAGGGGCGCCTGGGTGGCTTGGTCGGTTAAACGTCCAACTTCGGCTCTGGTCATGATCTCACGGTCCGTGAGTTCGAGCCCCGCGTCGGGCTCTGTGCTGACAGCTCAGAGCCTGGAGCCTGCTTCCGATTCTGTGTCTCCCTCTCTCTCTGACCCTCCCCCATTCATGCTCTGTCTCTGTCTCAAAAATAAATAAACGTTAAAAAAAAAAAAATTAAAAAAAAATGGCAAATACATAGAGTTTTATATTGCATTTATTTATTTATTTATTTGAATATAGTTGACATAATGTTACATCAGATTCAGGTGTACAACCTGATCTGACAAGTTTATACATTTATAGCTGTGTTCATTAAGTGTAGCTATTGTAATACCAAAGTACCTGTCCTGTTACTTTGCTATTACAATATCGGTGACTGTGTTCCTCACGCTGTGCCTTTTATGGATTTGTACATTTCTTTTTTTTTTTTTTTAATTTTTTAATGTTTATTTATTTTTGAGAGAGAGTGAGAGCGAGCAGGAGCAGGGGAGGGGCAGAGAGAGAGGTAGACACAGAATCCTAAGCAGGCTCCAGGCTTTGAGCTGTTAGCACAGAGCCGGATGCAGGGCTCGAAACCATGAACCACAAGATCATGACCTGAGCCAAAGTTAGACGTTTAACCAACTGAGCCACCCATGCACCCCGGATTTTTACATTGCTAAGAAACAATGAATTATATGAAATTAGGCTACTTTCTGTCAAGAGATAATTTTCTTTCTTTTTAAATATTTAAAAATGTTTATTTTTGAGAGAGATAGAGACAGAATGTGAGTGGGGGAGGGGCAGAGAGAGAGAGAGAGAGGGAGAGAGACAGAAAGACACAGAATCTGAAGCAGGCTCCATGATCGGAGGTGTCAACACAGAGCCCAATGCAGGGCTTGAACTCATGAACCGAACTGTGAGATCATGACCTGAGCTGAAGTCAGATGCTTAAGTGACTGAGCCACTCAGGCACCCCAAAAAGTAATTTTGAAAGTAAACCCTTTTCTTATTATGGATGGACAAAAATCCCACAAAATGCATTCATTTTAGATAATTAGAAAAGAAAATACAGACATTCACTTAAATCAAAGCTACAAAGAGGGACAAGAAAGAAAAGCAAAGGGTGTGACTTTACCACCAAATGCATGTTCTTTTTGTGAAGTGACCTATGTAACAAAGTAGACTTAAATTTACAATTTCAGATCCTAGGATTATTCTAAACCTTGGACTTTTATTTCAACTGCCCCCAAGGCTTTGGTCAAGGGAAATCTTCAGAATGACAAGATGACCACACAAATTAAAATTATACCCTTTTCTTTTATCCCTCCCCCACACGTGATGCCCCTACCCCTTTTTACTTTTTTAGTTTGAGAGAGAGAGAGAGAGAGTGAGTGAGAGAGAGAGAGCACACAAGCAGGGGAGGGGCAGAGAGAGGGAGAGAGAGAGGATCCCAAGCAGTCTCCACACTTTCAGTCAGAGCCTAATGTAGGGCTTGAACCCATGAACTGCAAGATCATGACCAGAGCTGAGATCAAGAGTCCAGCACCTAAGTGACTGAGTCACTGGGCTCCCCTACTTTTTTTTAAATGACACTTATCATCTTCTAACATGCTTTGAATTTGTTTACTTACTATGTTTCGTGGTTATTGTTCATCTCGCCTACTATTGTTCACCTACTAGAATGTAATACTTATGAAGGCAGGATCATTGAATGTTTCAGTTACTGATATATCCTAATTATGCAGCCCAGAGTCTGGCATACAGTAGGTACTCCATAAATACTTATTAAATAAATGAATAAATAAATAAAGGAAAACACTCTTGTGGTTTCTACCTATTGTTTTGTATTTTCAACAATATATGCCTACTGTGTTAAATTTTGTAATGAAAAGTGCAGATGTCAAGCGGAGATTTCGAACAACAATAGCATAACTTCTCAAGGAATAAACTCTCTTTTTAGGACAGTGACCAAGCCTTTTTGGTTTTATATTTTAATAAGCTACCACTATGCCAGGAATATACAAATGTTCAATAAATTACTGTTGAGAGAAAGAATAACTGATGCCAAAAAGACAAAGGGGTGTTGCAAGGAAAAAAACAGCTGACCTATATCTCAAAACATACCTTCTAACAAGGAAACATAAATACCTTTGAGGTTGTTTGAAATTTTTAAAAAATAAATACTGTGCTCAAAACGAAATTAGAGTAATGGGACAAAGTATTGCTTTTATTTTCAAATGAAACATGTGCCCCCCTAATCCTTTTGTCACAAAGGTTGTGGCCATTAAACCACCTTGAAAATTTCTATCCAGCAGTGTTCCTAAGGTAGCATCACTGTGGTGAATTTGTCAGGATCTAAGGTGAGGGCCTACATGCTTCAAATGTCTTCACTTCACAGGGTGACACTTAACCATAACCAGCCTACTTAGTCAACTAAAGAAAAGCCAAAATGCTCATTAGTAAATTTACAGTAACATGTATCTTTTTTAAAAATTAAAAATTTAATTATTTTTGAGAGACAGAGACAGAGTGTGAGCAGGGGAGGGACAGAGAGAGAGAGAGAGAGGCACAGAATCCGAAGCAGGCGCCAAGCTCTGAGCTGTCAGTACAGAGCCTGATGTGGGGCCTGAACTCACGAACCGTGAGATCATGACCTGAGCCGAAGTCAGACGCTCAACCGACTGAGCCATCCAGGTGCCCCTACAATAATATGTATCTTAGGCCATACTGAAGTGACTCTTTCCTCTTGGAAATTATTTATTGAGTACTTCTTGTACCAAGTATAGAAGAAAAAAAAAGGCTTTTTCTTTTTCTTTTTTGAAGCTATAGACATAACTCAGTTTATCCTTCTGAGACTAGTTTCTTCATCTGTAGTAGGAAGAAGATGGAAATGATAAATTCTTAAGTTCCTTTCTGTGCCAAGATTCCAGGATTATTTTTTAAATGAGAAGCATTCCTAACTCAACTTTCTGTTTATTTAGCCCTGGATTGGGAGAATTTGTAACACACAGTATTAGGGGAAAAAAGCAGATGCTAGAAATTAATGTCTCATTATTTCCTAACAATCTGGTACAAATGAGTTCCCTAAAAAAAACAAAGTCAACTCCGATAGACTCCACCAAAAGTCTGCTAGAACTGATACATGAATTCAGCAAAGTTGCAGGATACAAAATCAATGTACAGAAATCAGTTGCATTCTTATACACTAACAATGAAGCAACAGAAAGACAAATAAAGAAACTGATCCCATTCACAATTGCACCAAGAAGCATAAAATACCTAGGAATAAATCTAACCAAAGATGTAAAAGATCTGTATGCTGAAAACTATAGAAAGCTTATGAAGGTAATTGAAGAAGATATAAAGAAATGGAAAGACATTCCCTGCTCATGGATTGGAAGAATAAATATTGTCAAAATGTCAATACTACCCAAAGCTATCTACACATTCAATGCAATCCCAATCAAAATTGCACCAGCATTCTTCTCAAAACTAGAACAAGCAATCCTAAAATTCATATGGAACCACAAAAGGCCCCGAATAGCCAAAGTAATTTTGAAGAAGAAGACCAAAGCAGGAGGCATCACAATCCCAGACTTTAGCCTGTACTACAAAGCTGTCATCAAGACAGCATGGTATTGGCACAAAAACAGACACATAGACCAATGGAATAGAATAGAAACCCCAGAACTAGACCCACAAACGTATGGCCAACTCATCTTTGACAAAGCAGGAAAGAACATCCAATGGAAAAAAGACAGTCTCTTTAACAAATGGTGCTGGGAGAACTGGACAGCAACATGCAGAAGGTTGAAACTAGACCACTTTCTCACACCATTCACAAAAATAAATTCAAAATGGATAAAGGACCTGAATGTGAGACAGGAAACCATCAAAACCATAGAGGAGAAAGCAGGAAAAGACCTCTCTGACCTCAGCCTCAACAATTTCTTACTCGACACATCTCCAAAGGCAAGGGAATTAAAAGCAAAAATGAATTACTGGGACCTTATGAAGATAAAAAGCTTCTGCACAGCAAAGGAAACAACCAACAAAACTAAAGGCAACCAACGGAATGGGAAAAGATATTTGCAAATGACATATCGGACAAAGGGCTAGTATCCAAAATCTATAAAGAGCTCACCAAACTCCACACCCGAAAAACAAATAACCCAGTGAAGAAATGGGCAGAAAACATGAATAGACACTTCTCTAAAGAAGACATCTGGATGGCCAACAGGCACATGAAAAGATGTTCAATGTCGCTCCTTATCAGGGAAATACAAATCAAAACCACACTCAGATATCACCTCATGCCAGTCAGAGTGGCCAAAATGAACAAATCAGGAGACTATACATGCTGGACAGGATGTGGAGAAACGGGAACCCTCTTGCACTGTTGGTGGGAATGCAAATTGGTGCAGCCGCTCTGGAAAGCAGTGTGGAGGTTCCTCAGAAAATTAAAAATAGACCTACCCTATGACCCAGCAATAGCACTGCTAGGAATTTACCCAAGGGATACAGGAGTACTGAGGCATAGGGGCACTAGTACCCCAATGTTTATAGCAGCACTCTTAACAATAGCCAAATTATGGAAAGAGCCTAAATGTCTATCAACTGATGAATGGATAAAGAAATTGTGGTTTATATACCCAATGGAGTACTACGTGGCAATGAGAAAGAATGAAATATGGCCTTTTGTACCAACGTGGATGGAACTGGAGAGTGTGATGCTAAGTGAAATAAGCCATACAGAGAAAGACAGATACCATATGGTTTCATTCTTATGTGGATCCTGAGAAACTTAACAGAAACCCATGGGGGAGGGGAAGGAAAAAAAAAAAAAAAAAAAAGAGGTTAGAGTGGGAGAGAGCCAAAGCATAAGAGACTGTTAAAAACTGAGAACAAACTGAGGGTTGATGGGGGGTGGGAGGGAGAGGAGGGTGGGTGATGGGTATTGAGGAGGGCACCTTTTGGGATGAGCACTGGGTGTTGTATGGAAACCAATTTGACATGGGGCGCCTGGGTGGCTCAGTCAGTTAAGCGGCCGACTTCGGCTCAGGTCATGATCTCGTGGTCCATGAGTTCGAGCCCCACGTCGGGCTCTGTGCTGACAGCTCAGAGCCTGGAGCCTGTTTCAGATTCTGTCTCCCTCTCTCTGACCCTCCCCCGTTCATGCTCTGTCTCTATCTCAAAAATAAATAAGCGTTAAAAAAAAAAATTAAAAAAAAAAAAGAAACCAATTTGACAATAAACTTCATATATTGAAAAAAAAAAACCAAAAAAACAAAAAAACAAAGTCAACAAATTCGCCCTTCCAGAACATATCACAAATAGCTTTTCAATTATTTTGAAAACATGCTTAGATCTTCCTAGATTTTAGCTTCTAACTTCTGAATTGTAACACACTATAGATCATAAATTTAACCTTCCTAAATTCCACAAATATTCACTGAACACTTTCACCAAAACTAACGTTAGTTTGGTTCAACTAACGTTGAACACTAAGCACCAAAACTTCCTTAAAAGCTGTTGGAAGAACAGACTGAGAGGTTCAGCCAAAGGAAAAAAAAAGGAGTAATTTTAACATCTTATTTTCCTTCTTTTTACAAAGCGGCATCTATTTCCACAAAGATTTTGTAAGTGTACCTATATAATAAGTTTGAACCTCTCTAATTCATATTCTATAATATGCATAGCGTTGAGGTTTACTTGGTAGTTATGTTCTAATCAACTTGAAGAGTTTGCTTATGTAAGACAATAGTGTAATCCAAACTTGTAATTGAACATGCTTAGTTTTAAGTATTCTATGAAACTATTTATAAATGGTATGCTAACTTGAATAATTGTTATTCTCTTAAAAACTCTTTTCTTTGAAACAAATTAGTAAAGGTTATTATTTAAGCTGCATTTGCTTTCAGAATACAGTTTTAACACCCAGAATTCTATTCTACAGATAGGACTTCTCTATATTTTATTATGTTTTACTCTCCTTTTCTAAGCCCTAAAAATACCAGTCACAAATCTACTTTTGCAAACTATGAACATTCTTCCAGAGTGTTCTCTAAAGCACGAGAAATACTTTCATCTGTATGAAAGGAGGTTAGTCTGCAAGAAAAGGCTGACCTATCACAGTGCACACTGCTACAACAGGAATGAGGTAAGAAAACTTGGGAGAACCAGCTATTACAAATAACCAGGCGTATGTAAAATTAAATTAACTTTAGCTTAAATACAAATTAAATGGTTAAAGTAAAATAAAATGCCATCTCCTAGCATATTTAGCACATACATCTTTAAGGCACATTAACGTAAGGAGAAAGGAGTTTTTACCATTGTTCTTTTACTTAGTCATACAGAGATGACCAGGAGAAAGGTTATTTTCACAGTCAGTACTCTGGATGCATTAAACATCATAACATAAAAAACAAAAAGAATTTTTCAAAGGTCCTCAGTCATTCACGTTACTGATACATTCAGTAAGCAGGCAAGCACCCACTACCAACAAAGTGTTACTATCTTTATGAGATAAAGAATATGGTGGCAAAAGGTGCTACATGCTTTCCCTGCTTTTCTTGTGAACCCACATATTAATGATGTGAAGTCATTATTAAGTTACACAAACTTAATAAATGATGAAAAAGGATCTGATACAGGAATTCACTTTTTGGAGGTAACTAAATGTGTTTGAAAGTTAAAGTGGGATTCAATGTTTATTATTATTATTATTATTATTATTATTATTATTATTTATTATTAATTTTTGAGAGAGAGACAGAGACAGAGTATGAGTGAGAGAGGGAGATATAGAATCAGGCTCCAGGCTCTGAGGTGTCTGCACAGAGCCTGATCCAGAGCTCGAACTCACGAACCGCAAGATCATAACCTGAGCCAAAATCTGATGCTTAACTGACGGAGCCACCCAGGTGCCCCAGTTAAAGTGGGATTCAAATCCTGGAGTTCTCATTTATATAGCATTCTCTCTAGAACACCATGCTGCAGCCTATAAAGCTAAAATCAAACTCAAGTCCTGCCTCAAAGTGCTGAACTTCTAGTTCAGTCTTCCTCAATTTTTTAATCCATGGCCCACCACAGGTTCATAATGGCCATAGAATATAATGCCAATAGCAAATATAATACTATTCTCAATTCTATACTGATATAACATATATACAGCTTAACTAAAGAGAAAAGAAAAATAAATATATGTCCCCAAAGAGAGTATCTGATATGTTTTGTTAGTAACTTATAAAATTCTTTGCTTCTTCTGGTTGATGAGAGTTCTACTGTACCTATGTATAGTTTTCATTTTAAATACAGAGCAGGTGTTTCTGCTGGGCTAAATAATAATAAAAACTGATTTCACTATAAACATCAATTCTCAGTACTCCTTAGTATACCTCTCTCCTCACTTTACTATAAACATTTTCATTCCTTTCTATTAATTGCCTTTCTCTTTATTCTCCAGCTTATCCAAAACACCTATAGTGTTTTAATCATGTGTTCTTTCAAATACTGATGGATATTTGGGTTGTTTCCAGTTTTTTTTTATTTTTTACAAATAAAGCTGCTATGAATGTACAAGTGCTTTTATTTGTCTTGAATAAATATCTAGGAGAAGGAACAGGTGGATCATATGATAAGTGTGTATTTAATATTCTCTTGTGTGTGTATTTAATATTCTTAAAAATAGATAAATTATTTTCCAAAGTGCTTGTAACATTTTCATTCTCATCAGCAATATATTAGCATCTCACTAAAACTTGTCTGGGATAGTCAAAAAACCTTTTAGCCTTTCTAAGGGGCACACATAGTTCCTCATTGTGATCTAAATTTGGATTTTCCTAATAAGTAATGATGTTAACCATTTTTTCATGTCCCTATCTGCAATCCATGTCTTTTCTTTGAAGAAATGCCTCTTCAGCTCTCTTGCCTACTTTAAAAATTGGTTTGTTTTCTTAATGTTGAGTTTTATGAGTTCTTTTTATATTCATGATACAAGTCTTTCATCACATGTTTAATGTGCAAGTACTTCCTTCTACTCTGTGGCTTGTTTTCAAAAATTCTCTTAACAGTGTCATTGGAAGAACAAACGTTTTTAACATTGGTGAAACCCAATTATGGATTGAATCTACCTTTTTTGATCTTTTATAAATACTTCTGAATTACCTTTTGCATTTTTGTCTATCTATGTAGGAATCTGCTTCTGGCCTCTCTGATATGTCCCATCAATCAATTTTTCTATGTTTACACCAATATCACATCGTCTTGATGACTGAAGCTATAATTTTTGAAACCAGGTAGTGTTAGACTCTGATTTATTCTTCTTTGTCAAAGTTATATTGTCCATTCCAAGTCACATGCATTTCCATATAAATTTTAGAACCAGATAGATGCTTACAAAAACAGAAACCTACTGAGGTTGTGATTGGAATTGGGTTGAATCTGAGAATGGACATACTAACAGTATTGACTCTTTCTTCTCATGACCACATGGTACCCTTCCATGTATTTAGGTCTTCTCTAATTCCTCTCAGAAGTACTTTGTAATTATCCATGTACAAGTCCTTCATATAATTTTTAAGAGATTCATCCCTAAGTATTTTATATTTTTGCTATTATCATAACTGATATTTCACTAAATTTTAATTCCTGATATTCACTGCTAGTATACAGAAATACAATTGATTTTTGTATATTGATCTTCATCTCGCCAACTTACAGAACATACTTATTAGTTTGAGTAGCTTTTTTGTAGAAAACATATTTTCTACATAAAGGATTATGTCATCTCTGCATAAATGGAATTTTACTTACTTTTTAATCAGAATGGCTTTAATTTCTTTTTCTTGCCTTATGGTACTTGTTGGCAATGGATATAAATATAGATATAATGTACACACACTCACACACACACACACACAGAGTACTGAAAAGAGGTGGCAAAAATGAACACCCTTGTTTTCTTTTTGATTTTAGCATGAAAACATTGTTTTCACCATTAAGTATTTTAATGGTCTGAATTGTGTCCTCCAAAATTCATACACTGAAGTCCTAACCTCTACTCAGAATAAACTGTATTTGAAAATGAAGTCAATAAAGAGGTAATTAAATTAAAGTGAGGTCTTTAAGGTGGGCTGTAATCCACTATGAGTGATTTCCTTATAAGAGAAAATTTTGGATACTGGCAAGCACATGTACAGAAGAAAGACCATGCCAACACAAAGGGAGAAGACAGACATCTGTACAGCAAGGAGAGAGGACTCAATATGAAATCAACCCTGTCAACACCTTGATCTTGGAATTCTAGCTTTCAGAACTGTAAGAAAATAAATTTGTTATTTAAGCCATCCAGTCTATGGTAATTTGTTATGGCCGCCCTAGCAAATCATTACAACTATGACGTTAGTTAATATAATTTCTTTTTGTAGATGGCATTGTCAAGTTGAGAAAGTTCCCCTCTATTCCTACTTGGTTGGAGTTTGGTTTTTTTTTTAATCAGGAATGGCTATTGAATTTTGGCAAATGCTATTTCTCTATTGAGATTACAAAACATTTTATTCCATTTTTGCTTGCTAATTAATATGAATTAATTTGATTGATACTGGAATATTAAACCAACTTTATACTACTTGGATAGTTATCACTTTTTGTGATGCATTATCATTTTGATTTGCTAAAACTATATTAAGAATATCTGCATCAATATTCATGAGGAACACTGGTTTGTAGTCTTTCTTTGTCTCATTTTGGTATCAGGGTAATGCTGGTTTTAGAGAGTTGGGAAAGAGTTCCTCTTTTTCAATTTTCTGGAAGAATCTGTATAGAAGTGGTATTTTTTTCTTAAATGTTTGATAAAATTCATCAATAAAACCATGTTAAGACTAAAGTTATCTTAGTGGCAAGATGTTTAAATATAAATTCAATTTCTTTAATAGATATATACCTATTCAGATAACCTAGCTCTTACTGAATGAGTTTTGGTAATATATGTCATTTTAAGTAACTTTTTTATTTAACCAAACCTGGAAAATTTGTTGGTATAAAGTGATATATAATATTCCCTTATTATCTTTTTAATATTTAGAATCTGTTGTGATGCCATTTCTCTTTCTTCATAATGGTAATTTAGAGCTCCTCTTTTTTTCTTCTTGATTGTTCTGGCTAAAGGTTGGTCACTTTATTGATCTTAAGGAAATGGCTCTTGGTTTCACTGATTTTCTCTGTTGTTTTACTGTTTTATATTTCAGTGATTCCTGTTCTGTTCTTTATTATTTATTTCTTCTTTTTCTCCTATTTTTAATTTAAAAACTTTTTATATTTCTGTGGTCCTATTTTTGAAACCTTATTTCTTTTTCTAATAGAGGCATTTAGTTCTATTATATTTTTTCCTTATATTGCTTTAAGGATTCCTCAAATTTTGATATATTGTGTTTTCATTTTCACTCAGTTCAAAATTCTTTGAAATTTTCCTGAATTATTTTCTGACCTATGGATTATCTATAAGTGTGCTAATTAGTTTCCAAATATTTGAAGATATTCTTGTGATCTTTCTGTTGATTCCCAATTTAATTCTGTTGTGGTCAGAGGACATACTCTGTATGGCTTTAATAATTTTGAATTTATAAGCCTATGTTCCTTGCGTACATGATAAAAACATGTATTCTACTACTGTTGGTTTCAGTGTTTTATAAATCTCAATTAGTTCAGGTTGGATGATAACATGTTAAAATATTCTATATTCTAAAAAAACAAAACAAAATTCCATGTATTTACAGATTTTCTGTTCTTTTAAAAAATTTCTATCAATTATTGAAAGAGAAGTCTTTAAATTCCCAACTATAATTGTGGATTTGTCAAGTTTTCCTTGTAGTTCTATAAATTTTTGCATGGTATATTTGGAAGCTTAGTTATCAAGTTATTAAATTTAGGGTGATTATAGTCTCTCAATAAACTAACCCCTTTATCATTATAGAATGACTTTTTTCTCTGGTATAACTTTGCTCTAAAATCTACTATGTGGCATCTGGCTTCGGCTCAGGTCGTGATCTCGCAGTTTGTGAGTGAGCCCTGCATGGGGCTCTGTGCTGACAGCTCAGAGCCTGGAGCCTGCTCCAGATTCTATGTCTCCCTCTACCTCTGTCCCTCCCGTGCTCATGCTTCTGTCTGTCTCTCTCTCTCTCAAAAAATAAACATTAAAAAAATATTTAAAATCTACTTTGTTAATATAGTCAATCCCAATTAATTTTCCATCTTTTTATTTTTATTTTTTTTAATTTTAGAGAGACAGACTGAGTGCGAGTTGGGGAAATGGGTAGATAGAGAGACAGAATCTCAAGCTGAGTGTGGAGACTGACCTCCTGATCAAGGAGCCTGATCAAGGGTCCGATGCTCAACAGGTATTTTCTCCTTCAGTACTTAAACATGTTGCTCTACTTTCTCCTCACTTGTATTATTTCTGACAAGAAATTTGCTGTAATTCTTATGTTTATTCCTCTGTATGGATTTTTTTGTTTTAATTTTTGTTGCCTGTAAGATTTTTCTCCTTATACTAGTTTTACGCAATTTGATTATGATGTGCTTTCATAGTTTCTTCATGCTTCTTCTGTGTGGGGCTCATCACGATTCTTGAATACATAAGTTAACAGTTTTTAAGAAATTTGGAAAATTTTAATCATTACTTTTTAAAATGCTCTTTCCCAACCACTAGGCACTTTTACCTCTCTTTCTGACACCTCAATTACACATATATGAAACACTTAATTTTTTCCCCACAGTTCAATGGTGCCCTGCTGATTTATTCTGACTCCCTCTTTTCTTTTTCATTTTAGAGTAACTGATATTTCTGTTTTCAAATTCACTTATTTTTTCTTCTGCTATTTCTAATCCCAATCAGGGTATTTTTCATCTCACACATTGTAGTTTTCATTTCTTTTTTGTTTCAGTGTTTATTTATTTTAAGAGAGAGAGTGAGAGAACACATATGTACAAGAGGGGTAGGGACAGACAGAGAGGGAAAGAGATAATCTTTTTTTTTTTTTTTTTTAACGTTTATTTTTGAGGAGAGAGACAGAGTGTGAGAGGGGGAGGGATAGACAGAGAGGCACAGAATCTGAAGCAGGCTCCAGGCTCTGAGCTGTCAGCACAGAGCCTGATACAGGGCTTGAACTCATGAACCATGAGATCATGACCTGAGCCAAAGTCAGACGCTTAATCAACTGAGCCTTCCAGGCGCCCTGTGTCATATTTTCTTGCCTTTCACCACATCTTACAGTTTTTTATTAAATATCAAACACTGTGATCTTACCTCTTTGGGAGTTGGATATTTGTGTTCCTCTAAATATTTTTGAGCTTTGTGCTAGGATGCATGTGGAAGCAATTTGGTCTTTTCAATTCTTGCGGTTAAGATGTGTTGGGCAGGGCCTAGTGCTCAGGCCAATCACTCCATGGGGCTGAGGCAACACCCATCTGTATACTCTACTCAGGTGTTTGTGGATCTTGAGGATTTCTTAGTCTAACAGCAGGAAAAGTTACTATTCGTGGCTCTGTGTAAGCACCTCACATTGATCTCTTTTGCCTTCTGGGGGACTCTTTCTCTAGCTTTGGGTAGTTTCCTTACAACATGGGCTAGTCAGAACTCAACTGAAAAATAAGAACTCTGCCTATCTCCAGGGTTCCTTCTTTTTCAGTATTTTGGCCTCCAAACTTTAGCCACCTTGTTTTTCTCAGACTCTCATCTTTCTCCTTAGTTCTGTGAATCTGCAGACCACCTGTGTTCCTCCTTTTTGTGCCACAGCTTGGAAAGCAGTATTCCAGGGCAATTATTAACCTCATCCTGTTTGTTTCTTGTACTTCAGGGATCCTCATCCTTGGCTGCCTGATGTCTAGCCTATTGACATTATTTCATATAATGTTCCGTTTTTTTCATTTGTTTTAGATCTGATGGTAAATCTGGTCCCTATTATTTCATTTCGGCTTGAAGCAGACTCTTGCAGGTATTAACACCTTCTGGATCCTGCTATTAACTTTCTTTTTTCCTGAAATTAAAATATTTACTATTATTATGGTGTTCTGTCTTGAGCTTAACTAACTACACTTGAATCTACAGTATCCACTTACTCTATTTTGTGAATTAAATGTTTATTTATTTTTGAGAGACAGAGCACATGCAGGGAAGGGACAGAGACAGAGGGAGACACAGAATCCGAAACAGGCTCCAAGCTCTGAGCTGTCAGCATGGAGCCCAAGGCAGGGCTCGAATTCACAAACCGCGAGATCATGACCTGAGCCAAAGTTGGACGCTTAACTGATGGAATCACACAGGCGCCCCTAATTTTTGAATTTTTATAATTCACATTTTCTAATCCACTTAGCATCCCTGATCCAAAAAGTTTTTTACTCTCTTCTTCCAAAGTTAACTGATGAGTAAGCTATTTTAAACATTTGTTTCAATGACAAAAGCAAGATATGTTAAGCTAAAAAGATCACAAAACGCTGAGTTCCACATTATTTCTGCTACTTGTAAATCATTTATGTCTGCAGAATCCCTTTCATTAGAAAACTGTGTTAATAACCCATTAATCTGAGGCTAAAGACAAAAAGACCTTTGCATGTTGCTGTTGCATTGGCTATTGCCAATGTGCCAATGCCAATGATAATGGAATTCACAAAGTATAATGACATTTCCATGACTAATGTATTCTGTGGTTAACAGACTTCCTTTTGTTTAAGTTTTAATCAGCATTATCTGTGTAACTTTTTTTTTTTTTTTGCCCTTTTTACAATTAGTGTTTGAGAGAGAGAGACAGAGAGCAGGGGAGGGGCAGAGAGAGGGGAAACACAGAACTCGAAGCAGGCTCCAGGCTCAGAGCTGTTAGCACAGAGCCCAACATGGGGCTCACCCTCACAGACTACAAGATCATGACCTGAGCTGAAGTTGGATGCTTAATCGACTAAGTCACCCAGGTGCCCCTATCTGTGTAACTTTTAAAATTATTTGAAAGGGCTGCATCAGTCTCTATGCTGACAGCTCAGAGCCTGGAGCCCACTTCAGATTCTGTGTCTCCCTCTCTGTCTGCCCCTTCCCTGCTCACACTGTCGCTCTCACCTTCCAAAATAAATATTAAATTTTTTTTAAAAAAGTTACAAGAGTATTTGAAGAAACAAACTATCTGAAGAACTTTAAAAAAGTATTAAACTTAAAACATCAATAAAGTTTAGTGATAATAGTTAATTCCTTATGCAAAAAGGTAGAAACCAGAAATGGAAAAACAACTATAAAGGCAAGGTTATCAGTATTTTTTTTTAGGTATGCTCAATAGAGACTGCCTGTAGCATGTTCGTATAAACAAAACACTTGGACTAATGCCATACTTAATTTCCTGTATCTTTTTTCATTATCTTGAAATCACATGTGTACTATTACAACCCCCCACCCCAGGCTAGCATCTTTTTCACTGGTGTTTCTACCTTATCCCTTAAGAGAAGTTTAAATACCAGAAATATTTTGTCAATACCAAATCTGAATTTTTACTATTACTAAAAATATCATACTTAACATTAAAATTATTCTCACTGATTTCACACAGATATTCCTTTTTTCCCCCACATTGACTAGAAAGCTTTGAATATTTTTGGATGGCCCTCCTATGGTCTTCATGTCAAAGAACATAAAATCTATTATGCTCATGTTCATAGTTAGCTTGCTTTCCCCTTCCTTCTTCCCTTCCTTCCTTCCTTCCTTCCTTGATTCCTTCCTTCCTTCTGTTGGGAAAATAAATAAAGTTATGCACCATAAGATGGCCCACAGGACTAACATAAGCTCTAGTTCCTAGCTTAGAGACTTCTCTTCCAGGCTCTTCTTCCTGCCCTGCTTGCCATGCATGCCAAATTACTACTAATGCACAATGCGGAAGTAACAGATGATAAATTGTCCCCCATGCTTGTGCTCAGGACTCAGATCTCTGGAGAAGGATCTCCTCCGAGCTCGCCAGTGTAAAATAAAACTTGGATCCACCAAGATCTCCGAGTGTCACTTGGTTTTTCCACCAGTGATCCAGCCTGGTTCCATAACAAACTCGGTTCCCTGACCAGGAAACCCAACCACGCTGGCCCATTGTTGCCACCGGTTTGGGAAAATGGCAAGGTGGTGACGGAATTAGGCATCGCAACAGAGAAAGCGCGCCCTGCCTGATTTTTGGCAGTCTTTCACTTGGTCGCCTCAGGCCAGTCCTGCTCTGCCATTCCTGCCAGACTCGAAGAGACTTGGCAAGCAAGGACCTGGACCCGACATCGGAACCGGTAAAGCTGGGGCCTCAATCTAGTCAGACCCACTCACAAGAGTGGAAGGGGGATTTGATCACTCCCTAGAGACTTCAGAGGTCTCACAGGTAGGAATTCTGTGGGAGGGAATGCAATAACCTCTGGTGTGTATATGAGTGCAAATGTCCGATTTGGTCTGGCTTGCCCTGAGAAGTTCGATTCTGTGGCTCCACGGGGGGGCACCCTTAAGGTTCCCAAAAGCCCACGTAGTCTGAGTGGGCCCATCTGCGATTCCACAGTGAACGGCATATAACCTATGGCAGCATCAGAATAGTTTCTGATTGTAAGTCACAAAGCTGAGACTGCTACAACTAAGCATCACCTAAGCTCCTTAGGGATACAGTGAGACAGGCATCTGACTAGTCTCATTAGAGGGGGCACCCCTACCCTTCTGTCTTTGCAACTCCATCTCACAGGAACATTATGGGGTCAGGACAGAGTAAAGAAGGGGTTTTCAGGGGACTATGGAATTAGATGACACCTGGCAAGTTAAGGGCCCTTTGTGAGTTGAAATGGCCCACTTTTGATGTAGGATGACTCTCAGAAGGAACATTAGGTGTCCAACTGGTCCGGCAGGTTTGGCAAATAGTCACTGGAAACCCAGGTCACCCTGACCAATTTCTGTATATTGATTCCTGACTTGAAATTGCCCCAAATCCCCTACCTTGGATGCAATTCATCTATAACACAGAGTCAGGCAAAGGTTTTAGCTGCTTCACCTGGAGAACTGAAGAAGCAGCCCACTGCTCCCGTCCGGCATCTGTGGGAGACCCAGAGGAGGACCCAGTCTTTCCACCACCGTACCCACTAAGCCCCCCCCCCCCCCCCCCCCGGGGCACAGGGGCCTGAAACTCCTCTGTCATTCGTCTCTCCTCTATCCCCGAACCTGGAGAATCCTCTCTCACCAGGGCCAGCAGCCAGACTGCACCCCAGGCATCAGGAGAAAACTCCAAAAGCTAAAGGGCTTAGCCGGGATGAATATTACCCAGTTGACAGAGGTCGCCAATAAAGTTTTCGTGAACAGGGAAATCACAGCTGAGGGAAACTGAAAAAAGACTAAAGAAGAGGGTCACCCTTCTGGCAGTAGCACGGAAAGAAAAGGACAATGCAAAGACTGGGAAGCTCCAACCACCAAAGCGGGGAAAGCCCAGAGGCCCCTTAGCAAAAGACCAATGTGCCTACTGCACAGGAAAGGGACACTGGAAGAATGAGTGCCCAAATCGGAAGGGGCCCCCAAAACCCAGCCCTCCTCGAGAAAGGGACTTTATTGGTCTGGCTGAGATAGAATCAGACTGAAGGGGACGCTGACCCTCTCTCCCTGTTCCTCTGCCCAATAGTTGTGAGGCCTTCTCCCTCATTCATTTCCCAGGTTAACAGCTATAAATGGAGCCAAGTGTGGTTAGACTACTTCAGGACAGGGACTTTAAGGAATATTCCCAAGCAGCTGCTGACACTCCACTTGTTTCGAGGAAATTCCCAGTCTTCTCTGGCCTGATGTGGACTCCATATTTCCACTTTGGTGGAAGAAAACACGGCGTCTGCTCCTCTGTCTGGGCTAAGGTTTTGAATCCAGTTTTCCTTCTCTGCCTTCTGCTGGCACCTTACCTCTTCTGCCTTTCCCCCAACCACCTCCTGTTTCTGTACCAACTTGGGTGTGGTCTACATAACTGGTTCCTATACCATCCTCAGTGCCTCAAGCACCATTGGCTCCTCCCCTCCACTCTCAAGGTCAAGGGGCAAAGAGTACCCCCTTGGACCACCCACTTCAGATACCCCCACTGGTGTCCCAGGTGAAAACTGACAATGGGGAAAAACTGATTGATTTTAAGTGAATGCATGTGAAACATATTCAGTATCTAAACTATTTAAGTTTGTTGGACCTGTCTTTAAAGTTAGCAGCATTAAAAATGAAACTTTTACTCTACCAAGGTTGACCTGAGGAAGATTATAGTTTTGTGACTCTTGTTGGAAATATTGCTGGTTCTTTAATGTTTGCACCTCCAGATTAAGGAAACTTTTCTCTTATGATACCTATGATAAACTGAAATGTCATAAAGTATTCATTTGTAAACTGAAGCATTTATCTTTTCTCTCTACCTAAATCCTCTGAAATTCAAAAACTCTCAGTGAGTACTCTTTTTTTCATGGCAATTACAATTGTTTACATAAGTTCAATAAGAATCTGTTCTCCTTGTAACAGGTCACCATTAGAAATACTGGTTATTTTACCAAGGCTTTTGACTGGAATGTCATATTTGAGAGTGACAAGCATAGACTCAGATATGACCAGACAGCTTTCAGGAACTAAGGTTGGCTTTATGAAACATGGAACCATAAAGCCCCTTGGAAAGGTTGGCCTGATACCTTGCTTACAGAGTTCCCAGCAGCCTCACCAGGTGAGTAAAGGTCACTTCCTAGCAGGTGCAGCAACCTCAGGATATCTCGGGGACCTTGTGAAAAGGAATTCACCCAAATCTACCAGTATCGCAGGCCTGTCTGATGGCAAGTATTTGGCTTGGCTTCTGGCCTGGAGAGGCTACTAAAAGTTCAAACTGGAGATTCCTTATAAAAGGTTCCAGCAAAGCAAACTTTAAAAGATCCTCATGATCAATTGCTATTCTTGCTGAGCTTATGTAAATAATTAGGCCAGGTTTGTTAAGACTGGATTTGTTCTACAAATGCATTGGTCTCGATTTGGCTATCTCTGGAAATGCAGGTTTTTAGAGAGAAAAGCTATGTTAACAACGCACTGTTACAGGTGTTAAATTCTAGTTCTGATTGTCTTTAAATGTTTGTTGTTTGCCTAAACTAGACAATTTGAGGTAAATGTCAGAAGAACTGTCACAGTATTTCATGTAGACAATCTTTTGTGCTTGTTATTCTGTGGGGAAAAAAATAAGACCCCATGGGCATATGATTATTTAAACAACTGGAAAACGGGATGGATCTCTATATATGCAAACCATATCCTCCCTGAACCTGATCTGACAGTTACTAGAAACCCACCCCATAAAAACCCAGGAGAACTGGTTCATTCAAAGGATGGGGGCCACCCTTTTTAAAGACTTGGAGGTGGACTTTACAGATATACAACCAAGCAACGGATTCAGGTACCTCCTTGTAATAATCTGCACATATTCTGGGGGGTCGAAGTCTTTCCGACCAGGACGGAAAGAGCTCTGAGGTGGCCAAAGCTCTTCTACAGGAAATTGTGCCTCGGTTTGGTATGCCCTTAACCATACACAGTGACAACGGACCTGCATTTGTGGAGGACATTATACAAACCCTGACCAGGTCCCTCAACATTACCTGGAAATTGCAACGCGCATCTTAGCCCTCCAAGGATACCAACCCCAGGAACTAAAGGGTGTTGCCTACCAAAAAGATATTTTGAAAAGGCATAAAAGAGGGAATGTTGGGAAAATAAGTAAAGTTATGCACCATAAGATGGCCTACGGGACGAACATAAGCTCTAGTTCCTAGCTTACAGACTCTTCTTCCAGGTTCTTCTTCCTGCCCTGCTTGCCATGTGTGCCAAATTACTACTAATGCAGAATATGAAAGTAACAGATAATAAACTGTCCCCCATGCTTGTGCTCAGGGCTCAGATCTCTGGAGAAGGATCTCCTCTGAGCTTGCCAGTGTAAAATAAAACTCTGATCTACCAAGATCTCCGAGTGCTGCTTGGTTTTTCCGCCAGCGATCCAGCCTGGTTCTGTAACATTTCTTTCCTATACAAGTCCCAATTCTCTGTATTTTATACTTACTCTGGCTGTTACATAAGATGTATGTGTATATATAAGACCCTTGAAAATTAAATTAAATTAAATATGCCTCTAAATATCTTAGGTGTGTCAGGGAGGTATTTTACGCAATGCAATAGCTTTTGGCAACTCCTGAATGTCAGAAACCAGTATGAACAGGTTTTAATAATTATTACCTTTTTATAGTTGCCATAGTAAAAATACAGTACCAAAATCAATCAACATTCACAGTTTCCTGATGGCACATTCTGTGTATGTCCTCTCTTTAGTACACCCTTGTGCCTGCTGCTGTAAATAACACAGGGCACAAATCTCCTACTCACACTACACATTACTGTCAGAACATGAAGCATGCTGTTTTCTCATCACATCTAATAATTAAAATATAAGAACACGTACCATTATGTAAATCAGCAGCTAGTCCTCAGAGTCAGAAGCAGATGGAGACTAGGAGGGTCCACTTAGATTGTATATGGACAGAGTCAGATTATTTTAAGTATATGAATTAAGTAAATCAAATGTTGGCAATTATCATTTCAAAAAAGAACAAACCTCACATCTATACACATGTCCATTTTTGTCATAGCTCATTTTTGGTAAAGTAGACTGCTTGGGACAATCTGCCCCACAAATAAAGACATTTTAAAAGGCCATTCTGCAAGAAACAATGGTAGAATTTACCAAAAAACAAACAAAACAAACAAAAAACCCCAAAAAAGAAATTCAGCCCCCATTTCAGAAGTTTTTAGAGATACTTTATTGTTTTTATTTCTTTTCTTTTAAAAGTGATTTTCTTTCTGAGAAACAGATCTTTATGAGTCATGCATTAACACTAAGACTAGTCTTTTTCATCTGGTATATAGCCAAAAAAGCACTAACTTATTTTTATCAGCAATAATAACAATAATAATTACCCTTTAATGAATGGCTATTATGTGCCAGGTACTGTAGTAAATGCCCTACAAAACATTATTTCATATTATCCCTAAATAACTCATGCAATTTAGAGATCACTGCCTCCATTTTATAGAGGAGGAAACTGAAGCTTAGTAAAAGTTAAAAAAAAAAAAAAAAAGCTGGAAAAGAAGTCCTGTGTTTTCCATAGGGTTTTACATAGTATGTGGATATCTAATATATTATGTTCTCATTAAAAATCAACTTCAGTTTAACATTTAGTTACTATAATATATGTTTAAATATAAAAAGTAGTAGGGGTGCATGGGTGACTCAGTCAGTTAAGCATCTGACTTTTGCTCAGGTCATGATCTCACAGTTTGTGGATTCGAGCCCTGTATCGGGCTCTATGCTGACAGCTCTGAGCCTAGAGCCTAGAGCCTAGAGCCTGGAGCCTGGAGCCTGCTTCGGGTTCTGTGTCTCCTTCTGCTCCTCCTCCACTTGTGCTCTGTCTCTCTCAGTCTCTCAAAAAATAAATAAACGTTAAAAAAAAATTTTAAATATAAAAAGTACTAGAAGCGGCACTTAGGTGGCTCAGTCGGTTAAGCGCCCAACTTCAGCTCAGGTCATGTTCTCATAGTTCGTGAGTTTGAGCCATGCATTGGGCTGTCAGCGCAGGGCAGCTTCAGACCCTCTGTCCCCTTCTGTTTCTGCCCCTCCCGGCTTGTGCTCTCTTTCCCTCTCTCTCTCAAAGATAAACAACATTAAAAAAAAAAGGTACTTGCAATTACTATTGATAATTATTTGATCAGTCCATTGGCATAGTTAAAACTAAATAAGCATAGCAGAAATCTAATTCACAATTAGGGAAATCAAACATTTTTTTATAGGCCTTTAAAAAAAAGGTTTTATCTTTCATCTAGGTTTTTAAGGAAAAAGAAATGAAATAAATTTCCTACAGCCATTACCATACTCTTTCTGTGTTATGTTATTTTTTGTACCATTTCTCCAGAATTACTCCAGAAAATTGTTATAATAATTATTAATAAAAAAGGCACACATTATCTTCATGGTCAGTTAGTTTCAATTCGTATTTTTACTTCAAATTAAGTCAAATAGCCAAGTTTTTGTTTTAATTCTAGTATAATTAACATAGTGCTATATTAGTTTCAGGTGTATACTACAGTGAGTCAACAATTCTATTCATTGCTCAGGACTCATCACCATTAAGTGTACTTTTTAATCCCCTTCCCCTGTTTTACCCATACCTGTACACATCTCCCCTCTAATGAACACTAGTCTGCTTATTTATTTAAATCATTTTTTTGTATTTTTCCCGTTTCCATTAGTTTTGTTTCTTAAATTCCACATATGAGTGAAATCATCGTATATGTCTTTCTCTGACTTATGTAACTTATTAGCATTATATCCTCTAAATCCATCCATGTTGTTGCAAATGGCAAGATTTCATTCTTTTTTAATGGTTGAGTAATATTCTATTGTTTATATATGCCACAAATACTTGAGTTGCTTCCATATTTTGGCTACTGTAAATAATGCTTCCATAAACATAGGGTTGCATATTTCTTTTTGAATTAGTGCCTTCGTATTTTGATTAAATCCCCAGTAGTGGAATTATAGGATCATATGGTAATTCTATTTTCAAATTTCTGAGGAACCTCCATACTGTTTTCCACAGTGGCTGCACCAGTTTGCATTCCCGCTAACAGTGCATGAGGGTTCCTTTTTCTCCACACCCTTGCCAACAGTTGTTGTTTCTCAAATAGCTAAATTTTTATACATAACTTTAAAATTTTTTCACTTGAATCATTATTCTTCAAAAGCTGGACAGGCGGTATTGACTTTATTTGCAATTTCACAGAGGTCATTAAAGCTAGTAGTAGCAACACAAATGCATCTGTGAGATTGAGAGCAATAAACAATATAATCTGCAAAGTGACATGATTGAATCAATTCTGGTTAGGAATATGTAGTATGTAGAAAAGACAGCTCAAATAAAAGAAGTATGCCCCACACATAGAGCATGTGGCCCTCTGGAAGAAACTAGGCACCTATGGTCCAACATGGAGGCTACCTGAGGTATTCCACCAGTTTAAATGTCATTAGCCAGCCCACAAGAAGTAAAGGATCTAATCACTTGCCCATAAAGAACTTGAAAAGATTAGTATGATATGAACAAGCTGTGTTCATTTATCAGATATCATAAATCTATGATGAAAAAAATTAAGACTAGGCATTTTACTCAAATTAAAAAGCAAGGGTGTGTGTTTAGATGTCTACACTGTGTGACTCCTCCAGTGAGACTACTAGCAAAGCTCACTGCATGATGGAATGAAGGAAAGGGCCAGATTATAATGTAGATTTCAACTCAGTGTTGTCATGAGAATCTGTTAAAGACATTTAATATTTAAAATTAAAGAGCTCTGAGGGTTTCAACTTTTCAAATCCCTTAGTCACTTCATGAAAACAAACCAAAAAAACAAAAATAACAAGAAGTATAGTGATTAAGATCATGAGCTCTGAGCCAGAATGCTTAAATTAAATCTTGGCTCTATTCCTTATTAATTGTAGTACTTTGGAAAATTATCTCTCTGTGCCTCTCTTTTCTCATGTATAAAAATGAAGAGATAGCACAGTATTCACCTCATAGGGTTGTTGTGAAATTAAAAGTATAAGTGTAAATTTTTATGTCAGTGTTCATCATAAAGAATGGGCAACTTGTTCAAATAGGTGTAGATATTTATATGAAACTGGACAGGCTGATGTACTGTTAGCAACTGAAGACTCCTCTTGTTTCCAACTGGTAAATAACTTGGAAGTCCATAAGATCATTTTTTAAAGAAAATAAGGATTCTATGGTATAAATGGAATCAGCTTCTAGGAATTTCTGAGCTCTTGATCTGAGAATCAATCAGTGAATTATGTTTTACCTTTGTGTAATTTCTTGAAGAAGAAACATCAGGATGTTTATGAATTGCCAAGCGTCTTCATTGTCTAAATGGGTCAGCTAAAACAAAACCGAAACCACTGATGACACTCAAAATAAACTAGGTCTTCCAAGAAGAACCAGTATTCCTGGACTTGGAAAAATGAGCATATGAATCCCTTTAGTGTCCTAAAATATTGAGTATTATGGGCACATTGGGCTATATTTTCACTCAATAAATGGAGAGAAAAGTAATTAACATTTATTGGGTGCCTAAGGTGTAGTAGGCTTTAGGTGGTTTCTGTAAATAGGTCATATCATTTTAATTTTCATAATAGTCCTATAAAGTTATTATCCCTGCATGGTATTAAGGAAACAGAAACCCAGAGGTCTTCAACTGATCAATGGCATAGTTGGGATCCGGCTTATCTGACCCCTAACTCCATTCTCTTTTTGCTATTCTCTCCTGTTTTTATGCTATTTCATGGAAACAAATAAAATCCAGGCAAAGGCAGCCATTAGTTCCTTGGATATGAAAACAGAATTGAGATTTGCCACATGGCTTTCAAGAATATTTCTGCTGGGGCACCTGAGTGGCTCAGTTGGTTAAGCGTCCGACTTTGGCTCAGGGCATGATCTTTGCAGTTTGATTCCCGAGTCGGGCTCTGTGCTGACAGCTCAGAGCCTGGAGCCTACTCTGGAGTCTGTGTCTCCCTCTCTCTTTGCCCCTCCCTCCCTGCTCATGCTCTGTCTCTGTCTCTCAAAAATAAATAAACATAAAAAAATTAAAAAAAAAGAATATCTCTGTTAATATTAATGTTCCCATAAACATGCTCAATGCTGGCAAATCTCAAAAGTGATTCAAATTGTTCTTTTCAATTAACAAATTTTATTAAGCTGTTTTTAAGTTTATTTTAGGTTAATACTAAAATTTATGTTCTTGAACTGATAAAAAGTAGGTGATGATTATCAACAGATAATCCAAGTGCTTTTCTTTTAAAAATGTAAAATATGAAAAATTCCTACCGTAGACAATCCAGTAGCATATAGGAAATAAAAGAGGGCTCCATATAAGGAAACAGGTCAGATCAACACAAGTAGATCAAAATCTACATGAAAGTTGACTCCTGGACCCTTAAAAACTGAGAACAAACTGAGGGTTGATGGGGGGTGGGAGGGAGGGGAGGGTGGGTGATGGGTATTGAGGAGGGCACCTTTTGGGATGAGCACTGGGTGTTGTATGGAAACCAGTTTGACAATAAACTTCATATATTGAAAAAAAAAAAGTTGACTCTTATATTTAAATGGTAGAAATCTGAAGTGACATTTTGATACTTCTCTCTCATTACTATCTACACAGACAGCTTAACTGAGTTCATGTCCCAAAGGAGAAAATGTGATTATTCTGATAGTGTTATGAAATACGATGGAATAAGACAAGGACTTGGGGTAGCTGACTTTGGTCATATTAGATATGTGGGATATCTACTCATCAGTCTGGCAGCTTCAAGTATCCAGCATGCTTAAACCTCAAAATAGTCCACCCTTCCACCAACTCAATCTTTTTCACGGCACCCCCCTACAGGCACAAATAGGATTTAACAAAAATGTATTATCTTTGAACAGAAAGTAGCAATGAAAATAAAAGGTCTCAGAGTTAATAAATGGTAACCCATGACTGTCTGATTGGAATGAAGAGCACGGTAACTGACTAATGATGTTCATAAACATTAGCTGTTTTGAACTAAAGTAAAGACTCTCTCGAGAAGTGGTAGGAACCAAAAAAAGGCAGAGAGAAAACAGATGGAGGCAGGGGTAGCAGCAGCAGGGCAGAGAGATCAGAAAGAGAGGCACTATTTGGGCAGCACTGATAGCCAGTACTAAAACAGAGAGAGCTTTTATTTATTTATTTTCTAATGTTTATTTTTATTTTAGAGAGAGAGAGAAGGGAAGGGGCAGAGAGAAAGGGGGGCAGAGGGTCCAAAGCAGGCTCTGTGCTGACAGCAGCAAGCCCAATGCGGGGCTCCAACTCAACGAACTGAGAGATCATGACCTGAGCCAAAGTGGGATGCTTAACTGACTGAGCTACCCAAGCACCCCAAAAGAGAGATAACTTTTAAAGGCTCGGGGTAGACTATGGGCAATTACTAGTTCTTGGTACAATGGAGTTTTGGATATCTGTATAAAATTTTCATTAGTTTTTAGTCTGTGGAGAAATTTTGACCCTCGATCTTTAGGAAATTCCTATTTTAACAATGACAAATAACCGACCTTTGCAAGTATTGCCACGGATTTACAGAAGAGTATTACAGCAAGTTACCCACTGCCTGAAAAAATTAAGATAGCTTTACATGCAGTATAAGTTATATCCTTAAAAATAGCTCCAATTCTACATAACTTGTATTTAATAAACTCTCAGTTCAGATTTAAGCACTTTGAAGGTAGGGCTCATGTCTTGGTTGTATGTATGTATGTATGTATGTATTTCCTTCTTTTATCTTGCACTGGTTCATATGCCCCAGGCCTAGTCCTTGAAGTGCTGATATTTGGAGATCCAGGTGTGGCTCAGGGTCCTAATACCACTCATCACCACATCCCTCTAGCTCTCCCCTCTCTTGTAACTCTGCCCATTGGAATGGCAGCAGGCTTTCCAGCATATTGTCCCAGTGAAGGAGTTTACTAATGGGTAAACTGAGGCTGCCAAGACTGAATATTCTCTTCTTATGGAGATGAGAACTTTTCTAGAACATTAGACATATTTAATATATATTATAAAGAGACCATTTAAAAAGCACAAAAAATATATTATAAGCTCAGGGAATATTTGGCTCCTGTGTGCCAAGAAGCATTTAGCTCCCAGGTGGTGTGTGTGTGTGTGTGTGTGTGTGTGTGTGTGTGTGTGTGTGTTTTGTTTTTTTTTTTTAATTTTTTTTTTTCAACGTTTTTTATTTATTTTTGGGACAGAGAGAGACAGAGCATGAACGGGGGAGGGGCAGAGAGAGAGGGAGACACAGAATCGGAAACAGGCTCCAGGCTCCGAGCCATCAGCCCAGAGCCTGACGCGGGGCTCGAACTCACAGACCGCGAGATCGTGACCTGGCTGAAGTCGGACGCTTAACCGACTGCGCCACCCAGGCGCCCCAGTGTGTGTGTGTGTTTTAATTTAATAATTTATATATTTTTTAAATTTACATCCAAGGTAGTTAGCATATAGCGCAATAATGATTTCAGGAGTAGGTTCCTTAATGCCCCTTACCCATTTAGCCCATCCCCCCTCCAACAACCCCTCCAGCACTGCTCCCTTTGTTCTCTACATTTAAAAGTCTCTTATGTACTGTCTCTGTCTCTATTTTTATATTATTTTTCCTTCCCTTCCTTTATGTTCATCTGTTTTGTATTTTAAAGTCCTCATATAAGTGAAGTCATATGGTATTTGTCTTCCTCTGACTAATTTCACTTAGCATAGTACTCTCTAGTTCCATCCATGTAGTTGCAAATGGCAAGATTTCTTTCTTTTTGATTGCCATATAATACTTCATGGTGTATATATATACGTATATATATATACATATGTATATATATACATATATATATATGTATATATATACATATGTATATATATATACGTATATATACACATATATATATATATGTATATATATGTATATATATACCACATCTTCTTTATCCATTCATCCATCGATGGACATTTGGGCTCTTTCCATACTTTGGCTATTGTTCATAGTGCTGCTATAAACATCACGGTACATGTGCTCCTTGGAAACAGTACACCCGTATCCTTTCGATAAATACCTAGTAGTGTGATTGCTGGGTCGCAGGGTAGTTCTGATTCTAATTTTATGAGGAACCTCCATACTGTTTTGCAGAGTGGCTGCACCAGTTTGCATTCCCACCAGCAGTGCAAAAGAGATCCTCTTTCTCTGCATCCTCACCAACATGTGTTGTTGCCTGAGTTGTTACTGTTGGCCATTTTGACAGGTGTGAGGTGGTATCTCATGGTGGTTTTGATTTACATTTTCCTGATGATGAGTGATGTTGAGCACTTTTTCATGTGTCAGTTGGCCATCTGGGTGTCTTCTTTGGAGAAATGTCTATTCATGTTTTTTAGGGCTCATGTCTTGTTTATCGAGGTATACCTAATAGTACATTGGCTAAGATCTAGTGAGAATTTAATAAATATTTGTTGAATTATTTCTTTTTAAAAGAAATAAAATTTGAGTATAAATTAAATTTATTACTTATGAGAACATTTATAAATTTATTTTTTAATGTAAATAAATATTTTGAATTTATCATTTGCAGGATACCAACTCATTTGGAAATGTTTACAAATCTATAATTTAGAAACTAATTTAAAATGGAGACTTTTTCATTTAATTGCATGCACCATTAAAAGTATTTTGTATTCTATTCTATTCTATTCTATTCTATTGAGGAGCAGGGGGAGAGAGAGAGAGAGACAAACTTAAGCAGGCTTCACAATCAGCACAGAGCCCAATGCAGGGCTAGATCCCACAACCCTGGGATCACAACCTGAGCCGAAATCAAGAGCTGGATGCTCAACCACCCTGTTTTTGCTTTTTAAAATTAACTATGTGGTTAATTACAACCATGGCTTCTAATAAAACAGAAATTGCATTAACTTAAGTGAAATACTCATTTTTATGAGCAAAAATAATAATATTATGATATATATCTTATTATATTATGATATATATCATATTATATATATAATACATATATATGATATATATAATAATTATGAGCAAAAATAAAATTTGTTACTAGGCCTTATTTGAGATAAGTAATGATCAGATGGTATTAAATTTAAAACTTAAAATAGATTGATTATGAATATGTGAAATAATCAGAGATACATACTCAGGCATAATCACTCCCTACAAGACTCCACACTGAAATGCTCTCCTCTTCACTAAAAAGCACATCCAATGTTCTGGGTCCAGTAACTGATCCAGTACTCAAGCCCTTGACTTCTTTTTTTTCATCCTGTGTAATTAGTTCTCAAATTCTATCAGCTATACTTTTTAAATACCTCTTGAATATGTCAATCCCACATCCCTTTCCACTATTATCTCTCACCTGGACAACTACTTCTCCACAGAGAACAGTATGGTGTAATTACCTCAATATGCAGCAATATACTCGTTACTACATTTTTCACTGAAGTGACCACCACACTTTAATAAATGCCTTGCCAGTTCTCCTTCATTCATGTAGAAACATTCAATTGTTAAGATGCTGATAGGAATCATGGACCAACCATTGTACAAAGTTTGTGTTTAACAATTATTCTGGAAATGGTTAATCAAACATGAATAAAAGCATCTCTCCTTAGTCCAAGAAACTTCACATCAGGGCACTGTGTACTTTACTGAGTCACTTCCAAATACTCAACAGAACACGATCCATTTTAAAATCAGAGGGTAGGGTTGGATGAAAGCTAATGTACCTTACTATATTGCTCTAAAATACCATGATTTTTCAGCTTCCTTCTGACTTACAATTCAAAAACATCTCAGAATACATGGGTCAGAGTCTAAACCAAATCCACCCATTATGTGCAAGGATGCTCTATTATGCAGAGAGCCTCTAGAACTTCCCGGTGACGGGGAATCCCATGTCCCCTTGCTTTTCTTCTCCTGTGCTCATGACTAAATCCCTCTTCCTGGCTGGGAAGGTAGGAAAAGAGATGGCATGGCTGACACCTGGCTCCCATCCTGCTATCTTCCCAGTTAAATTTCTCTCTCTTCTTACCGATTAGAGCACTAAAGAGAAACAAGGAAAAAAGAAAAGAGAAAAGTTTGTCTTTGGAATAGGAAAAAATTCAGTTCATTGGCCGGGAAGTAAGTGCCTCATACTATTTTGCTTTTCATCTTCAGCATATACACAGGGCCTGGATTAAAATATGTCTATTGAGGGGCGCCTGGGTGGTGCAGTCGGTTAAGCGTCCGACTTCAGCCAGGTCACAATCTCGCGGTCTGTGAGTTCGAGCCCCGCGTCAGGCTCTGGGCTGATGGCTCGGAGCCTGGAGCCTGTTTCCGATTCTGTGTCTCCCTCTCTCTCTGCCCCTCCCCCGTTCATGCTCTGTCTCTCTCTGTCCCAAAAATAAAAAAAAATAAAAAAAATAAAAAAACGTTGAAAAAAAATTAAAAAAAAATATGTCTATTGAATTGAACTGAAGTCATCTGATTTTTTAAAAACATTTTAACATAAGTAGAGTTGAGGGGCGCCTGGGTGGCTCAGGTGGTTAAGCATCTGACTTCAGCTCAGGTCACGATCTTATAGTTCTTGAGTTCGAGCCCTGTGTCGGACTCTGTGCTGACAGCTCAGAGCCTGGAGCCTGCTTCGGATTGTGTCTCCTTCTCTCTCTCTCTCTGCCCCTCCCCTGCTCGCACTCTGTCTCTCTCTCAAAAATAAACATAAAAAAAACCCCATAAGTTTGGTTGACATATGATTTTTAAAAATGCTTCTTTATATGGGGGGGGGGGAGGGGGCGGGGGGAGGGAATCCCAAGCAAGCTCCATGATCAGCACAGAGCCCAATCAAAGCTTGATCTCACAAACCATGAGATGACCCAAAACCAAGAGTTGGACACCTAACTGACTGAGCCACCCAGGCGCCCCAGTTGACATAGCATTTTTAATTGACACCAAAACTACGTCTATTTTGGTGATATTTCTAGCAAAATAAAAAACATTTATGAACAAGCTTTTACAGCATAAAGATATTAATATAGTCAGTTCTTCACCATTTTTATCACAGTTATGTTCCTTTTCAATTATAAGTACTTAGGAATCTTAGAACTGCATTTGTTTTGTTTAGAATTGCAACTTTAAACATTCTTAAGTTTAATGCAAATAAAATCGTGTTTTAATAAAAAAAATAATAAAACCCAGCCCATTTTCTCAGTAGCAGAATTAAGTGGATTTTTTTCCTGATGGCATTTAAAGGTCCCCAAGAGTATGCTTTAGCAACACTGTATTGTTAAAAATGTCAAAACTGATGACAAATTTCCAATAATTTTCCAATTAAATAATTCAAACTGATAAATTAACTTGCATGAGAAATAACTGTCCCACATGTTTTTAAATTTAAAAGGAAATGAATTATATTCCTATGAAATAACATTGTTTGAAATTTAAAAAGGTCTTTTGGGGCATCAATCTCTCTGAATGTAAAACTGAAAACTGCTTGAAGTACATTTAGCTTTGGTGCCCAGTTTTCAAATATAACCCAGAATGAGTGTTCATTACACTTAAAGACACAATCTGAATCTTGGAAATTTGTTGGTCCCTTTTTATCAGGCCAACTAATTGTTATCTCAGTGTTCTGTGTTTTTTTTTTTTCCCTTTCCCTTCAAGTAGAACTCTAAATGAAAGACACGGTGTAATCATAGTTTAAAAAAATCTTGTGCAAGCAAAGGCCAACTTGGTGTCACTGAGCATCTAGAGAAAGGTCAGAATCATGTATTATTTGCACTGTAAAATACTTTAAGGACCAACAATTACAAACCCATCATTTTTTAAGTTGATTTATTTTGAGAGAGAGAGAGAGAGAGAGAGCAAGCAAGCACATGCAGGGGAGGGGTAAAGAGAGAGGGAGAGATAGAATTCCAAGCAAGCTCTCCGCACCGTGAGCATGAAGCTCCTTGCGGGCTCGAACTCATCAACCATGAGGTCATGACCTGAGCCAAAACCAAGAGTAGAATGCTTAACTGACTGAGCCACCAAGGCACACACCTCCCAACCCCATCTTTTTATCACTGAAGACAATGAGCCCTGAGGAAAAAAGATTATTGAATTCATTGAATAAATATTAGTTATCAATAATACTCTAGGCACAAATGGTAGGTAGAAACAAATAAAAGAGACTTGAATCCTATCCTTACAGAATTTTCATGTCAGGAAGATAAAGTAACAAATGAACATATAACTACACATACGATCAGTACAACGGAGAAGAGAAAACAGGGATCTTACAATAGTTTTAATAGTGTCACCCCAAAATTCATGTCCACTTGGAACCTCGGAAGTTGACTTTATTTGGTAATAGTGTCTTTGCAGATGTCATTAGTTTAGATGAGGTCACACTAGCTTAGGGTGGGCCCTGAATCCCATGACTTTTAAGAACTCTGTGGAGACACAAACACACACACACACACACACACAGGGCAGAAGGCCATGGTGATAAGAGAGTCTGAGATTGGAGTCAGGTAGCTGCCATCCAAGGAATGCCAAGGATGGCTGGCATTCATTGAAAACTATGAAACAGCAAGGGAGGACTCTTCCCTAGAGCCTTTAGAGGGAGCATGGCTCCACTGACTCCTAGATGTCAGACATCCAGCCTCTACAACAGTAAGGAAAGACATTTCTGTTGTTTTAAGGGGCCCAGTTTGGCTACTTTGTTAGAGCAGCCCCAGGCTCCATTTAGAAGGGAAAATCATGGGAGGTCTCTTTGAAGAAGTAACATTGTAGCTGTCATCTTAAGGACACAGAAGTGACAGTCAGTAAACGTGAGAAGAAAAGTTTTGCTGGCCAAAAGAACACAGCAAGTGCCATGGTCCTGGGATGGGAAACAGTATGTCAGGTTCAAGAAGCTGTATGGTTTGTCCAAGGTGCTAAGGCCAAGAAGTAGCAGAATGGTTCCAGGTTCTGATGTTCTAATTTAAAGGCCAGGGATGAAGCTTGATACTGCATCTAGAACTCAGAAGATCCTCAAGACAACCAACCAACCAACGAACTAACCAAGTCACCAACTCTCTTGCTCCCCACCCATGCCTCACTGTATTTGACAATTAAAAGTGAAGCATGGCTAGAGGCAAGCAGTGCAGATGCTGCTGACAAAAGACATTTTTATGAGTGACAGGAGAAGGCCAGTTTTTAAGAGCTACTCTACAATTTTCCCTCCTACCCAAAGGGTCCTAAGGAAGCACATTAGGACTAGCTCAGTCAGTCTCCAAGTCTTGGGGACTATTTGTAGCTCCTAGTTGGAAAAGGCACAGGAAAGACTTCCTTGAGGCTGTAGCTCCTTCCCATTCAAAATCACCTATGGGCAACCACTGTGACATCCTTCTTAAAATATTCATCATATCTGTGGTGAGGAAAAGGCTGCAAGGCTCACCTTTTCCTACACAAATTGTGGCTATGGTATCACAGCCTCCAGATAGGTTTTGTTTGGCCTGCTTACTGCTTTAATTTTTTTTTTTTTTTTTAACGTTTATTTATTTTTGGGACAGAGAGAGACAGAGCATGAACGGGGGAGGGGCAGAGAGAGAGGGAGACACAGAATCAGAAGCAGGCTCCAGGCTCTGAGCCATCAGCCCAGAGCCCGACGCGGGGCTCGAATTCATGAACCGCGAGATCGTGACCTGAGCCGAAGTCGGACGCTCAACCGACTGAGCCACCCAGGCGCCCCGCCTGCTTACTGCTTTAAAAGTCCAGATATTTCACACAATAGTTTACATATTTGATTTTTCTTGAAAAGTAAGAAGTCCTTGGCACAGGGAATGATTAGTCAGTCCCTTGCACCTCACTTAAACAGCTTATCTGGCCTCTTAGAGGCATTTGGGTTTGGGAGACTTGATCTATAAGGATTAATTTTACAATCTCTAACCTCACCCCACTTTATCCGTACTCTCCAACATTTCACTCGTCTCAAACTCAGAACCTACCATTAACTCTGAAAAACTCCTCAACCTCCTATAAATATCTCTCATTCATTTCCCCTCCACCTCTCTTTTGCTCAGTTCTACCCCTTCTCCAGGGAACAACCCAAGTTATGGCCCTTTCTCCAAATACACTTGGGCTAGTATTTTTCCAGAACTAACTCCTTATTGTGTCTGCTACTTAGTGTTCTTAATTGAATGCTGCCTGGCATTGTTAGTTAATTGTCAAGTACACATGTTGAGCCAAAGATTACAGTACTGTCAGGAACTTCTTTGCTGTCATCTTAGCACCTAGCACCTACAATACACAAGGTTAGCTTTAATAATGTGTTTCATAACATAGTAGGTGAATAGTGTCAATGAGTCATCGCCAAAGAAAGAGTGGCCAGTTAATAATTCTAACTATTCCCTTTTGGATTAGCTTAGGTAGCTTTTTTGGTACACACTGTTATTTCCAGATGGTTCCTTACTCAATGGATATCTACCAAAGAAGAGAAGAATATAGAAGGCTACGGTTTTCTTGTAAATCGTTCTAATATAAAGCTTTGTGAGAAGAAATATTGAAATTAATGGGTAATATAAGATTATTACATTACCCATCTATAAATAAAATTTCAAGATACAAGATAAGTTAGCTATGGGTTTTATTCCATACGCATTTGAATTTAGACTATATCTAACTCTGCATGAGAGTCTGCTCTGAAGTTGAATTTTTAAATTCCTCCAAATATCTGTATGGCTGAGATTTTGGGTTAGATGATTCTTCCAGTTCTGTCTCTAATACCTGTATTCTCAACTGGGGGACAGGGTTGGCAGTGACTCAGAGTGGAAAGCATCTAGCAAGTTTTAAATGATTCTGGATTGCTGCCTAGTAGTAGTAAAACCCAAAATTAATGAGACAGAACTGATTTGAGTATCATGAGTTTGAAACATACCAGAAGCCTCATATCTACCTTCCTGCCCACTCAATTTAACTCATTCCTGAAAGTCATTCTTATTTTTTTTAATGGCTATTCGTATTATAAATTTTCACAAGGCTGATCATGTAATATCAACCAATTTCATTTCCTTTACCTAAGAAAATCTTTGGTGACTTTGATCCTCACAAGGGTTACGGGTGATTTCCTGTTTCTGGTGATTTAGAACAAACGTACATCCCTAACACATATTCTACAATATTGTAATTAGACACTTTTTGAAGTATAGTTTTATTTGCTTTTCATGGTGATATCTGTTTATAATACTCAAAAGAAGTGCTTTTACTTGGCATGAATTTATTAGGAATTCTCTAGAACAGATTTTATTTATACTTTGTTTTTATTTTTTTCTTAGGAAATGTTCAAAACTAAGAATGCTACTTTACTAGTATTCATACTCTACCCTGATAAGGAGGGGGGAAAAAGGGCAAATCCCAGGAGAAAAAATGCAGAAAGCTTTGCTGTAGTACAATAGCTGTTTCTGTGTTTCTTTCATAGAAGAATAAGAAGTTTGTGAGAATGTTATGGCCATAACCACACATTCAAATGAGAGCCTCTGAACTGCCTTACAGTGAACCTCTGAACTGAGGAATCGCTGAATATAATTCTCTTCCCAGTGCTCCTCCTCTCTGCCGGTCCCACCTCTCCTCTCCCAGCATTTCTAACTCGTGCCGGTTCAAACTGGCTGGCTCCAGTGTTCGCAGCACCCTTTCTCTCTCTGGGCTTTTGTTCCAGTTACAACAGAGCGTGGCTTTTTGCTTCCAAGTAACTTGTCTGATTAACTCACAGACTGAGAGACGTCATGGCGTATCATTCAATAACCCATTAATGGTGTCATTATCTGAAAAGATCATATTAATCTAAAGCAAATGTAATTGGATGTTTACTATTTATTATCAAATATATTTGTATTTCACTTATTCTCCTGGTGCTGGTACTTTAATAGCTTTTCTCCCTTGGCCAATGATAAGTCATTCTGTATATTTGTTCTGTTTGCTGTTTATGAAGTCCTATGGAAATATTTAAATAAAAAATTTGAAAACAATCCAAGGAAAGTTCATTCAAATATGCTTTTTCTGTTTTTCCATCGGACAGACAGGAAGAGTAAACAGAATAGTCCTGAGTCATCCAATGAAGGAAAAACCAGAAAATGTTCCTGATGCAGTGGCATTATTTTAAGCAATGTACTGCTTTTAGAATCAATTATTTTAAGTACCGAGTATGTCCCTTCTGTACCAGTACCTTTGGAAAGGAAAACTGTTCGAAACCAATTTTGTTTTCAGAATAAGTATATGCCACTACCAAAATATGAAGGACATAAAAGTGACTTAAAGCATAGAAATATCATATTCTGATGAAATAAAAATTAACATTATTTAGTTACACCAAACAGCTACCACACCCCATATTAAGTGCAGTTTCTCTGCTTGGGTTGCAGACTAATATATCAACCTGATAGGAGCACGATTTTGGCCTCAGGCTTCTGCATTTCCAGGCCTGTTCATGACCGGGTGTACGTGCGTGCATGTGTGTATGTGTGCTGTGGGGGGAATAAGATGAATAGAGAAAAGATGAGGCCAATGGGATAGGGTCCGTGACTCTTTGACTCTTTCATTTGAGGCTTTAGAATCCCCTTAGATGCTAACACACCCTGGGCCAATCTAATGGGATCCACCAAACTAAACCAGCCAACAGAACTGAACTTGGCCTCACGGCAGGCGTCACACACTGGAAAGTGAACTTCTGCCTGCATATGTGTTTTCTTTGGCCAGCTCAGTGTTTTTAATAATTCGAATGAGAATGCCCTTAGGCAGGGCATGTACTCCCTATGTCCCCTCTGTCACCATTCCCTGTTGCTTTACACTTGTTTTCTTTCGTATGCTTATGGTGTGACTGGCCCCTGAAGGCCTTTTGAGTTTGTGATGTAACCTCAGAAGCTGAGTCTTATGATCTGACCCAACACTTCCACTGGCTACATCCTAAAGCCTCCCTCCAAGCTCTTGACACAGGTTTCTCTATCTTAGGAATTCTGACTCAGAAACACATTCACTGTGGCAATAGCCTTGGCAGTGTATACAAATCCGTCTGTCTTTCCCCAGAGTATATGTTTACAATGAAACAGAGTACTGTGCTAAACTCAGCCAGCTCACCTGTGTACCATCCCTTTGCCAGTAATGGATAAACTTGGAATAAGGAGGAACGTCATCAAAATCACGGAAGACTCGTAAATTCAGAGTAAATGCCAACCACAGTGTGCCTTTTGAATTTATTTTGGATTCTTAGAGAAAACTAAAAGATGACACAGACGATGTATCTTCTCTTTGTGGAACAGTCTGAACACTGAGCATGCTCCTAAAGCAATTCACATTTCGGAGAAGACAGAATCGAATTTACACCCAAGTGCTTAAAAGACAGTCGGTGGAGAGTGGAAGATTCTTATCCTATATGCATTGCTTCTGTGAAATAAAAGCAGCTCCTGGGCTGTTCTGCTAGTCTGCAGAAAAAGCCAGAAGCTACTCACAGGAACAGCTCTTAAGGAGAAAAGAAGTCAACAATGCCATTTCGAAGGCCTAAGGTAAATGAAAATACCAAGATGTATGTTTGGGAAATACGCTATTTCTCAATTGCATGAAGAGGTGAAGTAAGGTAAGAATGACAGGATCTCTTGTCTCTGTGGGGAACTCTAGAATGGCATCAGTGTTGAAGAGTAAGACAAATGTGTCCAATGTCTCGTAGGCTCTCTGAGAAAAGATGATTTTCGGCTTTTCATGAGGCCGCACAGAAATGGTCTAACTTACTGGGCTTTTGTAAGGATCACATGAGATTCCAATGAGAAAGTGTTTAAAAAACCTGAAAACCACTATTCAAATGTTAGATATGATTATATTACAACCAAGTGAAAGGAAATGCTATTCTTCCACCTGTACAGCAATGTATCTAAATTTCCAAGGAAAAGTTGCTTATCAATTATAAGTATTATTCCCAGGTGAACTAGAGTTATTTTTTCCCCTTAATTATTATTGTTTTTTCCCACAGGTACTTTCACAGTACTTTATATCCTTGCCCTTTAAAGCATTTCATTCATAATAATATTAATCTACAATATCTCCACAAGGCAGGAAGAAATTCAAATTGCATGGAAAGTCAGGAGTAAGCCTAGAACGGAATCCACATTTCCTGATGTTCTGTTTAGTGTTCTGTTAAACCCTGGTATTTGAATAATGAACTCAAACTAACCTAATCACCATTGCTCAAAAATTCATTAATCAGAGCAGGAAATCAGAACAAAATGAGTAAGTCAATGGAAACCAATACCCTAAAACTGCTTTTAAGTGTCATTCCTCACATAGCTATCTAATTAATGAAACTCTGAGCCACATCTTGTACCTCATTAAAAATGGGCCTCTTCTTTGACTGCTGTGTTCTCAAACATAATTCCAAGGCTTATCCTGACAATATGCTTCTTTTACTGTCTTGATTTAACTTTGTATTCCAAGCTGGAAGATCTGAATATGGTTTTCTAAATATGGCACATTTGATTTACAGACAAATAATTATCAATCTTCTAAATAAATTTTAAATCCATAACGATAGCATTAAAGTTACTGATAGTCTACTAGTGTAAACTTAACTAATAGAAAATATAAAGACACACACACACTAATAGGGGTGGTGTTTCTTCTATCAGTGTCCCAGGCATGTGCCACAAAGAATAAAGATGAGTTCCTCTGGATATAGTTTCTGAATTGAAAGATAATATTATGAAAGTGAATCCTAGAATCACCAACTATACTTCTCCCACCAGTAGTGCACATAACCAACTTAGAACTGTAACTTTCCCTAGTGTTTAGTGATTAATAAAAACCACGCTTGATCATAGCTATAATCAACAATAAACTAGAATGCAGGCTCAAGGAAGGTGGAGATTTTATATGATTTGTCTGCTGTCATATATTCATATTTTGTACACAGAAGAGTGCCTGGCATACAATAGATGGTCAATAAAATATCTGTTGAGTAAAAGGTAGTGGAGAATTAAACAAAGGTTCTGGATGCTGGAGCAAAGTCACAGTCAGAGGAGATCGCAAAAAGCCCTAAAAGAAGCATTCAGTGGGGAAGCTTTTAATAAAATGATCTCTTCTGACACTGAAACATTATCAGCCTCACTGTTATCCTTTCCTTTCGAAAAACATATTCTTCAATAGTAGTGTATTAAATCAGACCACAAAATACAAGTCAAAACCAAGTAGTTCTAAGGAGGAAATATAGATAAGAATAGCTTCAAGTTAATAAAAATGAATTTTTCAGAGCAGTAAGTATTACAACTGGAATAAAAGCCAGCAAATAAACAGCTGCTTTTGTTCTAATTGACATTAAGAATTACTGAATGACAACCCCAATAAAACTATTTTTTATTTCTCCCTTTTCCTCAAACAGACTGTTTGGGACTTCCAGTTCAAGATGCACAATGGCTTCATACAGAAAAGTCCATTCTAAATACAGACCAGTGATGGAGTTAGAGTGAAAGGAGCAAAATTCACAGTACAGCCAGGGTCAAATACAATCAAATACTTTGCGAACCAGAAATGGAATAAAAATCCAGAGGGTAGGCTGGTACTAAAGTCATGATTTTGTTGGACTAGGAGTTTGGAAGTATGCTGAGACATCAGATATTTTGGCTGCTGTGGGGTAAAAACAAAAATGTTTCACAGGAAAGGGGAAGCTGCAGGCGGCATGTGTTGGTGCTTCCTTACCTAAACTTCCTGAAAAAAAAAAAAGACTAAAACAGTTTCTATCAACTGTGGCCCAAACTAGTGTCTTATGGAGCTGTAGGACTGAGTAGAACACCAATCCAGTCTGCTAATGAGAAAATGAGCCATGTCATCATTTGGCTCCAAGACTAGACTGACCATATACCCAGGAATATTTTGTTATTGTAAGTCTGAGTTCCAGTAGGGGAGCTCTAAGTTTAGGTGGGAGCTACTGCAATACTATTAGAAATGAAGAGGTGATGAAAAAAGGAAAGGAGAGGAGAAGGGAGAAAACAAAACAAGGCAAAAAATCTACCACTCAACAATAAGCCTGCCAAGCAATATTTCAGAACACATGAATAAATCTGATGCAAATAAAAGGTGATCAATCAAATAAATAATTTGAACATTAATGCACTCCAGATAAAATTAGTTTCAGGAAACAAGCTGACAAAGATATTAAAAGAGTATGTTAACAACGACCAGAGATTAATGAAGGCAAAGTTATCAGTAAAAACAGCAAGAGGCAGGGTAACTGGGTGGCTCAGTCAGTTAAGTGACTGACTCTGGATTTCAGATCAGGTCATGATCTCAGTTTGTGGGTTCAAGCCCTGTGTTGGGCTCTGCACTGATAGTGTGGAGCCTGCTTGGGATTCTGTCTCTCCTTCTCCATCTCCACTCCTCCCCCATTTGCATGCACACTCCCTGTCTCTCTCTCTCTCTCTCAAAATAAATAAAGTATAAAAAATATAGCAAGAGGCTATAAAATATACAGTACACAGTTAGTAATAAGTATACGTGAATTCTTATACAAACCTTGAAATTTAAAAGCATAGTTAGTAAAATTAAAAGATGAAATAAATATGATAACTTAAGACTGGGAACAAGAATGAATTAATGAAAGGGTAGTGGATACTGAAGAATTCTCCCAGAATACAGAACAGAAAGTCATGGCTAAACATGAAAGAATATTTAGGATACAGAAAAGTATTCAGAAGGGGGAAAGTACTAATTATCTACATTAGAATGACAGGCTGACAATAAACTTCTCACTGGCTACAACAGATGACAAGAATGAAGTGGTATTTTCAAGGTGCCAAGGAAATACAGCTTTTAACCTAAATTTCTATACCCAACTAAACTATTTTTTTTAAACCTGGGAGAAAAATAAAAATATTTAGACATAAACAGATGAAGATACCTGGCACTAGGGGTTTCAAGGGTGATTGGGAAGTGGTTGGGCATCTGACTTCAGCTTAGGTCACAATCTCACAGCCTGTGAGTTTGAGCCCCATGTCGGCTTTGTGCTGACAGCTCAGAGCCTGGAACCTGCTTCAGATTCTGTGTCTCCCTCTCTCTCTGTCCCTCCCCTGCTCACACTGTGTGTCTCTCTCTCAAAATAAATAAAAATTTTAAAAAAAGCTTTAAAAAAAAGATACTGGACACCAATATACTTAGCAAACGACCCATTAAAGTCTTCTAGAAAAAGAAAATCCAACCCATCAGGAAGGTATAATATATAAGACACAACAGTACCCACACCAAGTAATGATTATAGACAGCAAAATTTTATCTATTTCTTAAAAGACTGATAAATGATAATTCTGTTAAAAAATCTATAAACAACACAAATTGACAAAATTCTTGTTACAGTAACAAAGAAGACAAAATAATAAACTACATACATTGTTACTTTTTTTTACTTAAATATATATGTTAAAATGTATGAGTAAACAATATAATCCATAATTTCCAAATGAAAACATTACAGATTACACAGAACACAGGGAAGGAGAAAAATGAAAAAGAAAAAAAGAGGATAAACAGAAAACAAGAAATATTGTAGCAGTCCGTCCAATATATCAATAATCAGAATAAACAGACATAGATTAAACTCATTAAGAAAGTCAGAATACTTGATTTAATAAAAAAAATCAAGCTCTTAATTGCTTCCAAGAATTACATCTAAAACACAAACATGGAAGAGGTTGAAAATAAACTATGAAAAAAGATGTAACATACAAATATACTAAAAACAGCAATAAGAGGATATTTTATCACTAAGAAAATCAGACAAAATATGATTTAAAAGAAAAAAGCATTGAAAGAATATAAGAGAATACCTATAATAGAAAAAAATTAGCACAAATATACAAAAAATATAATGTAATCTTAAAACATATCTGACAAAACCTGATAGGATTAACAGGAGATAGTGAGAAATACACAATCAAAATAAATGATTTAAGGGGCACCTGGCTGGCTCAGTCAGAAGAGCATACAACTCTTGATCTTGGGGTGATGAGTTCAGGGCCTATGTTGGGTGTAAAGATTACTTAAATAAACTTAAAAAAATAAAATATTTAAAATACTTCTATCAGGTACTGATAGATCACACAGATAAAAATAGTAAGGATAAAAAAAAGTTTTAACAAACAAAAATTCTGGGAAGAGAAAATATTTACAGAAATTGACTAGGTACTACATTTTCCCTAAAATCTCAACAAATTTTTACAAATGATGTCATATGTAACTACATATGATATCATATGTAACTACATAATTTTTGACCCAATATGATTAAATTAGAAGTCAGTAATAAAAAACTAGTAAAAAAAAACAAATAGGGGTGCCTGGGTGGCTCAGTCGGTTTAAGTATCTGACTTTTCAACTCACATCATGATCTTGCAGTTCCTGAGTTACAGCTCTGCATTCAGCTCTCTGCTGCTAGTGCAGAGCCCGCTTCAGATCCTCTGTCCCCCTCTCTGTCCTTCCCCCACCTCATACATGTGCTCTTGCTCTCTTTCTCTCTCTCTCAAAAATAAACATTAAAAAAACCTAGTAAAAAATAAAAACATTATTTAAAAATTTTTTTAAATGTGCTCCCACATTAATTAAAATAAATTAAAATGGAGAGCACAAAATGTTTAGAACTAAATGACAACAAAAGCACCAAAATTTACTGGAAAGCTGCTACAGTGATACTTAAAGGTAAATTTATAGATTTAATTTTTACTTACAAAAAAACCCTAAAAAGTTATTTAGTTCAAAACCTAAGTAAATAAAAAGGTAAACAAATTAGGTAGAAGAAAATAAAGAAAGGGTAAACTGGAAAAAAAACAAAAACAGTAAGCAAAACCGTAAGTTTGTTCTTTGAAAATGTCAATTAAACTAGATAAACCTTGAGAAAGGCTAATCAAGAAAAGAGGCACAAATAAACAATATTGGGTATGAAAAAAGGAAGATTTTTAAAAAATGTTTGTTTATTTTTGACAGGGGGGGGGAGAGAGAGAGAGAGAGAGAGAGAGAGCGAGCATGCAGGGGAGGGGTAGAGAAAATGGGGTAGAGAAGATCGAAGTGGCCTCTGCGCTGACAGCAGACAGCCCAATGTGGGGTCAAACTCATGAACCTCGAGATCATGACCTGAGCTGAAGTTGGACACTTAACTGAGCCACCCAGGTGTCCCAGAAAAAAGGAAGATTTTTACATGTAAGTTACAACTCATGTGACTTTACAACATGTAAAGTTACAACTCATGTAACTCTAAAAAAGTCAGAAAAATGCAAAATATTCATATTATCAAATTCGAAAGTTGTAGATATGTTTAGATACAGATAGAAAGTGTGTGTGCATGTGAGAAAGAACACCATGATTAATGCTAGAAATAAACAGAAAATTAAAAATTTAATAATCCCATAATAATTAACTAAATGAGATCCATAATCCAAAATATCTTAGTCCAGAAGAAATCACAAAGGTTGTTTGGAAGAACACTGCAGAACATGGTCATTGTCTTTTTCCATGACCTAGGACAATGGTTCACAAAATCTAGGGTGCAAAAGAATCACCTTGGAAATGATTACAGGTGCAAACTAACAAGCTTCATCGTAAGAGATCTAACGCAAAAATTTTAGGGTAACTGATTTTTAGCAAGTACTTGAGATAACAACAGAGTTGGTCCTGAAGTCACATTCTGAGAAACAGTACTTCAAGACACAAGACATTTGGATATCTATCTATGAAGCTCAGTACATCTTCCCAACCGAACACATACCATAAATCTGTGTACAGGCGTAAAGGTACAGATTCTGTTGTACCCACAGAGTTCATAGCTAAAACCACCACCACCACCAAAAAACTATTAGGAAGTCACATGACTTTTTTTTTTCCCAGACTTTTTTTTTCTTTGAGACAGAGACAACACGCATACAGGGGAAGAGAGAGAATTTTTTTTAAAAGATTTTTAAAATGTTTATTTACTTATTTGAGAAAGAGAGAGAGAAAAAGAGAGAGGGAGAGAGCACAAGTGGGGTAGGGGCAGAGAGAGACACACAGAACACGAAGCGGGCTACAGGCCCTGAGCTGTCAGCACAGAGCCTGATGCGGGGCTCAAACCTATGAACCATGAGATCATGACCTGAGTCAAAGTCGGAGGTTTAACTGACTGAGCCACCTAGGTGCCCTGAGAGAGAATCTTAAGCAGGTTCCTCGCTGGATGCGCGGTTTGTTCCCACAACCCTTGGATCATGACCTAAGCTGAAATCAAGAGTGTGATGCTTAACCAACTAATTCACCCAGGTGCCCCTTCACACTTTTTTTTTCCTGTTGAAGATACAGACTCTGAATTTTCGTAAGTTTCAAGAGCATCAACCATCTGCCTTCTCTGTATGAGAGAGCAAAACTTGCCCAAATACATTAAGCAATTCTGCTCACTCCACAGCTACCAGTCAGAGCCCAAGGAATACACACATTGGGAGTGAGTATTGTAGGGATACATACAGTCCCAGAACTACTCACCCTGAGTAAAACTACTCACTCTCGGGGAACAGAAGTGAAGACTTAAGTCCCTACTCCAGACCAGTTACCTGGGAGACATCCTGGGCTGCCAGCCAGAATGAAACTGTCAATGGATGACCACAGAGGACCAGACTGAGGATGCCCTTGCCTTTTTCTCCCAGATGGCTTACTATTACAAAAGTCTCCAAGAACATAAAAGTAGAGCCTCAGAAAAAGGCCAAGGGAGTGCAGACTTGAGTTTCTACCACCCAGCAGAATGAGGCCCAATTCAGTTATGATCAAATAGAGTTATATTCCTCCTGTATGTGTGTGGACAGACTGAGATTCAGACTCTCGACATCTCAGGCAGGAAACCTAAATAAAGCAAAAGAGGATTGGAAAGGAGGGAATTTACAGGAAATAGCAATCTGGTGTTGCATACAGTAGGTGACTAAAGTGCAATACTGAAGGCTTTCAAAAACTAAATTCAGAAGTTCTGAATTTAAGCACAAGTTATAGGGAGCCATCACAGGTTTGTGAATTGGGGGTGGAGTATATGGTCAAAGAAGCATACTCAGAACTATGTTGAGAAATACAATTAATGTGGAAAATATATTTGACAGAAAAGACAAAGACTGGGAGAACACTAAGTTGAATGACTTACAATAATCAAAGATATGATTCTGACTGTGTATGTGTATATGTGTGTGTATAAAACTCTAAAGGTGATCTTCTGAATGAATCAGCTCCACAAAGTCTTAGTCAAAAGGATCCAGAAGGTTCTGTCATTTAATCCTCAAAACAAGTTGACATATAGGTCTCATTATCCTCACAAGGGGAAACAGCCTCAACAAAGTTGTGGAACTTCCTCAAGTTCATGTAGAACCATCATCTCTTGCTTTTAGACAACTGCAAAATGACTTAATTTTCCTACTGTCATCTCACTGTACAGTCTAGATTTACCTCAGAAGTTAGTGACAAAGTCACTCAGGTAGCCCAAATCCCGCCAGTGGCTTCCTACGCTATCTGGAAGAAGACTCTACTAGATCTGTCACATCTCCCTGAACTTCTCTGCGACCAGACTCCCCAACATTCCAGACACACGCTTTCTTACTATGCCTCATGTACACCTCAGGATGAAGCTTGCTTTTTGCTTCCTTTTATCTGGAACTTCCCCCAGTTACATGCATGGCTTTCATCCTCATTTCCATGTCTCCTCAAATGATACCTTCTCAGGGAGCCCTTCCTTAACCTCTCCATATAAAGTAGCTCAGCCTCTAATACTTTCAATCCTTTTGTAACTGCTTTATCCTTTTCCACTGCAGTTCATCTCAACCTGATAGGTCCCCTTGCCCCCTGCCACCACCACCAACAAATATAAACATCACAAGGAAAGGAATTTTGTCTCTATGTTTCCTGTTCTAAACAAAGTCAGGAATAGGGCCTGGCCAGTATACCCTCAATAAATGAATGAAACAATGGAGAGAGGTCTTTGATGCTGATGTAACAAACTGGAAAAATCATGCTTTTTAAAGTAAACCAACTGATTTCAATTGGAAGTACATTTTAAATGTTCACTTATAATCTCTGGTAACAGGAATTTGAAACTATCCAAATATTTAATAGCTGTATTAGTTGCTATAATCCAAAATGCCAAGTGTGATTATTTCTGACACAACTGATAACTCTTGTTTAATTTCAGGGAATCATTATTCCAACTGTGTATATCAGTTGTGTGACTGGCAGTGATGAAACTGATTTTCATGTGCCACGATGAAAATGTTCTCTAGGTTCTGGTCATTGTCATCTCTATGTATGTGTATACACCACACAGCAATCCTACAGTCCCTGATGACTTTTTCAGATCTGAAAGCTCCTCCCAATACAAATCACTGTTTACTTTTTGTAATGTTGCATTCTACTATCACTTAATATCCTCAACTGCTCTTCCCTAAGACACATTTAGGCATCTCAATGCTGCTACCTCAGAGAAAAAAATATTGAGGAGAGAATCATTTATTTTAAAGGCATTATTAAAACTTTTAATAAACATTTGATGTCACAGAGATGTGCTTTTCTAACAAATTAAATACCTCACTCCATAAAATAGCACTTGGAAAAGTAGATCCCAATCAAAACGTTTGGAAGTGCTTTCTTTTCTTTCTCTTTTAACAACCATCTCTACTAGCAAATAGACACTGAGTGCAAAAACATTTAGCTTAGAAACGAAAACAGAAAAGATGAATAAATACCCACAGACTTTATTGGGAAAAATTCTGGGCGCTCTGAGAACGAGAGTTTGGAAAGAGTGCCTCCTAGTGGTTAGACGTACTCGAGGTTGGAGCGATGGGACGGAAAAGTACCTTTTACGTAAAAATGAAATGGGATATTTGGGAAATCATACCATTAACGACAACACATTCACAGCCTTGCAAACTCATTTCCTAGCAAGTCACCGCTTCCTTGAATTCTCTCACCTGCTAAACTGATTACATACAGATTTGTTCACAAGGAAAATAAACTAAACCGGCCGGCAATGCTTGAGAAATCCTTTCTACCAAGTGGAAAATTTATAATAATTTATATGGGGAAGGAAAATAAAACAAAGTGAGTAGAGGGAACACATAAAGTTGAAGTTCCTGGCTCTCCTTGCTGCTCTTTGTACCTCTGCTCCCATGGATCACTTCTTTTATGACCACTAAATATTTAATTAAATTTTAAGATATCAGGTGTCTAAATTTAGATCAGTAACAAACTGATGATTTTTTCCTGAATCAATATATAACAGGGGATTTTCAAGCACACGCTTGTCCAACAACAGTTATTTCATATCTGTCCATTAAGTAGGAAACATAGCTAATTATGGACTAATCAAAGAAATAGCAACGGACAACTATTAATAATACGCAATTATCCTGACAATTTTAAAAGAAACTGTGTTGTCAGTGTAATTGCATGTTTGCCGAATCACACTCTACTTTCTATACTTCAATTTAATCATTTATATAAAGTTTAGCACAAAAGAATTCAAATAGCAAAAAGTTATTTTTTCTCACACCTTGTGATTTGAAAGATTTCTTAATTAGAATTGTATTACTCCTAGGAAAGCAAACATTTTGGACTAGTGAAGTTTATCGATTGTGGCAGCAAAGAAGACCTGAACCAAGAAACAAAATTTGTTTTATGGAAACCGCTTAGTGAACTGGATGCATTCTTGGATGAACAACTAATTGATCCCTTTCCTATCATTCTCTAAATCTTCACTATCTCCTCATCAAAGGTAAAATTACAAGCTTCTTTGACACCTGGCCTTTGATCATTAGCTCCTGCTTACCAGTCCAGCCTCAGCTTGCACTTCTGCCCTGTTTTGCTTTACACTACAGTCACCCTAAACTGCTGTTTGATCCTTTCTCCATCAACACATGACACCATGGCAGCATTCCCTGTTTTTACCAATGCCACTTGCTCTACCTGGACTCATTTCAGGAACTATTGCTTCTCCCCCACCTCCTTCGCTTCACCTATCAAAAAGCTACTAATCTTTCAGTACTCAGCTTGGGTGTCATCTACCAAGTCACCTTGCGGGGAGCCACGTGGCCCCTTCTTGGAGCTCTCATCGACCACGTTCATAAGTCTTACCTTAGCACTGACACCCTGTACTAAAACAATCTGTTTATGTTTCTCCTTCTCAAAATCAGGCACTGTTCATCCCTAGATCCCAGCACACATGTTGCCCATAGTGGACAGTCTCCAAGTGTTTACTGAGTTGCATAGACTACATTATATAGGTTTTTACATTGTGAAGGTTCTTACATTGTGAGAGATATTTTCTTTAATACCCAGGTAAAATCGGTAGACTTGAAATCACAGTATTTCCTCATTTCCATTAAATGGAGTAATTTATAAAATTGTAAGACCAAGTTGATTAGGGTGATAAAAAATTATCATATATGCAAAGAAGAATTATAGTTTCCACTCAGAACTTTGGATTCATGTAAACCTAGAAAGAATTCTCTAATATTTAAAAATTAAAAGTCTGGCTAACGCCAACTTTTGGCCACTTTTTACTTGGTTGAAAAAAATAAACGCTTACACAACAAAACAATACTATTGCATTTAAATTCAAAATAAATTCAAATTCATCCATTAAATACTGAGTTATAAAAACACATGCACAAGCCACCAGAACAATGAAAGGATATTACCATTTGGTCATTATAAATTTAGAAGATTGTATAGAAATGTTCCTGGACAATTAAGTCCCCCATAAAAACATGTTTTTATAAAGTTGGCATTCTCATCCACTATCTCTGAGTTTTAAATGTTTATTTATTTATTTATTTTGAGAGAGAGAGAAAGTGAAAGCAGGGGAGGAGCAGAGAGAGAGAGAGAGAGAGAGAGAGAGAGAGAGAGGGGAAGAGAATCCCAAGCAGGCTCCATGTTCACCGAGGAGCCCAATGTAATGCTCGATCTCACCATGGCAAGATCAGGAACTGAGCTGACATTAAGAGCCAGATACTGAACCAACTGAGTCACCCAGGAGCCCCTGTTTGTTTTTTAATCATGGTCTGCCAAAGGACCCATCACCCACTTCTAGCAACATATTCATTTTGTTAGACCAACACTGAAAGTAAATATTGGCATCAGTGATTCTAATGAGAAAGTTGTACATGTGACCCTGTAGCTCAGGAAGCTGTTGCATCAAGAATCACACCATGATCTCTCCTTAAAATAGTACTGATAAGAAATATGGCTCCTTGCCAAAGATTTTTAGCCAAACCATATTAAAGAAAAAAAGAAGCAAACAACAATTCTAAAGCCTGTGCACCAGCAGTATCAGATCACATGGGAGCTTGTTACAAATGCAGATGCTGATTCAGTAGGCCAGGCTGGGCCAGATATTCTGCATTGTGAACAAGTTTCCAAATGATACCAGTGCTACCGATCTGCAGATCATATTCTGAGCAGTGCAGGTCTAAATACTTGGCAACAGAGGTAAAGCAGCAATAAACTCTGCTTCCGTGGAAGGTTATCTAGGAAAGCCGTTGATAGGAGGTGACAATCATACAGAATAAAGGGACAAAGAGCTCTAGTCACAGGAGATTTCAAAACTAAGGACATATAGCTTTGAAAATACATAACATGGTCAAGTCACAGTAAGCCAGCACAAATGTTGAAAGTACGGAATACGTGGAAAGAGTGCCAAAAGGCCAGGTCAGGGAAGTAACCTGAGGCCAGGTTGTGACTATTCTATATACCTGTCATACAACTTGACATTTATTTCACAAACATTGAAGAGATCCTGTGGTGATATTGGACTTTTTTGCGTGTGTGTGTGAGAGAGAGAGAGAGTGCGCAAGAGCAAGCAAGAGCGTGCGCATGTGAGCAGTGAGGAGGGGCAGAGTGAGAAAGAGAGAGAGAATCTCAAGCAGACTCCATGCTCACCACGGAGCCCAAACTGGTGTTTGATCCCTCAACCCTGGGATCATGACCTGAACTGAAATCAAGAGTCAGACACTCAACTGACTGAGCTACCCAGGCACCCCAGGATACTGGACTTTCAAAAATTGTTCTAATTGAATGTATTTGACATATAACATGGCATATATTTAAGGTGTACAGCATATTAATTTGATACATTTATATCAATTGTATTGCTATTGTAGAGATATTTAGCACTTTTACCATATTATATAATTATCCTTTCTTTTTAGTGACAGGGATAATTAACTTTTAGTCTCTTAGTAAGTTTGATGATTACACTATGAGATTGTTGTCTATACTCATTATATTATGCATTAGCTTTTTAAAAATTTTTCTTGAAGAAAAACCACAGAATGCCAATATTAAAAAAAAAAGAATTGTGACATTAGCATGGGAAATGGGCTGAAAGAAATAAACATAACCAGGCAAAAGGTTATTTGAAGTAATTTAAGGAAGAGATGTTGAAGCCTTGAACTACAGCAGTGGCATTTAATTGAGGTAAGAAAGGAAAGCCCTTGAAAGACATTTATGAATTTACGTGTGGCACAGATACAGGATTACCCACCAAAATCCATTCTCCCACACTTTCATGGTGTAGAGTTATGGCTAGGGGGTGGCTGGCCACTTAAGAGAGCAAGAGAACTCCTGGGGCACCTGGGTGGCTCAGTCAGTTGAGCATCTGACTTCAACTCAGGTCATGATCTCGCGGTCTTTGAGTTCAAGCCCCGCGTCGGGCTCTATGCTGACAGCTCAGAGCCTGGCTTCGGATTCTGTGTCTCCCTCTCTCTCTGCCCCTCCCCTGCTCATGCTCTGTCTCTCTTTCTGTCAAAAATAAAATAAACATTAAAAAAAATTTAGAAAAAGAGAGCAAGAGAACTCCTTATAGCTTGCACAATGTTCATGAAAGTGATGTGAACTTAGCCTTACTTAAGAGTTAATTGTTGACCTTGGTCTTCCTCTGTGCCCCCTCCCACTAGCTGGAACTGTAACCTTGGAGGTCATATGTTGATGACAGAAGAGGCGCTGTGGTCTGAGTCTCTAAAGGGTTTCATGGAGATGAGCTGCCCACTGACTTGGGCACTCTTCTCAGGATGTTACATAAGAAAAAAAAAACCTGGCAATGTTCTTATGTATATGTGTTATTATATGTGTTTTGTTCCGGCAGCTCAGTGTTTGCTTTTAGCCTCTAGAGGACTTATGGTTTAAGGAGTGTGAAGAGTAAAGAATACTAGGGATTTCAGAGTATCTAAACGAACAGCACGAATCACAGAGTGATGGTGTGTCCTTATTCAGATTAAAGAAAAGCAGAAGAGATTGTAGGTCTAGGGGAAAAAATTGTGAATTCACTTTTTGAAAGATGAAGTTTAGGGTGCTTGCAGGATATCCTGTCGCAGATATCCAGCAGGTTTTTACACAAACAGGCCTGGATCTCAAGAGAATACAAGAGCTTTGAAAAAGCCAAGTGAGGCAAGGAATACACAGGGAGAGACTGTGCGGTAAGAAGAAAAGGCTGTCAGTTACAGGACCCTGGGAACAAAACCAATGCAGGAGTGGGGTCCAACCAAAGGAGAATAGTAGGAGAAACATAGGTGAGGGCAAACAGAAAGTAGTGTCACAGAATTATCTCACAAAACAATGTCAACTGAAAAATACAAAAATAAGTGCTGACAAACACACAAATACACTATAATGTCATTTATATAAAGGTTAAAAACATATAAAATGTAACATGACATATTGTGTAGGAGTACACAAATATATAGTAAAAGTATAAAAAATGAATGAGAATGTTCTATACCAAATTTTGGATAATGGTTACACATCTGTTTGGGGAGGATTACAAGCAGGGAGGAACATACAGGGAAGTTGAACAGTTGATAATGTTTTATTGAACTGGGAGGAGGCACATCAGTGCTCACATTTTTAGTAGTTTATATGTTTCATAATAAAATTTGGAACTAATTAAAATGTCAAAAGAGTTGCACAAAGTAGGATGTGGTAAACAATATCAAAAGAAGATAAGAAATGGAAAAAAACAATGGATTTGGCAGGTAGCAGTTTGGTAAAAACATTTTATAAGAGGGATTTTTTTTAAGTAAAGAGGAACTTAGGTTAGATTTTTTTAAACTTAAGGAAGCGGGGCGCCTGGGTGGCTCGGTCGGTTAAGTGTCTGACTTCGGCTCAGGTCATGATCTCGCGGTCTGTGAGTTCGAGCCCCGCGTCGGGCTCTGTGCTGACAGCTCAGAGCCTGGAGCCTGTTTCGGATTCTCTGTCTCCCTCTCTCTCTGCCCCTCCCCTGTTCACGCTGTCTCTCTCTGTCTCAAAAATAAATAAACGTTAAAAAAGAATTTGTTAAAAAAAAATAAACTTAAGGAAGCAAAATTCCATGCTGACATTTTATTTGTTTATTGCTTGTTTATATTTTATTTTAGAGAGAGAAAGAACAAGCAGACAGAGGGGGCAGAGGGAAAGAGAGAGAATCTTAAGCTGGCTTCACACTCAGCACAGAGCCCGATGTGGGACTTGATCCCATGAACCATAAAATCACAACCTAAGCCAAAATCAAGTCAGCTGCTCAAATGACTGAGCCACCAGGTGCCCCCTTTTGACATATGAAACATTAACTACACTATTTCTGTTGAGTTATTCACTTTATAAGAAACTTATAACTGTTTATAATTGTTTTATAATGAGAAAAACTTGTTTTCTGCAATAGAGGAAAAGACACTAATGAGATTATAACTCCAACTCACCTAACATAAATTTCTTTATGAGCTTAGCTCATGATAGAAATAAACTATAAAATGTTCATCATTCTCCACTAGCATATTAAAGAGAAGTCATATCTGATAAAAATTCTAGGGGCCAGCTGAATTTAGAATAATGAAAATAAATGAAGGGCAAAAACTGACCCTGAAAGGAAAAATGATCTTTTTTATTCAAGAAGCAAACGAACTATTTGCAAAATAACCCTTTTTCAAAATATTTATTCTAGCAGTGATAAGATCTCAAGCTATTGTCTCTGTGTCCTCTAAGGGAGCAACACTCAAAGCTTATGCTAAACTTCACCTGAATCACAGATGAATACATTAAATAATTACAGTACATTTTAGCAAAGAAAGAGATTACTTTGAGGAAGAATTTTCATTTTTCCTTTTTTTAACTGTTCATTTATTTTGAGACAGAGGGAGTGTGAGCGGGGGAGAGGCAGAGTGAGAATGAGAGGGGGGAGAGAGAGAGAGAGAGAGAGAGAGAGAGAGAGAGAGATTGAGAATGAATCCCAAGCAGGCTCCGTGCTGTCACTGCGGAGCCCAATCCAGGGCTTGATCCATGACCATGAGATCATGACCAGAGCCAAAATCAAGAGTTGGCCGCTTAATGGACTGAGCCAGCCAGGTGCCCTAAGAATTTTCATTTTTCAAACTCCAGTTGTTTCTCATTTAATCTTCATAACGACCCTGCAAACTTGTGACTGTTATATACGTTTTAAGGACCAAAAAATTTAGGTACAGAGACATTAAGTAATTTAGCTGTCCAAAGTTATAAAAATAAGTAGTGGGGCTGGATTTCAAATTCAGATATAGCTACATTCAAAATTGACAGGCTTTCCACTAATCTTTGTATCTACCTCTCAAATGAACTTAGTGACTGATGGACATGTAAGATTCCCCCCCCCCCCCCAACAAAAATTGCTGCAAGATTAAAACCTAGTGACGGATGGGGAGCATGAGTGGCTCAGTTGGCTGAGTATCTGACTCTTGATTTCCGCTCAAGTCATGATCTCACGGTTCATGGGATCGAGCCCTGTGTCAGGACCTGCCCTGACAGTGCATCTCCTTCTCGCTGGCTCTCCCCTGCTCACTCACTCTTTCTCTCAAATAAATAAACTAACTTAAAAAAAAAAAACACCTAGTGATGAGTGGATGTCAATAAAAGAGGACTGGCCTCTGAAAAACAGATGTTTTAGATTATTCTCTCTGGATCTGGGCTTTCGTTCAGTCTAGTAGACATGTCCTGTCATAAAACCTCTACAGGTGTGCTGAAAGTCAAGAAAACCTTCTGGAGGATCATTAGAATCAGAATTGATTCAAAACTCTTGGACTACTTCCCACAAAAATTAGCACCTTCCACAACTACCAGATTGAGCGGATCTAGTGCCCAAAGCATAGCATCTGTGAGAGCCAAATAATCTCTGCAAGTCCACTGAAATGTTTGATTTCAGCGATGGAAGAAGGGTAGATACTGAGGGACTCACTCTACATCAGTCAAATTCCAGCTGCTGCTCTTACTGGTTGTACAACCAGTGTTGAATGGTGCGTTTTTTTCCTCCCTGCTCAGTTTCCTCATTTGAAAAATGGAGGAATAAAATACATCTCACAGCCATGATAAAGATTAAATAAAAAAAGTACTAATTCAGTATAGTAACTACAAATGGTCCACTTACAAAAAGGTGGTGATGATAAAAATGATAGAAGGTGAGGAACAGGAAGAGGAAGACGAGGAATCCAACTCAGAAGTTTAGAGATAGGGGCCTCTGGGTGGCTCGACTGGTTAAGCGTCTAACTTCAGCTCAGGTCATGATCTCATGGTTCACTGAGCTCTGCATCTGGGTGCTGGGCGGACAGCTAGGAGCCTGGAGCCTGCTTCGGATTCTGTGTCTCCCTCTCTCTCTACCTGTACCCTACTCATTCTCTCTCTATCACTCTCAAAAATAAATAAACATTTTTTACAAAGTTTAGAGATATTCTCTGAATATCTGCATTTCAAGTCATTATTAGCCAATAATCTACTTTCTGCTTGAAAGCACGCTTTCTATAGCCTACGGATAATAAAAAACATAAGGTGAGGCTCTCTGGCTGATTTTTTCTTTTAAGGAAAGAAGTCTGGACTCTCAATTACAGAGATGATCAGGTTTGAAATTTATTTCCCCAGCAGTGTGTCAGATTCTGCGTGTGGTATAAACCTTAACCATGTGAAGCAGGTTACACCTGTTCATGTTGTTTTGATTCACCACAGTCCTGTTTACTCATTTTGAATATTCTAACTGCTAAACACACAGTTGGCATAAGTCATGATAGTTAATTTTTACTCATTTTTGGTTGTTGTAGGTAATTTACATTTTACAAATTTTTGTTGGTAATGATTTAGAAAGTCACTTTTAAATGAGAATAACCTAGTGGTATCTATTTGATTATAGACACAGCACTATTTATATCCCCCAGCTTCCAGGGAATTATCCATGGCTTTATTTATAAATGTCGCTATTTGTGGTATTTTCCCTTGTCATTTCTGGAAGCCCTGAAAAGGATGGGGATTTAAAATGTGCTTTAGTAAATGATAATTCCCAATTCCAGGAAAGTTATGGTGAAACAAGCACTCGCTGCTGATAGTATTGGGATTGCCACATCCCTTCTTATGAAAGCAATGTGGCAACAATGAACAGCAAGGTTTGTTCATTCCCTTTGATTTGGTCGGGAAATGATCCAGTAAAAACCAAATGATAATGCATCATTGTCCTCCACTAACTTACAAATATGAGACTCAACATTAGAAGACTGATTCAAAAAATTATAATACATAAATATAAAAACATTGTAATGAAAAATTTAAAGATTATGAAAGAGCACTGTAAGTATCTGATATCACATTAAGTCAAACAGAATATATAAAAAGAATATAAAGTAACATACACACTGGCTGAAACTATATCAAACTTTGGTTCTTCACCTGGGGTGCTCAAAAGATCACCTGCACATGTTTCTGAAAATTCAAATGGCCTGGCTCCACCACAAAGGGGCCTTATCAGTTTATCCGTTGGTGGCGAGACTGCTGAAAATATACATTTCCTTTAGATTTTATTTAGTGTAATGATGTTATCAATTTCAAAATGTCTTCATACTTTTAATGTTCTTAAATGACAGTATGGTGCCACTACAAATGAAAAGTTGTTATATTAAATCCATGTTTTGAAGAATTGTCATTGCCTTGTTACATGTAATCGTTACTTCCAATTAACTCTCTGGAACGGGATTCTAGAGGCAATCCCACAAAAATGTCATAAAGTGGCTACACTGAAAACTCATTGGGAGGCCAATGACAAACTCTATCCAAATGCCCCCTGAACATCTCCAAGTCTCCAAGCCCTGGGGCCAGTCCACACCTAAGAAAACATCTGGGAAATGCTATGCAGAGGTCAAGAGTCCCTGCCCATACCCATCTAAACCATAATCTGTCACCCCAAATATAAGACAATCACAAATGTACAAGGGCTTGTAAGTATCAACAAATAATGCTAAGTATGGCCCAAATCCTTATCATTACAGACTAAATATTTACACGAATGAGCTATGAAATGCTGAACTATTCGTTATGTGTATAATTGTAAGTAAAATAAACTGATGTGCTCTTTTGAAGTGAATTTGGGTAATTTTTCTAAGGATGAAGTGCACCCATGGAGTATACTATATAAGGGCAAAGTCTGTGAGCAGAAGGCTGGGCTCCTCGTCAGAGTGTCCCAGTGAAGGTGGGGGAAAGTCCTCTCAACCACAGGACAGCCAGCAGCCCCCCATGGGCAGCACAGTGATAACAGAGGCTAATTTTAGAACTCCATGTGTATTTTTTACTTGGTTCCCACCCCCTTTTCTACCAATCCCACAGTCAATGTTCATTTTTGCAGTGCTTTTTGCGTTCCTGAAAGAGTTTAGCCTTCAGACACAATGGAAAAACAAACAAATAAGGTCATGGACCTCATCATGTTCAGTTCATGTGGTTCTTCCCCAGATTTCAGAGCAAAGGCCATAGAGATTAATACGTAATACTCAAGTCTGGGGGACTAAATAGTATCTGAATTCTTAAGCCAAACTCCAGAGTCGCTCAACACAACAAACTTCAAAGTAATTATTTTAACATCAAGGTGCTTTTAAATCAGAATATTGATTATTCTAAATTATTACTTTTTTGCAAATGATAAATACCTTATAACAAATAATTAAAAATAAGTTACCCTAAACTACATCTGAATATATTACCTTTTCTAAGATTACTTTAAGAGTACTATCTTGAGAAGGTAGTATTTTCTAGGGAATAATCCCCACAAATTAATAATAATGAATATTAAAAATAAAGTTTAATTATGTATAAAATTTTCAAAGTTAAAGAAAGAAAAAGAAAAAATTACAAACATCACAAAATCCAGTTATAAGGAAAGCACACAGGCAGAGACCATAACATATCTTTGTTCATAAGTGTTCCAATAGTCACTTAGAGAATTCGTCTCTTAAGAGATCTTAAAGGTAATTAAAACATTGTGATCACATGACTACTGTTATTTAGACGGGGTTTCTTGAAAAACACGCTGCTTTTGTTTTTGTTATTGTTAATAAATAAACTTAGCTGGTGAATTTAAAGGTCTACTTAAAGATTATTAACCACTTGACCTATAAAGTTAATGAAAAGGATCTGGCAGCTGCTGGTAAGTGAAAAGCAAGGAGAAACAGGAGAAGTATCTCTTTTATTAAAGGTCAATTATTAGATAAAGTAATTATATTTACAAAATTTTTACTTACATAATTTTTGGTACTACACTAACCACACTAATATAGTTATGCTTCACTAAGCCTATTATCTATAATTCTTTGGTCTAGAATTAGGACAGTTTATCACCACGTAATAGTTTTGTGATCTTAGACAAGCTAGCTAAACTCTCTGAGCCTCAGGTTTATTATTTTTAAATAGGGAGAGTAAGAGTAGCTCACTCAAAGATTTGTTGTGAGGTTAAATGAGACAGTCTCCATGTTAGGACAGCAGCTGGCACAACCTAAAGTTATTAAGATGTTATTACTCAGCTAAACCTGGGTCCATTAAAATAGTCCCATCCTCTACTGCACATACTGAAAAAAGGATTAGATTTTCACTGTTAAAGTATTCATGCTAAGAGGGTCTTATTAAATCTTCAAAATTCATGCCACGGTGACCAAACACTATATAGCATGATATTCACTTATAAAGATTTATGATGTTGAGGCATGAGGAAGTATCATGTATCGATGAACAACTAACTTTCAATATTTTCAAATGAAATGAACACATGTATCTTGAAAGTGCCTTGTGGTTGGCTTCGTTCTTTCTGTGGACACTCACATGGAACTCATTTCAGAATGAGGTTTATGGACAGGAAGGTCTCTCTTTGTGATTATATTTAGAAAACTACTCTGCAACAAGAAGAGATCCATGAATTGTGATAAATGTGGCTTCTAAGGCACAGACTTGAACTACTTCAAATGGAGGATGTATCTAGGTTTCCTCATCAAATTTCAATTTCCTGCAATTGAGGAAAACTAAAATTTGAAGACAACTTCTTAAAATTTTATTATAATCTTAATACGACTAAAGGCATTTTACAACTTCACATGTATACTAATCATTATCTCTAAAACTATTTTTATGTTACCACTTTTCCAAAGTAAAACCTCTATTAGACATAATTGCTTAACTTCCACCAAATCAGAAAAAGAAGAATTCCCACTAGGGAAGTGGGAAATATGGATATGACAGGACAGTGTAGTAAAAAGTCTACAAATTCAGGTTTATTCTTTGGGTTAGGTGTGAAATTGATAAGAGCACAGATTCTCTGATTACTGGTGTAATGGCTGCTCCTATGAGAGGGGACACTTCCATTCTAGAGTTGGATAAATACAGAGATTGCTTCCACCCTGCCCTAAGCAATTACTGATTACTGAGAAGGCACTGGCCCTACATTTCTGCAGTGTATAATGCACATGACTTGCTGGGGACCCAATTACTTAGGCGAAAACACAAACTCCTAGTTAAGTGTGGCACAGAATTTTTTACACTGAGCCTTTTAATCATCGGAAATACATGTGAACATAGAATTCACATAGAATTGACAGGACACAAGTTTAGGCATGAGCAGAGCTAGCTACTAAGCGGTTAACTAGATGTTTGTCGTTAGCAAAGTTAAACTGTTGGTGCCTCAATGTCTTCATCTGCAAAATGGCAACGATAACTACTTACTGAGGGCCATCGTGAGGATTAAAGAAGTCAGTATATATATTATATTGTATATATATTATACAGTATAATATTAGTATATATATTATATATATATGACATATATTATTAGTCAGTATATATATTATAGTCAGTATATATATTATTAATATATTATATATATAATATATATATATTTTTAATATATATACTGACTATATTAGTATGTATATTATATATTATATATAAATATATGTTATATTTATATAATAAATTCTTAATATGTGCTTCTAACAATACATTTCTTAATATTCCAATTCTCTTCACCAAATATAGGAATGGCTCTCTTTTGATTTTAGGGTTTACTTCTGAATAATTTTTCTCGTTTCATTCAATATTGAAAATGGTTTTTTCAAGACCTGCTATATTTGTCTAGTCTTGTTTTTCATATAGTACAAACCTGAAAGGTTAAGGGGAATGAAAATTTGTTTTAAATGGAAATATAAAAGTCCCAAATTTCTACTACATAAAAATGAATGTGGACAATATAGATCTGAGAACTGGAATTAATTAACTTTGAGCAAAAGATAATGCTGGCAGAAGGTCAAGAGAAATGCTTGGTACTGTCACTTAAAATCATTAAGGCCAGTCAGGCCTCCAGTTGACTTAGGTCTTCTTATTCAGCTGTTTCCGGTTCTCCTTTTCCCTCCCGCTTCCTTTGTTATAAAAGGACCTGGTATCAGCATTACAAGAGGCTTGCTGCTGTTTACCAATGGTCTTGAGAGGTTAATTACCTCTTTAAACACCCCTGTTGAACAAGGTTCTCTCCTCTCCGTAATCATAATGACAATAATAGCAGTTTTTATATATGAAGTCCTTACCGTGTATCAGGCACCTTGTCAGGATATTTACATACTGTTTTGCATTTTATGCTCATGACAACTCCCTGCGATTGGCTCAGTAAGTCAACTGCCGCCATCGTGCGGCTCAGAAATGGCAGAGCCAAGTTTTGAAGCCAAGCAGACTTGAAGCACTGTAGACTTGGCAGTCTAATCATTATGGGGCCAATCAACAGGACACGTTGACCTGTTCTCTTAGGCAAAGGCGTTCTCAACCTGAGATACTGGAAGACACTTTTTGGAGAGATTTGGTAAAGTCCCCACTTAACTTCCTGACAGGACAAGGGGAAAAAAGTCCAGGACATTGCTTCTGATTCCAAAAAGTTTATACTCTTTGGGAGACTCAGAAAGCTGAGAAAGCTGAGGCCAAAATAAATACACAAATAAAGGAAGTAGGCATTATATATTTAGTATGTAATATTAAAACTACTAATGTAACATGTGAGAAGTTACAAGGTCAACTTTTGTGCGATTCGTTTCATATGTTTTGCATTAATAAAAATTACCATAAGCTAAAAAAAACTTTATTCTCCTAGGTAAAAAGTATGTAAAAACAATACTGTTGGACAATTTTTAGTTTCTATGGAAATATTAAGAGAATGAATCCAAATAACACCTTTTAATAGATTTTGAATTAACAAGGGTAACTAACTGATCATGGATTCAGCCTAGATGGGAATGTTTGGATCAAGAGACAAACTGGTGGTTCCTAACATTTACAGAATACAGAGAGATCAAAAGCTAAATGCCTAGTAGTCTAAAAGAGCCACACTGTTGTCAATACATGAAAGAACTTAGGTAAATTAAAAACAGAACTCTCATTATGCTACCTACCTATTCCATTTTCCTAAAGAATTTCACTTAAAAATAGAACCACACTGATTTTATAGTTATAATTTTACTTTCCTTGGTAAACCCATCAAAGGTATTTAAGATGTTATAGTTCTCTTTTGTAACTCCTTTACTAGGTTTATTTGTAGAATGGAGAGAAATCCCATTAACTGGAACTCTATTTTTTCAATATTAAATAAGATAATGGCCACAACTCAGTTAATATAAGGACGATCTCAGACTACTTTAATGTCATCCTTTCTCTTATGAGTTGCCAAGTTCAAACACCTGATGAGAACTCTAATAGGAATAGAGAGGAACACTGACAAAAGAACCTGCCATTGCTGCTATAAAAAATGTATTCCCATAAAAATTAGATTTTTGGCCAATAGTTTCTTGCTATTAAAGATAAAAATTGTGAGAAGTATATGAGCGTGTCTCTGTATATATATATATGAACACACACATTATATATATATATGTATATGTGTATATATATATATATATATATACACATATATATATATACACACACATACATATACTCACACACACACATATACAAGTTTCTCCCGCTATCTGAAAGTAGAGCATTCCTATTAAATCTTACATAAATTGAAATGGTGTTAAAGCCAAGAGACAGCTACCATTTTGTAAAAGTGAAAACCCTCTTTGGATTTCCCTTGGTTAGGGCAAACAGCTACTGTAGGTCTTTTGTAAAAACAAAGTGGCATAAAGTGAATTTTCAGAGAGCAGGGAAAACATGCATATATACATCTTGAAAAAGATTCTTGCCAAAACTTACAGACTGAAGGTACTCCTTATGATGCAATCACATGTCAAAGGTGATACTTATACTCCTAATACAAACTTTTTCTTAACTACACTTAGAGCAAAAATCAATGGTATTTTTAATCAGTTGTAATAGAGATTCCACCAACAAAAACTGGTAATTTCCAAGACTATTTGAGAGGTAGATATAAAAATATCTTTGATGAAGAACCTCATCCTATGTGCATATTCTACTTGGAGATAAAAAGCACAGTGAATGAGCATGGTATTGTCGTTTTAAAATAGTGTTTATTTCACTTTTATACTTAACCTTTAAGATTTCTATGTATATAGTTGAGGAAGAGTTTGTATTAAGTGTATAGGTTTTGTGTTTCTAGTTCTCAGATGCATACGATCTGTAGCTCTTGACCAGAATCTTTTTAAGGCACTTGATCATTTTGTGAATGCTATTCAGGTTAAAGCTAAAAACACAATCTGTAAATCTAGGCACATATAAAATGCAATTCTTCAAATATGCTGAAAGTGAATAAACATGTAAGGTCCCCACTGTCAACTCTTACAAGATGTGGAGTTTGGATACCTCCCTCCAGAAACCTGTTGCCACACGTGGTATGTGACCATCTGGATACAGAGTAAACTGGTCCATCTATAATTTAAATAATTGTGCTATTTATTTTTATTCTAAATATTTACATTTTTCATTTCTTTTGTATTTTAAATAATGGTAATTCTTAAAAAATTTTTAAGATAAAAACACAATGGACTAATCATTATAATAATTTCTTTCCACCCCCCAATGGATCATCCTGTGTATTTTTGAAGTGCAAACCTCCTACTTCAAAAACTATTGGCATAGAGAGTGAAATAACAACTTCAACCTATCTTGGAAATCCTTTCATAAATTTATCCTATTTTTTCAGTCTTCCCATAAATGAATCACTCATGCCAAGTGAGCTGATAGTTATGACAGAACAAGACGCAGGGCAGGAAACTGAGACTACGCTATTTTCTGGTTGGAAATGCAGTCTAGATGGGTAGAAAGCCAACTATACTAAAAACTAGAGGTCAGCAACTAAATCGATCGCAAGCCAGATTCACTAACAAGCAAAGAATCTGACTGAGAGGAGCAAGTCAGGAACCTCGCTCAGCCAGGCAGAAAATGAGAACATACACGTCATAGGAGCTCAAAGACCAAAGGAAAAAAATAAAAGTAAAAAAAAATCAAGCAGGCAGATGAGAACCCTGAGGCACAATGGCAAGGCTTCTGGAATGGTTACAAGGTCAAGGAGGCAGGAATCAGGAGATCCACTTGAACCAGCACAGGGGTTGGTGAAAGGACAAGGAAACAGATGTGAGGCCCAAGCAACAAAGCAATTTGATACTGAAGCAATTTTCTGTTATGGCCAGGAAGTTTCTGACATGTTTCCTACTGGATCCTTTCCCAGAACTTGGCTAGTGTGATCCTGTGCATAGCAGCAGACACATCGGAGTGTCTGGAGAATAGGTAAAGTGAGGAAGGGGGATCAAGCAAACATTCTCCAGAGCTCGGACCTCTGCTATGATGCCCCCAACCTCCTGCGGCATTCTGCCCCCTATTCGCCCTTAAAATCACACTCATATGCTACGCCTCCCCTAGTCCTTCTTTATCATCTCCACTCTGAATTTCTAGAGCAATTATTTTATCCTCTGAGCATTTTAACAGAACTGTGTACAGCCCTGCATTTTTTTGTTTGTCTCAAGTGTCAGCTTCCCCGGAGAGATTCCAAACACCCAAAGAGCTATGTATTCATGTCACATTTGGTTTTGAGTAGAATACTTCTTAAGTGTTTCTGAGAGTTCCTTGGATACTGTGATATCACTCTTTACCCAGGCAAATGTGCAGAAGGGCAAATGCACACAATATTTAGTATACAACTGTGTGAGAACAAGTAATTTATCTGAGATAATTAGAGTAAAATTCTGCCACTGAATTCACAGCAAAGGTGAAGAAATAAAAAAAAAAATGGCTTCTGTACCAAAATACAATAGGCACAAATTGTTTCACTTGTGTGAAATATGAAGAACTAGAAAATACTGGATACTAGTCATTAAAGTATTGATTAGTAGTATCCAACCACGGATGGATTACTATAACATTCATTCATTAATTTACTGACAAATTCCATAAATACCTTTAACATCCCTGCTGTCAAATACTTAGCACACAGTGGCGCAGATGAACACAGGGATAGAGAAATGAAAAAAGCATCATTTCACCCTTAGAAAAACCCAGAGAATATAAAATATTTCAGGGGCACCTCATCAAGCCCAGAAAAACTACCCAGCCATTTGACACTAGGCATGAAGAATGAGTAGTAATACATCAGGCAAAGCAAGAAAAAGTTGCAGGTGGCAGCAGAATCCCCAGTGGTAAAGACAGGAGAGCAGTGGAATATGGGTGAGGGGCAGGAGGGAGATGTGCCAAAGAGAAGGGATGCAAGGGGAGACTGAGCATCAGTGGGTACTGGAGCATATGCTATGCCAAGGAGTTTAGACTTCATCTGGGATGCACTGAGGAGCCATGGCCAGTTTTTAAGTAGTAAACTAGTAGATCTTCCCTGGGTTCGTGGAAAAAAGTAACATTTATTAATTTAGGTGACTTTTTAATTGCCGACTGTTAATAAGATAATACGCAAATCCAACTTAAGTGATATATAACATTTGGGCTTATTCTTTTGTTTCTCAAGTTAGCTAGTTTGTTTTTTCAAAAGCCAGATGATTTTCAAACTATCTTTGAGAAAAATTCAAAACACACACACCATTAGATTGAAAGACAAATGTCCACAGTAGCACTATTTAATGTATTAAATAATGACGTACCTAATAACTAATTTGCTGATTAATTTAGTTTATACTATTTCCTACTTATATTTTGTGGATAGATCTTACTTACTTAACTTTGAACAGATTAAGTGCTGGCTGGATACCATCTGGGAATCATGAACCACAGCAGAAGTCACCTGCTGAAGTCTGACAGGTCCACCTGTACATCTCTACACTACTTGAGAATACAGACTACTACTTTATTATTTAAGTTATTCATGTACCAATGGATCATTAGTCTATCAATTCCACCTTTTTTGTATCAAAAAACAGAAAGCCAAAGAAGAAAACACACCCCTGATCTGCTTCCCTCTCTCCATTTAGGGTACATTCTGATTTCTTTGTAAAGTATATCTGACAAATGGCCCACAGTCCACACTGTGTTCCAAACAAAATATTACTATTCCAAAATTATACTGCAAGTTACTCAAGTACAAGAAAATACTGTTATTATTTAAACTCACAGAGACACTACTATGATTGTTCCATTTGAAAGAGATAAATATTGCTCAATATTTAAAAAAAATAAACTTTGGTGTGTATTATAAAACAAACATAAGAAATTTATCTCTATCTGAAATCACGCACAATATAATTTCATGGAAACATTTTGGGGTAATGACTTTGAAATGAATACAGGAAGAATGTTATTAAAAAGAACAAAGATTAGGAAATATACTGTAGCACATAATCCTGCAGTGGGGAAGGGAACAGTCTCTTATGATCTAATAGGATTTTTCCATTCTTAACTTGGTTAATCTTAGACACAAAACAAAATAAATCATTCTTGGTTTCTAAAAGTCCATGGTGATACTGAAAGGAAATTAATTCCCTTTGCTAAACATGGTTCATAAAAACATACTATTAAAGTCAGCTGAATGGAAATTCTAGATTTATTAGTAAGTAAACGGATGTCATTTTTCCCCTAAAATAAAGGATTTTCCCATCCCTTTCCAAAGAGTTTCTAACACAAAAGTGGCTTTCCAATATTGGGAAAGAGGTGTCGCATGTGGTAGAATGGTGACGGTATGATGTTGGCATAGTGGAAAGCTTGGTAAACTCAGTGTGGTAAAGAGGCCAGCCCTTGAAAAATGATAGCAGAGTGATGCTTTCAGAAAAACTCAGGTACATCATCACCTTAAAATGTGAGGAGAAAACAACCTGATTATGGGTGAAATTGTGATTACAATTCTTACCATACAAGCCACTGTCTACTACATTGGAATTAAAATGCTATCGTCACTTAAAAAACATTTATTTAGAACCTAATTGTAAAAGTATAAGGCAGGGATTGTCCTCTAGGTGTTAAAAATCAACGACAGGCACTTACATGGATGTACGTATATTAAAACATGGGATTAAATGGCCAGAGCAAATATATTAGGGGAAAATGAGGCATTAGGATTTCTCAGTTAAAAGGTAGCACACTGTAGCCGGGAGGCAACATGTGTTACTGGGTTAAGAATGGAATAGCTACGGAAACTCTTTCTCCCAACTAAATAAACTATGTGGAAAGAATCTGGTCTTTGGTCAATCAGAAGAGTTTGATGAAAGATCAAGGATTTCAAAATCTGTTAGAAAGTTCACAGAACAGGTATAATCTGTAAGTTTCCAGAGGTGGGTGGTGAGAGAAGAGAGGACAAGCAAGTGAGTAATGGAGTATCTGCTCGAAGTTGATTTCTGAAAGGAAGAAATGACATGGAAAACTGGTGTGTTGAAGGAAAGGAATCAATAAAGACTGAGGGACTCAAACCAGGGGTCTTCCTGGACTCCTCTTTTTCTCTCACAGGCCACATCTAATCCAGCAGCAAATCCTGTTGGCTTTACCTTCAAAATACAGTGCAAACCTGAAACTTATTCTCCTCACTCCTGAGGCCCTAGTTCACGCCATCACTATCTCTCACCTGGACTCCTGCAAAAACATCTTCACTGTTGTCTTTTTTTCATTGTCCTCCACCATCTACTATTTACCACAGTCCATCCTCCACCCAGCAGCCAAAACTTTGTCATGACTTCTCGTCACATTTAGAATAAAACAAAAGTAGTTTATGATAAGCGAGTAGACATGACATTACCCGGTCCCTACTTCTCCCTCTAAATCCACCCCCTCCATTCTCCAGTCTGGCTTCACTGGGTTCTGCTGGTTCTCAAAGCAAAACCCCAGCTACCTGCTATTTCATGCAACTCTGAAACGGGGCCATGTACAGACCCTGTTTAATCTTGTGACTTCTCTTAGGGGAATTTGCTATTTGAAGTGAATTACAGAAATTTGTATTTGGGAGTAACAACAACAGTGATTTACCTGATTACAGACAAACAAAAGAGTATAATACAGGCAAGTTCAAATTCATCTTTAAGATAAGAACAATAAGCATTTGTTACAGAAAGACACATAGAAGTGGCCTATGGCTATAAGTGAATACATCCCTTTTAAAGTAAGAAATATGTTTGCCATTACTGCATGTGTGGGAATAAACAGAAGAGAAACATTAAAAAAAGAGAAATAAGGAGAGAGCTGTGTCGCAGGTGCCGAAATGTGCCAAACATACCACATGGAGCTGGGAAAAGCGGAGGAGAAAGGGCTCTAGCCTGAGTTGCAAAGTGTGAGCAGTAAGAACACTAGTCTGCAGACATCTATTGGCACAAATGGCTGTCACGTAAACCATGCTCAGGGGTTGTGGCTGAGTAAGAAAGACAGATTCCCTGCATCCTTTTCTAATATGTGTATCGCAGAGTGTGCTTTCCCATAGAAACATGCTATGAGATGGTGAGGCTTTCTGAATAAACCACAGAATTCTATCTAATCTACGATACTGCTGGAATAATGCATAGAAAAGATAATGACATCAACTTTTGTACATCACAGCCATACTATGGATTAAATTATTTCTTGGGAGAGAGAAAAAGAGTCTAAATCCTAATTTAAAAACAGTATTTGCATCCTAAATGCCTGAATATGCTCAAACTGCTAGAACTGCTAAAATACACAGCAATTACAAATCAGAAGCTGATAATTATGTAAGTAGTCTGAGCAAGTCAAATGGGTTCACACTCATTCCCAGGAGGACAGCTCTTGGGTGCAAAGGTTTGGAGGCAATGGAGGTGGGCCTAGAGATATCACACTACACAAAAAAGGCATCGGGATTTCTCAACTTTGGTCTAGATGAATAGTTGACTGTCTTCACTTCTTACTTCCATTGGCCTGAAGCTGGCCAGAATCTGAAAAATACACCTTCCTAAACAGGTGAGGTCAGGACTAAGACAAACCCAACTGCCCTAAAATGTTCCACATTTATGAATACTCACAAATTAACTTGTTAAAAGTACTCAACAACTGTCCCTTCATCCTATCTAAACCACTATGAAATCAATTGACAACGATGTTTTCTACTTGGGCCTAGTGGCTGGGAAGAATCCTTGAGTAGGAACCAGTCAAGTCCCTGATTTGGAGAAAGTCTAGTGCCCTAGTCACAAAGTGAATGGACTTTGCAAACCTGAAATTATTACATCTCCTGAGGAAAAAGACAGCAGGATGTTAAAGAATGAGGGAAGCTTGCTGAGGGAGAAATTAACTCCTGCACATTCTATTAAAATTCTATGGGGGCGGGGGGAGAAACTCTGGTGCTGGATGAGAGGTGGGGAGGATCCCTGAAAGGAAATTTCCCCAAACTTAACAGTGACTTATTCTGGGAGATGGTAATACAAGACTGTTACCTTATTCTTTGTAACTTTTTCTATGTTTTAATTCTTCAAAAAAGTGCTGCTGGGTGAAAATCTATGCCTTTATCTCTTTGATACCAACCATTCTTTTCCTTTTAAGACATATCACAAATTCAAATGCCTATAAGGCCCAAGAGTTAACATAAGTGAGTGAAGCCTGCAGGACAAGAATTGTGTCAAACCAACGAGCACACACCCATGTCAAGAGGCACCTGTTCCTTCCAACCAGCTCGCAGCTGCTGCAAAGAAATGCAATCAGTAGTGTTGCTACATTTAACAATTTTTTGCAACCAAAAGTCTGGTTTTTTTGGTTGAAATTTCCTGATTTTTAAATCTTGGCAAATGACTTAAGTTAAAAAAAACAAAAAAACCCAAAAAAAACCACTTCGGTGAAGGGCCAAATAAAAGGGATTTTCAAAAGTTATTTTGCCCAGGAAGTTCAAGGTACATCTCTATTTGTGTTGTATACAAACCCATATTCGCATTAAAGTCTGAGAAGCATAGCTTTAGATCAAAAAAAAAAAAAAAAAAAAAAAAAAAGAAAGAAAAGAAAAGAAAAAGAAATAACTGCATAGTCTGTATGCAGAAGTCTGGGCATCCAAGCAATATCTTTCAGAGAATTATTAAATCCTCATCTAAATGGAGAAGTCCCTATTTAAGAGAGGACATTTTAAAAGTATTACTTTCTGCTTGTAAAGTTTACTCCATTCTATTTATCATTAAGTGTCTATACTTCACTCAAATAGTAAATAAAAGAAGTACGTGTGTTTTTCTTATATTGTCTATGAGACATGAAATTTGTGGTGAGAAAAAGTGCAAGGAATAGTCAATCAAAGGGAAAACAGGCATGGATGAGCACAAGGCCATATTCAGAACCCTCTCTTCCAAAGAGCTGATGGCATCACCCCGGGTGACAGACAAGTTGGTGAGGTCCCTCAGATGAAGGGGAATGGTGGCTGGCCAAAACTCTAGCAGGCTAAGATGCAGGACGCTCACTCTGATACCAGACTGCCCAATGAGGTGGATTAGATTAGGGAAATGGCACGGGGAGTGGAAGGAGAGGACAGTGGATGTCTGGAAGGTGCAGGAGGTTGGCACACCAGGCCTGGAGAAACCTCAAAGTCCACTCAAAGAAAGGAGAAAAGCCACACAAGTATCTGGTGTATAAAGAGTAGTAGTGGGGTGCAAAGAAAGAGGATTAAATGAGGCAGGGAGAGGCAAGTCCAAATTCCTTATATTAGAAAGCTGCTGAGGTCACAGCCAGCACAGAACAGGGTCTGAAGTCAGACCCTGGGAAACAAGCAAGAATGCAGGCAGCCTCCTGGTATTGGGGAAGAGGCAGACTAACAACAGGTTTCCAGATTCAGCCAAGTTTTCTCAGCTTTGTTGCTGTTGGCCAGATAGGGGACATTTACCTATTGAGGGCCAGACAGACTAGAGAACAGATAGGTATGGAGAGTGATCTGTTCCCTAAGAAGACTCAACGCCAGAAACACCATCCCAAAGGTCTGGGGACTATCCTGGGACACGGCAGTGTATCTTCAACTGCAAGTGAAAAACATTGTGATTCATCTGCCAGTAAGTTTGCTATCTGATATATTTATGCTAAAACCCAGCATCCAGGAAGTTCACTGTTCCATTTACTTTGCAAACAGGGTATGATCAGGAAACTATTTAAAGAAAGAGTTAAAAAAAGTTTTGCAGAAGCTAAATGCTCTTTTCTCTCTGTCATGTGTGACCTTTGAACTTTATGTTTACATAAAAAAGACAGGCAGCAGCAGAGTCCACTGTAATCTTTAACCATAACTGATTTCCAAGAATCTGTGATACCATCCCGTTCCTTTGGTTCAGTTACTTTCAATGAGTTACCGCTTTTAAATTTATTCAAGCATGCTAAAAATCAGACACAATGAAAATGCTAACCTACATGAAGTTGTGAAACTTTTTATTCAGAGCAAATCCCAAATCTCAGTGATGACATCTGCTGCAAAAGTGAGGATACAGTAATGACTCAACACTGACTAAGGAAATTCAACTGTGGAACTTGTCTGTTTATCAGGCTTTAAAAACAAATTTCTATGACCAACTTGAAATGGAGGAGGTAAGTTAAAATATGTTAACCACATAAGGCAATGAAAAGACCACTGAGGCCCCAACAAAGGTGAATTGCTGAGATCCTCCAAGTCTTGGCCCAGGCCCAATGATTAAAGCCATGAGAGACTCTCCTGTTCTGGTTCTAGACAGAACATGTTATCCATTATTTTCTCTTTGTCTGCAAAGGATCTTTAGCCTCAAATAGTCAGACATGACAGAAGGAAGTCAACTTGAAATTCACAATAACACTCTGAAGTGTTTCCAGGGATTAACACATATAAATGTACCTAGGGACAATGAAAGTGGAAGCACTTGCAAAAGTAAAGCTGTACCTACTTACACAAGAGCATTTCTTAGGGGACATGGATGGAAATGGATAAAGGCAAAAGCAAGCAAACCCAGGAAAGTCAGATTTATATCAGCAGGGGTCGGGTAGACAGGGCATGCCACCCTCTGACCTCAACCATCACTACTGTTAGGGGCTTGGGTAGTCACAGCCAAGTCCCTGAGCTGTGCTTCCCTCTCCTACGGTGTTAAGCTGCACGAGCACACCACCCCACCTGTACATTGTCTAAAGGAAAGGCACAATAGAAAAAAGTTTCTCATCCTCTCACTTAGCAAACACAAGCCAGAGAAAGCCTCAGAGGCAAAATGACAGCCCTCAAAAAAGGAATACCTGTTGATGAATAAAGCCAATGAATGTAAAGGTAAATAAGTTCTCATCATCTGGGATCTCCTAAAAAAAAGGAATATCAATGTATTTCTCTCCTCCCCTCACTTCTTTTTTTTTTCTGATTGCTAATTGCACATAGGTAAAAAGTTATTTTCAAGTTGCTTTAATCCTGATATAATATTAAGATAGTAGAATGCAAAACTGCAACTACTTTTTGGGGGTACAAAAAAGGGAAAGCCTGGCTATTAATGAGTTAACAATTTATTGAGTGCTGATGTTTTGCTAGGCACTGTACTAAGCTTACAGAATTTCATGGACAACTCATATAATGAATTTAATTCTAAAATATGTGTGAATTATGCACACATATATTTACATCCACATGTGACTATTCTAAACACTTAGCACTATATTATTCAAATTTTATAGCTGATAAAATAGGCACAAAACTAACAAATAACAAGAGTAACAACTAAGGATATAAAATCCAGATCTACTGACTTCTCTATCAATACTCATAATGAATCACGTTTATATGTTGTCTTTCCTTCCATAGGATAATTTTCATGTCTGAACTAAATTAATTTATAAAAATAAATTTTAATTGATCTTTTAAGTGCTTATATTTATACAAAATATATATTAGATGTGCTAAACTTTCTGCTGGCTCCGTGGCATTCTGTATTCAATACTATTTCTCTAAGTTAAGACGTTTTCCTCTTTCAAACACATGTACAGGGACACCTGGGTGGCTCAGTCAGTTAAGTCTCCATCTCTTGATCTTGGTTCAAGTCATGATCTCATGGTTCATTTGTTCAAGCCCTGCTTGGGGCTCTGCACTGCACTCTAAATAAATAAACTTAAAAAAAAAACATGTACAAACAACAAAACAGAAAGAAGTTTAATAAGACAGCTATTTTGGAAATTCATATAAAAGAAATCGCTCCATAAAGCCAGGACTCAAATTTCATAATCTGTCCAAACTTTAGGTCTGTGTTTCCTGAGAATTCATAGTCCCCACACTGTGTTGGGCAGCTTGCCAACAAGACTGTACCATAAGTGGTATTTCATTGAGCCCCAGCAGTCCTCTCTCCTCATGCATTTAACACTGTTCTGTGCTGGTGCAGTAAGTTCATGAGAAGGTTATTTTTCAGTTTCTTTTTTCTGGAGAAATCATAGTGCTTACTTTTTCACTCACATGGGATATGTATTTTATTATGTTAGTTTCACTTCTAATATGTATATATTGAAACCATTAGCAGTCAGGGGCCAAACACACTGAATGGCTGTCAATTGTCTCAATTCTGAAGAATTAACCCCAATGGTTAAATATGGAGTAGCAAATAATTCACTGTAACATCAGATTTTTTTTTTAAATAAATCACTTCAGGTGAAATTTATAAGTCCACTATAAGTCCAAGAAACATAAAAAGATAACTTTCCTTCCTCAGACTTTGAAATATCTCAAGAAAGAAATGCCAGATCTGCTGCATTTAAACTAATTTGTGATACTTTTAAAAAGTATTTACATTTTCAACTACGTAAAATCCATTTAACCTGATCATCTGATAGTCAACCATATAAGAAGCTGGGGTTCAAGGACTTATCTGCACCCCTATTGGCAGTTCTGAGCCTAGACATATCAGAGCACATCTAATTCTTTTTTTTTTTAATGTTTATTTATTTTGAGAGAGAGAGAGAGGGAGAGAGTGCACGTGAGTGGATAAGGGGCAGACAGAGATGGAGATCAAGATCCCAAGCAGGTTCCATGCTGTCAGTGCAAAGCCCATTGCAGGGCTTGATCTCATGAACTGTGAGATCATGACCTGAGCCAAAACTCAAGAGTTGGATGCTTAACCAAGTGAGCCACCCAGGCGCCCCGAGCATATCTCATTCTAATGAAGGGCACAAATCTATAGACAAAATAACTTACAATTCAACTATTAGCACAGAATTAATAGATAGATGCAGTGTTCAATTAAGGCAAAGTTCAATTAAGTCCTTTAATTTGAAATTTACTCTGTTACAAAGAGTCAGATGGTCTATGTATTTTCTTAAATTGAGGGGAAAAAAAGAAAATAAATTTAAAAATTTAAAGATGTGCTATATATATGAAGGCCCTGTCTACCACTTGACCCCATTTTCTAAGACTTCCTATCCTATGCACTAAGTGATGGCTACACCGTCCTTTCTGTTTGTTGTTCAAGCATGTCAAGCTTGTTCTTGTCTCTGGGTCCTTTTTGCACTTGCTATTTTCTCTCCCTAGAATGTTCCTGCCACAATTTTTGCATTTCCTCTCAGTTCACAGGTCATCTCCACAGAGATGCCTTCACTTGACTCCATGTTCCTCCAAATGATTTTCTCCATAACACTTAGCACTACCTGAACTATTTCTTTACTCCTTTATGTCAGTCTCAAATGCTAAGGTACTTATGCCCAGAGTAGAAACCTTGCCCTTTTCTGTTCACCACTGCAAACATGGTTGCCTGGCCTTTATTACAAACTCAATGAATCTTGATTAATGTGATAAATGATTAAAATTAATCTAATGAAAGCATTCAGATTGAAGGACCAGACTTAGGAAACAAGACCTTGCTTTTTAATACTGACATTCCTAATTTAATTAAAATTTATCTTGAAGAAATTCAGGGTAAATAATAAATTAGGTTTGCATTTTCATTCTTGGGAATAGATACCCGATGCCCTGTGCCCTGCTATGTGCTATGACCATGCCTGGGTGCTATGCCAGTTACACTCAGGAAGCCCAGTGGAGCCTGAGAAGCCAATGTGTCTCGTAGCATCAGTGACTGATGCATTCTTAACAAAGTCATGAAATATGAGTAAAATAATTACATTGGGAAAGAACAGTCAAAGGTTACTAGTCTACTCAGTTTTGCCAGCCAGCCACCATATAGTGCCTCCCACTGAGGAACTGAGTGAGTGAGTCTTTGACTCACCAAGCAAAGGCAAGCTATTTCATCTATTCACTTTATATGCTGCTGTGTTTTGGGGTACAGTTAAAATTACATGAAATTGTGCAGGTATTCCTAAAGTTTAAGAAAGTGATCAGCAAGAGCAGATGGGGCAGGCAGGGGTATGAAAAGAACAATGATATTGAATACAGATCTGGGAGTCTGAAGGAGGTCTGAGAATGATGAGAACCTTTGCCAAAACTTAAGCTTCAGAACTTACTGCTTCTTCCTTGGGAACAGCATGTGCTACAGGGTGGGCAAGATGATTTTACTGCCAGATTTTTGATGCTGTGCTCAATTTAGTTTTCATTGTTTGCATTGGGGGGCTTATTTTGAGTCACATACTCTATTACTGTTAACATAGGAGAACATCTATTAATACTTTGAGTCTTTATTAGAGTTTAAGAAAAAGCTATAATTTAGCTTTAGATGATCTTTTAAAAGTATGCTGAATTTCTAAGTGGGATTTATTTTTAAACTCAAATTTTCCTCTTTATGTCTTCCCATACCAGTTTTCAAGGCAGCACTGGCAAAGAATTTTAAAAATGTATCTATACCTAAAATATTGGAAATGCACTGAGAAGTGTGAACAATACACTAACAATCTTCATATGAATGACTTTTTGCTACATATGGCAGAACTTGTGAAAAATAAATATTGAATTAGTTAATCTTTCTTAATTTAATGTTTATTATTAATTCTTGAGAATAAAACTACATATAATGGATTCAGATTCTTTCACATGCTGAAGGTATAACTGATACAGATGGTTCTCTTTTGTCCTGAAACTCTTATAAATACTTAAATATATACTTAAAAAAAAGCACAGAGGATGAAATGTACCCGATTTAACAAAAAGTTCTTGAAATAGAGAGGATACTTATTTATTTATTTTTAAAAGACTTTATTTTTTAAGCAATGTCTACACTCAACATGGGGCTTGCATCCATGATGTGATGATCAAGAGTCTCATACTTTACCACTGAGCCAGCCAGGCGCTCCATTATAGAAAATATTTAAAGAAAATGCAGTATTGTTACTTTCAACTGCTGGTAGTAAAGTGGCAAGTGAATATGCTTTTAAAATTATTATTCAATGTGGTGCCTGGGTGGCGGTGCCTGAAATCAGGCAGTTGAGCATCTGACTTCAGCTCAGGTTCTGATCTCATTGTTCATGGGTTTAAGCCCCATGTTGGGCTCTGTGCTGACAGTCTGAAGCCTGTTTGGGATTCTCCATCTCCTTCTCTCTCTGACCCTCCCTCACTCACACTCTTTCTCTCAAAAATAAACATTAAAACATTTCTGTGGGGGGCACCTGGATGGCTCAGTCAGTTAAGCATCCAACTTCAGCTCAGGTCAGGATCTCACGAGTTCGAGACCTATGTTGGGCTCTGTGCTGACAACTCAGAGCCTGGAGCCTGCTTTGGATTCTGTCTCCCTCTCTCTCTGCCCCTCCCCCACTCATGTTTTGTCTCTCTCTCTCTCTGTCAAAAATAAATAAACATTAAAAATTTTTTTTAAAATTATTATTCAATAAATTATAAGACTTTTACATAATCAGCCTATAAATTATAGGCAAATATATATGGCTAATGTGGATTTATGGGCGGATTACGTGAGTCTTAGAGCTTGTTGAACAATTTGATTTTTTTTTTTAATTTTTTTTTTTTAACGTTTATTTATTTTTGAGACAGAGACAGAACATTAACAGAGGGGAGGAGCAGAGAGGGAGGGAGACACAGAATCTGAAACAGGCTCCAGGCTCTGAGCTATCAGCACAGAGCCCGACGCGGGGCTCGAACTCACAGACTGTGAGATCATGACCTGAGCCGAAGTCAGACGCTCAACCGACCAAGCCACCCAGGCACCCCGAACAATTTGATTTTAAATAGCCTAAACATATTGTGGTAGCTAGCCTTCAAGATGGCCTCAATGACATCTAGCTCCTACCATGAATTAGGTGTGTACTCCCCTTCCACAGTGAACAGGGGTTGTTCTAAGTGACCAGTAGAACAGGAGAGAAGAGACGGTATATGACTTCCAAGATAATTCCGCTTTCATTTGGGTCATGCTCATTCTCTCTTGTAATATTCTCTCTATAGGAAGCCCAACACTATGTTGAACAATCATATAAAAAGGCCAAAGCATGAGGATCTGATGCCTTCTGACAGCAGGAGTAGGCCAGTGAGAAATTTGGCCATCTCGGGAACAGAATTTCTAGTGAAGTCAAGCATTCAGATAACTGCAGCCCTCACCAATAGTGTGACTGCAACATCATTAAATAGCCTGGGCCATAATCACCGAACAAAGTCACTCCAGGATTCTTGACCTTCAGAATTAAATGTCTGTCATTTAAACTGCTAAGTTTTGGTATAATTTGTTATGCAGCAATAGATAACTAATACACACATCTTCTTGCAACCTATCTGTCCTCTTACTCCATCTTGTTCAAAAGCCAAAATCAACTGGGTAAGTTTTGACTGAAGATTATAGTTACAAATAAAGCTGTGCTTTGCACATGTCTTTTTTGTTTCCCAATTTTTTAAGAGAGTGTGTGTGTTTATTTATTTTGGAACAGATAGAGACAGCATGAGAGCAGGGGAGGGGCAGAGAGAAAGGGAAAGAGAAAGAATCCCAAGTGGGCTCCATCCTGCCAGTGCAGACCTTGACATGGGGCTCGAACTCATGAGAGTGTGAGAAACCTGAGTTGAAAGCGAGTTGAATGCTTAATCAACTGAGCACCCAGGGCCCGTTCTGGACATTTCTTAAGATATGAATGAGTATATAAGAATAATTTAGATTTACTATCTAATAGTTTTATATCCTGGTTTGGAATTTACCCATGCAGTATTGATGAACAGTGTCAATATGCAAAAAAAAAAAAATATGTAAAAGTCTAGAAAATACAAACTCCTCTTTTGTGACAGCAAACAGATTAGTTGTTGACTGGAAATGGGGGAGTGGGGTGAAGGATTACCAAAAGGTCAGAGGAAATTTTGGGGGGTGATGGTTATGTTCATTATCTTAATTGTACTGATTACTTTATAAGTATATATATGTGTGTGTGTCAAAATTTATCAAATTGTACATTTTAAATGTGTATAGGTTGTTTTTCAAATATGCTTCAATACAGCTGTTTTTAAATATCTGACTACTGTATTCACTATTTACCTAATTCTCAGACTGCCATGATTTTCAAATTACAAGACTGGAATGTTACTAGACTTTTTTACTTTGGGTTCTAGAAAATTAAGAGACTAATAGTTTTATTATATATCAATCTATCCTGATATCATAGAAACAGTTTCATAAGTTATTATAACCTGTGTTGGAAAATTTGAATCGCAGTACTAGTATAATCAAATCTAAAATCTTCTCAGAATAATAAAAATTTATTATGGGAAACATGTTAAGAAAGATGAAGGAAAGATAATTTCATGTTAACATGTAGCATTATAGTACTGAGAATAGTGGGAACTTCAAAGAAACTGAACAAATCTATAATGATCTTTTAAATCCACAAGATTACATTACATAGATTCATTTAGAGTTCTAGTCAACAACTGTCCAGGAAAATTCACCCTTTAACCTTTAAATCCTAATAGGTAATATTTAAGTTGCATTTGTTGCTCTGAACTTACAACTTTTCACCATAGATAAGAAAACTGTCTAGATGATGTAATCATCTGTGTCATTTGCCTATGTTAAAATCAAACTTTTCATATTAATTAAATGTAGTAATTATTACAAAAAAATCACTGCTTGCACAAATTAAATATTAGACACACACACACACACAAATGATAGCAGGTGGGTTTATGTCATTTGCCTCCTTATATTGACAAGAGCATCACATTTAACCTATTTTAATGGTGTCTAAAAAGATATCATTCTAAGATTAAGAAAAATGGTAGTTTTATAAAATATCCAAGTGAAAGTTACTGACATAATTAATTTTGGTAACATAGTCGGTAAAACTTTTAAAATACAATGTTCCACAGGATATTTTATTATTTTATCACACCATAATCCTTTTCTATTGTCAGGAGAAAAAAAAAAAAAACTAGAGAATTTTCTCTCCAAATGTATTTTCCATATTTTTTAAATAAATGGAATGCTAGTATTATTTGAATTTTACTGTTTAACATTTATTTATTTTTGAGACAGAGAGAGACAGAGCATGAATGGGGGGGGGGGGCGGGGGGCAGAGAGAGAGGGAGACACAGAATCTGAAACAGGCTCCAGCCTCTGAGCTGTCAGCACAGAGCCTGACACGGGGCTCGAACTCACAGACCGTGAGATCATGACCTGAGCCGAAGTCGGATGCTTAACCTACTGAGCCACCCAGGCGCCCCTGAATTTTACTATTTATACTTTTATGATTAAAATGTTCCTATAAGTAATTGTTTTTCTTATACTAACATATACATACTAATTGTCTTAATCAATAATATTTAAAACAGTGCTATCAGTCTTTAATTGCTGAATCCCAAACATGATTCCTGGCTTGGTAATGAAACCTAAATTGATTTTTTTAATTATGAAATATTGAAAACATCATGAAAATGACAAATAATACATAACCAGCTACTCATCACCCAGATATAATAAATATTTTCTTTAAATTGTTGTTGTTTAAAGAAATAAAATATTACAGATACAGCCAGGTCCTAGTCTTCCAAACCATTTCTGCCCCTTCTTCCTGTATTTTAATTTCATATGCTTGTATCTAGTATTGTACATTTTGTTTTAAGCAAAGAGTATTAATGGAAATTCCCAGAAAGGCCAATTAGAAAAGATTTTCAACTTGACTCTTTATCAGAGAATGCAAATTAAAATAACAGAGAGCTACTCTGTCACCTATCAGACTGAAAAAAATTAAAAGTCTCACGATAAACTTGAAGTGGAGGACAAAAAGGAACTGATGCACCACAGGTATAAGTTGGTACAATATCTTTAGAGAACAATTTAACAATTTTTTGGTAAAATGAAAGATATTCCTAAGCTATAGCCCATAAATTACCCTTCTAGGTATTTACCCAAGAGAAAGTGTCACACGTAAACACTGCAGGAGGCATGCAAGGGTACCGTATTAATAAATGTAATAGCTAACACTTGTTACCATGGCTCCTGTGGGTCAGGCACTGTTCTAAGTCCTTCCTGTGTTTTTACTCTGTTATGCTCATAAGATGCTTACCCCATAGGAAATATACTGCATTTAACAGACCAGTAAACTGAGGCACAGCAGTTTACAACCTGGCAAAGTCACATCACTAGTAAGGGTGGTAACACACACCCAAGCAGTCCAGTTCTGGAGTCTGTTAACCACTACGCTGTAAGGGTCACAGAAGCATTGTATGAAAGAGCAAAAGGATGGAAATCACCCAGGAGTCCATCAAGAGAGGAAGGAACAGACAGGCAACAGTACATTCATGCAGAGCAGAAGACCACAGCTAGTACAATGCATAAGCCATACTGCACAAAGGAGTCGGCATACATTTCAGAAACCTAACTCAGGGAGAACAGGCAAGATGCAGGATGAGCTGTACTATATGATACCTAAAGTTATCTTCATGATTTATTTCCAACAGCTAAAATAGCTAAAGCAACCTTAGGCTATATTAATGAAAGTAAAGAATCAAGAGCAAAAAACATGGAGGAATCCTTTTTTTCCCTGGGGGTTAAAAACTGTTAATACCTTAAATAATGTGCCAATTCTGAGAACCACAAGACTGATCAACAACTACACTGGATTTTGAAGTAAGCAGCCGGAATGATGGAGGATTTTGCAGCTGTTTAGAGTATTTACGAAAGTCTCTCAAATGAGGGAATAAATCTGCATATGTGCAGGAAAAGACAACGCTCTCCATTATCCTTCTCTTTCCCCATAGCCTTCCTATCAAATGTGTGGGTACACACTACTGACAGGACTTAACTTTTTGACTTATGACAATCATCTTCATAGAGAAACACTAATAAGTACTATAACAACTCTGCTTAACTTTATATACAATAGATGTAGTTTCCTCAAATACATGGAAGAATTTTAAATACCGAATTGTGGGGTGCCTGGGTGGCTCAATCATTTAAGCATCTGACTTTTGGGTCATGATGTCACAGTTCGTGGGATAGAGCTCCACGTCAGGCTCTGTACTGTCAGGGCATGTGGAGCCTGATTGGGATTCCCTCTCTCCCTGTCTCTGCTCCTCGCCCACTCGTGCACTCTCTCTCTCTCTCCCAAAAACACAAACTAAACTAAAGATACCAAATTGTGCACAAAAAAGATTCACAGAAAACCATACAATGGTAAAAAAAAAAAATATGGTTGCTTTTACATGAACAAAAAAGGTGAAGAGATGACAAAAAAATAAATTTTAATTGTTTTTATATTATACAGTCTTACAAGATAGGTCTGCCAAGGAATTTCCCTCTCCTACTGAAATAGACTATCAACAAAAGAGTACTTTCTTTAAGAATACATACCTAAAAGGAGATTTCAGCCTTGAAAACAATAATCTGTACAAGGTCATAGCAGTGAACTCTTTTTCCTCACTACCTAAATGAGCCTTCTCTGTATGATGAACAAGGGAGGACAGTAAAGAGTCCACAACACTGACATCAGCTCATCTAGACCATCAGCCTCCACAGAGCAGGATTACTCTGTATAGAAAAGCAGTCAATCTAAAACAAAGATCTCTGCTGAGGAAAGACTGTTCTAATAAAGACAAACCTTTGAAAGATAAAGAAGTTAAAATGAGCGCTGACACACATGGCTAAAATGTTTTCATGAAAACTTAATGGACAAATAAGTGGGGGTATTTTAAATGTTAATTACTCTTAATCTTAGCTGTTGAAAAAACGCTTTAGGTTTGGGTGTGGCAACTCCTTCTGAAAAACGTGTTGGCACTCCGGTGTAGACCTTGCTATGATTTCTTTCCAACATTGGACACACCTTGTTCAAAAGACAAGTGAGTCATAAGAGGCCACAACCCAAAATGTGATATTCAGCATTTAACTTGCTAATGATACCCCAGAAGTAGCCACAGCTTCTGCTGTGAGAAAAACAGCAGAGGATTAAAAATGACGGCTTCTCTATTTCACTAGAATCAGTTGTGCAAGAATAGTAAAAATACAGTTTAAAGAGTGTCAGATAAGGTAATGAGGAGAAAGGCCACAGGCGGGTTGTGAAAGTGTGCCAACGTCAATAAATGTTACTCAATATTTGTACCACTTAACAAAAATAAGCCAAGCATAAAAGGTGAAAATGGATAGATAAGAAAGGAGAAAACATACACCTGAAACTAAAGTAACATTGTTTGTCAACTAGACTTCCATTAAAAAATAAAAGAAAGGAGAAAACAAAGGCACTAAATGTAAGAGTTGACGAAGCAACTCTGAACTACATTGGTTAAAAACACCAAATGATTGACACCTGGTAACCAATTATCAAACACCTTTTGTATTATCAGTGAAACAAGGCCAATTAGAGTGATGTCTTTCTCCAAAGTCCATAAGCGTATTCATTCATGTTTTAACATCATTTCAATTGTTGTATAGAATTCTTTATCTTAAATTCTTGCACCAGCCACAAAAAGTTACTATTATATATATGATTTATTTACTCATTCTTTCAGTACAGTTTTGTGAATTCTATGATGTTCTATCCTAGTGATGAATTCCTTTTTGGCTCTTACGAGCTCACAGTGTGGTGATGGGCAGAAAACAACACAGATATTTCTGGTTAATAATAATATTATACTATCATAGAGTTATATGGGGATTTTATTGCTATCCAGTTCTACTAAACTAAAAGTGATGCAACAGATCACATGTACACTGAACTCAGACAGTGCAATGACCCTTTCATGTACATGATTTTAACAGAACCCCAAGAAGACAATGTTCAAAATGGTGACATTTTAGGAACAACAATCAAGGGTTAATGAATACCTTTTAGTTGTTTTTGCTTTTATAACCTCCCTCAAGTCACAGTGTGTGGGCAAATGGTCATTTTATACCTTATCTAAGGTCAACCATGTGTTTGTTCTTTTGCCACATAAGTGAAAAAGATCACTATATCTGGAATGCTGAATTTTTAAAAATTATGGTAGAATGGGCACCTGAGTGGCTCAGTTGGTTAAGTATCTGACTCTTGGTTTTGGCTCAGGTCCTGATTTCGAAGTTTGTGAGCCCGAGCCCCACACTGGGCTTCACACTGACAGTTGAGAGCCTACTTGGGATTCTCTTTCTCCTCTCTCTGCCCCTCCCCCCCTCACAGGCACACTCCCTCTCCCTCTCTCAAAATAAATACATAAACTTTAAACAAAATCATGGTACAAGAATCTTACTCTTGAATTATACAAGTTCAGTGCTGGCTAGTTAATGCTGTTACATATTTACATGAAACTATATAAAAGCATAACAGATGAAATACGGGATAGAGTTAAATTATTATCATTCCATGTTAGATTTTAGTATGTAGGTTTCCACTTTCAATATGAAATCAGTTATTGTCCAAGCACTGTTCTGAGGAATGAGTGTGCACAGTAGTAATAAAAGCAGCCATGGTTCACACTCTTACATAGCATATGGTCTCCTGAGGAAAACAGCAATGAGTGAATAAATGACCACAATGTACGAAGTACTATAGAGGAAAGGAAAACTGAACTGGGAGAATACTACATGCTGAGGATGAGGGAGATTTAAATAGAGTAACGTAAATGGTGAGGAAGGCCTCCCTAAAAAGGTGACACTTAACCTGATCCCTAACATGATTGAAGGGATCTGCAGTGTGAGCAGCCAAGGACCAGGGAAAAGAGCATTTCAGGAAGAGGCTAATGTACCCGTGAAGCTTTCAAGATAGGGAACCCTCAGGAAACCAAGGCAAAATCACTGTGCTGGAGCATAGCGAGTGAGGGGCAGAGTGCTAGGGCTGGGGAGAGACTGGTGAGGCTAACCAAGCTGGCCATGCACTGTTAGACCAGCCATACTAAGATGTTTGAACTGAATCCGAAGAGCACTGTGAAGCCATTAAACGGTTTCGTAAGAGGACATATATGAAATTTTTAAAAGATGACAATGGACTCCTAAATATAGACAGCAAGTTGCAAGCAACCTACAGGTGAAGCAGGCAGACCAGTTAGAGGCCAATTTTAGTAGTCACATAAGTCACGTGGTGGGCTGAAAAATAGGTAGTAGATGGATTTGGAAAAAAAAATAGATGAAGTCACTGCATAATTTGGAGGTAGAATCAATAGACCTTGCTGATAGGTTGGATACTATGGGTAATGCGCAGGAAGGAATAAATAATGTTCAAGAAACCCTGGGAAAGATGGTCCCAATTACTGAGATACAGAACAATGTGGGAGGAACACATTTCGAGGGAATATTAAACATTTTTTTGGACATGTTAAGTTTGAGATACTTATAAGACATCCAAGGAGAGATATGAGGGCAACAAAGTATACAAGACCAGAGCTTCAAAGAGTGGTTTGCAGTGGAGATCTAAACTTGCAAGTAATGAAGCAAACAAATGGTACTTAAAGCTATGGCTAATGATGAGATCACTGACGGAGAGAGAGTACGGAGTGTTATATCTACAATTTCAGCATGCGGAAAAATTTCCCGGGGCAATTCTGATTCAGTAGGTTTGGGGTAGGGACTCTGAATCTGCATCTCTGTTCAACTCTCCAGGTCGGTCTCATTCTAGTATCATTCTGTTAAATACTTCTATAGAGACAGAAAATAAGTGAGCCCAGTAGTGAGCTGAGAAACTCTAGCAATTGGTAGCTGGCGGTAAGAGGCGGAGTTTGAGGAACTGAAGCCATAGACCAAGTAGGAGAGGGTGGTCCATGCAATCCATACCACGTTCAAAGGGAAACTAAAAGGTTGGATACTAATAGCAAGACTCTGGTCAGAGTTCTTTTGAGAAAGTTCCTATAAAACAGTGCCAAGAGCAGGCCTTCAGAACAACAGCTTGGCTCAAGTGCTCAGTGAATGTGTGCTTTGTCACTGTAAGGAGAAAACAGACATTATGTGGAACAGGATTGTTGATGCCTTCTAAGAATGACTACTGCTACACTAAAATCAGGAGAGGACATCATGGAATTGGTACTGGCCATGTTGGAGTTAATGAGCCCTTGGCCAACCCACTTCAATATTACTGAGGGTAGTAAGTGAGCAATACCACTCACTACCCTTGCCTCCTTTTCCGTAGCATACAACTAGCCTAAAGACCCTAGTACTTATTAACGCCTTAAACCAATAGGCTAAGACAAGTTATGAGGCAGATTCATTTCTTTTTCTCGACTTATATTCTGTTAACAACTCCTTTCCTAGCACTGCACGTCCCAATACTGCTCTACTTGCTTAGAACTGTCAATACTGAGTCCTTACCTGTGTCAGACAAACAAACTTCATAACTTTCCCTTTGGTCATTTCTCAAAACTCATCTTATTTCATATAGGCTTTTGTAATAACTAGGTGACTGTACTATTATTATATGCTAACGAGTTTGTTATTGCTCACAAATGTGCATTTTAACTGGAGATCTGTGGATACAAACTTCATTTAATTTTATTTTTAGTTTTAGTTTTAAGTAATCTCTACACCCAATGTGGGGCTCAAATTTACAACCCCAAGATAAGAGTCACATGCTTTACTGACTGAGCCAGCCAGGCGCCCCAGTGGATACAAACATTAATTTGAAGGAGTTGAGCTAGTGTTGGAACATTCCTATATTATTATAGAGGAGATATACTAAGTATAGAGAAGATAATTTTAATAATCCTTAATCAACACCACACAGATTGCTATCTGTTTCACCTGTAAAGTATCCACAGTTTAAGAAGTCTTTGAGTGAATCGCCTGGGAGCAAGCAACCATTTAAAAAGACTGCCAAGAGATTATAAATTATCAGAAAGCTGATTTCATGTTATGGGATAGATGAAAGAATTTGTGAACCACAAATACATCTATGAGTTTGCCTTGTGAAAAATCTACACAAAACCAAAGATTTTCTTTACCAAATAATAAAGTGGAAAGCAGTCCTTAAATGAAGGGGTACAAAGCAAAGACCATCAGTACAAGGCAATCAACATAAATGTGTAGAGGAACCAGATATAAAACAACACAGGGCCAGGATCCATGGAAAACATTCAAACTCAATTTTTGGAAAACACTGTGAGACCACACATAACCTAACTACGGGCCCACCTCATTTCCAGAACCTCAGTGTCCCTGCACTAAATTCCCCATCCCACTGTAGAACAGAAATTAAGGTAGGACTAAGATGCTCTGATTGCAAGGGAAATAAAAAGAGTATCAAGTAGGATTTTGAACCATCATCTTCGATTTCTCACGACTGAAGGTTTACCAGAAGCCAAAACTTCCAGCGCTAACACCAGGACAGTCAAAAAACTTGCTCTGCGCTTTGGCACTATGGGAACAAAACAATGATAACGTGGGGTCTACTTTCCACCAAAAAGTTGAAATCAGTAGCTTGGTTTGAAAAAAATTAGCAGGTAGCATCGGAAGATAGAGTTATCACCAAGATATTCTCCAAAGAGTAGCCAGGCTGAGAAGACAATCAACTGTCATAGGTACCCGGTATAAGTCACTGACATTATTTTTTCACCATCTCACACCAAAACAACACTGGGAACATGTATTAGCAGCTCTTGAAGAGGTCATGATATGAAACAAAAAGAATCAGAGGCAATGCAGTGCCCAGTAGTGTTGAAACCAACATCCTAAAGTGAAATAAGATCATTGTTCTCTAATTTAAAAACAACAGAATAATTTCCTAAAACATGTAGAAAGAAATGATGAAAGGAGTTAGACCAGTTATGTAGAGTAGTGGGCTCTCAAATACAATGCGGATGATTTTGGCCTCCAGGAAACATTTGATTACACCTGAAGACATTTTTAGATGTAACAGCTGGGGAAGTGGATGCTACTGGCATCTAGTGAGGAGGGGCCAGGGATGTTGCTAAACATCTTACAATGCACAGAACAGGCTCCCGCAACATATCTTTTGCCTTAAAATGTCAATATGCTGAGGCTGAGAAATCCTAGTTTAGGGCTGTAAAATTTACACGAAAACCACTCGGTTAATGCCAATAAGGTTAGAGTGCATGAAAAGTACTTTTATTTTATAAATGTGATTCCAATGTTGACAAGTGACAAAAAGGGAGAAAAGGAGAAAAGCAATGAGAAATCAGTAATGCTAAGGATAAGGGCTACACAAGGATAAGGGGACTCATGTACCATCACACCACAACCACTCTGCTCGTTACGACTCCCTGACCTGCAAGTCAACACCAACAGAAACCTGTAACTTTACCCCCTCAAAAATGTGTAGTTCTAGTTACTACAACTCACCTCTTCATGCCACAATTCTGTTAATAAAAGGATAAAGTGCATATGGACACATTTTACAGTTACCAAGTGCCAGATAAGAATGCTGGCTTTAAGGTGGGGAGTTAGGAAAAGGGGGTGAAAGAAGGTGAAATGCCAAATTAGTAAAAAATAGAGAAGTGGCAGTTAGAAAGAGGTATATTCTGCACCTATGCAAATAAATTTCAGGCTGGTGGAGCAAGCCAGCATTGTACCAATATTGCTTCCAGTTAAATATGGCAGCTATGACAAGAAACTAGGTATGGCAAGAGTGACCAGTTCATAAGAGGATCATCATTTAAAATAAAAACGTTATGGGGCACCTGGGTGGCTCAGTCAGTTAAGTGTCCGACTTCAGCCAGATCATGATCTCATGGTTCGTGGGTTCGAGCCCTGCATTGGGCTCTGTGCTGACAGCTCAGAGACTGGAGCCTGCTTGGGATTCTGTGTCTCTCTCTCCCTCTGCCCCTCCCCTGCTCATGCTCTGTCTCTCTGTCTCTCTCTTTCTCTCAAAAATAAACATTAAAAAAAATTTAGTAAAGTAAAAACGTTCCAAGTACTAAGTAGGGTTCTGAAGACCAGCATTTTCTATGTACCTTAACACTGGCCCTTATATTTACTGAAATAATAGGAAAAGAGAAAAAAACAGATAATGGTTTAAGAATGAATATATTTTGCTGCCTCTCCATAATGTCATCCTCTTCAAGGCCTAAAATACCATGTCGTTATTCCAGAAGACCTTCCCTCTCGTTCTCAAAGATGAACATGTAATTTTTAGTACAGTATCTCTATCACTAAAGATCTGTTAGGGTTTATCTGAAAATATATTTAAAAAGAATCACAATTCTCCACAATCATATCTTCGGACAAATAAAATCAATTCAGACATAACTGAGGTTGGCAGTAGTTTTAGGTATAGACCCATTAAGATTATGTTCAAATCCTAAACTTCCAATGTAGACACAGAATTTTTTCATACTGAACTGCCGTTTTGATGAAAATATTACTATCAAAAACATTTAACTTAAAGATCGTGAGTTATTAATAGCACATAATATATAATATGGTCACAGACATTTTTTAAAGTGAGGATTTTTAATTTGACATGACTTTGAGGATATTTACTGATATGATTTTTAGAATTCTGAAAACTGTGGTTCATGTTAAAATCATTTATATATATTTATTATGTACTTATTAATTGATTAAGAATATCTATGTACTTTTGAATATTGTTGCTCATCTTATATAAGAGCTATGATCAGTATACGATACTGATCACAATACGATCCAGTAATTCCAGTACTGGGTATTTACCCAAAGAAAACAAAAACACTAATTCAAAAAGATATATGCACCCTTATGTTTACTGCAGCATTATTTACAGTAGCCAAGATATGGAAGCAATCCAAGTGTCCATAGTTGGATGGATCAAGAAGATGGTACATACACACACACATATACACACAGAATATTACTCAGCGTAAAAAAGAATGAGATCTTACCATTTGCAACAACATGGATAGACCTAGAAGGTATAATGCTAACTGAAATAAGTCAGAGAAAGACAAATACCATATATTTTCATTCACGTGGAGTTTCCGAAAGAAAACAAAACAAACGAACATAGGAAAAAAAGACAAAAAAAAAAAAAAAAAGACTCTTAAACATGGAGAACAACTTCGGTGGTTGCCAGAGGGGAGGTAGGTAGAGGACAGGTGAAATAGATAAAAAAGATTAAGGCTACACTTATCATGATTGAGTAGTAATGTATAGAATTTTTGAAATGTTACATTGTGCACCTGAATCTAATATAACACTGTATGTTAACTATACTTCAACAAGAGATTTTTTTTAAGGCATTCATTGTGTCTATGTAAAATGCCAACAGAAAGAGCAATTTATCATGTCTAAGCAGGTAAGTAGTGAGTGCATCCAAAGGCCTGTCTGGGCACAGGTGGAGCTTTCCCATCCAGAACAATAGCTTTCTTGAAAATTTTAAATGGAAAATATCACAGAGAGGAGTTTTTAAAAGTTTATCATGAAAAATATAGATAGGTGTATGTGTAGTAAAAAAAAAAAACATAGTGTAAGTTTTAAGATGTAAGTTTTATTTACAGCTTCATCAGTTACTAGGCAAGAGACCATGGGTAAGTTTGTTTCCACATCTGTAAAATGGAGATTTAAAATATGTGATCCTCAACAGAGTATTCAATAATTTTATTTCCTATCCACTCCTCTAAAATGAATCAGAAAGACAAATAAAGAAGCATTGAAGAGTTCTGTAAAACTGGTTTCATAAATGAGAAAAATCTTTGTTTTAAAATAATTCCACTTAATCAAAATATCAAAGTTTAAAATCTAGAAAAAGCTTTCTGTTTGGAAGCAAACATATTAATGGAAAAAGTAATTCCTTTAAAACCTGTGAGAAAATCTGTGATTTTCTCCCATACATGAATTTTAGAAGTTCTTCCAATGGCTTAATACTTAGTAAAAGTTAGCTTATATTCAAAAGTTAAAGATAAATTTGCCCCATGTTTTATTCTTGTTTCTTTCCAATCTCTAAGGTTTCCAGATTCGTTTTCCACAACTTGCATCAATACTATAAAACAGCAGATTAATATTACAAATTCTGAGCATCACTCACACATCTCATCTTCGTTTGTTACTGTGAACCACTGACCAAAGTCCATCTCTCTTGAATTATCCAATGAGATGAATTTTACGGAAAAATACAAGATTAAAAAAAAACTTTTCTGAGACTTTTAATGAAGGTTTGTGATCAGACAAGTCTATTAAATGGTAGCACATTTAATGAGTACCTAAATTATATTATTAAAAGCCCAATAATTAGATCTTTTGCCACACACACATGCACACACACACACACACACACACACACACAGGTCAAAGTAATAAGGGCAGAACTTCCGGCAACACTGGTTACAGGTGCTCCGGTCTTAGCTGTTTTTTGTTCTTTCCCATTAACCTGATTAATCCAGAAATAATGAGCAAATGTGAACCCTTCCTGGAGTGCATCATTTAATTTCTTTTCAAAAATTGCACAGGTGGAACCCAGCAGTTTCTTGGCAATGTACTAATGTAGGATCCAAGAAATACAAAATATTCCATCAATTTTCAACTAACGAGATGCATAACAAAGTATGTCCATGTGATATACATATGTACACACACATTTATACATGTTTGTGGGTAGTTTCATGGATAAAAGAGATTCAGAAACACATGGGTTCAAATCTTAGTCTTGCTTCACAGCTATGGTTTCTTGGGCAAGTTTAATTACATTCTGTGAGACTCAGATTACCAGTTATAAAATGAAGACAATGATGCCCATGATAGCACTACTATGAAAATAAAATGAAGTCGCATATTTAAAGTCTTTGGATCACACCAAAAACTCAAAAAGAATATTATTAACAATATCATTACCCCTCTAAGAATTATATAAATAAAAAGGAAAAAAACCCACCTGAAAATGGTTTTTTAAAAGAATTTGTTTTAATTGAATTAAAACTTGAAATTAAATATATGCCACTTCTGTTTAGGAAAATAAAAGGAAAAAATCAAGCAAATCAAAGAAGCACAATTCTAAAAAATTAAATCTCAAGAAACAAGGCTAAATCTTGTTCAGGAGTGGGAGAGAGGACATTCTTCCTTTGATGAGGAGAGTCAGGGCTTCCATAATCAAAATAATTATGTGTTACACATTTTAAAAGTAAAAACATTAGTTAAAAAACTTTAACAAAATATCTTAACTGAATTAATTATTTTTCTAAATGAAAACTCCTTTCAAGTCTCCTAGCTGATTTTGTTCACTGATACTTTCTTTTGTTTTCAAAATGTGCACATGGATTGCTCTTCAAAAGCCTATGGTAAGGGGGTTTACTTGTATCTAAGGGTCTGTCTTCCTTGTGGATCTCAAAACAATTTTTGGAACGACACTGGGAGGGGAAATCTGAGGCTCCACCCCACAAAGTGAGGTTGGAGTCCTTGCCCTGCTTTTGCTGGTGGATGCTCCGTTCCCTTCCTCCTGCATGCAGAATGGAAGAATGTGAACAAAAGCCTTGTTTCCAACATGTATGAGTCTGTGACCTTCTTTCTTCAACACCTTCCCCAAGCCATTCTCCACTTAAAAGCTGAAGTGGGCTTATCCTGGGGAAAGAATTACTCACACGCAGTTGGTCAATGGTTTCTTTTCCATTTGTTGCAGTTTGTCCACAGAAGGAGATCTAACAAACAAATGTGGTTAGAGTCCTTACCCTCAAGTAAATTATAATCTGTCAGGGGGAAAGTGTAAGTGTGCAGCAACAAAAAATGGGTGACAACTGCACCACATTTATGTAGCCAATTTCAAACTTTCTCTTGTTTCATATAGCTATATGTATACCCAGCACTCCTTAGATGATAACCTTCCAGAGGATGTGATTGTGAGTACTTTTGGGGTTAGTCAGATTGATTGTGTAATCTCACACATAATTTATAAATGACAATAAATTTAAGAAGGATTTACTGAAAATACGTCTTTGACTTTTCAGAATTACCCCAAGGAAGTGGTAAGAAGGTGCCCTTCTAGAATGAGACCCTAATTAACATGTAGGTCGAGATGTTCAGCAACTCTTGGGAATCACTGTCTTTTAAATTTATACAAAACAGCATTCCACTGGTGTTCTAAACCACTTACTTTAGCCTTCTAATTCCATGTTAAACTCAAGTGGTAAACAATCTTTTCTTGAAGTTGCTTCCTCTCTCATGGCCACCACTGACGCAGACATCAGCTAGAAGAGAGGCCTCCGAGGATTAGACAGCGTGCATTATACGTAGCTTGGCAGCCACTTGTGAACTCCAAAGAGAGTAAACCAAATATCAGTGACTGATTGTGAAGCTGAATTGCTTCCTCTTTTCTAGTTTCTCACAAAACTGTTTGAATTCGGCTTCCCTTCTCCCTTAACAGCAGCCACTTCTGACGGAAGTCTATTCTCTAGGACTTGCTTCTATTTAGGAGAAATTGCTTATGTTGTTGTTCTCAGGCCTATTAATAACTTAGAAAAGAGTTACACATGCTGAATTTTAAACAATGACACAGATATTTTCCTGTGGTATTTTCGCTGTATTTTTCTATGTTCTGAATTCTATCTTTTCCTCAAAAATGCTAATTCAATAGTAGATTCGCAAAGGTAATACGGAAAATACAGGATATATTTCCTACGGTTACATAGTTGGAGCTAGCACAACTTCATTGTAGTGTTTTTCTGAAATTTGTCCTAATGACTATGTAAAAGGCATATAAAATATAGTGTTGTATCGATATTTTTATATAAGTTTAAATAATGTAATATATGAAACTACATTAATTTATGCTTTTATGGACCTTTAACATGATCGCAGTAGATTGCATTTGAAGTAACACTGAAAAACATACTTTATACTTGATTAGCTTTTTCCTATTTTTTTTACTCAAACTAATAACAGAGTTCATTGGAGTTGTTTTCAAGAATTAATGTATAATGAATGCTTCACTTTTTAACAGATATTACTTTGTGCATTATTAAAAGACAAAAAAACCCCACATGAAACCCCAGAGAACCTGATACCTTACAGAACAGAGACTTCTGATTTTTATCAGGGGTAGTATAGAACTGGATACACTAGCCTTTTCAGATTAGACTATATAACACATTTCTAAGAAAAATGCACATGAGACATGAAAACATATCTGTGGCACCCAAATGCTTCTCCTTGAAAAACTTGTAAGAAATGCTCATTTCTTGTTACCTCCTCAAATATCAGCTCTGCTCAGGTCTGGAGACTCTTCTCCATCTCTTCCAAGTCTGCCACAGAAATGATTCTCCCTACCTCCCCAGCCCTCAACCAGTTGAACCATCTCTGAAGACTTGCAAAATAAACAGAATATAATCCAATGTAGAACAATCCCTTTTGTATCATAATCCTGCCAGACACAGCCCCTTCCTCTGCCTTTACTAATGTCTGTATTATAATTATGTGTAGATTCCACCTGGTGAAGATTTCTTATCTTCCAAGACACCTTAAGCATTCTCATCTCTCTAAAGATTTTTCTGACCCCACCCCTCACCCTCTGGATAGAATTAATAATTCTCCCTTTCCTTCTTTATCCCACCATATGCTGCCATCATAGGCCTATATCCCACACACTGCCATCATAGGCCTATAACACTCCATTGCATTCATTTATTTACATGTTTATTCCCTTCCTAGTAGACTATAAATTGTTCGAGGATCTAAAGGAAATCTTATTTAGCTTTATATCTGTAGTTCCTAGCAAAAAGCTTGATATAGTACATATAACACTAAGTATTTGCAGAATGGGAACAATGAATAGCTGTTGTATACAAAGAGATAAATTTAAATTGGGCTTCTACAAAAATTTCAGAAAAGATCTTCTTCTTTTTGTTCCTAGAGAACAAATAGATCTTTCTGCTGCTCTGATTGAGACTCAAACAGGAGGAGGTAGACAGACTTGCTTGCTCTCATCTGACTTTTCTACATTCACACAAGAGTCTTCAGTAATTAATCCTGACAAACACTGTCAAAATGCCAATCCCTAACTTACAATGAAATTCAAGTTTGGACTGTTTGTATAATACAGGCCATCTTTTACAGGGTCTCACAAGTACTTAAGAATTAACAGTAACGATGACCATGACCTGAGTGAAAACAGTGGGAAACCAGCCATTCTGGCCTCCTAAGGCTAATCTCTTAGACTCCTCTGACTTTTGGACCTCTGTGGAGTAAAGAAACAGTGTAAGCAATACCTACCTGCCTCTATATATAGAATTAAAAATGCTTACATTGCCCTAGTACAACAAAATTTATCGAACATTTCTCTACAGATTCAAGAAAGCCAAGAAAATTAACTAACACTTTCACTTTTTAATCTAAAGATCTCCAAGGTATAAACCCATGTTCTTAAATGCAAAGACTTTAATTTTTAAAAAATATATTTGGGGGAGGAAACAAGGTTTTATGATTGTTATGTCTCATTAACTCACTTGTTTTTAAAACAGCAAGCATTATAATGAATGCTTTCAGCTATTTGTAGGGTAAAGGGCTTTGGGGGTGTGGTATCCAATATAACAAACTCAGAAAAGATCAGTGGCTTCATCATAATTATAAACATGACCTAACCACAGCAGGATAGTTCATTATGTTCATTATGTTCATCATGTCTATGTCTGTTGGGATATTTCACCTCAGCCTTAGTTCCAACATACTGTCAATATGACAACCTTGTTACTTAGATCCTTACTTTAATGGCTTATATTGTCTACTTTGGTACTATAGACGTTTATAATTATTTATTGCAATTAGCTATCACAATTAGTTATTATCTATCCTGAGTATCTAGACTCAATCTATCACAAAATGTTATTTTTGGTCTTTTCTTTGAGTCGGGGGTTAGACAGGGGAAGAGGGAGAGAGAGAATCCCTCCACACCCAACATGGGGCTCCATCTCGTGACCATGAGATCATGACCTAAGCCAAATTCAAGAGCTGGACACTTACCTGACTGAGCCACCCAGGCTCCCCTCACAAAATGTTATTCTTATGGAATACAGAAAGATCTTATTTGAGAAACCTCTTCTGTATACTCCAACATTTAGTTGTTCTCCCACCTCTAACTTTGCTTCTCACTAAGAAGTTAAAAAAGCTGCTTTAAGAACCAAATACCTGTCCTCTACCATTGCCACAAGATTCAGAAACCTTCATATCTGACATGCAAGTTATTCAGAGAAGCATCTCCCTGAACTCAGGAAGCAGATTTCCAGAAGTCTACCTCTGACTTCTAACTCCATTTCACCTGTCCCCACTGCTTCCCAATCCTGGGCCCTTCTGGTCTGCTTCTGTGGGCTTCTGAAGAAAGGACAGGATGTGGGAACAGCAAGGTTGACTGAAATTCCCAATCAGAAATTAGAATGTGTTTCAACACGAAGAAAAATTACAAAGTACAATTAGGATCCTTAAGAGCTGGATGAAGAGTTGAACAGGTTTTGGTGGCTGGCTTGGGATCTTAACTTCTCTTTAGAACTATTTTTCTGAGGAAAAAAACCTAATTCTGAGTTGAGTGCATTTAAATTATAAACCAAGATTTATAATGCACTTTGTCTGTAAGTTGTAGACCACTAACAACATTACAAATTTTTAGTAATGTAAGTAATTTTTAATTCTGATTTTTCTTCAAGGAATTGAGCTTATTTTCGTGAGAAAATGGTGATAACTTCATTTTAAAATGCAGAGGAATTTTTTTTAGGAGCAAGCCTATAATTTTCTTTTACTTGATTGTTTTTCTCATTATTTTAACTAGTTTTTATTGGAAATCTTGTATGTGCCAAAAAGCTTTTTATGGGCACTGGACACATAGCAATGAACAAGACAGGCAATTCCTGATCAAACGGACTTTATATTCTAGGAGATGAGAAGGAGGAAATGAGGAAGAGGACAGAAGATAATAAATAAACAAGAGAATCCAGATACTGATTTCATATATAAAGTAAACGTAACAGTGATGCGAGCAGCGGGGCTACTCAGGGAGCCTGTTCTGAGGTGATAACGTATGTGCCAAGCATGAAGAAAGGGTGGATAGATGAATAAATATAAGAATAAGCAGGGGCACCTGGGTGGCTCAGTCGGTGAAGTGTCTGACTCCTGATTTCCACTTGGGTCATGATCTCATGGTTCATGAGCTTGAGACCAACATGGGGCTCTGTGCTGACAGCATGGATCCTGCTTGGGATTCTCTCCTTCTCTGCCTGTTCCTCTCCCACTTGTGCTCTCACCCTCTCTCTAAATAAATAAAAACTTTTAAAAAAGTAAAAAATACATGGGGTGCCTGGGTGGCTCAGTTGGTTGAGCGTCAGACTTAGGCTCAGGTCATGATCTCGCAGTTCGTGAGTTCGAGCCCCATATTGGGCTCTGTGCTGGCAGCTCAGAGCCTGGAGTCTGGTTCCAATTCTGTGTCTCCCTCTCTCTGCTCCTTTCCCGCTCATGCTCTCTGTCTCTCAAAAATGAATAAACATTATAAAATTAAAAAAATAATAATTTTTTTAAAAAAATTATTGGCTGGTGCTGGGTGAATGGGTAAAGATGGCAGAAGGTAAGATCAGCACAGGCAGGAATGACCCTCAAGGAGTTTCTGGACAAAGGCCAAAAGTTCCTCTTTTTATGAGCAATAGGAAGTCACTGAAGGATTTCAGGTGGGAGAATGACTTGGGTTGATTCAGCCTTTGAAAGGACTACTCTGGCTACTGAGAAGAGAACAGATTATAAAGACCAGGGCCAGAGTAAAACCATGGGGAATAGTTTTGAGGCTACTGTAGAAGAAAGATGGTTTACAGAAACATGATAACAATTAGGATAAACTCTGGAAGCGGCAAGATAAAATACATTTAATTCCCAAATATAGTTAGGTCTATACATATTTTTGAAAAGGGAAATCCGTACTGAAAAAGTTTTAAAATATTTCTAAAAAATGAGAATACGAACTCAGAGTGTCATTTCACCTCACTCACTCTTTCACCTCACCTTGATTTCTGTATTCCTGAAGGTGCGGGGGACTAAACTGGATGGGAGCGGGGCTTGAAGTGAGGCCTAATCCCCGAAGATCACATGCACACACTATCTTCTGAAGATGACATTTGGCAATGAAATACACTTGGTTGTTGATACATAACATGTCAGTGTTTCAATTTGGCAATAACATTCAGCCTTATAACCAAAACATAGCACCTGAAACCAAGTTCCTCCCATCCCTGGCAGAACACAGAGCACACGTTCCTGGGAGATTGGATCCAAATGAGGCTTTGCTAGAAAGGTGGTTCTAGGCCCCACACAGCTAACAAGCCAATAAGAAAGGCTGCTTCACTTTTATAACTAGTGTTATCCTGGCCCTCTTGTTTACCATTTGGCATAGCATATGACACAAAAAAAGAGTTTCTTTGCTCAGGAACTTAAAGATCAGTTAGGCAGATAGGCGACTAAATGTAAGACATTCTGTTGGTAGAGCAAGCAGCTGAAGCTCAAGACACAACTTCTAGGGCTTATAGATGTATTTGTAAATTCAAAAACCAATTTTGTAAGGGCCAGTCATTGAAAAGATTTACAAAAGGAAAGCAAGATACTTGAGATTTAGAAACGAGACCGAAGGGAGGCCCACTGAAATGATTAGTATAATAGTAAATGTTGGCTATATCTCAATAAAGCTAGAAAAAGAAATAAAATTGATTGGTGCTGCTTGCATGACTCAGCATATATATCGAAAGTCAAAGAACTGTACACCTTAAATGGGGGAAACGTGTGGTATATGAATTGTGTTTCAACAAAGCTGTTTTAAAAACCATCTCCAAGAGACCATGCTCTTATGTTCCATGGAAGTGGAGGAAGAAGGCACCACCCAGTTCTCTGGTTCCTTCCAAGAGGGGTGGAGACGGACAGCAGGGTTTTGGAGATGACAGACCTACTTGATATGGATGGGGGAGCAGGGGGTAACCAACAAAACCTTTTGGGGTCTCCTATTTTTTATGTGCAATCCAGGAGTAATAAAAATAATACTGATTACCTCACGGTGTTATACGGATTACAAGGAATTTATGCATATCAGTGTTTATAGTAGGTAGTCCTTAGCAGTACCAAGAGTTTCATTACATGTTTCTGTGTTTTTTAAATATAAGCCTATTTCAAATGTCAAATGTATACACATACATGTGCACAAGCTCACACTACATACACACTAATATATAAATATATGTATTTTATATTTTTTATATATAAAGGCATATATAATTTTTAAAAGACACATGGATGCCCATTTAAATGTATGTAAGCATGGGGGCGCCTGGGTGGCTCAGTTGGTTAAGTGTCCAACTTCAGCTCAGGTCACAATCTTGTGGTTCGTGGATTTGAGCCCCACATCAGGCTCAGAGCTCAGAGCCTGGAGCCTGCTTCAGATTCTGTGTCTCCCTCTCTGTCTCTGTCCCTCCTCCACTTGCACTCTGTCTCTCTCTCTCAAAAATAAACATTAAAAAAATTTAAAAACCATAAACGTATGTAAGCGTATATATAAAAAGGCATATATATAGGTATGTATACATATACATATATATATATATATATATATATATATATATATATATATATGAATGAAAGACACATACACATCTGTCTCCAGTTCTTAAGGTTTCAACAACTCAACACAAGCAAAAAAGACATAAGAACTTAGGAAACACTCAAGATTGGGCGGGGGTGGGGGGGAAGCTCATTTAAAAAATATAAACAAAGCAAAATTAATACAGTGCATACACATAATGTGGTCCAACAGCAAAGCCTTTCCGGGACAGTAAAGTGAGAAGTGTGGCAGCAGGCAAGACAGAGAGGGCTATTTTAAGGGGGTGAGCCTGAAAAACTTGTCACCTCCCTTGCGGTTGATTTAAGAAAACCTCTGGAATAGAAAATGGTGCTCAGTGCTCCAGAAGGCATTAGGGAGTGTTCGACTCAGAGCTGAAGCAAAGGGCCTCTGCCCTGCAGTGAGCAGCAGGGACCGTCCTCACCTTCCTCTGCTCCCTTGTTCTCAGGCCTTGTGTTTCCAGCTTGTTGAACATGATCTATTATCTTCTTAACAACTCTGCAAGGCAGGCATTCTTATTTTTCCAAAGATTTTTCTGATACAGCTCAGGATATTACTCCATTTGTCCTTCTAAGTCCAAAACTGGGACTCTTCCCCCTACACTCCATATTTGTTAAAGTTCTTTACAGCCAGTACTAAATATTCATAAAAACAATTTTTCTCAGATGCCAATTTTCCCTAGTTAAGGATATCAAAAGAAGGCTTTTAAAAAGTCAAGGATAGTTTATGTTTCTGAGGCTGTAATAGAAGATTCCAAACTGGTATTTTCTGGTAAATTCTGGATTTGCCTCACAAATTTTCCTAGTAACAAAAGCCATGTTGCAAACATGATAATGTCACTGTAGCCTCATTCAGAATATTACTCACTCTTTCTGTTGCTTTGCTACTTCAGCACTTGGGAAAGTTTGAATTTCCCAGTAGTGTGACCATGATACTATTTTTGTATCTTCGGCATCCACTTATTTTCAATTTAGTGAGAACAGTCTATGGTTGAGCTGAATTTTGAAAGCATGCTGAAAAAAGGCTGGATTGTATTATTTAAATATTTAAGAATGAAAAATTTGATGCATAAAGAAAATGTGTACTCAAGAAGAAAGCAGAAATAAAATACATAATTTCTTCTGAAATTCAATGCCTGGATTGATACTCAAGTTTCCCTTCATCTGAATACCAATATCATTTTAATCCCTCAAAGCACACACTTGTGAATAACATAATGTTAACATTTTTGGTTGCAGAAAAGATTATAAAACTATTTGATAATCACTAGTTACAAACTGACTTCACAACTGATTGCAGATTCACATGAAATTCAGTAATAATACCCAAAATATAAAGTCATCAAAGACATTTGGATTCAGGAAATAGGGGAGGGGGGGAGTTCAAACTATAGCTCTAATCTCCCAGATGTAACATGATTAGGTTAGGCACACTAGCAGGGTGTCACTTGCCTTAGGCATAAAACATTTCAAAGCGATAAAAAAATATAAATCAAAACAAAGACCAAAGAGAAATGTACTAATTTTTATCACCCTTTCATCAGTTTTCTATAAAAAGCTCTCTTTCAGGGGTCCCTAGGTGGCTCAGTCACTTAAGTGTCCGACTCTTGGTTTCAGCTCAGGTCAAGATCTCATGGTTCGTGAGCTCAAGTCCCACATTGGGATTCTCTCTCCCTCCCTCTCTCTCTGCTTCTCCCCAGTGCACGCACTCTCCCTGTGTCTCTCAAAATAAATAAACCTTTTTTTTTTTTTTCCAAAAAAACTCTTTTCCAAAGGAGGAAAATACCAATCAAGAGGGTAGGGTGGGAGAGGGAGAAATCTGTCCTTCGGCTGGTGGTAGCTGGAAGCCCCAGGGTCCACCTTCCCTTCAGCAAGCTTTTTATGATCAGAGGCACCTGAGTGGCTCCCCCTTCCTGAACCCTGACAGCCCCCTTCCTTCACTGTCAAACTTCTTTCAGGTATGGTGTGAATCAGCCTGTCCCATTTCTTCCCTACCCCCTTCTTCCCTAACTTTTTACATCTCATGTTCATCCTCTCTCTCCAAGTTTCCAATGACCTTGTTCTTGCCAAATTTGAGGACTAATCTCCCACTGATGCTCAGTCCTTCCATTTGAAATCTTTTTTCCCTTCCTTGGCTTCAGAAACTTTAACTGTGCTTTAATTATCCACTCCTAATGATCCTTCTCATTCCACATGGCACAGTGTTTTAAACACATGGGTTTCGGAGCCAGACTGCCTTGAGTTGGAATCTTTCTTCCAGCTGCCACATTCTACCAATGAAGGTTAAGACAGGTAACAAAACTTAGTCCTATTTTTCCATCTGTAAAATAAGAATGATGGCAGTTCCCAGCTCGTCTGGTAGTTACAACAAGGCAATACGTGTAAATCACTTAGTTCAGTGCCATAAAGGCAAGCCCTTAATGACATTAGCTATGTGTATTCTATAATCACGGGTACACAACCTGTGTCATAGAACCTGTTTTACAGTGTCAAGATTTCATGTTTATATAGGTAATATCTGAACCACTGGTTTAAATGTGCTATAGAAACTTTAAATCCCTAAGGCTGCAAACTGCATGTATCCCATCTATTAAACCTTTTAGCTTTTTCTATTTAAGTCAAATGAAACCACGAGTTCCACAGTTATCTTAAAATCATCTACCTCCTTTGGTGACAGAGTAAATCTCATTAATTCCTGATTTATGAGGCAGTATGCATAGTGGTTAAAGGCAAGGACTGGAGCCTGGCTGCTTGTGCTCAATTACTGGCTCTGTCACCACTATGTGACCTAGGGCAAGTAACTTCTATTCGTTTTGCCTTGACTGCCTCGTCTGTAAAAAAGGAGGAATATTAGTACCTATATCATAATCCTTACCTCACATAATACTTAATAGGTATTATATTAGCATTTATTAAATTAAATAAAATTTGCAATGCGGTCTTTTTATTGATTATAAAAAAAGAAGTAAGATTTCAAAGCTTTCATAAAGCAAAACAGGGTGTTTTTAATAGTTCTTATTTCTTCCTCTGGATTCTCATTACCCCTACCATTGTCCCAGCTCACAACCCATCACAACCGGATAATGGTAAAAGCTGCCCTACCCAGCTTCTCTAAACCGATCTCCCTAATTCCACCTTCTCACCTACTTTAATTCACTTTTGATTTAATCCCTAATTGCCAGATTAATCCTTAAAAACACCGCTTTCATACTGTACCTTTTTGGACTAACTCCACAGGTGGCTCCCCGTGGTTCTCAGGCAATATGAAACTACCTCGCCTGTAGTCAGTGTATCTATCTCTTCTTGCGCAGGGGCGCACGGGCAGGCCTCGATTGAGTGGAACGCCCAGGTCCGTTATAACCTCCATGCCTTTATTCTTTCTCCTTCCCATTCCTAGAATGTGTGCATTCTAAGTCTTCACATCTCATACATCCTTCAACAACTAAGTTGGCTATGTTGCTACATGAAGACATTCAAGCTGAGGCCCCCCTGTTGATAGCTTACGGAATACTATACAGTACACTAGAGAAGAAGAGACCTACGTACACACTTGGTTCTTAGGTTGCTATTGGTATGAGGTATGAGGTTGCTATTTTAGACTGTCATTTACATATTTCATGTGTGCATGTCTTGCTTGGAATTTCCCATGGCATAATCTCAATCTCAAAACTGTGCATGTGGTAGATGAGTTCCAAGTGGTTGACTTTATAGATGAATGATGATCTTCACCTGGGATAAGGAGAGTTTACTCAAATTTTTTGTTTTAATTTCACTAGTGGACAATGGAATGGGCATTCAGTCATGAATGTGCTAAGCCTTTGGCCATATTGAGGATCACACCTGAATTAAGACTCAAATATATAATAAATTCAACTTAAATATATATTCATATCTGGGTGCGGAATGCTCTTTATTCATGGTCACCATTTAATCTCTACATGAAGACAAGGCACAATTGAATACAAAATTTTTTGGACAAAAAATAAAAATGGAAACCTGACATACTTAATACCATTTAAATGGGGGCACACTCAAGGTCTTCAGAGGGAAGAAAGAATAGGGGAGGGACTGGCTACACTTTCTTTCTAGTGGTTTATTTTATGTCCAAAAACAACACTGAGAAGTTCTGCCAAGTATGAAATGCTATGAGAAAGACCAAAATAAAAACATAGTCTGTACTCTGAGTCGGACATTAGTTCTCTTGTCTAAGTACCTTTCCTTTGGGTACTTAGGGATGGAGTAGGGGAGGATAAAACAAGAAAAAAGCAGCAGTAGTCTTTCCTTCCAGAAGGAAAGACAAGCATTTGTAAGTAGTTTCAAAGGCAATGACACTATGAATGAAAGTAAAAATTTAATTAATGGTATTTCTTAAATAATTTTTCACAGTAAGGAAGACAGGCTGACAGTGTGGGTTTGGTAATAACAATAATAACAGCAACAGCAGCAGTGGCAGCAACAGCAACAACCAGAAATGCACTTGGGTCATAATATGGTCAATCTAATCTCCTAACAAGCCCGATCTAGAAGCCCACCCCAGGCTTACTGGTTCAGTATCTGAATTTTAATAAGATGCCCACAATGAAGCTTAAGAAACACATTTCTGATCTACTTACATATGCACTGGCATATAATCACAAATATTCTACTGGATAACGACCCTTTGTGTTTCTCAAGTTCCCAATCCTCAAAGCGAGACCCAATTTTGATCCTTGTACTTCAATTCTTACTTTTTTTTTGTTTCTTTTTGTTTGTTTGTTTAGTAACAAAGCAGAAATAATATAGGATATTCTGTTAAGTAATTAACCCAAAATTCCAACTAAACAAAAATCTGTTCTGATTAGTTTACACTTTATAATTTGTCTCATTCTGCTTTAATTGATATAAATATACTTTTTAGATATGCATTTTCAGACTCTGCACACACAATGGCTTTCCTGAGCTGGCAGTCTCAACAAAACAGGGAAGCTGTAAGGGGAGAAACCGGGCCCTGTAGTAGCCAGAAGGAACCTGTATTTGAGAGTTTACACATGGCTTCTGGCTTCCCTCACATTGTAGTCAACGATTCTTAGAGTCCCAAAGATGCTAGATATTCAAACCAAAAGGACATTTCAGCATTAAAGCAGAACCTGTTGGCAGGAATATTTGGGCAGCATTCTACCCGGGAAACAAAATGACATGGCAAAATGACACCCCAAATGTTGCAGAATTAGAAAACTGGACAAACACTGATAGCCCATCTTCAGCTAAATGCCAGAGAACAAGCTTCTGAATTTTAAGGCAATTCCCTTGTCCTTTACTGAGGAGAATGTCTAAGTAGTTACAACTCCTGCACATCCAATGGCCACCAAAAACTTAATTTAAGTATTTAAAATTCTCAGATATTTAGTGTCTTCTGAATTCAGATAATATATAGACTGGCCAACAAATTTAATCATTTTTACATACATTTTTTTTCTAGACAAATTTACTGTTCAGTTTAAAAATATGTGCTTAAGCCATGTAAATAAACAACAACAACAACAAAAAAAAAAAACAGAGGGAAAAAACCCAAGTATTTCCCTTTGTTAAGTTTACCAACCAGAGAGTAAATGCAGTTCTATCTTATCATGTTTTCTATGAGAAAACTTCTGTTCTTTTTTTAGATTTGGAGAATTGCTTTTCCTGACAGAACCCCCAGAACTGAGAACCCTGAACTGCAAACTTGTCCTTTGTCCTAGTTGTTTACCAGCCTTATCAGGGCACACATGGGTTGGCAATGTGATTCTAAGATAAAAATTCCAAAGATATAATTAGATGTTTTTCCGAGAAATATCACCCAATACCATAAAAATTTGTTTGCTGTTCTTCACATTATACTTGAAGTGAATGGTCTCACAATTTCTTGCCATTTAGTAATCTTCTTTTAGGTAACCGAGACATTTTAACTTGGCACTGAAGAAAAATACATATTATTTTTTAAATAAACAATACTGAAAAAAGAGATCTTATCTCAAAACTTCTACCTGCAACATTTCAATGAACAGATATTTCTATATAAATAATGGACTTATTAAAACTTCCACAGCAAAAATATAAACAGGAAAACAATCTTTTGCCCCTGAATTTAACTATAAGTGATAAATGACACAAAGATATATTCTAAGCTAGTGATGCAGAACTTTGCTTATGGTATCCTACACTTTTATTTAGTATAATTCTGAACAAAAGAAATAAAAAGACAATGGTAAGAAGCCACAAACGTACATTTACTATTACAGAAGAATACTCTCTAGCCCAATCATGGAAGCACTGTAAAAACATCTCTCAAGTTTTCTGCTGAACTCCATTTTTGCTAGGGATTGAAACCATTAAAAAAAATAATAATAAAAAATAAAAAAAAAAACTTCTACTGCCACCTGCTGGTAGTTTATAGTCAATGATTCTCAAAGATGCTAGAATGGCAAACCAGATTAATTTATAGATATAAATAATATAAATATATATTTTTACATATGTTTCTAGCAGAGAAGTAGAGCCAGACGAGCACATTTTGATTGCTAACTTGCTCACTGACTGACCTACAATGACAAAAGGAAGTCAAAGATGATCACATTTCTATTCTTCCCTTTCCCACAAAGGCCATTCAATCTCATTCTAGGTAAGCAATAAAGATGTGAGACTGAATGCTTTTGGCTGACCTGTATTTGAGTATTTGCAACTCAAACACTTGAGGCCAGCAAGGAAAGTTTCATTCTCTTAGCCAAAGAATGACTGGCCAAAAGTGTATTTTTGAAGACTTCTCAAGAGGAAACTCACACTCTAGGGATGTCAACATAATGTCGATGGAGGATTCCAAATGAGAGATCTGAGGTTGGAAATGGAATACCCCCATTGGCAAGATTCTGTAACTGGAGACATCAATACGATTTTAAAATTCAGAAAGAGCGGGCCCAAGTTCCTGCAGTCAGCTTCATTTCTTTTTTTTTTTTTTTGGAGAGTCTGAGAATTTAAAAAAGCCTTTGCTAAAAGATTTTCAGGGAAACAACTATTCTCTTTAATTTAGAGGGTATTTATGGGGCGCCTGGGTGGCTCAGTCGGTTAAGCATCCGACTTCAGCTCAGGTCATGATCTCACAGTTTCTGAGTTCGAGCCTGGTGTCAGGCTCTGTGCTGCCCACTCAGAGCCTGAAGCCTGCTTCGGATTGTGTGTCTCCCTCTCTCTCTGCCCCTCCCCTGCTCATGCTCTGTCTCTCTATCTCTCTCAAAAAATAAGTAAACATTAAAACAAATTTAAACAGTATTTAAAAAAATCAAAGTAGATAGGTAAACCATTTTGAGGCAACAGTACTTTATCAATAATACACCAATTCTTCCTACAAACTACGGAAATGTTTTTTTTTAGATATTTTATGTCACAAGCTACATATTACAGAATATTTCATGGCACAATGCTTCATCTATTCTAAAAATAAACCAAAAAACATGGATTTGACTACCCTTCTTCTCTAAAATTAATGTTAAGTACAATGTGAATCAGAAGGCAGTGTCCCAACATATAAATCCTGGGTCCTTCTTTCACATCCCCAGACATGAGCAAATTTGTCTGCTAGGACACTGAAGAGTTGTCTGTAATTCTACAGTGCTATAATTAAGACTTGTACAAATTCTGCTGCCAAAAAATCACCAGAGTGGGTGGTGAATGCAGCCAAGTAAACTCTAATTATGGAAGGCGGGTTTTCTAAGATCTTACATACAAGAAGCAAAGGCAAGATCAGACAGCTAAGATAGGTTACCAAGGCAATATAAATAGCCTTGTCAAATTCAATGTAAGCCCCCCTTTGGTAACAGCTGTTACCTCCCAAAGCTCATAGGTACTTTAAAAACGCAATCTGGAATCCTCTGCTCGAATCCAGCACTTAACTGTTCCCCCAAAATAAAGTTATGAAATTTACACATGCCATTTTCACTCCTAGGACCAAAAAAAAAAAAAAAAGACAATAGGAGTCCAATATCTCAGATAATTTTCCATCTTAAATTTCAGCTCCTCTACTAGTATTATTTTAAAAACTTCTGTTAGAGTTCAATAAAATGCCTTAAGCACTCTGAAACACAGCATGCAAATCCTAAGTGTACAGCACAATAAATTTACATAACTTGAACATATGCATATAACCAGCAGCACCCAATCAAGAAACAGTATTATTTTGCACTCCAGAAGGGCCCCAACTACCTAGAAAAGGGGAAGTTTTACTTTATAAAATAAATACAAAGTTCTCTCAATAACAATACTGTATAATGTCTTCCTACTGTCCGGATCTGTAATTACAGCCTTCAAGTAGATATGAATATGCCTTTCCCCCTTTGCTTGTACAAACATCTATGCCCACCTTTCCCTTCATCAACAAACTGCACGAACTTCTCATTCAAGTCTGACCACAAATATCACCTCCTATATGAAGACTTCCTGGACCTTCACAGAAAAATAAATTAAATCATCATCTACAGTCACACAGTACTTTGCAAATAGTCCATGTTTGCACTTATCTATACATCTACTGTTCTAGACTGTGAGTACTTCATGGACAGGAAAGGCATCTAATTTCATCTTTTGATCTGTTTTCTGTGTTTTAAACTGTGCTTTAAACTTCATGCTATTGGATGACGACATGTTTTTCATGTTCTATCTTCTGCAAGAGAAAACCTGAGTAGTTTTTTCAGAAAAGAATGTTCTACCAAACTGTGTTCTATAATATTAAACCACACAAAATACAGTTGACTCTTGAACAACCTGGGTCTCAACTGTGTGGGTTCACTTACAATGTGGATTTTTTTCAATAAATACAGTATATAGTGTTGGAAATGCATTTTCCTTATGATTTTTTAAATAATATTTTCTTTTCTCTAGCTTGCTTGACTTTAGCGTAAGAATGCAGCATTTAATACATACAACATACAAAACACAGGTTAATCAACTGTTTATGTTACCTGTAAGGCTTCCAGTCAACAGTACACTATCAGTAGTTAAGTTTTGGGGGAGACAAGAGTTCTATGCAGATTTGTGACTGCACAGGGAGTCAGTGCCCTGTACCCTATGTTCAAGGGTCAACAGATAAAATATTAGCAGATATTTTAAAATACATATCATCTTAATGCCATCCATGTAAAAGAATTTGTAACAAAGCATATTTTATTCAAACAGATTAAGGAAAATATGCTAATGTTAATACATGCACACATCAGTAATATATTTATCACATATAAATTGAGAGTATAATGCTTTGTGATAAGAAGCAGCTATTTTCTTGTAAGGGAGGATATTAAGGTACCTCTGTATAAAACAGTTCACAAAACACACTTTAGGTCCTAATACTGTCATTTCCTCTTACCACACTCTTCCACCCTCCCCTGCTGTACAACTAAACAAGCTTACTTCAGCTACAATGAGATTACACTTTGCTCATATGTTCAATTCAAGGATCACAGAAGAAGAAACATGAACCTCTTGTGAAAGGTAGAAATCCCCGGGCCCTCTTACCTGTGTACCTAAGCTGGCTGCCATCATGTGAGCCAGAAGCTTAGCTGCAAACATGGAGTGCCTGGCACAGAAGATATGGGAAAGGACAGCCAGGCCAAGACCTGCAAGAACAAAAACGTTCACAGGTGGGTTTACAATCCATGAGCAAACAGTAGCGAAGCAAAGTTCTTTGGAACAGGTAAGCATATAAGGCCTGTAGTCTCCCCATGCCGCACAGCATGGAAACAATCATATTTTAATTTTAATCTACTCCATTTTACATGACATATACAATCTTAGCAATTAGGGCCAAAGGACAACGTTAATTTTCAACAGCTACATGTTCACTCCCTTACCAAAAAGATAGAACAAATTAAGCAGATTAATAACTTCATTACGCTTCTGTTTTTCTATGTTTCCACTAGACAAGTTTTACTGTATAAGAAAAGAATCAAATTCCAATCTAATTTTCCAAGAACAGGTGGCTTGGCTAAATAGAGATATTTAGGGAGGTGAATTGGAGTTTTCAGGCAGAAAATTGTGAATAGTACTAACAAAACTCGGGCTTAGTAATTACTCCCTTTTTATCTACTAGGAATAGTTATGTAATTACAACAGTGGTAATTATGAATTTTAAGAGTAACCTTATGCTACTGGGTGCCAAAACCAAAGAACAAAATGTATTCTTTCCTCCTGAGATGACGTTTAACCTAAGCATCTATATTTCTAAGCGGGGTAAAGAAAACTGTTCTTATTTTCTTTAAATGTACTTGAATTCATCTCTTTACACTACTTCAAGGGGATGATTAGAAATTTGGCGCTAAAAAAAATACAAAGACACTCAGCATTAACCAAAAAATCTTTTATCTTGCAATTTGTATCTATAAATTTCTTTTAGTGCCATGTTTTAAATGCAGAGTATATACATATTTTTTAAATATTTCCTGTTCTAGAATTTAAATGTGCTTCAAATAGTAACCCATTTGGTTTTTCACTTACGCCTTTTCATCCTTCACACCTTTGCTAGAGTTATTTTGTGTGAGAACCATCAAAACGTGACAATTGGCATGTACGTGCTGCTTTGCCATATCATTTGCATGTAGTTTTAACACAGTTTGAACCTCATTTATTAATGCCTCCTTTACAAACAGGAGATGCTGCATTTATTTAAATTTGCTTTCCATTATCTTCTATGAAGTTATGGAACAAACTTTATTTTTTTTAATTTATTTTTAATTTACACATATATTTAAAGAATTTTTTTTAATGTTTATTTATTTTTGAGAGAGAGAGACAGAGACAGAGCACGAGAGGGAGAGGGTAGAGAGAAAGGGAGACACAGAATCCAAAGCAGGCTCCAGGCTCCGAGCTGTCAGCACAGAGCCCGATGCGGGGCTCAAACCCACATACCATGAGATCATGACCTGAGCTCAAGTCAGACACTTAACTGACTGAGCCACCCAGGTGCCCCATACATATATATTTTTTTTTAATTTTTTATTTTTTTTATACATATATTTTAAATGTTTGTTTATTTTTGAGGAGAGAGAGACAGAGTGCAAGTGGAGGAGGGGCAGAGAGAGAGGGAGACACAGAATTCGAAGCAGGCTCCAGGCTCTGAGCTGCCACCACAGAGCCCAAGGTGGGACTCGAACCCACGAACTGTGAGATCATGACCTCAGCTGAAGTCAGATGCTTAACCGACTGAGCCACCCGGGCACCCCTGGAGCAAACTTTTAAAATATACCACATGTTGGCCTAAGTGGATTGGGCCTCTGCAAAGTGCCCACAGGGGGCTGATGACTAACTAGTAGTATTCCTTACAGCAATGCCTCTCCTAACTCCTTTTGGTAAAGTTTAGATTTTAATAAGTTAGACAAAGTTCCACATAGGAAGTGAGTCTTTGCATTAGACAAAGCTTTTGGCCTAGAAATTTGGCCAAGAAATCTGACATAATCCATTTTTCGGAAGGCTGCTCTAGGGTGTTCTGGGGCAGGTGTGCAGGTCTCAGGTTGCCTCCAAGATCCACCCACACAGGGACACAGAGTATCCAGAAACTGCAGTGTCATGCCTGACTTTGCATCTTTACTTAGTCTATAAACTACTGAAGCTAATGCTCTGAACTCACCAATGTTCACCAGGAATTTCTTATGGTGATCAAAGCTAGTTTAAACTCAAGGTTTGGTGTGTGTGTGTAATAAACTGATTTAAAAGCAAGGCCTTGCAAATTTTTTTCGATATAAGCCACATGATCACAAATATGTGCTTTACTGTACGTTTATTGTGGTAGATGCCAACAATGTGAGGCAAGGGGATTAGTGTTGGATAAAGGAGAAATAAACATCAGTCAACTGGTTTTTTTCTAGATCACAAGAAGAGCTTATTCACAGCCTTTTCCCTTAACTTGGTAATTCTCCATTATATTCACTTTTCATGAGATAAATTTAGTACCGTTAAACTTGACCAGCTCAAGAATATTTAATTAAGTATATGAGCTGCAATTAACATGCTAGCATGACACCTGGTGGTAGTCCAGGATTCAAAGCCAGTGGTAAAAAAATGGGCTAGATTTTATTAGCCTAGAACTATAATGCATGATAGTTGTCTGGATGCATTTTTTATTTAGGGAAGAAGAATGGTGCTAAAAAACCTCAAGCAGCCTGCTCCCCAGCCTTGACAGGCCTTGGGAAAGATGGTGAATATCTTATATTTAAAGAAATGCATGCTTCAGTTCTCAAGTTCCTGACGCACTATATGCTAAGTACTTAACTTTTATTTTCTTATCTGATATCAAAAAGCTGCATTTAGCATACATGATTTAAATTTACAAGTCAGTCGTTTCTTTTTTTAAGTTATAACAATGTTTGGTTTAAATTCAACAAGTAAATCACAGGGTATAAAGTGTTATAACTATAAATAGAATGTTTTTAAAAAAATAATAAAGTGTAACAATTCCAGTTATTACCTAAAGGTGCGCTAAACAGCTTTTTAAAAAATTGACTCCTTGGCCATTATGCGGAAATAACAAGCAGCTAACTGGATAATTTTCCTTTACTTTTTTTCCTAGCACAATGTAGGTTATATAATCAATTGGAAAAGAGCTATTAATTAGTTCCCTAACACAAACGACTTTTCTATATTATTAGAAAGTGAAGGAAAAGATAAATTACCCTTAACAAAGTAACACTGATAATATTTGATTTAGAGAATAAAAACTCTAATGAACTAACTAGATTGTTTTTCTAACATCAAACTGGACCAAAGATTTTATTGAGCTACACAATATCGGAATGTTTATAATGTGTATAAACATACATAATGTTTGTATATGAATATGCATACCCAGTAAACATATCTATCATTTGACATCCCTTAAGAATAGGGTATACCTTGGGAATGCAAGCTGGTGCAGCCACTCTGGAAAACAGTATGGAGGTTCCTCAAAAAACTAAAAATAGAACTACCCTACGACCCAGCAATTGCACTACTAGGCATTTATCCAAGGGATACAGGTGTGCTGTTTTGAAGGGACACATGCACCCCCATGTTTATAGCAGAACTGTCAACAATAGCCAAAGTATGGAAAGAGCCCAAATATCCATCGATAGATGAATGGATAAAGAAGATGTGGTATATATATATACATACATATATGTATATACACATACATACATACATACAATGGAGTATTACTCGGCAATCAAAAAAGAATGAAATCTTGCCATTTGCAACTGCGTGGATGGAACTGGAGGGTATTATGCTAAGTGAAATTACCCAGTCAGAGAAAGACAAAAATCATATGACTTCACTCATATGAGGACTAAGAGACAAAACAGATGAACATAAGGGAAGGGAAACAAAAATAATATGAAAATAGGGAGGGGGACAAAACAGAAGAGACTCTTAAATATGGAGAACAAACTGAGGGTTACTGGAGGGGTTGTGCGGGGGGAGGCTAAATGGGTGAGAGGCACTAAGGAATCTACTTCTGAAATCATTGTTGCACTATATGTTAACTAATTTGGATATAAATTTTAAAAAATTAAAATTAAAACTAAAAAAAAAGAATAGGATACACTTTCCAAGTTACTGATCTAAATATCAATGTTTTTTTGCCATGAAATTTCTTTTAAGTGTTCATAACTTTTGTATCTACCTATGTATCTGTCTCTATCTCCTCTATGGATAAATCTCAACAAAACCACACGCTCACTATACATTATTAAATCAATTACTAGGTTGTTACCTTCATTTTTTTTCTATTTTCCCACCTAATGCTAGCTGTAACTGTTCCTTTTTTTAATTCTTGTGGCTCATCTCTAATGACTCCCACATTTCTCTCCTCTGAGCATGGTGCCTCTTGGTTACTGCTACTAATAAGCTAAAGGCAGGAAAACAAAATTGTCAAGCCTGAAAAGTTTTCTCTGTTGAACAAAAGTCAATATGAACCACCTTAGAGAACACAAGTTCTATGTGTTTGGGGAGAGGATTTCTTACAGAGGGATGAGGGTCAGGAGACTAGCCTCCAGAAAATCAGAGTGTTAAACCTGAGAGGTTCAATAACCACATGTGTTTATCTACATTTTAATTAGTTAAAATTAAATAGAATGAAAAATTCAGTTCTTCACTTGTTCCAGTCACTTGTTCCAGTCATATTCTGAAGGCTCAATAACACATGTGACCAGTGGCTACTATATTGGACAGTGCAAAGCATTTTGATCATTGCAGCAAGATACACTGGAGAGTGCTGTGTTTAAATGTCCTGTCCTGAGTGAAAGGAAAAAAAGAATATGCTGTATTTCAGAAGAATTTTTATTAAAAATGGCTAAAATGAGAGAAGGTTTGGGACTTGAAAGTAGGATGTTGACTTACATAGTCACAAGAACACGTAATTGTTGGAGGATGTCACATCAACAACATATATTCATTTATTTACTAACTTAACCACTAACTATAAACTGCTACACATCAGGGGCTGTGTTGGGCAACGAAGACACAGTGTTGAAAAAGGTAGTTACTTGCTGCTCTCCCACCTTATCTCTACATTTCTACCTGTACCTCCTCCCAGACACAGACTGGTTTATGAAAGGTCAGAGATCACAATTCTGTGCAAAGAGATGTGCAAGAAAACATTCTGGGTGGTTTTCAGGGAAGTTTTCATTGCTCTTAAAACAAGATCAAGTAAGTGCTTTTCCTTTGGCAAGCCTAGACACTTGTGCAATGCTGAGAGTTGCGGCTAGCTCAAGACCATGTAGGGCAAGACAGAAAACAAAATCTTTGAGGAGAGCAATACAGAAAAACAAGAAGGGGGTGGGCCTCTGATGACACCACTGAGGTCCTGAATTAATCCACCCTGAACTCTATTTATTTAAGAAATTCGAATTGTCTTCTGCTAACTTGCACCAAGTTCATCTTAAATATGTCCTGTATGTCTAGAGAAATCCACTATTTTTATGCCATATCAGAATTAAAACTAAGCTTTCTGACTCACTATCTGCAACTTTCTCTTCAAATGGCTTTAAAAAGATTCTTACTTATTGTTTTCTATTCATGTTAGTAACTCCTCCATTTGATAGTTAAAATGAAGCTGTTTTGATATACCTTCCCCCATAATCATAAGGCTATTTTAGGACAGTGATTACAGTGAATATAAACTTGATATTTTTGGAAGAATGTGACACAAATTTTTTTTTTTAAATCTCTAACTTTGAAAAGTATTTTGAAATGAATGGGTGGCATATGGTAAAGGTATTTTTTTTCTGGAAAAACTATCAGAATTTCAGCTTGTAAAACATAAAAGGCATAACTAGAATAGTCTTTCAGTTTAATATACCTTGGACAAAAGAAAAAGCATGCTTCAAAGGACTTTGGATTGTACTGATTTATTTATCCTGTCTTATTATTTAGCAATTTATAGACAATTATTTTGTTCCTTAACTGAAAAATTGACATTGTGCTGACATGTATATACTTAGTAATCTGTACAGTAAATAAAACCATTACCCATGTAAAAGGGAAAGCTTTAGTTTGACTAATGTGCTAAATGATTTCTCCACTGTAAGAGAACAAAAAAAGAACAATAAATAAACGTGAAGTCTGTAACTCATCTTTAATCTCAGCTTAAAAGCCCTCCAAACACAGGAGACTTAAGAGCAAGGGCATCACGTAAGACCTAGTTCACATACTGATATTAAAACTGAAATGGATTATGGAATGTTACAGGTCTTGTTAAGATCCCAAGGCCACAGGAATTGTATTTAAAGTTAAAATCAGAATGATTCCAATCCAATAGTCTATCCTACTACAACATCAACAGACTTACAAGAAGCAGGAGAGGCTTCTTTGACATTATTCTCCAGATAGTACCATGTACTTCAAACCAGGCTTTAGGTTCCTTAACAAGTACACTCTGAAAATTATGGTGTTATGGCATCATTATCTAACATTATTTTAAGTTGCATTTCTTCTAAGTCACCTTTCCAAGTGACTTTCATACTGTTACACCTAAGTGCACGTTTATGTTTTACTTGTCCTATCTTTTTGGCTTCAAAAGATAACCTTTGTTCAATTTCTTGAAATCTGTTAAACTCGTTTACAATTTTTAAAGCCGCAGGTATATATAAACCCTCATCTTTCATCTTCCAAAGCTGAAGATTACTAAACTTTTTGGCCTGTATGGCCATTTCACACACTTTGATCATTTAAGGTGTTCTGCTGGAGTGCAATAAGCAGACATATAGAACTAAAACAGAAACACTGTGATCCATCCTGGCTTAAAGGATTTATTACTTCATATGTAATTGTATGTTGGCATGTTTCATGAAAAGAGCTGGTCAGACTGCTTCCAAATTTAGATGGATTTCTGATAGGGTCTGACATAAATTATAAAATGTGCATGTAAGATACACAAAATTCTCATCTCTAGTTCCTGGGGGCCATCAGAAGGATAGATGGAAATCTTCCTCCCATAAAGGTAGAAACAGATACAAACACAGGACTTTATGTCTCCTGCTCTACAGAACACGCTGTATACATTACAATATGCTGTGGACAGGGGTGCCTGCGTGACTCTGTCGGGTCAGGCGTCCAAATCTTGATTTTGGATCAGGTCATGAGCTCACAGTTCATGAGTTTAAACCCCACATGGGGCTCTGCGCTGACAGTGTAGAGCCTGCTTGGGATTCTATCTCTCTCCCTTCTCTCTCTGCCCCTCCCTTGCTTGTGTGTGCATGTGTGTGTACTCTCTCTCAAAATAAATACATACATACATACATACATAAACAAACGAACATTAAAAAAATATGTTGTGGACAGAGGGGGAAAGACCCGATAATTTCAAATATGACTCTAAGTCAAAAGTAATAAAATCAAACACTGATATTCAGGTATTGGTTCTCAAATACCTGAGCAAATCTATGTACTCTTTTCTAGACTGAATTGGAAAAAATATCTATTAACAATTCTTCTAGGAAATATGTTATTGTCCTGCTAGTCTTCTACAGAATCACGATAATATTCTCTCTTTAGTTTTTAAAACTCTGTTTTGATGTTCAATACTTAGAGCAAGCAAGGGATTTTGTGGGGTCATAGCAGCACTTGAGTTTATGTCCCTAAGGAAATATATAAAATTACATCCAGATTTTACTGCAGCATTTTACCTTTTGGCTTTATTTTATGTCTATGAAATTTCAGTAAATATACTAGCAATAAAATCAAGTAGGATGTCTCCATCTGATTTGGGAACTATGTGGACCTAGAAGAATCTATCAAGCAAGAAATGTTATCCTTATGAAAGATGTTATTAAGAATAAGAAAGTAACTTTTGCTATTGAATATGTTAGACTTAAACTTAACATAAATTAAGGGAAATGTATATTCTTATAAAATGAAATTATAACGGAAAGATTTTTAAATCCTCAGGACAAAGAATATTAATTAATTACTTGTGTCTACCTCCACAAAAGTTTCGTAATAAAGATTATTGTTTCCATACCAAGTAAAAAAGACACAAACGTAGTAATAATCACATTTACAGACAAAACATTATTAAAGTAGGAGATCAGAAATTTCTGAGTTAGTATGTTTACCACCCTATTATATTAGTACACTTTAAAGTCATATATTATGGGCAAAGAAACCTCGGTATATAGAGAAACTAATTTGTCCCAGATCCCACACCTGGCCACTGGCAGAACCAGGATTTGAACCCAGGAATCTGCCTCCTATACCTAGTTGTCTGTATAACACACTGTTTACAGAAGCAGCAGGGGGCTGTAAAAGATGACTCAGGGCATGGAATAAGCAAGGGTAGGGAAGAGAAATATAGTTAAAGGAATTCTCAGACTCCTGCCCATATAATCAATACAGCAAATGAGAAAAGTTCTATACTTATTAAAAATTAAGGTACAGGTAAATAGTTTGACAGACATTAATACCAGTGAGGTTCCTATTCCTGCCAGAAAAGGGTTCTACGTGTAAAAGATGAAAGACTATTTTTTACAGAGTGATTGAGTATATTCACAGCTCATAGGTTGTATGCGTGTTTTTTTATTCTTAAGTTTATTTATTTATTTTGAGTAAGAGGGTGTGAGCATTAGCAGGGGAGGGGCAGGAAGAGAGGAAGTGAGAGAATCCCAAGCAGGCTCCACACTGTCAGTGCAGAGCCCGATGCAGTGCTCAAGCCCACGAACAGTGAGATCATGACCTGAGCCAAAATTGAGAATTGGACACTTAACCAACTAAGCCACCCAGGCATCCCTATGTTTGTTTTTTTAATGAAAATACAAAATGCTTATAATTTATGTCAGACCACATCGAACACTGTATATTATGTCTCATATAATCCTGACATTCTACTGCAGAACCAGCCCTCTACATCATAACACTAAGAACTATATCCTTCCCTACTATCTTTTTAAAAACAATTTTTTACTGTTTATTTATTTTTGAGAAAGACAGAGAGAGAGACAGAGTGTGAGTGGGGGAGGGCCAAAGAGAGAAGGAGACACAGAATTCGAAACAGGCTCCATGCTCTGAGCTGTCAGTGCAGAGCCCGATGTAGGGCTCGAATTCATGAACCATGAGATAATGACCTGAGCCGAAGTCAGATGCTTAAGCAACTGAGCTACCCAGGTGCCCCTATTCTTCCCTACTATCTAGCTTCTATCTCACACTGTCTTGTATATTCCTTATGAGTTGGAACTGTCTTGTTCTTTATAATATCTTATTACATTATTATATTGTATCTTGTATTATACCTTTGTTATTCATTATGTCAGTACCAAGTTGGCCTTCCATAAATACCCACTGTATGAATTAATGAATAAGACAATGGTAAAATTCATTTCCCCCTAGTACTAATGAATTACAGTATATTTGCATCTTGCAAACATGGGAAAACAGACTTTCATTCTTATAAATATTCAAAATTATTGACTCTAAAATACCATAACTGACCTGAGATACATATAAATCCAGAAGAGAAAAAAGCTTCATTGTATGAAGATAAGTTGTCAGTCTTGGCGTAGACCGCATGCATGGACATGTATGAACAGGCACATTCCACGTAGTCTGAAGTGTCCTCAACCACTTTGCAAAACTGACTGTCAGACAACCAGCTAGGGAAAAAACACAACGGTCACTACTGCTCTTTTATCAACACTTAGGGTATTGAGATGGCTTTTAAAGTAAAATTAACTTACTGAACTTAAGTGTTCTTTACTCAATCATTTAGCATACCAATTTTCAAGAAAAAAACACTGGAGGGAATATCTTGTCTAAGACATGACACAACAGATCCCACAAGATACCCCAAGAAGCAGCCTAAATACTAACCAAACCTGCAGAAGCATTCCTGATACCAAAGCAGCCAGTCCTCTCAAGAGAGCAGTGCCAGCACTTAATCTAAAGCAAACACACCCCAGTGCAGATGCACTCTTCCCTAGCATTCAAAAATGCCAAAAGATGGACAGAGCCACTACATGTGTAGTCTTCACCCTTCTTCAAACAATTCCTTGTAATTTTTTTTTGTTTATTTATTTATTTTTGAGAGAGAGAGAGAGAGAGAGAGAGAGAGAGAAAGCATGCATGCACGCTAAAGCAGGGGAGGGGCAGAGAGAGGGACAAAGAGAATCCCAAGAAGACTCCTCACTGCTAGCTTGGAGCCCAATGTGGGGCTCGAACTCAAGAACCGTGAGATCATGACATGAGCCAAAACCAAGAGTCAGTTGCTTAACCTAAGGAGGTACCCAGGCGCCCCAATTCCTTTGAACCACATAAATTACTTAAAAGATTTTCTATGTTTCTTTCTTCATTTTTGTTTAAATTTTGAAGCCAGTTATATTTCATAAATGTTCTCCAGCATTCTTTCAAAAGTTTCCTTCTATAATATCTGGCTTTTAACACAAAAACTTTGTAATGATTACAGCAAATACAGGGTTAGATGCCAAGCCTTGTGATCATTCCTCAGTGACTCTAGGTTGAGCCTCCTCCCTTTGATAGTGCCTCTTGAATCCTTTACTTTTCTAAGGACATAAAACTTCTTAGCCCCAACAGCAGATTCAAGTTTGAAGCATTCATTATTAGTTATGTATCAAGGATGGCACAGTATCTATGTATTAAGTTTAAGATCTCTCACCAGGCATTCGAAATTTCAACTGAAAAGATTTTTACACAAAGAAAAAGACTAACCAGAATTTTGCTGTTTGGAGGACAGCTACCCAACACAGCTGTTAAATGTATTTAGAATTTTAGTCTGTGCAGGTGAAAGTCAGAAATAAATAGAGCCTAGTGACTAAGCCCTCTGGGCCAGCCATGCCTGACCCTACAGCACTGATGGAGCTTCAGGCATTAGAACTGCTCAGAAACTGGAGGCCCTAGGCCAAGGAGATTCTACAGAAGAATCATTCTCTTCTTCTCATTCCTGTGCATGGTTTAATTCTAAAATGTACTCTAAGCCACATGTGGACTAGAATTATAAATTCCTGCTAATTCCTCTAAACACAGAGCATCAGATTCAGAACTATAAGCCAGATGGAAGAGGCAAAAAGAATCTCCTTTCCTGCCCAACAAATTAACCAATAAACAAAGGAAGGTTATGTGAATTGAGTAGAACTCACACTAGGTCCAATGAGAGCAGTTATAATAAATAAGTAATGTGTTAAACACATCTTTAAATTGTTGGGCTCCACTTGCTACCTGCATAATGCCAATTTCCAATGCTGCTTTGTCATTTTATTGCAGGGATTTTTCTCCACTCTAAAGTCTCACCTGAGGCTACCCTGTATGTTCAGTACAAAAATTGGGCTCAACGGTGGTAGAATGGGGAAGGACTGAATTTTTATTTTAAAGAATTATTAAGTACCTTGCAGCAGCCTGATTCCAAAGGAGACACAGAGACGTGTGGGGAATAATCCTGGGCTCAGCAGCATAAATCCTATAGAGAACTTCATTGTTGTCAGTCAAGAGTTGTGAACTCTGACCTTTCACACTCAAAGATAGTACCTGTAATGACAAAAAAGACAGAAAAATGGTGTTTTAAAATCAAAGGAAAAATCAATTCTGAACTTTGATTCATTTTCCTAGTCACTTAAATCACTTGCTTACTGCCACTACTGAAATAATTAGCTTACTTAGGAATGCAGGGAATCTGACTGGTTTTTCATTGCAAACATTTTACCTCCACTTGAGTTACCGAGCCATCTTCTACAGACAATGCTCACTTTAACTGTCTGGCTTCATCATGAGTGGGGAACAGAATATGATATAATATTAGTGAAGGCTACATTTTTCACTTTCCCCACTATATATATTTTCCTCAAGAAAACATGAAGGAGCTATTTCCAACTATATTTGAGACTGCACATTCTACAAATAAGTTCATGAAGATGGGACATGTTTCATAATTAGTTCACCATGTGCAGTCCTGACCACAAATCTGATCGAGCAAATGCATTCTGAGGAGTGTGTCTACTAAGGAAAAATCAGATTCTAACCACAGAATTCTTTAAGTCATAGATTACCTTATTTTTCAGGGCATGAAGACTGTTTCCAGTTATAAACCACTGTTGGCTGCTATACTCTGTAAACTGGACTAATTCACAAGTCCTTTTTCCAGCCATTATTTCTGCATCTGGAACCTCCAATAACCTCTCTGGAACTCGAATATAATCACCTTCTTTTCCTTCAAACTTGTGCCCATTGATTTGTTGAGGATACCAGTGAAGAGCCAGTATGGACAAATAGGGGCAACTGTTAAGGATGGTCTTGCTTCTGTAACAGAGAAGCAAAAGGCTGTGAAAAAAATGGCACGCATTTACGTACTCATATGCACTTCTATCTGTTAAAATGTATTACACAGGGGCTCTGTTCTTTATGCACAACCATGACATTACCAACCCAGAAGCAGTAAAGACAATGTGCTTTCAGTTCTTTTATGGTTAACTGTCAGGAAGGATTGTTTTCCACAGAACTTTCGGCATCCTTTTCCTGATTCCCCTTGTAATCCAAAACACGGGTTTTAGAAAGCTGAGAGCTATTTCACGGATATCAGATACAATCTGTGTCTTTTCTGTGTTAGTCACATCAGCATTGGTGGAATGGGTTGAGGAAAGGGTGCACCATTATACTGAAACCTCTGCTTTATTTAAGAATACTGTAAACCTTATACACCCAGAGCCACGTTTTCATCAAGGGTTTACCTCATCTCTTTCTGCTCCATCAGAGCATTTCAAATCCAACCATGTGACTGGTAAGAGAAACTGCCTAGAGCTGGGATCTTTATCCATTCAACAACTCTGTTTTAAACACCCTAGGCATAAGATGGGCTTAGTGAAAGTGCTTCCAAACCTCAGTGTGTGTTGAAATCACTTGGAAGCTTGTTTGAAAATACAGATTTCTAAATCACATCCCAGACTTACTAAATGAGAATCCTTGCCTGGAGAGGAGGTTAGGGGTCCTACAAATCTTTTTTTTTTTTTTTTTAACTTAATTTATTTATTGTGAGAGAGCATGAGCAGGGGAAGAGCAGAGAGAAAGGAAGAGAGAGAATCCCAAGCTCTCTCTCCACGCTGACAGCACAGAGCCTGATGCAGGGCTCGATACCATGAGATTATGACCTGAGCTGAAATCCAAGTGTCAGATGTTTAGCTGACTGAGCCACCCAGGGGCCGGCCCCTCCAATCTTTTTTAACCCCCAAAGAATGTAATAAATCCTGTCTTGGACCCATCATAGTTACAAAGAAGAGATACAAAGATGAATCAGATCTGAAACCTGCCTAAAAAAATTTGGAGAATATTATGATTTTAGGGTAAAAATTATGCATTAAATGTTAAAACTTATATGGGCCACAACAAGCAGAGAGTATGTATAATTAAATAATGGAGATAATGATGCCTTGTCAAAATCCCTAACCTGGGAGATGGAGCTGAGAATTTTAAATAGAAGATTTAAGGAAGAAAAGGAAAGGAGGGGAGGGCTTTTTCTCTAGTTATATTCTCTCTCTTAAAAAAATCTTCCAGGGGCGCCTGGGTGGCTCAGTCGGTTGAGCGTCCGACTTCGGCTCAGGTCATGATCTCATGGTCCGTGAGTTCCAGCCCCGCGTCGGGCTCTGTGCTGACAGCTCAGAGCCTGGAACCTGTTTCAGATTCTGTGTCTCCCTCTCTCTCTGACCCTCCCCCGTTCATGCTCTGTCTCTCTCTGTCTCAAAAATAAATAAACGTTAAAAAAAATTTTTTTTAAAAATCTTCCATAATTTTAACTACCACATTTGAATCAGTGCCTTCAAATATCTATCTTTAATCCAGTCATTCACGTAAGCTCTAGACCCCTGTTGTACAGGACTCCTTAATCATCTCAAGCTGTGTAAACCACCCACACCTTCACAACAGCTCACCAAAACCTCATCTCTTAATATCCTCATTCAGCCTCTCACATCTTCACTGGTGACTCGAAGCTAAAAGCTGCAGCCCCTGCCCAGGTACAATGCCGCTGAGACCAGCGGCCACATGGCTGCATACCTTTTGCCCATTCTCCCTGGAATCTAATGAGATTTAGTCCATCAGTGTCATCCTGGATGCCATTACCTTGGGATACTGAGACCTATCTAGCATGCACTGGCTCTACCCAGCTTTGACACTACAGTGCCAAATTCCTGGCCCATCTGTCTGGCAAATAACTATACTCCCCCTGATACTTTACCCTCCTATATCTACACCCTTCTACCACACTCACTTTAATCAATCCCACAGTCTGTTTGACACCCCAGCTGATGTGAAAGGGGGAGAACCCCACATTAACATGTAGAATGGTACCACTACAAATCCACTGACCAACTGCAGCTGGGCCCTCAATACACTGACATTGTTTTAACTTGGCTTCCAATTGTTCTAGATGCCATCATTCTCCTCAGCATCCCTGCTCAATTCCCAAATCCTTCACCCTCAGTAGCTGCCAATGAATACTGCTTAAGACAATGTATAAATAACACATATTGGAATGGTCAACAACTTTAGAGTTTTCCAAGTAAAAAATCTGGTGTTGATTACTCTCTTATTTTTGAAGTTTAATTTGTCACCTATATGGTAATTTTACCACTAAATTGTTTTCGAAGTACCATCTTCCCCATGTCCCTGCTTCAATTTCAGGCCTCATCTTACCTGAACATTCATCCCCTATGTAGTCTTCCTATTTCTTGATTTATCATCTTCTTCAGCCTTTGACACTGTCCTCGACATGACGGTTCTAAAATCCTGAGTCTGATTCTTTCAAACACGCATGAATCCTACCTATCTTATTCTATATTGGGTCTTTTTTTTTTTTAATGTTTATTTTTGAGACAGAAAGAGACAGAGCATGAACGGGGGAGGGGCAGAGAGAGAGGGAGACACAGAATCTGAAGCAGGCTCCAGGCTCTGAGCTGTCAGCACAGAGCCTGATGCGGGGCTTGAACTCACAGACCGTGAGATCATGACCTGAGCCAAAGTCGGACGCTTAACCAACTGAGCCACCCAGGTGCCCCTATATTGGGTCTTTAAAGGTTGATGATCTCCCGAAACACACCACACTATTCCTGGCTGACTGCCAATGCACATGCTGTTTCCTTCTGGACAACTCAGAAGGAAAGGTAAGTCTATGGAGAGGAAACACATGGCAAAAAACATATTGATTCATTTCTTTATTCTAGTCACTCATTATACCATAACCATACCAGAGACCATTCCAGGCCTGGGAATACATTAGGCAACAAGGCAGAAAGGTAACTCCTTTTGTGTATCCTATACTTTTTGAGTTCTCACTATGCCTTTGAGGTCACAATATGGGAGCCAACATTCAAAGCAGGTTGGGTGGTTCACATCTAAGACAACCTCAATATCATAATGATCTTGCAAAAATATGGAAAAACAAAAGGAAAAGATTGGCACTATGGGGAATTATAAAGTTATAAACTTTTGATTTCATTGAACAACAGAGCTGAACACAGTTCAAGAGAGAAAAACAATAAAGGATGTTTTTTAACCACACACACACACACACACACACACTGGCCTCACTGCAAACTTACATGAAGTAAAGAAATGATCCATTTCAGAGGGTTCTGAAGACATTAGGGACATGTATAAAAGGTAGTGAGTAGCTGAACTAATCACTGGTCTCAACAGACATTTAGGACCAGTGGTGAAGACTGGAGAAGGGGCCTCCTAAAAAGGTATGCAGAGCTTTGCTGATGAACTCCATTAAGAAAACCTCAATCCTTAGGACTCACTCATTAGAGTTAAGAGTACAGCATAAAAGGATGCTGGTTTTGTACCTTAACCTCAAATCAGACCCTAGCACTAACCTGGGATGAAAGTCGTGGGCACTTTATAGCCACAGGGGTGGCTTGTTACAAAACAAGTGGTTATAGTCTCTTCTGACCACAAGGCATAGTGGTCATCAGGGGATGGGGAATTACGCAGGCCTGAACTGGCATCTCACCACGACTAATCGTGTGACCCTTGACAAGCTGAGTTAAGGTCTCTCCACTTCTATACCTGTAAATGGGAATAATGAAAGTTCTAGCCCTATCTTTGACCAGCTGTTTACAATGATCTTTTATAAGAAGAAAATATAATTTTTAGTAAGGATTAGGTTGAACCATATGAAAAGTTCAATATATTATACCTTCTTTTACCTACAAAAAAGGCAACTTCATACTGTTCAATCTAGTACAAAGTTGAGGACTGGAGCAGAGGTACAGTTAATACCAGTCTTCTCATTTTATTCCTTGATCTCCCTTGTAACCTTTTATATCTGGATTGACTATTTCTTTGAACTTCACGTGTCTTGGGATCTAAGAGCTAAAGCTAAAATTTTTACATATTCAACCCATATATTAATTAATCTGTCAAAGTTTATAAAGGGCACTAAGTAGATGTCTGAAATTATTATACCAGATTTTTAAAATATGGCCTCCAAAATATTCCTGAATTTCAATGTGACTTAAATGCTGATGAAGGCATTAAGAAGAAATACATAAACACTTTTAATCAGAGATGTTTCATTAAATAATAGTCACTGCTTCTTTTTTATTTCTATTTATTTATTTTATTTCCACCTTAATTTTCCAATTGCACTTATTCCCACAACTGCTCTCTTCTATTAAAGGTAAGGGCAATAATCTTTCTTTCTTTCTTTCTTTCTTTCTTTCTTTCTTTCTTTCTTTCTTTCTTTCTTTCTTTCACATCCAAGTTAGTTAGCAAATAGTACAATAATGATTTCAGTCACTACTTTTTAAATAGCCTGTATTACTCTGTGAGAATTGGAAGGAAATCTCCATTTTTAACCAGCTTCTATTGTCAGCCATTTTTATATTAAATCAAATAGAAATAAAACATTTTTAGATCACTTTACTAGTTATCCAATTTACTTTCTGAATGTAATTTAAAATACCATGACTTCTGAAGAACACTAACATATAGTTACAAAATTAATTATATAGTTGATAATGAACATGAGCCATATTTTATTTTTTCCTTTTCCTCTTGCTTGCTTTCTGCCATGAAACAACTACTCCAAAGTTGAATAACACTGGGAGAGCTGCCTCCAAATACATAAAACTGGACCATAACTTCACCGCAACAGTACATCAAAACATGTCTAAAAGTTGGAATCACCTTCCTTTTTTTTTCTCTGTTCAGAATATATCTTCTATTATATCATAAGAGTAAGCAATAAGCCATTTTTTTAATTCTTAAAAGACCCTTCAAAAAAGAGGAACGTACTGCTTACAGGATACATTCATTTTTCTTGATGTAGTTACTATGTTTTCTTCAAATAATTACTTCATTTGCCCATTGGATACAATGCATTGACTGTGTAATCCTTAGTTACAACATTTAAATGTGAATTTGCATTGCATATTACTTTGTAAACTATGAAGGAATACATATCAAGTATGATGTAAAAATACTTACTTTTCACCAGGAGAGCCACAGGTAACATCAGTCAGCAGAGAAAAGGCAAAATTCTCAGTCACTTCAATGAAGTGACTGAATCCCCTAGTATCTTTGCGCTTTGGGTTAATAAGAGCACAGAGTATTTCATAAAAAAGATTTCGATTTTCAACACTGAATGCCTGGCTTTTTCCTTCAACAGTTATCTAGAAAAAAAAAAATTCCAGTATGAAAAAAATATCTTCAAAAATAACCTGCTTAAATGATATGTATGGTACAGTACATGTTCTTTAACACGTCTTTAAACTAGCAGAGGTGCCTGGGTGGCTCAGTTGATTAAGGGTCCAACTTACGGCTCAGGTCACCACCTGGAGGTTCATGAGTGCGAGCCCCACATCAGGCTCTGTGCTGACAGCTGAGAATCTGGAGCCTGCTTTGGATACTGTGTCTCCTTCTCTCTCTGCCCCTTCTCCCCTCCCCTCCTCTCTCTCTCAAAAATAAACATTAAATTTTTTTTTTAAAAAAGTAGCAAAATAAGGAAGAATCTATGAAGAATTTAATAAAAACTGGTATAAAAATATTTCAAATTTACTTGCACTTTAAAAAGCATAATCATTTCTTAAGAAAAGGCATGATCAGCAAAACATATTTTTTTATTTAATAGCTAGATGGTTGCATGGATCACTTATTCTTAACTATAATAATGAACATCACGAATATTAAAATTAATCTCACTTTTGGATCTACCCAGGAAATAAAAATAAGTACAAGAATATTTGCCAATAAAAAAGCAAGATTATTCTTGATTACCTGGCTTTCAATGAACAGACATCACTGCCTATCACTAAATTTCTCAAACATCAAATAAAAATATCCTTTTCTAATCAAGAGTAGTCAGCAGCTCCTGGCACTCTTGCCTTTATCTGGAAGTATGAGGCTTCCTACCTTAAAAAACCAGGTTATTTGTTGTTTGAGGGACAAGGAGAGTAAGAGGAAAATAGCTTTCATGATTTATTTTGGTTTTCTTTATTTTGGTTTCCCCAGAATGACAGGGACCACATCTTTATTGTTAGATTAAGCATGGGTATAAAGCCATTGATTTGTTATTCCACTATTCTTATATACCTGAGAAGTCTCTATAAATTCTTCAAAATCCAGATTAGTCATCACTTTCTCTGTGATTTATACACTGTGCCCCACCTGTCAATAAACATGATCACTCTCTTTGTAACTTGCACATACCTTTATTAATGAATTTTTGACAACACTGAGATGATCTGTCTGCTGCTACTACCAGTGGAGTTTTAAAGTTTTGTAATTTACACAGAGCCAAACTGATAGCTGAACTCAAGATCTAAGTTTATAAGAATATCCATCTCAAAGATAGTAAGCAAGAATGGAGAAAAATCCACAAAGAAAAGATGATAAAAGATACAAAGTAAATTTATTTATCTGGCAACAAAACAAAGTAAAAATTTAACAAATAAAAATTACAATGAAGAAAAACAAACAGCTCACTGACTATTGAAACAATCAAACTGAATACAATGGAAAATCAGCTCAGGATATGCTTCCAGAACTCCGAGAAAATGTAACAGATAAATAAAACAAATCCATGAGATCCAACAAGCATATAAAAGAGCTGGCAGAAGCAAAAAATAAAAGTAAAAAAAATAAAAACCCCCCACAGTTCCTTGATAAGCTAAAGAAACAGTCATGTCTAAAAATGCAAAGCTTGTTATACTCAAAAAAAGAAACACCAACAGATGCACTGGGTGATTGTTAAATATTATTTCAAGTGTTAAAAAAAAAATCCTACCAGAAACCAGATAGGAAAGAAAAATTACCAAAAGAGAAACAAAAATTCAGTTTGACATCAGACTTTTTTATAAATGAAATGCCAGAAGCCAACAGAGCAACATGTGCAGTTTTAAGAATTAAAGGTTGTCATCCAAGAATGCTGGAGCCACCCAACCTTCCATTCATATTCAAGGGAAATAGAAAGTTTCTTCTGGTAAAGCACTCAATAAGTAAAACAAAGTGGCCATTTATATAATTCCTGCTTTGTATGGCTGCTGTTGTCAGCACTGACCTTTAACATTAGCTGTCTTTTCACTTTCCTTGGGGTGTATGCAGAAAGAAATTTTGTTTCACTTCAAACTTACATATTAAAAACGATTCATCCATGTTTTCTATGAATACTTTCATGGTATCAGTTTTACAATCTCTGATCTGTCTGAGATTTATTTTGGAATAGTGTTTAGGATAGAGATCCAGCTCTATTTATCTTACAAATGGTTAAAAACAGCTACATCAATAACATTTACAGAATAAAAATTTTTAAGCCATTAATCTGAAATGTCACTTTTATGATGTGTGGAGTTTTCATATGTGCTTGCATTTATTTCTTTACTTTCTGTTCTCTTTCATCCTCTCAGTGTCTCTGTCTACACCAGTGTCACTGTGTTTTAACTGCTTACTTGTTTAAGTTCATAATATTGTTTAATTTAAGTTCATTAATTTAATTGCTTAATTGTTTAATTTAAGTTCATAATATAGTTTTCATATTTGTGGTGTGGTGAGGTCCCTATCATTTTTCTTCTTATTCACAAAATTTCTGCCCATTCTCACATGTATATCCTCCAGGTCAACAATGACATCACTTTGTCCAGTTTAAAAAATACAAAATAACTTACTGATATTTTGATAGGGACTATATTGCTTTTATAGGTTTATTTACAGGAAATTGTTGTCTTTATGATGCTGAGTCTTCCTATCGTGGGACAAGGTATAAATTTCTATTTACTCAAGTTGTTCAGGGGAATTCAGGAGAATTTTTCAGTTTTATTTATATAGTATTAAGTATAATATTATATAAAACATATTATAAAATATATAAAATTATTGAATAAGTCAGCCACTCAAATCACCAGAATTAAATAATGACATACATATAAAAATTCAATTTGAGAAGACAATATGCCATACATTAAAAAAATTTTAATAACAATACATTTTGAAAACAATGTTTGCTAATGATTACTCAAAAACAAGTAATTACAAAAAAAGTTAATTATATTTTTTCATGAGTTTCTTTCATAATTCAGTTTTACTACTCATGACAGATCCAATGAAAAGCAAACAATATGTACTACTTGACAATGCTAGTTAAAGAAATGTTGATTCTACACCAATAATATACAGTTCTCTTACATACCTTATTGAGGAAATAGAATGTCCTTATCTTCTCTAAATCACATGAAATAAGGTTCTCTTTTCTGAAATGGAGCTACTGTGCATTCTTTCCCTCTTCTTGGTCAAAATCAACGTGTTATTGTCCTAGGCCGTTTCATTATTAGAGAGTTTAAGTAACAATATTTCCCACCGTGAATTCTTTTTTTTTTTTTAAGTTTATTTATTTATTTTGAGAGAAAGATAGTGTCTACGAGTGGGGTATGGGCAGAGAGAGAGGAGAGAGAGAATCCCAAGCAGACTCCCTGCTGTCAGCACAGAGCCTGATGCGGGGTTCGATCCTAGGAACCGTGAGATCACAACCTGAGCAGAAATCAAGAGTCGGATGCTCAACCGACTGAGACACCCAGGCACCCCATCCCATAGTGAATTCTTATCTCTAGAACTTTCTCTGCATGAAATAGCAGTCACTTCTCTATGTTTTAAAAGCTATTTGGCAAGACTCCCTCTTCTTGCCTATGTACTTTATAATTTTCTCTCCTACCCTTCAGGCATCGTATTTTAAGAGACCACATGAGAAGTAAAATAGGAATGATAATCTAAAACTCTGCTGTTAGTATTTTAAGTACTTAAAGGGTCACTATGTAAAAATACACCATTTATAAATTCATATGCATGCATTCAAAAATTTTCATGCTTGTACATAAATATATTACTAAGAAATATCTTGATTAAGAAAGTCCCAAATAAATCCCTATAGAGTCTTTTCCTTTAATAATAATTCTTTGCAGATCTCGTCTTTCATTTACTTTTTTAGGATCTTGCATTTCCTTTTAATTTCATTACTGGCATTACTCTAAATAAATAAATGGGTTAAAAATAAGACCTGGTTGATCTAAGTCCACATCAATTTGAATGCCTGCAATCATTTGGTCATTCCTTATTTCTTCTTCTCTGAGAGAAGGTGCCCTGTTCAGTGCCCAGGAGGAGCAGAAAACAAGCAGAGAACAACAGCTCCTGTTCCATGGAAAAACTATGTAATCTAGTCCAAGTCCTTTCTACGGGCTCAGAAAACTGAGATGAAATCTCACAAGATATTCGTCCAGCCTCTGGAGGTTAGCTTCTGACATCTGGTGCCCCCTTTCAGACAATGGGCTGTCCTTGCCACTACAGATTACTGATTATTCTCCGGGCTTAAGACTGAGCTTTCCAGACAGACATCAGCAAAATTACAGTGTCTGATATGATGAAATCCATTCTTATGTTCATAAATTCAACGCTATCATAATTTCTTGATAACTAACATTATTTACTGTTTTGTTTTTTTTTAATTTTTTAAATGAAATTTTACTAATCCAGCTGCTAACACTTGCAAGGGCATCTTACCTTGTCTGTTAAATGAATCACGGCGCTGAGCTGTTCATCTGTGTTCTCCATTGCCACTTTCATGCTGATGCTGTGGAGTACTCTGTTAAGAATGTCACCATCCAGGGGCTGCTGTAACTGATCCGCAAGTCCCCAAAAGGACTGTGAATCCGCATCAGAAACGAGAGTGATGTTAGCGGTCCCATATACTTTATCAATTCTGGCCCCACCTTTTGGGTCAAAGAGCACAATCTGGAAGCGTTTAGGAAAAGGATTTAAAGACCCTGTGTCTGGTGTTAGGATGACATCCAGTATGGTGTTGCTCTGGCCAGGTTCAAAGACCAAAGTGCCTTCAGTTCTCACAAAATCCTTCCCTGAAAGAGCTGGAGAGATGAGAGTACGGCCAATTTTTTCAGCACTCCTCAACTCCTAGAAATTAAACAACACCACTGAAGTGAAACAACACCTCTGATTTTGTCCTGAACAAACTCTACCTTCTTAAACAAATCCTGTTTCTCTTAAACAAACTGATGGGCCATAACAACATTAATACTAAAACATGGGTTCTTACATTTGCTCTAATCTCCTAAGATAAATTAGAGAGATAAATACACAGTGATGAAGTTAGGAAAGACAGATGCCTTAGAATAGCTCAAGGAAGAGAACTAGAAAAGAGACGCCACTATTACCTCATGGAATTTCTGCAGTTGTAAACACACTGAGAACTGTGCTTTATTTTTTTTAACATTTATTTATTTCTTGAGAGACAGAGTATGAGCGGTGGAGGGGCAGAGAAAGAGGGAATCACAGAATTCAAACCAGGCTCCAGGCTCTGAGCTGTCAGCACAGAGCCCGACGCAGGAGTTGAACTCAGGAACGGCGAGATCACGATCTGAGCCGGAGTCGGACACTTAACCGACTCAGCCACCCAACTGCCCCTGAAAACTGTGCTTTAAATAATTCATGCTGCATAATAGAAGTATGTAGGAAATGAGAGAATATTTATATCTTCCTTCTCACCTAAAAAATTTAGGAGGATGGAGTTTGGAGGAGTACAAAGAAGGAAGAGGGGAAGAAGGAGGAGGCAGAAAAAATTGGTCTCTTGTTGGTTACACTTAAGATATGAAAATGCCCTGAAGAATATTAGGTCCTGGCCATATGTACTTCTGATTTTCTCCAAATTATGGTTATTAAAAGATTTTTTATTTTTAAGTGAAGCCTGAGAACTTAGGAAAGAAAAGGTAATGTACATTCATTCACGACTGAGCAAACAAATATTAAACCCTCGTGTGTGCTAGAAAACTGTGGATGCAGATGTGAACACAGAACACCTGCATTCATGGAACCTGTTCTAGCAGAAGATATAGGTAGTACAAAAGTTAGAGAATCAACAACATAATTTTACATGAAGATGAATTTTTTGAAGAGAAATAAGACTACACAAGGGGATACAGGGTGATGGTAAGGCTACTATTTTAAAGAAGGCTGGTCATAGAAGATCCTTATGTGATATGTAAGCAGAGACCTCAGTGACATAAGCAAACAAGCCATAAGGGATCTGACGGGAAATACTGCAAAAGTCCTGAGATGGGAACCATCTTAAAATGTCAGATGAAGAACCAGGAAGCCAGTGTGATCAGAAGGATGAAATGAGAAGAAGCTGACATGAGAGAGGTGGGCAGGGTCAGACCATGTACATCCATTATACAGAGAATGGCAGGAAGACACTGGGGATTCCAGCAGTATAATGACACATTTTATCTCATATTTTCCTGAGTGTTCTGGCTCTTGTGCACAGGCTAGAGCAGGGGGTGAACATGGAGGCAAAGAGAAGAGATGGGACATTTCTGCATTACTTCATGCAAAACACAGCTATAGGCCTATCTAAAAATAACTGGAATTGGTGATGTTTTCACTCTCTCATATCTTTATATCCCTTAACTTTATGTCACAAATACATAGATATAAAGGAGCTTATGTTAAGACGATAGTATTTATGTACAGAGAATGCTGACCCACCAAAAGTATGCATGCTACAGCTACTATTTGACTATATTATTATAATCTATCTAAAGTAAAATGAAAATTGGTATCTTTGTAACAGTATAGTAACTTAGTCCATAATTATTTTCTCATCCTTGCCAGCTACTAGAAAATAGAATTTTAGGTTTCTGTCTTCTACTTATGTCAGCATTCAGAGAGACAAAATGCAGTGGCAATGAAGGAATAGGAAAATAAAGTACCAGAAAGGTGAGACTTTCCTTTCTGTTTTTAAATTACATTTTTAATTTTGAGATAACTGCAGATTCACATGCAGTTATGAGATGTAATAAAGAGTGATCCCCCGCACCCTTTATTCCAGGTCACTCTTTAGTAACATCTTCCATAACAATAATATATCTAGGATATTGACGTGAATATAGTCAACATACAGAACATTTTCAACACAACAGGGATCCTTCATGTTGATTTTCATAGTGGTCATAAAAATGCTACGAGTTACATGCCAGTGACAGCATGTGTTTTTCAAGGAATCATTTATGGTGAATCGAGAAAGAATATAAATGAATGTGATAGATAAGCTGGCATTCAGATTCTTATTTTGGAAACTTCAACCTTACACTGTCATATGAGCACATTGAACTAGTTTAAAATGTGCCTCACATCTCTTTATCATCTGTTCTTGTTCTCCAGTCTCTCTTCTTCTAATCTACAAAGTGGCGAGCATATGATGGTATCTATCTCACTGGAGAAGAAGAGAATGAAACACGTATTTTCCCCCATTCTTCTATCTTACTTAAATGCTCAAAAGAAAAAAAATACTAAAATCTTCCCACCATGAATCAAAATACCTCACTTTGTGTCCATACCACTTCGAGCCTATTTAGAATGAAGTTTCTTTCTTTTCTTAAAATGTTGATTTTTTATTATTTATTTCTTTGAGAGAGAGACACACACAGAGAGAGAGTGCGGAAACTCAAGCGGGGGAGGGGCGGAGAGAGAGAGAAAATCCCAAGCAAGCTGCATGCTGTCTGTCAATGCAGAGCTCGATGAGGGGCTCGAACTCACAAACCGTGAGATCATGACCTGCGCTGAAACCAAGAGTCAGATGCTTAACCGACTGAGCCACAAAGATGCCCCACAGAATGGAGTTTATTTCCAGAGTTTCGTATGATAGAGTTTCATCTTCTTGTTTGCCAAGCTATGGACTCTGTCATAAAGACAAGCTTTTCTGCCTGGCAAACTTCAGACAGCTCACCACCCACAGTTCTGAGTTTCATCTCTCATCCCTGACTCACATGATGGCTACAGAAACTGGCTACACATAAATTGTACTTTAAGCACAGAATGTTCTACATGTTTGAGCCACCCAAGAGTGATCCAACCAAGTACACGGTCTGGGGCACTTTGTAAAAACAGCAACAACAGCAACCACTTTTGAAACTGGGAGGCCTAAAGGGTCACCAGGTTTGGAATCTTGAAACAGGGGAAATGGCAGCTGTGAGCAGAATGATGGTTTTCAAATTGTGGATTTTGTCAAGTTCGATGAGTGAAGGAAAAAAAAAAAAAGGAGGGCTACGGTGGGCACACTCTAACCCCCACAACTGTGCTTCAGGCAGAGCAGATACACTCTTTTGTTTTCATGTATTAGTGTTTTGCTACTAAGACAAAATTTAAAGAATAATGCCGGAAAGGTGTATGATGCTGTCTGGACCAATCCCAGGGTCTGGTCACTGAGTGTTAACCACACGGCTTTTCTGAGTCTCTGGGAACGCACCTACTCCCTCCCTTCTCCCCAGTAGGAGGGCTGTGAAAAGTGGCAGCGAGACCTCATGAACTTATGGATTTAAAGAAACCTAAAGGTCAAATAGAGCATGAAGTTTTGGAGAAGTAAATTTTCAACCAGTTCAGATACAGAACATAACAAAGACTCTTACTTTTTGTTTCTGGTCTTTCTCAGTTACATTCTGAAAAAATTCTAACTCTCTAGAGATTTTATAGAACCGTTTTATGTAAGACACTTTGCATTGTATTATCACCTTTTTCAAAAAAAGAAGTATAAAAGACTATCACTTTAGAACATGACCTAAGTGAAGCCGAACTATTCCAAGGACAAAGCTTAATGTAATAAATACAGTGAATTAAAATGGTATCATGAGAAAATACTATATCGATTATCCTTTTTATGACATATGTTACAAATAAAGAAGGAAACCATAATGTGGGTTGATATATATTCCATGCTCACCTGGGTACTGAAGTTAACAGACATCATTAGTCCTGTCCCAGCATCTCTGGCCACCTGCAAACTGATTAAAGTGGCCTTCTTATGAGCCACTGGCAGTCGAGAACCCACAGAAAAATACACGAGGCTTTGAGGTTTCTCACTCCGTAAGAATTTAATTTGTGCAAATCTGGCACTATTGTTTATTGCTGCCCCAGCACTTACTTCATACAATTCCACAAAAAAATGCATTTCAACTCGAGGTATCTGACAATTAGAAAAAGAAAAAAGGATGATTACTAATATGTTTCTATTTTTACATAATGATGATGTTCAGAAATAGTATTTATGTGCATAATTATAAAAACAAACACATCTGGAGATACAGTCTGTAGAATTACAGGATCAAATTCTTATGTTAGATTACAAGAGGGTTTATGGTTTTGGTTTTTCTTTAAGAAACACCTTTACTCTCCTGGGTGAGCTTCTTACTAGGACATCAGTATCAGGAGACAACCTATGTGTACTTCAATAAGCAAAAAGATAAACATTCCTACAATGAAATGCTATTTAGTAGTTAAAAGGAATGAACCATTTCAATACTTTTCAACATAGATGGATCTAGAAATATGCTACTAAGTAAAAAAAATCAAGTTACATAATGATATGTATAGCATGATACAATAAGCGTAAAGTATAAAATTAGATAAAGCTTACTACATAGTGTTAATGGATACACATTTACGTAAGGATTTGAAAGTAAAATAGGCTCCTAGTTATGGAAGGAATAAGTCATGGGAATAAAAGGCACAGCACAGGGAATACAGTCAGTGGTACTGTGGTGGTGTTGAATGGTGACGTATGGTAGCTAAGCTTGTGAGCACAGCATAATGTATACAGACGTTGAGTCACTATGTTGTATACCTGAAATTAATGTGTCAGCATTAATTAATGTGTGTCAGCAATACTCAAAAAAAATTAAAATAAAATAATAAATGACAAAAACCTTACTATGAAATTTTTTAAAAATCCCCAAATTTCACTGTGACAGTAGTTGGCTCAGGTAGAGGGGTTGGGTTGGGGATAGGCAGGGCATGGAGCTGTAGAATCATGCTGTGAATAAAGGAAATAGAGAGCTTCAACTTTTGTAAGGTTTCATTTTTAAAAGGTTATACAGAAATATGACCAAATATTGATAACAGTCAATTCTGTAATCTTATGTATTTTTAAAAATTTTCCCAAATTCAGTATCAAGTAAGTCTAAATTTAGTCTGTTGAGTTATAGTTTGTCATGTTTCATCTCAGTTCTTCTTAACAATCTCAAAAAATTTATTCTCTAGAGCCTGAATCCATTTTGTAACGTACTGTCACTCACCTGTTTTTACTTATTCACTCTTTCACTGTAATCTAAAAATCTTAGCAGTACATGGCATAACTCTAAGAAGCTAAGCCAATACATTTCACAGCTAAATGTGTCATTGTCTAATTTGACATAATGCATTGTTTTTACCTACCAGGGGCTTTTTTCATCCTTTGTTTTGTGATCATTTTAATGAGAATCATTATGTCATGAAGCAGTAAGATGAACTTTAATACCATCCAAGGGAAAGTTGAATCTTAGTCACCCAGTAAATGAACTTAATCTCATTTTATTATCTGAAGAAATATATTTAGCTTCCCCATGGCATATATCATTCTTTTACTTTCCCTGATCAACTGTCAGTAGTATTGAAATATAGAGAGAACAGTACTTTTCCCACCTTCGAGAAACTAAATTTGGCAAACACAATAAACTAAAACACTAGAAAAGTACGGGTAACTATCGTCAGGAATTATTATTCCCTAATGGTCAAGTAAACTTGAGTTCACAAACATTTCATTTAGTCCAGGATGCCAGCATATCACATTCCAACACAGACTCTTGTCTTTATTTTCTAGCAAAGTATTTCTTTGCTTTATGATGATGATTACAACATTACTTATAACCACTCAGAGTCAAAAGAGTATGTTATAATCTAAGAACCATCTAAAATGAACAGTGTACAGATGGGTGCCAGCACATAATTAGACCAGAGACAAAATGAATCTTCCAGTCTTATAAAATACTCTACTCAAACAATCTGCCTGAATTATATACAGAATCCAAAAATTGCAGATCATATCTGAACTTCTCTAGACTTAAACATGACGTGGAGACTTCACAAGAACCCATTACATGTGTAATGGCCAAAAGTTCCTTTCTTCATCAGGTCAGAAGCATTCCAGGGTAAGGTTTTGCTCAACTACTATAAAATTATTTTCCATGGGCCCAGATCTGCTCAGAAGCAGACAAACTAGTAATAAAATAATATCTTACTTAAATATTTTTAAAAAATATTTCCAACAAATGTTTAGATCTGTTTACTTTAAACAGATTTTGTGGGTTAAGAGTATGCCTCCTAAGTGTTTTAACTATCACCTTTACACATTTTGCTAACATAGAACCATTAAGTACAGCAGCAGGGGAAGGGGAAATGGTCTGGAATTCAAACGACATGTTCTAATCTTGGGCAAGTAACTTACTAAGCAAAGTTACTTAAATTCTTCGTAACTTCAAAATGAAAGTAGTACTGAATAACTGTAGAAATGATAACTAGAGATATGACGGAGTAGAAAAACTTTATGCTGGGGGTCGGGGGACTCAAATGAATTTAGTAGAAACCACCATCAGTTGGTGAAATCACTCCATGGATGTCATTCCACAGTGTTAGGTTTGCAGTGTTTTAATAACTCTCTAACCACTAGTGCTGATGCAACTACTTCTCAAGTCACTGAATTGCCTCAGGCTCTATTCCCACCCACTCTGAATAACAATAATACAACCTTCTCTTAATGAAGAGCCAACTCATTCCAAGAACTGTGCAAGGAACCTCTCTCATTCACAATCTCATTTAATCTAACAATGCTATTATTTTTTTAATTTTTTTAATGTGTATTTATTTATTTTTTAATATATGAAATTTATTGTCAAACTGGTTTCCATACAACACCCAGTGCTCATCCCAAAAGATGCCCTCTTCAATACCCATCACCTATCCTCCCCACCCTCCCACCCCCCATCAACCCTCAGTTTGTTCTCAGTTTTTAAGAGTCTCTTATGCTTTGGCTCTCTCCCACTCTAACCTCTTTTTTTTTTCCTTCCCCTCCCCCATGGGTTTCTGTTAAGTTTCTCAGGATCCACATAAGAGTGAAAACATATGGTATCTGTCTTTCTCTGTATGGCTTATTTCACTTAGCATCACACTCTCCAGTTCCATCCACGTTGCTACAAAGGGCCATATTTCATTCTTTCTCATTGCCATGTAGTACTCCATTGTGTATACAAACCACAATTTCTTTATCCATTCATCAGTTGATGGACATTTAGGCTCTTTCCATAATTTGGCTATTGTTGAGAGTGCTACTATAAACATTGGGGTACAAGTGCCCCTATGCATCAGTACTCCTGTATCCCTTGGGTAAATTCCTAGCAGTGCCACTGCTGGGTCATAGGGTAGGTCTATTTTTAATTTTTTGAGGAACCTCCACACTGTTTTCCAGAGTGGCTGCACCAGTTTGCATTCCCACCAACAGTGCAAGAGGGTTCCCGTTTGTCCACATTCTCGCCAGCATCTATAGTCTCCTGATTTGTCCATTTTGGCCACTTTGACTGGCGTGCGGTGATATCTGAGTGTGGTTTTGATTTGTATTTCCCTGATAAGGAGCGACGTTGAACATCTTTTCATGTGCCTGTTGGCCACCCGGATGTCTTCTTTAGAGAAGTGTCTATTCATGTTTTCTGCCCATTTCTTCACTGGGTTATTTGTTTTTCGGGTGTGGAGTTTGGTGAGCTCTTTTAGATTAGATTTAGATTAGAATAGATTTTAGATACTAGCCCTTTGTCTGATATGTCATTTGCAAATATCTTTTCCCATTCCGTTGGTTGTCTTTTAGTTTTGCTGATTGTTTCCTTTGCTGTGCAGAAGCTTTTTATCTTCAAGAGGTCCCAATAGTTCATTTTTGCTTTTAATTCCCTTGCCTTTGGGGATGTATCAAGTAAGAAATTGCTGTGGCTGAGGTCCGAGAGGTCTTTTCCTGCTTTCTCCTCTAGGGTTTTGATGGTTTCCTGGCTCACATTCAGGTCCTTTATCCATTTGAGTTTATTTTTGTGAATGGTGTAAGAAAGTGGTCTAGTTTCATTCTTCTGCATGTTGCTGTCCAGTTCTCCCAGTACCGTTTGTTAAAGAGACTGTCTTTTTTCCATTAACAAAGCTATTATTAACCTCAGCAAACACGGGAGGCTCAGGAAGGCTAAGCAACTTGCCTAATGTCACTGAGCTAATTGAGGGAAGAGCTAAGATTTGAACCCAGGTGTTCTATCATCAGAGCGTAAACTCTTACCACTACTTTCCTAAATAAGTTCAGTACCCTTGAAGCCTGTTCTTTATTTAAAAACGAGGAGATGGTTGGTTCTTAGGTCTGCTAGGACCTCCAAATAATATCTCAAAGCCTACTAGAGAAGAACATGGTCACTGAATCAGTCTCATTTACATCTCTAGGTATCAGTTTATCATACATAAAAAGAAGAACTTGAACTGGAATGGTAAGAAGTTTCCTTCTAGTCACAAAATGTGAGATGTTAAAATGTGTATTAGAAGCTAACCATACATTTTGGAAAAATTTTTTTTATTCTTCTAAGCATATAACCTTCTTCCTTCTTCACCCTTCTAAACTTCCTCTTACTGAAACTGGAATGTGTATTACTCTTACTTGTACCTTGCCTTTTGACAGCTGGGAAGACAATGAGAGCAAAATGCTTTGAAAATTAGCTGCTTCTCAGGATGAAGAAGAAAATTTAACTCTATGATTTGGGCATTATATTAGAGAAGTAAGAGGTGAGACCAAATTCTTTCTCTTATCTAACTGAAACTACTTAGATATGGGTTTAGTAGCATTGCCCTCATTAGGAAAAAGGATATACATAGCTAGCATCCTGTGTACTGTCCACCACGTTCCCTTAATCCATAATTATAATATCTTTAGTATTTAGGACTTCCCTTGGTATCTCCTGCCAGTTGAGCAAGCCCAGAGGAAGCAGTTTCTTCTCCCACCTACAACTCTACCCAGCCTATCTCCATTCCTTTCAGCTTCTCCAAGACCACCTCTGCTTGCCTTTTTTCTTTTCCCTCTCTCTCCTGCAGGTAGAGACCTCCTTCAAATAGGATGAAAGCATAACTTCTCTATCTTTCAGGATCTTTACCTACTGTACCTGCCTGCTGTCACCAATAAGGTATTTCTACTCCATGAAAATCATTTTTATCTCTAAAAACTGACTAGTATCACTTTACAAGAATGAAGTCAGCAAAAGACTCATAAAGACATTTATCCAAATAGCAATATAGGATTGAACTCTGATCTCAAAAGATTTTTCTTACAAGATTGACATCTGTGTATGAGATACAAGTTTTAAGTCTAGTGAGATCTAGTCAAGATTGCAATTTACCAAAAATCCTATTTGAAATAAAATGCACAATAGACTTGTCAATAACTCCTCTATGCAACACATATTTATGGAAGATGATGGGAGGAATGTAAAGATGAATAAAATCATGTTCTAATTTTCAATCAGGTAAGAGTCCAACTGTCAAGATAAAATATGCATAAGTTTTAACCCTACATATAACCAGTAACTTCCATAAAAAAAGGTACCAAGTCTGTAAATTTAGAGACTTAAGAATTCTTCTTTTTTTTTTAATATTTATTTGGTTTTGAGAGACAGAGAGACGTGAGCGGGAAAGGGACAGAGAGAGGAGGACACAGAATCTGAAGCAGGTTTCAGGCTCTGAGCTGTCAGCACAGAACATGACACGGGGCTCGAACTCACGGGCTGCAAGATCATGACCCGAGCTGAAGCTGGACACTTAACCGACTGAGCCATCCAGGTGCCCCAAGAGACTTAAGAATTCTAACTGGAGATATCAGGGGAGGCATCATGGAGTTAGCAGTATTTTGATTAGTCCCTAAGGGACAGTTAGGAAATATGGGGTTGTTGGGGGTTGAAGGCATGAAACTTTTTGAAAAAGGCCTAGAAGAGGACTTACATGTTTCCAAGTAGAATAACATCAAATGTTTTGAATATTGAAATTTTGGTGCAACAGAAACTATTAGCAGCTAATGAAACTCCTCAAGAAAAATAAAGTATGATAAAATGATACGTTAAATTAGATAAAATCAGTGGGACTTAATATTTTTAAAATATTTTCTAGCTCTATCACTAGTAAGGTGGCCCACAGCAGCGGCACCTTTGCCAACCATCAACTCCCATGTGTATCTAGAACGTATATTTAGATCTCTACAACTCTTCTGGATGAAATAAATCAACTCCTTGGATGGTAGTTGATTGGATGTCTTAGATCAGGAAAAATCAGAATGGCTATGAGATATATGTTATTGACATAAAGCAAAAATACTTCCGGAGTTTTATTTTGTTTTTAAGTTTATTTATTTATTTTGAGAGAGAGAGCATGAGTGGGGGAGGGAGACACAAAGAATTCCAAGCAGGTGCAGCGCTGTCAGTGCAGAGCCTGATGTGGGCTCGAACTCACGAACCACGAGATGATGGCCTGAGCCAAAATCATGAGTTGAAGTTTGACTGAGCTACCCAGATGCCCACAGAACTTTAAAATAATAGGAAAAGACCAAAAAATGATCTTAATAGGACTTTCAGTGGCCATGCCATGGCTATTTGAGGAATGAAAAGAAAGTCATTCAGTAAGTAATTAAAATTATTTGATAAACCTAGAGGGTATTTATGTTAAGAGAAATAAGTCAGATAGAGAAAGACCAATACCATATGTGATTTCATCACTTGTACGTGGAATCTAAAAAATGAAACAAATGAACAAACATAAAAGCCGAAACACACCCATAAATACATAGAACAAACTAGTGACTACCAGAGAGAAGGGGGATAGGGGACCAGGCACAACAGGTGAAGGGGAGTGGGAGATACAGGCTTCCAGTTATGGAATAAGTCACATGGGTGAAGGGTAGAGCATAAGGAATACAGTCAGTGATACTGTAATAGCATTATATGGTAGCTAAAGATAGCGATACTTGCATTGCGCACAAATATAAAATAGAGACTTGCCAAATCACTACACCGTACACCTGAAACTATACTTTGTGTCTACTACACTTCAATAAAATTTTTTAATTGAAAAAAGTTGAATTTGAGTCTATAATGATACTTAAAGGAGAAAAGTTACCATAGTGTGTAAAAAATGATTATAATGGAAAATAAATGTGAATATAAAGTATGTACTGAATATTTTATTAACTTTAATGTGAAGGAGACTGTTAACGTACCTGGATATTTATGTCTTTTATTAAATATGTGTTCATTTATTAAAGAATGACAAACATTCTTTGCATACGTAAGTAGCAAAGAGCTAATAAAAAAATGTGAATAAGACAACATTCCTAGAAGGAGTAAGAACTGTACCAATAATAGGAATAAATTGTTCGGACCTATGAAACACATATAAATAAAGATGAAAACCAGTCAGAAGGTAAAGAATGCTGGTAGTCACACACAAGGTGAAAGATTAAACAACTGTGTGTTCCAATGTCACAGAAGAGAGGAGCTAAAGAGATGCCCTAAGAACACAGGCTGGTTATCTCATCTTTTATGAGATGAAGCCTCCAGATTGCCCTCCTAAATACAAGACACTAACAAGGCATATATTCCCAATACCTCTAATAGACCAGCTCCTGTCACAAGAATGATAAAGCAAGATTAACGTAAAGCTGGCACTGCAAAGTTCAAAGAATAAAGGATTCTGGAAGAAAAACATGGTGTTAAAAAAAAAAAAATCAACCTCTGAGGCATGAGCTTAAAAAAAAAAAATCTAATGATCTAACAAGTGAAGTCATAAAATAGATCCCAACCAGATGACCAGCAATTCTTACATGAAACAACTTTAGACAAGAACCAGGACCCATAATACCAACAAAGAACAAAGTAGTGATAACCAAGAATACATAACCTCCTAAAATAGGTATTATTTCTCTTTTGGAGCCAGTAAAATTATTACAATTCCAGGAAGGTATGAAAATAAATACTAGTGTAACCTTAGGGAAGATCAATATCACTGGTACAGGGATCCTCAGAAAGTGAAAAAATAAGAGAAAAAAATGAAAAAAAATGAAATCTACAACATTGCTATTTAGAAAGGATTTAAGCATAGTTACACGTTTTGGAATAATTGCATTTGTGCATACTTTTTCTGCTGTTTGAAGTGTGTGGCATGGAGAAAGAAACCATGATACTTTAAAAAAAATTTTTTTAACATTTATTTATTATTGAGAGACAGAGACAGAGCATGAGCATGGGAGGGACAGAGAGAGGAGGACACAAAGAATCTGAAGCAGGCTCCACGCTCTGAGCTGTTAGCACAGAGCCCGACACAGGGCTCAAACTCACAAACCGTGAGATCATGACCTGAGTCGAAGTTGGACACTTAACTGGCTGAGCCACCCAGGTGCCCCAAAAACCTTGATACTTTTGAACATTCATAATATTATGGCTAGTTTTTATGTTAAATATTTGACTGTAATAAATTAAGTAGTGGACAAAAAATACTGAGTGCTCCCTAGGCATTAAATTATCACCAAACAGTCATTAAAAAAAAAAAAAGGTCACACACATTTACTAAAAGACTTAAGCTCTGGTAAGTCATCAGTGACTAATACCATGTGAATAATGCAGATTCCTATGGAAAGATAGGGCCTGCCTGTCTCCTGAGTGCCATGTACAATACAAATGCATAGAAATTTATCCAAACATTCACCAAGAATGGTAGATCAAAAGTGAACTCTCTCCATATATGAATAAAGAATGAGAGAACTTTCATTCTATGGATGAAATCTATGGATATAATATGATTTAGGCAAAATTATGGGTATGATAAGAGCAAAACATTAAACATTTAGACTGAAAATGATTCAAGGCATCATTCACACAATGAGCATGTGGCCCCAGAAGAACCTCGAAAATGACAAGAGGCAGAAATGGAGAAAACTGATGAGATTTTTTGGTATTACTGAGATAAAATTGACATATAATGTATTAGTTTTAGGTGCGCAACTGACGAGCTTATTAAAAAATTCATAATATAGGGGCACCTGGGTGGCTCAGTTGGTTGAGCATCTGTTTCTTGATTTCAGCTCGGGTTGTGGTTTCATAGTTTGTGGGGTTGAGCCATATCAGGCTTTGTGCTGACAGCATGGAACCTGCTTGGGATTCTCTCTCTCTCCTCTCCTCTCTCTTCTCTCTCTCTCTCTCTCTCTCTCTCTCTCTCTCTCTCTCTCTCTCTTTCTCTGCCCCTCCCCCTGCTTGTGCTGTCTCTCTCTCTCTCAAAATAAAAACATAAATATTAAAAAAAATTCATTATGTAATAATTTGTAAGTCTCAAGTCTGTTACCTAGAAAAGAGATTTAGATATTATGGCTAGGCGAGGCACAAAGAATCTCCACATAACCAATGTGTAAATTGCAATAAAGTGACTCTAAAATTATTAATTCTGCAGAAATATAATTAGAAGTTGAAAACACAGTTCCTCATCATTTCTTACCTTCCCCAGTTTGAGCTCAATGGTGACAAGGCACTTTGTTTGACCCACTGTACAGGTTGTGGTCCCTGATACAGATAGAAGTTCATCCATCAGGTTCACACCATCTTTCTGGAGTACGGCAGCTGTTTTGTTAAATGTGACTCGCCAAAAGATCCTGACATCTTCAAAGGCCCTAGGAACAAAGCAAAACCTATGCAAATGCAATAGCAGAGAGTGTTATCCCTGTGTCTAATGCAGAACGTATCACTGCGCTTAAGTGTACCTCTTCACCCAAAGCATAGCACTTCCTTGACCACTGATAAAGCTGAAGGTAACCAATTCACCTAATCATTACCCTTAAAAAATCAAGGCCAGAGTTTACGTGGCATTCTTTGACCACACTCTTTTCAAACCTGAGTAAGTACTTCTTAAACTACTATGTATCAAGAATGTGGAAACAAATAGTATCTCTCTGCCTAGTATGCTCACTTACCCCTGCCTTCAAGTAAGTGTTCTTTGTCTTTTCACAACAATTCTTCTAAGGGAAACACACTACTGCTAAAAAGGACCGTTATTATAAAAACAAAGGGCAAGAGATGACCGACATTTCCAGAGAATTCAGGCCCAAAATGGAAAAGATAATTTACACCCATGTACATGGGTACATAACACATGTATGTCTGTGATGAGCATTCAGAAGATGTGTACTGTGGAGTATTAAGTTGCAAGCAAAATTTTGATACTCCATGTTTCCCTAATAAAATAGTTGTGTACGTGGAGTGATCAGAGAATAGTAAATTTGCTGAAGTGATGACTTTCCATAATCTTCTGTCTGTATGGTACTTTATGAAGTACAAAATATTCAAGGTGGCCCTAAGTCACACTCATTAACCAAGTGTGTTAAATCAGATTAGCAACTACAGCATCCGAACACTGACATACCAAATTCCACATGACCTTCTATCAGCATTTCATCCTGTTTTTACCATTTTATGAATTCAAATCAGATACTATACAGACACATAGGATGTTATATCTGCTACATATATATGTATCAACATACTTGTTTGGTTGCCTTGTGACAGTAAGATGCAGTCTGTTCTTATCAGCTCCTTCACCCAGCTCCAGTCCACTCTGGGACTCCTCACTGAATCCGATGATGCCATTGTGAAGATCACTCCCTGATAAGTAAAAAGGAGGGTTATAATATACTCAAGACTCTAGAAGATCTCCAATGCTTTGCTAATCTTTCCAGCTCAGACGGTATAGAAGTGAGAAATATTAAGTGAGTAGGGGCAGTTACAATTTTTAAAGATCTTTACTAAAAGTAGACTAGAATCAAAATGATAATACCAAGGTAGGTGACACCTTGAGAACATAAGACCAGAAGAAAGAAAACATAATTTCCTATATTCCACACTGACACATGCTCATTTCTCTCTGATGAGACTATTTTATATTTGAAAGCCCTTTACATTTTACATATGTTTACTGTTGAAAGTTAGTATATTCTACCACAGTAGCAACGTTTCTGTTTACTGCTGTATTCTCAGTATCCATAACAGTGTCCAGCATATTGTAAGTGTTTAATGAATATTTGCTGAATAATGAACTGCATTTAACTGATTTTCCTTCCTATAAGACCATTCATGTTATGCATTTGGTTATTTCCCCCAGAGAAAAACATAACTATTAAGGAACTCCTAAGTATCTCTGAGTAAAAGAAACAACTCTGAGCGACACTGGAGGTTACATGCACCATCATACTACAAACTGTGTTTAAACTCGAGCAAACCAAGGGACCACACTGCACTAAAACAGTCACTCCAAATCTTTGCCAGCATGTAAGCTAGCTTCTCAGACTAGAGATATGCCAGTAAACAGTTCCTGCCTGCTGCTTTCTATTTCTCAATGACCCAGTTTTGCAAAGTGATCCTAAAAGCAATGACCCCAAACAATTAGCTTCAAAAACCACTTGTGCCCGTCACTGTGCACCCTCACTGCTGGGGTTCCATGGAGACAGAACCTCTGAAGTTAGGGGTCAGGGTAAGGAAACAGCAAACCACCTAATGGTCCCAATGAGGGAGCTCCAGGAGTCACAAGCCCTTACTTTGCAGGTCTGAAGTGTGAGTAGATGTGGAGCCTATTAATTAGGGACATGCAGGTGATGAACCATTTTGTCCTGGTGTCTCATGTGTGCCTCGTTTTAGCCGGACTGCCAGTCTTCATCCTTACTCATTAATCACTGCAATCACTTCTTAGCCCTGCATCCGAACCTGTCAGCAACTTTTTTCTTTGGTAGCAACAGTTTCCTTGTCATTTTGGTGGGGATTTGTCTCTCCAAATAGAATATAAACTTCTCACAAGCAGAACATTCATTTTCTTTTCCAGTGATACAGCACCGAGCATGGTTCTGATGAACACAATGCTTCCCGTGCCACATCTACGATCATAAAATGATGTCAAGTTTCTAGTAAGATGAATTAAGACTTGTAATATGCTAATGATCAAACCCAAAACTAAATGATAAACTATTTTCTCCTGATATTATTTTGAAAGTTTGTTCTAAAGTCTAAATGTGAAAAGACTATGCAGATTAGCGAAAGATAAGAAGAATGGGAAAAACTAATGTCGTTAAAAAGGAAATATTACTTTAAAATAAAAAGCCAGATGGGGCACTTGGTGGCTCAGTCTGTTGGGCATCCGACTTTGGCTCAGGTCACGATCTCGTAGCTTGTGAGTTCGAGCCCCGTGTCAGGCTCTGGGCTAACAGCTCAGAGTCCAGAGCCCCTTTCAGATTCTGTGTCTCCCTCTATGCCCCTCCCCTGCTCATGCTCGCTCTCTCTCTCTCTCTCTCTCAAAAGTAAAAAAAAAAAAAACAAAAAACCACACATTAAAATAAAATAAAATTTAAAATAAAAAGCCAGGAGTAAAGAAGACAAATAAGGGAACCTGGGGTATATGACCATGCAAATGTACTTCAGATGTTGTCACATAGATAACATCACGTGACAGTAAGAGGTAGGTATGGTGAGGAGTTATCATTTGCCCTATGTGTATCGTCAGTGTACCCTATGTAGGGAATAAACATTAGAGAACCTCATCAAGGTTCAGCTGAGTGACTGTTTGCCTGGTGAGTTAGGCTCAGGGCTGGTATATGGGTAGGCACTGGTATGTCACATCAGTATGGTGTTGGCATGCCACACGGCTATGCACTGGTATTGGTACGCCATACTGAGTGAGGAGCACCTCCGTTCCACGTGTACACAGCTGCTTTTCTGAGCACCCGAAGCACCCTCTCCTGACACTGTAACCAGGGCAACAAGATGTCTCCACAATCCAGTAACTACTGGGGAAATGCTTAGGATATCAAGGAGCCTCTGGCAACCATTTTGACTGGTCTGGGCCTCTGCCACACTAGCTGCTACATATTTTCATGGATCCCTCGTCATATTCAAATAACTATAATTAAATATCTATCCTATAGCATGGGGGAGGAGGATACTGAGTGTCAAAATAATTTTTTTTTTTTAATTTTTTTTTTTTCAACGTTTATTTATTTTTGGGACAGAGAGAGACAGAGCATGAACGGGGGAGGGACAGAGAGAGAGAGGGAAACACAGAATCGGAAACAGGCTCCAGGCTCTGAGCCATCAGCCCAGAGCCTGACGCGGGGCTCGAACTCACAGACCGTGAGATCATGACCTGGCTGAAGTCGGACGCTTAACCGACTGCGCCACCCAGGCGCCCCCAAAATAATTTTGATAGAAAAATATAGATGCATTAACCTAAACTGAATCAAAATCAGTAAATAACTTGGTGAACAGAATTACAACTTACAATACTCAATAAACTAGAGAAATGGGAATAAATGACAATTCTGGCTGGTTATAAAAGGAAGTTATATAATTGCAAAATTATGATTTAATTACTACTGAATGGCTAAAATAAAAATTCTAGGAGGCATCAAATCCTAAAGGGGTACATAAAAATGTTTATTCTAAAATTTTCCTTTTATAAAATAGAAACATAAAGAGTAGACACTAAATGATTTCATCAAGTCTCCCAATTAATGGTTGATGTGGTCCATAAATATAGGAGCCATGACATTTAGTTTCCTTTCCACTACACTATTTTATCATAGTGTCATCTGAAACTCTGAAGCACTGTGTAAAATTCATAAATGTTTATAAAAAAGAGCAGAGTAGGTAAGAATCATAAGATGGCCTCGTCAATACTCTAATTAGGGTAAGATACTGACAAGCTGAGCTAAACAACTTTAAGAAACACACTATGATTTCAGAGGAAAACTACCAATTATCACTGAAACATTTTAGAAGATGTATAAGAAACTCTTAAAAAATCAGTATATTTTTAATCTATTGTAATTTATATACCCAATAGTAAAGAAGTTATAAAAACTGCAATGGTTCAAAAGGAGAACAAAATAAAAGAGTTTTCATCTATTTCCCAACATAAAGAATTTCCTAGCATTGAGACTTAGATTTGGGGATGGATTATTGAAAGTGGTTCAGAAATGCAGAATGAGGTTTCACAAAAGGATATGCAATCATGTGTTTGGATAATTAAATTAAATATTTTCCAGTAGAAGAACATGGTCTTAAGCATTTTTATGGTCTTCCTAATACTGTGAAAGTATAAATTTATAGATTGTTTAACTAGATCTGAGCTAAGTGACATTTACAGTACAATTAAATTCGAGCTTGGCGCCCCAGAATAATATCATGAGTTCATGTTATGGGTTCCTGCCACAAGAAAACAATGGATTAATGAATAACTATGAGCAATTCAAGTAAGTCACCCTCTCAAATTAAATTTAAGACAGTAATATTATTACAAATTTTTTACCACAAAAGTACATTTTTATCTCCATTATACCTGTAATAATGACCATGGCAAAGGCTGCAAATCCACCATCATCCTTCCCCTTCACAATCTGTGCTCCTCCTTGAGGGTCTGTGAGAAACACATAGAAGAATTCTTGCCCCTCGGGCTCATCATCATCCAAAATTTGAACCAATACTTTATGTTCTCTTTCTCCATCTACAAATGTAAGGGTAACAGTTTGTTCTTCAAAATCTTCTTCTTCAGTTGCCCACGTTAGGTTGGAAATTCCATAGATATCATGAAAGGGCAATGCATTTGGTTCCTTCTGAGAAGATCTTTCACCAAAAGTTTTAACTGTTACGCTGACGTTGCCAGTAGACCCACCAGTTCTTCGGATCAAAACTTCTACAGCATTAGATGTACCATTTTTCACCTCTTCTTCAACATAAACAACAGGTGGCCCAAGACTAAATGTTCCATGGATGGAAACATTTGCAGTCACAGTGGACACCTCAGGCTTCCCAGGCAAGGCAGATGTATCAGGGACAGTGACAAGTTTCTCAGGGATGGCGGATACACCAGTTGCCTCAGGAACAATGGCAACCATTTCAGAGGGCTGTGGAACAGCATTTATCGTGGTTGTGTCAGGGTATGTGCTTGAGAAGTCAGTTTCTACAGGAATGAGAGCTGTGTCAACTGCTATGGCCACAGTTGTCTCAGGGAAAGAAACATCCATTCCCGCCGGGTCATCATTATCCAATATTGAGATCAATGCCACACTGAAATCTAGATTCAGGCGTGGTCTCCAATCAGCATCAAACTTTTGTAATCCTTTCATTTCTACTGAAGTAAGATTAATGTAAAACATTTCTTCTTCCTCAGGAAGCTGATCGTTAATAATGATTATTTCAATATTGACCTCAGGTTGGAATTTTTCAAAAAGTAGTTCCCCATTCTGAACAGGCTCAAAGTCTTCCATGGGCTTTGCACTGCCTGCAGTTGTCTGATAAGAAACTTTAATAAGATCGCCGTGGAACCCAAAGAGTCTTTGGACAAATAATCTAATCATCTGTGTATCCTCTGACACGATGACATTTCTTGAACTAGGGGAAAATTGAAAGACTCCCATTGGTTCAATTTCAGCAAAGGTGAACCCTGATCTGGAAAAAAACAACATGAAAGAACAGATGAAAAAAAGGAATACTATTGTAGAGATTCATTTTTCAAATATTTAAGGTGCTTCTCATGAGGGCATCTTATTTATGTATTTTGAGAGGGAGAGTGCATATGCATATGCATGTGTGCATTGGGGAGGGACAGAGAGAGAGGGAGAGAGAATTCCAAGCAGGCTCCACGTTTTCAGGGCAGAGCCTGATACAGGGCTCAATCTCACAAACGAGGAGATCATTACTTGAGCTGAAATCAAGAGTTGGACACCCAACCTACTGAGCCACCGAGGTGCCCCTCATGAGAGGCACCTTAAAAATGGCATGCCCTTTCAAATTCCACAAAACCCTATTTACACATTAGTGAATACACCAGAACACAAGAAATGTAAGAAGAGAAGCTGTGATCATGGGTGACAAGCCCTGACAAGTTTTATTAGCCCAGTGAAGAACATACAGGTCTCTGGCCTGTATATCTAGTTTATCCCAGAGCAGTTCTCTGAAGAATTTGAAACAGGAGGCTCTCTCTTATGATAAGTACACAGGGAGCCAAAAACTCAGGATGCTCTGGATGTCAGCCAGATTTCTTATCTACCAAATAGAAATGGCCATCCCTATTAAATGCAAAATCCTTGCTTCTTCCAGCTGGCCAGTAATGGGACTATTCTCTCACACAGTTTTTGCTAAAATTTTTCATGTGAATTTGAAGAAACATCCATAAATGAGTGATTTATCTTTAGCTTTTTCTTATGGAGTTTTGTTGTGAATTAACGGTTATGCCAGAGGTAACACAGGTGGCCCATCAAGAGAATTTAGATCACAGACATAATTTCTTTGGCTAATAGTTTTTTTTTTTTTTACCTGTTGTTTAATCCGTTTTTTTAATCCTTTAGGGAGGACACCCCAGAGCCCATCACTCTCTAGTGTCAAGCACCTATCTCTCAACACATAGCATAGCGGTTAAGAGCTCAGAAAGTAGAAGGCAGCCTGGGTTCAAATTATGGTCCCAACCTTATAAGCTGTGTGATGGGGGGTACATTACATATCTATGAGTTCTTTCTTCATCTAATGGGACTAATAATAGTATCCATGTCATATGGTTGTTGTAAAGTCATAGTAAACATACATGCATACATATAAAATATAATTAAGACATATATAACAACATATATACAAATTATAAAATATATCTTTTTTTAATGTTTATTTTTGAGAGAGAAAGAAATAGAGTGTGAGTGGGGGAAGGGCCAAGAGAGAGGGAGACACAGAATCTGAAGCAGGCTCCAGGCTCTGAGCTGCCAGCACTGAGCCTAAAGCAGGGCTTGAACCCACGAACTGTGAGATCATGACCTGAGCTGAAGTCGGACGCTTAACCGACTGAGCCACCCAGGTGCCCTGAAATATGTATCTCAAAACAATGCCTGACCTATCATAAGCACTATAAAACTGTTAACTATTGTTATTGTTAAAAGCATTTAAATTTCTTACCCAGCATTACATTCTGTGGCCAAACATTTTTTAAATATTTAAAAAACATTTTAAGATACTTTTTAAATATTTGATTGTGCCAACCAAGATCTCTTAAATCTAAACATACATACAAACATACTTGAACACACGCTGGTTTTGCCCACACCTTTCCACCATTTTCCTAGTAAGTAAAGTGAAGAGAAGAAAGATCAAGTAACTTTCTCAAAGTCACACAGCAAATAAGTGGCAGGGCCAGGACTAAATCCATGAGTCCACCTTAAAGGTCTGCCCTCTGCTATTCTGATCAACCCCATCGCAGGTATGAGACAAGTAAATTGCTTTTGACTGGGACATATTTATCTGCAAATGTACTGATTTAAATTAAACTCAAAAGAGCCACCAGTACAAGTCACATTATAACCCTGCTATGCCTATTCTTATTCTTAATCCCTTGGGAAAATTAGGTATTTTCTGGCAAATTCTCAGGAGACAGCCTCCTTTAATAACAGATGATTTGCCATCACGGTTTTTGTTGGAGGCGTTACCTAGGCCAACACTATGGAGTAAGAGGACAGGAAGAACTCTCTTCAAAGCAAGCAGAGGGTGGTGACTCTAGGAAAGTCAGCCTCCCTCTGTGGCATCTTTGGCATGCAGGCCATGTGTTGCTCTACACTAAAACTGTTCTCACATTTGCTTCAAGGAAAGTGATCCTTGTGTCTTCTTCTGTTTCAACTGCTAAATTCCACACTGTTCCTCAGAGATTTTACTGGTTGAGAATTGGGTTGAAAATTCTCTTTGTTTTGCTGGTTGAGGATCTTACCGAAGTTGAGCCCCACCAGGGGCACTGCTCTGCACCCCAGAGAGGTGAATAACAAAGGCCTCTGGACGACCAGGACTGGGAAATGTCCACAGCAAGACTCCTTTACTTTGTTCTCCATGAGAAAATGAAAGGCTCCCTGGGAGGGAAGAGGACAAGAGTATCAGGGTATTATTTATGAGTTCTTACACTGGGATACAACTCTTAAAAATGCAGTAAAATACTGTCTTTTCCAAAATTCTGTGACAGTCTACAAAAGGTTAAAACATTTAAAAAGGCAGAAGGGGAAGTAAACTTAGAGAAAGGTCATTACGCCACAAGTTCTGCCTTCAATCCCTGTCTGTTCCGCATGGTAGAGGTCACATCATCTAACATTTAGGTCTCAGTGACCCTCACAGAGCTAACGTTATAATTAAAAAAGAAAGAAAGAAAATGAAGCAACAGCCACTCTATTGTGAGAAATATTCAGGTGAACACATAAATGAATACACAGTTCTACCTTTTTTTAATATTATACAGGCACATTAAGTTTTTAGAACTACTTTTAATAAACTAATATATCGACAGAATCATCTGCTTAGTGACCACTATTTCCAGGTGAGGTATGAAGTTTTTATTTTGATTGAATAAAGTTTCTCATTTTTACCAACTCTGATCACTCAAATATGAAAGCAGTGTATTAGAAAACAAATGGTGGGGCACCTGGGAGGCTCAGTCAGTTAAGCATCCGACTTAAGCACAGGTCATTAATTATCTCAGGGTTTGTGAGTTTGAACCCCACTGACAGTGCAGTGCCTGATTGGGAGTGTCTCTCTCTCTCTCTCTCTCTCTCTCTCTCTCTCTCTCTGCCACTTCCTTACCCACACTGTCTCTCTCTCAAAATAAATGAATAAACTTAAAAAAAGAAAAATAAAAAGAAAAGAAAAATGGTTCAGGGCGCTGGGGTGGCTCAGGCAGTTGAGTGTCCAACTCTTGGTTTCAGCTCAGGTCACGATCTCGTGGTTTGTGTGGTAGAGCCAGGTCAGGCTCCAAACTGATAGCACGGAGCCTGCTTGGGATTCTCTCTCTCCCTCTCTGCCCCTCCTCTGCTTGCTTTCTGTCTCAAAATCGATAAATAAACATTAAAAAAAAACAAGGGGTGCCTGGGTGGCTCAGGTCATGATCTCGTGGTTCATGAGTTTGAGCTCCACATCAGGGTCTCTGCTGCAAGCATGGAGCCTGCTTTGGGTCCTCTGCCCTCCCCCCCACCCACCCCTCTCTGCCCCTCCCCAGCTTGCTCTCTCTCTTTAAAACATAAACATTAAGAAGCAAAAAAAAAAAAAAAAACGAAACACAGTTCATTATCCAGAGTAACGACAGTCCAAGAAAATGAGTGGCCAATTACACATCTCCATGTCCTATAGGGCAGATCTTAGAAAAGCTACAACTCACCTAATTTTGGGGTCATATTGCCAACAACAATGAATTCGGGGATTTCTAACCCAGGAGCATATCCAGCCACCCAGGCAACCACGAGAGAGCCATATGTGCCTCTCCTAGAAATCACAACGTGGCTTGTTCCCGCAGTGACGTCCGTGAGTGGAAAAGCAGTAGATTCAAAACCAACCTGAGAAAAAACATGCTTAGAATATTTTATTTCTTTCTAAACATTCCTGTTTTCTAAACAGTCAGTTATAAGTCAACTTTCTCTTTGTTTATACAATCTATTTTCTTGTTTTGAAAATATTCAATTCAAGAGTAATGCTTAAGAAATGACATCTGAGGGGCGCCTGGGTGGCCCAGTCGGTTAAGCGGCCGACTTCGGCTCAGGTCATGATCTCACAGTCCGTGAGTTCGAGCCCCGCGTTGGGCTCTGTGCTGACAGCTCAGAGCCTGGAGCCTGCTTCAGATTCTGTGTCTCCCTCTCTCTCTGACCCTCCCTCATTCATGCTCTGTCTCTCTCTGTCTCAAAAATAAATAAACATTAAAAAAATAAAATAAAAAAAATAAAATGACATCTGAGATTTGGAAATTTATTCAATTTTGTAACTCCAATGATAGTTTATACCTTTTTTTTTAATCAAAATATAATCCTCTGAGTTTACAAGACCCAAAAAAGACAAATGTAATTTGTTAAAAATGAAAGCAAAAGATTAAAAATTTTAATGATTTGTTCATGGGTTTTTATAGAATCTGGTTTATCTAGAACTGAAATCTGACTTCTTTCCAAGATATAATAATAAATTCTTCATTTGTAAAATGAGCACCATACACTAGATTTTCTATTAAGATTCTTTCCAGCTCTTTGACTCAATTTAATATTTTTTTGAGGACCAGAAACCTCCAAAGATTTTTTTAAAATAATCATCTTTTTCATCCATATCAAGTAAGATCTTGTTTTAAGGGTAACCTTTTCAGGAAACTCTGGGACTTAAAAATGATTTATAGATGAAACAATTTCTGGCCAATAAGTAAAAATAAAACCAGATTCCTGGCTTCACACTGTGATTTGGATAACTCAGTTTACCTCTTTTGGTCCCAATACCAATAAATTGGGATACCATATGATTGACAGTTCTATATTAAGACTCATTTGCCCCATTTTATTTTTCTTCAATATTCCAGACTTTTTTTTTAATATTTACTTATTTTTGAGATCAAGAGAGAGAGAGACAAAGAGCAAGCAGGGGAGGGGCAGAGAGAGAGGGAGACACAGAATCCAAAGCAGGTGCCAGTCTTTGAGCTGTCAGTACAGAGCGTGATGTAGGGCTTGAACACACAAGCTATGGGATCATGACCTGACCTGAAGTCGGACACTTAACTGACTGAGCCACCCAGGAACCGTCTAACAAATACACACATTACCATGAGCCAGAGACAACAGCCTCTGCCTTGCTCGTATACTGACAGAATCTGCCTACATAGGAATTAAAGCCCTCAAGTTATTCTTTGTTCTCCTGTGAATTTACAAAGTGATTAGGAAACACTCTTTCCCACACTGAACTCCTGTAGAAGATTCAAATATGCAGGGACAACCAAGTCACAGGATCCTATCACGATTTATCTCCAACATCACAAACGTGGCACAATAAAAAGGGCTCTCAAAATGAAAGAAAAATATTCACAATGAGTAAATGAAAAAGTCTGAAATATTAACTGATGTTTTGTTCTAATTTTAATTATTTAGCATAAAATATCTCAATATGAAATATTCACTAACAACAACAACAAAAACCTGGAAATTTTTATTCTAGGTGACGGTTATTTTAAAAATCCTTATATTCACATTCTGTGAGACACAAACTTTCTAAATCTCCAAAAAGGAAAATGCCAAAAATTGGCAAATTACTTTCATACAATGCATCTATAATCAGTGCATCTACTTTGATACTGATTTAAGGAAATAATGAATCTTGAGCAATTTTAGGTCTAAGAATCTTTTTAATCCTTCCTGTGAAAGCTGCCCTCTAGTGGTTCTACGACGGTTACACACCCTGGACTCATTACCTGAGAATTGGCGGCTTTCTCAGGGACAGGAAGGACAGTGGATTTTGCTTCCTGGAGAATTTTTGGCATGCCGTAGAAACGCCCACTGACAAGCATCACAGTCAGCAGTTGCAAGGTGAAATTAGAGCCCAGGGATAAGAAGACCTATAAACAATCAGTATCAATGACTTCTTTAGTAGTATAAAAAATAATTTTCAGAGAAAAATACTGACATTTGACAGGAGTCATTAGCACAACATCTCACGGTCCTTGCATACAGTTTCATCAATATATGTCTTTTCCCTCAGGTCATAAAACAAATCACAAGTACAAAGACTATGGGGTGAAGAGTGATCGAGTGTAAAAACACAAATTTGCAAATCTTCCATGTGTGTCCAAATGCCTCAAGAATGATAACAATCACAGAAGTCACATTAGTAATGGAATCATGTACCACAGGAATAAAAGAGCGCACTGGTGAACAGTCAGCATCTAAAACTCACTTTCTTCTTCTCCATCGAGTGATAATTACTAAGCTAATGAGATTTACTCAAAACGGATAATGATGTAGGTGTACTGATCATCCGAATATTTTGGATAAATAAAAATTACTAATAAAATGTATTAGATTACAAAGTTTTAAAGTTTTCAAATCTAACTAAAAAAGGGAAATTCTGAATTTAAAAATTAATGTTACTCTAAAATGGATTTTTTTTTTAAATTTACAAAGCATTTTCCCACAGAAACATGGTTGTTGATAATGGATAAGCCTCCAAGTCATCTCATAATCTGGACTATTACTAAAAACTCTGTACACCTTTATTGAATGCAAAAATAACCATTTTTGTGGAGTCTGTTCTTCTTTTAAATATAATGTACTTAAACATACACCACAGTCCTCCAAATGTGCAAAATATGTACCCTAGTAGTTTCAAATGTTATGTAACATGAGGATAACAGATGCTTCAATCATGCAATCAATCTTCATTTTTTCAAAGTGACACTCACTGAATATGACTCATAGATCAAGTGCTAAGGAAACAGAAATAAATCAGTGTCCTCACTTCAAGCATGTGCCTCCCACCTCTCTTCTAGGGGTGCACCCTTCCTCCACACAGTTCACTGGCTGGGCCGTTATGGTGGGGCATGTGCAGAAATCGAGGGTTAAGATTTTTTCAGTGGTCTCCTTTTTCCCTTATGCTCTAGATATAATGCATTGCTCTTTGAAGACTGGGATATTAGTTAGAAGAAGAAAATATGCATATAACTTTTGATTCTCCAAAACTTAACTACTGATGGCCTACTGTTGACTAGAAGCCTTACTGATAACATGAACAGTCAATTAACACATATTTGATAAGTTTTCACATATTACTACTGTATTCTTGCAATAAAGCAAGCTGGAGAGAAGAAAATGTTCTTAAGAAAATCATAAGGGAAAAAACATTTACAGTGCTGTACTATATTTGCTGCAACACATCCACATGTAAGTGAACCCGCACAGCTCAACTCAGGTTGCTCAAGGGTCAACTGTATACCATTCATCTTTTCAAGTGAAAGGAAAAGAAGACTAACACCCTTCAAAATGTTCCAGGTACCATGCACTACAAGAGACAATCTAGGAGTTAGGCAGATCAAGGCTTTTAGTCCCTGTAATATATATCACTTATTTTGGATTTCCTACACATAGTCTGAGAATAGTTTTGTACTATCCATATGGCTTAGTAAAATAACAGAATAATCAAATCTTCACTGTGGCAGGTCTTACTGTCAAATGAAATCTCACTATAAAATAATAGGAAGCTATTCCTAGAAAAGCTAAAGGAATGTCCCCTGGTGTTCATTAACAGAAATTAAAACTTGAATGCATTCACAAGGTGATATTACATAGATAGGTATAAGAAAATGTTTTGTTACATAATTTAGGCACACTGTATTTTTTTAAAAACTCTTCTAATTTGTCAGTGAGACTTAATACAATCATATTCTGGTCAAGTTCATCCATCTCCCACTTCCCCAGCTTTGCAGTCTTTATTCCAGTCTGGAAAATTTTCAGAAACAGGAAATGGAGGCTAGAAATTAATACAACAGGGTCAGGGCATCGAGTCAATTTCCCAAAGAACTATAGGAATGTTAGAAATAAGTACTGCATTAAGTGTCAGATGCATTTAAACAAAAATACGTTATTACCAAATGGGAATATACTAAATTCATTTATAAACTGCACATGTCTCATCCAATAATTATTATGCATTTTTATGGCATTTTTTTATGGTTATATTTAAATATCTCAGTAAGATTTTAAGCTGAAAACGAGATAAGCCAGGCCTCTCCTTGAAACGGTCAGGAAACTGAAGAAATGCTACAAACCTGACTCCTCACTGGCACCAGGTCCACTTTATATCTGGCACCGTCTTTGACCACCAGCTGCCTCTCTGAATTTTCACTAACAACTAGCTGCTCCTTTTGGTCAGAAGAGATCCGAAAACCAACAGCCACGTCTCCAAATGTTCCAGCAAGCCGGGTTACATTAATTTGGATGAATCTACTAAGGTTTTGCCCTACAAGGATTGACTGGTAATCTGAATACAGAGCAAATACTCCATGTGGGTCATCATTTGCAGAAACAGAGAACTGTGTGATGCATTTCTCTGGATCCAGTTCTGCTCCTCCCTCTACAGAAACAAGCCGGATCACATAATCTTCTTCAATCTCAGGTATATCATCTGGCAGCAAATGAACATCAAATCTCACTTCACTCTCTCCATCAGCAATAGTGAAAAATCCTTTTGTAGAAAGAAAGTCTCCAGTAATGTCAAACACACTGCTTATTTCCCAGTAAACCTAAAATAAAAGGAAATAATCCAACAAAGTCACATAATTCAGTATATTGAATCAAAAGCCTTTATATTTCCCCCCATAATATACAAAAACTAACTCTGAATTGTGCAGCATCATAGTCAAAGCCAGACTCTCCAAATAGTCAGTTTAGAAAGTATGGAAGAATGACATTAGCATCATGAAAGTATATGAACTCTTTCAGACTATTGTATGCAATTTGCAGGACAAGATTACAAAATCTCATTTTACTTCTAAAATAATAACATGATTTGAAGAGATAAAGCAAAGCAAAGTTAACTTTGGAATGGCAGTTCCATAAATACATTCTAGAGTTCTGAATATGTATTTGATAGGCATTTGAATCACAGACAATACTTGAAGATAAAAAGCGAGTAGAGAATCTGATGCTTCATACTGGAATTTGTTTGGGTTCACTTTTAACAAAAAGGGAATATCTACAAGATTTCAAGAATTACAAATTCTTTTCCAAGAATTTTTGTACCCCTAACCATAAAGTTTCCACTGAGGAAGTAACAGTTAATCTCCAATATGTGAAAAGAGTTAAGTTCATAAAGAAACTGCAAAGTATGTTCTGCTAGCAAACAAACAACCTTGATCTGTTAGACAAACATCCCGATGATTTACAAGAGCATCCCCAAACAGTCTATGTCAATATACATGCAAATGCAACCTCTTAAAAATCAGTTGGTAAATGAGAAAATTATACTGAGAAATAAAGCTCTAAAGAATAGATTAAGCAATTTACAAAACTCATTGAGGGACTTAAGTAGGAAAAGTTAAACATCAGAGCAAATAAGAAAATACAAAATAATTCAGTCACACCCTTCATGACTAAGTGTGAGAAAGATCTTTTCAATCTAAGTATAGCTGGGTTTAGAGAAACAGCTAGAGGTTGATGTTGGCTGAAGAACCCAAAGGTGCTGAAATGAACCTTCTCGGCTTCTCTGAAACTCATGTTACTTCTAAAATTTTTACCATAACATACAGTTTCTCTGTTCTTCACAATCACGTTTGTTAGGCAAATTGTCACACTATTTAAAAATCAAATGAAAAATAGTACCATAATTTCTCCAAAAATGCCCTTGACTCTTTTGACAAAGAAAGTAATGATCAGGGGCCCTTCCAGAGCCGACGGCTCTGAATAGGTCTTCTCAGATAAAGACTCAGGAGCAAACTGAACAACCCCATTTGGATCGCCAAACTTCTGTATCTAAAAACAGAAAAAGATAGCAGAATGAATAATATAACAACTACAGATGAAATTACAGTACCTAACATATCAATATGCAGATAAGCTGAAGAAACGAAAGAAACACAGAAATAAGTCTTGAATATAATCTGCCTAGCTACCTGATTTTTCAAAAGCTTCTTCAGTACACTGATTGTTATCTAAAACAAGTAGGTTCTTATTCCCCAAGGGTAATGGGAGTGTCTGGAAAACTGTAATTTGGAGAGTCTCAGAAGGATGGTACTTCAATGCCTGAATTTGATTTGATTTGCCTCATGTTTGCTTCACTTTACCAGGTCTAATTGTTCAGTCAAACACTAGCCTAGATTTTGTTGTGAAAGTATTTCGTAGATGTGATTAATATTTACAATTGGTTGACTTGAGTGAAAGAGATTACCCTTGATATTGTGAGTGGGCCTCCTCCAATCAGCTGAAGGCTTTTAGAGCAAACACTAGAGCTTCCCAGAAGAAAAGGAATTCTGCCTCAACACTGCAATTTAGGAATCCTGCTTGATTTTCCATTCTGCCAACCTGTCCCACAAAATTCAAACTCAAGATCACGACTGCAAGTCTTTCGTAACCTTCCTACCAGCCTGCTCTATGGACTTTGGACTTGTCAACCTTCACAAACGTGTGAGCCATTTTTTTTAAGTCAATCTTTCTCTCTCTTTGTTTTTCTGGAGAAGTCTGACTGATACAGACCCCAGACTATTTTCTAAGCTTAAAAAAAAAAAAAGAATATCTCTCTAGATCATTTTCACAGTAGCCTTGGTCCCCAGCACTTTCTACCCCTAATGGACTAAATGGTTCATTCATATAAAATACACTAAATTCAGAGTTGATGCAACACAATCATTGCGCTAATTGAACAAATAACCATTCTTTCTCCCCACAATCTGCCTTGTGACTGAGTTAATAACTTTTATGTACTTTCACAGCAAGGATACCCAATGTTTAGGATGATGTAACAAACAGCTCCTGTCTAAAAGTGCAAAAATATTTCCAAAACACCAAATTTTCTCAGGGAGCAAAATAAGTATTTATCACACTACATGAAGGCCACTTAAAAAGTAACTACCAATAATCAAGCTATATAATGAATTAATATAATAACCAGAAAGTCTGGTCCATAGGAATTATTCTGACTTCATCAGGTTTTATGACTTTCGATACATCTTAAGCCCATGGAGTTTCAACAAATATAAAATGCATTTTTTGATAAATTCATTAAATCCAAAATTCTGTGGGAAAAATAAAGTTGGACTTACTGTTATAGTAATATCTTTAGATCTGGAGTCTAATTTAGCTTCTCCTTTCACAAGTTCAAGTTTAATAATGAAAATCTCTTCAACTTCAATGTCTTCATGAGGATAGATTGTCAGAGAGATGGTTCTCACACCACCTTCTCCCTCTCCAAAATAGAAGAATCCACTCACTGGGTCTGCAATGTCTCTGTTCTGTGGTGGTAAAGCTTCTTGAGAATTGGGTCCTAATATCTCCCAGTTCACCTGAAGGATATTGTGTTTTTAATAGAGATGATCAATTTCAATTTTTTAATTTATTTCTTTATTTTAAAATTTTTTAAAAAGTAATCTCTACACTCAATGAGGAGCTCAAACTCACAACCCTGAGATCAAGAATGGCATAATCTACTGACTAAGCCAACCAGGTGCCCCAGAGATAATCAATTTTAAGCAAAGAATTACTTTGCAGGATATGTATTATTAGAAACAAATATATCTATATATGAAAATTATTCTATGATATCTCCAGCAAATTCCTCATGTCTTTTAAAAAATACTAATATTTGAGGGGCATCTGGGTGGCTCAATCAGTTACATGTCCAACTTCGGCTCTGGTCATGATCTCATGGCTCTTGAGTTCAAGCCCCATGCAGGGCTCTGTGTTGACAATTCAGGGCCAGGAGCCTGCTTAGGATTCTATTTCCCTCTCTCTCTGCCCCTCCCCTGCTCACACTCTGTCTCTGTCTCTCTCTGTCTTTCAAAACTAAACATTGAAAAACAATTTTTTAATTAAAAGTTAAAAAAATAAAAATACTAATATTTGCAAATATAAACTACCTAATTGCAGGATATAAGTTTTCAGGGATAACAATGTATATGCTTACTAAGTAAAGAAAAGTATGAATACTTGGTCATTTGTCATCACCACAGGATAACAAAAATATAAAAGCATGTATTTTAAATATACATTTTAGAGAAATAAAAATTTAAATAGTATGAATACAACACTGTTTTGCTGTATGCACAGGTTCTGTCAACCAAAACCCATTTGAATAAGATAATAAAACTATGTGAAAAATCTTATGGGTGTGTAACTTCTTTTAAATACACCTAAATAAATTCCTAGTGTAAAACAAACACAACTTTTCTTAAATTGTTATAAAAAACAAAATACTTTTCATATCTGCAAGGAAAGAAAATTGGGAATTTCTCTTTGCTTCTTTCCTCTTTCCGCAGCACTGGGCATGCAGCTGACCACTGCCTCTTTCTGGCAATGCTGCATCCTGTCTTCAGTGGCCTCCATGATACATACCTTCCCAGTTTTCCTCCGCCTCTACATCTCAGGTTTCTTAGCTGGCTCTCCTTCCTCAGAGAGTTCACTGCTGGCAGTTGGGGACCTCAGGCTGTCTCCTTCACGTCCCTATCTACGCACCTTAGGCCACACAGTTTTAAATGCCTCCACACGTCAGCAGCTTCTCCCCTCCCCGCAACCGCAACCCATACTTACACATGCCCCTGCCTGCCCGACCCTGCACTGGGACGTCCGGTATCAATCTCCAATTAACATGGCCAAAACAGAACTCTTGGTTTTCTGCCAAGCTTCTGCATCTCAGTAAACAGCACTACAATTTAACCAGCCGCTCAACTGAAATTGCAGCAGTTATTCTTCATTCCGCCTTCCCTCAGCCTCCACTAGTCTAGTGTTTTCTCCAAAACATACTCAATATCTATTCACTCCTCACCATCCCATCTCCACCTGTCTGAGCCACTGTCATCTTGACCCTGGATGACACAGGGCAAGAGCCTCCTAACTAACCTCCCTGCTTCTACTCTGGCTTCTTGACATTTCATTTTCCTTAGAACAGTCAAAAGGGAGCTACCTAAAAATGGCAATCCAGGGATATCAACACCATTCCCCCACTTCAAACTCTCTAATGGTATCCTGTTTGCACTTAGAATGCTCTTTAGTCTGGCTAAGGAGGGTCGCTGTGATCAAACACCTCTGGACCTCTCTGATCTACCTTGTGCTGCTACCCCCGACCACCCAAGCCCGCTACCACATGGAACTCTCCGTACCTCAAACATGCCAGGTTTGTAGATACACACTTATTCCTTCTGCCCAAATGCTCATCCCTCTAACAATTACGTGACCATCTCTTTCTCAGCATCCAGTGTTCAGCTTAAATATCACGTCACCATCTAATCTAGAGTAGTCAACAACTCTAACTCTAGAGTAGTAGTCAATCTAGAGGTAACTCACGATTGTGTTTCTCAATTTTACATCCCTGCAGAGCACTTAAGTGCTATCACATAATTTTCTTTTTGTTTATTGCTCTGAAAACTCTAAGAGAACAGAGACGAGGTCTGTCTAGGTCACCAGTGTATTCTCAGTGCCCAGAAGAGGACCTGGAACATAGAAAGCACTCAACAAGTACTTGAACTAATGCGTTTTATAAGAATTCTTCATTTTATTTCTAACTTGCTCTCGAGAGATTCTGATGACAGCTTGTCTCATACATTTTTATGGACTTATATGACCTGGAAGCCACTTTACCCCTATTAGGTAATTAATAAATATTATTGCATATACATAAATGGATATATTTGAATAGTAAGAAAATCCAGCTCCATACTCAAGCTATCATTTTTCAAACCATGGGAAGAAGAACTCTACCTGAATCTCTCCCAAGAGTCCTCCAGCCCGCTCCAGCAGCAAGGATAAAATCATTGTGGAATGGGGATTAGGAACAGAAATGTTGCTTTCATTAAGAAATCTTATAACGCCAAACGGAGGGTCACTCTTGGCAATTGTGATTCTGCTCACTAGGTGGCGCCCAAGGACCGCTCCTCCAGTCGCTCCAATGAGCAAAATTTCAATGGGCTCTGCAAATTCACTGCATAGCAAGAAGGAGCAATTCTGAGTTTAAACATATTAAAATGCTTCTAAAACCCAAATAACTAGTCATTTTCCAAATTGGTCATACATATTCAAGGCACAGCATTCATACACCAGTGGTACGAAGAGGGTGCTTAGCTAAAAGCATGAATGATCAACTTCAATATTACATAACCTGCAACAGTTATTAGACGTTCTTCCTCTCTTTTGAATTGCTTAATGCATTATTAAGGAAGTGAATTGCAGGATGCTTCTACATTCTGATTAGACTTTTCAAATCTAAAAGAACAAAAATTTATTGTTTCCCTCTATATGCAAAAAATGACAAAGACAATCCTAATGGTCTCCTGATCCCTTCTTCCCTACCCCAGCCCCCATAAAAGTTTCTCATGAGTTTCTCAATTGGCACATGTATAACCTAAAATCCTGTTATCAGTGCAAAACATAGGTAAAGACTGGAACACAAAAATCCTGCTTTACATATGCCCAAAGTATTTCCAACATTACTAAGTAGTATTACCTTTCATTATCATCAATGATGGAGACATTTATAAAACTTAAATTCTGTCCATGCTGAAAGGTGATTGAACTGCCATGCAGTATATAATCCACACCGGCAGGAACTGTAGAGGAACTCCGAGAGATGAAATCAGCAGTCACACGGCCATAAGTCCCCTGCAGCCTCACCACTGGAATCATAATCACTCCAACATCCTCCTCCACTGTGGCAGGAATATGTAATTAACTGGTATGCCAGACAAAACCACTATCTTTTTAAGACTCAGTCAAATTAAACACAGCAATATAACAGTACAGTTGTGCAAGCCCTCAATGTTTCCATAGTTCATTTATCACTTTAAAAAATATTAGTGAAAATTTCAAGACATTTTTTATGAGAAATGCAGTTTGTCATAAGTTAAAAATTATAGTCAGCAGTGCAAGTTAGAATTGAAATAACCTATTTAATCATTAGCACAGGAATTCTTCCTCTGTGTGCTACATACAAATAAATGATGCTTGCTTTCCAAGACAATGCTAGATGAACATGAAAAACCCTTAAAATATGTGTACTCAAAGGAAAGTATTCTGGACTGCTGCTACATTTAGTTGAAGTCTATGTAATATAAATAACTGTGTTTAATGTTAATTATATCATATGAATGTTTTAGAAGTCCACATATAAATATAATTCTATTACTTCTTGAGTTCCGATGAAATATATTTGAGAATGTGAAAATGTATCCTCAAAGTTTAATTTCAACTTAGAAATTCTTTTCAAAAATTTACTTCCTCTTAAGCTATGCCAACCTCTGTAAATTAAAATGTCATTTAATAGTTTACACTAGCTATGTTTACATTAGCCAACAGTTCGTATTAGCTATAGCTAAATAATATTGAATTTACACTGTAGTTATAAATATGCATTGCTCCAAAGACAACAAATCAAACAGAAATCACTGAACACAAAAAAAATTCTAAGTGATTTATTTATTTCTTGGTATAAAACTAAAGCATGACTTTTATTAACTGTAGACTGAAGTTCACAAAATAGTGATGTCTTCCATATCCGTAAAGTCGATATTAATCAATTGCAAAATGATTTCTGATGAGCTTTAAAAATGGGTACATAACCAATGAATTTGATGGAGGCAATGAAGTCAAAAAGTTAATTGCAGCAAGAAGATAACATGTTAATTTTGAAAGGCATGTTCATATTCTACCTTTAAATAAAATAAAAAAGCAGCCCCTTTTTCCCCAGGAGGGATTACAGCCATAGATCATGCATTCTGCTTCTAGGGGGGTGGGGAACAGACAACAGTAGGTGGCTGCTGTTAGGAACTGTCACAAGAAAGTACGAGTAGGTGCCCAGATACCACCTGCATTGTATTGCAGTCCAGTAAAACGGTCATTTCAAAGCTGATTATTTATTAGAAACTGAATATTCACTGATTTCTAATCAGAGAGGAAACGATTTCATAAAGGAGAAAGATACTTTATGAAGATGACTGAAATCTAAACATTGCAATAATCCTAAGGTTCAATGGGTTTTCTAAAGCCTCGTTCCTTACCATTCAGCTTTGCCACACACAAGTAAGGTTCATACTGCCCAAAGATAACTCAAAATATATTTTACAAATAAAATATATAAATATATGTAAATACATATAAAGGTGTACATGTAGGGGCACCTGGGTGGCTCAGTCGATTAAGCATCCAATTCTTGATTTTGGCTCAGGTCATGGATCTCCCAGTTCATGAGACTGAGCCCCACTCAGGTTCTATGCTGACAGGGTGGGGCCTGCTTGGGAATTCTCTCTCTCTGCCCTTCCTCTACTCCCATCGTCTGTCTGTCTCTCTCTCTCTCTCTCTCTCTCTCTCTCAATAAATAAATTTAAAAAACCTTTTTGAAAAAAAAAAGTTGCGGCAAATTTATAAGATGACTGAAAACTTACCTTCAAAGGCAGTGTATCTTGGGTCAAATTCAATGACACCCTCTACATTATCATTTTTCATTATTATGATTCGAATAATGGAGATGTTTCCTATTTCAGGAGGTTGATCTATCTGAAGTCCATTTTCTTGAATGGTAAAATCATACCCGCTTGCGAAGTCATAAAAAAAATAATAAAAGGAGTAAATAATTGTTCATTGAAATGTCCTCTTAGCTCCTATAACTTAGTCCTATTAAGTGTTCTTATATTTTTAAAGATCCCAACACTAAAATATTTCTTTTTCCTGAAATGATGTCTGAAACAGACTTCTGTGCTGCTACAAATTATCACTGCCTGCATGAAACCTAAACCAATATAAAGTTATTAAATGAGAAAAAGACTATTGGGAAATTGGGGAAAAGTTGTAAAATGAACCTCTGGGTGACAAATGCATTGATAAACTCATCCAACAGTGATGGACCAAGGAAGAGGATGTACATGAAACTGTAGTGCACTCTGAGACAGGAAACCAGCTGGGCCACAGTCACAGTGTCAGGATGAAAGGGTTACTTTAAAATTTTTTTATGTTTATTTACATTTTGAAAAAGAGAGAGAACAAGTGAGTGCATTTGTACGCGGGGAGGAACAGAGAGAGAGGAAGAGAGAGAATCTCAAGCATGCTCTGTGCTATCAGCACAGGGCCCAATGAGACTGCAGAGCTGAACATGGGGCTCATTGCCACAGACTGTGAGATAATGACCTGAGCCAAAATCAAGAGTTGGACGCTTAACTGACTGAGACACCCAGGTTCCCCTAAAAGGGTGACCTTAACTTTTTTTTAATGTTTATTCATTTTTGAGAGAGAGAGAGACAGAGCACGAGCAGGGAGGGGCAGAGAAAGAAGGAGATACAGAATCCGAAGCAGGCTCCAGGCTCTGAGCTATTAGCACAGAGCCCGACACAGGGCTCGAACTCACAGACTGAGAGATCATGACCTGAGCCGAAGTTGGACACTCGACTGACTGAGCCATCCAGGTATCCCTGAAAGGGTTACTTTAAGGAAAAAAAGGGTGTCATGCCACTAAAGAAATTTCAAGCTATAAGAAAATATCTCTGTGGACACCAACTGCAATCAATGCCTCTATTCTTTAATACACATGGTAGTTCACTTGGCTAATGACATATTTCTGCTGAGGAAGTCACCTTTTTTTTTTTTTTTTGATTGATGTTTTTCCCCATGAAGAAAAGTTGTGACCTCCAGAGTTTTATATCACTTTAATTCCTGAAGCTAAAAAATGTCACAAAACCATTTCAGTCTTTTCTTCAATTCTCAAATTCTATTTGCCTGGTGTTTTTATGCTACATAGTTTCAAAAGGTTGAAAGCTGATTAATAAGATTATTTGTAAGGCAACATTAGAAAACTGGGGATTAAACTATTAAATAAGAGTCAATGTTAACAGTTGTCTGAGATGGACTGTAGATGACCTGATTCCCTTAATCCCAAAGAAGTAAATTTTCTAGAAACTAGGCAAAATGAGATCATACAACTTTGCTTTTTCAAATCAAAGGAAACCTAGAAATTCACCTAGAAGGAAAAACTTGGTTTTCTCAGAATTAAACTTAAGCAGGAATTGCTTTTTAAGGCCAAGTCATAGTTAGCCAATAGCACAGATGTTATCTCCACACTTAATGAGTTAATTTGGCTAAATTTCACTCACTTAATGAAAACAGCGAGCAGCTCAAATTTTAACACATTTAATGTAAGCTAAAATTCATTCCCATTGTCGGTTTTCCTTTTTTCAAATGGCCAGGAAGATGGTGGACATTCAGACTAAGGATGCCTACCAAAAGCATGTAACCACTTTCAAAGTAAGAAGAGGGTCCTGCTTGGATAAACTGGCAAGGAGACGCTCCTGTGATACTGCAAAAACATTGGTCTGGGCTTCAAGATGCCCAAGGAGGCCATTGAAGGCACCTATTTGACAAAAATGCCCCTTTCCTGGTAATTTCTCCATCCAAGGGCAGATTCTGTCTGGTGTGGTGACCAAGATGAAGAAGCAGAGGACCACTGTCATCCACTGAGCCTCCCTCCACTACATTCAAGAGTAGAACTACTTTGAGAAATGCTTTAAGAACTTGTCTGTGCATCTCTCCCCATGCTTTAGGGATGTCCAGATCAGTGACAATGTCACAGTGGGTGCATGCCAGCCCCTGAGCCAGACTTGCACTCAACAGGTTCAAAGTCATGAAGGCTGCTAGCACCAGGAAGCAATTCCTTGGGTTCTGATATTAGACATCTGTCCACACCCCTGAAGAAAATAAAGTTATTTTTCCAGTAAAAAAAAATTAATTACCATTGCCAGACACAGAATCATTTCTGGGAAATTTAAGGCTTGAAGTGTACACAAATCCACAGTTATTTTTTTCCAAGTGGAATGATATACACTCTACCTAAGTCACACAGTGAAAGATTTTAGCTGGAAACAGCTTTTAAAGCATGGCATGCATATAACAGATGCAAAAACATATTCATGCACAAGAAAAATTCCTTTGAGACTCATAAATGTAGGGGCGCCTGGGAGGCTCAGTCCATTGAGCATCTGACTTGATTTCAGCTCAGGTCATGATCTCAGGGTTTGTGAGTTCAAGCCCCACGCCGGGCTGTGCAGTGCAGAGCCTGCTTGGGATTCAATCTCTCTCTCTCAAGATAAATAAATAAACATTAAAAAAACTTACATAAATGCAAACATTATTCTAGTTGCAGGTTTTGTGTAGTCTGTCAGAGCAGACGTACTCCCTGGGATACTACAGAATGCGTAAGGAGTTTCTGTCCTTGTTCATCAAGTCTGCTCCCACCAAATCAGGGAGTGAGACAGGCTCAGTATGGTTAATTCTTAATCTTCAATAAAATCCTGGTGCACAGCTAACAACTATCTTTGACTCAAATTTTTCCCCAGTTAGAAACTGCTGATGGGCAAGCAACCACCTCCTTCCCCCACAGAAGATAACACGGCCTTCAGAGATACCAAGGAAAGAAATCTCTCACTCAGTCCTTTCACAGGTGTAGAGATAGAGGTTACCAAATTATTACAAGCCCATGCCATGTTCAATTCCCTGACTACCCAGAGTGAATTCTCACAAGAAAAACAACATACTTTCAACTTTAGGGGAAAAATAATACTTTAGAACACTGCATAATTAACATCCTTTATCATAATTTCCCTTCTATGTCCTGTCCCACTGTCACATAAATCTGAAAAAGAACAAATTCAGTATTAATCCCCACAACAAATATTCTTCTCCCTCTCTCTTTTTTTGTTTGCTTTTTCCCAATTTTCTTTACCTTCCCAGGAGTTCCACCTTTGTAATTACTAGAGAAAATTCCTCTGGGCCTTCTGGAAGACCATCATCAAGTATTTCAATCGGCACACTTTTTGCCATCTCCTCTGCTTCAAAGAGCAGCTCCCCCACCGCAGGGATAAAATCCAAGCCTGCCTCTGCTGTCCCACTCATGGTCTCATACCAGAGTCTCACAGGACCCAGTGATCCACCTGAACGGGTGACTGTGATGTTCACCTATGCAAGAAACAGTTTTTATTTAATTTGGATGTTTTATCTACCAGACAATACTTAATTTTTATCATTTCTAACTAATTTTCTATGTTCATCAGGGTTATGTTAAGATTGCAAATAAATATATAAAAGTTTATAAATTATATGTTAAAATAATGATATTAACAAATTAGTTTGTGAAAACTATAGAAAATGAACAAGGAAATACTTTGTCAAGATCACTCACACTATAACTTGTTACATTAACTCTTAATATTTAAATTAAAGCTTAATCAAGCTTGCCAAAAAAAATCACTCACTCACAAAAAAATAGAAACTAAAAATGGTATTTAAGATTTTAAGCATTTTACACTCTACCCTTTTGGCTTCCTCTGACACTCGAAGTTGCTCATGTGAAAAGGAGAATCGGCCATAGGGAAAGTCACTGGCCACCACTGTGATACCAGCAGTGCTGCGGGATTCACTTAGTATCCCCCCCTCACTGACCCCAGTGAGCTGAAACTCATAGAAGCTCTTCTCCTCAGGAATGTCATCATTCAAAGCCTAGAGAAGGACAGAAAGAGACGTTATCAGTAGGATCTATAACATTTAAAGAAAAATGCCTATCACGTAAACAACAACAACAAACTCGGGGATATCAACAACCCCCAACCACCCCACCCCCCCCCACACACAGAACAAAGGGAATAACAGAAACGAGTAATATTGATACCTGTATTATTACAACTGCTGCAGACTGTCCATCTCGCAATGTCAGTTTCCCTGATATTTCAGCAAATTCTCCCACAGAAGGAGGGAATATCCTCCAGTACACAGTGACCTCCCCCCAAATTGCTGAACCACGAACGAGGCTATAATATACAAAGGTATAATCAGTACAATTTTGTTGAAGTAATTTTTCCTAAATATATTTCCTAAATATTTTCTGTGTCTTTCAACAACAATACAGACAAAACCTGTATTCTTTTAAAGGGATTTAAAAGAAAGCATTTATAGACTTTTCATGTAATACACAAGGGGCAAAATATGAATAGTTTACCACAGTTCTCTTAAAAAACAGCACTTGATACAAAGAACACTAGAGGAAAACTATGAAAAAGATAAAGTATTAACCCAAATTCGGTTTTTTCATTGATAGCTGTCCCTCTCTTCATGAGAAAATTTGTAATAAAGAAAACTGCCTATGATCATACTACTTTAATAGGCCCTAATTATATATAGGGCCTAATTTTAGAACACTTAGAATCATAAAATGTTTGATCCAGAGGATTTTCAAAGGAATGATCTTGTAGCTAAGACACAAGCTTACAGACAGGAAGTAACTCTCTTATTTGACACGGTGTGTGACAGAACAGGGTGAAAGCATCAGATCTCCTGATGTTAAGTGAAGGTACTTTCCTTGTCGTAGGTTGTGCAAATCACCCAAGTAGCAGTCATGATCATTAGATGTCAAGATTCATGAATATGCAACCGTATGATCAATACATATCTGTTGAAGAAACTTTTCCTAAATATTCTTCATCATCTAACTTCAAGATAGGTCAGGATAGGTCTTTAATTTTTAGCAAAACTTTTTTCTACTTTCCATAGGATGTTACTAACATATAAAATGATGATGCCTGAAGAATATGTATGTGATGAAAACAATGCACTTACATAAAAATGCTAAGGATTTTAAATAAAAGTTCAAAATCTCGACCTAAGCAAAGAAAAAGCATGAAGCCCATACCTGATGATAGCAGTACCATTGTATTTTCCTGAGGGTTCCCCGATGAGGACATGCTTAGATGATGGAGCAATCCCAACTTCTCCTGATGTTCCCTTATCTCCCCGAATGATTATTGATGCACTACCTGAGTTGAAGATGATACATAACATGAATGAAACAAACATATGTATTCACTTATTATATGCCTGGCAAAATTCTCAGCACTTTACATATATACTAATCCTGTGAGTCAATGGTCATGGGAATCATATGAACTAGGTGCTAACATTATCCTCATTTATCCTCATTTTCCCAACGAAATTATTTAAGCGCATTGAGGACTCAAGACAGTGAGGCAAAAAACTTGCCCCAAATCATATTTTAATGAAAGGGTGCAGGAGAAAGTGGGCAATAATTCCACTATCACTCTCATAATAAGAGAGTACTCTTCCACCATTTGCATTAATTTACTTCTGCAATGACCATTTTGCAGTTCACTAAAACTGGCTATGTGGCAAAAGTAAGAATTCTTGGGGTAGTTTTTTAGTTTTAATTTTCTGACTCTGCTATTTGCTTACAAGCATTTATAAAAAGCGAGTTAAATAATAGAAAGAAAAATTATAACAAGTAATATGAGTATTCATATTATAATTTGGCACTAACTTGAAGGAAAGTGTTTCCAGAAGCTAATATTAGGGTTTTATGAAACAAAGGACTGAGTAACTATACTCTCACTTTCTTTGGCAATGGATTAATAAAACTAAGAGTGGTCCGTCATGTCCAAGTATGCCACAATTCGAAATATATTTTTTAGATTAATAAATTATTCATCCTGAACCACAGGTATATTCTTAGTCTTATGTCTAGTTAGTCTATATGACATCAGTCTGACATCCAATGTGATGTAGACAACTGAGCTAACTTAAGATGTATGGAAGAATATGGTATAATCATATGATTCCCTCAGAGGTTTGTTGGAAAGTACTCTAGAGAAAAATGAGAAAAGAACTACCTTAAGTACATACAGTGATATTCTCTACAATTTTGAGAATCTCTTTGGCCTGGAATTCTGCTTTTTCGGCCACAGACCAACTCCATAGGATGGAGCTACTGATGTTAAAAAAGGGCACGTATGTCACTAAGCTTTCATATCAAAGCTGCTGGGCCATTTTTTTATGGTTATTATTGTCTGTACCACAATGCAACCATTTTAGGACCATTAACCCTTTCTCTTCAGATAGGAAACAAATTTTCATAAGGACCATAGACAAATGAGAATTACAATGCCTGTTTCTGAAATGTCAAAATATTGAAGTAATCACTTTCAGATGAAAATAGACATAGCTAGCCTGAAACAGACATAATATGCTAAGTTTTAAAATAATATTTTATTATAAAAGCCATATGTGACAATTATAAATGTGTAGAAAATATAGGTAATCAAATCACACTATCAACATTTCAAGTAAGTAATTCCAAACACACTTATAACATGCACGTGAAAAAATGGGATAACTCTGAACATGTTACGAAGCCTGCTATAACACAGCAATTATCCACGTAACTAAGTGTTTTTAATGTTTAATGTAATTAAAGCTTTTTCAGCTATATCCTTTTGAATACTTATATGGTACTCTGTCATATTTAACCAGTCTCCTATTCATGGACATTTTAGGAAGCTTCCATATTTTACTTTACAAACATCACAACAACAAACATCTTTTAAAAAATCACAGAGCTAAGTACTGTAAAATCTTTGATATATAACTTTACCAATTCCAATACCAATCAGGTATTAGAATTTCACTTTTAAAAACTCTTTGGCTGTCATACAAGTGGGTTAGCTTATGTTTCAGCAAACATTTTAGTAATTATAAAACCTAACTTTGTAACTACTCATTATTTGGTTATATTTTCCTGAGTATCTACTTTCTAATTTCCAAACATGTGAATTTCTCTTACCTTTCACTGGAGATATTTCTACTTCATCAATTGGTATCAACTGAATGGTAAAACGCCTGTCCTCCTCCAACACAGTATCATGAAGCATGTGCAACACAATGGTCTTTTCAGACTCTGTCTATATCAAATGAGAAGAATAATAAATTTTCTGGATTGATAAAAGCCAAATTTTGAGTGTTCTCATTAGCAGAATAATGTTTATGCCCATAAGTATTTTTTCAAGTGTCTTTTTGTACCTTAGAATTATGAGTTGCTTCTAGAAAAATTACTATATAAAAATTAGCTCTGACCAAAAATCCCATGTAAGTTTTTAATTGGAAAGAAGGGGGAAAATTAACATAATCTCTAAACTGTCTAAACATTGACGAGACTTGGGATCAAATAAGAGTTACAGAATGGGTGGAAATGGGGATAACTCCCAGATGTCCAGCTTGATTGATGGGTTTTACCCTCAGTCAGGAGAGGAAACGTTGAGGGATGGAGGCAGTGTCTGAAATTAAGTTAGATTTTAGACATCAGGTATGTGTGTGATTTTCCTCCAAAGTGCCTATGATTTCAAATAAATTCCACACATAGTATATACTATCATACGAATTCATAAGCAGTACTATGGGAAAAAAACAAACACAAGTTTGAAAAAAACTACAGGAGTCCTGATGCTGACGATACCTCATCAAAAAGAAGCGTCCCATTCAAAGGCCTGAGATCATTTTTAGCTGTCTCATCTATGGTCCACTGAAGTCGAACAGCTCCTTTTCCTCCTAGGGACCGGACAACTGTCAATGTCACATATGAATCAGGGTCATCAGACAAAAGAGATTCATTAACCATTACCTAAAAGAAAGAAAATCCAGTAAGGTGAAAAAAGAAAGGAGCAGGAAAAATAATCTTATTTCTATTTGCAAAGACTGAAACTTTTCAATTCAGAACTCTGTTCATGGCATGTTACAATCATCTGGCAAAAAAAAAAAAAAAAAAATACTTCACCAAACCCCATTTCCTTTTTGTCCTAGACACTCTGCTGAACTTGGCATCTCCTAGCCTTTCCTCATCTCCTAGCAATTAGGTAGAGCATGTGACTAAATTCTGGCCAACAGTAACACATGGGAAGTGAAGTATGTTCCTAACAGTCTGCATCAGCTTCCCACAAAACATTCCACATTCCTTTTTTCTCCATGTGCTGGGTGACTAGTGAGGACTCCCAGGAACCAGGACAGAGTCAAGAAGGAAAGAAGTGGGTGCCTGAGACGCCAGTTGGACAAGAGGTGTCCCTAAGACCCCACAAGGACCATGGATGTAGGGCTTCTGAAGGAATAAAAAAATAAACTCTTATTATCTTAAGGAAGTAAGATTTAGGGGTTCTTTGTTAATGGAGTCAGGCTCCCCAGATAATACAGACTGCAAGTGTCCTCCTAATTATCTGCAGTTTGCCAATTTTAGGAAGTCCAAATTTATTTGTTTTATTTTGTTTTTTTTTTTATTTATTTTCAAGTTACTTAACACAGTGTAGTCTTGGCTTCAGGAGTAAGTCCAAATTTAAAAGAGGTTTTTATTAACCTGACAGAAATAGAGAAGGAAATTCAATACATTAATTTACCTGTACTATTTATTTTCTACACAAGTTCCTTATTAAGAGAGCTGGTTCAACTGAATTGCATATACTGACTGGGGAAGCAAAGTCCAAACTAAACCTATAATATCCACCTGTTATGTAAATACAATAATATAAAACAATGCTTTCCATTTTCAAGACAGATACCTAAGTGCCCAACACAAATTTGTTTTGCTTTTTTTTTTCATGAGATTTGGTAATGGTTCCAAGAGCAGAGCTTTAGAGCTAACTAATATTTATTGAGCTTCTAGTATATGTCAATTCTGGCATATACATTATCTTATTTAAGCTTCACAGACGCTCTAAGAAATCTGGGGGTTGGATATATGCACATATATGGAAAAGAGAAGCCTTCTCTTCTGGTTCAGATGTTCTGACTCCATAGCCAGTGCTATTCATGCCACCCCTCAGATAACAGAAATATTAAATAAGAAGCAAAGTGAGAAAGAAGATACCCATTATAAACGTATCATTCATATATAAGTCCTTTTTCTTTCCATAGATGATAACATTGTAGCTTCAGTTTCACAAGGAGATTTCTTGAGTCTGTGCTATTGCCAGTGCTTTGGTATACTTACCATATTGCCCTCATGAGCAGCTTATTTGTTCTGACAGATTTATATTAATAAACTTTCCTCAATATTGTTGACTTCTAAATCTAATCTGTCATCAAATAATGCTAACAAAATGTTCACTATATGCACAATACTGTGTATCTTAGATACATGTTAAAACAAAAAATGTTGTGTTATCAAGAGCCTTTGGCAGTAAGAAACACAATATAAAAAAGTAACCACAAAGGGCTGAAAAACAAGCTGCTGCTGATACTACTAATTATAAAAATAGCAATTGACACCTACTAAGTGTAAGACTCAGTTGTAAGTGCTTTACATATATCAACTCATTTGTTCCTCACAGCAAGGCTTATGAGAAATAACACAGTAGGAATTGGGTGACCTCACTCTCACTTTTAGATTGCAAGACAAATTGGAAACTTGAGGTTACTACAGTAAGATATGAGTTCTCAGGCCAAGGGTGCACTAAAGTTTACAACAGTAGTTAAGATAAAATAAAGTTATTTATGAATAGTCATATAAGTCTTCATTTTCCCTAATAGTGAGAGAAACTTATACACATACCGTCTAATGCCTAGGAGTCCAAAAGCATGACAAAGTTAAAAGCAACATTTATGTTAAGGTTTTACCACTGAAGATTTGAATGAAACCCTGAACCTTTTATCCAAACTCAGAAGTTAACTGACATTTTATGAAAACTGAATTATATTTATATCAATTAAAATATTTCTTTTCACAAATGCAAAGAAAAAAAGCATAGATGGAAATAAAAAAATATTAATGATGTCCGTATCTTAGGTTAATAACATTATGGATACTTTTTACTCTCTTCTTTATACTAATAGCTTTATGTTTTCCAGACTTTTCATTTTGCTCAGGAAACATTCACAGCCACTCTTGTGACTCTACCACTCCTTACAAACACTTAATTCTGCTTATTCATTTCCCAAGAAAGAGAGACTCATAAGGCTATAGCAGAAGTGTGTGTGTCCTGTCCCTCTCATGGTTCCCATTCTCTTATGAAATTAAAACTTCAATGATGGGGGTGCCTGGGTGGCTCAGTCGGTTAAGCGGCCGACTTCAGCTCAGGTCATGATTTCGCGGTCCGTGAGTTTGAGCCCTGCGTCGGGCCCTGTGCTGGCAGCTCAGAGCCTGGAGCCTGTTTCATATTCTGTGTCTCCCTCTCTCTGACCCTCCCCCGTTCATGCTCTGTCTCTCTTGGTCTCAAAAATAAATAAACGTTAAAAAAAAAAAAACTTCAATGATGTAATCATTAGGTAATTATTAGGATATATTTAAAGTTTGGAGCATCTGGGAAGCCCAGCCTTAATGGGCAAGTTATAAGTCTAGCCTTTCATCCACAAAATAGTAAAGACAATGAGCATTGGGAGCAATCTGTTTATTATTTAAAATGATCTATTATGAATTACTAATTATCTATAAGTGGTCAAATAAAAGGAAAGGTGACCTATAGACCAAGAAAACTTTGTATATCAGAATTATCTAAATATATGATTATTTCATCTTGGAATTTCCTTTGAAAGACAGCCTTAAAAATGGTGATATAAAATCATGTACTAATTGTGATACAGTTTTAACAATTTTTTAATATTTAAGATGTAGAGATAATTTAGCATTAGTCACCAAATCTGGCTGCATAAATGGTTAAGTTTTTTTCTCCCTTAGCAATTAAACCGGTAATAGTAACTGGCTTCCCTCTTCCAGGTCCTGAAAGTAGACAACCAAAGGGAAGTAAGAGGGAGGAAAGAACAAATACAAAGAAACATTTCAGCTGGGTTGACTGTGGTGCTTGTTCAATATGAGACTGAGTACCAGAAGGGAAGGTAAAGTAAATCCCTCCGTGTTTTGTTCAATATAAGACTGAGTACCAGAAGGGAAGGTAAAGTAAATCCCTCCCCAACTAAATGTATCCTAGGATTTAACACTTAGATTCATCATAAAATCTTGCCTTGTGACCAGGATGGTGGTCTGGTAGCAAGACAGGCTGAGAACAAAACGTATGGACAAAAACTAACTCTTGGTCTACGATACCCAATAAGTAAGATTTTTTTCCCCCTTTGTAATTGTCTGATCTTAGATGACTCATTACTGTCAAACACAGATTAGAGGACTGACCCTTAATTCAACAGCCAACTTCAAGGACTTTTGAGCAGAAAATCATGAGTGAGAGGTAAAAGTTTTTTAAAAAATGAAAGATATCTTTCTTTTAAATCTACAAAAATAATTAGCTTAGGGGAAGGCACCCTCCCCCTGATATATTTAACTTACAGTCTTTTCTTCAAATCCAAATACTCCAAATGGGGAGTCATTTTGCGGAATAACAACAGTTACCACAACGTCATTGCCAAGTCTGCCACCTCCAGCCACCCTGATTAAGGAAATAGTGAACGTCTCCATGAGTTCAAGTTCAGCATCATCAATTATGGTAATTTCTATCATTGCAGTAACCTACAAAAGAAAAGGGAGAAAGAAGGAAAAGGAGGGAGAGAAATCAGGGAGGGAACAAGGGAAGGAGGGAGGGTAAGAGGCAAGGAGGATATAATATAATAACAATTTTTGATCACATATATTTAAACTTTTAGTTGACAGAAATATAGTACAAAAATATAGTATTTTTTGGCCTGTTATGTTCATAATACTATTTTAAAATTATACATACTATTTAGTATTTCAAATCAGAAATTTACAGTCTATTATTTTCAAGATAAGGGAATTACATATGTAATAAAATATAGTGATATTTATGTATACAAAAACTAATGAAGCCTGATTCTTGAACAAAAGTATTTGAAATGCCATATAGGCTCTAATAACCATTTCACAAATATAAACATTAGTATACTTAGCATTAATATCACATGATATACAATGGTAACATAGAAATTACCATTGTCTTCAGCAGTTAGAATAAATCCCTTTGGCTTCAAATGTCACTCTTAAAATGTTAAAGAAAGGCAGGAAGAAAACCCAATTCTGCTGTTCTCAAATGTTGGTGATCAGGATTTCGTACATTTGTCTGGGTCTATGTTAAACATTTTTATAACTTATAAATAAGTAAAACTTGGCCCAGCTTGTGATTTCACTACCGGTCATAAAAATATTCTAGCTGTATCTCTACATTTATAATGTTTTCTGTATCTCGGAGGGAAATTCCAGTATTTTGACCCAGACGTTTACCGGAAAATGAAGTTTTTCTACATAAATCTACCTAATACCTTTAATAAAAAAGTGAGAAATCTGGATTCATACTCAGAAGCGGAAACCTGAACAAAATCAAATGTTAAAATGGAAGCTTATTAAAATGTAGGCACCTCAACTCTATACTGTAAAATACAGAATACTTGCTTAGAAGATGTTAACTTTAAGAATGACAATGATCTTAAGGTACTGTTAAATAACAGGACTTCAACCTCATGCACAAAATAAAGTGCTAGTAATATAAGGCAGAATGCTACTTTGATGAAAAATATATGTATTTGTTTCTACTGTTAGTGTAAAGATCTCTCTTTTCCCTCCTTTTAGTAGGAAATGTTTGAAGTTCTAAATTTGTTAAAAACTCATGATTTCAAATATTAATAAACCATTATGTATAGGGATGTCTAACCTGTATGCTTATTTTTCAGCAGCAACTAATAGGCTGATGCATACTGTACAAATCTGTCTCAGCAAAATCAGGCTTCATACATATTACAAAATGTCCAGTTTCCAAAGTTGTAACTAACTCTTAGAGAATACTTTGGCCCAAATCTAGAATACTGTTTTTCAATTTTTCAGATTTGATTATTTTGTCTCTTCTCTATCATTTTAAAAAGTCTTGTTTTTAGTTGTAACAAAAAGTTCTGGATATTATGTAATAAAATGTGCACACTTTCAGGGCAAATCCTAAATAAGTAAGTTATCTGTATTGATAAGCATTAAGAAATCAATAGAATAAAAGAACCTAAAATTTATAGGAATAACAAAGTTCATGAGGCAATTTTTTATACATTCTTACATTCTTAGGCACTTCTAAGCCATTCATTATCCTCCTTTAACTTCTCCTTAAAATTAAATGAGGTAGGAAAGTTCAGAAAAGGGTGAGATTTTTGTTCCTTTATATTCTCTTCCTATGTCCACCAATAAATTATAACATATTAATTAATAAGAGTTCTGTTTGGCTTGATATACAAACAAAAAGTATAATACATTTAGCAGTCACTAATGCATCCATTTGGTGGGTATCTATAAGATGTTTGAAGTACAACGAAAAATTGCTAATACATTTGTAATTAGCATACTTGTTTATCTGCAAATTCAAGAATCCCATGAGATGGCTTAAAGTCTTCCAGGCCAGCACTATCCAGTGTTGCTTTCCAATAAACATTTACTGCCCCAAAGCTTCCAGCCATCCGGACTACAGGAATTTGAAGAATATTCAGTGGTGGAGGCACCTCATAGGCAGTAATAACTCCACCAAAATCCTTTAAATAAAGAATATAGTTAAAATACAAGAGAAGATTAACATCTTATATGTCATCATCACTTTCCTTTTTTTTTAAACTTATTTATTTGGGGGGGGGGGGGCGGAGAGAGAGACAGAGAGAGAGAGAGAGACAGAGAGAGGAGGGACAGAGAGAGAGGGAGGAAGAGAATCATAGCAGGCTCCCTGCTATCAGCACAGAGCCTGATGTGGGGCTCGAATAAACCATGAGATCATGATTTGAGTTGAAATCAAGAGTCAGACAGGACACTCAGCCAACTGAGCCACTCAGGCACCCTATCATCATTTTCTAAATTTATTATTTCTTCTTACATTTCTTATATTTCACACTTCAAAGTAGAAATCAATAGTCGGATATAAATATGCATAATAGGTGTTTTCAAAATTCTTTTCAAATTTAAATTTGAAAATATACTTGCTTAACCTCTTGGTCTAGCACAAAGAGAATTAAGAATTAGTCTATAAGACAAATTTTAAGGCACATACTTATTTTTTAAAGGCTTTTTTTAATGTTTATTTAATTTTGAGGGAGAGAGAGACAGAGCATGAGTGGGGGAGGGGCAGAGAGAGAGAGGGAGACACAGTATCTCAAGTGGGCTCCAGGCTCCGAGCTGGCAGCACAGGGCCTGATGTGGGGCTCGAACTCACAAGTTGTGAGATCATGACCTGAGCCGAAGTCGGACACTTAACTGAATGAGCCACCCAGGTGCCCATTAAGGCAGATATTTATAAATATCTATAAGCAAAGCCAATTACTCTGCAGAAAATATATAACATTGAGCAAATCAGCAGGTAGAAGTGTCTGTATTACTATAAATATATTAAAGTTTATCTCACTGTGGTAACATGAAACTTAAAAATTCCTCTGGGATCATCATTTTCTTCAATCATTATCTCAACTATTTCCATCCCAGGTCTCCGCACACTTGGCTGTCCTGCAGAGAAGTCAGAATTCACCAGGTACACTTCAGTGATGTTGACAATAAATCCTTCTTCCAACTCAGGAGCATTATCCTGAGGGGGGTGGGGCAAACAGGAGAGACATGGTGTTCCATTTTTAAAAATATACTGAATTTGTCTTGGAAACCTGATTATTTTTCAGTAAGGAATAAATGACCACAGGAATGGGCAACTTTTTCACAAATAAAAAAGATTCCCTTTTATATTTTAACACATTCCCACTGACAAATTTCAGAATCTTAGGGAATATTCAAGCTTATCAGTGAAGTTTTAACTGAAGCCTAATACTCATTAGCAAAATTTTTTTTAAATATACCACACAATTTTGATCATATTCTATCAAATATGTTTTATGCACATAATACCCCACCAAATACAGGAGAAATGGTAAATGCTACATACATCTTAAAAGTAAAAGCTCTAGACTTGCAACTCTAGATATTATCCTATATTCTAATTAACTTTTTAAAAACTGTTACCTTATTTTGGAATAGATGATAAAAAATTTCCAAAGATAGAAATAATGGACACTGAACAGGAAAGGAAACTTCCGTTCTGCCTCATCCCTTACATCTTTCCCAGAATGTCCTTTCTAGAGGCCACTATTATTTAATACCACTAATACTGCAATTAGTAACACTGATATTACTATGCAACATTATCTTTATTTAATAATATATATTTATTGTTAACATTGTAATATATAAGATTATAACACACACAATATTAGATAATATATATTAGAGATAACACTAATAACTACTCTTAGTTTCTTGTGAATTATTACAGATATATACACTTATTCTTATATACGTGAGAAAGCACTAAAACCAGATCTAAATCATCTAAAGAATAATCTTGATTTGAATAATATCATGACATGAAAATACTGTACTATCAAACCAACAATAAAAATAACCACATTAATTCGGGCACTCTATTCATTCACTCGTTAGTTCAAAACAACTAACTAACCAGCAAAACAGTGAATGCAATGAAACATATAATCAAATGTAAATTCCATGCTTCAACGGTCATTCAAACAATATTCCAGTTCAAAAATAAACACAAATCATTAGTAAATATATTATTTTTACCAGTTATAAAAAGTAGTCATCTGTTATTAAATGTTAGGGTGGGTGGAAAAATTAGAATACTCACAATTTTACATGTAAAAGCAACCTTTTCAAAGATTTTTATCTTCCAGAGCATCACAATTTTATCTTTAAGAGCATATTCTTTTATTTTACATCCTATTTATTGCACCCTAAACTCACCGGCAAAATGGCAACTTTGATGTAAGTTTCTTTCATGTTTTCTTTCATCATTATTATTGTTTCTTGTACCACAAAGTCTTCATTCTCAGTAGCTTGATTATCGATGTGCAGTAAGAAATTGGGTTTAGCTATCAAGTGAATGGCAATGTCCCCAAACAGTCCTTTATCTCGAACAATGGGTAACTGAAGAACGGTGATGTTCTCTGTGAGATACACATACCTCAAGTAAATAACCTTTCCTATTTGTGGTCGACACCATTCCAAGCACTTACGTGGAATGTCCTGCACTATCCCAATGTATGGTCCCAAGGAAGATTTTGTGCTTTGTCCCCCTTGTCCCTAAAGTTGTGCTGGCAATCATCATATATTATATCCCAGTTCTAAACCCTCACTTTGGGTTCTCTAATCACCCTCCTATGTTGCACACTATCATGTACCTTAACAAAAACTGCTGAAAATCTTAGGTAAGTACATATGTGCAGGTTGACAGAGGTGCTAATTGCAAATGTGAAGATTTTTCAAAAATGAAAAAGTAAACACCCAAAGTCATCATTTAATAACTTAATCATTAGACGAACATTCAGTAATTTTGTTCTTATAGTCAGGTGTTTACCACAAGGATCAAAGTATTTCACAGCACCTATTTTTTATTTCATTTCTTAGATTTTTAACATTAAATTTGCCCTGTAAATGGACCAAAAAAATGCTTGCCAATCTTCCTCACTGGTCTGTGAGTTTCTAACAACCTAAGACTGTGTCTCTGTTTCCAGAACACACAGCACAATTTGTGGCACTTCCTAGGTGCTTCAAAATGTTTGTTGAATGAATAAATGAACATATTCTAAGTCTATTGCTTCTGTTCCCATATATACAGACATATAAACGCCCAGATATATAATTATATGTCATTTTTTTCAGTCAACTATCTAAATGAAAGATCCTTGAAAGATGTCCATGTTCCTGTCTGAAAATTTTAGAGCCTTCACACAGCATATTCTAAATAAATACATATCATATATGTTCAAATATATTTGTTCAAATAAGTCAAATGGCATTTATCTAAAAAAATCCATATATCTTATATCTATATAAGTAGTTATTTGGGCAGAGATTTCAGCACTAAGCTTAAAGGAAATAGGGACTGATTACTTACACTTCACAGAAAAAATATTCTAATTACTGATTTGGGGTTTAACAATACCTTGAGTACTATATGCATTTCACTGTGTTGCTTACTGTTGCCTATAACTGTTGAAAATCTGTGTAGAGGAAATCTGAGCATGGAAAGACAACAAATAAATAATGAAAAAGGGAAAGTAAAATAAAAACCAGTCACCTTTACTGCAATGATTTACCAAAATATTAACGTTTCTATTATGATAGTAATGTCTCAAAAGAGTAAAAGTGTTTCTTGTAACACTATTGTTAAGTGATTATATGATCATAAAATTTAATAAACAAATAAAAAGTAGAAAAGATTAAATATGATCTGTCAAACTGAAAATATGTATGTATGTGTATACATATATATATATATTTTTTTTTTATTTTATTTATTTAGTTTGAGAGAGAGAGAGAGAGAGAGAGAGAGAGAGAGAGAAAGAACAAATCCCAAGCAGTGCTCTGGAGCCAGACACAGGCCTTGAAATCACAAACCGTGAGATCATGACCTGAGCCAAAATCAAGAGTTATCCAACTGACTGAGCCCCCAGGCACACCTGAATACCCCCCCACACACACACACAAAGGGACTTATATTCCTAGTAAACATTACAATTAAATTACCCAATAAAAGTTACTAGAACCTGAAAAATATTTAACAAGACTTACCTTTAGGCTCTGCTACTCTAATGAAGAGAAACTCAGCATGCCAACCCACTAAGCCATAAGGTGAATCATTGGGCAGAGTCGTTATCACAGATCTGTTTCTTTTCTGATCAATGGTAGCACCTTTAGATAGGTCCTCAACCCCTTCTGTGGTAACACGAATGAGTGTTACAGTCACAATTTCTGATAACTCTGGTATATCATCAGCAATAACAGTCAGAGTGATTGTAGATAGTGCCTGCCCTTCAGAAAATGAAATCTAAAATTTTAAAGAAAGAAGATTTTATTTATTTTGTAATTATCACTGTGCAGTAAGAATATCAGATTAAATTTTCTTTCAATATGAACCACAACTTAAATAACAAGAGATATTTAAGCAACACAATATGATTCTACAAATCAATCAAATTCTTCTCATATTAAAAGTGGAAGACTGTTAGGAAAAAGAAAAAAGTAAACAATTACTGAAACTCAACCTGATAAAACCTGTAGCCAAACTGTCACATCCTGAAGCCTACATTCTATTAAAATATAGAGTATATAGTCTCTCTGGGAGTCTAAGTCCCAGATAACATATTGAAAAATCTATAAAAATACAAGAAGGTCGGGGAGCCTGGGTGGCTCAGTCGGTTGAGCCTCTGACTTCGGCTCAGGTCATGATCTCACAGTCTGCGAGTTCAAGCCCTGCATCAGGCTCTGTGCTGACAGCTCAGAGCCTGGAACCTGCTTCAAATTCTGTGTCTCTCTCTCTCTCTCTGACCCTCCCCCGTTCATGCTCTGTCTCTCTCTGTCTCAAAAATAAATAAACTTTAACAAAATTTTTTTTAATAAGTATACAAATAAAAGAAGGTAACATACTAGTTTAAACATTTTTCTCTACAAAAATGTTGCCAGGATTGCTATTTCTTTTGGCTACAATAGATGTATGATTTAACAATCAATGAACCAAAATAGAGGTAGAGAAAGACAAAAAGAGATACAAATCAGAGCATCTCTCTCCTCCTGTTGTATCTGCACTGTCTAGAGTCAAATCCAAATTTGCTAAAAGGCATCTGAAATCCTTTCTGATAGGGCTTTCTTTGTTCCTTGAATGTCATTTCCCATTGCTCCCCACCTTATACCCTATTCTCTAGCAACATGACTACAAGCTACAACCATTCAAACTAGCATTCCAGGCCCATTTTGTTGACGCTCATCTCTCCACCTCAGAAGGCACTTGAAGATATAAACTGAAGAGCTTTATTAATAAAATCAGGGGTCAGAGCACTACTACCCTTTGGTGAAATCCATTTTTTAAATTAAGTTTTACTGGCATACAGCAAAGTTCACTTGATTATATATCATCTAACATTGCTATTATGCTACAAAGGCAAAGTTGAGAATCTGAGAAAGAGACCATAACAGCCCATAAGTCTAAAATATTTACTATCTGGCCCTTTACAGGAAAAGTTTATTAGCTCTTGAATAAAATAATTAATTCTTCCAAATATAGTCTACACTTAAGATACTATTATACATTTAAATTAGAAATCATTTTAATCATGTTTATGTTAAGAAATATTAATTGGTGAAATATAATTCAGAACACACATAACCTGATAGATACAACTTATAGTTTTGGTAACTTCCATAAAAGTAAATACTCAATGCAATAAAATTTGCCAAAACATTTTTAAGGCACTAAAGCTCTAATCTTTGAATGGTACAAAAGCCTAGAAATGGTAGACCTAACATACACCCATCGTTTTTTTTGAGATAATTCCATGAGAGGCCTTTTAAAGGAACTCTTCAGAGAAGCATTTGGGAAAAATTTTATGGATAAATCTGTGAAACCCAAGGTGAGTCAAGAACACCACCCATTTTCTAATTAGGAACTAAAGGTTCTTAAAACCCTCTCTTTTAAAGTCATTTACCTTTCTGACCCAAATCTGATTCCATTCTTCGATCTCTGACCCAATTTTATACTATCTTCCAATAGTAGATAAAGTGATCTTCTGCCCAGATCCCTTCTTAGAGCTGGTGTGCCCATATCCCAATTGGTGGGAATAAGAGCTTTTGTGTTTGTCACTGGGACCTGCCTTCAGCTACAGTACACTTCCGCTGAAGATTATACTCTACCCAGAAGATGATGTGAGGTGAAGGATACCCAAAATAGGGATGCAAAATCTCAGCCTCCTTGTTCCACTGGAAAACAACTCTGGAGAACCAGTTCACCTCCAGAACTTCCTCACACACTCAACCTCAGGTGCAACTACCCAAGGACCAACGGCCCCTCTGCACATTCCTACCTTCCTTGTTTCCTTATGGGTGTGTCTCCTCAGTAAACTACCCACAACTCTTAATCTCGGAGTCTATCTACAGAAAACTAAACCTACATCACTCAGCAATTCTGATCTACTTTTTCATACGCCTGACTATCTTACATAGATTCATTCCCTATTTACTGCTTCCATTTTATACAAATCTTGAAACATTTCCATCTCCAGTGTAATTGGTTTTATCTTTCTGACAGTGTAACACATCTACAATCTGGCCAACTGATGTACTGAACCTAAAAAGGGATGACTTTTTTATAGATAATTTTGGTATTAAAGAAAAAAACGAACAAAAATCACAATAAAACTAATCTTAAATTGTATCCCTCTCTACAGTGATTAGTAGGAATCCAGGGCTGACATGGTCAAACTCAAACACTTCATCCATAAGGCAGGCATCAACAGTAACCATAATTTAGAAGTGACTCTCCTATAATTTTGTAAATTACGTACCACTCCTGAGGTAGGAAATACATCACTAATACTTCCGTCAGCTTCCCATGCTGTGGTTATACGACCATATGTTCCTTTTAAGCGCTCAACATTCAAAGTTATTAAGCTATCTTGCTCCATTTCTTCCACTTGCTTATATAATGAATTCTGAAAAACACACAGGAAGTCACAAGGGATTAACGGACATTACCTAAGTACACTTTTATTTCGTGCTGTTATGCATGTGCAAACTTCATAGTACTAAGCAATAATGGGTAACACAAAAATGTGATGTAAGTGAAAAACAATAGTTAAAAAAACAGCAGTATAAGATAGCCATGATTTTATTTCAAAAACATACATGTGTGAATAGGTAAAAGGCTAAGTTAAAATAAACTAAAATGTTAATTTTTAGACGATTATTTTTTGTCTTCTGTACTTTTCAAATTTATTCAACAAACATATGTTATATTCATATCCAGAGAGCATATACTTTTTGACAGTATTATACATAGTATATAAAGTTTGTAGAAATGGATGGACATAGAGTCAAGAGATGAAGGAAATCTTCTCCCCCTGTGCAACTTCTGGCAATCCCTCTAGGTCTTGTTTCCTTCTTGTAAAATAAGTTTTTGATCTACGTGGACTTTAAGGTCCCACCCAAATGTAGAAACACCAGTGAGAATCAGGGCATTCTTCCTGTTCACTTACAAACATCTTTTATCCTTGAATTCATACACTCTGAAATGTGATTATCCTTGAATTCATATACTCTACAGCCTGTGCTGTTTCCACTGATGATGTTTCATCCTTAGTCCCTAGTCTTTACAACTATTTTTCCTGCCAGAAATAGCCCCTTCTCTGGTATTAGAATCTCACACTCTCTTCTCACCTAAGCTTCGTGGTGTCTTTCCTTCGTCCCAGACTGATTTCTACCTTAGTGTGACTGGAACTCCTCCTCCAACACTTGCAGCATCTCTTGCCAGCTGCTGAATGAGCTTTTCCTCAAAATCAATATTCAAAAGAATCCCTTCTTACAACACCCCTACTTTATCTATAAGCAATAAAGGAAGAATATGGAGTATAAAGATTTTTAACAATCTTCCCAGTAATAGTTTTCTTTTTCTTGTCTTTTTACTATGGTAATCTGAAAATAAATTCCTCCATGAATTTCTTAAAGCTTCTATTTAGAAGGCTAATTTGAGTAGATAGCCTTTCCTTTGGCAGTGTTTTACACTGCATTTTTCACATATTGTTACAAATGTTACATAGTAATAAAATCTTGCTCAAAGCATTCAAACATTCCTACAGAAAATATCTTGATTTTAAAATATGGATATTTTAAATCCATAAAAATGGATATGGCTGGATCAGTCAGTAGAATACGCGACTAAATCTCAGGGTTGTAAATTCGAGCCCCATGATGGGTGTAGAGATTACTTAAAAATAAAATCTTTAAAAAAAAAAAATAAAATATGTATATAATTTGTACATAAAATACAATGCCTTTCAAAGAGAAGCCTCTCAGGCTCCATGCCCTCTACCAATAAGGGTTAGTAAAACAAGGATTTAATACAGCCAGAAAAGTATGAAGAAACTCTCTGACAACTAAATCTTATCGTACAACAAACTTGTCCAGACACAAGAGGCCTGTACTGAGAAATTCTAGCGAATGGACTGAAAGAACCCAGGATATTATCTACTGGGAAAGATTAAACCACAGTACTTTGATGTTTCTATGATAATTTTGGAGTAAGCTTCATAAAGAGAAATCTGGGGCACCTGGGTACCTCAGTCGGTTAAGCATCTGACTTCAGTTCAGGTCACGATCTTGCGGTTCATGGGTTCGAGCCCTGTGTCAGGCTCTGTGCTAACAGCTTGGAGCCTGGAACCTGCTTCGGATTCTGTGTCTCCCTCTCTCTGCCCCTTCCCACTCATGCTTTCTCTCTCCCAAAAATAAATAAAAATTAAAAAAAAAAAAAAGAGGAAATCTACCATACTTAAACAGTTAAGGAATAGAATGTGCTCTCCATGCTCAGCAAGGTTTAACGACAGGAGGATGAGACCACACAGCAGAGCATGTTGGTTCTTGCTCCAAGGTCTCCAGCTCTGCCCTGTCAATATCTATGGCCGGAGAAAGCCATGGGAGTGTTCTGTCCCCTCCCCTGCATTATGAAAGATTCATACCAAACACTTCCTGTGTATCAGGCATTTTTCTGGCATAAAGCTGTGAACAAAACAGTATCTCAGTTCTTGTAGCCTTGCATTCTAGAAAAAGAAACTTGACAATAGACAAATTAGGCCACTATAAATTCCATAAAGAAGACTAAGGCAGGATAAAAAAGGTACAGAATGATGGTGGTGAATTAACAATTTTCAATCAGGGAAGGCCTTTCTGGTAAGTTGTTATTTCAACAGAGACTGGAAGAAAGTAAGGAAACAAGTCATGTTTCCACCTGGTGGGGAAGGTAGTCTTCTTTCTTTCTAATCTTCTCCACCACAATTCACGCCTTAGAGCTGTACTGTCCTACACAGTGGCCAGTGGCCACAGGTGGCTACTGAGCACCTGTTACGTGACTGGTCTATAAGTGCAAAATGCACTGGAGGTTTGAAGACAAAGTATGAAAAAAAGAGTATAGAGTATTTCATCAGCCATTTTATGTTGGTTAATATATCAGGCTAAATAAAATAAAATACTAAAAATATTTTCACCTATTTCTATTTTTCTTTTCTGGAGCTAAAAAACTAAAATTATATATATGGCTCACATTATAATTCTTCTGGGCAGAAGTGCTTCAGGAAAAGCTGACCTGCCTGTATCTGCAGAGATGGGCCAGAATGAGGAACATGGTGATCCTACAACACTTGCAAGGACTCATTCAGGACATTAGCACATCCAAAACTCCTCATCTCAGCTCTCAAACCTGCTCTTAATAAGTTGTACATCTCTCACTGAAAGGAAAATTCCTGCTTCCTGTAATTCTGTGGTTTATTGCTAAATTACTGCACTAGTTTCCCGTCAATTTCTGTCCTTACCCACTTACAATCTAGTGTCAATTCTATGGCCAGAGTAGTTCATTTATTTTATTTAAAAAATTTTTTTAATGTTTATTTATTTTTGAGAGAGACAGCGCGTGAGCAGGGGGGAGGCAGACAGACAGACAGACATAGAAGCCGAAGCAGGCTCCAGGCTCTGAGCTGTCAGCACAGAGCCTGACACAGGGCCCAAACACACAATGAGATCATGACCTAAGCTGAAGTTAGAGGCTCAACCCACTGAACCACCCAGGCACCCCCAAAATGGTTATGTGAGCCGGGTCATGTTGCTCTCCCACTTCAACCCATTCCCTCAGTGGCTAACTTCATGATGGTAATCAGCGGCTTATACAGGAGTAAGTTCACACAGCAGCCTCCCTGCTATCCTTCAAAGGCTGCTCAGAGGTTGGCCCTTGCCTGGTGTCTAGGAAGCTGGATTTCAAGAGGATTCTCGCCATTCCTGGAACTCATAGTGGCTCTCCGTGCCTGTACTATACACACAATGTAGTTTTTACTGACCACCTGTTTTCACTCTGGGAGTCTGGAATTGTGACATGTGCCAGGCTGAGAGGGCCTGCATGAACAGTTCCCAGGGAAAACCCCAGGCACGGAGTCTCTAATGAGCTTCCCCGGTTGATAACACATGTCACATACTGTCAGTGTTCACCTCAATGCTGGGGGAATTAAGTGTGTCCTGTGTGATTCCCCTGGGGAGAGCTCTTGGAAGCTTGCACCCAGTTTCCTCTGCACTTCACTCCATAAGCCTTTTCCCTTATGACTTTGTTTTGTATCCCCATCACTGTAATAAATCACAGTATGAGAATGACAGAACCCTGAGTCCTTTGAGTCCTCCTAGCAAGTCATCAAAACTGTGGGTGCTGCTGGGGATGCCTGAAACAAGGCCCTGGCCCTTCAATTTCTTTGGCCTCATCTCTACCTGACTGACTTCGGCCACAGTGGCCTCCTTGCTACACCAGATAGGCAAGGCTTATTTCAGGGCTTCGGCTGTTGCTGCTGGTTCCCCCTGCCTTGAATGTTCTTCCCCCATCTCCTACACACCTTCATCCTCATATCACTTCCTCAATGCCACCCTCCCTGATAGCCTATGTTTCACTTCTCTGCACACAATCCCCACCCCCTCCCTCACAATCTCCATCTGTCCTTCCTGCCTAACGTTCTTCCATGGCACATACTACCATCAGATACAGTACAGATGTCTCTTGTCTTTGGCTGTCTCCCTTTGCCTCATCTATTAAGAACATTGAGGATAAAGAGTTCTACTGTTTTACTTTTTGATATATCTCTAGCACCTGAAAGAGCATCTGGTACACAGGTGTTTGTTTAAAAAAATGCTACACAAATAAATAAATTAATGAACAGTTGCATAAGTGGCCTTGTTAGTTCAATGAGAGATGAGAAGAGTTTTCCAGAAGCTTTTGGGAAATCTCTTCCTTACTCCAAGAGCCACATTTCTCTCTCTCCCCAACTGGACATGAACAAGAAAGCAGTAGACCTAACAGTAACATCAGCTTTCAAACAACCAGATGAAGAACCAGCTTTATGCTGGCAAAGTGGAGAGATGGAAAGAATCTGAGCCATGTTGACATAGTATCCACCCAACTCTGAAGCTTATCTTCTCTGTGGACATGTTCTTGGTGTTTAAGACAATTTGAGCTGGGTTTTCCTTACTTGCAGAAGATTTCAGAGAACGATACATGATAGTTGCAGCTATAACTCTAGTTAAGAAATAAGGATAAAAAATAAACTCAAAATGGATAAAGGACCTGAATGTGAGACAGGAAACCATCAAAACCCTAGAGGAGAAAGCAGGAAAAAACCTCTCTGACCTCAGCCGTAGCAATTTCTTACTTGACACATCTCCAAAGGCAAGGGAATTAAAAGCAAAAATGAACTGTTGGGACCTCATGAAGATAAAAAGCTTCTGCGCAGCAAAGGAAACAATCAACGAAACTAAAAGGCAACTGACAGAATGGGAAAAGATATTTGCAAATGACATATCGGACAAAGGGCTAGTATCCAAAATCTATAAAGAACTCACCAAACTCCACATATGAAAAACAAATAATCCAGTGAAGAAATGGGCAGAAACATGAATAGACACTCATCTAAAGACATCATCCATATGGCCAACAGGCACATGAAAAGATGCTCAACGTCGCTCCTCATCAGGGAAATACAAATCAAAACCACACTCAGATACCACCTCACGCCACTCAGAGTGACTAAAATGAACAAATCAGGAGACTATAGATGCTGGCGAGGATGTGGAGAAATGGGAACCCTCTTGCACTGTTGGTGGGAATGCAAACTGGTGCAGCCGCTCTGTAAAACAGTGTGGAGGTTCCTCAAAAAATTAAAAATAGATCTACCCTATGATCCAGCAATAGCACTCCTAGGAATTTACCCAAGGGATACAGGAGTGCTGATGCATAGGGGCACTTGTACCCCAATGTTTACAGCAGCACTCTCAACAACAGCCAAATTGTGGAAAAAGCCTAAATGTCCACCAACTGATGAATGGATAAAGAAATTGTGGTTTATATACACAATGAAATACTACTTGGCAATGAGAAAGAATGAAATGTAGCCTTTTGTAGAAACGTGGATGGAGCTGGAGAGTGTTATGCTAAGTGAAATAAGGCAGGCAGAGAAAGACAGATACCATATGTTTTCACTCTTATGTGGATCCTGAGAAACTTAAGACCATGGGGGAAGGGAAGGAAAAAAAAAAGTTAGAGAGGGAGGGAGCCAAACCATGAAAGACTCTTCAAAACTGAGAATAAACTGAGGGCTGATGGGGGTGGGAGGGAGGGAAAGTGGGTGGTGGGCATTGAGGAGGGCACCTGATGGGATGAGCACTGGGTGATGTATGGAAAACAATTTAACAATAAATTTCATATTAAAAAAAAAGAAATCAGGATAGAGTTCGCACACAGGGCTAAATGGTGCAATATAAAAGGGTGTCCTTTTGCTCATGAATAAAGGAATATGAACTCTGAGATGGAAGTCAACCTGAGAATATCTGAATAGTTCTCTTTCTTCAGGGGAAAGCACCTCCATGTGTACAATGCAAGTACAGTTATAAATCTCTCTCTCTCTCTCTCTCTCTCTCTCTCAATATACATAAGACAGTAATATATTTGTAGGTGATGTGTGTGATGAAACACAGTATATAGTCTATTTGGGACTTGTTTCATCATTACCCTCTAGAGATAAGGCTAATAGCAGAGCCAAACTCCAGGACTAAGGCCAACTGGGAACATTTCAAATTCAATCCTATAAGAGTAATCAGTACAAAAAAAAAAATGTTTAGGACAAGATGATTCAGAAGGTTCAGCGTGTAGGACTATAAATTATAAGACATCAGTTAAGTACACCTTAAAATGCACAGTCAGGGTGAAACAGGGAAAGAGAAGGAAGAGAGGCTTAAGATACTCAAAGGAGGACTGAGTGCTGACAACATCTAACATATAAATACAATGAATAAATCATTTTGACTTTTAAGTGTGGGATCTATACCTGAGCAAATCCAACGACTCCATAGGCATCATCATTAGACATAATAGTTATTTTTACATAACCATTAATACCAATCTCTGCTCCTCCTTTGGGATTTTTAAGCTCAACTCTGAAGAATTCTTCTTCTTCTGGAACTGTATCATCAAGGACATTTACCACTATTACAGCTTCTCTGTCACCAGGTTCAAATATCAGTTCACCTGAACTAGCATAAGAAGCACATCAAATAAGACAGCTGAAACAAATCTCAGGCATATACATAGTAGGTTACATATAAAATTCTCAGAACACTGATTAATACTAATCATTTGGAAAAATCACATTTCATAAATAAAATTTTAATCCAAAATGTTTAAAATACTGATTAGCTCGATAGAATATATATAAGTAATATGGAACATAACCAAATTTCTAGATTATAAATTAACCTTATATTTTATATTTTTTCAGTCATTAAATAAACACTTAGAAATTAGGTGCCCTATAAAAACTATGGTAAGCATAAAGAGGTTCCGTATAAAATGGTGAACGTACCTAGGAATAAAGTCAGACTGGCTGGAGATATAGGCCAGCTCATATATGTGTGAGTGCCTGGTTCCCACTAGAGCAATTAAATTCTTGCTTGAATTAAGGGACTTTACTGTAACAGAAGCTGCATCATGAGCAGAAGGTGCTTCCAGAATAAAAGAGAATTGATTCAGCTCTGAATTCCAGCAGTAAAGTGCAGACATTGCTTGGCCAACAAGAAGTATGTGGACTGTGGAAAGGAAAGAAAAGGCAACTATAGTAAAATGTGAATGTTATCTCACATGCTCCCTATTGTAGGACCAAAACAAAATCTTTTCAACTCTCAAAGTTCCATTTTGGTGTCTGAATTAACTAAATATGATCTGATTTCTGAAAATCAAAATATTATTTGAAATGAATGTAAATAGTAATTTTTTAAATGCTGTGGAATGATCAAACCAGCCTAACAATAAACCTATTTCCACTTAAGAAATCACTGGATAGGGCAACTGGGTGGCTCAGTCGGTTAAGCATCTGACTCCTGACCTCGGCTCAGGTCATGATCTCACGGTTTGTGAGTTCGAGACCCATGTCAAGCTTTGCGCTAACAGCATGGAGCCTGCTTGGGATTCTCTCTCTCTCCCTTTCTCTCTCTGCCCCTCCTCAGCTCTCTCTCTCTCAAAATAAATAAATAAACATTAAAACAGAAAAAAAATCACTGGGTGGAACCCAAATGCATTGTGGACTCTCTGCATTCGTCAGTATTTATGTGCTGGGTAATATGGGAGGATATTTTTAAAAGTGAAAAAGATGTATAATCCCATCACTAAACGCTTCATTTTTGTATTTTCCTTTCCAGCCACCATCCATATGAATTCATGATGAACCATGAGTAAAGAGACTATTTACAAAAAAATTCTTAATTATAAAGCTTAACCTTAAATTTATACAGCATTTCTTAGGTGTTATTACAAAGCATTGAAATTTATAGTTTTAATGCATATATAATCTACAGGGTTGATCTTTAAAATATGCGTAAATGTTCATGGGTGACTGGGTGGCTTAGTTGGTTAAGCGTCTGACTTCAGCTCAGGTCATGATTTCACAGTTTGTGGTTCAAGCCCCACGTTGGGCTCTGTGTTGACAGCTCAGAGCCTGGAGCCTGCTTCGGTTTCTGTGTCTCCCTCTCTCTCTGCCCCTCCCCCACTCGTGCTCTGTGTCTGTCTCTTAAAAATGAATAAATGCTAAAAAAAATTACTTAATAAAAAAATGCCTAAATGTTCTCTACATTGAATGTTTATTATTTTTATTTAACTTTTCAAGATGAATTAGAGACAGTTATTAATTTTTTTCATTTGATAAATTCTTAAAGGTGGTAATTAGGCCAAAGGATATGAACAAATTTATGATCTTGCTGCCAATGCTTTTTGAAATGTTAGTAGGAAAATGTGCTCTTAATGATTCAATGCAATGGTACATATTAGCAAACATGGAGGGTAAAGGGGCTTAGTACATTGTATAAAGGGAAATTCAGAGAAAGGGAGCTTATTACGTTGTATATACCATTAAGCAATCTTCAGGCTTAAAACTGAGAAACCATCCAGAAACATGCACAAATTCTAGTACTTGAAGAAACACATGGGAACATAAAGATATCAACTAAGATGGGTTGGATATTAAAACAGCACTAGAACCAGAAACCATGAACATTTCAGCCTATAAGGTTACAATGGAAGATTCCAAATCCTTAAATATCAAGAATTATTCATTATGTTTCTTTATGGTAATTATTTAAGTGCTATTGCAGTCTAATAAATGTTGTATAAAAGGTAAAAATCAAGAAAAATGTTATCAATAAACTTGTATGTTAACAATGATGACATATTTTTCATAAAGCTTTGTTAAACTGGGGACATTCAGTAAAGAGCAAATTTCTCAGACAGATCTCAACATCTCCCAAGTTTAAATGATTCTACAGGTCCAATCAATAATTGTTTCTACAGGCTCAACCAAAATCATAAACTAAAGTACTCTGAGCATCATTGATTGATTATGTATCTTAATCGTTGGAGATATACTCTATTCATTTCCTCTCAATCTGAGAAATATGAGAAGGCAACAAAAAGATAATCAGACATTCAGAGTAGGAAACGTAGGGGGCTCAAATCTGTAGAGTATGTATGCAGAAAGTGTTTTCTCAGAAAACGATATTTGTACTGTTCAAGATCACAGAAGTGGGCCAGGGAATTTAAAAGAAAAAAAATCCTATACCTCTCCTCTGGAGAACAAAATTTTAACTGGTACTGATTATAGATTTCCCTTCCAGTTATCAAAACCATAAGCAAACAAATAAGAGTATTCCAAAGGAAGGCAACTGGCTGAGATCATTTACGGAGTGTAGATAGAGAAGTCCCAGGACTGAGTGCTGAGTGCTAGAGCGAGGTTCCAGGGCAAAGAGGTGAGGGAAATTACGAGAAAAGTTGGGTCTGTTCTGGGAGGCACTGTGGAAGGGTGTAGGAAGTTGGGGGAGGGAAGAGTTGTGCCCCTGGTCTGGAAATTAGGGCTCATGGGATCTAGGACACACACAGATGAGATGACAGTCGCTTTCTCTAGAGGGGGCCTGGGCTTCTTATGGTCACTCTACAGGAATGAAGAGAATGATGAATTCATCCAAATGATTTCCAAAGATGATGGTTTTTCAAAGGTGATAGTGAAGCTGAGAGTATTGGGGAGTTAAGGAGAAAGGGAGGGATCAGTGTCTTTCCAGCAGCATTAATTAAATGCCTCTTCCTTAAAGAAGCTTTCTGGACATCCCTTAGACCTGGTCAAGTCTTCTCTATTTTGTGTTATGACAGCACCGTATCCTTGAACAACAGTTATGTTTGTACCTAGAAGCTTTTTGTGTGTGATTATATATCATGTCCCCCATTCCCTATTGTATGTTAAACTTCTTCAGAGCAGGGACTAGAATTCGTTTTGTTTGTCCTTATTTCCTCAGGGCCTACCACTACGCCTGGCACATAACTGGCATTTTAAAAACTCTATTAAATAATGAAGGAGAGAAGGAAGAAAGAAAGATAAGTGTATATGTCCTTGCCTTCTCTGTCATATCCATTCTTCCTCTTGCATTTAAGAATTCTGTCACCACCCAATAATCTCTGTCAAGTCATTAACCAGAATAAATATGTAATCCTCACAGTCATGGCTCCAATCTAATATTTGACATATTCAAAATAAGAAAGTCCTTGAATATTATTTAATGCATAATTTCAGCTTTCAGGGGATCTATAATAAGCCATTCTAAATAATTACTTACAATCTTTTCATACTTCTACAACCTCAAGTCACAGAAACAAAAGAAATAAAGAGACCTCACAATGGGTCCCCTAACAAGCCTCTGGCAGAATTTTTCATAAATTCTTTTAGAAAGTGTGCCTATTCTATTTCTTTAAAAATCTTTAAAGAGAATTCTATAACTTCAATTAATAACCCATTCAGGCAGCACTTGTCATCCTTAAAAACATTCATTAGGAAACTATTTTGAATTATAATAAGTGACTCAAGTAGATACTGTTAGTCCACTTGAAAACTTGAGGTGTAAGAAAAGCAAAACTAATAAAGGAACAAAATTAAAGGACAAGTAGACACAAACAAATACATGGTGAAAGATACATAATTTATTTAGTAAATCAACTGCTGAGTGAATGATAAGAAAGTCACAGCTACGACCCGTCAGAGAGGTGTCACGACAAGTCAAGAGAAGGTATTTACGAAGAGGATGCACAGAACAGAGACACACACAGGGCTCTGACAGCACAGTGAGCCTAAGGTAGAGGCCAGACAATGATGTAATGGTCCAGATGTCAGGTGGCCAGGGTCTGGGAGAAAGTAGCATGGACATGGGACTGAGGAGGGAAGAGGGCACAGGGAAACAAAGCACAATGAGATAGATAATCCATAAAACAATGAGAGATAAATAATGCTGATTCCTGCTCAGCAGGTGAGGTAACTGAAGGAGACAGGGTCTAAAGATTACAGTGCCTGAATGAGAAAACTGCAGTCAGGCACCTAAGAGAGAAACTGCGAGAACAGATTCCTATATTTGTGCTAAATCCTCTACTCTTCTCAGTATCCTAAGTAGATTCTAGCTTTTATGAGTTCAACTACCTGAATGCATTGATGTCTCCAAAATCTAAACCTCTGGCTGATTTCTTCAGTGCCACATCTCTAAACCCTGCAGAGGCTTCTATGTTAACTCCTGTCCGTGAAGGTGCAAACTCTGCATCCAGCATATTACATACACCAAAGCTAGGTGGAATTAGAAAACATGTTTTTGATCATCATTTCCTTTTGAAATGCCTTCAAGGATTTCTCTACCCTAATAATGCTCAGAGTTTAGGTAGTCACCAGACCCCTAACAGTCACTGACACACTTCAAGAGGGTCTGTGAGGTCAAAACTATTTTTGTAGTAATACTAAGATGCCGTTTGTCTACACCATTCTTATTCTTTGTTGAGTGTATGTGGGATTTTCTGGAGGCCATATGACTGATAATATTGCAGTAGACAGAATACAGACACAGACATAAGAAACAAGACATTAAAGGAACTTGTAAAATAAGAAAGTAATACCATTCTTTGTACAAAGGTTTTTATTTTAGAAAATACTTTTTTTAAAAAAATAAAACGTGTTATTTTTGTTCACATGTAGTAAGTTCATTGCTCTCATTCTTAATTAAGAAGTATCTTTAACATTTCTTTTTAATTTCTAATACAATAAATATTAGTAAATAGAACCCACACAAACAAAAGCACTCTGAGTTCCTTAACATTTTAAGAGAATGAGAAGTTCCTAAGGCAAAAATATTGGGGAACCACTGAACCATCCAAACACATATGAAATCCTGAACCTGACATTCCAGACCTTCTTGTATAGATGCTAGTGTGTTTCCAACCTTACCACCACTACGCTGAGTCAAATCCTCTGTCCCTACCACTCTGGTTGACTCACTGTGCCCTCAGCATCATGTCTACTTCTACTTTTCTCTTTTGCTCACACCTTCCCTCCTGCGCACAACATTTCCTACCAGCCCACCCAGGCCGAGCTCAAGCTCCCCTCTGATACCTCTTACCCACTTCAATTCCACCAATGACAGAGCAAATAGGACTGGAATTCTATCTTGAATTATTGTCTTAATATTTTTCTTGCTTCTCCAACCAGACCTTTGAAGGTACAGAATTCTTCATAACTTTAGGGGTGCCTGGGTGGCACAGTCAGTTAAGCGTCCAATTCTTGATTTTGGCTCAGGTCATGATCTCACGGTTCATGGGATCGAGCCCTGCATAGGGTTCTGTGATGACAGCACAAAACTTGCTTGGTATTTTCTCTCTCTCTCCTCTCTCTCTCTCTCTCTCTCTCTCTCTCTCTCTCTCTCTCTCTGCCACTCTCCTGCCCATTAAAATAAATAAATAAACTTGAAAAAAATTTAAAAAAAGAAAGAACTCTTCATAACCTTAATGACTTATATATAATGGCTAATAATAAATGGTGCTGTTTGATTCATACAAAATTCCTATGTCTCAGTTTAAAAGTGAAGCTTTGATCCAGACTCACCTGCTGAGTCACTTGGTTTGGCTTCCAAGTTCCTCTGGGCACCCTAACAGGAGACCTGATGACTCAGTGAGCCTGCTCCCTGCATTGTTCACACCTGTTCGGAGAGGCAGCCCACAAGCTCAATAGGCCAAGTGCTGCTGGCCTGTATGCCTTGTTGCCACTGGTCCACCTAAATGATTCTTCACCAACCCTGCAATAATCCTACAGCCTCCAGACAACATTCACCCTTTGGTTTCTCACTAACGGACTTTTGTTTCTGAAACAACTGTGAGTAAAAATATTGCTTATGTTTCTGATGTGTATATTAAAGCACAGAAAGTCAAGACAGGATCAGACTGGAAGAAGGATGGGAGAGTGAATAGCCATTTTCTGACTTTTTAAAAATACTTCAATGCAGATACCTGTTATCCTTTTATACTTTCATATTTAAAATATACACTATATGCAATGTCACTCTTCATTTTTCTCTAGACAAAATAAATGTATTACTTTATCCTTCACTAATGTTGTCTGCTCACTGATATGTTCACTAATGCTCACTATTATGTCTAAAATAACACATTTCAGTTATTCTGATTCTTCTCAAGCACAATTCCCATTTAAAAATATTAGCCCTTTTGAATTTCTAGGATTTCCAGAAATAGTACTGTTAAGATCTTGATTTTAGATCCTTATTAAAAGACCCAGTGTCTGGCAAAGTGATACTATCTCTAACTCAACAAGATTAAAATTATTCTAGCTTTCTACATTGCATTTCAGACTAGTTTAAACACCCTTACCTATTCCTGAAGCTGGTGTAAAGGCGTAGATCCTATTAATGGTAGTAAAATCCAGGGATTGAAAATATCTGAAAGAAGACTGTCCTGTCTCCCAGATGAAAATATCAATTGAATTCTGATTTCCTACAATAATGGAATAAAAGCCAAATCTGAAGGCAAAAGTTACAGGAAAAAAATGACGAAATTACACAGTAAAAAAATTATAAAAATATTTAACTTAATTTAAAAACAAATTTAGTTAGGACATTCCTCCAAATTCATTTATTTAAATAATAACACAACTTGGTAGGAAACACTTCAAATGTCTTTTTGCATTTACTACATGAAGTATGGTCACTGCTTAATCAAATCATGATCTGATATTAAAGAACAGTGACACACGTTTGTTTTTTTAGGAATGCTTAAGTTTTACCTAAGAAAGTTCCACTAGGCAAAAGAAAGCATATTTATACTCAGAGAATATTTTGAAACAGTCTTATCAAAAGTCGCTGAGCACTATTTATTACTACTATAAATTACCCACAGCTCCCCAAGTACAGTCACATAAAATGTTATCTGTTTGCACTTCTGATATAAGATCTTCATAGATCTTTCCACTTTACATACCCATCCCAAATTTTAATATAACTTTAATGTGATAGTTTGTCATCTAAAGATTATACATATAACACTTAAAATCTGTTTTTTCCCCCTAAAATCCATTTGTAGCTGACAGTCAATACCTTATGCATCAAGAAATGGATTAGCTGGGGCACCTGGGCAGCTCAGTCAGTTGAGCATCTGACTCTTGGTTTTGGCTAAGGTCATGATCTCACGGTTCACGGGATGGAGACCCGCACTGGGCTCCGCCCTCACAGTGCAGATCCTGCTTGGGATTCTCTCTTTCCTCCCTCTCTCTGCCCCTCCCCCTGCACACGTGTGGGCACATGCTCTCTCTCTCTCTCAAAATAAACATTAAAGAAAAGAAGAAATGGATTAGCTAAAAAATTATTCCGAGAGCTACGTGTTTTCATAAAGATCCTACTATATGAATGCTGTATAATTTCAACCACAATGTATATATGGCAAACGCTAATATCTTCTTACCTAGAGAGAGAGTTTTGGCAAAGATTAAGTAAATATCATCTCCTGAAGCCAAGGCCTCAACTTGTGTTGTCCCACTAATTGGCACTTCTTGAATGTTAATAAACTCACTGCCAGACCATCTGAGTAAAAGGGAATTTAGCCTGGCATTAACCTGGGAAATGGCTAAGAACACAGAGCCTCTTCGGGTGAACAAGGCTATGCTCAGCACACCTCGGACAGGAAGTGTCTGATGCAAGGTGAAGCTTTCTCCGCTCCATCTGAAGACCTGTGGGAAATGTTCAAATACAAAACCCTTCATGAGTAGGAATTTAGTACTTGTGTGATTTTAACCAATATCATTTATTTACTTTCCTGGTACCCTTTATTTAGTTAGGAGGATACTTTCATAAATGAGAAAATATCAAAACTGACGCTCTCTCACTGCTCTGTGTGTGTGTGTGTGTGTGTGTGTGTGTATAAGCACAGGCAGACAATGAGTGAAAAAGAAGTTATATGAAAATAAATCAATTTCAAATATACATCTGGGTAGGGGCAAGTCACAGAAAGAGAAAAGGAAAGCTAAAAACAGGAGAGAAGTTACTTATATATGAAAATTTCAGTTGTGGGTAAGAAACCTTCTGATGCTGTAATATCATTCCTTATCCACTGTTCAAGCAATAGAATATAAAAAGAAACACCAAAAATTTTTAGTCCTGAAGGTGGCAATGCATACAAGGTTTTAAGGTGAGTGTTCACATATTTAAAATTAAAAGAAGATCCTGAATCTACCTGGTTTCTTACACAATCTGGTCAATTGCAGAATTATATTTATTCAGTCAACAACTGGAAATCTTATGTGAGACTGGCATTATGTTAGGAATTATGGATAGAGTGGCCTCTCCCTTATGGATCTTATTAACTGTTAGGAAAAGGCAAACAATAAACACACTGATAAATAAATGTACGATTATTCAATTGAGACAAATGCTGAAGATAACAACTGGGATGATATGATAAAGAATTATGGGTGTACTAGGGAAATAAAGTTGGAAAGAATGACAATGAATGACATGGAAAAATTTCTAAAGCAAAAAATGTTTGTCATAAGCTGAATGAAGAATGGTCCAACTAGAAGGAAGTTGATAGTGCTAAGGAATGAAGACAGTGAAGACAGTGAAGATGACCATATAATTTATCACTGGGATCCTTTACAGAGCAAAAGCGACAGTATTGACATAATCCAGTCCTGTGTTGAGTGGATACAGAAATTTAGTTATGCTACTTATAGTCCATTATTAAATAACTTAGAATTTATTTTACATATAATTAGAAATCACTGAATAGTTTTAAAATGAGGAATAATATGAAATATTATTTTTAAAAGACTGCTCCAGCTACTTGATGGATAAGGGATGTGAGGAGTCAGAGAAGTTCTGAGAGCAGCTGGGAGGCTACTCCAACAGTGTGGGAGAGAAATGACAGGACCTGGACGAGGCAGTGAGAATAAGAGATGGAAAGAAATGTCTGTATTCAAAACATTACTAGGAGAAATAATCAAAAACAGTTATAAATTAGATGTGAATGAATAAAAATGAGTAATCAAGAAAGATGAATGCCAGCATTTGGTCTTGAGCAATTGCATTTATGAGGTTGCTATTTCCTGAGATGAAAGCAAGCATTGCAACAAGTTTCAAAGAGAAAATCAAAGTTAAGTTTGCGATATGTTATTAAACTTAGGTACTTACGGAGTGATGCCAACAAGAAGTTAGATATGTAAGTCTAGAAATTAGAGAAAAGGCTACCAAGAAAATTGGAAGACAGCCTATAACTGACACCTAAAGGCACAGGATTGATAAAAGTACCTGGATTGGACAAAAAGAAAAAGAAATTTGAACAAACACTAAAACTGAAAAACGCCAAGATATCTAAGTTCAGAAAAGGGAGGAGGAACTGGCGGTGGAAACTGAAAAGGGTGACACAGAGACACAGAAGGCAAACCTGTGTGGTATTTCAGAAATGAAGAGAAGAGGGGTGTCGGGGTGGCTCAATTGGTTAAGCATCTGACTTCGGCTCAGGTCATGATCTCATTGTTCATGAGTTCGAGCCCCACGTCAGTCTTTGTGCTGCTGGCTCAGAGATTAGAGCCTGCTTCGGATTCTGTGTCTCCCTGGCTCTCTCTGTCCCTCCCCTGCTCATGCTCTGTCTCACTCTCTCTCTCAAGAATAAATATTTAAAAAATTAAAAAAAAAAGAAATGAAGACAAGAGACAGTTTAAATTTGAGGATGAGGTAACTGTCACATGCTAATAGGAAGCAGCATAAGACAATGACCAAAAAAACATCCAGTGAATTTGCAACCCAGCTGTCATCAATGACCATGAGGAAAGACAAAAGCTGGTAGACAATTCTTTCACCGTGTCTTACTACAGAAGGGAGAAAAGAAATGAAACAGAAGGTAGAAGGGGGTGAGATCAGGAGAGAAATTTCTTTTGAAACTTGGAGATCCTGCATTTACACTGATTGCAATAATTTGACAGAGAGAGACACTAGTGATGCCAGACACAAAGGGAATAACTAAACCTTCTTATGGCAAGAGGAGCCTGGTTGTTATAGAAGGAAAACTTTTTCCATAACGGGATGGAGGAATAAGACTGGGTTTCAAGAAGGTTTCTGAATTTGGTCTTGGCAAGATGACTAAGCTCCTTTCTGGTAGATTTCATTTCAACAAAGTCATCAGCTGAAAATGCAATGAGAAGCAGGTAAGTGAGTCAGAGGAGTGAGAAAATTATCAAATAAGTATTATTAGGATTATGAGATGTAGTTAATTAGAGAACTGTGGAATTTCTGGGGGTGATGTTAAGCGCCCATTTGGCAATGCTAATCATGAATTATTAGTGATACCATCTGTCCAGTTACATGATTTTTCTGCATAATGTTTTCCAAAGCCATTAAACTCTAATTAAATGTTCATGCTTATTACTGCACTTGGTCTGCCTCTTGAAGACAATATTTATAATTCCAATGTTTAAAAATTAACTGTGAATAATTAATATCTACATTCTACTTTACTATTTTACCACCATCAAATAATGGGGTTTTTTTACACTAAATTTACAGACTACACCTTTGACGAGTTTCAAATACAGTACTTTTTAAAAATTCATTTTAAAAGAATCAGACCTGAGTTAATTCAGAATCATCTCTTTGACTTGCAACAATTAAATAATCTTGATTTTCTGAACTAAAATGTTTTACTTGAGAACTTTCCGAAATAATGATCGTTTGTACCTGCAAGGAAGATAAGACCATGGGAAAAAATATTTAAAGGCGAATTTAACTAGGAAAGGCTCTGAATACACTAATAGTATGAGTAATATTTGAAGTTCAAAATTTTAAAAATCATTCTGAACACTAGGAATGCATACTTAGGTGTCATTTCAAGACAGACAAAAATATCCCGGATAAAGTCACTCTGCTAAAATGTGTATCAACTTGCAAAAAGCTGCTTTTCATATTAATATAGAACATATATTATCTTCCATTTAGATCTTACAAATCTAATTTTCCTTTTAAATAAAGAAATCTACAAAAAATGAAGACATTTTTTACCAAGAATAATTTGAATCCAGATGTGAATGTATACACACTGATAACGGAAGGCTTTTCTTCATTTCTTTCTTCATGAGTAATCACAAAGTAAGGAGAAACACCAATATTAAATGCCTCACAAGTTTTAGGATTTTCTATATTTAAATCCTAGGAAATAAGGAATAACAGTTAATTCATGAGTCATCTGATATTTACATGTACATTTTATTTTATGTACTATAAAATGACTGATGTTTACCTCAAGTGGTATAAAAATCCCTTGCCATCGATAAATAGTAGAAGACACTTTTCTTAACATTACACCATAAATTGAATCTTCCAAAATAAAGAAACACCAACCAGAAGGCGATGCATCCAAAAAACTTTGAACTATGGAAAACACAGCATCCATTCCCCCTGAAAAACATAAATCATGATTTGCTAATGTAAAACCCCTTCAAATCTTTATGCCAAATTTATTGTTTAAACAGTTCAAGTAGTGAGTTTGTTATAAGACATAAATGGTGTGTGTGTATAAGACAAAAAATATAAGCCAGAGAATTTAAAAAATAACTAAAAATAACAACTTTTAAAAATTGTTAAAACTCTGTTCTAAATCTACATAGATCTTTCCAAAGTGCATTTAAAATACTAAATGTATATTTAAAAATGTTTTAATGTTTATTTATTTTTGAGAGAGAGAAAGAGAGACACAGTGAGTGGGGAAGGGGCAGACAGAGAGCGAGGCACAGAATCTGAAGCAGGCTCTAGGCTCTGAGCTGTCAGCACAGAGCCCAACGTAGGGCTCAAACCCAAGAACCACGAGATCATGACCTGAGCCAAAGTCAGACACTTAACCGACTGAGCCACCCAGGCACCCCTAAAATACTAAATGTATATTTCAAAGGGAAATATGCTCAACATGATTTTTATCAACTTTCATAAAGATGATGAAAATATAATTGAGAAATGTTTAAATAATCTAGTTTTATAGAAACACACTAAATGTTTAGTTTTAAAAACTTACACTGTTAATTTGAAACTATGCCCATCCACTGATTTCTTGCTTTACACATTATATATTTAAGAACACCAAAACAGACTCACCTACTTTAAATAGTTGTCAAGTTTTTAATCAACTTATCACAGGTACATGTCCCAAATTTTGCACATTTAAACAAAGACAAAAAAAATCCCTATCCCATGAACAATAATTTTTAAAAAGCTCTACGTTTTATTATCATACCAGTTTCCCAAAGAAATTTCTTGTTAAACTTTAGCTAATGTGTGAATAATAAGAATAAATGTCAAGGTTGAAATCTAGGCTCCTTATAAATTATTGATCATTTTCAGATTACCAGTTCAAGAAGTCATGTCAATGCCTCAAAGTGATTTCCTTTCCTAAAAAACAAGTATTTTAAATTCCTACTGTCATCTTTTAAAGGTATACCACAGCTTTCGCATTAAGAGTCTGAATGTTTTACATTAAGGTCCTTACCATCTGGCCTAATCCTTCCCTACCATAATGCAGGAAGATGGTGAATGAAAAATAAATAATGCTGACATTTAAGAATCTCCAACATACACCCTCACAAGTACTTCCAAAAACACATGCAGATTCCAAACCATAATGAGATAACTGAATTAGAAATCATACTCTTTCCTTTTTGGATCCTATCACCTCCTGTCTTTTAGAAAATTATACCGCTACTAACCCTTTCCATTTTAAATATTCACTCTTTCTCTACTTACTAGGCCTTTTCTGTCAGCATTTAAATATGCTTAGGTGTCTCCAAACTAAACAAATGAATAAACAAAACCCCTTGAGTCCTACACCATATCACTACCTTTGCTAGGTCCTACCTTCTCAGTCAAACCTCAAACAGTTACATATATTTGAGGTCTCCATTCCCTTACCTCCATTCAAAATGTTATTTCAATTCCTATCCCTCTATACAAATAGCTCTTGCTATTTTATTCCTTCTCTATTGCTAACCACAATAGACATTTTTTGGTTTTTATCTTACTGGGCTTCTACACCAGCAACTAACACAGTTACCACTCCTTCCTTTTTCAAACACTCTTCTGCTGCTGTCTGCAATCCCACATTCCCTTGGGTTTCTCACACTAGGTCTTCTACGTCTCCTTTGCTTCATCCTCTTCCTCTCCCTAGTAACTCAATTTGAGCCTTCTCAGAGCTCAGTCTGGGTCCTCCTCCCTTCTCTACCTACAGTCCCTCTTTCCAGGTTTTTACATGAATTTCCATGATTTTAAATACAACATACACACTAAAGATATCCAAATTTATCTCTGCAAAAGTTTCTGTTCCTTTGAGTCTAGAGAAATGTCTTCTCAAAAGTAACTCAAATTCAAAATGTGTTAAATCACATATTTTACTCCCTCTCACCAAAATAACACCTAGCCCTCATCCATTACTCCTTTTCTTACTGGCAAGTATGACTCTCCATGCAACCACAGAAGCTAAAAATCTAGTAATTATCTCTGCAATCTCCTTCATACACAATCCATCACTTTGTCCAAAAGACCATAGGCTGACCTTTTGTTTGTCTCCTTTCATCCTCTCTTTTCTTCTTTGCCAAATCATTCTCTACACAGTACCAAGAATTGTATCTTTGAAATGCAAATGAGATTATGCCACACTCCACAAATATACCTGGCAACTCTCCTGTAAGCATGAACCACTCAGAGACTTTCCATTAACCCTAGAATAAAGACTAAAGTACCTAACATATTCTTCAAGCTCTTCAATGATCAGGTCTTACCTAGTTCTTCAAAGTCAACTCTCCCACTTATTTCTAACTCCAATGTCCACTCTACAGTTCATCATTTCTACACTTTTTTATGCCTCTAGACTTGTGCCTCAATAGTTTCCCACCTTCCCTCCATGGTCCTCCAACTCAGATCTTTGCAGAATCAACATCACTCATCATTCAATCCTTGTTCAAACACTGATACTCTTGGGAAGCACTCCTTCGTGTTCTCACAGCACTTAGAATTACTCCTTTAAAACATTTATTACAGTTTTAAACTACATACTGAGTTTTACTTACTGAGTTTATTTTTGTCTCCTCCTAAATTCTAAGCATCATGAGTTCAATATCATGCCTGACACATGATAGACTCTCAATAAATATTTGCGGCTGCAATAAAAGAATTAGACATCTGTTCTCCATTTTCAACAGATCCATAAGATACAATTCATGGGGGGAAATTAAATCTGATAGATGCGATCTTTCTCGGTTATAAAATTTTGTGCTTACAAGAAACCAAACGTACTCATGCCAAAGGCTGTTTCAGATACTGTCTCCCACTCCACACTCACAGCTAAATCAATGCCATTAGTGCGTGACACGTTTAAATATACAGTCCTGTTGGCTTCTTCAACGTCTATAAACGTGGCTCTAAAAAAAAAAGATTACAGAAAGCAGAAAATAATATAATTTCTACATACTGAATATATATATCACAATGCTAGAATATATTTAATACACTTTTAAATTTACATAAGTCAAGGTGAGATCCATCCACAAATTTCACACAGCATGAAAATTAGACCCCTACAGCTCAAAATATTAATTTATGAAGATTAAAGAAGTACTATGATCTGATACTGTGGTTTTAAAAATATACTAAGTACATTCTTAAGTATTAAGAAATACCCAGAGTCAGTAACTTCATACTATATATTCTAAAAAATAAAGCTTTGTCACTCCTAAGTTTCCTCTTAGATGAATCAACAGCATATCAAAAAGAAAAAAAATGAATCCAAAAATTATTAGTTTAGTACTAAAACTAGATCTACTGGAGTATTTCTAAGAAATAGAGTATTTCTAAGAAATAAAAAATCAAATACGTGTCAGCTTCCAGTGGAATTTCAAACTACAATCATGTTAATATATGTATGAAGAGTCATTCATTTGGTTTGAACAGCTAAATATTTTTATACCATTTCTTGCTTTTTACCATCACTGAAAATACAAAATTGTACAAGTCTTCACTTGAAAGTGGGAATTCCAAGGAAATAAGAATTCTAATAATACCATTATACAAGACATGATTAGGTTTTGGATGTTCCTTGTCACAAGAGGGCATAACGCCTCTCTGGATCTATCTGCTGGAGCTCATTTTAAAAGTACCCTTTAAAAGAGTCGGAGATCAATTTCCCTCTGCATTTTCTTTATGTCAAAAGATATTTCCTACTTGACAATTTCCTTATGAATAAACTATACCTATTTGCAACTGCAGAGATACTGAATAACCCCAGAGGGGCCTGGTTTTGCAAAACTGTTATCAGGGTTTGAACATGTGCCCCCAGTCTAGCACCTCCAGTCGGATTAAACAAGGTGCATACAAAATGCTCATCCATCTCTGGTTCAGTGTCCAATATGGCGGAAATGTGTAGAGCCTGAAAACAAAATTAAAAGATAAAGTTACTAGACTTCAGTATTTCTGCAATACACATACAAAGAAATCTGCTAAACATTTTTGACAACAAGATTATACATTTTGGAAAAGATCGCTTCTTTTTTATCTTAATACTGATCCCCATAATATGTAATAGTTATAAGTGTTTCAAGTTACCACTTTCAAGATTTTCAACACTGTGATATATTGCACTGAAGTCTCTAAAAATAAATTTTATGACATTTAAAAATAATGTTGACATTAAAAAAATAAATTTAGGTCTTGATGTTTGCTAACTCTTTATCCTGCTTAGCTACATAACTGCATCAGTCTCATTCTAGTGTAAGAGTCACTGTAAAAAAAAGCAATTATAGCCATAGTAGGCACAAATTAGAAACAACCCACATGTTTATCAAAAGAAAGACAGATAAACAAATACTGGTCTATTCAGTGCAGTGCTACTCAGCAATAAAAAAGAACCAACTATAGGGGTGCCTGGGTGGCTTAGCTGGCTAAGCATCCAACTCTTGATTTCGACTCAGGTCATGATCTCATGGTTGTGAGATCAAGCCCCACATCGAGCTGCACACTGAGCACAGAGCTTGCTTAAAATTCTCTCTCTCTCTCACTCTCTCTCTGCTACTCTCCCCTGCTCAAGCTCTCTCTCTCTCTCTCTCTCAAAAAAACAAAAAACAAAAAAACAAAAAAACACCAACAACAAAAACCCGAACTACTGATGCAACTCAATAGATCTCAAAAACTACGTAGGCCAAAAGAAGCCAGATAAAAGGGTACATGCTATATGGTACCTATTTATATGAACCTCAAGAATCAACAAAACGAGTCTTCAATGACAGAAACCAGAAAGTAGTTTCTCTGGTGAGGGCAAGAGAAAAGAAAGAAACTTCTAGGTGATGGTAATACTCAATATATTAATCTGAGTGTGGTTACATGGGTGTATATATATTTTGAAAGTTAATGACCCATGTACTTAAGATTTTTGAATTTTACTGTTTATACCTCAAAATAAAAACATGGGGAAAAAGACCGTTACATAAGTGAAAGAAAATTCTACTTAATCCAATTTTCTCTAATGTTTAATTTGCCTAATTAACAGAAAGATCTTTAAACACTGTGAAAAAGAATCTTTTAAGAAAAAAATGTTAACATAGTAATTTATATTTTAATTATATTATATATTTATATTAATATAATTCATAATAATGATCAATTATTATAATTAGAAAGATTATATGTTTTATATAGATGTGTATTTATTATAGACATCTATATATTATATATTAATATTTATATAATATATATAATAATATATAATTTATATAATATATAATTATATATTAATTATAATGAATAATTTTTATAATTTAAATAGATAATAAAAATAAAAATGTTTATTAAATTAATTAAATTAAAAACATTTTTTAAAAGAGGAAAATGCCTGTGAATGTAAAGCAATGGAAAATTCATCAAATACTTAAAATTTGAATTCTTTTATATCTATATCAAGATATAAGTATTCTTAAATGATTAAACTTTCAAATTTCCAAAAACATGAAAAAATTGGACATGTAAATAAATACGAATTTAAAATGAGTTAAAGTGTACACAAACTGATCACAAAGAAAAGTGATTACCAGGTAGACTGTTTTTAGATAACATAATTTTAAATACATTACTTTATAATTATACTTTATGTCAGGCTTGAAAAATCTTAGGCAAATGTAGTTAGCAATTTTAAGCTTTAACTGTGTTTTAAAACATAAAATTTAGGGGCGCCTGGGTGGCTCAGTTGGTTAAGTGTCTAACTCTTGATTTCAGCTCAGGTCATGATCTCACGGTTCATGCAACTGAGCCCCGTGACAGGCTCTGTGCTATCAGTGCAGAATCTGCTTGGGATCCTCTCTCTCCTCTCTTGCTCGTATCCTCTCTCTCTGTCTCTCTCAAAAATAAATAAATAAACTTTAAACTGAATGAATGAATGAATGAATGAATAAAATTTAGTTGGGGGACAGAAAATTATCAATATACAGAAAAGGAAGTTTCAGAAGGTAAACTTCCATAAGTATAGATCACATTTATAATTAACCCCAAATCCAGCATTTCTTCTCCAATAAGCTATTCCTATTCACACAGGATACAGGCTTCTCAAATAAGCAGGCTAGAGTAAGCAATTATATTTTGTTTAATGAAAATGTGGCCAAAAGGATGACTGGCTAGGGCTTAGTGACTATAATAAATGGTTTAGAGTTTTTTAGCTTTTGTTTTAAAAATAATATAAAGTGAAGTATGTTACCTAGTTAACATTTACAACAGCAATATGTACATTTTCCTTATTACTTGCACATTCCACTACCCTATTTGCAGAACAAATTTCTCCACCAGCACTCTATGCAGACTATATAGCACTGTAACACTTTCACATGGTAATCTAATCATCTCTGCCTGTCATCTAGTCTGGGAGAACTTTTTTTTTTTCTTTTTAGGACCCAGGGTAGTCCCCTAAGAGAAAATTATTCATAAATATTACTTATTCTGATTAAAGAACATTAGAAACAACCCACATGTTTATCAACAGAAAAATGGATAAACAAATAATGGCCTATTGAGTGCAGTGCTACTCAGCAATAAAAAAGAACCAATTGCAGGGGCATTAAAGCCTCATACTATACCTTGAAGCGAACACCTTCTTCTAAAACAATGTAGCCTTTGACAGGGGTCAGATCTTTGGACTCCACTGAGGAGTTTACCTCTGTCACAATGAACTGAACTGTCACAGTTCCAAAGAGTCCTTGTGCAGGTTCCCGAACAACATACAATAGCGCACTACTCTCCTGTATGTAGAGAGCTGTCGGTTCTCTTAGGAAAAAGTGCTCACTGTTGTTAAATGATAGGACTCCAGGGCCATCATCATTAGCAAGGATGGTAATTAACGCTGTTGAAATAAAAATATTAAAGCACTAAATCAAAATAGGGCAGGTTATAAGTACTGGGAAGTATGGAGATGTTTCATTATAAACTAAGACAACTCTTTTCTAGATCACCTTAAAAATAAAGGGAATTTTAAAAGGCATTTAATAAAATTCCATATTCACTCATGATATAAAAATAGTCAGTAATATTAAAATAAAAGGCACCTTTCTCGTCAACCTCAAAAGCCAATAACAAAGACCTAACTCAATGTTGAAACATTGGAAGGGTGCCACTAAAAACAGAAAGACGACAACAATACCTGCCATTACTGCTACTATTCAGCATTGTCCTGGAGCCAGGAGCCAGGTAACAGGTATGAAAACAATGGAAAGGAAGAGTCAGAACTAACACTATTTTCTAGACAACATGATTGTCTTCTTAAAAAAAAAAAACAGGAGAAAAAACTTCTTAGAACTATTATAAGAGTTGAAAATGTAAGCTGAGTAACCTTCAAAAACTAAGAGCTTTTTATTTTTTACTACCATTAATGATAATATGAATAATAGCAGTGGAACAACTAATCCTACTGGGAACTTACAAATTACACAGGTTAACCTGTGTTAACCCATTTAATTCTCACAATCCTAGGGGGTTGATTCTATTACTATTTTCACTTTACAAATCCAACGGCTGAAGCACAGAGAGGCAATCTGTGGAAGTACACAAGCTAGCAAGTGGCAGTACTGGTGCTCAGAGCTAGGAAGTGTGCTATGGAACATGCATCTAAAAGATTATTATAGGGGCGCCTGGGTGGCTCAGTCGGTTAAGCGGCCAACTTCGGCTCAGGTCATGATCTCACGGTCCGTGAGTTCGAGCCCCGCGTCGGGCTCTGTGCTGATGGCTCAGAGCCTGGAGCCTGTTTCAGATTCTGTGTCTCCCTCTCTCTCTGCCCCTCACCTGTTCATGCTCTGTGTCTCTCTGTCTCAAAAGTAAATAAACATTAAAAAAAATTTTAAAAAAAATAAATAAAAGATTATTATAATATCTCTATGTATAAGCTATAACTATTAAAAAAAACAACAGAAAAGGGACCTCATTCACAATAGCAACAATACCTAGAAATTAAAGTTAAAAATAGAGGACCTATATGAACAATGTATACAGTGTTAATGTGTGACTGTGACCAATGCTATCAGTGTCTCTTCCATGCCCCCTAGGCCCTTTCAAGACCACTTCAAGAGTTTCTTTTGCCAACTGATCTTTCTACCTGAGGACACCATCAGCTGATGCAGGAATAAAGCCAGAACTGCTGGAGACTTAACACCCAAGAGCATACTCAAACAACGAGGGACAGGAGCTGGTGAATGAATATCCCAACTTCTTTTTAGGACGATCACCCTGAGCTTTGCTCATCTCAGTGTCTAGGAAGGACCCCAGCAGCACTGAGCTCCAGTTGCCCAAAGCAGTACCATTCGTCAGCCCAACTTTTACCAGCCTTCTTCTCTCTCTCTGTCTCACTTCTTCACTTCTCACTATGTCTCCAGAGATCACTTCCTCCAATAAACTACTTCCATCCAAATCCTTGTCTCAGGGTTTGCTTTTGAAGGAACACAAATTAAAGCAATGATACAAAAGATGATCTAAATTAATGGAAAAGTATATCATATTTCTAAATGAAAAAACAGTATTATAATGATGCTGAGTTCTTTCAAATTAACCTAAAACTTGAATTCAACCCCAAAACTATCAAAATAGTTGCTTTATGGAATTCAGTTCATTGATTCTAAAGTTCATATGGAAAAGATACTTGAAAGAATAGGTGAGATGGTACAGAGAAAAAAAATAAAAAGTATTTGGCCTAAAAAAATAAAATGTATATTAAAGCTATGATAAATAAAACTGCTATTAGTACATAAAACAGGCAAATAGAACAGAATTAGAGGCCAGGAAAAACAGATGAAAGAGAGAGAGAGAAAGAGAGAGAGAGAGAGAGAGAGAGATGTTAAAATCCAAAGAAATTCCTGCTGAGGATGTGAAGAAATAAAAATTTTATATATAACTTTGGAGTGGGGGTAATAAAGAAGGCAGCTGTTGTCCTTTCCACTCAATACCCAATGTACTCAACAGATGATCTTAATTACTCATCTATACAAAGATTTATATATAAGAATATTTATTGATATTTTACGGAATTTTTGAAATGGTCTAAAGGCTGATTAATGGGGCATAGTTTAAGAAATCACCCACTATCAAAGCACTGAGGACTGTTTTTAGATTTAAAAACAGAAAATCGCAAGTATAAAGTAAACCTGACAGAATAAGATAGTCCTCATGGTCGTGGGCATATAACCTACATAATTCCAAACAGAATTGTATTAGGCCTTTTTTAGGAATGCTTAAGTTTGAGTGCTCTTCTTTCCTATTACATAGAATGTAAAAGGAAGATGTGGATAATCATCTTGTGACAAGTAACATTAGCCTTGTGTGGAAGCCAATATGCCAAAAGGCAAGGAGAAGAGGCAGAGAACAACAAGGTCTTTGGTGGCATGTTAAGTCCTGGTACCACTGCATCTAAAACTGTGTATGCCTCTGGACCCTCAGATTAAATGAGCCAATAAATTACCTTTAAGTCCATTTGAATTGGGTTTTCTATTGTTTATACATAAAAGATTCTTAATCAACACATCATTTCCATTCCTACAACCCTTTACATACAACCCACTATGTTGTATGTACAAAAAAATATATATTTTACGAGTGCCTGGGTGGCTCAGTTGGTCAGCGTCCCATTCTTGATTTTGGCTCAGGTCATGATCTCACAGTTTATGGGATTGAGCCCACATCAGGCTCTATGCTGGCAATGCGGAGCCTGCTTGGGATTTTCTCTCTCCTCTCTCTCTCTCTCTCTTTCTCTCTCTCTCTCTCTCTCTCTCTCTCTGCCCCTCCCTTGCTCATGCTCTCTCTCTCTCTCTCTCTCTCAAAATAAGTAAACATTTTTTAAGGTATATTTTCAACATACTCTGAATTTGAAACATGGCTGTAGACTCAAGAAAGGTTCTAAATACACAGAAATATCAATCTGTTTTATTAATATGGCAATAAAAGTAAAACCCAGTTCTTGAATTACTCAAGATTCTTTCATGTTTTTTATTACAAATCAAAATTTTTTTCACATATAGACCAATAATTTAGGAATATAAAAGTTAATTAAATTAAGGGAATCCCAAAGAACTCTCAGCCACTAGCTAAAACAAGAGGTTGAAGAGTCAGTCAACTCTTGGTCTTCTAAATGCACCTGACATATCACTACAGAAACTAAATTAAGTGACTTTTAAAGAGACCTTCCAATCCTACAAGTTCTATATTTCCATGAAGTTTTCTCCTCTCTTTTTTACCCTCTCTAAGCAGTCAGTATCATATCTAACAAGCAGTAAATTAGTATGACATTTCATAACAATGTCAAACTGCTCCAAAGAATTGTGGCTCCCATAATGTCTTAGGTATCAGTATACTTCAACTTTATGTGAAAATACTATAGCAATAAAATGATACTAAACAACTTGTCATTCCCTCTATTGGTAAACAGGAAACCAGAGAAGAATTTAAATTCTAAATGAAAGACATTTAGTTATTTAATTTGTAGCTACAGAAATGACTTAATATAATTGTTACTACGAACCTACTTTTTTGTTTTACACACACACAAACACACACAACTACACAAGGCTGGAAGGACTATTATACTGACATAGGGATTCCAAAATGTTGAATTTAAAATGCTTTTTATTCTAAGCATAGAAAACTATCAAGACTTTAATCCCTGTACAACTGCCTCCATGTTAGGAAAACATCATGGGTGAAAGTGAACTGTATATAAGAAATTGTTAATTACCTATTGTTTTTTCCCCCAGCTCTAGTCCAGGAGAAGGATTTGTTAAAATCAGCTGAAATGTTTCATCTCCTTCTGGAATGTCATCATCAAGAACCATGATGTCAATATTTTTATACCTTTCTCCATCAACAAAATGAAGAATCTGGACAAGAAAGTGAAAGTAGGTGGTATTATATATAAATATATGATTGATTTTTCACAGAATATTTGGCAAAAATACAATATGGCTGGCAATATGAAATAAACTTTTTAATAAAAATAAGGGATTTTCCCTTATTTTTTATTGACCTTTTTTATTTAAATTGACAACATTAAGTTTAAAAAGTAAAATGTGTGGAGAAAGAGAAGAAAGTAAACATTTGACTGAGGAATAAAAGGCACCAAGAGACAAATTAAAAAGCATTTTAAAACACTAATTGTGTTTCAGTAAATTAAAACAAAGAAATAAAAGACTTAAAATTTTCAGCACGCCTGGCTGGGTCAGTTAGTAGAGTATACAACTCTCAATCTCAGGGTTGTGAGTTTGAGCCCCATGTTGGGTGTAGAGATTACTAAAAAATAAAATAAAAACTTAAAAACTAAAAACCTTAAACTTTCAAGAAGCATAAGAAACACTCCAGAAAATATGTTTCTAATGATATAAATATAATGATATAAATTCTTTGACACAATAACTTGTGTTCTCCATTATCATATATTGCAATAAGACAGTGAATAAAATAATATCAAATATTAAAACAAAATAATAAATGAATAAAATAAATAGAGAATAATGTTTACAACTAAAAATTTACAAATTTTACTAAAATAGTGAAGGGAGCTATTCCATAACGTAGAAGTCTTCTACCCTAATTTAATATGCAATACATAATAGTTCATTACTTTCAGATTTATTACTACAAGACCTAAGTCACTATAATTCACAAGGAATTCACCGATGGGGTGAAGATGTAATCCAGCCCCAGCTGTGCTTCCAAATTCTGGGCATATACAAACAAGGAAACATGGCCAAGAGTCCTTTTGCTTCGCTGAGCTACCAATGTTAAACTTCCTTTGGTTTCATTTACTGCAAACCTAAAATAAACATAATACATTAATCTTTTCCTTGTAAGATTTTATTCAGTAGATAAAAAATCTGAAACTCAGGAAAGGACTCTTACACAGCTTTGGTCTTACCTGCTATGTTGCCATTCGATTACACCTCGAGCACCATCATTGGCATCAATAATAATTTGTGCAGTCAAGCCCTCTGAATCTGAAAACAACACAGAAATATATTTTTAAATAGAAATGATTAAAAAAGAATGATTTGACACAGAATTTAAAGACCATCCTTTGAGATCATATAATTTCTAATATAGAGATATCATAGACATTACTCAAAGATGTTTAAGAAAATAAAATATAAATGCTTATAATATTTGAATAAGAAAACTTTTTCCTAACAAGAACACCCACTTACTGAAATCTAATGAACTGAGAACAATATAAAATAAGCAACTGAGGTTATGGTTTTATTTCTATTATTTTAATCCATTTCAAGAGGAAAGGAAAATAGGGACTACTGGACGAAGTAGAAAGAACAAGAAAAGAGAAAGGAATGGAAAGAGAAAGGCGATAAGTACTGCAGAGAAAAGTGCAGGTTTAAGGAGAAGCAGGGAGAGACAGGGATACAAGGTGAGACAAAACGGAAAGATGGGGGAAGGTTAGGTGGCACAGAGACTAAGACTGAAGTTTTATCCCTTTTTAACTTATACTCGGTCTACCAAGTTCAGTATATTCCCAGTATTCATTATTCAGTCTTGAAATATTAACCGTGTCCCTGTTTAGTTTTTTAATATTTTGTCCTTTTCCCTTTAAAATTTGAAGGCTCTACCTTACTCTTATGATACTTCTAACAGTGGCCTAGGTGGGGAAGGGATACGGAGGGCGTAATTCTCTCTGAGCGAAGAGAACATTGTCAAGAAAAGAATATAAAATCAAAATTTGTGTCCATCAGACTAGAGGCTTCACAGCATAAGCCCAGCTCCACCATCTCCTCACTGTGTGACTCTGGGCATGTTACTTAGCTTCTCCTAGCCTCCACTCCCTCATCTGTAAAGTGCTCAAGTGTAACGAATGATGGTACTGACATATAAAGCACTTGAAACAGGGGCATTAGAAAGCACTCAACAGAAGTTACACTATTTAAGTTACCTCTAATATGAGTATAAAGAAATATGAAGTAAGTTTTCTTAGCATGAACAGTAATTATCTTATAATAAATACTGGATATAAACAGCTTAGTCACCGGAGTCATAAATTCCTTTTGTAAAAGAACCAAACCTTTTCACATACAGTAAAACCTTGGATTGCAAATAACTTGTTTTGCGAGTTTTCTGCAAGAAGAGCAAACATTTCTAATAAATTTTAACTTGATAAACAGGCAATGACTTGCAATATGAGTAGTATATGACGCCAAATGTCACATGATCACAAATGAGGCAATGGTTCTTGAAATTTGCTTTGATATTTGAGTGCTTTGGATTACAAGCATGTTTCCAGAACAAATTACACTCGCAAACCAAGGTTCTTACTGTAATATGTTATAAACTCATTATTCTCTTCTGTTATTTTCAAAGTTGTCATACTGAGTCTCACAAGTGAATGAGGAAAACTTATTCCTTAGGTTACTCCTCTTGGCCATGCTTCTCTTCCTTGAACCCAGGCTAATTTCCCACCATCCAGCCCATCTTCTAACCAAGGGAGGGGGAACAGGCTACCACAGGGCTCACAGCCCACACTTCCCAGGCCATCATACCTACAAGCTTCAGACAAAATTCTCAATACTAAATGCCCAAACTGCACACTAAAGATTGTGTTTTAAAATAAGAATACACCTTGTTAAAGTAATCTACGTAAATCTATACTGAGGTTCAAGTTTTACCTTTCAGTCTGTAATGAATAAAGTGAATCTTTTCTAAAGCATGAAAAGAAAGAGGTAAAAGGTCAAAAAAGAAGCAGAGAACACAGTAAACAAACAAAAGTACTGCTTACCCTAAAGAAAAATAAAATCATCTGACAGTTTGGAGATCTAATAAAAATAGCAAATTAAATTTTAACAGGAAAAATGCCTAAGAACTAATTATATTTTTAAGATTACAAATTTCGTCATAAATAGTTGTAAAATTTAGAAAGCATGACACAATAAATAATTCTTGAATGTGTTTATGACGTCCAATGTACAAAAATGCAACAGATGACAATCTCTAAATTAAAATAAACCTAAAAGCTCACTATATTTTCTTTCATAGCTGAGATTAACAAGTATTATAAGCGATTACTTCTGATTTAAAAATGAATAACTTTACTTCATTTGCAGTGAATAAACGAAAACAAACAAAAATCATACCTAGTCTAGGAGGAAATGAAGTTAAAGGAGCCATGATAAGGTCAACATAAGTTAAATTCACAAGGAAATATTCTTCTAGCTCTGGTATGTCGTCCTGCAAAAATTATACCCATTAAATTCCCTATAGTTACGCTCTCAAAGTCATGACCTCTCACAAGCAGTTTTTAAAATTATCTGGTAAATATATACACTTAAGTAGTATATAACAAGTATAAAAATGCAAAGCTAGAATAGAAAAGATTTAAAATTTTAAATAAACGTTCTTGGCTATGATGTTTTTTTCAGATTTGACACCAAAAGCAAAAGCATAAATAACCAAGTGGGACTACAACACACTAAAAAGCTTCTGCACAGCAAAGGAAACCATCCACAAAATGAAAAGACAACCAGTGGAATGGGAGAAAGTATTTGCAAATCACATATATGATAAAGAGTTAACATCCAAAATACATAAAGAACTGCTACAACTCAGCAGCCCCTCCCTCCAAAAAAACCCCACAAATAATCTGATTTAAAAATGTACAACAGATCTAGTTATTTTTCCAAGAAAGATGTGGCCAACACATACAGGAAAAGGTGCTCAATATCACTGATCATCATGGAAATGCAAATCAAAACCAGAATGAGACATTACCTTACATTTCTTAGAATGACTATGATCAAAAAGACAAGCGATAAATATTGGTGAGGATGTGGAGAATAGGGAGCCCTTGTGTACTGTTGGTGGGAATGTAAATTTGTACAGCCACTATGCGACACAATATGCAGGTTCCTCAAAGAATTAAAAATAGAACTACCATATAATCCAGCAATCCCACACCAGGGTATATACCCAAAGGTAGTAAAAACAGGGTATCGAAGAGATATCTGAACTCCCATGTCCGCAGAATTATTCACAGTAGCCAAGATACAGAAACTTAAGTGTCCATCAATGAGTGAATGGATGGGGAAGATGTGGTGTATATATACATGATGGAATATTATTCAGACACAAGGAAGACAGAAATCCTGCCATTTGCAACAACATGGATGGACCTAGAGGGCATTTTGCTAAGTGAAATAAACCAGACAGTGAAAAACAAATACTGCATGGTATCACTTATATGTGGAATCTGAAAAAAAAAAAAAAAAGAAAGAAAGAAAGAAAGAAAGTTAAACTCACAGAAACAGACAGTAGCAAACTGGTGGCCAGGGCCAGGGGCCGGGGGGGTGGGAGAAATAAGGAGAAGTTGGTAAAAGAGTACAAACTCAGCTCTAAGATAAATAAGGTCCAAGGGTCTCATGTAAAACACAGTGACTATATAGGTAATAACACTGTTATCATATAATTGAAATTTTAAAAATTCTCAGACACAAAAAAAGATAAACAGGTCAGGTGATAAATATGTCCATTAAACAGATAGGAGGAATCTCTTTCACAAGTATACATGTATCAAATCACCACAAGGGCACCTGGGTGGCCCAGTCGGTTAAGCATCTGACTTGGGCTCAGGTCATTATCTCAGTTTGTGAGTTTGAACCCCCGTCAGGCTCTGCACTGATGCTGTGGAAAGCTGCGTAAGATTTTCTCTCTCTCTGCCCCTTCCCCTGCTCATGTTCTCTCTCTCAAAGTAAATGAACTTTTTTTTTAAAAAAATCACAATATACATTTTAAATATCTTACAATTTTATATATATTTTGGATTCTGCATAAGTGATACCATGCAGTATATAATATTTCAATAAAGCTGAAATTTAAAAAAAAAATAATAAAAGTATAAACTTACACCTATTGTACGATAAGTTATTAGGTTCAACACACGAAACTGCTAATATATTTTTTCCTAAACTGATATGTCAACCAATAACACAAATATACAAAACTAATAAAATTTAAATATAATGGAAGAAAAGAAGGTTTTAAATTACCTTACTATCCAATGATTGGAATGTGGAATACAATACCATGAAAAAAAAATACAGACTTCACAGTCAAGGAATATATTAATAATAAATATAATAATAAATAATTATAATAATGAGTGCCTGGCCTACAGAGAGTCCTTTAAAAGTGATAGCTATTTGTGATGGTTAATTTTTTAATGTTTATTTATTGATTTTTGAGAGGGAGAGAGAGAGAGAAAGGGCATAAACAGGGGGAAGAGTAGAAAAAAAGGGATAGACACAGAATTCGAAGCAGGCTCCAGGCTCTCAGCTGTCAGCACAGAGCCCGATGCGGGCTCGAACTCACAAACTGTGAGATCATGACCTGAGATGAAGTCAGATGCTTAACCGACTAAGCCATCCAGGCACCCCTGTGATGGTTAATTTTAATACACTATTACTTTTAATCACTAGTTCCCATAACAGCATTGAAAATAAGGCAGATATCCAAAACTTAAGGACTAGCAAAACCCCTGTCAATCATGACAAGACAGTCAACAATATTTACATAAAAACCCAATGTCTGTGTGTGTGTGTGTGTGTGCGCATAGTGTCAGTACATACATTTTGTATTATTCATTTTATTTAATGGAGATGTATTTCATTGTGAAAAAATAGGAAATGGTCTCTAAACTATCTTCTATACTATACAGACCAATGGGAGTTATAGAATCAGTTATGTAAAAGGGACAGTCCCTTACTCATCCCCACTGTTCCTCACTCTCATGCAGCAACTCCCCTATCACTGCTCACCCTGTCCCCCAACCCAGGCCTGGCTTATTTCTGTGTACAGGCCTGTAGTCTCTTAACCTCATGCCACTCAGGGAATAGAAAGGGCTACAAAGACCTAGGGAGGAAAAAAAAGGTAAACTGGAAACTCTATGTTCATAAAACTAGACTCTGCAAGGAAAAGAAGGGTTGGCTACATATTTTGTTTTAAAAATTATCATATCTAAGGAATAATCCATTTATTTATATTTACTTATTGTATTAATAGGTTACATATTTGAAAGAAGACTTGGCTTAATGTTTTGTTTTGTTTTTACCAAATCGTGTTACATGTCACATGCTGAGTATTACCTTTTATCTTAAGGCTCTAGAGATCTCATACTACTGTATGAGGTCACTATGCAATGGTAATCAACAAAGTGTAAGAGTTACTAACTTCAGATGATGAATGGTTTACACTACTTAGAATTTTCTAAAAGTAAAAAGCTTCTGAGCAAATAAAACCTTTTCAAAAACAGAAGCCCCAAAATACAGACTAGTTGAAAATTATTTTTCTAAAGCAGTATTTATGGTCTTCCCTCCAACACACATACATACCATCTCCTACCTTCTCCATACATACTACTTTCATAAACCTTTCGGAAACGTATGCAGGTAGCTGAAGCACTGGGTCCCAAAACAGCATGAGGTTTTACAAGATGAAAAATCATTTAAAATGTAATTTCAGTCACCAGTGATAAGTTTGACCGTAATCACATTTTATGCCATCAGCCTCCAGTGAGTTTCTCACTATCTCTAATTTAACCATTCCTAACAACTAAAATGCTGACCTACATGGATTTGCTGGTCCAACGAATCCTTTGGAGTAATCAAAATGCTTCCCTGGAATCTCGTAAGACAATGCCTATCTTAAAGGGGACTGCCCTAAAGAAGTTCTCTTTATCAGGAGATGTTTCTATAACAAAATACACAACAGACCAGCCTATTTTGACAAGAACAGAAACCCCAGTGTGGTTGTAAAAAAATCACAAAAGGAAATAATCTGATTTAAAGGCACTAGAATATTCCATCAATTTCTACTTTCTTTGTGGTTATTTGGATTTAATATAACAATAGCAAAATAGTTTTACCTCAAGTATAGTAATGTTGATGGCTGCTGCTGTTTCCCCTTCTTCTAAAATCAGAAAGCCAACCACTGAGATAAAGTCAACATCTGGCTCAGCAAGGTTTCCTTCTGTTTGGTTCTTTAGACTCAACATTCCAGGAACCGTGGTATATGTGACATTAATGGCTCCTAATTGAATTGGATGAGAAGAGATTTTATAATTACTTAAACTTTTAAAATAATATCTTAGTGTTAACTTTTTGACTTTCCTAAAAGCACCTGCAGTACCTTGTATTCTTGGCCCCAATTCCTTACCTTTTCCTATAACCTTGGCCTTGTAATACCTCAGTGATATCCCATTGTGGGTAAGGTATACTGAGCTGCCTTCAGACTTTGAGTTTGGCTGTGACTTGTTTTGGCTGTTAGTACAAGGTAAAAGTGATTATGTGCTAGTTCTGAGCTTAGACCTCAAGGAGACTGGCAAGCTTTTGTTTACTTTCTTGGGCCTCTAATGACCCCAGGAGAAGAATGAGAGACATCTGGAGTAGGGCCACCCAGGCCAAACCCAATCTATGGTAGTGGACCCAGAACAAGCCTATTACTACACACTGCTGACATTTTATGATTGTTACACAGCATTTCTGTGATGATAGATAATTACTTTAATCTTTCAAAAATAAGGAAGTTAGGAGCATCTGGCTGGCTAAATCAGAAAAGCATGTGACTCTATAAAGAACTTATCAAACTCAACACCCAAAAAACAAATAATCCAGTGAAGAAATGGGCAAAAGACAAGAATGGGACACTTCCCTGGATGTAAAGAAGACATCCAGATGGCCAACCGATGCATGAAAAAAATGCTCAATATCACTCATCATGAGGGAAATACAAATGGAAACCACGGAAAAACATTCTGTGCTCATGGACTGGAAGAATAAATATTGTTAAAATGTCAATACTACCCAAAGCTATCTACACATTCAATGCAATCCCAATCAAAATTGCACCAGCATTCTTCTCGAAGCTAGAACAAGCAATACTAAAATTCATATGGAACCACAAAAGACCCCAAATAGCCAAAGTCATACTGAAGAAGAAAACCAAAGCAGGAGGCATCACAATCCCAGACTTTAGCCTCTACTACAAAGCTGTAATCATCAAAACAGCATGGTATTTGCACAAAAATGGACACATAGACCAATGGAATAGGATAGAGATGCAAGAATTGGACCCACAAATGTATGGTCAACTAATCTTGGACAAAGCAGAAACGAATATCCAATGAAAAAAAAGACAGTCTCTTTAACAAATGGTGCTGGGAGAACTGGATAGCAACATGCAGAAGAATGAAACTAGACCACTTTCTTACACCATTCATAAAAATAAACTCAAAATGGATGAAGGACCTGAATGTGAGACAGGAAACTATCAAAACCCTAGAGGAGAAAGCAGGAAAAAACTCTCTGACCTCAGCCACAGCAATTTCTTACTTGACACATCTTCAAAGGCAAGGGAATTAAAAGCAAAAATGAATTATTGGGACCTCATCAAGATGAAAATGTTCTGCACTGTAAAGGAAACAATCAACAAAACTAAAAGGCAACCAACAGAATGGGAATATATTTGCAAATGACATATCGAATCAAGGGTTAATATCCCAAATCTATAAAAAAATTATCAAACTCCACACCAGAAAAACAAAGAATCCAGTGAAGAAATGGGCAGAAGACATGAACAGAAGACACTTATCCAATGAAGACATCCAGATGGCCAACAGACACATGAAAAGATGCTCAATGTCACTCCTCATCAGGGAAATACAAATCAAAACCACACTGAGATACCACCGCACACTGGTCAGAGTAGCCAAAATGAACAAATCAGGAAACTATAGATGCTGGAGAGGATGTGGAGAAACGGGAACCCTCTTGCACTGTTGGTGGGAATGCAAACTGGTACAGCCGCTCTGGAAAACAGTATGGAGGTTCCTCAAAAAAACTAAAAATAGATCTACCCTATGATCCAGCAATAGCACTGCTAGGAATTTACCCAAGGGATACAGGAGTGCTGATGCATAGGGGCACTTGTACCCCAATGTTTACAGCAGCACTCTCAACAATAGCCAAATTATGGAAAGAGCCTAAATGTCCATCAACTGATGAATGGATAAAGAATATGTGGTTTATACATACAATGGAACACTACTTGGCAATGAGAAAGAATGAAATCTGGCCATTTGTAGAAACATGGATAGAACTGGAGAGTGTTATGCTAAGTGAAAAAAGTCAGGCAGAGAAAGACAGATACCGTATGTTTTCACTCCTTGTGGATCCTGAGAAACTCAACAGAAGACCAGGGGGGAGGAGAAGGGGGGGGAAAGTTACAGAGAGAGAAGGAGGCAAACCATAAGAGACTCTTAAATACTGAGAATAAACTGAGGGTTGATGGCGGGGGTGGTTAGGGGAAAGTGAGTGATGGGCATTGAGGAGGGCACCTCTTGGAATGAGCACTGGGTGTTGTATGGAAACCAATTTGACAGTAAATTTCATTTAAAAAATAAATAAAATTTTAAAAAATAAAAATTAAAAAAAAAATGGAAACCATAATGAGATACCACCTCACACCTGTCAGAATGGCTAACATTAACAACATGGCAACAACACACGTTGGCAAGAATGTGGAGAAAGAGGATCTCTTTTGCATTGCTGGTGGGAATGCACACTGGTATAGCCACTCTGGAAAATAGTATGGAGGTTCCTTAAAAAATTAAAAATAGACCTACCCTACAACCCAGCAAATAGCACTACTAGATATTTATCCACAGGATACAGGTGGGCTGTTTCGAAGGGGCACATGCACCCCAATGTTTATAGCAGTGCTATCAACAAACAGCCAAAGTATGAAAAGAGCCCAAATGTCCATCGATGGATAAATGGATAAGGAAGATATATATATATATATATATATATATCACACACACACACATATAGATAGATATACATATATCTATATATACATATATCTATATATCTATATCTATATCTATATCTATATATACACACACAATGGACTATTACTCGGCAGTCAAAAAGAATGAAATCTTGACATTTGCAATTACGTGGCTGGAACTGTAGTGTATTATGCTAAGCGAAATTAGTCAAAGACAAATATATGATGTCATTCACATGAGGAATTTAAGATATAAAACAGATGAACATAAGGGAAGGGAAGCAAAAATAATATAAAAACAGGGAGGGGGACAAAACATAAGAGACTCTTAAATACAAAGAACAAACAGAGGATTGCTAGAGGGGTTGTGGGAGGGGGAATGAGCTAAATGGGTAAGAGGCATTAAGGAATCTACTCCTGAAATCATTGTGGCACTATATGCTAACCAACTTGGAGTAAATTTAAAAATTAATTAATTAATTAATTAATTTTAAAAAAAAAGCATGTGACTTGAGCTCAGGGTTGTAGGTTTGAGCCCCACGGTGAGTGTGGAGATTACTAAATAAATAAATAAATAAACTTCAAAAATAAAAAAGTTATAAAGTCTTGTTCTGAATTAACAAATAGTAAATTGTCTCTCCTGTCTCTGATTTATTTTAGCAATGGCTTTCATCCACACACGTAGAATACTGAAAGAGCACCTGCCTGGAAACCCCATTCACTCTACAGTAACACAAACCTAGAGATCCAAATTCTCTGTTGATGAAAAGCTGAACTGTCATGTTAGCCTCCTGTAGCAAAACAAATCTTGACGAAAGAGCAAAATTTAAAACTCCATGTGGTTCATCACTGGCTTCTACAGTCAGGACAGCTGCATATCCTTGAGCATCCAGCAGAGCAATTCCTGCTGGTGGAACCCCTAAAAACATCAGGGATCACAAGAAATCTAACAGTGATTTGGCATTAACTTCTAAATACTTAAATTATAACCCCACCCTCTGAAACATATTGAAGCGCCCAAAAAGTGTTCTATTTCATTCAACCCGGTAACAGAAATCTTCACGTTGACAAACAGAACCTACATTTTAGTTTTCTTTTCCTAGATAGTAAATCATAAAATATTTTCACTTGACATACTATCATCATTTGCTATAATAATCATCCGAATTACAGAAATTGAGTAGAAATTAAAGGAAGTACCCAGATAATATACTCAAAATGATTAGATTGGAGCTATCTATATAACTGGCCCAAATCCAAATTGGTCTCCTAATATAAATTAATTACAGAAAAATTATTCTTTGGAAATGTATTTTATTCCAGAAGAAAATATTTAGCAAAACTTCTAGAGGTTATCTCCTGAATCCACAAAGAGAAGAATTCCATTTTGAGCTGATTGTTTTAGATCTAACATTTTTATGAGACCGACAATATTTAAAGACATACTTTCAAAAAATAAAGTAATATTTCTTAATTAGTATGCATCTAGTTGTTAAATATAGACATAGCAAGTATTATTTTCTAAAAAGAACAATCTGCTAGAAAAAATTTTAAATTGAATTTTGAATTACCTTGTGTCCTGACATCGTAGAGAAGGACTTGGTATACTTCTTTCTCTTCAGGAATGTTGTCATCAAACAAATGCACAAATATCGTTTTATTCAATGACCCCTATGACAAACAGAAAGAAGTTCATCCTTCCATTGCCACTGAACACAAAATATCTCTTGCTTTTATTGGCTTTATAAATTATGCATCTAAATAAATTTTCATTTAAACAAGCAGCCTGTGGATTAAAAAATAAATAAAAACCATTGACTCATGGGGAAACCAGGCTGAAAGTAGACAGCAGCTAATTACAGAGGATCCTGAATGCTGAGCTACTGAATGTAGATCTTATCGAATATGCAATGTAGCTCTACTAAAAATGTAAGACAAAGCAAAACGTTGGGGAGATTTGTATGGCAGTGGTGAATAGGAAAAAGGGGAACGATGAAAAAGGCCGTGTTGCAGGAAAAGTAGGCACGAGAAGGCCAATGCAGTACTCGAGGCAGAAAGTTATGGAACGTGGCTTAATATCAAGGGAGTGGAAATGAGGAAGAAAAAGAATGAAACGGACTATCAAACAAGAATTCATACTGAGTACAGAAAAGAGATGAAGATGGGAGAGTTATAATTAAATGGTGCTGATTTTCTATCCAAGAAATGCTCTTATAAAGTTATTTCCCACCAATCACCTTCTTTCAATCTATCAGAAAGAGCTTCTAAATGGAACCTCAAAAATTCAGTGTGAACAAGACATAAAAAGATACTTAAGAGCTAAATTTGTTACTGTCTTGCATTTAAAGTTCCAAGACAGTGAGGAGTAACAGAAAAGGACAAGCACTGTCCATCCTGTTCAGAATGACACGGTGGACACCAGAAGTGGGAGGGCAGGAGAACAGCAAGAGAGCTTGGCTCAAATACAAAGTTGATATCTACGATTTCCTTCAAGTAAGTCTGCCAAAGACACAGGAAAAACAAACTCACTTTCTAAAATATATTTATTTATTTATTTTGAGAGAGAGAGAGAGAGAGCGCGCACACGCATATGCAGTGGAGGCGCAGAGAGAGAGAGAGTGAATCCCAAGCAGCGGTCAGCGTAGAGCCCAATGCAGGGCTCAATCTCATGAATCGTGAGATGAACTGAGCCAAAATCAGGAGACGGAGCCTTAACTGACAGCCATCAAGGCACCCTGCCCCGGGCACTTTTTAAGTCTTAGATATTCTTCGAGTAATGTTCTTCCTCTAGGTTTCAGAGAGAACTCTCACATCAATCTCTGTTAATCCTTGTTTTACATAATCAGAGTTTTCCCATTTTCTTCAAAATATAGTAAAACCTTGGATTGTGAGTAACTTGTTTTGCAAGTGTTCCACAAGTAAACATTTCTAATAAATTTTAACTTGATAAACGAGCAATGTCTTGCAAAACGAATAGTACATGACACTGAATGTCACATGATCATAAGTGAGCCAATGGTTCTTGAAATTCACTTTGATATATGAGTGCTTTGGATTATAAGCATGTTTCCAGGACGAATTATGCTCGCAAACCAAGGTTTTACTTACATTGTTTTCTCTACATAGCTGTGTTAAATCTTTTCTTTGTAGTAATACCTCAGGAAAGAAGAGTTGTCCGGTAGAGTTACCAAAATTGAGTTCTAGATTTTCCCCAATAATTTTCCAGTTAACAGAAACATTTCCTCGACCAGGGGGTGTTCTTACCACATGGAATTGCAAAATTTCTCCTGCAAATGAAATGTAAAGATTGATAAATGTTTAACAGAAAATAAATAGCACTTCAACCCAACAAAACCCCAATTCCAAACATGCAACTATTACAGCACCTTTTCTACGAACATTAAAAGGCTGTCCTGTTTTGAATTTTCCAGAAGCTTTACACATGCTTATTGTTTAACATAGGGATCCCACTTTTAAATACTTTCACTTAGTAGAACTTCAGGAAGTTCAATATGTAGAAGTTACCAAAAGCACATGCTAAAATGGGAAACACAAACTTTCATACACTCCAAAACATGCACCAGAACATAAATGTTCTGTAAATTAAAGGGGAAAAAAGTCCTTATGGTCAAAACTAGTAATAACACAAGTAAATTCTTCCTTTACTTCTCAAAAGGACACAAATTCCTTACACTGATATGCAATGTGATTTTACACAATGCATGCATAAAAATGCTTGCAAATACCTGAAAATCACATTTCTTCAAATTGTAACTTACATATACCATCAATGATTTTGTTTTATAAAAAGAAATACAAAGGAAAGGTGTCAAATTTGTACATCAGCCTCTGTAACTTCACCAAAGTTACGGTCTTCCTTCCTGGATGATTGAGGTATTTTAGATACTTTCCATTCTTGGCTTTTATCCTTACATAATACTTTGTAAAATTGAAGAAAATCATGACAATCATTTCTTTTCAACTACTCAAAGAGGAAAGTAAGTTCCTAGGAAGTATTGCTGATGGCCACATTGCTTGTTGAGAACATATGCTCAATTCAAAAGTCACAGATGATGATGAACACAAAGTTAATGAACTATATCACTAAAAAAATAATTTTTAATGAAAAGATAAATGGAATGGTGTTCCAAAGACTTTAAAAGAACACGAGTTATTTATATTTGTGGCATAGACTTATAGTTGAAATCCATGCATATTCACTCCAAGTATCACTTTTACTTAGTTATCCAATAAGCAAACACTTCTAACACTCTTTAAACAAGGAGAGGAGAAATAAGACAAAATATGTTTACATTTTCTAATATTTTTCTAATAGTTTTTAAATTACTACAATGTTTTTTATTTCTGAAGGTATTTTCTGAGAGAAATGTTTCTTAAAATATCATGGATTAATTAACTTAAAGTTTATCTTAATTCCAGTTACTAAAAAACAAAATAAAAATTTCATGCTAAAGTTAAGCACTCATAACTAATTTTAGGGCAATTAATTTTCTCGGGAGAGTGGAAAACATAAGGCAAAAGTATCAGATTTCTAAATAAGATTTCCCAGATACTTTAATGTATACATTTTTAAGTGTTTTAATACAAGAAAAAATTAATCACCATTACATTAGTAGACTATGTCTGAGAACAAATATTTTTTTTTGAACCATATAGGGACTGCTAGTTAGGAATCAATTTATCTCAAGGTTAGTGAAAGAAAGCCTGTAGAATGAGCCATAACTGCCAAGATATCATTCAAAATTTATATACTTGTAGAATTCATATGAACAAAAGACAGGCACCACTATGAAATCCTAGAGTTCCTCTATTGTATACCTTCTAGAATTTCTCATAGGGCAGCTCTGTATTCAATGAAGGGTTTATTAACTGAGAGACATAAAGAGAGCCTTGGAGTAATTAAGCAGTTTCACCTACAGTGTGGTCTGGTGACACAAATAAAAAGGTTTATAGTCATGGTTTTTTAAATTTTTTTAAGTCCCAAAACTTACTAATAGTGAAAGAAGAATATTACAGAAGTTTGATCAAGTGCTAAAAATGCATTATGAACACAAGTGGCAAGAAAACAAAATGTAGGTCAATATAGATCCACGTTTAAGGGGAACCTATAATCATAATAATAAAATATATGACTACAAGATTGTACACGGAGATCTGTGGGAAAATATACCATTAAAAAGTGAAAATAAAAATGAAATGCTAAGGAGAGAAAAAAAGTAAAGTCCTCCTACAAACTTAATGCGCATAAAATGCTCAAAGTCTAAAAACACCCATTTGATACCACCTTTAAAAATTTAACAAGTTACCATGCAAGTAACTTGCAAGACAATACTGCAAGAAACACAGCTTGAAGCAGGATACACACACAAACACACACATATAAATAAATGGTAAAGAAAGTATTCCTTAAATACAATCATGTAAGCCCACTGTAAATCATGTGAAAAAGCATAAAGAGGGTGAAAATTTTCCTAACAAATAATCAAAATGACAGTAGTGATATTGCCTCTTTAGGAAAGACTCCCAGGAACCAGGTCCATTTAATATGCTTCCTGGGAAAAATTATCAGAGTTACCCTCTACCTGGATGAGGAGTCAAGAAACAGTCACAGGAAAAGGAAGACTTAGAAACAGGTGCTTAGTCTTTTAAGAATAAAAGGCAAGGACAAAAGGAATGCCCTACAGAGGGCAAGTTATAATTGTCATATAAATATTTTGCTAGGTGCTATGCTACAGTGCCTTCTAGTTTTTGCCCAGAATGAAAGCCTAAGCAATGCCCTTACCTACAGGAGAGTCTGACGACATTCGCAGAAGATCATTTTGATATAAAATGCAGAGTCCACCAAAAGTTGGTGATACCATAGAACTCTAAAACAGAAGATCTATCATATAGCATCTAGGCCTAGCCTAATGCAGATTAAGAAATATAAATGTAAAATGTATTTTAACAACTTTAAGTGTTTTGTTTCGTCTACCTGTTCCCAAAACAAACCAGGAGTCTTTCTAAAAGATAAACATCAACTATACCGTGTCCAATACTAATGGAAATTAAAACAAAGGAAATGTATTTTAACAGATACATGTACACATGCTATATATATATACATATATATATATATATGTATATATATATCACATGCTATATATATATATATATATATATATATATATATATAGACCATCCAAATTAACTGCCCTCTACCATAAACAGAAAATGATTTAAACTAATTATAGGAACATGAATCATGTGCAACACAAACTGTCAATATGAACAATTGAGAAAAACGTTGAGTGTGTCTACTCTACAGCAGCTCTGTATGTTTAAAAATTGCATTTCTTGTTCAAATCTCTCCCTAAAAAAGATTCAAACTGTCTCTGAAAAAAGGCACATTTTTAAATCCATTGAATATGGCATGATGATTATGATGCTGCTGAGTTGATGACCAAGTGACACATCTACCATGGATTTATAACTGGCACACATAGTTTTCAACCACAGTAAAAATCTATTGCCCCCTATTTTTAAATTTGTCCATTCCATTTGAAAGAAAGTAATATTTACCATAGGGCATCTGTCCAATTGCTTTACAACAAAAAGAAGAAATAGAATTCTACAGAATTTAGTACACTGTTGAGCACGGAGGCAATTCCTCTCCACGAACTAAAAAGGTATTCCAGAGCCAGAAGTTCAGGATAGTCCACATTTTAAACCTAAACATATAAATGAAACTCCAACACTAGGCCAAAAGCAGGGTTAACACTAGTTAAGTCCACATGGCATGATTTTTTTTTTTACCCTGTTTAAATTTTTTTTAATGTCTATTCATTTTGAGAGAGAAACAGAGCCTAAGTGGGGGGAAGGGCAGAGAGTGAGAGGGAGACACAGAATCTGAAGCAGGCTCCAGGCTCTGAGTTGTCAGCACAGAGCCCGACACAGGGCTCGAACCAACAAAGTGCAAGATCATAACCTGAGCCGAAGTCAGATGTTTAACCAACTGAGTCACCCAGGTGCCTCTTACTGTTTGTGTAGCAGTTATCTTGAAGAATCACCATGAAATTCTCATTAATTCACTTTGGTAAACATATATGGTTGATACACATTTCTCTGTGCAAGCTTATGGTAACATACACACAAAATTCTAAATTCTTGAGGCTCAATATAATGTTTTTGAAAAAAGAAAATAGGGGTACCTATGTGGCTCAGTCAGTTAAGCGTCCGACCTCGGCTCAGGTCAGGATCTCACAGTTTGTGAGTTCGAGCCCCGCATCGGGCTCTGTGCTGACAGCTCAGAGCCTGGAGCCTGCTTCGGATTCTGTGTCTCCATCTCTCTCTGCCCCTCCCTTACTCATGCTCTGTCTCTCTCTCTCTCTCTCTCTCTCTCTCAAAAATAAATAAACATTTAAAAAAAAGGGGAAAAGAGAATTAATTTAGACTCTTGAAAAAACTTATGAATAAAGGTTTAGGAAAGCATGTAAAGGAATCGAATTCACCTCAAATTTTATTTAGAAAATAAGAAAAATCTAGGGAGCCCTCATGCAAGCAGTAAAAGTAAGTCAGTGTTTTATTTCCAGTACCAAACTCATGCCTTCAGAGAAATATGATAACGCACATTTTTGACCAATAACACAAGTGGCCTACTGATTTTAATTACTAGTTCTTTTTTCTCTTTGCAAAAAAACCCCCATAAATACATACAAGTTACAAGCCCACAGACAATGCTTTTGGTTATTAACAAAATGAAAATGTTTTAAAAGTTTCTAGAAGGGCTTATTTCAACTTCTAAACTTATCTTGCCACAAAGCAAGCACTTTGTGGATGGGCACTGATGTGAGGACCCTACGTGGAGGAGCACTGCCTGAAGACTTCCACGTTCTTAGATATTTGCTTCCCATCCCAAGTTGTCCTTTAAAATCCTCTACATTTACTACCGTTTCCTCCAGCCCATTTGGGAATCTAATCTCACTTGCTCCCCATGTTACTTTCTTCTTCTGATAATGAATGAAAACACACTCTTCTCTCAGTCTCTTCCCACCTCAGGGAGAGCCTTCTCGCTCTCCCAAAAGGTCTTTTTTCTTTCCCAGCATTTCAGCCTGGGTGTTCCACGTGGCTCCATCTTTAACACCTTGCTTTTCTTCCTCTATCCACAAAGATCTTATTAATTTTCCTCACTTCAACTATTATCTCTAAAAATCCAATTTCCACCTATAAGCTGAGATAGTCAGGGTCTCTGATCAATTTGCTTCTCTCACATGGACATTGCTACTCAAAGTCATTATTCTTTCAACTCAAATCATGTGAAATATTTACCAAAAGTTCCTACAACTCAAGTTATGCAGCAGATTAAATTCAAGTAAAACATGTTTTCTTCTCACAGATTTCCCTATACAGTAGTAATGGACTTTGAGTTCACACAATATTGTGTTTAAGCTCCACTATGAATAATTGTGTGCTACTTAATTTATCAGAAATTCAGTCTCCTTGTGAGAATATTAGGTGTATACTATTATACCCACTTTATAGGACTAGTGTTCAAATGAAGTATAATAACGGATGTTAAATGTCTGGCACACAGAAGAGACTCACTAAATGTTATTGCTGCTGTCATTATTATTAAGATTAACTTCTACAATGACTTTTATATTACAAATATTTTTTTGAGAGTTGATGATCTGTCTTTAGACTGCACTTACAGCAACCTGTTAGTCATTTTTATTATCGCTATGACATGAGATTCTAAACCACAATAAAAGGGAAGAGTGTTGAAAAACAGCTCAGACACTTGTACTGGGAAGTTAAATAAACTCCCATGTTTAGAGTAAGGTAAAAGGTAATGCACACTAAAACATATGTAGTTTCCAGCACAGCAATTAACTAGCTGTATGACCTTGTCAAGTCACCTAATCTGTGTCTTAGTTTCCTCATCTGTAAAACACAAGTCCAAATACATGAGCTATATCCTTGTCATTTCTTATCTTTCTGAGGTACAGTTATTTATTCTTCTAAATACAAACTATAGTGAAGCAAGTTATAAATACCAGTTTTATCTCAAACAGGCTTATTCAAAGACAAAAGACATTGCTAAAATGTTTTAAGTAAAAATTAGCTCATATATGCAAAACCCTACATATGATGTAAAATATTAAGTGAGGATTCAAGAAAATCTTTATTTTTAAAGAAAAAATGGACACATTCTAATTTTTTTCTAGTTTGGCACTTCATTCATAAAATACATCAACACAATATAAAATCCACACTGAAATATTCTCCAACTGCAAACTACTATTTGTTTTGAACAAGGAGCCAGTGTTTCACAGTTTAATATCAACAACTATCACTAGGTACATAGACACTTGCTAGGAACTATGATAAGCACTTTACATTCATTAACTCATGTAATCCTAAAAAAACTATGACGTAAGTAGTATTTCTTGTCATTTAACATACGAGAAAGCTGAGCACCCCAAGTCTGACTAACTCCCTTAAAATCACACCAGTGGGAGGAAGCAAGCTGGAATCTTCAAGGCTCCTAAGTATTTGCACAGTTCACTATAGAGCCCTCTCCCAGCTAAGTTCCATGCACACTATATACACAGCTCTACAAAATAACGAAAGGATAAAAAAGAAACACCGGAAACTTTAAAAGAATAAACAAAAAATGACTTCCATGGAAAAGAGAATGAATGTGCTGAACAAAAAAAGGAACCCACCTTCATGGCCTATGACAGATCTCGAAGTTGTCTGAAAGCTAACAATTCCCGCCACGTTGTCATTGGCCAAAATATTCACTCTAACAGTGCTGGAGCTGGGCAAAATTCTACTTCCCCCTTCAGTGTACACCAAACTAACTATGATGCTTTCATCATCCTCTGGCTCAGAATCATCCAAAATGGCTAAGACGGCCGTCTTTTTGGTTTCACCTATTAAAAAAAAATTAGTACAATAAAAACCGAAGTAACAAAATCACCAACATACAGAATTCACGAAAGTCCCAAATTACTTCCATTTTAAAAAGGTAAGGGGCACCTGGGTGGCTCAGTCGGTTAAGCGTCCAACTGCTGATTTAGGCTCAGGTCATGATCTCACCATTCATGAGACGGAGCCCTGTCTTGGGCTCTGCAATGGCAACGCGGAGGCTGCATGGGATTCTCTCTCTCCCCCTCTCTCTCTGACCCTCCCTGCTCAAGTTCTTTCACTCTCAAACAAACATTTTTAAAAAGTTAAGTAAAAGCATGTAAGTGAATATCATGAACAGTATTAGTGCCACTATAAGCAAAAGTTGTATGTTAATCTGTATATCCTTTCACATATAAAACCCTGTAAAATTTTATTAACATGGACAGATTGCAGAGAAGGACATTTTGAATTATGGAAAAAATTTTTAAAGGGTAGAATTATTTCAAAGAATCACAGTTTTATTCCTGGTCTTTGCCTAGAACAATGACCTAGCCAGGGAAAGGTTTTCTAAAGCATGTTCTTTCAGAAACACCTCTCTCTCTAGGTGAGTGGAGTCTCATTCTCATTCTGGCATTGCTGTGAATAATTTTCTTTAGGTAATCGAGCCAATACCTCCCTAAAAGACTAGGAACACTTAGGAAATAGCAGTCAAAGAGTGGCAAACAGAAAAGGGATGGCAAATTCTGAGTGAAAAGAACCAGCCTGAATGAGATGAGTCTTTGGATGACTACATGACAGCATCAAATATCAGTTTCCAAGAGGTGGGGAAATGAAGGAAAAAGGCAAAAGAGGAATTCAGAGGGCTGTGTAACAATGACAAGGCTCAAGCAATCTATTTTCCCATTTGCACTAGGATCCCACTAGTGTGCATGAAGCAACACTAAACACCTCTAAACATGACATGGCTTCTGCAGATCAGCCTATTTTCCTCCACCTAATTCTTTACCACTTTCTGGAAAGAGGATGAAAGGGTGAGATGAGAAAAGGCAGGAAAAAGGAGAAAGGGGATACGAATGCATGTTCTCTCATGACCCTGTTGCATTTCATCAATTCACAGTATCATGACTGCCTCAAGAGACTACAGATTATCTAAGAATCTGGGTTAGATATTAAATATAGTCCATTTTGTGTGATGCTAAAATTATAATTCAAGGTAATACTAACCTAAAAAGTATATTACTTTTTAAATTTTGGTGGGGGGAGAATGAGTGGAGGATGGGCAGAGTGAGAGGGAGAGAGAGAATCTTAAGCAGGTTCCTCATCCAGTGCAGAGGTGAATGTGGGGCTCGATCTCACAACCAAGAGATCATGACAACAAAATCAAGAGTCAGACGCTTAATCCACTTAGCCATCCAGGCGCCCCAATGCTATTACTTTATATAACTTTCTCTGTAGTTATTAAAGCTGCTGGAAAATCTAACTTTAAATTTTCATCTCCAGTCATCCTCATTATGTTTTCATTATTTCCTTTGAAATAAGGAGAAATGTTACCAATTACCAACCTGCGGTCCCCACTCCACCAAGCATATCATATTCCATTATTCCCAAAATCATTTACTAGGAAATAACCATTATAGAAATGTGATGTACTATTTTTAAATTTTACTTTTAAATTTTAATAATTTACTTTTAAAATTTATTTTTAAAATTTACTTTTAAAATTTATTTTTAAAATTAAAACATAATGCTTATTAGATATGTCAAAAAGTATGCTACATATGCATCATGATCATGACCTCCAATTACTGTTTCTAAAAACAGTATATGCAAAAAAGTTAAACAACAAAAGATGTAATCAATTGCTCTAATACATGGAATTGTGAATAGTATTTATTTCCTTCTTTTTTTTGTATATTGTGAGGCTTTTTTAAGTGTCCATTTTTTCATTCAGGCAAACTCTATGCTAAAAACTATATGGAATCTATAATTGCCCAAATCAGGATTTAAACAATGATCTTAATAAAGATATCTTTCTCCCACCCAAAGATAATTATTTTAACATCTAAACATTCCAAATCTAAATATCATGATTCAACTAGACTTGAAAAAGAAAACCCATGAATCCAACCCTAATTCTAATGTGTTGGCCAAGTTACCTATAATTATATTGTTCATGAAAATTTACAACAGTTATCCCATCCAAGCCTAAGAACATTATTATAAGTTGTTCTATCACTAGGCTTAATTTAATATGAATGAAGTCATCAAAGTTCATACTGTTTATACTTACAAATTATTTTCATTGAAAATTCTCATGGGTAAGAAGTATTGATAGATAGGAAAATGAGTATTAACTGAGAAGCTTTTTAATATGTACTAGAAAAATCAGGATAAATCTTCATGCCTAAATAGTATGAAATTTGGTAATTTCCCTTACAAAATTAGAACTTGCCTTAGAGTTGCCTGTTTCCTTAAAGGTACTGCTGTAACTATAAAGGAATAAGATACACACATTCCCTGAAAATCTTTTTTGAATAAACTAAAAGAGATACAAGTCACTCTACATATGCCATGTCAACTACTAACAAGCTAACTTCTTTTTTAAACCATACTGCACTTTCATATATTAGCCACAATCTACACAGTAAGAATTCTTATGAACATTACCATAAAAATTGACTAGAATGACTTTACCAGGGGAAACCAAACCTCATTTAGAACCATCACTTACCTTCAGCAAAAGTCAGAATATCTCCAGCACCTACAAAATCTGAACCTTCAGTAGCAGTTCCACCAACAACACGCCATTCGACTGTCACCTGACCTAAGCTGCCCCCCGTCCTGAGGATCATCAGCTCCACTGTGGTTTGGGGCTGTTCCTGAACTTCGACATATAAGCCATCTTCTGAGGTATTGGGACTAATACTGTAGATCACAAACACTCCAAAGGCATCACCATTTAATGCTATGACAACTGTAGAAGTATTTGGCTGTCCTATGGTTGGTTGGTTTTCAAAACTGGCTGTGATGTTCATGAGGTGAACTTCAAGGAGAGAAATTAGAAAACTCTCATCCATCTCTGGGAAATCATCAGGAAGAATAGAAACTGTGAGATTTGCAAATTCATCACCTTCCAGCATTATGGCCCATTGCCTTGTCACAGGCTCATAGTCACTCCCAGCCACAGCCTGACCACTAAACAGAGATGCTACCCTTGTCATGTTTTTCCTGTAGGTCCAGGAGTCTGAGATGTTAACCAATGGACTGATCCATGATGTCATCCAAAAACAGTGGGGGCCCTCAGAAGCACTGAAAAATGAAAATGCCAAGCATGCATGTTCTTTGAGACACAAAGTGGCACAGGTATACTGGGGTTCCTCCATTGCAGAGACATTCACCCAAGTTCTCCACAGTGGGTCAGGCACCCCTTGAATTGGCGATTCATAGTAGGACAGTAAATCTTGACCTTCCTCCACCGCAAGAGCCACTACATCAATATCAGAAGTACTGTAGAACAACAACAGCCGACCAAAGTGCCCTCCGCTAAAACATGGAGTGACAATTAAAAGACAGGTTAAGCACTCAAAGCAATCTGTGGATTAATTAGAAAAGGAAAATACTGACTGGAGTTTTTACTTTTTTTAAGTGTAAAAGTAATAGTACAAATGCAACCATGTTTCTTAATTATATTTGTTATTCAACATTTTACTTTCTCATGTAAGGGAATCCTGCTGGTTTGCAATTAAACAATAGTTACTCTTAACCAAGCTATTCAAAGATAGCCAAATCATATCCATTTCAGAATTACTGAACAGAATTAGAAAATGAATTTTCATTACCAGATTTCACAGAAACAAAGTAATAACGATAATGGCATGAGTTCATTTTAAGGAAATGTAATTACTTGCCACAAATTCCCAACACCTCATTTTTCTATTTCTGAAGGAGCTCGGTGAACTGTATGCTGCCTCACACACACACATGCAGAAAACACAACCACTTCATACAGCATCTGAATATTCTTTAATTTGGAAGCTAGTTGTATTTAAGTTCTAATTCAAAAAAACCAGAGATTAAAGCAGTAACTTTCTGTGGTTAGAAAGCCCAATGATGTATAATCTATTATCCATTTCACTAAGAATAGGTATGATAAATATATTGGGTTCTTCATATTAATAGGCATAATTCAATTAACAAATTACCATAACCTAGAAAATAATTTATATTTTATAATAACCACAAAACCTAAATTATTTAATTGCACAAGAGGTCACTTCCTACCACCGACAAGCCCCATCCCCCCCACAGACAGAAGCCATTAGTTCATATACCTTCGCCTGACAGTTATGTTAGCACAGGAACTTCGCTCCAGAGGCTCTTGAACACGATAAACCGACTGAACAAAGGCTACTGTACCATAAGGATTATCATTGGCAGGAATAATAATATTTGCCACTCGATCTAACCCAATAGTACCTCCACCAGAGGCATCAGTTAGCTGCACTTGGATAACCTAAAAATACAGTGAAAATTTCCTTAACAGAATCCCAGTTCTGAAATTAAAATAACAATGATGCAGTGGGAGAGGAGGGGGAATCAAACATATAATCCATACAAAAACAAGGACAAAATATAATGTAATATGAATGGACTCAAAGAAACTCCCATTACATTTATAAACCCAACATGTAACAGAATAATCCATTATCAACTTTTAATAATAAAGCACAATTATATATAATAAACACAGGATACTTAAATTCCTTAATATTCAGCAATATAATCTTGGGAATCAATTTTTAGATCCTTGTTTATAGTTACCATTTCAGTAATACATTTTATGTTCATTATATACATTTTTTTTTTATTTAGGGAAAATATTGCATGTATGTTTTATAAGTAATCTATTATGCTTTATTTTCCACATTATCTTAAATGGAAATTCTCTAACAAAATGTAAAACAAAAGACATCATATCATAATGCCACCTAATTTAGAGAGAAGGAAAGAGAAATGTTTTATCTGTATTAACTAATATCCAATATTTTAGAACTGAATAATGACATAATTATCACTCAAGTGAAATGTTATGGACTTCCTTTCTATAAAAATCTGATTCTATTACAGAATAAATGCCATTAAAAGTAATTTAATGAGACCTAGGCTTTAATAATACTTGAATTTCATAATATAAAATTATCTTTAGCTAATATATATTAATAATGAACCAACTTTCCACTGAGGCTCTATTTTTATTTGCCACCTAGCTTATTTACCATGAAATATCAGGTAGATATGTCTAACGTGGTATCTGCCATATACTAAATTCTCAAAACTATTGAAGAATAAATAAAGAAGTAGAAAATCAAAATCTAAATTTAATTAACATCAACTGGCTAGCACTCAAGCTAAAAGGGAATCTAGATACAAACAAATTAACAGTTTATATGGAAAAATGTATAAATATACATGTTAAATCTATAAATATGTATATTTAATCATTCAATGAAAATGTTGAAAATACAATGTAATTGCACAAAAAACTTATAAAATTCAATATGTACAAGAACTTTTTCTAGAATATTCTTGCTTTTGTTATCTGTAAAAATCACTACCATATTTTGAAAATTCTTGTAGAAATAATTAACTTGACATTCTCTATAAATGCCACAATAAGAGCCATCTGTTCTAGTCACTATAAGACAAGGTATGATTTACAGTGTCATTCTATACTAGCCATTCCTCTCACCTCTTCGATCTCCGGAACGTCGTCAGCCAGGACCTCTAACAACAAGGTTTGAATGGTTTCCCCAGGGGCAAAGGTCACATTACCTGAGACAACTTGCAGGTCACCAGTAGCAAGCTGTCCATTAATGGTGGCGACCCACTGAACAGTAACATTGCCGAGTGTCCCAGAATTTCGAATTATTGGCAGGTTTACCTTCACTGAGTTAAACTCAGGTTCCTCTACAATAAGTTTAGTAATCTGAAAACCTGAAGGGCAGAACAGAGTTCATTTCAAATACAAAGTGAAACTGAGGCAACACAGAGCTAACCATTATTACCCTATAGTTGATTCTTTTTTTCCCTTAAGCAGTCTTTCAAAATTTCCAAATTATTGTTCTCTATGATAGAAACAGAAACCACAAACTCAGGATCCCACAAGGCCAGGCATATACCAGTCATGAGTGAAGTGGGTCTACTAAGTTCTGTGGCTAATTGCACAGCAGAAGCCTGGATCAAAGAGGCAGCTGTTAGTTTGTACCCACAACTGATGCTATGCAGAAGGAGGCTCAGTGTTGTCAGATTTCCTGCTAATCATGAAAGCCCAGAAATCCAAACTTTTGTGTAAATTTCTGTAAGTTAATTTTTGAAAAAATTGTCTAAGATCCACAAAACACATCTCGAGGTCATATCGGACTTAAAAGCCTAAAAGTTTGTCCCTTACATATTTATGCTAAGACGTTGATTCCTTTTAATAACCACTAAGCACTGCGAGTGAGGGTGTACAGGTATCCTATGTTATCAGCAACAGCAGGTTAAAAAGAGAAACATGATCAAGTTAATCCTAAGTCCCTAAAAAGAAAGAAATGTATGATCTATATCAATGAGTTAAAACTAGTTTGGTTACCAAATAATCCATAGGGGTCATCAGAGGCCTCAATGATAATGATCGCCTCTGTTAACACCCCTAATTTGGCTCCTCCTGTTGTCTCATTCAGCAGTTGCACAAGAAAAGATTCTTCCAGTTCAGGGTAGATGTCATTAATGATGTATATTGGCACAGCTTTACTGGTTTCCCCTTCTAGCAAGACCACATCCGATGAAGCTATGCTATAATCTTCACCTATAAAGATAAATAGCAAAATGCTAAGACAATTCCCTAATATGGTAATAAACATGCCATATACTAGTGAAATATTATGATGTATCAAATTTCACGGACATACTTGTAAAGCTTTTTTAAGGACAATGACTACATATACTCTAAACAAAATGATTTTACCTCTCTTCCCAGAAAAAATGGGTTTGAGATCATAAAATAATGAAAAAGACCTCCAAAAGATGTTCAAGTTTATCCTTTCCCTTTTAGTAAAATGCATACATAATTTCTTCTATTTGTCACTAGACATAAATGTCAATACAGACAAAAGAGATGATATGGCTATGGACTCAGACAAAGATACACAGTCATCCATTACCACAAGATAACCCCTTATCTACAAAAGCAAAAGAAAATGTGTACAATACTTTTAAAACGAAAAAGAGAACTAGAATCCTGACCTCACTAGAAAGAAATTATACTGGGTACAGATACAGGCATGTCTGCATTATCAATGTTACCGCTGGAAACTATGGGCTTTCCTATAAAACTGGATTAAAAGCTGCTACTGCATACTGCTCAGGATGGCAGGAGCTTTGTTCCTGGTCAAAGCCTGGGTAGGGAAAGGAGAGAGTCCTCTTATGAAGCCTAAGGGCTAATTTCCTAGAACACTGATTCATCCCCACTGTTTGTCAAGATGTAAGGCCCTGTATAGACAGTCAGGTATTCCTCAGTCAGACTACCTAAGATATACGTGTGCACATGCGCACATATGCACACACACATGCATGCATACACACACACACACACACACACACACACACACCCCACTTAGGAACTAAGTGGGCCTTGTTTATTACCTTTTCAAGCAAATATCATATCCAAATGATTTATTTCAAAAGGTCAAGCATGTTATCCTGTCCATTCACACGCCCGTTCCTCTGAGTGCATGCTAGAAAGATTCTAACTGAATAGCTCTCTGGCAAATCTCCATCTAGATGCTATAACCGCACCAACAAAAAAGGCAGTCCCCTAATGCTTGCATTTGGCAATGAAATCATTTTGCTTACCCAGAATAGTTAATGCAAGCCATTGCCTCTTCCACATTCTTCATAAATAAATAAACAAGCAAGATAAATGGGTTGAGAGTCAAGACTGTTGCCAAGCACTGCAATCATGTGGCTGCACATTTTATCCTGCATTCCTCAGGATCATTTACACATGAATCCCTTTCAAAAAACTAAAAAGTACACATAGAGAAAGCCTAACAATATTTTCCTTAGTTTACTTTTCGTTGGTACGTGCATATTTTGGTCATTTTAACTTTAAAGTTCATATATAATTTTGCTAACATTTCTCAAGAATTCTGCAAAACTGGTGCCATAAATGCAAGATAAAAGCTCTACATTTATGCCTTTAAAAAGATGCAAGAGAACTATTGTTTTCTAGTTGATTTTTCTCACTACATCTCTAAGTGGCTTTGTTAATTAAGAATATAATTTCCCTCTAAAACACTTCACTGCTCCTTGGATGTCTCTTCTCACCCGCCACTGCAGTTATTGGCACGGCTTTAAACTTCACAGAAACATCTGCAAATGCTCCTCCTGCTCTAGTCACATTGATAATGGGTCCAACGTGATTTTCTGCCACTCGAACAACTGGTGCCGAGAGCTGAAGAGTTCCAAATGCATCGTCATTGGCAATGATGATTAGATGAGCAATGGTTTCGACCTTAGGCCCAAGGCGTGGGGAATTTGGAACTGAAAGAAGAAAAGCTAATGTATCAAAATTCTACAAACTGGCCAAAAGTTACCAGGAAGCCTCAGCAGCAAGATCAGCCAAATGAGAGCTTCATTTGGTATTTTCTCTACTATGTATATCAAAAAACATTTACTGACTCTTATGTACTGGCACTCATCTAGACACTAGGGAAACAAAAATAAATTAAACAGAAAGTCCCTACTCTCTTTTAGCTTTACATTCTAGAGAGATTTTTATTATAGAATCTCTAGCAGAGGAATAGTCACCCTGCAGGAATAATTTAATAAGTATTGGAAATTTGTCAAAAGGCAAAAAATGATTCGAGTGTGACTAATCATCACTTTGCATAATATTAAAACAGATAATGATGACACCTACAGAATTATGCTCTTCTAATTAGTTACCAGCATGCCATAAAATTTTTTTAAAAACAGCATTTCAGTTACAAAATTGAGTAGGAAAGTAATTAAGCTTCGTGCCCTCAAAGACCAGCTGCAAATCATCATTCTCTAATTAAATTACTGCCTCTCTGTGTCCCTGTCCTTGCTCACAAACCTGTTCCTCTCTGCCCCCTCTCAGTTAACACTCACTCAACTACCTTGGCCAGAAAGCAGTCAGCCTCAATGCTGTCTAACACTGATTCAATCAATTGTGCTCAGTACTTTCAAGGCTTTCTTCTCACTTGCCCCTGATTTTAAACACATGACCTTCCACAAACCCTCCCTAATTTATTTTCTAGGTTCAATTTCAACCAGCACCCTTGACAAAACTACATAACAAGAGACCTTTCAACACAAACGAAGCATCAACAAACTCTTATTAGCAGTAAACAATTTTGAGTTGGTAAACTCTCTAACGATTGTAGTACTTGGACATGTGTGATAATAATAAAATTTAACATTTTCTGAGAATTTAATCTAAAAACAATAACACCATTTAATTTCAGTGGTATAGGCCGAGACCATGCTAAATTGTATCACAGTTAAAATCAAAATCAAAAATAATGATTTATTGATAATGAATCAATATAATATAATTAAATTCAACTAGATTAGGCAAGAATTTGCCTGGCATTGTTTGAAGCATTTTTCTTGTATCAAGTTATTTAATCCCCACACTCTATGGGGCAGCTAACATTGTCCACATTTTACAGATGAGGAATCAGAGGCACAAAGATGGGGAGGAAGTCACATATCATGCTAGCACTTGGCGGACACATCAAGAGGCATCCTGTAAGGGGCTGTCTAAATCTCTCATTCCCCACAGACAATTCCACATCAAACCAGGTATAAAACCTTCAATTACCCACAACTGTTCATTCTGCGCTATGCTCTTACCCACGTGCTGATCACCTCTTGTCTTACTGCTCTCCTCAAAATTAATGAGTATACGCAGAGCACAGCAAGAGAGACCCTGCTGGGTCCTACACTGATTTTGTCTATTAAAATTTAGTCACTATCACACAGATTTGCATTTAATTGTTCTTTAATTATTTCACATCATATCTTACACCTATTGTGAGTTGCCCCAAGTACGCTGCCTGGTTCCAGGAACATATCAAACATAAAACATATAGTGATTGTTTCTCCCATCCTACAGCACATTGATATTCTGCATATACCATGCTATTAACAATAATTGTTCATACCTACTGAATGCTTACCAGGTGCCAGACACTGTATTCATTTTCACATATATGACTGTATTTAAGTCCCATGGTATTTCTGTACAATAGGTAAGGAAACTGGGGGCCACAAAAAGATTATGCCCAATAGTTCATTACTGTAAATTGGAATATTAGTTCTCTTAACACCAACGCCCAAAGCCCTAGCTACCACTGTATGTGATACTCCCTTCCAGGTTTATTTCTATCTTATTCAATAAACTGTGAGTTCCTTGAAAACAAGGCATTTTTTAAATTCTTAATTAATAAGATTAATCACTGGGTTGTATTACAAATTTTAACTAATCTTAAATCTTAAATCTTAAAAAAAGGGATGGGGTATTGTGTGAGAATTTTAACCTTGACTGTAATCTGAACACTTAATGTGAGCAGTTGTCCTATAAAGTAAATTTCCTTCTATAATCCTGGACTACAGTTACTTACATTGTGGACAAGAATGCTGCTCACTATATAGTATAACCGTCCAGGTATTACAGTAAGGTGAAGAAATTTATTTATGAGAAAACTTAATTTATATGGCAAAACACAGTCAACATGTAGCTCTTGGAATATTACTTTTGGAATATGTAATTCCAGCTTCCTTAAGAAGGTTTTGTTTTCTTATAAATATTGCCGTAAAACCGATGTTAAATTAATATCAAATTAATGCCACTAATCTTCCTTGTTCCCTTATTCCAGGAATTCTAGATTTTTCTCTTTATTTAAAAACACGTTTCTAAAAGTTACATGGCCGCTTAGAGAGATATTAACACAATAACCGCTTTCAGGTCCACAAGCATCAGGCATGCTCTCTACCAGTAGCCACCAGACTCTCTACAAAGCCACTGAGCCACAACCCCAAGGGGAGTGGCTGCTACTTTTCAAAAGAAGTTGCTGCGCCAGATCTTCTGTCCAACGTGCGTCACTCCTCATTCTTATCCCCAACTAGTGCCTTCTTCTCAACTCTCAGTGACTCACAAATTTACAGGATTTCTTACTGCTACACAATCCTGTCCCCCTCCCCTCATGCAGTTGCTGGATCTACATACTCATCACCAAAGAGGCTACATGAGTTAGGGAATCTTCCAGAGTGGATCAAAGTGAGGGAGGCTCAGGATCTTACTTACTACCAGGACTGTCCCTGAAATCCCCAGATTAATTCTAGAATGATTTTGAAGCTGTAATACATAATACAATAGTACTAAAGGTCACTCGCACGGGATTACATAGAAGCTTTTAAAAATTTAGTCTGGGAACATTAGAGACCTGTAGAACATGACTTCTTGTTTTCAAGTGTCCCACTTCCATTTGCCTTATAGATCAACTTTTGTATGATGATGCTTTCAGAGTCAGAGCTTACTATTTTTAGAGAATTTTCTGCTATACCCAATTCTTAATTTATTATTTTAGGATTCTTACCTCAATAATAATAATAAAAACACACTAGTGGTTACTTACTTGGGCGATTCTGTACTTTCTCTATTAAAGTAGAGTTGAGGAGTTCAACAAACACAGACTCCGACCTTTCTGGTTCATCATCATCCAAAACTGAAATAGTTATGGTTGCCTCACTCTGATTGGCTCTGAAAAGAGCAAATCCAGAAGCTGGCATATAGTCTCTTCCTTGAGTTGCTCTGGCTATACTGGGTGGAAAATAAGGTGGTTTTTCCATATCATCCAGTGTTGCATATGTGACTATGACTTTTCCCATGAGGCCTTTTAACCTTATCACTGATAGTGTGATATTCTGGGTTGCTTCTTCAACTTTGATAGGCCTATTTTTCTCGGAAAAGATGAAGACCCCACAAGGATCATCACTAGCCAAAACTGTTAATGTGGCATTAGTGTGAACTCCCAAAGAGCCACTGGACACACTGATGATTGACACAGAGAAGGCCTTATCCAGTTCTGGATCTTCATCCGGAAGTATTTCCACTGTGATGTTGACACTCTTCTGCCCAATCTCAAATGTGACATTGCCAGAGGTGAAGGCAAGATCGCCATCAGGATCAGAGTCTATGCTCCAAAGCAAAGTCACTTGAGACAGAGCTCCATGGTTTCTCAGAATCTAGAAGATATTTAATGGTAAAATGTATTAAAAGAGGGATTAAAGTGATTGATTTAGAGGTTTTTAAATATAGAATGATAGCAGTATACTCAATTTTTATTTTATTCTTTATAAGTTGTTATCAATAATATAAGATTCTAGGGGCACCTGGGTGGCTCAGGTGGTTAAGTGTCCGACTTCAGCTCAGTTCATGATCTCCCAGCTTGTGGGTTTCAGCTCCACGTTGAGCTCTGTGCTCACAGCTCAGAGCCTGGAGCTTGCTTCGGCTTCTGTGTCTCTCCCTCTCTCTCCCCCTCCCCCTTCTCATTCTCTGTCCAAAAAATAAATAAACATTTAAAAAAAGAGACTATAAGATTCTTGATGGCAGGGAAGAAGTACTACCCATCTTTGAAGACCCTCAGAGAGTCAACTTAAAAAGTGATGTTGCATGAAGCTACAAATTGACTGAATATTTTTAGCTTCTAACTAAACTACCTACAGCTGTATCTTTTCTGCAATATTAGTAATGAAGCAAATGTAATTAATAATTTATTATATATGTATATATTTTTTTACAGTTTATTTATTTATTTTGAGAGACACAGAGAGAGCACAAGCAGGGGAGGAGCAGAGAGAGAGGGAGAATCCCAAGCAGGTTCCATACCACCAGTGCGGAGTTCAATGCGGGGCTCGAACCCACAAAATGTGAAAACATGACCTGAGCTGAAATCAAGACTCAAATGCCCAACCAACTGAGCCACCCAGGTGCCCCTATAATTTATTATATTTAAATACACTCATGAATATTTTTGTTTTTACTGCAAGATGGTATACCCTTCCTTGTAAGGAATAATGAATGATATTTTCTGAAAAGTTAGACAAAAACTCATTTCGGAAAACAAATTATTTCCTTTTATCTTCAATGTAATATGGAAAACTCACCAAAAAAAGTATTTCACCCAAGGTTTGATAAAATATATTTAAGAAGAAATGCTTTTGCCAGTAACATGTTAAGAAGAGTAAAGAGGTTTAAAATTACTCCAAGTCCCAAATAATAATTTTTATTTATACTTAAATCTGAATGTTAATCAGAGTAACATTCAAGACAACAATTTTATAAAACTTGATCCCTTCTTTTCTTTTTTTCTTTTTTGAATAATTAGTTATCCTTTCTAATATTGAATATCTGCCACAAGAGTGCTAAGGGATGTATTTTGAGTGATCTTTCTTCATTATTTACATAACATTTGAGGAAGGTGAGCAAGCTTCTAGCTCATGCCAGTTGTTTAACAATAGAATACTGCTTAATTCCTAACTGGAACAAAGCAGTGTAGGAAGTACACCTACACCTACACACACACACACACACACACACACACACACACACCCCCCATAGAGAGTTTTCATTATTAGTGCTGTTCATAAATGTTTTGGATTTTCTTTCTCTTTGGGAGAGAGATGAGATAGGATTGCATCTTTCTACCCGTTAACATTAGGCACTGCCATGTAACTTGCTTTGACCACAAAAGTGTAAATGGAAATGTTATGAATCACAAGAAACTATAAGAGCCAGTATGAGGTTCTCTACATCCACATTCCCACCCCTCCCTACAACCCTCCCACCCCACCAACCACCATGAAGACAGAAGGACTCACTGAGCTGTTCCCTCTGTATCCTTGATCCCTCAATGACTGACAACTGCTAAGTTAAGTTGCAGATATACCATGAGTGGAAAAACAAATCTTTGTTATATTAAGCCACTGAGCTTTAGGAGACATTTTTTACCACAGCCTAAGCGAATTAGTACAACATCTATATAAAATATCACTTGTATAGCTCCACTATATTCCTTAAAGAGTTAGGATTCCTCAGAATCACAAGATAAATTTATATGCAAAACTACATAAAAAGACAAATCTTTATTCAAATCCCTATTCAATGATCAATTTGTACTGTATGTACCACTAGGCTCATTCCCCTCTACCTAAAAAGGAAAAAAAAAATAACATAAAGAACACCTTCATAATACAATAAAACAGCTTTAAAAGAAGACAAAGTGGGGGCGCGTAGGTGGCTCAGTCGGTTGAGCATCTGACTCTTGGTTTTGGCTCAGGTCATGATCTCATGGTTCATGGGTTCGAGCCCTGGGTTGGGCTCTGCTCTGGCAAGGAGGAGCCTGCCTGGCATTCTCTCTCTCCCCCTCTCTCCACTCCTCCCCTGCTCACACACTCTCTCTCTCTCAAAATAAATAAGTACACTTTGGGAAAAAAATAAAAGTAGACAAAATGTCTAAGGCTGCAGGGAAAAAATGTACTCACATTTAATGTAACAGTGCTGTACCCATCTTCTGGTTCAGTTCCAGTGACAAAGAGTGACTCAGGGCTAAATTCAAATACACCATGAGCATGGTCAGAGGCTGCAATTGTCACTAGAATTTGTGAAGCCACTCCTAGACTGGCTGCATGAATAAGTTCCAACAAATAGCAAGAAAATGTTAATAAGTAATTTGCAAACCAAAAGAAAAGCCAAGGAACAACTTTTTGAAAAGAGTTGTTCCATTCATTGAGTACGTTCTAATTTGTTTTAGAAAGAAAGGCAGACACAAATGGTTGCCACACATATTCATGCTTTTATGACCTTTCTCTATTTTGGCACCAACGTGATATACAAGTGCTGTATAAGCACTTGGAGATGAATAAGGAAAACTTGTTTTTCTTTTTCTCCCCTATGAAAGAGAACATTCTTCCACACGGAGTATATGAGGAAAGTCTCCCACAACCTTTGCTGACCTCAGAAGAACATGAGCCAAATGACTTTTGCCTTTATGAAAGAGTTTCCCTATGATTTTCATCAATCTGGCTAAACAGATTCTTGGTTTCTAGGGCTATTTTTTCAACATATTATAATACTACAGATCTACCTCTCTTGGCCCCAAATATTCTAATCTTGTAACTAAAGAGGTGCCAATATCTAAAGAAGTACTGAATTATTTCCTAAGACGTATGTTCAACTTTTATGTTGTATTAATATAGGCAGACAAGAAAAAATGAGGAATTCCAAAAGTAACAGAGTAATGAAATACAGTGGCTCCATGAGGCATTGATGGAAGTTAGGAATGAGAGGGGTAGGAACATGAGTTCTGACCCTAAAATATAAAACCTGAAATTGTGAAAAGGAACATCTGAAGATTAGAAAGAGTTCTCCCTCAAGAAATAAGTATTCTATTTGTTTTCTCCCAATACAAAAAAAAAATGCTGAATCATAGTGGCATATGAATCTACTTCAAATGCATTCTCTTTTCAGTATATCCTCCCAATGATTGGCAACTAATTCTCCCCATTTATTGCCTCCTTAATTTCTTTTTCCCATATATTTTGATTAAATGCTACATACAAAGACTGCTGGTTCTTTTTGCAAATAAGCATGATACATTTAACATGACAATATAAATGTTCTATTTATCTCTTTTTAAGTATTCAAAGCTATGTAAAAGATTTTCAAAAATCATTTTATAAATGATATTCAAGCAAAATTTCTATTACAAGTAGAATCAGGAAACCGACTGTATTGGGTTCATACAAAGAAAAGTCTGGGCTTTGGAGGCAGGCAAGAATTTGATTCTGGCTTGATCACTTGCCTAGCTAGGTAACTGTAACACAGAGCAAATAATACTTCAAAAAGTTGCTGTTATGGTTAATGAGAAAACATGTAAAGGACCTGCACATAGTAGGCGTAAATAATTGGTTAGTATTGTTGTCTCTGCAAAGTTAAAATAAAATGCAGACTAGTACAGGGCCTTGGAACAGCTGCTTACCATGTTTGTGAATAGTTGGAAGGAAGAATTCCATGTCCCCGTCACCACTACCACTGCCATCAACCCTAAAGAATTCAGTCACTTCACAAGGAGACACAGAGACACACACACCCACACAATACACATTGACACAGTGAGAAAATGGAGAGCTCTTAAAACATATCCAGAAAAGAGGAAAATGTAGTAATAGTCACCCAATGACATGCATTCTTCCATAGAAAATAAATTATTTTAAATGGTAAAAGTATAATATTAGTCAAGCTACCAATTTATTAAAAATTCATCCAGAGCTTTAGGAAATATTCCATGTAAATAAGTTGTAAATTGGTATTTCTCATTTCTGCCAACTTGACCAGTTTTCTTTTTAAATCACTTACTTAAAGCAATGTATATTGTTTTTAACATTTTAAATATTTTTAAAATATTTGTGGTTGTGTATAACCACAGTTAGGCCTATACGACTATGACAGAGTCACCTTACCATACACAAGAATCAAACTCAAAATTAGGGAAATGTGCCCAACGTTTCCCTCCAGCCATACGTTCAAATTCCCACTTTATTTTCCATCCTCAGACTTGAGCACCCTTTTGCCACTGACATGGTAGAAAGAAGCCTCGGCAAGTGGTGTAAAACCGTCTACTTCACACCTGGCTGTGAGAGATACCCACTGGAAAACCTTCAGCAAGTCATTAAACCTCTTGGTATCTCAGTTTTCTCACCTCTAAAATGTACTGCTTTGTACAGAACTGTTGTAAAGACCAAACAAATAATGTAAAGAATAAAGTACTTCAGCAATATGTAAAGACTATGATAAAGAGAAAGTAGTATTACCTTCACTTCCAATACATCTTATACCCCCCTCATTAATTTATCAAATGTTTACAAACAAAGAAGAAAGGAAGGGTAGTAATGGTAGCAGTAGAAAAGAAGAGGAGTAAGAGAAGAAAGTCCACATCCATACCTATATGCCTGACTGACGTGCTATTTTAAAATCTCCCCTGCTCTTCTGTTCCTCCCCTCAACAGGAATGGGATACACTAGACATGAGAATTTACAACATCACGCATCTGAAATCACCTTAGAGACTTAAGAGACAAAATGAATTTTAGGGAATATCCAGTGCATCCCCTATATTACCTACACATCATGAGAGATGGTGAAGTTCAACACCAATGTACCCTGAATAACATAAAATATCTATGTGGGTGGCTATCAAAAGAATTTAACTCCCCACAATACTGCACTTCTTAGGCAGTCCCTAGCTATGACTCAGAATAGAAGCTGGTACCTAGATCCCTTTACCTCCGATCCCAACTCACTGAGGGGAAAATGAGACTGTCTGCCACTATTGCTTCTAATGAGAATGCAAAACTGGTTTTCAAATGAGTACCCATGCCCAATTAACATGTAACAGAACAGTGCATATTCTAAACATATGGGGAGAAGTTTCTACATAAAATCACTATGGTGACAAATATTACTTCTGAAGATATTTAATGTTACTTATTAATCAATAATGATCACTAACATTTTCTCTATTAAATACATACTACTAGCTACAAGGGATACAAAGAACAACTTTTCACCTATTTTATAGTGACCTCTAATTAATGAAGTCCTGTCATGAAAATAATGATTCAGACATGCGAGTAATTGTCTCTGGAGGACAAACAAGGCTGGCATTTTTACATGTCGCTCTCCAAAAAAGGCCATTCAGCATATTTATACTGTTCTATGCAGTCAACCAACCTGTGGCACTATTTAGTCCCTTTCCTGCCTTGGCCTCCTTTGCTTTCACCCTGGGCTTTGTGAACACAGGGAAAGGAAATGTGGGGAAATCCTGCATACTTACTCCAAAGTCTCATTACACAGTAAAAGACAATTTTAATATTTCTATTTTACTCACTCTCTCCCTTTGGATGGCTTATACAGTATTGTAACTTTCTTCACTAAAACATGAAGATAATAACAAGATGATAATACAAGGTTTTGTAACGGAAGAAAATGTCCTGCTGATTCCATACCAATTCTCAATTTCTTACATTTATAAAGGGAATATGATGCACATCATATATATTCTATAACACCCCAAGCAGTACCTGAATATCAAATACATTAACACTTCAGCAAAGAAATCTATATAAATAGTTCATCCAAATGGGATAAAGACTATAAATAGCCTCTCTCCAGTGCAGATGGGTTTTGCCACAAAATGAATTCTGACTCCAAAAATCTATGAAAATTGGAGATTTTGAATATCATAATTGAAGACAAAGTACTGCTGACCTGTTTTATTGATAATCACCTCATAATAAATTAACTGAAAGGACTAGTTTTTACCTGGACTACATGTGGAAATAGCTCTGAAGGAGCTACTATGAAAATCCAAAAGTGGGAGAAAGGAAAGATGTGATTTTAGGGGCACCTACTACAAATGACAACTATGATTTGGTGAATGAGAACAATTATACTACTTCATGCTAAAAGCACATCTACTTTAGGAAAAGACCAATGGGTAATAAAAGGGGAAAAAACAATACGAACAGATGGTGTCCTTACAATAAACGTTAGAAATATTAACTCAGAATTAACCAACCTCACAGCAAAAGTCTATGTAAATAAAACTATGAGTTGAATATTGATTTCTAAAACCAATATTCTAACTTTATGTGGAAAGATGGAAATTTTCTTTTTACCAATAAAAGAAAGGGACTCTCCATCAGAAAATGCCTACCATACAATTATTAGTATATTAGTAATTATTAATCTTCAGGGTGCTCTTTCCAAAAACTAGTAATTCACTCATTTAAAAAAAACGTTACACTGATTCCAAGGATTGCATTTCCTTAATAGAATCTACTATCATCAAGGTGAATGGACAAGCAAATATATGACACTTTTGAGTCACCAGCTTACCTCCTCCCTCCAAGTTCAATAACTCAACTTTAAAAGATTTTTCCAATTCAGGGACAGAATTATCAGTGATGTTAACAGAAATGTATTTGTATCTTTCTCCTGGTTGAAATTCTAAGGTACCAGAAACACTCTGAAATACAAACAAAACATTTATCCATTAGATTATAATTATTCTGAATATTAATGTGCACAATGAGTATTTACTATGTCCCACATTGTTGTAAATACTGAAACAGAATAACATAATAAGAATATAAACCTCAAAATCCTTAGGTGGATATGGATAGTGTTCAATACAAATTCTAAACAAATATTCTCCACAACTAAATAAAGCAGACAGATTTTTATTTCTCTTGTTTAGCTATTCATCAAAAAGATAGTCAAGGCAAATGAGATATCTGAATATGTGAAAACCACAAATGCCTAAATTAATTCAATGCACATGTCTCTTGACAAGTATATTTAGAGCTATTCAAATTATATCATTGAGTAATGTAATTACTCAGTGCCTAACAACAGCATTTTGGTGTTTTCATTCTGAGAATTTCTCCAAACAATAAATATCCGTCTATTGGGCATTAACATTTTCTTGATTGTACTTGCAACTGCAATTCATCATACAGATAGATCTCCCATCACAAAAGTTCACATACTACAGGAAAAACAAAAAGTTATTTAAATTCAAAGTCTTACGGTCCTTTTTTACTCCCATCTTCATTATCTCTTAAAAAAAAAAAAAACACTGTCCCCTCAAGACATGAGAATACACCTTAAAGTTGTTCAAATTTTTCTAGTGTTAGTTTGCATGGACAAACTATATTACATTCTCAGGAGCTATTAATGGCCTTAAAGCTAAATTAAGAAACCCAAGTACCAATTTACTTATTCATTTATTTACTTTTTAAAAATATTTACCAAATGCACAGCATGTACAATGGCACCATTTTAAATGCGTGGAATTCAAAAATAACCAAGACAAATCTCTAGCAAGATGGAGAAGATTCTATCAGGAATGTTAACTGTGTAATATAATAATTCAAATAGAATAACAACAGCTGTAAAATACATATAGTTTGCTCAAGAAGGAAGTAATTAACTTTGCCTAGAGGGTAATCATCAATAGAGTAATTCTACAAGTGTTAACAACAGAGATAATATTTGACTGTCTAAGGAAACCATCTTTTAACTTGACCTTTGTAATATCCTACACAATTAGCCATTAACTCTCCAGAAATATGTTTTTCTCTGGTATTCCATATCACACTCGCCATTTTTCCTTAACTTTCTAACTCATCCTTTTTAGTATTCGTTACTGATTTTAACAGTCTCCTTATGACCTCTAAAAACTGCTGTTTATTAGACTCTCTCTAGACAAGGATACCATAGGCTTAGGCTTTTAATATTACTTATATGCTCCCAACTCTTAAATTCCTCTCTCCAACCCCTATATCTAGACTTAAATCTTAATGCCTACTTCAAAGTTTTCTTATAATTTCTGTCAGAATTTTTAAGTCACAATTTTCCCTTAAAAAAATCTATGCCTTATCCAATCCTCTCCACCGTACTAAATTATATAGCAGCAAGTTGTTCATGCCCAGAACTAGGGGGTCACTTTTGACACCTTCTTCTTTTTATCCTTTACAATAAACAACCTTCACGTCCTGCCATTTCAACTCTGACACACTTCTTGAGACCACCTACTTCTTTACATATACACCATGATCTATCTAGTCCAAAATACTAACACCTTTCGCCTTGTTTAGAAAACGGACTCCTTACTGGCCTTTCTGCATCCAGGGCCTATATCTTCCAATCCATTCTCCCCAGTTCAGTTTCATAATCTTTCATAAATATATAACACCTTTCAATTACTTCTCCTTGCTATTAAAATATAAGGCACAAATATAGCATGAGATCTAAGGCCTAGGAAGATTCAGGCCCTTGTTTACCTTATCTTTTATCATGACACCTATCTGTCCACATTCCAGAAACACTGGTCTTCTTTCTGCTCCTCATTAGGGCCATTTAACCATTTTACTCATGCCATTTTACCATGAGATCTCAGGTAGTTCTTCCCTCCCGCTTCACCTAGTTTGCTAGTTTTCTCCTCTTTAAACTTCAGAGCTCAGCATAAGTATCACTTCCCCAAAAAAAGGCCACCTCCACTACCCTATGTCAATATCCACTTCTCTCCCATAGTACCAAACTTGAACATTTCTGTAACTGTGATTCAGTCATTAATTAGCTATTTAATATCATTCTCAAGAGCTGGGAGTAAGCACCTGGATGGTGGGGACCACGTGTACCTCAATATAAGAGAATAAACTTAAGAACAGTGATATCTGATATGCAATTGTCTCCTCTTCAGTAGAGGATCCCTCCTGGCACTTTCCCTCCTTCCCCGACACTTGCATACTCACACACACAGCCTAAAAAGTCTTGCTTTTATATGCTAATGCAGACCAGAAAGAGCTAACCCATCATAGAGAAGTGAAGAAGTTATCAGGTTTTCAGGGAAAAGCAAAGATTACAGTTCAAAGTGAAAACCAGTGACAAACAGGACATCCAAATACCCTAAAAATCATCAGAAATGTCTTCAAGGGTAGTAGTTTTCTGACTGCCATGAAATATAGGGGCATAGGTTTTGCTTTGTTTTGTTTTGGTTATTAAAGAAAATGATAATCCAACTGGAGATTGGGGATTTCCAGAATAACTAGAAATTGGAGACCACCAATATAAGGACTAAAGTATTTCTTTAAGAGAATGCAGAGAATATTAAGCTAAGCTGTAATGTCTTGTGGAATATGTTATATATCAAATTAATTAAAGATACAATAAATGTCAAGGCAAGAGAAATAGAACTTGCCCAAGAAAAAGAGTCTAAGAAAGAAGAAATCTGAGAAAACTTTGCCCACTGGACTACAGCCAAAATTAATTGAATTCAATTAGGCAAGGTTTCTGAGGTTTGAACAGAAAACTATATACAAATTACTGAACTCCAAACCATTGTGCAGGTCTTATTAGGAAGAAGGAGGGAAACTAATATTAAATTTTAAATTTTTTTTTAACGTTTATTTATTTTTGAGACAGAGAAAAGAGCATGAATGGGGGAGGGTCAGAGAGAGGGAGACACAGAATCTGAAACAGGCTCCAGGCTCTGAGCTGTCAGCACAGAGCCTGACGCGGGACTCGAACTCACGGACCGCGAGATCATGACCTGAGCCAAAGTCAGCCACTTAACCGACTGAGCCACCCAGACCCCCCTAATATTAAATTTTAAAAAGAGGACTCTTTGGGAAAATAAAGTTGTTGAAGGATAGAAAATACATCCTGAGAAGTACAGCCAAGAAGAAATCATGAGCATTTGCTTAATATGAACGAACTGGTGATAATAAGAATAGGCAGCGGTAACAATGTCACTGTGTATGTGCCATGTATAGTACATGACACTTAAAATGCTGCCATCCATCCTCAGAGCAATTCTGCCCAGTAGACATGGTCTCCTCTTAATGATAAGGATACTAAGGTTAGGAAGATTTGAGGCTCCCAAGGTCACACATTTAGAAGACCAGTTGAAACCCAGTCTGGTCCAGCTCAAAATCCCAAGCTTCTGTTTGCCAGTGCCACACTACTTCTCACTTGGAGAATAATATAATTCAAATGGAAAAGACATGGATATACAATTTCTTTACAATTTTGGACCTGTTTGATGGAAGCATACAAGAGGGTTTAAAATGTTTAAGGGACACCTGGGTGGCTCAGTCAGTTGAGTGTCTGACTTCAGCTAGGTCATGATCTCACAGTTTGTGAGTCCAAGCCTCATGTCAGGCTCTGTGCTGACAGCTCAGATCCTGGAGCCTGCTTCAGATTCTGTGTCTCCTTCTCTCTCTGTTCCTCCCCTGCTCATGCACTCGCTCTCTCTATCAAAAATAAATAAACATTAAAAAAAATTTTAAATGTTGAAGAAAGACGGGTGCCTGCATGGCTCAGTCAAGTGAGTATCCAACTTCAGCTCAGGTCATGATCTTGCAGTTCTTGAGTTTGAGCCCCGCATCAGGCTCTGTGCTGACAGCTCGGAGACTGGGGCCTGCTTCAGATTCTGTGTCTCCCTTTCTCTCTGCCCCTCCTCCACTGGTGCTTGCTCGCTCTCTCTCTCTCTCTCCCTCTCTCAAAAATATAAACATTTTTTAAAATATTAATAAAACGTTTAAGAAATAGAATTTTAAATATATACCCTATATATCAAAATCTGTGACATTAAAATAAGTAATATAAGTGAACACTATGACAAATATAAGACACAAGAGAAATTATCAGTATGAGAGCTACTTAAGTGTCAGGCGTTAAAGGACTGAAGTACTTGAATTTGTAGAAATCAACAGGCTAGAGAGCAATCCATCAGCGCTTATTTTGCTTGTTGAGTATAGCAGGGGACCAGTGCAAGTCTCTTCCACTCCCGCAAGGGAAGGACTGAGTCTCTTTGATAAATATGGCTTCCAAATGATCAAGTGATTTACCTGATAGTCCTCAGGACTAAATGCTGTCAGTGACACCGTCCTAAATTCCGCCAGAACCCTCCCCAGGAGTCCTTGTGCCCGGACGACCAATAGTCTCACTTCTCCATCTTCCTCCTGCACGGTGACGTGAGGCATGCTGCTTGAAGGCAGGGTCATCGCGTCCTCAGGCTCAGGGGGCAGCCCTGTGGAGAACTGCAGCAAGCCTGCAAGACACAGAGAGCCATTCTGACCCCAGTGATCTGTGGAAGAATTTCTTCTGAAACATCTTCAGAATTCATCTGAAACAATCTTGCACAATTATTTTGGCCACCAGAATAAAATTCGGAGGGCTTTCATTTAGAAAGACTTCAGTGAAGATTTGATTAACATGCTTTTGACACAGAATGTGTTAAGTTTTCAATATAAGTTAAAATTTTCTTTGTCTCTACCCAAAGAATCTCTAGAATATTTGAGTCTCTAGAATTCATTCTTAAACTTAGAGCAGAACATGATAAATGCCTCCCTAAAGGATTTGCAACCCATTTAAGAAAAATTTAACTGTAAAATCAGAGTTCAAGAGCCTCTCAGGTTCCCTACACAGAACTGTTACTAGTTTTTCTTGCTTTATGCCCCCCAAAAAACTATTAATTTTCAATATAGAATAACAGTCTCTATTTGTTAGGACGGATATCTGTGATAACTCCACAATTAAGAAAATTATCACTTTGCAGCACAAAAAGAAATTAATATAAACAGACAGTGATAACTTCACTTCTTTAAGCCAGTACAATATAAATTACAAAGTATTTCAATTAATTAGTTGTTAACATATCACTAGAAGATAATTTTTTAAATAAAAAAATTTTGAAAGCCATGAATGAAAGTACTTTTTTTGTTTTAAATAATCCTGTATATACCTTTCAAAATATATTTGTAAACTTCAGAAATTGATCTTTGTATTTTCTTTTATAAACAATGTCCCTCAAAATGGCAGCTTAGAATTTCAAGAGCCCACAAGTTAGAGGACCCAAAGGAGTTCAATTGCAATCATTTGCAAAATATCCCTTCAGAAGTTCTTAACTAGACCAAATATACCCGGAGAAGAGAGCATTCTTCTTCCAGGAGGGCTTGGTTACCATATGGGTGATCACTAGCTTTGATGGTGATATCTGTTGTTTCCTTTTCAGGGTCTATGCTTGCACCACTGGTGGGGATGGATCCCAGCTTCCCATCTCCAGGAATTGCAGAAACCAGCGTCACACGGAAATACTCATTAAGCTCAGGAATATCATCATCAAGAACATATATATTCAGAACCTATAAATGTAAAAATCCAGAGGCATGAAGCAATGAGGCATACAGAAATGACTTACCACTTACCAGAAGAAAATAAAATAGCCAATTAAGTTATATTTAATTGAAGTTACTATGTAACATGATCCACTTCCTTTTTAAAAAATGTTTATTTACTTTTGAGGGAGAGAGAGACAGAGAACGCAAGCATGCATGCACAGGTGACCAGGGGAGGGGCAGAGAGAGAGGGAGGCAGAGAATCCCAAGCAGGCTCTGTATTGACAACACCTAACATGATCCATTTATTAAACATTAAAACACAGACAGAGAAGGACCAGAGAAGTGAATTCTTAAACAATAATGGGTGTCAAGTATGAACACTTTCTGTCTAAAAATATCATATTGAGGGGCACCTGGGTGGCTCAGGTGAGTGACCGACTCTTGATTTCAGCTCAGGTTGTGACCCCAGGGTCAGAGGATCATGCCCCACGTTGGGCTCTGCACTGAGTGTGGAGCCTGCTTGGGATTCTCTCTCTCCTTCTGCCCCTCTTTCCTGCTCACATTCTCTCAAATAAAAAAATAAGTAAAATAAAATAAATAAAATGAAAATACCATATTGATGTATTAACATCATACCATACATGACATATTAATGTATCAATGTAATATCATATATTGCTTGTACCAACGACAGTGGTATGACCAACCTCAGGGTACAAAGTTCATAAATAAGGAACTGCATGTTATCTGATGGGATGTGCAGGGGGCAGTTGAACGGACAACATATACATGTCTAGTTCCTGCCTAAGGAACACCTGACATTCTTAGTAGTAGAATTTTTAAAAAGAGATTCAAAATGGACTTTGAAAATCTGGTGTAAGTAATCTTTCCAAAAAAGTAGCAATAACTCAAGCCAAGCTCTACAAAATTTAAGTCAAAATCTGAAGTGAAAAAACAATTCCCCTCCCTTTATTAACTGAATAAGCATGCCGTGACACCCACAATGTGCCAAGATTGGAAAATGCCCCAATCCCAAAGAGGCTCACGGGCTATTGTAGGAAAGAGATGACGAGGAAAACATTTAAAACAATGTAAACTGCTAGTTAGTAGGTTACTGGTCTGGTTTTGAATCATTAAATATAGTTATTATAGTATTTAATATATTCCATATATTAAAAATGTAACAAGATATTAATTGATCAAATGCAATGTAAAATGTCATAATAGGGTTATGCACAAAGTACACATAAAAAGAACAACCAACTTTACCTACTAACGATTTTACAACAGACACGTTTTAAGTGTCTTAATGTGTTAGTTGTGGTTGTAAATAATAATGGGAAGGACATTCCGAGTAAAAGAAACAGCACTTGTAGAGGGAGCCGGTGTGAAAGAATAAGGCATACAGGGAAACTGAAATTAGATCACCATCACTGGTGTGGGAGATAAGGCTAGACAGATAATTAGCTCAGTTCAAAGGGACCTTTTATGCTAACACTAAAAACAATTTTGACTCTCAGGCCCACAGCACCAGCAGGATGGGCAAGATGGAAGTGCCATATTCAGTACAAGAAAGCCCAGTTGGGCAGAGCCCTGAAGGCCAATACTTTTGAAGACACGACCCGTGCAAAGGGAGTTGTGCTGGAAAAAAGGGATCGGAGCCAAACAGCCAAATTCTGCCATCAGGAAGTGTGTCAGGGTGTAGCTGATCAAGAATGGCAAAAAAAAAAATCACAGCCTTTGTATCCAAAGATGGTTGAATTTTATTGAGGTAAGAGTTTTAGTCTATTGTAGTTTCTGTTCTTAAGATATTTTCTCCCAGTTTTTTTATATAACAAACGGGTATTTTTAGTGATAGTTGCTGACACCAGAAGTAAACTGTTGATTCTGTTCCAGGAAAATGATGAAGTTCTGGTTGTTGGATTTGGTCACAAAGGTCATGCTGTTGGTAACATTCCTGGAGTTTGTTTTAAGATTGGTGAAGTAGCCAGTGTCTCTCTATTGGCCTTACACAAAGAGAAGAAAGAAAGACCAAGATCATAAGTTTTGATGGTGAAAACATGACAGTAATAAATTTTCAAATGCCAAAAAAAAATTGGGACTTCATTCCACAGGCAGTGGAGAGAACAGAAGAATCATAAGCAGGAAATGGACAAAGTGAGAATTTTGTTTTAGACTCAGTACCAGGGCAGAGTGTAAACAGAGTGGACAGGGCAAGAAAGGATGCTAGGGGCTGAGACAGGAGGTGAATGATGAGAGAGAATGAGATTCTGAATAATGCAGTGACAGTGGAGATGAAGAAAAACAGATGGATTTGAGATTTGTTCTAGAGATAGAAGACCCAGACCCTGATGAGTCACTTAGCATAGCAAGTGGAGAACAGAAGGAATGAAGAGGCCTTCCTGGTTTCTCCCAGAAAGAAGGGTGACAACATTCTGACAATGCACTCTCACTCCAAATGCAATCTCCAAAGTACTAATCTTTGGGCTAAAACCATTTGGAGGACTTTTTTTTAATGTAGTTTTTCTTAAGAGTTTGATTTAGCAGGTCTGAATTTGGTTTTAATGTTCATTTTAATCAAAATTTTAAATAAGAAATTAACATATGGCACAGCCAAAATACTCAAGGGGAAGGGCAAAAATGATACCTACTACCCAAATCATGTCATTGTTCCTAAACTAAAAATAACAATATGCAGTCTGAAGATTTCAGATATCTTGCCCCTACAAAGCAAAGCTAACAAATGTTGCTATAAAAAGTAACACCAAAACATCACGATGTCTTACAAAGCCAGATTAAGTGGTTGGTGTAGATCTAGCAGACATCGTATTATAAACCAACCCCACTAGTCAATGTTACTACTTTGCAATAAAGATCACTTATTGCTTAAAGAAACTAAAAATTATAGAAGAAAATATTTTAAATATAACTTCACAAGAGCTTATTTTCCAGAATCTGATTAACTCTTAGCTCTTCCAAAATGTGTTTATAAAACAATGGTTTCTGGTTATATTTTCACTTCATAGTTGGTAAATTTCCCAAGGAAAATCTGGGGGATCAACTCTGTTTTCCAAGTAGAAACATAAATAAGTGACTAAATGCCACCATTATTACTTGAGTAAAAAAAAAAAGAATACTTTAAATCCAGAAAAGTAGTGAAAAAGACAACATCAGATTAAAATACAGTTCTTTAAATAGCATTGTTAGCCTTATGAAAACTTGCTTAGTTTTCATAATTTTCCTCACTTTACCAAAGAATCAGCAAAATATTTACCATGGATCTATCTGCAGCCTGTTATTGGAGAACTTTTGTTATAAACAATTTAATCTCCTTCTTCCCCAAATTATAGAGATTTGATCATTCTTTAGTGTTAACTCTTTAAATCTTAAGCATATTTTAAGTCTTCCCTCAATTTTATCTTTTCCAACCAATTAACTCCTAAATCCCTTAGATATTTCCTCAAAGATTATATTTGCAAGCCTTAAGTTATTTTACTATGTATCACTAATGACATATAAGCTACTTACATTTTTAATGAAAAATTATACTGATGTGAATATTCTAACATGGTAGACTAGAAGAATGTTTTAAAAAATTCTGATAGAGGGGGTGCTTGGTGGCTCAGTCAGTTGGGCATCCAACTTCGGCTCAGGTCACGATCTCACAGCTCGTGAGTTCGAGCCCAGCGTCGGGCTCTGTGCTGACAGCTCAGAGCCTGGAGCCTGTTTCAGATTCTGTGTCTCCTTCTCTCTCTGCCCCTGACCCACTTGTGCTCTACCTCTCTCTCTCAAAAATACATAAACATTAAAAAAAAATTTTTAATTCTGGTAGAGGACACAGTCTCACCTCGATGTCACTTACAAGAAGTGCCATTTATTTCTGGAGCACCTATTCAGAAATGAGACGATAGTTCATGGAAAGTTTTGATAAAACTTGAGATCACTTGTACTTTCAAAACAAAGAAAAACTACCTCATTTTTTCCATGTTTAAAAACAAAGTGAGATTATAGTTATAAGAATTCCTCATTGGCTGATTAGAAGAGTACCATTAAGATCGCTGCAGTTTCCCATTGTATCAGTAGTAATAACAACAACAACAACAACAAAAAACCCACAATGACAAACCTTCAAGTTATACCATTTTTATTATACAGGAATTAAAGAAGATATAAAACTATAAAACTGTAATAATACTATAATCATTCAAAACCTTTAGTTTTTATTTTGCATAAATAAATTAAAAAAACATTTTAGACCATGATATTTACCTAATTACCTGAATACTTTACATCGCTTAAACAGCAAGAAGTTGCAAATAAGTTACAGAACAAACAGGAAAAGCTTTCCAGGAGACTTTCAAGGAAACAAGGTAGGGTTTACCTCAGATCTCTGCCAAGGAAGGAACGTGATAGTTCCACTGGCATTAGCAAAATCATCAACAAGGTAATTAATGCCTTCAGATTCGATCTGTGAGATGGTATAAAAAACATGCACATAATCCAGAGCTCCTCTGGTTCGTTCCACCACACATGAAATGGTGGATCCCTCCTCTGCAATCTGAAATTGAGCATAAATTATTTATAAAAACATACCGATTTAAGTCAGTGATAAAATTATAATGCTTTCATGTAATTACCATAAACTTAATTCTGTAACTTTCTAACACTCTGAGGAAGCTTCTCCATTCCTCCAGACATAGTTATGACTGCTAAGAAATACTCAAAACCATGCATTTTTGTCTCACACTTTTAGAGATTTTATAAAAATACAAAAATGCAAAATATGAAAATTACAACAATTATAATCAGTTAACTGTACATGTAATTCATTCATTGATACTTCATATATGCCAGCCACTTTTCTGCATGCTATGGTACAAAACATCTATTAAAAAAAATTTATCCGACAGTCTCGGATAAATCTAAAAAGGAAGACAAACTCAAAGTTTTAGAAGTTGAACACGGACAAGCCAAATGGGGAATAGAAGTGTGGGGTAGAGGGTAGAAAATGACATGAGGGAGAACATTCTAGGCATGGACATAAAAAGTAATAGAGTGGATTTTATGAAATCATTCTGAGGACAGCACAAAGTGACAAGTGGCGAGAGCCTTGAGAAACGTCTGGTGGGAAGACAAATGTCAGGTCAAGGAGGGCATTTTCTATTATGCTCAATATTTTTTGATAGTCATATATACATATGTATACATATATACATGTATACACATGTCTGTATGTATTTTTCATATGGAAAATATTTTTATCTAAACACTTAAGATAAATGCTTAAAAATTACATGAAGTTAGATCTTTTAGAATAAAGTCTTGATGCTCTTAAATTCTCAGTCTTTTAATTCAATTTTATTTTTATGTTAGCAAGCATATATACAATTCATAGAAAAAAGAACCAAAACTAAAGGAATAGAACTCAAAATACAAGTTCTAATTTAGATGATGTCACTCTTTTTCATGTCAATCATGATCACCTCTGTCAGCATAAGATAGAGTCATTTTGGTGCCAACACTGGGGCTGGAAAGAAAAGATTTAAAATGTATTCACAAAAAGGCAATAGTCAACATAGTTATCAATGAGTGTGGAAGCACCAAGAAATCCTGAGTTTCACCAACCATCAATACCTCTGCTTCAAAGGGTAACAGCAACCCTAGTGCCTCATAGTAAATAAGACTAAGCATTTCTGGGACAATACTATAATTCTTTTATTTGCCTGCAGGCCCCCTGGAATGAGAAGCCCAAAACTACAGGTGATTGTTCAGCAGAGCCTCCAGTGCGACTCCTGGTGGACAGCCCCTCACCCAGACAGAGCCAGAACTTATAATCCAACAGAACCTAAAGCATGAGAATGAGAAACACAAATTCTAGCAATTGGTGACTGGGAGTGATGGAGACAGGGCCACTCTTACTTTCTACCTCTTGTCTCCTGAGCCCATGTAGCCTAGGTACTGTGGACACTGACCAGTTATCAGCCACTGGATACATACTAGATCACCCCCACCCTACAAGATGTGGTCCTTGATATGGCACCTTAGCTGAGTCTTTATCAGGCCATCCCACTATTGTAGTAAGCCAGCTGATTCAGGTGATGTGGTTTATAGTAAGGGCAGGGAATCCTAGGACTGTGTGCCCACTGTTACACCTCCTTCACATAAAACAAGTCCCTCTGAGGCAGGCTTCCCAGTGGACACAGCAGGCATTTTTTCAGCCTTCAGATGATGGTCTGGTAGATCTACTAAGAACATAAACTCATTAGGTAAGTATTAATTCCAATAATAATTCCAATATAATAATAATATAACTCCAACATTAATTCCAATATAATAATAATAACAATAATAACAACAACAATAACTCATTAGCTAAGGTAAGTATTAATTCCAGTAATTACTCACTCTGGAGTAAAACAGCCAGATTGGGATCAAGCTACCACTAAAGAGCTTATTGGAAAGCAACTACCTTTGGTCTTTGCTGCTTGCTATTTGGGCATTCAGCAGCGAGAGTTTCTAGATCCATCTTGTTAAGAGGGAGCTCATAATGGGGTGGCTCAGTTGGTTAAGCATCTACTCTTGATTTCAGCTCAAGTCATGATCTCATGGTTCGTGGGATTGGGTCCTGGTTCATTGGATCGAGTCCTGGTTGGTGGGATCGGGCCCCACACCAGGCTCTGAACTGACAGCATGGAGCCTGCTTGGGATTGTCTGTCTCTCTCTCTCAAAATAAATAAATAAACTCAAAAAAAAATAAGAGGGAGCTCATGCTGTCTGGCACATGCATAGCCTCGATTCCTGCCATCACTCTGTTAATGGCACTGTGCTGGCAGTGAAGAGTCTAGTTGACATCCAGTGGATGCCTCATCCTAATTTCCCAGTTGTTGAGAGTCTTTTGGGAAATGTCCCCTTACACTTAGTGCCCATATCCTTCTATCTATTAACATGACTCTTCCCCAAATTTTCTTGTCTCTAGTCTTGATGAATTTAAGTCCCTGCCAGACCACTATGTCATTAGCACTGCTCAAACATGTACTTCATAACTTCAGACCATTTCTCCCTCCACATAAAATGACTAGCTAAGTGGGCTGGCTGTTTACTGCTCTGTCCTCATCCTTCAGAGCCACTCCTGAATGGAGCAACAGAGTGGTGGTAGCCCACTTTCAGCAAGCACCAATACATCAAGACACGTCAGGCTTGTGTAAAGCAGGCTTGATCTTTCCACCTCCAACAGTTAGTTACAGGCTTTACAGTAAAGGTCAAAGAGTTGACTGTTAAATATGCTCAGTTTGAAATGTCTACTACATATCCAAGAGATGTGTCAAGTGAGCAGCTAGAAAAATGAGTCTGGAATTTTGGGGAGAGGCCAGGGTTGACATTATAAATTTGGGAGGCATCAACATATAAATGGTATTTAAGGCCACATACAAATGGTATATACATATAACATTATATAAATGCTACTTAAAGACTGGAAGAGATGACAAGAGAAGTAACTATAGATGTAAAGAAAAGGATCAAGTATGGTCAGTTATGCTATAACACTGGTTTTGAAATCATAAAACTATTCCAATGCAACTGACCTATCAGAGAGCATAATGTGAATAATCCATAATCTGTTATGTGGACTTAACATTTGCTTATGTGATTTCATCTATAAGAAACATGGTGAACACAGAAAACTGCGCTGACCTGAAACAAGTCATGTGGAAACACACAAACACCCCTGAAACATCAGCTGCCTCAGTGCAACACGTGTGTTGCTAGCCACACTTAACTGCATCTAATGTGGCAACTTTCCCTTGGATGTCAGATAACCCTCCTCTCACTTCACAAGAATACACAACCTGCAACTGTGTACTGCTTGCTTCTTCAAGCAAACAAGGGTTTTTCCCTAGGTATACACCATATTTCTTGTAGTATATGAGTATTTCACATTTATTGTGTGAAATTTTTTTTATTGATTCCCTATCTTTCTTTTTACATGCCACTGACCAAGTTTTTGAGTAGTGTTCTCCTAACCCATCATTTCCTTAAGTTCTGTGTTTTCCTCATCCAGTTTGGCATACTGCAGTGATTTTTAGGAGCCCATCTACCACATGATGGAAGAACTGACTGCTCTGAAGGTGGGGCGCTCCAATCCTGAGGCTGGAGAGAAGGGGAAACAGAAGAGACACCCAAGTGCTCAATACGCATCTAATTTAATTCCCACCTGCCACCTAGACATTTACATCAGCATTTTCATCACAGCCACTGGTACATAAATGTGTGAAGAAAAGAGTATATGGCTTTAAGGTCAAACATTCCTAAGCCTCTTCATGCTACCATTTATCAAACATCTCAGTCTCAGTGATTTCTTCTGAAAATGAGTATCATAATGTCTAATGGATCTGGGTGATTAAACAAATGTCTTAGAAGGTACCTACAGGAATATATTAAGTACTGAAAATTTTTTATATTTTTTCTCCTTAACAAACATACAGATACATACACAATTCCAAAAAAAAAAATGCTACATTCCCATTTTATCAAGAAATATATATGCTTACATATTGAAAAAAGTAAATCCCTATACATTTTGATTCCTATCACAATGGGAACACATTTGCCCCAAATTTTAACCAGAATGAACACTCTGAATAAGCTAAATTAATAAGCCATTAATCCCAACATATGAATTTCATATTAATAATTATCCCAACATATGAATTAATTAATCCCAACATATGAATTTCAAATTTTCCCTTTTTAGCAGGAGACAAAAATGAAATGGATCCAAAGATGCACTCAGGACTCTGACATATTTCCTTACAACTACTTACTTACTAAGTCTAAGAGCATTACCAGGCAGCACCCAGGACTAAGAAAGGAGCTTTTTACTTGTAGGAATCACAGAGGGAAAAGCTATTTAACCATGCTTTCATTTGGTAAAGCCCTAATCAAAATCTATCAGCTACTATTTTCAGGGGTTTTTTTTTTAAAGAAAAGGCTATCCATATTAACAATTTATTCAATAAAGTAAACTATAAATCTCCAGTTAGGGAAGAAGCTTCAAATGTCAAAGGTCCATAAAAAAATCACCTCGGATGCTTGGTAAAAATCCATTTTTCATACTTATGAATTTACAGACAAATGACACAATGTCTGAGATTTGCTTTAAAAATGACTTCAGCCCAAAACAAGGAGATGAAATTGGCCAAAGTCTGATAAATGTTGACGCTTAGGTGGTGGGTCACTGGGGTTCATTATTCTGTCTTCTCTTATTTTTATGTATGTATGAAATTTTCCATTTAAAAAGATTTTTTAAGTTCAGGGTTTTGATTCCCATCTCATCTCCCTGCCAGAGATTCTGATTCAGAAATGGAGTCCTCAATCAGGAATGGTGCCCAGGAATACGCATTAGACATTTCTTATTAAGGTCATCGTGCGCAATCCCTGGGAAATACTGAACCAGATGAAGGAATTATTAATACCAGAAAATAATGAAGATATGAGAATAAACAGTTAAAATAGCTTTTCTATTAAAATATTCAACTAACTGACTTTGGAATCAGGATACGAGCAAACGTTTAGGCCAGTATACGAGAAGCATAACATCAAGAAGTAATCATCAAAAACCACCATCACTCAGTTTTTCACAATAAACAGCAGTAGCCACTACTATTTCCTCTTTTGAATCAGAAATGTGCTCAATCTTCAGAACTACAGAAGAGTAATTATAAAGGTTAACAACCAGAAAAGTTTTTGAAACATATTTTCCCAGAAAAAAATAATGCACTGAGCCATAATTTGGCTTTCTGTATTGGAGTAGAAGATTAAAGCTAACACCTAATAATTACACATCCAATTAATTTTTTATTTTGTTTCACGCTTGGGTGAAGATCTATGATATCAGATTATATCAATATCACTTATATCTAAAGGAATCTATTCACATAACATATGGCAGGCACTTAAAAAGAAACACAGTCCAAGTTAAATAATATTCTCAGTTTTACAAAGATCCTCTCAAAATATCTCTAAATCTATTCTTAGGCTGAGTTCATAAATATAAAATTTAATCCAAGTATTAGTTATAAAAATAAAATAATGAGACTAGGAAGTTCTATGAATCATTATGAAAAGTAATCTCATTACTTTATAATTATCTGATATACAAGACTGTAGGACATACAAAAATAGTGCCAAAATAAGGTGCAGAGAAAGTAACATTAAAGAATACACAGAATACCAAAATACGGGTGGAAAACATGAGAATGTGGTTGCTATGCTACAGATCCAACAAAACTCAGTCATCTGTTCAGTATAGACACCACCTGGAATACAGAGAACTAGTTGGCATGGCCCCATCAGGGCTCTCCACTACATACAGGTTTATTCATTCTTTCAATTACAATTTATTAAGCACCTGCTACTTAGTACAAACAAGATGGCATACCAGGCTAGGCAGTAACAAATCACAAAATAATTATGATCTCTTTCAATATGCCAAGTATAGACCATGTCATGTTCTACATTTTTTCATTATTTAAGATGTGATTATACTTTCATTTTAACCTTCATATTATTTTATTTCATATGAATCTATGAAAATGTAAAAGCATAACATAACTCATAGAGAAGTCTTTAAAGATCGCTATTGCCTTCAACATTTTTGAAGGGATAAGAAAAAAATTAACTTTTCAATGTCACCACAATAACACAATAGAGAAGAATCTACGGAAGTGACAGTGGTTTTTATTTCTAAAAATGAAGCAAATAGCCATAAAATTTAAACCCTGCAGACAATTCCAAGCATAGAATAAACCAGGGGTTCTCACATAATTTTGTTTCATTAATTCCTGAACACTCATAAAAATTTTTAAGAACCCCAAGGAGCTTTTAGCTTATGCTAGTGAAATCTGCTGATATTTACCATTTTACAAATTAAAATTGAAAAGAATTTAAATATTGATATAGCAACTCATTTTAAAATAGCAATAATAAACTCATTACGTGCTAACATAAGCAACATATTTTATGTGAAACAACTGTATTTTCCAAAACAAAAGAAATTAGTGACAGAGGGGCATTGTTTAAATTTTTGTAAATCTCTTTTAATGTCTAGCTTAATGGAAGACAGCTAGACTCTCATATCTCCTTCTGCAATCAATTTCTCTGTTGCTACTTGTTATTTTGGTTGAAATATATGAAAATAGCCATCCTCACACAGATATGTAACTGGGAAAGGAGGAGGATTTAAACAGTCTTGGCAGATAGTTACGGATATTCCTCCTCTACATTATACCAATTTGACAAGTGGTAGTTTCTTAGAGTTGAGCTGCAAATGTAAAATCTTACTCTAATACATTAGAACCCGTTGATCTACCTGCACTTTGAATTACAACTTCAGCAAGCAATCAATTAGTATTACTGATGATGATAAAAATACTTCATATTACTCCTTAGGAGAAATATGAAAAGATGAAAAAAAGATGAAAAGATGAAAGAATTCTATACTTACAGTCTTAATAATTTCAGAAACGCAAATTCTATAATATTCCTGAGATTCCAATGTTCTTTTAGACTCAACACTTCCCTTTACTGTCTAAATTTTACTCTTTCCAATATAGATATATTCTATTTCTCTCTCCTTTGGGCTTGGAGAATGTTTTCTTTTTCTTTCCAGAAGTTCTAATAGTATACATGTTGCGGCTTACATTGCGAAGTTCTCTCTTCTCCAATTAAAGACTTGACTGGTCCTGTTCAAATTTTGAGATTTCTATGAACAGGCAAAGCTATATAACTAAGTGGGGGCAAACCCACACCAATGCAATCTATCAGTGGGACTTGTAAGACAAGCCAGCATTGAAAACTCCAGCATTGAAAACTCACTATCATAGCCCACAAAGCCAGAAAAACAATCAAAAACTATTCCTCACTTGGGGCAGATTTTTAACATTTATGTATTTTTTTTCCAGTTTGGTTGTTTATGCAGCTAACTGAACCTAAACGTGTTTGTTGTTTGAAGTATATGCCTTTTTAGGTCTTAATTACTAGAATACATTCGTAAATTCAGCAAAGACGTATTAAGTACCTACTATAATCCATTCTAGGTGTTGGGAGATACAATAATGAACAATAAGACCTTATTACACTCAGGGTTCTTTCATCCATATGGTGGAAAGGGCTAGCCAATAAATATATGAACTTATAAATAACAAAGGGAATTTAAGAGTGTAATAAATATTATAGAAAAATTAAAACTAGGTGAAGGGATGGAGAAAAACTGGTTGGGAGAAGGAAGGGGGGGCTACTTTAGATAAGAAAGTCTTCACTGAGAAAAGGTCTTAAAACTGAGATTTGAATGACTGATTCTGAAGATCTAGAATGGGAGTGTTCCAAATAGAGAGGCTACAAAGCCCTGATGCCCAGAGACTGTAATTGAAGCAGGCAAGTGTGACTGAAACATACTGATCAAAGAGGAGTCTGACCAACATACTGACCAAGAAGCTAGAGCCATAGGCAGGTGCTGAGTCATAAAAGGAATTAAAGGGAAGCTGATTTTACATGGTACCCTAATGGTTCTCACGGTCTGATGGAAGCCACCTGTCTTTTTAAAAATAGAGATGATAATATTAAAAACACAGGGGGAAAGACAAAGGTTAGAAGTCACAAGACAGATTCAAATTTCAGTTCTTCCCACTGTATCTTAGAAGAAAAAAAAGTAAAACTCATATTTATTTAGTGTTGGTAACTGCCAAGCCTTGAACCAGGTATTTGATCCTGTCTTATTTAATTCAAGTTAGGTTATTTTTTTCAGGTCCTCTAACCCTCAGTTCTTAACCTTATTGGGTGGTGAGAATAATAATTAATATTTGTTGCCACTGTATTATGGATTGTCAGAAAGGCATATCAAAAACTTAACATGTAAAATTCTTTAATGATTGAATATCTATTTAAAACTATTATCATTATAGGGACGCCGGGGTGGCTCAGTCCATTAAGCATCTGATTTCGGCTCAGATCATATCTCACAGTTCACAAGTTCGAGCCCTATGTAGGTCTCTGCACTGACAGCTCAGAGCCTGGAGACTGCTTCAGATTCCATCTCTCCCTCTCTCTTTGCCCCTCCCCCACTCATGCTCTCTCTCTCTCTCTCAAAAATAAACATTTAAAAAACATTTTTAAGTATTATCATTATAGATAAACACAATTCTTTTTAAATTACAGATTTGTATGACATTTCTCCTCCTTAGTCTAAGATATTCTGGTATTTCTGGTATAGAAAAAGCCCACTATTTGAAGATCTCTTATGATTATCACCAAACTAAAGAGCTGAGAAGGGCAGTAAGACACTCCTCTGAGAGCTAGGCTCCCCAATTTGAGCTAAATCGGGCCTATGACCAGGAGACTGCTTTTCACCTGGTATTAATTCATGGTTTTCTTAATTGCTTCAATTTACAAAAAAGCCCTTCTAAATCTACAAGCATCAACTTGCAAAGGAAAAGACTCTTGTTACTTGGCATCCTTTCACGGGCATGGAGCTGTTGTTGTCACAGTCAACACCTGTGAAGTGGTGTCATGAGATCTCACATTACTGAACAGGAAACCAAGATGATTAGAGATCTTTGAAAACCTGGAAAGAACTGATAAGGACAGTAAAACAGCCTAATGAATTAAAGCTGGCCAAGAAGGGTGATAAGGAAGGCATTACACCCAACATGGAAGAATGTTGTAACTACTCACACATACATTTCACATGTGGAAAAAAAAACTCAAAAAATCATATTTTAATAAAGTTTCAATTACTATTATTCATAGAAGCTTTCAATATGTATTATTTCATTTACCTATGTAGTATCCAAACAGTAGACAAAGTACATTACATGTGGAGTATTCTGGGCCTTCTGTGAAATACATTAACTTTACAGATAATTGCTCAAGTTTCATTTGTTAATTTCTTATTACTTCTATCAGCTGATAAAGCTTCTAATTCAAACTGTGAACTTATAAAAGCAAGGACCTTATACTTTACTTTTGCAACCACTTGTTCTAGCATACTTCTGGGCTTAGAGTAGATACTTAAGCACATTTACCAAATGAAAGAAAGGCTACCCCCAAACAAATCTACCTACAGTGAACTTTTAACTCCAAAATCCCCCAAGCGCACTACTTACCTCTGGGATACAAGTTCCTGTGAAACCAAACAAGCCATTGGCGTTGTCACTTTTTTGTATTATTAATCTTGCTGTAGTATTCTCTTCAGAAATGCGAGCTCCTCCATTTACAGAGACTAGTTTAAGAATGAATAATTCCTCTCCCTCCTCTTCATTATCATCTCTTGCAGAAATAATGAATGATTTGTTAGTTTCTCCTTGTCGGAACTCCAGATATCCAGAAACAGGATGTAAATCACTCTTGGCTGGCATAGCATGAAGTTCATAAATTTCTTCAACAGTCAGTTTCCGCTCATAGGACCTCACATCCTGCATCAAACCTGTAAATCTGTCATTGCCATTCATTCCTGCCCCAATCCTCAGCATTCCAGGCCCTGCAATTAGAAATGGGTTTAAACACGACAATATCCACTACTATCCTGTACCAAATTACAAAGTGTGATTCAGAAAGTGGAACAATTTTGTTAAGAGGTTTTATTAGATAAATAAAATACATAAAGCAAATATAATCAAATGAAAGCTCTTTTCTGATATGAAAACAGAATCTAATTGCTGGGATGTAAGATATGTTACACTAAAGGATATCTTGTACGTGTGTGTATATATGTGTGTGTATGTGTTTATGTATATGTGAGTGTATACTTATATAGATTTTTCTTCCAGAAAATTTTAAAATCTCCTTGCACATCTAAGAATGGAACCATTCAGTCACAATTTTTTTAACTGTTTCTATTACTGTTGTTTGAGCAAATCAAGGCTTAATCTGTTAGAAAAGCATCCTGAGTCAAATAAAGCTGTGAGAATTCAACAAAAGTTTTCACAGACCAAATAATTTTACACCAATAATTAATGCAAAGGATATACAAAAAAAAAAAGTATTCCTCCCCAGGAACAATATCATATGCAAGTCTTACAGATTTTTTCATGAAAATAACAACATGAAGCTCCAATTATATTACTATGTATCAATAATCATGACTATTTCTTTAAAGCTCTCCCTTTTCGAAAATTCACTAGTTCTTATTTCTTTACTTATTCCCTCTCCAATAACTCAACTAGGATATTTATATAAGATGACAGCTTGGCAGTACTTTGGGAAAAAAGTACAAGTAATACTGTTTATAAAAATCATCAACCAAGGCAGAACCCAGGTAGTTGTTTTAGGGCAGTCACAAGTATCCTGCAATTATTATCTCAATCGCCCCTGCAGCAGTTCTGGACTAACTATATAGTAAAGAGAGTGAAATATCTATGACAGGCAAAGATATGATGAACACTAGAAACAATACTGGGCAAAAGAAGCCAGGCACTCAAGTATCCACACTGCTCAATTGATTTACATAAAATAAAAAAATAGGAGAAGCTACTCTCATGCTCTCAGAAATGGCAACAGTAGGTGGGCAGGGTGGTGAGTCAGTGATTGCAGAAGGGCTAGAGGGGTTCTGGAATGCTATTTCTTGATCTAGTTAGTTACATGGGTGCTGAAATTAATGAATTTAAAGTTTTAAAACTTCATCTATCTGTACACCATATGGAACATATACTTTTATGTATCTTAAAATACCTAACATATACTATAGTTCATTAATATATTTTAAATATATAAATACTTTGAAATTTTGTTTCCAAATTACAAATTACAGAAACAATCTAAGTTCCTTGCAGTACGCTAAACAGAGAAAAGAAACACCAGCTCTTGATCTCCCCAATCCTTCCCACTCTCATTCTACCACCATGCCATCACCAGATGAATCAGTGGTAACAGACATATGCATATATTCACACAATCAAAAGGGGATTGATTTAATGCTACAGAATGCTGTAAGCATAATCCTTGGAGGTGAAATCAGTAGCGTGTGCATGTTGTTTCTTTTGGGCATTTTTTTTCTACTAGAAAAAAAACACAACCAGATACCCAATGCAAGGAGGTTCAGAAGGAAAATAGTCTAATAAGCTACAACCATATAAGCTGTGCTCTACTTCCCTACTAATTAAAAAATAATCACATCCTAGGATGGAGGGGCTGGGAAAGAATTGGTGATTATAATGGAAATAACCAGTATTTCTCAAAGAAACAATACATAATGCAGATTGAAGACCACAAAGCCTATTTCTTCAAAGCTCTCCACAGAATTCACCAATTTACCTACTAAGACTATAAACTTCTGTAATTGCAGGGCATTTTAGAGTAATTTTTCTCTTTCAACTCCTCCTTAACCTTACACCCAACACCCTTCACCTCCAGCAATTCACCAAGCAGCAGTTCCCCAAATTCAATAGGCTGTTTCATGTTTCTATACCTCTGCTCTTTTTTCTACCTGGAATCATCATGCCCCATCCCTCCTACTGCCTATGGGGAGATAAATATTCTGCCTTCATAATTTTTCTTTCATCCCACAATATCGAGGTGATCTGTTTATACATACACATCTCTCTCCCAGAGCCTATTTTAAGTACGTCAAGGATAAAGACTTTCCCTGATTCGTTTCTGCAACACTCAGTACAGAATTTATGGTTTTGGTAGGCATAGCTTTATTACAGAAATTAAACCAATACACAAGCAGATTTTTAAATACCAGTTGGCCTTTGTAAGAAATCAAAATTTTTAAAAATTCAAAATTCAGTGTCCTAGTCAAAGATGACACTCACCATCAATAATGGCTTCTCCTTTCAGACTCTTGATTCCTCTGGGCATCGCATTTCCATCAAGGTAGAATTCAATTATACCATCATCCAGGACAATGAGAAGATGAAGCCAAACATTTTCTTCTAAATATTTCGTGACTGTTGTCTTGGCAATATATGTAGCATTGGAACCCAAAGTTTTGTAATGAAGAGAAAGTGTCACATGGGATTCGTTTGTTTGAATTTTTACCCCATAGTAGATGCTTCCATTACCATCATCCTTTGCTATAACAAATCCATTTGTATTGGCATCGGGGATTACCCAAGCTGAAAACGTAAAGTTGGCAATTGAGTTGTTCTTGGAAGGATGGTATTTTGGATGAACAGTTCCAAATGCACCCTCTACTCCACTGAAGTACAAAGCATCTGTTCCACTGTGGTGACGCCGCATGTGCGGCTGTAAATGCACAGTGCTGGGGAAAATTCCAACTAGCAAAAAATCTATCATTGGGGGCAAACCATCAGTGAACTCACTGGACAGTATTTCCCAGCCTACTCGTACATCACCAAACACACCCTGCTGCCTCAAAATGGTAAAATTGGTAATATAAGACATATCGTCTTCTGACAGGACATCTTCTGCAACTTCTCTCTCTAAGCACTCTGGATCCAAGATGAAAATTCCAAAGGGATCATCATTAAATGGAATCATTACTGTCACCTGGAGGTTGGTTCCTGCTAGTTGGCCCCCAGGACCTGGAGATCCACCTGTAATAAGATTGACTTATAATAAATAAGAAATCAGAATCTGAAGTACTTTCCAGTATGAGGTGAAGACAAAAGGAATTTGACTAGCAAACTTCTGGTTAAATAACATAGTCATTAATCAATGAACAACAATGTCACCATATGTTTTTTACCACATTTTCAGAGGTATTTTGGCTCAGAATAATTTCATTAATAACCAAAAAAGCATGAAAAGAGAATATTAACTAGAAAGTTTTAATTCCTGTGCTTAAAACCACAAGTAATGGGGAAACTGATTGTCTAAATTGTTTCAATGGCACAAGACCAAGGTTTAAGCTACCATGAATCTGTACTTCCTAACTTCCATTAATATTTTGTTGGAGATACTCTATTTAGTGAGGAAAAAAATCTATTTAAGTTTAAGAATGAATGTAAGTCTCCATCCATAAAACTTAGCCAAGCCAAGACCACAAAATGAATGTTAAAAATAATGCTTCTATCAAAAAGGGTATTTTTGACATTTAAAGTTGGACAATCAAGATACAGTTACTTTTTCATTAATTGTATTTTTGGTACAGCTCTAATTACTTATGTATAAAACATCAAATTTCAGCAATAAAATAAATAAGGTGGAAAAACACAGCACCTGAAATGTTTACAAGCTTTAAAATATAAAATTCATTGAATTCAGGAATTTTATCTGGAAAAGCATGGAGCATTATTGGTTTGGCTTCTTCACCATCCATAAAGTTAACAATCCCTGAAGTTTCATAGAACTCCTGTCCAGGCTGCAAAGCAGAATCATTCTCAAACAGCTGCCAAGCCACAGAAACATTGCCAAAGTGTCCGCGATGCCTCAAAATCCTACGTAACAAATTAAAGAAAATTAATTTTTATGAAAAATATATAAGTAGTGAATTTAACTCCAATGATAGCTTTCTGTGTTATCTCAGCAATAGACTTTTTCTATTTACCATCTTTAATATAAACCAGCCAGCTAATCCTTAGTGAGAACCCATGATTAATCTCACGGTAAGAGAATGAGGCAGAACTTTAAACAACAAAGAGAAGCCATCTTAAAAGTCATACTCTTCAAAGTACAAACTGAAGGGTAAATTCTAAACCCCATCGAAAAATATTTACAGAAGAACTGGCAAGAGTTCTTCAAAAGCAAAGGATGGGGTGAGGGTAGTCACATATCATTTGAAAGAAGAGTTGCAGAAGACCTTGGATAACTCAAGTCTCTCAGTCCTGATGATGGAAGCTGAGGTGAGGAGGGTACGGATAATAATTTCTGTTCACCAGCTAAAGTGTTGTTTTTTGTTTTTTTTAAACAAGTGGCAACACCATAAACAAAGCTTATAGTTCATTTTGAAATTTTGAAATTTTGAAACATTAATAATATTTCAAATTTGTGCATGCTTAAAGGTTTTATTTTATCCAATTATGCTTATTCAAATATGCTTACCAAAATGCATTAGTCTTTCCTTCTTCTACTGCTTTGTCTATGGGCTCCAGAGAAAAAATGCCATTTGGGTCATCATTAGCTTCAATTATCACTGTAGCTATTCCATATTGATATACTACTGTATCACCTAAATTAAAAAAATTAAAATAACAAAGAAGTAGTTAACTTGCTATTAAATTCATATTTAAAATTAAGGAAAAGTTTATAATGAAGTTCAAATTTCAGCAAGAATTTCCACAATGAAGGTCATAAATAAAAGAGATGCCTAGATAAGTTTAATGTGACTTGTCTTTGTGGAAATGTTTAATTACAGAAGACCTACTTCACTGAAAAACATAGAAGATACTTTTCTTCACAACAGGAATATTGCTTTAGTTTAATTAGAAATCAAAAACACAGCTTTATGTAATTCAAATTTTTGAGGTATATTCTTTCTTTTCATAAAAAATGGGAGGATTACCCCATAACATAAAAATATTCCTGTTCAGGGGCACCTGGGTGGCTCAGTCAGTTGAGCTTCCAACTTCGGCTCAGGTCATGATCTCATGGTCTGTGAGTTCAAGCCCCGCGTCGGGCTCTGTGCTGACAGCTCGGAGCTTGGAGCCTGCTTCAGATTTGGTGTCTCCCTCTCTCTCTGACCCTCCCTCATTCATGCTCTGTCTCTCTCTGTCTCAAAAATAAGTAAACATTAAAAAAATATATTCCTGTTCATATTAATTAGAATGGTCTGAACATTTCCCTTTTTAATATTAAAAAATTTTTATTTTAGAGAGAGTGCATGAACAGGGGAAAGGAGTAGGGCGGAGGGGGGTGGAGAGAGAGGAAGAGAATCTTAAGCAGGCTCCTTGCTCAGTAAGGAGACGGTGAGGGCTCAATCCCACGACCCTGGGATCATGACCTGAGCTAAAATCAGGAGTCAGATGCTCAGAATGAGCCACCCAAGGCATCCCTTGGGCATTTCCCTTTATTTATATTTATTTTTTTAATATTTATTTTTGGGAGAGACAGAGAATGAAGCCTCGGGGCGGTGGGGGAGGGTGTGGGAGGGGGAACGACAGAGGATCAGAAGCAGGCTCCACACTGACAGGAGCAAAGCCAATGCAGGGTTCAAACTCACAAACTGTGAGATCATGACCTGAGCCGAAGTCAGACACTCAACTGAACGAACCACCCAAGCGCCCCGTGTATTTCCCTGTAAGTCTCTGTTTTCAGGAAGCAGTTTGATCTGGTCATACACAGAACAAAGCAATCTTTATGGTGTTGAACTTGATTCCTCTACTCCAATTCCATCCAAAGTATGTCAGCACTGTTATTGCCAATAACATTCTCATTATTTCCCAGAGATCTAAAGCTCTTTTCTGTTCCTGCTGTTCCCAAAGCAAGCAAAATCCTCCTTATCTTTACACTTGTTACTCCTCAGGACCCGGCTCAAGCGACACATCTTCCAGGAATTCTTCCTTGAATTCCAAAGTTAAGGTAAGAGAAGTTCCACCATGTTCCTACAGCACTTCCCACTTTGTCAGTGTATCATAACAATCATAGCACTAATTTAGTACACACACCCACACACACATACAATTCTACTGTGAGCTCCTTGGACAAATCCTTCTTAATCAATTCCATGCCCTGAAGAGTAGAGTTCCAGTAACTGGTACACAAAAGTTATTTATGAATGTTAGCTGAACTGAAAGAAATAAAACTTTTAAAATCAGATAAGGGCAACATCTAAAACTAAAATTATAGAATCAGAAATTAAATGCAGCAGACCAGTACATTAAAAAGAATTTACATCAATATACAACTGTACTCATACTTACTTTGATAACTAACCAATGGAAAGAGGGAAAAAATACTGTCTAGTAAAATAATTGTACAGAAAATGCTGACAATACAGAATAACCAAATACCTCAAAATATCGAATCATAAAAATCTAGGAAAAACAAAAATAATAAAATCTAATTTTGGCAGGATACTGATGCCATGTGCATTTGTCATACAACATATCACACGTGGTACTAAAAACTCATTCCGTCCCTCCACAGGGAGAATTGACAGTATTTAACAAGGGCTCTGAGCATGGCCACATCCTTTGATTCAATAATTCAATCTTGGGCCATATACTGTGAACAGTAACTATCAGGGACAAATATCCATTGCCAACACTAGGTCCTGTTAGAGATGCTACCCATCCAGCCCTCCTACCGTTGATCCCTTCAGGGCTCGATGTGTTGACATCATAAAAGAGGAGAGAAGAGTGGAAGAGAAAGAACTAAGAGGAGATATAAAAGCACAAATTATGTCATCCAAGTCTTCATAGCTAAAGTCACTACGTCCTCAGATGCCATGACATCTGGGAAAATATTGAAAACAAATGCAGTGGCAGTATACCTCAGGCCAGTCATCCAGTGACACCGCTTCCTCTTACTTGTTCTCTCTCCAAATATCAAAATATATTTCCCCAATGATACATTTTACAAAATAAACATAGTCATTTCCTTGCATAGTCATGTTACATTCTCTATGTAAGAGGTTTGGATGTTTTGGGGCACCTGGATGGCTCAGTCGGTTGAGCATCTGACTCTTGACTTTGGCTTAGCTCATGATCTCAGGGTTATGGTATCGAGCCCCATGTTGGGCTCTGTGCTAACCATGGAGCCTGCTTAAGAATCTCCCTCTCTCTCTCTCTCTCACTCTCTCTCTCTCTCTCCCACTCCCCCATCCCTCCCTCTGCCCTTCCCCCACTTATGTGTGCATGTATGCTCTCTCTAAACTTAAAAAAGAATAAAAAATTAAAAAGAGGTTTAGATATTTTGATCCACCATAATCATAGTGACATTTTGTTCCTGACAATAGTTGAACCCCAGTGACATTTTGACCCCAAAGATTTTGGGGATACAATAATTTTCCACAAAATGACACCAAATTAATAAATGGAATTAAGAACTTATTTCTACAGCAAACTATTAAGACTATGTCATTTCTTCATCACGACAGCAAAACTTTTTCACTTTTACATCACCAAAATTATTTTTATCTATAGCAATTTCTTTCATTTAAATTTTAGGACAATTAATCAAAATGTTTCTGGTCTACATAATACCTGATTAATAATTGTGGGGGTTTTCTGTAACTGTAAAATTTATTTTGTGGACATTACTCTACAAAGTTAATTTTTTCCTCATAAGAATTTTTCATTTTTACTTTTTTGATTTTCTTATTAAGCCGGGTGAAAAACAAGAAGGGAAACAGGAAGAGAGACACAACTGAAGAGAGATAAAGATAGGGAAAATGACAGAGAAACACAGCATAAACAAAAAGTGATCTCTTTCTTTTCCTTTTTTTCTGTCTGAGTATTTCAGTCCAAAAGACACAAGGTAAAGCACAAGGCAGGCATTCACAGTAAGGGCAGACGGTTATGGCACAACAGTGACCATAACAGTGGTCCTCAGTGACCATAACAGAGGTCCACAGTGACCTCTGTGGAGGCCATCTCCACAGAAGAAAACCTCGGTGTTAGATGTTGGAATCTGAGTGGAGTGGGAAGGCATCCACACAGGGAATTGGCCTAACATAGGAAGCTAGAACCCTAGAGGGGTAAGAAAGGTAACCTCCTCGTGTAAGGAGGATAAAAGAAGCAACGGGGAAAAGTGGTTACAGAGGGAATTAATCAAGTAAGTAAATATATTAATGATAACAGCTTCTAAAGTTAACAGTATCAGAGAAAGAAGGGACAAATATGGAAGGAAAGAAACCTGGAAGCTTATAACAAATCACTGAAATAGAAATAGAAATATTGGTATGAACTAATGGTTTTCACATAGTTGGATACAGAATTACAGATAGACAAGTGTATGTGTATGTATATAGAAATAGATACATCAATACATGCCTAATTTCTGTACACAAACAGGGCCGAGGAGGAACATACGCTGAGAACAAATATGCCCACCTAATGCCCAGATTCTGGTTTCTAAGAAACATCCTTCACTGAAAGAAACCAGGCTTCTTGGAGAAATGACGAATTTCAGGGTTGTCACAGGAAAAGTATAAGATGAGTTTATAACAGCTTGCTGTGCCAGGAAGTAAGAAAATGCTCACAGAATAATATGGAATATGTCAAAAAGACAAAAAAGTCATCTCAAATAGGCTACCATTAGCCAAATCTGGGAAAATCTGACCACCAAAACAAATAATGACAGTGAAATATAACCCACTGTATTAAAATAAAATCATGAGTCAATACTGATATATAGATCAGTGAAAAAAAATGAAAGTTTGGTGAGTTACAGGATATTTACTAAAGTGTGTTCCCCACAAAAATATTTATTAATTACAAAGAAAAAAGTACAGTAGAGAAGCCTGGCAGTCACCACCTAAATTATGGTCAAAGTAAACACTGCCATCAAGGGACAAAAAACAAAATCACGTGTCAACTGAAGAGATGGTTAAGAACACAGTATAACTTCTATGAAATTCCTGCTAACGATGTAAAACCTGAAACTAGTAATGGGGAAATATCAAACATAAAATGGGCGATGTTCTACAAAATAACTAGCCTGTAATTTCTATATTATAACGGTCATAAAAGTCAAGGAAAGACTGAGGAGAACTACTCCAAATTGAAGAGATTAAAGAGACAGGACAACTAAAATCAACGCATGATTTATGAAAGGATCATTTTGCTAGAAAGGACATTATTGGGACAACTGGAGAAATCTGAATGGGGTCTGAGGCAATGACTACATTAATGTTATATTAATGGTTATACTACATTATGGTTATATTGTGGTTATGTAAGAGAGTGTCCTTGTTTGTAGAAAAAATGCACTAATGTATTCAGGGGTGATGGAATATCCTATCTTCAACTTATTCTCAAAAGGTGCATAAAAAACTAGCTCTTTGTACACTTAAAAGAATAAATGTAGAGGGGCGCCTGGGTGGCTCAGTCGGTTGAGCGGCCGACTTCGGCTCAGGTCATGATCTCACGGTCCGTGAGTTAAAGCCCCGCGTCGGGCTCTGTGCTGACAGCTCGGAGCCTGAAGCCTGTTTCGGATTCTGTGTCTCCCTCTCTCTGACCCTCCCCCGTTCATGCTCTGTCTCTCTCTATCTCAAAAATAAATAAACGTTAAAAAAAAAATTTTTTTTAATAAAATAAAAAAAAGAATAAATGTAGAAACAAGCTATAGACTCACCAATTGACTAAAGGTAATATCAGGACCCAAACAGTGGGGTCCAAACATCCTGCCTCATTTATGGTATAGAGAAGAAGAAAGAGCCTATCTTTTCCTTCTTGAAAAGTACCATTCATCATGGCTATACCTTCAGAGAATTATCAAACAGCCAATTGTATTCAGCCATCTACAGACTGCAGCTTCCTGGCCAGTATGTCCAACGCCATGCTAGAATGGCAAGGGGTTACAGATACTGATTCCCTAAGCCCTTGGGTTACTAAACAAGGCTGAGGGTAGCTTTAACTAGAAGATTTCTATTCCTTACATAGTATCACAATTTTATACATGTGCCACATTGTGAAAAAAATTAAAAATAATGCCACAGAGTATACCAGGCACATGAAGATTCAACACGTATATTCTTCATTCTTTCCCTCAAAAAAGCAATAAAAGAAACAATTCTGCTCTTGAATAGTCATAGACAACAGTTACATACTTAATGTCATCTTGATAAAGGTACTGAAACAACAGATCCGCCATAAAAATGTAATTTATTTACCTGTTGAATTAAAGAGGATTATATAAAAAGACTCATCTGTTTCTGGGATATCATCTTCATTAATGAAGACAGATATCCTCTGCCTCCTATTTCCAACCGCAAAAACGAGCGCTTCTCCCTTTTCAACAGGAACAAAGTCTCCCTCTCTTGCAGTAGCCTTCCCATCCATGGTAGCATATTGGACAGTGCAGGCAACATCCACAGATCCATTTCTGACAACTGTAAAGTTAGCAGTCTCACCTTCCTGAACTCTCACCACACGAGGTTCTGAAATATTTATGAAGAAAAGAAGGAACATGTGAGCTTTTCTGATCCCATCTACATATTTTCAAATCACTTTGTTTCTCCCTGCCCAAACAAGAACTGTCCTCCATTGTATCTTTGCTTAAAGATTCAACTCTATTGCCAAGTCCTACATGAAGCCTCTTCTGATTACTTCTAGGTTAGTAACCTTCCCCTTGCCTTCATTCCTACAGAATTCATGGTCTTCAACTCTCAAGCTGTCAGTAAATTACATGCTGAATCCTCTGCCTACTGTTTCATATACCTCATATCCAAATTCAGATTGTAAGTTCCTTGAGAATAAGCCCAGCTATCTTATGTTCTATTTTTGCCACAGCAATTAGCAGAAGGCTGAACACAGGACTAATTCATTATGTACATGTTATCTGAATGTTAAGAATAGTAATCAGTAAAATTCAAGAGCTTTAAAAGGTTCCTGCAGTTGTAAATTGAATGGCTTGCAGAAAAAGGTTTAAGAAAGAATTAGACACCAATTAAGCTCACAAATCAAACTAAAAAAGGTCAACTGCAGAGAACAAACCAATGGTTCCAGGAGACAGAGTGGGAGGGTGGGGACTGGGGATAAAATAGGTGATGGGGATTAAGGAGTGCCCTTGTCACAATGAGCATGGGGTGTTGTATCCAAGTTTTGAATTACTATATTGTATACCTGAAAGTAATATCACACTGTACGTTACCTATACTGGAATTAAAATTACAATGAAAACTAAAAACTGTCTAGAGTCCCCAAAGAGACTTCTAAAGAAAATTAAAATGCAAAAAATAGGGAATCCTTAATTTACAGATCCAATAAAGATTAGTTATTACAGTAAGTGAGCATCCATTAGGCAAATAATACCCAGACCCTGAACTGGCTACATTGTGTACTGGAAGAAGTTTCATGAAGAGTGCTCTTTACTGCACAAAGGCAAAAGAAATACCTTGGAATCTGAAGGCAGAGGGAGAACAAAGCTAGTAAAAACAGTACTTGTTTTATTGTCTTTTTCCTTCCGACAACCTTTAAAAACATTTCTTAAAATATCAAACAGATTAAATAATGATCATTCAAACAAATCAAGAAATCATATTTAAATAAGCATCAGTTGTGCTTTCTTGAAAATGTTCAGTTAAAAACGTTACTGAAAACATATCTACCTACTGTTTAAAAAGATGTAAAGTCACTCAAAAAAGACAGAAATACCACCTGCAAAATAAATGGGGTCATCATTTCTTCTAATCCTCAGAGTTGCAGTAGTTCTATTTCCTATCTTAGCTCCTCCAGTGGCATTAAGTAGAGTAATGGTGAATTCCTCCATTTCCTCTGGAATCTTGTGGGAAATGTTATACATGTTTTAAGTCAGGTGATTTGCACAAACAATTCTATACTACAGTCCTAAATTATGTTTTATCTTTTAAAAAATGACTCTATTAATGGCAGTACTAACGTTCACTGCCATTTGAGGCAGAAGCACCCTAATGACTCAAGTAGGATTCAGACCCAAAAAAACATTTTAATATGCATTTCATCCAAACAGCCATTTTATTCTAACTCATAAAATTTAATAGAAATCCAGTTATTTTGTTTTATATATGCTAAAAATATAAATAATACACAGCTCACATTATTTCTATAAGAAGATATGTGTCGTTTACCAAAAAAAAAAAAAAAAAAGCCAGAAAAATAACTTTTGGATGCATTTAGAACAGAGGTCATAATAGTAACAAGAGTGTGGCTAGCTCTCAAAGGCCTCTCACAAACCTTACTGAAGCTTCACGCATAAAGACCTCATTCCCATGTCCTACCAAGATGAGATTCCCTACCATCTCTGAGTCTATATAAATCCATAGGTGAACACCATTTCTCTTTCATTTCATCCATGTAAGCTAGTGTTCTCTGCATCCTAAAATGGAAGCATGTTGGAAGTCTTTCTCTCAAGGAACAAGCCTGAGGGAAAGTAAACAGCTTCGTGACTGTTTAAAGCACAGCTCAGCTCAGAAAAGTCCACTCCCATTGTTACTAAGTTCTTTCTCTTCACTACCAATAACATGAGCACCACTCTGGGTCCATGATCCATCTGGTCCTTTGTTCCGATTCTGAGAATGCACCAAGAGCATACTTAATAGATGGTACACCCTTGTCTTCAAAGGCCCAAAGCACAAGCGGCACATTTAACCTCAACCTAACCTCGACACTTGTGCATGTTACTGGCAACCGTGAGTTCTAAGAGTTAAAAATGCCTTCAGGGAAACAAAAAGTATTTCTCTTTTGGTGTCTATTCAGACATTATCATGCCTGCATTCTTTTTGACATATTTTCATGACAAGATGTATTGCCAGATGATTAATTATTAAATAAAAAGTAATTATTAAGCAATGACAACGCATAAAGAGAGTTAATATATGCAACATTTACCTCATCTGGAAGGGAATAAATGGTGATATTTTTCGAAAATTCCTGATCTCCAAAGAAAATAGTCCCTTGGACAGGAAACACATCTTGTGTAAAGTCTGGACAAACCACCCATGATACACTAACAACACCAAAGTTGCCTCGATTTCTTACTACATCATAAACAGCTGTGAAATACAAATGTGTATAATATACATGAATATATATTGAACACTTATAAAATAAGTAAAGAAACTGCTTAAAAAACAAAAGTAAATATAAGACCTCTTTTTAATAAAAGCCAATCATTTGCTTACATGGGTTCAAAGTATGTATCTAAATGTGGTAACCTAGTTTTCTTTCTGCAGGTATAAAATTTGTGCAATAAATGGACTTGATCTTATTTACCACAGTTTGGGGATTTAAAAGTCATTCAGCACAGGGAACAAAATGGTGATTAATCAGGTTCACCTATCATAAAGTTCTAAAAGGATATTTGCTAAAGCTGCTAGAGGAAGCTGTACACTCAAAAGTAATTTTTTCACCTACACAGACGCTGCTCTAAAAATAAGCTCCTTCTCATTTCATGCCACTGCACTTAGCTCCCAAGCACTAATTCTCAGTTTTAAAGTCTCTCCTATTTGAATCCTATCGTTCAGATTCTACCACATGTGGTTAACTGAAATCAAAATATAACTGAGACCATCATTATCATTACATCATTATCATTACAATACTAAGGTAAGAAATAAAAATAGGAATCCTAAACCTCATTTTTAAAAACACCAATGTCTGCACTACATGTAATTTTAAGGCAGATGGACAAGTACAAATAACTATTTGCTAAAGAAATAAAATAAAAAGTGGTTAATTTCCTCTTTAGTAAACAATACTAGAATATGAGAAGCAGAACAAATTACCACTATAGGTATCGTCTCCTTTACTTTCATTGATCATAACAATTAGATCATCAGAAACAAACTCTATAATCCCATGAGGATCGTCGTTTTTTAGAATCGTTATGTTGACAACCGTGGCACTTCCCAACTTGCTTTCCCGTTCACCATGGCTGCTGAGGACCACCCAGTAGTGTTCATCCAACTAAAGTGAACATGTCAAATTAGGAAAGATATAAAGTTCAAATCTTCAAAGCAAATAAAATACAGATAATCAGGAACACTACTACTACCTATTTTTCAGAAACATACCACTCACTGAGAAAACAAAAGAGCTAATATTATTTCTAAAACAATTGTTTAACATTCTCCTGCCGGGTAAGGGAGACATCAGATATAAAAGTACATATTATCCAAAAAGAGAAAAGAGAAGCCATGAGACTATACTGAAACAGTAAGAAGACTTGGACATATCACTGATGATCTAGTCATTTAAACTAGCACATGTAAATAAAATAAAATTAATTTCAAAGCTACATACACACTGGTGTGCAAACATGCTGGAACAATATGTGGTTCCATCAATACAAAACTTAACTTTATTTCCTTTAAAAATGTGATTTTATAGAAACACTTCAAACCCATATTATTACACGTTCAAACAGGTTACATACAATAAGGCTTAACATAAGTAAACTTATGAAAACCAATCACTGAAAGTTTCAGATCATTTGGTATTTCTTTATGTAGGACAAACATACAATTCAAAGTTGAATGAATCTTCTTTTGCTTTTTAAACTTGTTTTTCTTTTCTTTTGCAAACATAAATACTTCTCAATCTTTTCTTGCTCACTTCCATTCCTCTATCTCCTTGTCAATGTTCAAAATATCTACAGTCATAATGTACTAGATACTATCAGCTTTCCACAAAAGTACAAGAAAAAAAATCCTGTACCTCTGGTATCCCATCCAATCTTGATAACAATGTGATTACGATCTCTCGTTCCCCAGGTTTAAATTCTAGCACCCCTGTGTTTCCGTAGAATTCATTGCTATCTCTCGGCTCTACTCGGTAGTGTAGAAACTGCTTAACCAGAGCTCCCCTGGATCGGGTGATATGGAGCTCTACAGATTCCCCTTCCTTAAAAAAAATGAAAATCCACAAAAGTTCAAATCCATCAAGACTGTTCTCCTCGAGTTGTGAGTACAGAATAGATGGAAGTTTCTTTCATACTTACTTTTATAACATAGGGTCCTCTAGATGTAGGAGAAAATTCAAAAACTCCCCCAGGATCATCATTTTCCAAAATAATTAGGTCACGGCTAGTATATCCAGATTTTAGCACTTGATTTTCCACACTGACCCTGTAAAAGGCAAAGGGGAGAAAAAGGCATCCGCCACCTATAATCTTAACTTCTCAATTTTGTAGCCTTACTTATAATATTTACAACACTTTCAGAAAATGAATATGAATGTTACTAGGAGTTAAAGTGAATTTAAGTGTATTAAAATCACTTAGGATCAAAATAGTTTTACTCGTAACATTTATGGAAGAATTTCTATTTCTGAAATCTTTACATCTTTCATATTTGACTGAAATCGCATGTTGCCTAAGTACACCAAAAATACAGTAATCAAAGGCAATAAATATATTTTTATAAAGTACCAAATCTAGAAATTTGTTCACAGTTTTAGAAAAATTTAATTTGTAACATGTAGCTAGAAAATATATTTAAATAAAATTGTTTTGACTTTACATACACTTGAATTTTTTTTTTAAATAACTCATGACATTAGATTATACTAACTAAATAAAAGTTGGGTAACTGCTTGGGCTAAAGCAAACCATACAGATAAAAAATAAATGAAATTATGATTAGATTTTAGAAATATTTTGTGACCTTTCATATGGTTCTATTCACTTCAATTTCAACCTCATAATTTTTTGTTATTATATAAGAAAATATAGGACATACACCAAAAAATATGGAATAGAATGGAACTGAGATGTATGACTTGGTAAACAATTCCAATACATCTCTCAAAAGAACATATTTAAAACCAGATTATTTTTTTCATTTCTGGTTTTTATGCTCAATGTGTAATTAGAATGATCAAAGGGACTGGGAGGCAAGGCTCTGGGGGTTTAAAAGCCAGCATACTCTGAGAATTCTCAATCCTGCAATCTGCTCTAAACCTTCCCTAATGTCACTGTCTGCTAAACCAAAAAGTACTCATGATCAGACCTCAAAATTACAATGAAGCCACAATTAATATGTAGAAAAGACAGCTCACTTCCTACGTAAAAGAGAATCAGAATTAACATTCTTCTCTAGCTTTTGGATATCGGACAACCAACACCTAGCATACTCATGGCCACAGAAGAGACAGTCCAAATAATAGGAAAGCTATTTGTTATATTGTTAATGCAGTCATATGATTTTCATAACAAATCTGCCCATATTTCATACACACTCCTCTTACCATTAGAAAATGAAACTACACACAAAACATGCACAGGCATCAAGCAAAATTTCTCAAGACCTGTGGTCATGCAGAACCACGCAGAACCACAGCCTTGTCCAAAACAATGGGTGGAAAAGCAAAAGGTTGAAAAACCAAAACCAAAAACAAAAAAAAAAAACAAAAAAAACCCCAGTCATTATTTTGTACACTTACCCAAAAAACACGACAAACCTTTTGGTTTCTACCCTGTCAACACAGAAAGAAGTATGGGAGGGACGAAAAAGGAGACAGAGACACCATTTGCCAAAATCTCACTAATACTGCTAGGAATTTGAATGACAGAGTAAAAATAAAGCTAAAGAAAGCTTTTCATTTTTCCCCCATGAGCCAGTAATGTACACTTTATGGGAATTCTGCACATTGGTTTCTTTGCTATTGACAAACGCTAGCAAGAGGTTCAGCAGTTCCCACTTGGGAAGGATGACCCCATGGCCAGCCAGCATGTCAACACCCATTGAAGACATTCCTTTCCAGGCCTGCTCCAAGGCGCGGAGGCCTGCCAAGCACTGTGCATGCTCACAGACCGCAGCAGCTGAGCAAATCTCATTCAGCCTGACTTATAATTACTTAGTAGCTTTAATGAGGTTTTTAAAAAAACAAAAATCTTTGTCCTCAGATCTGAAGCCAACTGTTCTTTGAAAAAATTAAAACTCTATAAGCAAAGAAATACATACCTTTCCCATTTGCATAGAAATATATTCAAGAAGCCATAAGACAGCAGTTTATCTTTTAATTTTGACAACTATTACTTACAAAGAACTTAGTATCAGGAAATCTAAATACTTTCAAATTTACAATGTATTGCATTTTCAAACAGCCTCAAAAAACACATGTCAACATGCACAACACAAGGGCTTCATTTTTAAAGTCAAATAACATTGTAAGAATGGGGTTATACACCACATATACAAAAAGTTTTCTGAAATAAATTGGAAAAATAATTTCTTTTTCTGATTTGGGGAAAACTAAACAGTAAAATATTTTTTACCTGATAAGATATTGAAAGCATCATAAACTGTTTAACTCCAGAGCAACTTTTATCTGTACTACAGAGAACTTGTATTTGAATTTGACTTTAGAGAAAGTGTATAATGTACCACAATAAAGTGTTAATTATTTTTGTTGCACTATTATATCATAACGTAATAATACTTACTACCATTCATTCTTTCATTTTAGTTTTGTTAAAAATTTGCAAAAGTGAGATGGTTTTGGTAAAATATATTATTTCCAATCAAAGATTTTATTCTCATATTTATTTAATTAAATATGTCTTAGAACACTCAAAGGTACTTTGCTCATTCTTGTTCATGCACAACTAATACAAGTAAGCACTAGTTGCTAATTGAATTAAAACATTTTAATATAAAATTGAAATAATTTCCTGTATTTGAAAAGAGAGGAACTAATAATTCCTGAAATTCTCTACTCCATGATTTGTACTTCTTGTGTATTGTTTTTGCCGATGGGAGACAGAGAAATAAACACATAAAAATTATATTTAATTAAAGGTTTATATTATAAAGTTAAAATTGACTATTTTGATGGAATTATAGTCACTATAAACTTTCAGAGATGAAATTTAAATCATTCTTCAAACATTTGGCCAAAGTGGAAACTCATTAACAATTTCTATGAACTGCTATATGTCTGGCTTATAACTGCTGTTCACTTTCTTTCAGTTTATTTTTGAAGACTGTCTATTGATTTAAGAAGTACTCAAACCTAACTACGAGAAAAAGAATGTAAGTGAAAAAATAATCATTTTCAGTTTTCACTTACATTACATTTCACTGATTTTCTTGAGTCATTTGAAATACCTTTCCATAAGATTTAATGTGAAATACGTATTTAAAACATAAGTCATTTGGACAGTGTGAGTGTTGCATTTGGTTTTTGCTTTTTTGTTTGTTCACTTTGTTGATGTTTTGTTACTTTTCACGTAAAAAAGTACACATAAAATGGTTATGAAAACAAAATGCATAGCAGACATTCTGTAAATTTATTCCGTACATTCTTATTTTTCCTCAACATAAAAATAAAGAAGAGCTACTAATCAGGTTTATGGAATATGTTTACGCAAAATACCTACAAAGAAAAACCTAATGGTAAAATATAGAGGATCAGGGCTTCCATAAAATAATGATTACTATTTCACTCCTGATTCATGTAATATAAGATAATGCCAATTAAATTTATCTGTGAATTTTATTGTTTATAAAATATGAATTTTACAAAGCCCTCCAATCACACTAACCCCCTCTAATATGTATCAACTTTAATATAGGGAATTACAGTACATAAGATTGATCTTGATTTTTTTTAATTAACTGACATCAGTTAAATACAGTATTCTTTTTCATTTTTGGAGATTTTTTGAATTGCTTAAAAAAATTCTCTTTAGGAGACTGTAATATTTTCCTAATACCAATTATCCACTGAGAAATATTAAGTAAATTCTCATTATTACAGAAGAATACCTCTTAAATTTGTACTTTTGATTCTCTAAAAATATAAATACTATTTAGCGTTCACATTCTATGCTAAAAGAGAATTTCATTATATAAAGATTAACGCTTTCTTTTTACTCACTCAAAATAAAGCTCTAATCCTCTCCCCTGTTGAAAATGAAGCCAACAGAGCTGTTTGCTTAACCTAACATTTTAGATTTGTTGCTGCCTACTTTTTTAATATAGCAACATATTAGCTATGCTTATGATGTATCTGATACCTTTCATAAATTTTCCCTGTAATGTTTCCTCATAATGAATAGCAGGGTAAAAGTTCACTATGTCATAACACTCATAGTTGCCATCAACAAAAAACAAAACGTCAGAAGAGTAGCCAAATGTTATCCACTCAGTTTTTTCTTTTTACTTTATATGGAGGAAATAATTAAAACAAAAAATTATTTCAGAGACCTTGAACATATAACATATACGTGTTACTAAATAAACATAAACTAAATGGGTTATTACCTGTCTAGAGAAAGTGTTACCGTCTCATTCATTTCCGGTGTATCATCAGCTTTGACCGTAATGTTGATTGTTGTGTCACTTTGCCCAGATAAAAACACAACAGAGCCATTAAAGGGACCTATATCGTCCAGGGTCACTGCTTTTGAATTAAAGCCAGAGGGCTTCAAACTCCAATAGACAGTAGCCTGGCCATCAGTTCCATCTCGATGTAAGGGAATGTAGACCTTATACAAAGAAAAAAAATGGAACAATTTCTTCTGAAACATATGCTAACAAATTATATAAGCTTTCAGTTAGGGCATGCACATGTTATTATGTGAATTATGAATATATGCATTCTGCATAGAGAAGCCAACTATTAGATGACATTAAAAATACAACTGAACAAGCCTTCTGTTTAAGCATAAAAATAATTATAGATATAGCTAATTCTTATTAGTATTTGCTAATCAAGTTTATCTACGAAATTGCTCCCACCCAAAAGTATCCCTAACCTGGGATTTGTCTTAATAAAAAGAAAAATATTTTAAAAGTCAAAAAATCATGAAAAACAGAACAATCTGCCTGAAGAATACATTTCCACTGCAGTTTCTCTGAAAAAAAGAATTAACGTAATATCACAATATAAACTGAAAAATGAGCTTTTGTAAGTACAACTAGAAAATTATGTGAGAGGCATCCTAAAATGATGAGGGCAAAAATACAAAGTAATACCATTAATAAATGTTTCTAACCCACACAATAAATGCAGTAGAAACAAAATCAGATACTCAAATCATAATTCTGGGTTACTCTGGACAAGTTACTTAACCTCCCTGACCTCAATTTCCACAAGTGAAATGAAGCTAGAGTTTCCCTATTTTGTAAGTTTGTGGAGAGGATTAGAGTGCCTCTCCATTGTAGGATCTAAATAAAGGATACCTATTATAATAATTCTGAAACAAATTATATTTGGTAGTTTTAAGTGTAGTATATTTCAAATATACATAATAAAAGGATAAATTATAGATAATGATAAAGTTTTTTCAAATAAAGAATATAAATGAATACTTGATGGTAGATATGCCATTTTTTAAGCCACTAAAAAAGGTACTTTCTTTGTTCTTTGCTTTTTTAATACATCTCATCTTGAAAAATAGAAGACATTTTCCTCACTAACCATTCTGCTAATTTGACTAGCAATAGTCAGGGCTGGAGACTAGGGAGCAAAATAAGATATTTAGGGAAGACAAAAAAAATTAACAGAGGGCTGAGCCTTTTAATCACCCTGAAGAATGGGTGTGGCCTGGGCTACAGATGAAACACAGAGAAACAGAACCAAGGGAAATTTCCACCCTTTCTGTTTCCCAGAAGGAGAAGAATTCAGGTTCATAGAGCCCAAAATTTTCCCTCAAAACTTACTTCTCTCAAGGGAAAAATATGAAATGGTACAATGACAGATGAATGAAAGAAAGCAATCCACTCTAATTTTTTTTTTTTTAGTTTTTAGAAGGAAACAGAGTATTAAGAAAAAATATAAAAAACCACAACCATCTTAAAAAATTAGCTTCTCTGCCTATTTATAGAATGAAATATACAAACAAAGGAAGTTGCAGACACCCCATTTTGACATGAGGCTTTGATAACAAAAACAGTTATCTTCTTTTCTGATCTGAACCCCAAACTACTTTAAATCAAACAGAAGTGTGAGAGACTTGGAAAGGGTCTCAGGGATAGACTGTGACTCAGAAAATGGTAAAGCTGAAGGTTAGAGCCATCCCTGGATAGATGGCAGGAAAATTCAATTAGGGTAGGGAGCAGGTAGGGGTGCTGAATGTATGAGTATGCTTTTGTGTGTGTGCGCATACACAAAAATGCACCCATATATATAATATAAAATTCCTAGGATTTGGCATTCCACTACTTTACCACCATCACTTCCATCACCAAGCAGAGAACCCAAGGCAGCCACCCCAGTCCTGCCCCAGGAGGCAAGCATAAGGAATGCTAAGAAATGGAACAGGCCAAGGATACCTGAGGTACACATGACTTGGCAACAAAAAAATATATTTGGCTATCACTCTGTCAAATGTCATAGCACCACCTAAAAGTAGCCACGTCAAAATACTCAATTCTGGCCATGAGCGATTAATTCTAATTTTATTTTTTCAAATATGACAAAAGATGATGGAAAATCACATCCTCATCAGTTATTTATATCAAGTGACATATTGAAGACTTGCTGCAAATGCTGGTGCTTTTCAAGATCTGTTGCTTTTGTATGTTAATACTAAAAAAAAAAAAATAGTGTCTGTGCATTATCTCAAGACTCATTAGGCCCCATCAATGAGAATAAGCCTACTTACCACTTCAGCAGCAGAATCTTCTGGTTCATGCAAAATGATTGGAAGGTTGCTAATGAAGCCAATTTCTCCATTTGCAATGTCCGAAGTAACCGCTAAAGAAATATTTTGGATTTTCCCAAATCTAGGACTTATAGGCGGGATTGGGGGAATTATGTTCACCAACTCCACAGTTTCCAACTATAATAAACAAAGAAACAAACACAATGAAAAATTTTAAAGAACAGAAATTTTTAAATTGAAAAAAAAAAGTCATAATAGCATGGGCACCAAAGTAAATACAGCTAAAGTTCACAAATAAACTTGGCAATTTCACCTCCTCTTTCATTCACCATCCTATTTCAATCTCCTGCACTGGCTTCTTGGGCTCTTTTTGCTCTTCAGTTATTATTCCCCAAGGTTCTTCCTAAGCCCTTTATCTTATAATTTCATACACTCTCCTTAAAAATCCCTAGATCTCTCCTTCAAATTCTAAATCTTTATAATCAACTGTCACAGGACATCATCTAAATGTCACACAGACACCTTATAGACAGAATGTCCAAAATAGAAATCAGTATCTCTGTTCTATGTCCCATCACCACTAACATCACCAACACTGCCATCTTCTTTACCTCCTTATCACTTATACCCAACTATCTTGACTTTAAAGCCAAATAGAGTTGCCCATATCTCATTCTTCTCTTCCACTCACCACACCTCCAATCAGTCACCCACTCCCCCTTCCCTGACAGAGAAAATTCAGTATCAGAAGATCATTCAGAACTCCAAATGTAACTTAACATGTCTTTCTGTTCAAAGAAAAACAGCCTACGTATAACACAAATTATCCCTGTATGTACTTAATGAACATGGCCACTAGAATAACTTTCATGGTGTTCTTCTCATCTAGAATGGCCTCTCATCATCTCACAAGTCCAAAGTGTACCTACTCTTAAACACCAGTTAAATCTCCCTCTCTTTCCAGAAGATTTCCTGGTATCTACAGTCATCTTTATTCTATCTCTTTCTGAATTTCTACTATTAACCTCACTAAACTTAGAACTTTATCATAAATTTCACATGTTTCTTGCTCATCATTTTATGCACTCCAGACTTTTACTTTCCAGCAAAGTCCTTGTGAGTCTGTGGTCTTCTCAGCCTTTTCCCAGCCATGACATAGACCCAAAACTGCAGCTGAGACACAGTAAATGTTTGTCGACTCATCCCTCCAACACAGAATGAGCTCTATAGGAATCTTGGTATATTACAAACCTTCAACATCTTAATATTCTAACTTTCCAAAATTCAGCTGATCAACCCATGCAGTGTTCACTTGAGAATTATAGGAACAGACAATCACTACAAGACTGGAAAAATCATAGAGATTTTAAGTTGAAAAGCAATTTTGAACTTAGTAAGACATTATGGACCTCCCACTCTATAGAGCCCTCTGTTAGGCTTTGTAATATGGAAACGATGCGAGTAAGTACCACCAGAAGAGACTTGCAATTTAAGATGATTTTCCACAAGTGGACAGGACTAATTCTGATCCGACATACAACCTCACATTTTATGATAAACAATATATATTTTATAGAGCAAAAGTAAATGCCTTTTTTAAATGTCATACATTTTGTTTTAAAAATCACATACAGGAAGACAAAGATAGGAAAAATTCCATATTTGGTAAATAAGTCATTTGAGTAAAAGAAAACAAAGAAATCAGATTGACCAATTCTCCCGCAAATACAGTATGTAGACTAATTCAAGTAAAATAGAACATGTAATTCTTTAGTATACTGCATTTACTTTATAAAATAAATATAATGTAAAGGTAAACAGTAAAAGCCACATAACTGTCATTCTTTCTAGAGAAAAGGATTATATATGTGCACATATAAATTACTATTTATCTTAAAAAACATCACAAAGAAGAAACACATAAAATTTATATATTTGAATCACATATAAATATAAGTGCATTGCTTGAAGGCAAAGATGTTTCTAAAATATATGGCCATGTGTGAGTCAGCATGTGTTTGTAATGAACAATCTCATTCCCATACGCTCAGAAAGAGCTAAACTAATAATACTGTTTATATCAAGAAAAAAAATGTATTTTTCCTTCAAAACTTTCTAAAAAGGAAAATAAGTCATAGCTTACATTTATCAAAAAAGCTACAGAATTCATTCTAAATATAATATTTTTGAAAACACAAAGAAAGAAGATATAGAAGGCTATGAAATGAACTGATCCAAAGGAAAATGCTAATTTTCCAAGGCTTATTTCCTAGTCTGTAAGCCTTTTTGTCTGGGTTCCTTAAGCATCTGCTAAATCAAACTGCCCCATTCACAAAGAGTCGTTCTTTGCTTTCAGATGGTTTGCAACTGGGACAGCACATTAGCAAACCCTAAGCCTGCCAAAAGTTGTATCTCAGACTAATGTACTCAGCTGAGAGGGTTGGTGAAGAATGAGGAGCTCATGTCTCAGATTCTCCTTTCTTCACTTTCATTCAACTTTCCACAGAGTCTGATGCCTCCTATTCTTGAGTTGCTCATCCATTATGTACTATACAAACTATACAACCTTCTAATTTCCACCAGCCTTCCACAACCTACAGCTGTTTTGAACCTTGAGGAATTGTGTCTGTGACTAATAATGTCTCTTTCGCCCTATAGTGTTAAATTAACTGTCTGTGCTGTAAGACCTTTGTTTTTTAACTGAATACAGAAGAGATAAAGAATTGAGTCTGGAATTAGTGGTGCAAACAGATTTCTAAACTGGCATCACCAAAATTCAGACATTATACACTTCTTCAAGCTTTTCCTTACTTTTCAAGTATCACGAAGAAAGGAAATTCTGTCATGTTCGTATGGAAAGATGAAAAATAGCTTGGATAATATCTGATCCAGAGAACGTTCTGAATAAGCTTTTGCTTACAGAGATTTTCTGCAGGTACTTGGATAGAGATATTGGATATTTTCAAAAGACTAAAAGCTTACTAATATTGGCACAGACCCTATATAGATATAGGGTCTATATCACAGTAAAAAACTAGTTTTGAGGAAGCATGAGGAAAAAAATCAGAAAGCTAAAAAGGGCACAGAAAAGTTGTCTACGACTCAAGATCAACTTTACTGCATCATCCGTCCCAAATTCAACTCCTGCCACTACACTATTACCATGATGCCAGGAGGACCAGGCCTCCATGAAAGCAAAAGTAACTGTGTAAAACTTCTGCTCATTTCACTTGGGATAATAATTCGGTTCACGTATCATTTGTGCCCTGTGCAAGACTGGGGGCAGACAGAGGGAGAACTGAATACTGACATACACTGAAACATATGTTATGAATTTAAATGTTTGTGTTCCCCCAGAATTCACATATTGAAAACTTAATCCCTGGTGAGATGGCATTTGGAAATGGGACCTTTGGGAGATCAGTGGGTCATGGAGTAGAGTTCTTGTGAGATTAATGACCCTATATGAAGGGACATCAAGGAGCTTGTTTCCTCTCTGTCCACTATGTGAGGGCACAGCAATAAGACACTATTAGTCTGCAAACCAGGAAGAGTGCTCTCACCAGACGCTCACCATGCCCAGCACCCTGATCTCCAACTTCCCAGACTCCAATACTGGGAGACATTTATTTAAAATAAATGTCTGCTGTTTAAGCCACCTAGTCTATGGTATTCTTTACAGAAGCCTAAGACAATGTCTATTAATAAGAAAGCTCTGAATCCAGACAACAACAGCAGAGAAGGCAAAGGACAGAGTTCACCCCAAAAGTGAAAAAAAAAACTCCATTAAATTATGAAATTCTTCTTGAGAGGTTATTATCGCCCAGAGACTCTTGAAAACTCCTGACTTGGGAAAATACTGCCCTAAGCGCAAGCTGGTGAAGTCAGGATGTATTTTCAATTTATTAGGACCAATTTTAAAAAGTTGTGACTGGGGCGCCTGGGTGACTCAGTTGGTTAAGCGGCCGACTTCGGCTCAGGTCATGATCTCACGGTCTGTGAGTTTGAGCCCCACGTCGGGCTCTGTGCTCACAGCTCAGAGCCTGGAGCCTGTTTCGGATTCTGTGTCTCCCTTTCTCTGACCCTCCCCCATTCATGCTCTGTCTCTCTCTGTCTCAAAAATAAATAAACATTAAAAAAAATATTAAAAAAAAAAGTTGTGACATTTTTTATAAGGCTAAACTCACAGCTTTCTAAATGTATCTCTAAATGTGTTTTAGTGACTGCATTCTTGTCACTTTAACTTCTTGTTCAACAGGGCCAGGGCCACAGGCTCAACCATGCACTCAATCCACTTCACAGATCCAGACCCCTCCCCGCAATCTGGCCAGTCATATCACAAAAGCATCCCACAAGCCAAGGGGAGGCAGATACAACTGTATATAAGGCCATGTTCTCTTCACCCATCACTCCAAGAGAAATTCATGGATGCTCCGAAGAATGCATTATCCTCATAGACAGAAGTATGCACCACATCATAAATACCCCATTTTGAGGGGACATAAAATAATAATAATAATAATAATAATAATAATACAGATAAACAGGCAGACTCTCATACCACTAGTGACAAAATTTCTGGGAATAGTGCCAAAAGGTCTCCCTCTGGGTACACATATTACAAAGAGGCATCCTCTATATACTGATAAATCATATATCTCCATAACAGGTAACCTAGACCCCTCCACTAGGAATCCTCAAGAAATACACAAACAATGGGGTGCTTGGCTGACTTAGTTGGAGGAGGGTCTGACTCTTGGTTTCAGCTCAGGTCATGATCCTAGGGTCCTGGGATCAAGCCCCAAAATGGGCTATGCACTGAGCGTGTAGCCTGCTTAAGATTCTCTCTCTCTCCGTGTGCCCCTCTCCCCTGCTCACATGCATTCTCTCTCTCTCTAAAATAAAAAATAATAATTATTTTATTTTATTTTTTTTAATTTTTTTTAACTTTTATTTATTTTTGGGACAGAGAGAGACAGAGCATGAACTGGGGAGGGGCAGAGAGAGAGGCAGACACAGAATCGGAAGCGGGCTCCAGGCTCTGAGCCATCAGCCCAGAGCCTGATGCAGGGCTCGAACTCACGGACCACGAGATCGTGACCTGAGCTGAAGTCGGACGCTTAACCGACTGAGCCACCCAGGCACCCCTAATTTTAAAAAGAAATACACAAATGGGACAAGCATGAGCAGTGGCCCAGCTTAAAAAAAAAAAAAGACAAAAGTCTTCAGAATAAAAGAGTTATCCCACCAAATGCTAATAAGCCAGGTGGGACACAACCCTGCAGAATTCAGAACACCAAAAACATTTAAAAAAGCCTTCGGAGATAATGAGCAAGTTACCTAAAAAGGTAAATAACGTCTTTCCCCTCAAATTTCTCATCAACAACTGTGGAAGCTAAAAGACAATACTTTCTGAGTGCTGAAGAAAAAATTATTTTAATCTAAAAATTTCTACCAAGCCAAATTAGCAATGTGAGTTTGAGATTTTGTTTTCAGCTGCTCAAAGACTCAAAAGTTTACCTTGCACATTCCTTTTGTGCACATGTATTTGAGGAAGATATACTACAACAAAACTAAAACACAATTCAAGAAGAAAAAGGCAAGAGTTCAGGAAAATTCAGGAGCTCGGTAAAAGCCATCCCAAGTAGCAGGTGTGAAGCAAGCATAAAAAGCAGTTAATATGGCTAATCTCACCATCCAACATATAAGACAACTGGAAGCTATAACATGGTAAGGATGGCATATAGAAAGTCAGCAATTACAAATACCAGAGAAAGCAACAATAAACCACAAAACAAACTCTAGGCAAAAATATGAAACCAGTTTAAATGTGCATGATTCAAAAAAAATTAATGGAATATGCTGTTTCATTTGATACACATTTCGGTTAGCAAAATGTGTGGTGACACAGGATTATAAACTCTTTATCCATCCATTCATACTATCTAATTCTGTATTAAATTTATTTACATAACCAAAATTTGATAAGCACCAATTTTATTGCTAATTTTCAGATGCAACCAAAATCAAATGCATGGAAAATGAGCCACAGTATCAAAAATGAGTGCAGATTTTTTAAATTTTGGCAATAAGGGGCGCCTGGGTGGCTCAGTCAGTTAAACATCCAACTTGAGTGAAGGTCATGATCTTGCAGTTCGGGAGTTCGAGCCCCACATCAGGCTCTGTGCTGACAGCTCAGAGCCTGGAGCCTGCTTCAAATTCTGTCACTCTCTCTGCTCCTCCCCGGCTCGTGCTCTGTCTGCCTGTCTCTCTCTCTCAAAACTAAACATTAAAATAAATAAATAAAATTTTGGCAATAAAATACTATTTTGGCTAATAAAAGAAATTAAAAAAAACACAACATGGAAGAATATGTTATGGGGCCCTAACTTCTTATTATTAAAGAGATGAAAAGCCAGAGATCGTATCTATAGTTAATAGACAAAAGAATCAGATTTCAGTATATTATTTAAAAATATCTACACAATTTTTCTCATATTGCTTTTTTATTTCTGGAATGCCTTCCCTGCAGCAGCCATCATGAAAAACAGTATTTATCCTACAAATCCCATTCCTATGTCACATTAGCCCAAATCAACTCCAAAGAATGGCAGATCTCTCACTCTATCTCCCCACTCCCTGGCCCTTCTTCATTAAACAATCTGTGCTACTCCATTGTGTCACCCATTATATTCTGACCTGCATTTCAAGTTGGTGTATTTTTATTATCACTTGATTACAATATTAACTTTAGTAGGATCCTTGTTGTATTCATTCTTTATATGGCTTGGGAACAGACACAGTCTCTCTTTGGACCCCCTCAACAAAATTTAGTAACCAATGGTAGAATCTAAACCATAAATAAGGGCAAGATAATGTTCAGTTAACTCTCTCACAGAGACAAGTACACGTGCAGGTTAGCCAAAGTTTAAACTGTTCTAATCATTAAAATACCTTTACTAGAAAGTGGGCCCCATTTTGAAGGAATGCATCATTTCTTATTGGTAATTTTGTAGTAACTTGGGTTTTCTGCTCTGGAAAAATGAGGTTATTTCTCCTGGATGTATTTAAGATGCCATCTTTTGCTCGCAAAGGGTCTACAGCTCCAGCAGGAATATAAAGTGCAGAATAAAACATGTTCACATCTCCTTTGGTTCCTCCTAGTCTTGTAAAACTCAGGGATAAATATCGTTCACCCGGGCTGCTTTCAATCTTCTGGTGTTCCATAGGAAAAAATATTATTAGGCCATAAACATCATCACTATCCTGAATGTAGAACAAAAGCTGCAGATAAAAATAAAATATTAAAGTACAGAATTCTCACGTCTGACAATACCAAACTATTTTCTAGGCTATTCTGATTTTTAGTATTTATTTACAGATCATGTCTAAAGATGGTCACTTTTTATATGTAACAGAGTAAAATATGAATCAAAAACAGATATGAGGGGCACCTGGGTGGTTCAGTCGGTTAAAAGTCTGACTTCAGCTCAAGTCATTATCTCATGGTTTGTTGAGTTTGAGCCCCACATTGGGCTCTGTGCTGACAGCTCAGAGCCTGGAGTCTGCTTCAGATTCTGTGTCTCCCTCTCTCTCTGCCCCTCTCCCACTCACAATTTGTCTCTCTCAAAAATAAATAAACATTAAAAAGAATTTTAAAAAATAGATTTGACGACCTTACTAATGTACTGTTCATAGGATCTTTTTGAAGAGTGAACTTCTTATTTACAGAAGAGACAATCTTGAGCAAAAGAAACAAATGTCATTTCCAAAACCAGTGTTTCTCCTGTTGTATCAAGCTAAACATAAAAGTGATTTGCACATCAAACTAAGCATAAAAGTGATTTGTGTGACCAAATTCTTTGGCTCCTCTGTAACACAGAAATATTCACAGAAGTAAAACATAACAAGTGATCTACCTCTGCTGGTTCGCTCACTTCTGCACCTCCTCTTATAGTATGAGGCAGAATCCGAAGTAGATAAGCTTCTGCCTCTTCCGGAAAATCATCATTAATGATAGTAAGAGGAATTGATGCCAACATCTGCCCTTGTGCAAAATGGAGAACTCCGGAACTTGGTCTGATATCTGCTATTACCGGTGAAGCATCACTGCTATTCCGTGTCAATTCCCAGTTCACAGAAATATTCCCATGGGTGCCACCATTCCTAACCACTGTAATGTCTTCAAATCTAGAGTTTTAAAAGAAATATATAAGGTCACATATTATACTATGTTTCCCTTAGCTAGGTTTTTCAGTGTCAAACTGGCCATCAGATATTAGTAAAAGCAGAATCCATATCACAAAGAATGAACGTTTTTAATATGAGGGGGTAGATATGTAGATGTGTCCTCGGAATTTATCATAATGTGAATTCACTTGTATATTTAAATTACTCTGAAAATAAGAAGAAAAAACAGCAAAACCATGGTGAAGAAATGGCACAGTTTGGCACTATGTCCAACACCACAAATACTAAATCTTGGATTAATATATTCAAATAACGTATTATTTTAAAATAATAAAATAGGGGCGCCTACGTCAGTTAAGCATCTGATTCCAGCTCTGGTCATGATCTCACAGTTCATGGGTTCGATCCCCACATCAGGCTGTCTGCTGTCAGCACAAAACCCACTTCAGATCTTCTGTCCCTCTTGCTCTGTGCCCTTCCCCCCTACCTTTCAAAAATTAAAAACATTTAAAAAATAAAATAAGTGTAGCAAGGTTTAAAATCAACCATACCTTGATGTTGTATCTTCATCAATTACCACTGTCCTTTCAAACAAGATACTGTTGAATGAGAGGACTCCATAAGGTTTGTCGTTTGGCTTAATTGTGACTTGCACAGTAGAAGGGCCTAAGAGCACAGCATCTCCCTGCAAGGTATCTTTTAATAATACAACATGAAATGATTCAGCAATCTCTGGAATGGTGTCATCAACTATGTGAAATTTTAGGTGTGATTCATGAATAAAAGGTGGAAAAACAATAGTTGTGGTTGGCTGAAGATCAATGAAATCTAAGTTCTGCTGGGCATGTGCTGTTGAATTCCCAGTTATAACAACATAACTGATTGAAACTTCATATTCATCAGATCCAATCAGATTCCCACTGTCATCCTTCCCACGAACCACTGGAATTATGAGTATGTGATCTTCCTCGGGTACCAAATAAACACTTTGAATGAATCTCACGGGACTATCATTTTTCTTAATGATTATCTCAACTGAGCTCCTAGAGATGTTGATCTCAGCTCCTCCTTCTACACTTTTCAGTTGAATCAAAAATATTTCATCATTTTCTGGTACCTGTCAAATAAATATAAACAGGAGCAAAAATATCAATAGCCAAAACATCTGCAAAGAAACCAAAGTATACAAAGTCACTATGTTTCAATACAAACATAGAAACAGAAATATTTTAACTGGAGGGAGGAAACAGAGAAGAAGTCTGTTTAATAGCTATATATTAAAATATTTTCCTAAGTTAAATAATATATTTTAGATAGGTAAAGAAAAGTTCATAAAGCAATTGTCTGGACAAGTATTAAAGTATAGGTACATGTCTTTAACTTTGACCAATCTCTACATAATGCTAATGATATGACAGTAAAACTGGACATAAAATTTTACTAGTTTTATCAGATTAGTAGAATCAAAAGCAGCATTGTGGTAATCTAATAATAAATATAAGAATATCTAAGAAGCTGGAATAATATTATAGATATATAATATCTAAGAATCTGGAAAACTACATTAAACATCACATACAAATGGTTAGTTTTCAACCATGTGAATTATTCTTGTTTCTCTCTAAATGGTTTCTAATTCAAGAGGTAAATGTACGAACCAATCATGATTTCCAAAATACACATCATGCCTCTCTGGAGAACAAGTTCTAAGAGTCACTATCATGCAAATGTTCACCTGGTTAAGGTGAAACTTTTTTTTGCAACTGCACAGAAATCTTAGGGATTTCTTCTTAGTATACTGCTTGAGCTTTTTCTATAAATTCTACATGATGGTTTGATATACATACACATATTTGAATGATTGCCAAGATCCAGAGAATTAACACATCCATCACCTCACATAGTTGACTCTTATAGACGCGTGGCTGAACACTTACGATCTACTCTCAGCAACTTTCAAACATACAACACTGTTTTATTAACTGTAGGTACCATGATGTACATTATCCTCAGAAGATGATCTTTTAGGTTTATAGTTAAAATGTATAATTAATCATTGCCCTAAATTATAACCTTTCCAAGGATCTAAAAACCAAAGGTTTTTATTAGTTTACATAACCAGATCAACTAGAGTTATCAATGCTAATACCACTTCACTTTTTTCAAGGAGAGAGTTTCTAATAATATCTTCTAATTCATTTGTTTTTATACTCTTAGGATTTGTTGTGATTTGGTTTCTTGATTTTTTTTTTTTTGGAAAGTAGAAGCATGGTTATAAATTCCAAGCTATTCTACTTTTTTCTGACAATACTAACATTGTTTCATTAAAAGTTATGTTTTCTCAATCGTGTCTCAGCTTTTTGGCTAAGATCAAGTGTAAAAGTTATGTTTTCTCTCATTTAGCTCACGGAGATATCCTTGCACATTATTGTTCAAAATCAATTCTCTCCCTAGTTAAGTTAGCTATCTCATTTATCTCAATCCTTGGTAGCTTCAATGTGAAATGTAAAAATAACTAAAGCTTTCCCATGAATGTGAACATTTAAAATATCCAAACAAGGGGTGCCTGGGTGGCTCAGTCGGTTAAGTGTCCGACTTTGGCTCAGGTTATGATCTCACAGTTTGTGGGTTTGAACCCCACGTCCAGAGCCTGGAGCCTGCTTCGGATTCTGTCTCCCTCTCTCATGCTCTGTCTCTCTCTGTGTCTAAATAAATATTTTAAAAATTTTTTTAATTAAAAAAAATTTTTAATTAAAATATCTAAACAAAAGGATATCAATTACAGTAGAATTTTCTTTGCTTTTATAGTAAAATACTTATGCTGGGTAGGTAAGACTATACCTACTCAAAACTGCAATCACTAACAAAAAACAATCATCAAGGTTTACCAAATACTTAAGTTACTGTATTACGTGTGGTTGGCAGTTATATTCAGGTTCATCAGCTTTTATATACACAATTGTGAAATAAATAAGGTAAATATTTACCAGATATCCACCAAAATGGCTATTTATAGCTAAAGTATACACTAACTAGTTAGTACAATACACTAGCTTTACATAGGACTAAGTTCTTGAATAATTTCAAATACTGAACACAATTTAATGCTTGACATAATGTTCTAACATGTCTATACTGCAGACAGAATCTCTGTCCCATTGAAGCATTTATATTATCTCACCTCATCGTCAAGTACTGTCAAGTTATAAACTACTGTTGCTCTGCCAGGGGGAAAGGTGATATTTCCTTTAACTGGGCTCATATCTTCCTCAGGTGGATTTGGGCCACCCTCTACCTGAAAAGAAACACATAGTACCATCCATAAATGCAAAATATTTCACTAGAGTAAGAAAGCATTATTGTGATGTTAAATGACAAAAATCTGGTTTTTACTTAAAAATGTTTTATAAGAAGAATTATAGAAAACTGTATATAAGTTTGCCCTTGTAATTAATAGTCAAGGCCTGTAATTATAGATATGGACTATAATCACATTAAACTACATGATTTCTAAGAGTTTTCTCTTTTTTATTTTTTCAAGCCATTACATTAAACCTGAGAAAAAATGTATTCTTCCATGAGAGGAAGGTATTCAAAATTGGAAAATTCTCTTAAGTCATAGAATCACATGGCAATTCCACCAGTGACTGTTTAACACTGGGCAAGTATTCAGCAACTCCAAGCAGCACTTTCCCCATCTTTAAAATAATCATAATAACATACTAACAGGCTAGATATAAAGATGTAATAAAATCATTCCTTTTGAAAAGTACTTAAGTACTCTGTGCCTGACCTCTTTTAGGTGCTAAGGATACAACAGTGAACAGGTAAACTCCTTACCCACAAGGACCTAACATTTAATGAAAGGAAAAACGGACAAAGAAATACGTATTTTTCAGATGATAAGTATTATGGAGAAAAAAAACTAAGAAGGGCACGGGGGAGACTGAATTCTGAGAAGAGATGCTGTTTATACGCTTAAGATTCTCTCTCGCTCTCCCCCCTGCCCCTCCCCAGCTCGCTTGCTCCCTCTCGCTCTCAAAAAATAAAAATAAATAAAAAATAAAGTGATTGCACAGTACACTTACTTCAAAAGTCACAGTGACCATTCCATAAGTTCCTTTTTCTCTGATGAGAGTAAAAGGCACAGATTCATTTCTGCCCCTAGGTTCACTCACTGTGATTGAAAAAGGCTATCGGGAAGAACAAAGACAATCAGGCACTCATCAACTAGAGGTAGACTGGTGCAAAATATTACCTTAGAAATACTAAATTTCCACAGATAAATTAATTCACCTGGTGCCCTGAGAGTGCTGTACTTCCTAGCATTAATTAGGTGTATCTAATAAAAATGCTAAAAAATAATAGTGTAAAGGGAACATAAAACTATTCAGGAAAAAGTTGTAAGTTCTTGTTCTGGTTCCATCAACTAGCTGTTCTGCTGAGGGACCATAAAGATTACCTAGTTGAAAGACAACAAACTCAAATGCCCCAGAGACCCAAGAGGTCACAAAAACGAGATGCTTCTCCAGATGAGAGCAGTTCATTTGCAACCACCCACTGGAAGTACCACCCACAGGCCTTGCTCCCAACCACTGTTCCCTCCTCAGTGGTCAGCCTATCAACGAAAAGCAGAGAACTGCTAATGCTTTCAGGACATGATCACTGAAGCAAAGAAGAAGCCAGGACTTCAAATGCTGAAACACTCTGGCTTGGCTGCCTGAAACTCCAGCTAGAAGAAGAGGAAGAGGGAAGCAGCCAGGTGCATGGTAACTAGGGCAGCAATGCCCATCTTTCCTGGTGACACCAAGTCTCAGTGTTCCCATCCATAAACAGGGATAGGAATGCCTGTCCCAAAGACATCATACATCATCAGTGCTATCTTCATCATCAGTATAATCATCATCCAGGCCAGGAACCAAATCCAGCCTATTTACTAACTACTGTGAGCTCAAAAGCTAGTTAATTTAATTTTAACCACATGATGCAGGTGCCCAATCAGAGGCTGCCTGGCAGCACTGTGACCACAACAGTCAGGGACCTGTGACCAATGCAAAAGATTAGGGTTCATTCCCAGAAGCTAAGAAAAAAGAAGAAAAGAAAAGAAAAGAGAAAAAGAGAGAGAATAAAAAGAGAGAGAAAAAGAAAGAGAGAAAGAAGAGAAAGGGAGGAAGGAAGGAAGGAAGGAAGGAAGGAAGGAAGGAAAGAACCTTTAAACAAGTCAGTATGAGGATAGTGGGGATAGGTTGGGAGTAAATAGAAAAGAGAAAGGCAATAAGGAGAGAAATTAAGCAATTAAGTGAGCCTGCCTCATAATTAACTAATAATTCCCTATAATTTAAATAGAAATGACTGATTAATTAATTTAATTTTGTATATGACAATATAATGGAGGTCACAAAATGTCTACTACATTGACATTATCCACATATCTTTTTTAATAAAGATACTGCAATTAAAAGATCATATTTATCTATAGCCCACCTTGTTTCAAAGATAATTTAAGGTACTAAGAAAATGACATACATTCTACCAACTGCAGCAGCAATCTAAATTGGAAAATAAATAAAAAGCTGGGGAGTACCACATCATCTTTTAGTAATGATAATTAGTAACATGATTCAAAAAGACTCCATATCAGGAAGGTTATTATAGTCTAAAACTTCATGGCAAAATCCAATTGTACCCAAGACAAATTTTGTTTTATTTTAGGAGCTGGAAACAACTTCTCTCAGTGGGGGACCTAGCTTGTGGGTTTGTTTCTAAAGATAAAACTCTATGAACACAGAACTGGTCGGGAACATAGGAATCTGGCGATCAGAGAGAATAAAATGAACTGCTCAGCAAAACTAAGGGGGATGACAAGGAATTTTAACCTTTAAGAAATATTAATAAATGGGAAAATCTCAGTGTAGGGATTGAGTATAGAATTTTTTTTTTTTTTTAATTTTTTTTTAATTTTTTTTTTTTCAACGTTTTTTATTTATTTTTTGGGACAGAGAGAGACAGAGCATGAACGGGGGAGGGGCAGAGAGAGAGGGAGACACAGAATCGGAAACAGGCTCCAGGCTCCGGGCCATCAGCCCAGAGCCTGACGCGGGGCTCGAACTCACGGACCGCGAGATCGTGACCTGGCTGAAGTCGGACGCTTAACCGACTGCGCCACCCAGGCGCCCCTAGAATTTTTAAGAACTATGTCTGCTACTGAATTTTCAGTTGACTGTAGGTTTTTCCAGTATTCTTTCAATAAATTTTTCTCATCTCCCAACTTTCAGAGAAGGCTGACAAACAAGATTTCCTTTAAGAGGCAGCTGAGAAAATCAAGCAAAAGGAACTACATTACAACATCTGCTACAAGACTAAATGTTTGTGTCCCCACCCCCCCCCCAACCCAAAGTCATGTTCAAACTGTAGGAGCAGGGCCATTGGGGTGATTAGATCATGAGGGCAAAGCTCTCAAATGGGATAAGTGCCCTTATCAGAGAGATCCCAGAGAGCTCCTTGCCCCTTCTACCTTATGAAAGCATAACAAGAAGACCCCTAGGAAGCAGGCCGTCACCAGACACCAAATCTGCTAGCACCCTGATCTTGGACTTCAGCCTTCAGAACCGTGAGAAATACATTTCTGTTGTTTTTAAGCCACCAGTCTACATAATTCTGTTACAACAGATGCAAAAGAATAAGACAACATCCAAGTTACAGACCACCAACGGAAGTAACGAATGAATCAGGTGGAATGATCAGCAGAAGAACAGGACAAGAGACAGCCAAGATCACATAGGCCTCCTCAATCTGGAGAAATCTCAGGCAGCACAAATGGACAGTCTACAGAATATGGGATATGGATGGAGTTAGAGCGAATTGTATTTATTTTCAAATGGCAAGATGATACCAGGTAATATCATGAAAAATAATTTAAAAATTTAGTAACTACTGTGGTGCCTGGGTGGCTCAGTCAGTTAAGTGTCCGACTTCAGCTCAGGTCATGATCTCATGGTCTGTGAGTCTGAGCCCCGCGTCAGTCTCTGTGCTGACAGCTCAGAGCCTGGAGCCTGCTTCAGATTCTGTGTCTCCCTCTCTCTCGGCCCCTCCCCTCCTCACGCTCTATCTCTGTCTCTGAAAAATGAATAAACACTAAAAAAATTTCTTTAATTTAATAACTATTATCTAGCAACCACAAGATTGATCAGTATGTAACCATACCATATTAAATGAAATAATTCCAAATGCATTGTCATTTGATAATATTGTCACAGTAACAGTCCTTGGCCATCCAAGCTTCACATTTGCTGAAGGTTTCTAAAATAAAAGCCCCAAGGTAAGTTAATAAATTAAAAATAAGAGGAAAAAAAGAATGATTTTAATAGAGTTTCTGTCTTTAAGTAATTGTTCAGACTATGAATAAAAATACAAGCATACTTTTAATGCAGATTAAGAAAATGTTTTCAAATTAAGTCAACATGGTAAAGAAGTCCCAAATAAAAACTTTTCAAAAACTTTTAAAAACGATTAATCACTAAATCATTACAATGATAAGCAAACACTGGCTAGTAATGCTATATTATAATTACTCCAATCTCATTACTAATATAACAGAGAATTAAGTAAGCAGTATAAAATTCTATTCAAACGTGTTTTCTTCTCACTATACAAGGTGCTGACACTTAAGAATTATTTACTTTATAAATTATAAAGCCAAATTAAAGATAAAATATTAAAACATTTTTTCTGATTAATAAGGGAAGAGTTTTCTACAACATTTCTATTGATATTCTACGGCAGCATAATATGCAAAAAAGTGATATACAAAGGCAAAACAGGATTATTTCAAGTATCATTTTCATAAAAATTTTACTCATACCAATATAATCATTCTAAAAAGAATTCTCAATGCCCCTCAGAAAAATTAACTACAGCAGTGTTAGCAGTCATTACCTCAACCTAATAGATCAAGCCATAAAGGACAATTAAACCTTAGGCTATTCAAACATTTTTCCCAGAGCTACTCCAAAATGATTCTAAGGCACAGGGACCTCCCACTTCCAAGCCTGCTTTTTGTATCCCTCTCCTTTGAACTCAGAAGTCTCGGTCATTCTTTGTGCATCTGGTAGCAGGGGAGGGATAAAAGAGAAAAGAGCCAAAGGGAAGACAGGTTTTTCTTGAGCATCTGTCATGGCAATTCCTAAATAAGCTGAATGGATCCAGAAACTAACTGTAGAATCTTCTAAACAAGATTGTCTGAGGAAAAATAACCAGACCATGGAATTGCCAAAGAGACTGTCAGTTCTGACTTCTTTGAAAACCACCTCCAGTCTCTAGATTGGCTTATCTCTAGAGAAACAGATTTTTAAGCATTGTGAGGTTTCTGTGAGTTCAAGGTGGGCAGCAGGGGCAAGAAGGACTTACCTGGAATGTCAAGTGAAAAGTAAAAGTTTCGTCGGGCTCTGGCAAGTCATCGTCACATACTGCTATGTACACTGTTCTATTTGTTTCTCCAACAGGTATAAAAGCTGCAGCATATGTGTCAAAAAAGTCACCAGTGTCATCTCCATATAGCTATCAAATGCAAAAAAGAGACAGTTCTTAGGACAACCAAAACTGATGCTAATTGGAGCCATCAACAGAAAACACAGTAGTCATCAACTGACACTGATGTTTATATAATGGATGTACAAAAACAAAACAAATATTTAAAAACCAATAAAAATCACCTTCAAAACACATTATTAAAAATGATTCTAAACAGAAACATTTGTTTATGCTCTAGGAGGTAAAGGAATCACGACACAGAAAAGTAATAATTGCATAGCAAGTATGGATGTGAATTTTTTTCTCTGCCTCTTGAATGATCTCAAGGGGATTACACCAAACCTGACAAAAAAAAAAAAAAATTGTAGCTAAAACTCCCTCAAAGAAGAAGTGGAAATAGCCTGTCAAAATACACCAGGAAAATAAAAATTACTTATGCTATCAGTTTCAAAGAAGTACTTTTTCCAGAACTTTCAAATGAAGTTTTATTTATATTTTCCCATAGTTCCAATAAAGACTCAATTCTTTCAGCATTCCAAATTATTACTCATCACAAACTTTTCCTTAAGTTTTTAAGGCTTCATTCTATAACATCAGCATTGCTAACAGATTTTCAAGGGAGCAGTAATGATGAAATTATAAAGGAACAACTTCTTGTGCAAATCTAAATGAGGTTTCTTTTGCCAAAGAACTCAGAATGAATAACCTATCTACTAGAAAAAAAAACATGATTTAGTGCAAATAAAAAATGATGAACATGTTTGGGAAATTACAGTCAATTTCTAGTTTTCATTTGTAAAAATAAAGGTTAAATACTTGAGATATCCGAGTAAGTTAAGGGTACTGAAAAACTTGTACTTATACCTTAATATAAAAAGTTGCAGTCTTTTACAAAGCATTAACTATCAAGAGCCACTGAAACAAATAAAGAGAAAAACACAGTAACCCAACCCCAAAAATCATTTAACTATCCAAAATATGCAAAAATCAATACATATGTAAACATTTTCATCAGAGCAGCATTTACAGCAACAAAAATTGGAAGCAACCTCAGTGAAAGCCAGGTGAAAAATAATTGGGAAATGATGATGCCACCATGGGGAAAAGCTGTGAAAAATGACAGAATCACCCCACAACATTCTTATGATACAATAAAAATTATGCATAAAAGGTTATCAACTATAATGTATACTCGTTAAAATGAAATAAGTAAATATATACACACATATTATAAATTAAAAACTAAAAGCAATGCACAAAGTTATAAAACTGGGTTTGTTTCATATTTTTTTTATATCTTTCTTTTCCTTTTTTATCTCTTTTTTACAATGTTTCACAATGTGATAATTTAACCCACTACTTCAAAACTTATTTTTGAAAAAAAAAATTCAAGTACTTTGGGCCTCAGATACAGCAATATCCTTAGTGGTCATATGACATTACTTTCTGGTTACACGTAGACACAGATATATGCACACTGAATCCATCCAATAACTAAACTGTGTGCAAGATAACCTGACAGTTTAACAAATCCTACATAACCTGTACCTAAGTTAATGAACTTAATTTCTCCCAAGCTTTCTGACAAAATTCACTTTTAATTTGCCATTACTTTAAAAAATTTTATGTATTTTTCCCTAAGCCACCTGAAATATATATCTGAGCAGAGATAACTGGAATCCAAATTACCCGAAGTAAATGTTATTTTACCTAGGACCACTTACTGATATCTTTGTTTTTTGTTTTAAAATAAACATATGAACATTTAAAAATAATCAGTCTATATCTTTACTATTATTGGCACGTGCATATGCTAATTGGAGCACCCTATAAACCTACAGGAAATATGAATGGAATAGTGTACCTACAAATCATTTATCATAATGAAACAACTCAGAATCTCAAGTTAAAAAAAATTTAGGAAATATGAATGGAATAGTATACCCGAAAATCATTTATCATAATGAAACTACTCAGAATCTCAAACGGTTAAGAAAAATTCTTGTCGCTGAAACTAAGAAATGTCATATCATCTACTTCAGTAAGAACAGAGCTACATCATTTCTTACCGATACAATTGCGGTGACATTTGCTGGCTCTCCTATCCTTTCGATGACAAGACGAATAACTGTTGTACTTGTTTCATTAACTACAAATGTTGTCTGTCCGGCAAACCTTATTTCTGTTTCTCCAAACACATAAGGGATGAATAAAGCTGAGAGGAGATTTACTAATAAAGATGCAGAGGGCATCCCTATTAGGAAAAAAAGAAAAAAGCTTTGTTCACAAAACATACCTAATATATTTTCATTAGACCATGTTGCTACAGATATAAACAGAGTGAAGAGCTAGACGGTAAGGAACTAAGACATAAATACATCAAATATTAAACCATCCAATTTAAATATGGGATCACAGAAATAAGTTTAAAATCACAATCTCTTCTATGATTATTTTTTACAATTCATAACTACTTTTTGTTCTTTAACCTATATAACAAGATAATAGTTATCAGTAGTCTTAAACTTATTTATCAAATTAGGGTTTTTAAATTTTTTGACCCTCTAATTTATCCTAAGAAAAACATAAATCAGTACTTTGGAAATGAAATTAAAGCCCATCTTCTCCCCAAAATGAAACTGTAAAATACAAGCCAACACTAAAAAATTATCAAGTCGATCAATGATCTTAATAGGGCCTCTTCATCTATTTATTTATCACAAAACTATGAGAGAACTCTTAAAACTGGGATATAAAAGCAGCTGAAGCTGAAACTTTATTAATAAATTGATTTCTTGGTTGTGTCTACCTTTTCCTGACATTTGTCTTACTTGAAAATGCTTTTTAAAATTTTTTAGTTATTGCAAGGAAATGCTAATGCTTTCAACATAAATTTCCAGGACCTAAATTTCTCCCATTCTACTACCTAAAATACTAACATCATTTCTTAGAAAATGTCTATGTTGCTTTAAAAGTAAATCTGGCAAAGTGTGTATTTCCTTCTTTTCCATAACTGTACTGTTTTCTTCTTACTAGAATGTGTGTGTTTATGACGCATCAATAGTGTTCCTACTTGCAGCCTTGTGTGATTCAAGTGCTTTCAAAAGCACAACAGTGCAGTGGCCTCTTGAAAGCAATGTTGTTTTGTAATGTAGATGTACCTCTAAAAATGTGAACAATTGATCTCACGGATCATTAAGATTCCAGTGGATTATGTGACCAGTCACACGAACATAACAAGTTCATGTGTGTTAAAGGAGAGTTGCATTATGCACTCAGTGAGCCAAAATGCTTCCTATTACTCTTTACCTTGGTCAAGAAGTAATAAAATTTTCATGTATGTGGTACTGCCACATGGCTACACGTGGCTTTGTATTTAAAAACCACCAAATACATGAGATCTTGATATATTTTACTTTAAATTCAATTTTCTCAATCAAGTGTATTCAAACAATGCAATCTGAGATTGCTTAATGACGTCTCATATAGTTAAAACTGCAAAATCCACAGGCAGGGATGCAGAGGTCAGATGGAGTCCAGGAATGAGACATGGGCCAACAGGACCAGAGATTCTGGAAGACTAAAGCATTTTCTACACCTGTGCCTTCTCTCTGAGAATGTTTCACCTGCCATGGGGATAAAGGGACTTGCAAGAAGAAATAAAACTTCTCTCTTCCCTGACTTCTAAGGCACTAATGTTAGCCCAAAGAAAGGAAATGAAAAGAATGAGAGAAAGGGAAGGAAAAAGGCAAAGCCTGAGTGAGGTAGGAGATTAGGAGCAAATCTGGGCCACCAAAGACAACTAAGATTTTCTGTGGAATTCTAAAGCCAGAATGATTTCACACCTCACTTATGACAAATAGTGGGAAAGAAATGAACTAGGAATGAGAAAGAGAATACAGAATGGAGGGGTGATGAGGCAGCGATGCGTAAGAAAAAGATCAACTGTGGTCTACTGTGATTTCGAAAGAAAAAAAACTCCTTGAACGTGAGCTGTGATAGAATTTTGAGCTGACAGAAGAGGACACCTGAAGTTCTGAGTGAGAAAGAGTGTAAGTGAATTACAGCACGACAAGGGGGAATCATGAACAGCTGGAGATGTAACTTCTCAAAATTTGTCCTCCACAAGAAACAAGTCAAATGTTTGTTAAAATGCTAACTCACGGACTCAAAAATTCTGATCCGGTGAATTTGATTGAGGCCCAGGAATCTACATCTAACAGGCAGCCCTTTCACTCTAAAGTAACTGATCCTTAACATACATTTTGACATACACTGAACTAGAGTGTGAGGAGCATGTTTTGAAATGGATGTACAACAGACCACATTTGGAGCTGTGAGTTAATTACTGAATTTTTCAATGCAATATGCTTGAACTTACTACAGAATTCCCCACATATATTTCTGTGTGTGTTACTATATTATATTCTAGGATTCCATCTATCCTGAAGAAAAACTGCAATTGCCTATAGAAAGAAACCAGAAAAGCTAATGCTTATGTAGTGTTGCTGTAGATACTTTATACACGATAACACATTTAATCTTCACAACCTGTCTGTGAAGAAGGTACTAGTAGCATTAATCCCATTGACAGCTAAGGAAACTAAAGCACACACCATCTAGTTAACACACGCACTGTTATTTAGTTAAGAGGACAAGGGGATTTGAACCCAGCAGTCTACTTGCAGACTCTCTACCCAAAAACCATACTATATTGCCTCTTATATTCTATTCTTGCAAATCACATGTCACCATCTTGAAAAATTTAGTAGACTGCTTATGCTATATATTTTTAAACATTCAAATATTTTAAACTCATGCACCAAAACTACCAAAAAGCTGCATAAGTATCCTAAAAGTGGGCACATTATTATTCTAATAAACACTATATTTACTTAACAGAAACTGCAGTTCTCTTGACTACTTTAAATATTTAACAGCATCTTTTAACGTCAGGACCAATGAGTTCAAATGGTGCATTCTTGCAGTTTCCCAGGCAATTAGAGCTCCAAGATCTTGTGGTTAAGTCAGTAAATTCATTTTAAATTGGTGCACATCAGTGAGTTTTGAGATTATGTGAAATGAACAAACAAGCATGATTGGAAATGCCTCAAATTCTGTGACATCATTGATAATTGAATCTCCCCTGCTTTCATCTTTTCAACCTGTAAGAAAAGTTGCTGAGGCAAAGTTGGCATTCAATAGAAATTTAAAGATGAAGAAAAAGCTTTAGAAGTGAAGTTCCCATTAGAAGACAGGCATAATTACACAAATGCTGAAGTTTCTTTTTAGGGTAACTAGGTATATTCTCCTCTATCATGCTAAAAATCCAGTCTTTGGAACTCCCTATATTAAACTCAGAAGATTAGCATTAGTGACTGACAAAACACATAAGTCTTACATCTATTTCAGGTCTTTCTTATTGGATTTAAGAAAAGTCTTACATGACCCATCAGACTACCTATTCTAAACTTCTTTATAAAATGAATTTCAAACAACATGTGTTTAAAGATGTGCTGAACTCATATTCTGTCATAACTGTAAAAAAAGAACTTTAGCATTATGAAGGCATTCCTCTCCTCTGCATTGGCATGATATTCCAATATTCAGATCCTCTCTTTTCTAACTACCGTCCATGTTCTCCTCTTACCTCGCTCAGTGTGATTCAAAGGAAATCAAAGCTGTTCCTGCCAAAGATCTCTTATCTCTGAATAGATTTCTTATCGTGTTAAAACAATATGAGATTTATGTTACTTTCTTGCTTGTTTCCTGATTTTACTATGAAATTTTGATAGTCTTGATCACACACAGGCACAAAGTCTTTAGTTTTTAGTAATCACTTTCAGCCTATCCAACGAGTCATCTAATTCCACAAAAAAATATTTTGAAATTAAAGTCAGGATTATATTAGAATAGTTGCTACAATGCAAATTGTTTGCTTTCAGAAGAGCAGATTAAAATTTGGTATAACATTTGTATACTGAGCACCTACTATACATTGTGCAAACAAACACCCTGAACTAATCACTGAGGATATGAAGATCCACAAGATATGGTCCTTGGCTCCACAATAATCACAGCAATGGGCCAAAGTCAACAAAACAATTCTGAGAATCCTGCTTAAGCATAAGGATGCAGATTCCCCTTACTGCTGGATTCGGGATCATTTTGATTGGGGCCAGTTTCCTCTGAAGCCTGGAAAGGAAACCAACACAGCCAAAGACAGAGCCAAGAGGTAGAGAAGAGCCAAGTCTTGACAATCAAGCTTAGCTTCCTGAATCCAGCTTTACCCTGGCCTTTTCCAAAACTGGGCAATAAATTACATTTTTTGTGACAGCCAGCTTAGGCTGGATTTTTCTGTCGCTTTGCAACATCAATATTTATCCATTAATCTCCAATCTGTGACACTATGAATCGACATCAGGATATACCAAGTGGAAGATCCCTTCTCCTCTGCTCCGACATTCAACAGTCTTAGTCTTTCTAATCTTCTGTGAAAGGATACAACACTAGCTATCTTTCCTGTTCCCATGTAATTATTACCACCATCTACGATAGCTTTCCTTCCACTTTAATTTTTTAATGTTTATTTTTGAGAGCGAGAGACAGAGTGTGAGAAGGGGAGGAACACAGAGAGAGGGAGACACAGAATCCGAAGCAGGCTGCAGGTTCTGAGCCTGATGCGGGGCTCGAACTCAAACCAGAGGATCATGACCTGAGTCGGACACTTAACCGACTGAGCCACCCAGGCGCCCACCCCTTCCACTTTAAAACTGACAATGACTAGTAAGGAAATTTAGGACAGGCAGACAAACCAAAGAGGTCTTGACAATAATAGCAGGACAGAATGCAACACTCTGTTCTAAAAAGTTAATGCATTCTGACTGTCACAAGGAACCCCAATATTATGCTGCTTTAAATTTGCCTGGCATTAATTTTTTTCTCTGCTTTTTTCCTGAATGTCTAACTGTCCTTTCTCTTTGGAAAACCTACTGGTATTCACTAACTTTATTCTCCATTTGGGTCACTTAGCACACAATGTATTAAATGTCATATATTATTATATTATATTAATTATATAATAATATGTTATATAATATTATATATTATTATGTCATTTATAAAATTAAATGTCATATATACTCCAACACAGTATGTCATACTAACCACAGAATTCCAAATCCTGTTTACCTAGGATATGACCTTCCTCCTATCTCGCCTCTTATTAATGGGTACCTTAGGAAAGGTAGCATATAGAGTATATTTTGAGGAAATGGGAATAGCCTTCTATTTTAAGTTTCAATAACTCTGTAGAAATAGAATAGGATAAAGAATAAAATAAAGTACACAAATAAGAATCAGGACTCAACAGATGACAATATAAAGAAAAACATATTAAAAATAGATTTTGCTGATTTTGCAGTTATCAACTTTCTAAGAAAACCTTCAGTCAATTTAAAAGTTAACTCTGCTGGGGGCGCCTGGGTGGCTCAGTCAGTTAAGCACCGACTTCAGCACCGACTTCAGCGCCAACTTGCAGTTCATGGGTCTGAGCCCTGCGTCGGGCTCTGTGCTGAAAGCTCAGAGCCTAGAGCCTGCTTCAGATTCTGTGTCTCCTTCACTTTCTGCCCTTCCCCTGCTTATGCTCTGACTCTCTCTGTCTCTCCCTCTCTCTCTCTTAAAAATGAATAAACATTAAAAATTAAAAAAAATAATAAAAGTTAATTTTGTCTTTTTAAGTTTCAGAATAAACAAGGGTACAACCTCTACGAGTGATTGGACAAAGTAAGATGACAAACATTATCAGTGTGGAATTGAAAGGATGCATTGACCTTTTGTTTCAGCTGCTGCCTTGTCTGGGCTGTAGCAAGCATCTTCCCACGGTGTGACCACCAGGTAACTGATACTGAAAATATGATCCTAATGGCGAAAGGTTTTCTAGAATAGAATTACTTCAATTCTATTACATTTACTAATGGGCATTCTAAAGCTATAGAGTTTCTCCTATGGAACAAGAGAAGTTTCATCACTCATATCATAAATTATTCAGCCTCTAAGAATTCTTAATCTGTGTTATTTATATTTGGGTGAGTACTACAAAAAAATGTTTTCCTTCCTCCATACCAAAACAAAATTTAAATTTGCAACTTTCAATAAAAAGTAAGCTGATGTTACACATACAGGAAATGTCAGATATTTTTAAGTGAAAAGGGGAGTAGTCTCTTAAAGTTATTTATATAAAGTTTATTAGCTTTACTTATTCAAGATTTTTATTTTATTCATCTTTAAATAACATATATATCCTGGCACAATATTAAGAAGGGACAAAAAAGGTAAATAATGAGAAGTAAGTCTCCCTCACACCAGCCCCCACCAGCCATATGCTTCTGCTATCCAGTCAATTACAACGATCAACTTTGTCTCTTCACAAGAAAGAATCTATGCATATAGTAAGATGTATGTCTGCAGGAGAAAATTCCTGTGCCAGATTGTTTTCTTCTGCATACAGACTACAGGAATCAGCACATTTTCTCAAGATGGTGGTTAAAAGAGAGATAGATACTAGGGTTTGATGTAGACATTCATAATGCACACATATAATTGCCTCAACTACATGCCATCACAATTGCAGATCTAATCAATTAAATGATTGTGTCCACTGACTTTCATGATACCCATTGATTCACCCTCTAGGGTGAAGAGACATAAATCTGGCAACTTGTACTTTCCTAGACAAAACATTGTCAAGTCTTTATTCATCAGGACTTCTTCACCTCTACGTGTGAAACACAAAAGTCATCCAGGGATCCCTTTGATTTTTTTCCCCTTTGATATGTTTGCTGATTCCACGTTTTTTTCTTTCTTGGTTTACTTGGTTTATTCTCTTGTTTTGATGGAGAGCACCCTCCAGTAACTTCCTAAGAAAGGCTGTGTAGAAATAAACCTTTTAAATCTTGTATGTTAGAAATTTTTGTGTATTAATCTTCCACTTAACAATACTTCTATTGGGTACAGAATTTCTGGTGAAAACAATTTTCATTATTTTCAAAGCCTTGTTCCATTATTTTCAAACTTCCAATATTGCTCTTAAGAAATCAAAAATCATTTTGATTATGAAGTATTGTACATGTTTATTTGCATTGTCTTGCCTCTGGAAGCTTTTTCTCCTTGTCCACAGTGTTATGAAAATTTCAAAGGATTTTTCTTGGAATGGGTTTATTTTTGTTCATTTGTCTGAGTACTCAGTCAGTCCCCCTTCAGTCTGACACTCATCCTTCAAATCTAGACATTTTTCTTATATTACAATGATTTCTCCTCCTTCCATTTTCACTGTTCTTTCATCCTAAAAACTCCTATTTTTTTCTTGATATTCTGGGATTAACCCTTTCATTTTCTTATCCTTTATTCTAATTTCCAAATCTTTGATTTTTTTCCCTGAGAATTTAATTCATCATTAAATTTCAATTCTACTAAAAAATTTTTTATTTATACTATTGTGCTTTCAATTTCCAAGAATTTAATGGTATCCTGTTCTTTTTCCATTAATCAAATACCTGCTTTTATCTCTCAGAAAGTATTAATTTTTTAAAACTTTTCTGTTCTCTCAATGGTCTCTGATACCTCTAAGTTGCTTTATTACTTAATCCCTGAGATCTATCTTCTACATAAAAAATTTCTTCATACCTCTGGTAATTCTTGGTTATCTGTATATGCTTAAAAGTAAGAGACTAAAATAATGATTGAATGCTCTGAATATATGGGTCTGTTTATCTGCCCCATGATTAACAATCAGAGAACAAAATGAAAATTCAAAGTTTTGAGCATATGTGGAAGAGTGTAGCTTGTTAACTTGGGTGAATTTGAGTAAACTTTTTATTAGAAATTTTCAATTTTGGTACCTTCAGAAAAGACTAAGGGCTGATCAGGTTCCTCAAAGGAAAATCTTCCATTCTACTATTCAGAAGATACAGATATAACTACGAAGATTTCAGGAACCAAGGGCAGGAAAAGGACTAGAGTCTCAGCAATCAGTAATCATATGGTCATCTAATTTCCTGTATCTTTAGGGATCTTCATCCTTCACACATGCCTCAGATCCCCAATCAAGAAACCATGTTTAATAGTTTCTGGAGGGTAAACAGTAAAGCTGCAAAGAGGTGGAGGTGGGGAGGAGGGGTTAGGAACAGTATAGAATGGATGATAATTCTAGGAATCTGACTACTCCTGGAACAGCTTTCACCCTATCTAGTTGTTTACCCAGCCCCACCCCCATAGTTTTAGAGGTACCTGTTGCTACCACTTCCTATACTTTTTGAGAATTCTGTGCAAACTGGCTATTTCTTGGCCTGCTAGCTTATAGAGTTAAGCTGCTGTGGGTCTGCTAAGCCAATTACTACTCATCCATCTGCCTTCTGGCTCAAAAACCACATTGGTATTGTCTCTTCTCCTCTTCTATCTTTGTGGGTTTATATAATTTTTTAAAGCCCTCTACTGTGAAGCTTTAGGTGGTTTGGGAAGACCCAATATTAAAGTGTATATCTAAAGTTTTTATTTTCTTAAATATTCAGTTATCACTTTAAATCCTGTCGTGGCTCTAAAAAAACATTGTGGCATCTCCCATTAACTGCTTCCAACGGTTTATTTTCATCGCCTTCATATTTTCAACAAATTTTTTTTTTTTTTTTTTTTTTTTGCTTTCACTCTTCCACCTACTTTTGTATCAGTCACACATTAGGAGCCAAAATGCCTGGGATCTAGTCCCACACTGGGTGATGCGTTCATTTCTTTTTTTTTTTTTTTTTTTTTTTGTATGTTTAAAGTTTTCCATGATAAAAAAAGCTTTTACAAGAAAAATCTTTAAAAACCCTTAAGTGTACTCAAAATAAAGTGCAAACTCCTTACCATGGACTGCAAGACTATCAAGTGCCACTCTCCCCCTCACTCACAGCCACACTGGGGTTCCAGATCCTTGGATGAGTCAAGCCCTTTCTCACTTCTGGCCACAGCTGGTTACTCCCACGCCTAAAACTCTCTTCCCTCCCACCTTTCACATGATCCTTTCTCATCCTTTATGTTTTTGCTTAAATGTCATCTTCTCAGAATCATATTTCTATTTTCTGTATGTAAAGAAATTTGTCCTCTGATATCCTTCTCTCAGCTTTTTGCTTATTTCATTGCACTTAATCACAATATGCATTTATTCCACCTCTACCCTTAGAAGAAACGCACTCAGGACAATGACCTCACCCATTTTGGATACCTTTCGCATTTTCAGCACCAAACATGGATACAGACATAAGGGTCAACGATATTGATCATTTTTAAGAAACAGTATCCAAGACTTGGATACAAGGCAAAAAAAGGATGTGGCATGTAATTTCAGTACCACACAGACACACACCGATGCAAGATTTAAAGAAAAGTACTTTGTTCAACTCAACAATTCTTTACTATTGATAAAAGGTTTCAGACTTTGTGAATTTACATGCAAATCTGGAAATTTTCATGCAGTAAACATGCAAATAATTTTTGTCCAGTGAAAGAGATAATCCAGAGGCCATAGTTTTATTGCCCAGGAGGACAGTAACCAGTTTTATAACTAACCTAAAAATCTTATCCCAACATTCCTTTATTAATTTTCTTATAGTTAGCTCCTCAAAAGCTCTTTGAACCAGCATTAACACTTTCTTCGTTTCCTCACTAATGAGTTGAATAAAATCATTGACATGTGCTCATCTTATACTTTTATGAGAGTAATATTTACCAGCTTGTGCAAAGTGTAATTCAACACAATCTCTCTCTTTTTTCTTTTTTCATTCTTTTTCTTTTTTTCTTTTCCAAAAGAATAACCATTATAGAACAAATCACCCTGGCATATGCATAGGACTCTGGTTCCACAACAACCATTTCAGTAAACAATTGTACAACTTGAACCAGAATTTCCTGGAAAAGTAACATATTACTAAACTTACTAAATGAGGTAAGTAAATGCTTGATAGAAGACATAAAATCTTTTAGATAATGTATGTGGACTTCTGATTTCTGATTCCCAAAATATTTAAGCTTAACATTTTCCATGAGACCACACAGTCCCATTTGCATGAGTCATCAACTAGATCACAAAAGCCATTCAAAAGCTGCTCATATTTGAATTACAAATGCTCACCAAAAAAAACAGGAAGAACAGTAGGCAGAAGCTTCAACTCTAGGATATGTGGGGCTCTAGAAGGTTATAGGTTTCAAATGGGTTGTCTCTATCCCACTTTGCCAAAGCACAAAGTGAAAAATTCACTACACAAAATACTTTGAGGCAAATTCAGAAGCAATAAAGTCAGTCAGGATGTGTTCACACAGATTCCACGTCTGAGTGTGTTAAAGGTAACCCTGTCAAGGAGAAGACACGCTTGCCTTTTTGCTCCTTTGAAATATAAGGATCATGTGTCCAAATGAAGATTTCATGAACTACCATTAGATGGCACCCCTCCATCTTCAAAAACATGCTCTCTAATGATGAAAAAAAGTCCTAAGAATTTAAAGATAGATTTTTACCACTTAAAACTCTTTGTAAAAATGAAATTTGCAATTCCTCATAAAAATCAAAAGCAAAAGTCACAAAGCAATTTTACCGAAATTAAGACTTCACCGAAAACAGCTATAATTCATTTGAACTGAGATTCAGTATTACCTTAAAAAAAAAATTCTCTCAGCCACTTTCTGTGAGTTTCTTTCTATTCTGTACCTATTTCTTGAATATCATTTGCATTCATTGGAGAATCCAGATGCTGTCATTTCTAAAAAAAAACATTGTATGTACTCATGGCAGGTAAGGAAAAGAACAAAGTACAGAGTTTCATGTTTCATGCTGAAACCCAGAGGTTTCACGCAGAGAGGTCTAGAGACATGTTTTTAGGCCAAACTGTGTTTACAAAATAATACTAAAAGTTTTTTCCAAGATTTAAAATTTAAGGATGTCACATTTTTAAAAAATGGGTTTCTAGATTATTTTGAAAAAACTGAGTTCACATTTCTACATGACATCAGCTGGCTGGAGCTGAGCAGCCAACTGCTAATTAGAAAGAGAATTTGAACTCCAGTACCATGCCAATGTCTCCTCTAAGTGGGACCAAATAGAAAAGTAAAATATTTCTTATATTCATGTCATTCAAAGGCAGAAAAATACATGTATACATGTCCAGACATACATATGCACACATACACACCTTGCAGGCTGCCCCCTAGAGAGTCCCAGGAATTTGATTTTAGAGGACAAAGGGAAAGCATTCCCGGCAGTACCTACTTGGGGATCCTACAATATTTGCTCTGAATCCTCTAGTTAAACACTGCCAGTGCCCCTGGGGATGCTGAGCCCCCAGTCACCTCTAGTCTCTGTCTTCTTCCATCTTTGCCATCAATGGACAAGTTAATCCACCTCTCTGGGCCCTAAGTTCCCTCAACTGTTAAAGGGGGGGAAAAGAACAGCTAAAGCACTGGGGTATTTGTGAAGCACAGAAAAATTCATTCCAGTATACCATGAAGTACCAGATTCCAGGCTCTGGACCTTCAATGTCCACATGGCCAAGAGACCAAAGGAAACAGGATTGGGCTTCTTAGACTGTCCTGTGTGAGGCTCTCCTCCCACCCATCCACTATCACAATAACAACATTAGAATGAAAGAAGGATGTCTGAGATAAGATGGACACATCCAGAACCTAGGAAAGTTTGAAAAGCACAATGAAAACCCGCAATGGCACTTCAAGGTCTGAGGGGAAATGAATTACAATAATGTATTTGAAGAACAAAATGGTGGGATTCCTGATGTTCCTGGAATACTTGCAAAACTCAAACCAGGGGCACCTGCGTGGCTCAGTTGGTTAGGCATCCAGGAATCCAACTCTTGGTTTTAGCTCAGGTCATGACCTCACGGTCATGAGACTGAGCCCTTCATCAGGCTCCATACTGGGTGTGGAACCTGCTTAAGATTCTTTCTCTTCCTCTCCCTTTGCCCCTTCCTCATTCACTCCCACTCTCTCTCAAAAACAAAACAAAAAACAAAAAAACAAAAAAACAAACCTCAAACCAGAGTATCAGCTACCTCTACACACTATACCTGGCATGGAAAGCACAGGTAGAAGAAAGAGCTGGGAACTTAGGAAACGCCTACCTACCTGGTTCCACCTATCACCCCAGAGAGGGAGAACAATACTTTTCAGAGTTAGAAAAACAAGTTTGTATTCTATCTGTAATGACTTGAGGTTCCTCCTGAATAACAAAAGGGTATAAAACACAAAAGACAGACTACTGGGCCTAAAGGTGTTGAGGTCAAAACTACCGTCACAACGGTGCTGTAGCAGAGGATCACCACACTTAAACACCACAAACGTTTATTTATTTTTTCAATTGAAATACACTTGATATATTGTACTCATTTCAGGTATACAACACAGCGATTCAACAATTAAATACATTACAAAATGCTATGATAAGCATAGTCACTATCTGTCACCACCACAAGTTACCACAATATTATTGACTATATTCCTCATGCTGTACTTTTACATCTCACGACTTAAATTTTATAACTGAAGTTTGTACCTCTTTATCCCCCTCACCTATTTTGCCTATCACACCATCCTTCTCCCCTCTGACAACCACTAGTTTGTTCTCTATGAGTCTGTTTTCAAATCCATATCTAAGTAAATCATATGGCATTTGTCTTTCTCTGACTTATCTAACTTAGCATAATACCCTCTAGGTCACACTGTCCTGAATACCAAGACTTCATTCTTTTTCATGGCTAAGTATTTATATTGCATATATATACCACATCTTCTTTATCCATTGGTCTAATGATGGATCCTTGGGTTGCTTCCATACCTTGGCTACTGTAAATGATGCTGCAGTAAACATAGGGTGTTTATTTTTCTATTTCTCTATTTTTCTAGTGTTTTTGTTTTCCTCGGGTAAATACCCATTAGTTGAATTACTAGAGTATATGGTACTTTGTTTTTAGTTTTTTGAGGACCCTCCATACTGTTTTCAACAATGGCTGCACCTACATTCCCACAAACAGTGCATAAGGGTTCCCTTTTCTCCAAATCCTCACCAACACTTGTTATTTCCTGTATTTTTGATGCTAGCCATTCGGCATTTTTTCATACATCTGTTGGCTGGCCATGTGTGTGTCCTCCTTGGAAAAATGTCTAGTCAGGTATTCTGCCCATTTTTTCATCAGATAAGTTGTTTCTTTGAAGTGCTGAGTTGTAGGAGTTCTTTGTATAATTTTGTATATTAATCCCTTATCAGTTATTATCATTTGCAAATATCTTCTCCCATTCAATAGGTTGCCTTTTTGTTTTATCGATGGCTTCCTTCACCATGCAAAAGCTTTTCAGCTTGATGTAGTCAGTCTCAATTGTTTATTTTTGCTTTTGTTGCCCTTACCTGAAGAGACAGATCCAGAAAAACACTGTTAAGACTAATGTTCAGGAGATTACTCCCTATGTTTTCTTTTAGGAGTTTTATGGTTCTATGTCTTACATTTAGGTCTTTACATCCATTTTGAATTTATTTTTCTGTATACTGCAAGCAAGTGGTCTATTTTCATTCTTTTGCATGTAGCTATCCAATTTTCCCAAAACCACTTATTGAAGATACTGTCTTCTCCCCATTGTATATTCTTGTCTTCTTTGTCACAGATTGACTATAGAAGCATGGATTTATTTCTGGGCTCTCTCTTCTACTCTATTGATCTACATGTCTATTTCTGTGTTAGTACCATAGTATTTTGATTACCACAGCTTTACAGCATATCTTGAAATCTAGTATTTTAGGCTTTGTTTCTCCAGCTTTGTTCTTTCTCAAGATTGCTTTGGCTATTCAGAGTCTTTTGTAGTTTAATACAAATTTTAGGATTTTTTTTTCTCTAATTCTGTGAAAAATACTATTGGCATTTTGATAGGGATTACATTGAACATGTAGATAGCTTTGGGTAGTATGGACATTATTAATTCTTCTAATCCATTAGCATGGTATATCTTTCTATTTATTTGTGCCATCTTTGACTTATTTTATCAATGTTTTTAATTTTCAGAGTATAGGTCATTAACCTCTGGTTAAATTTATTTCTAGCTATTTTATTCTTTCTGATGCAACTGTAAGTGAGATTGTTTTTTTTTTTTTAATTTCTCTTTCTGGTATTTCATCAGTAGTGTATGGAAACACAACATTTCTGTATATTGATTTTGTATCCCACAATTTTGCGAAATTAACTTATTAGTTCTAATAGATTTTTTTGGTGGAGTCTTTAGGGTTTTCTATATACAGTATCATATCAACTACAAATAGTAAGTTTTACCTCCTTATTACCAATTTGGGGGCCTTTTGTATCTTTTTCTTGTCTGACTGCTATGGCTACAATTTCTAGTAATATGTTGAATAAAAGTGGTAACAGCAGGCATCCTTGTCTTCTTCCCGATCTCACCAGAAAAGCTTTCAGCTTTCCATTATTGAATACAATGTTATCTGTGGGCTTATCATATACAGCCTTTGAGGTATGTTCCCTCTATACCCACTTTGTTGACAGCTTTTTACCATGAATAAATGTTGGATTTTGTCAAATCCTTTTTGTGAATCTATTGAAACAATCATATAATTTTTATCTTTCATTTTGTTAATGTGGTATATCACATTAATTAATTTACGGACATTGAACCATCCTTGTATCCATACACTAAATCGAGGCTGCTGGTGAATGAACCTTTTAATGTATCACTGAATTTGGTTTCCTAATATTTTGTTGAAGACTTTTGCATCTATGTTCATCAGGAATATTGGTCTGTAATTATCTTTTTTTGTAGGTCTTTGTTGGCCCTTGGTATCATGGTAATGCTGGTCTCAAAGAATGAATTTGGAAGTATTCCTTTCTCTGATATTTTTGGAAATAACTTGAAAACAATAGGTATTAACTCTTTTTTAAATGTCTGGTAGAATTCATCTGTAAATCCTATACTTTTGTTTTTTGGGGGGCTTTCTGAATAGTGATTCAATTTTGTTACTAGTCATTAGTCTGTTCAGATATTCTATTTCATTAGGATTCAGTCTGGGAAGATATTCTTTTTTAAATGTTTGTTTATTTTTGTGTGTGTAAGAGAGAGACAGAGAAGAGACAGGGTACAAGCACACAAGCAGGGGAGGGACAGAGAAAGAGGGAGAGGGAATCCCCAGCAGGTTCCATGCTGTCAGCGCAGAGCCCAATGTGGGGCTTGATCTCACAAACCAAGAGATCATGATCTGAGCCGAAATCAAGAATCAGACGCTTAACTGACTGAGCCACCCAAGCCCCCTCCAGAAGATATGATCTTTATTTATTCATTTCTTCTAGGTTGTCCAATTTGTTTGCATATTATTTTATTGTAATAGACTCATAATTTTTTGTATTTCTGTAGTGTCACGTATAACTTCCCCTCTTTCTTTTCTAAGTTTATTTATGTGAGTCCTCTCTCTTATTTTCTTGGTTAGTTTGGCTAAAGGCTTATCAATTTTGCTTATCCTTTCAAAGGACCAGTTCTTAGTCTCATTATCTTCTCTATTGTTTTTCAATCTCTATTTTATTTCCACTCTGATCTTTATCATTCCCTTCTTTGTACTAACTTTGGGCTTTGTTCTTTTTCTAGATCTTTTAAGTGTTCACAAACCTTTTAACAACCCAGCTTGTGCAGAGCCACCACTATGGTTTTATAACATGATTTTTTTTTCTCAAAAATTTTTTTTGATGTTTATTCTTGACAGACACAGAAAGAGACAGAGCATGAGCAGGGGGAGGGCAGAGAGAGAGGGAGACACAGATTCTGAAGCAGGCTCCAGGCTCTGACCTATTGGCACAGAACGTGACGCGGGGCTCAAACCCACAAACTGCAAGATCATGACCTAACTGAAGTTGGCTGCTTAACCAACTGAGCCACCCAGGCGCCCCTTATGATTTTTTTTTTATTTTTTATTATATTTTATTAATCCTTTTAGAGAGAAACAGAAAGCAATCTGGGGAGGGTCAGAAAGAGGGGGAGACAGAATCTGAAGCAGGCTCCAGGCTGTGAGCTGTTCAACACAGGGCTTGAACTCACAAACTGCAAGATCATGACCTGAGCCAAAGTCACACGCTTAACTGACTGAGCCGCCAGATGCCCTATATCATGATTTTTTTTAATAAATATTTATTATTTTCACAATAAAATGAGAAAACCACAAAATATAGTTTGACTAAAGTCAATACTTTGTTTAGGTACCTAACGTCCTTTTTCTGTTCCAGGATCTCATCCAGGATATGTTCCATTTAGCTGTCATGTTTTCTTAGGCTCCTCTTGGCTGTGACAGTTTCTCAAGACTATTTCCTTTTTGTTTTTTAATGTTTATTTATTTTTGAGAGAGGGGGGACAGGGGCAAAGAGAGAGGGGGACAGATGATTTAAAGAGGGCTCTGTGCCAACAGCAGAGAGCCCAATGTAGGTCTCAAACTCTTGAACTGTGAGATCATGACCTGAACCAAAGTTGGACACTTAACTGACTGTGCCACTCAAGCGTCCCTCTCAAACTTTTCTTATTTTTGATAACCTTGATACAGTTTTGAAGAGTACTAGCAGGTGTTTTGCAGAATGTTCCTCAACTGAGACTTGTCTGATGATTTGTCTCATAATTAGACTGGGATTATGGGTTTGGCAGGAAGACCACAGAGGTAGATTGACATTCTCATTACATGATATAAAGGTATGTACTATCAACATGACTTATCACTCCTAGCTGAGATAGTGTTTGTCAGGGTTCTCCCCTGCAATGTTACTTTCCTCTCTCCACCCTTTCTATAATATACTTTTTAGAAGGAAGTTACTACATGCAGCCTACTCAACCCTTTTTAAAATAACTGTATTGCTTTCTTTTAAAGGAAACAAGCTCAACTTCCTTCCATCCATCATCTACTTATTAAAAACTGTACCAACACCAAAACATTATGTACATTTTGTAATGTAAATCTATATAACATAGCAGTGGAACCTAATCAAAATATATAGGGACTATGTATGGCAGTCTGATAGAATTAATGGAATACAGAGTCACTATACCATGAATTTATGAAAAGTGCTGCCAAATGGTTATCAATTTCAGATTATGCTCCTCAATTTCTCTGAAGTCATATCTACCTAAACTCACTCTGTCTTCTGTTAATAAAACTCTTGATTATATTATCCCAAGTTGTAGTAATGCTTATGTGCCCTTATTTTCAAGGTTCTAGCAACCTCCAACAGACACGTGATTTCTACAATATTTTTTGCAACCAGTTACTTCAAGCAATTGTAACATCTCCAGCAATATCACTCGCAAGCCATTTTCTAGCCTCATAGGGCCTACACTGTCACCAGAATTCAGACTAATGGACCGGCTGGTTAATGCCAATCTTCATGCTAAAGAAAATACATCAGGGCCTATCAGCTGTGTCCTTAGAGTACTCTGCCGCTTACTAGCTGGGCAACTTTAGACAGTCATTTAACTTCGTGAGTTTACTTCCTCATCTGTAAAATGAAGTAGTAAGACTACTGATTTTGGCTATTTTGGCCTTGGATTTATTTACCAAGTCCACAAATTTCCAGCTTTCTAATTCACCACTTTCTTCTTTAATCTTTAGCAATTTCTCTATCCTGATTGGTTTATTAAAATATTTTCTTAAGATTCATAAATTAATACTACCCAAAGCAATCTACATATTCAACATGATCCCTATCAAAGTAACACCAGCATTCTTCACAGAGCTATAACAAATAATCCTAAAATTTGTATGGAACCAGAAAAGACCCCGAATACCCAAAGCAATCTTGAAAAAGAAAACCAAAGCAGGAGGCATCACAATCCCAGACTTCAAACTATACTACAAAGCTGTAATCATCAAGACAGTATGGTACTACTGGCAGAAGAACAGACACTCAGATCCATGGAACAGAATCAAGAACCCAGAAATGGACCCACAAACGTATGGGCAACTAATCTTTGACAAAGCAGGAAAGAATAAACAATGGAATAAAGACAGTCTCTTCACCAAGTGGTGCTGGGAAAGCTGGACAGTGACATGCAGAAGAATGAACCTGGACTACTTTCTTACACCATACACAAAAATAAACTCAAAGTGGATGAAAGACCTCAATGTAAGACAGGAAGCCATCAAAATCTTCAATGAGAAAGCAGGCAAAAACCTCTTTGATCTTGGCCACAGCAATTTCTTATTCAACACGTCTCCGGAGGCAAGGGAAACAAAAGCAAAAATGAACTACTGGGATCTCATCAAAATAAAAAGCTTCTGCACAGTGAAGGAAACAATCAGCAAAACTAAAAGGCAACCGACGGAATGGGAGAAGATATCTGCAAATGACATATCAGATAAAGGGTTAATATCCAAAATCTACAAAGAACTTATCAAACTCAACACCCAAAAAACAAATAATCCAGTGAAGAAATGGGCAAAAGACATGAATAGACATTTCTCCAAAGAAGACATCCAGATGGCCAACCAACACATGAAAAAATGCTCAACATCACTCATCATCAGGCAAATACAAATCAAAACCACAATGAGATACCACTTTACACCTGTCAGAATGGCTAACATTAGCAACTCAGGCAACAACAGATGTTGGTGAGGATGAGGAGAAAGAGGATCTCTTTTGCATTGTTGGTGGGAGTGCAAGCTGGTGCAGCCACTCTGGAAAACAGTATGGAGGTTCCTGAAAAAACTAAAAATAGAACTACCATACGACCCAGCAATTGCACTACTAGGCATTTATCCACAGGATACAGGTGTGCTGTTTCGAAGGAACACATACACCCCCATGTTTATAGCAGCACTATCAACAATAGCCAAAGTATGGAAAGAGCCCAAATGTCCATCGATGGATGAATGGATAAAGAAAATGTGGTGTGTGTGTGTGTGTGTGTGTGTGTGTGTGTGTGTGTGTGTGTATAATGGAGTATTACTCAGCAATCAAAAAGAATGAAATCTTGCCATTTGCAACTACGTGGATGGAACTGGAGGGTATTATGCTACGTGAAATTAGTCAGAGAAAGACAAAAATCATATGTCTTCACTCATATGAGGACTTTAAGAGACAAAACAGATGAACATAAGGGTAGGGAAACAAAAATAATATAAAAACAGGGAGGGGGACAAAACAAAGGAGACTCATAAATATGGAGAACAAACTGAGGGTTGCTGGAGGGGTTGTGGGAGGGGGGATGGGCTAAATGGGTAAGGGGCAGTAGGGAATCTACTGAAATCATTGCTTCACTATATATTAACTAATTTGGATGTAAATTTTAAAAAATAAAAAATAAAGTTAAATCAAAAAAAAGATTCATAAATTGAAAATTAATTTAGTTTTCATTATTCCTTCCCTAAAGCTATGGTTTTGCTCCAAGTGCAGCTTTGACTGTATCTCACAGGTTTTGATAAGCTGAGTTTGTGCTGTTGTAGTCTAAAAAGTTTATTACTGCAGATATTAGTTTCTTATAATGCAAGTATTACTTAGAAGAGTTGAGGTTTCTCTCATTTCCAAGTAGAAGAGTAGTTTTTTATTATTTATTTTTGTTTAAACAAAAAGTAAACTTTAATTTTGTTCTTAACATTCTGTTTTCTGGTGATTACTTTCACTTATGAACTCTGACACAAAACAGAATTGTTTGTTTAACAATGATACATGAAAAAAAATTTTTGTTCTTTGGTCTTGCTGAATTTTATTAAGTAGTTTCTTTAAAGTAACCACACTGGCTAAATATATGATATTCAGATGAATTAGGTAAACTGCTAGACAATCACTTGTGATCCAGCTAAGTAATTCCTCCTCCATATTTGCAAAATACTTATGTGTCATACAATCTACTGTCACTGCAGGGAGCCATTTTCCTTTTATTTTTTTAATACTTATTTATTTTTGAGAGACAGAGAGAGACAGAGGATGAGTAGGGTAGCAGCAGAGACAGAGGGAGACCCAGAATCTGAAGCAGGCTCCAGGTTCTGGGCTGTCAACACAGAGCCTGACGCAAGGCTCGAACCCACAAACCATGAGATCGTGACCTGAGCTAAAGTCAGATGCTTAACCAACTGAGCCACCCAGGTACTCCTAAGGAGCCACTTTCCTAATTTAAACAACATACTTTTTATTGATTTTTATTTAAGTAATCTTTACCCTAATGTGGCATCCAAACTCATAACCCCAAGATTAAGAGTTGCATACTCTTCTGACTGAGCCCTCCAGGCACCCCTAAACGAAATACTTTTTAGATATTCAATCCCTTCACTGGACAATTTTCAAATTTTCCACAGGACCTCAAAAACTGTACAAAATTCTAATATTAATAAAAGCCTTAATTTGAAGCCAAAATATCTGAACACCCTTTACTTTTTCCCCAACTTCTTTTTTTTTAATTCGTATTCATTTTCCTTTTTTTTTTAAGTTTATTTATTTTGAGAGAAAGAGCAAGAGAAATCATGCTAAAGTAGGGTACAGACAGAGAGAGAAGGAGAGAGAGAATCCCAAGCAGGCTCCACGCTGTCAGTGCAGAGCCAGATGAGGGGCTCAATCCTACAAACCACAAGATAATGACCTGAGCTGAAATTAAGAGTTGAAGGTTTAATCAACAGAGCCACCTAGGCACTCCTACCCCAACTTCTATAATACTCACGGCTTTGAAACCTATAAAACCTAAGCTTGAATTACAAACATTTCCATCCAAGGAAGTTTGAAACCAATGACCTTACAATATCATTTCTCTATCTGTCTCATAAACATTGAACTTGTGAGAAATAGATTTACTGTCATTTCAGTATACCACAATGCTTTGTCAATATACTTGTATCCCTAAGGAAAATCACTGAGATTGAGTTTCCCTTGCTGTCCAGTTATATAAGTAGTTTACAAATAAAAATTGTAAGATAAAGCCTAAAATCCATTTTTGATAAACCTCTATAATGCTTGGTACGATTACAGAAGTACCTCTACCCAGCAGGTCAAAATTTCCAAATGCTAAAACACTCCACTGACTCAATTAAACCCTGGTAAACACGCTTTGAAAGTGCCACTAACTCCAGAGCAAACATTTCAGGCTGGTTTTTTGTTGTTTTTTTACTGATAAAAAAGTTAATAACATCTATCAGAATACTCAAAAATTCTATGGCAAAGTTTGAAATCTTTCTGGTTAAGGAAAGCATAGGAGTTTATCAGTAACAGATCACTGGAATGGGTCTGAGCTGTATAAAACATTTTACAAGATGTTGTGGTTTTTCATTTTATTTTTTTCTGATTTTTCATTTTAAATAAGATATTTGGTAGGTTTGACTTAAATTCATCTTTATAGAAAAGCAAATGCCTAATAATATATTGGCTGTACTCTCTTATTTTTTTGTTTTATAACTATTATCTGTACTTTTCTCATAACATCTACTCTAACTTCTCTTGTTTTTTTGTTTGTTTTGTTTTGTTTTAATTTCTTACTTTAAATGTCCACTCTTCCAGGTGTTTCATGGTCATCATTTACTGCCTACACATATTACAAAGTTAAATGTTTTTCTTCTTTTCTTCCTCTTAAAAGATAGTGTTTATTTTTGTTGTTTTAAATGTAGTCCAAACTCTGTTTTAGTACTATGCTGAGTGATGACAGGGTTAAATTTGATTAAAATTTTCTTATAGCTGTGATGTAATGAAAAATATTAATTCCTTGGAATCATCAGTCTGTAACAAGTATGAACTAGTCCACAACACTTACGGTTCAAATATCTCACCAGGACATTATTTCTCCAAATTAAATTAAATTCTACTCAAAACACCTTGCATCACGCTGGAAGGAAATCCAGCTTTACCTCTTGGAGGTCCCTTATTGCATGCTCTAAGAATTCCAGTGCCATATGCATTCCTAAAGGAGGTATGGTATCTCCCAGACAACAGTGATCCAGCTGCCATGGAGCCTCAGCACCCAGTGCCCTGTCTGAACCCGGTCCTCCTCCATCTGCCTAGGCCTGCTGGTGTATGTGGCCCTCACGCCACACTGACCTCAGCTCCTGGCATACGTCAGCACTATCTTTCAGATGAGGGCCACACAACTGCCTAAACCACTCTTTAGTGCGGTCGTCAGGCCACACTGTTCCTAATCAGCTCACTCCAGCTATAGAGTTTAGCGCAAAGCCCTTCAAGAGCTTAGTCTTTTCGTTCATGCACACAAGTTTTAAAGAGCTTAAAGTAAACCCATGTGTGGCATGTGGACCCTACTGACAGTCTTAGCTGTGGCTGTATCTAACATTCATTCATCATTTGGCAACATTCAAAAAGTACTCTCTGAGTGTCTACAATGTGCCCACTGTCTAAGGCCTGGACACGCAGCAGTAAACATGACCAAAATCAAGATATTAAAATAGAATTTCATCTTGAATAAGTTTTTTCCCTAGGTAAAAACAAGTTAAATCCTCTCTATATCAGTTTTTACCTCCCAACTGTACCCTCCAACAAAGATATATGAACAGTTACTGGGAAATGAATTGTACACATTTATATATGAGAAATCAATATTTATTCAGAATTCCCATCAATATTAACTGTCCACTTCTGAACGTTTATATTTCAGAATTTTCCTTCCCTCAGAATTCTCTCTTCCTCCATCTCCATAGACTGTCTCCAAAAATGCAACACCCATACTCCTAAGAGTAACACACCATCCATACTCATTCTTTCACGTTTCTTGAAGACTTTATTCTCTTTTATCTCTCTACCTCTTCTCTTCCTCTTCTCTCCTCCCTCCCTCCCTCTCTCCAGTCTTCCTGGTCTTTCAACTTCAGTCTTCTTACCTGCGAACAATCCCACAACCTCAGTCTTGCATCCTCTTCAAGCTTCCATCTCAACTCTATCCATCCTTTCAGTATTAAATTTAAACTTTCTGTCTGAGAAATCTCAGCTTTCCCTAGTCCCTATAAAAAGACTTTAAATTCCAACTTTTAAACTTTCACATAAGCTCTTAGAAGTATGTTTTCCAAAGTGTGTTCTATGCAAAGTTATGCCACATTTTGGCCAAACTAAACACGGTTTGTGAACTATGTTTAGGAAATAATATTTGTATGGATACAATATAAACTTTCTTAAAAGTTCAAAATACTTAAAGCAAAAACAAGTACTAAGAAGGCCTAAACACAGACTTAACTTTAATCCATCATTTTTCAAATCTATAATGACCACAAAGCAATTTTCCCCTATTGGTATCTACTTACGTCCTTCAGAACTAGACTCATATTGTCAACTACCCAGACACTTCCATGTAGCTACCCCACAGTATCTAACAAACTCTTTTAACTACAGTAGGTAATAATCCTTGTTTTCTAAATTTGTTTTAATGTTTATTATTTTGAGAGAGAGAAAGGGGGGGGAGGGGCAAAGAGAGGAGGAGACACAGAATCTCAAGCTGGCTCCAGGCTCCGAGTTGTCAGCACAGAGCTTGACATGGGGCTCAAATCCACAGACGGTGAGATCATGACCTGAGCTGAAGTCGGACATTTAATCAACTGAGCCACCCAGGAGCCCCAATAATCCTTGTTAAATAAAGCCCCAATCCTACATGTGGACCTCAAGACACTCTCAACTAACTGCTGGGTATCTCCATACAGATGTCCTACCAGTCCCTCAAACATGTCTCAAACCAAAACAAAATGCTATACCTCCCAACCTACCCTCTTTCTCTATTCCCTGACTCTACATCCATATAGTGGAGATGAGTTGAGTACTGCTCTCTTATAAATGACTTATAATATTATTTTTTTTATCTACAATTGCATCAAAACTGCAGTATATTTTGGTCTCCTTAAGAAGGGGTGTTATGCTTTATCTATCTTTGCATCCCCCTCTGTACCGAGCCTAGTCCCATTCCAAATCATTAATTAAAACTTTTTTTTAATTTTAAAAAAGAAACTGTGTTACAGAAAATTATAAACAACTGTTTTGAGGTCGTATGGCCTAGGTCACATCCATGCTCTGTCCCTACCATCTGTGTTAGGTTGGCAAGTGGCTTAGTGTCTCTAAAACTCAGCTATATCTCTAAACCTCAGATTTCTCATGAAAATGTGGGTTTAAATCATCTACTTCAAAGGGCAGTCATGAGGTTTAGAAGAAATAAGATATGTGACACTCTTATCACGCTGCTTAATGTTTACTAACCAGCCATAACTCACTCAATTCATATTAACAAAACCAGTTTCCACAAGCACTGTCAAGAAGTAGGACTCTAGGAAAAAATAATTTTTAGCAACTTGCTCCAGCAATGCTTGTCTTAGAAGAAGCCAACCACAATGTAGGATATCTACCACGTAAGACTACCATACCTTGAGGAAGCCCAAGCTAGCCACTTGGAGGACCTGCATAGAAAGAGATACTTGGACAACTGCCCACACATGTCATGTATAGACATGACATCACAACCCAGACATGGGACTGATTAAGCATCAGATGATTTCACCCTCAGCAACTCACTGGTTATAATTCTATGGTTGGCCCCAAGGAAGAAGAGTCCAGCTAAGCCCTTCAAACCCCAGAGCTATATGAAATCAACATAAATTAAGTTCAGCTACTAAATGTTGGGGTAGTTGATTTATGCAGAAATAGATAACTTGAACATTTCTTTTTTGTAATTTAAGAAAAATTTTTGAGAGAGAGAGAGAGAGCAAGCAGGCAAGAGGGGCAGAAGGAGAAAGAGAATCCTAAGCAGTCTCCATGCCTAAGGCACGAGGCCTTATCTCACAACTGTGAGATCATGACCTGAGCTGAAATCAAGAGTCAGATGCTTAACCAAATGAGACACCCAGGCACCCCTGAACATTTCTGTTCAGGATCCTGACATTTTAATATACATTAATTTCCCAAATCAAACATAATGCATCACTTTAATTTTTATTACATAATTACTTAATATAATGAAGAACATATTATGAAATATCATAGGTTATAGTTTAAATGAATTTTATGATGCAATATGTTAATCTAAAATAAAACACATAAAAAGTAAATACTAAATTATTTAAGTGTACAAGTGAATATACACTTAGAAAATGCAGGAAGAACGGTGGTCATCCTTAGGTAAATAAGTTTCAGGCAGTTTTACTGTTTCTTTACATCTTCCATGTTTCCCATAGTCACTTCACTGAATATGTTATACTATAGTCACTCCTGATACTGTTTTTTCAAAAGCAAAATATGAAGAATTCAAACTCTGAAACTAAATCCCAAAACTAAAATTATGGATATAAGTCCTCAGAGCTTAATCAGAACCTAAGGATTACATTCTTAGAATCAGAATTGTATGAATGTATTCTCAATCCATTATCAAAACTGGGAACTTCTAGATATGTTTAGTACCCAACTGTTTGTATAAAATAAAAAAAGCAGAAATATTATTTAATCAAAATAAGAATACGAAAAAATCTCTCATCATCTTTTACTTTTCCTAAACTGTTTTCTTCTTTATCTTCCATTCCTCAATTTCTTCTTTCAGCTGCAATGCATTCCTCGAGGACAGAACACAGTCCTCCCCATACACATGTATCCTACATCCTTCTATGAAATTCCTCATACCTAAAACTTAGCTTTGAAGAAAATTCACAAGTGAAAAGGAAGCTTTTAATAGAATTCATTGTGTGCATCAACTACGCTATCTTTCATCTCTTAACTCTGCCTTAGGAGATCTGGTGTCATAAACTGAAATAAGACAGTTTTTTTCTAAATATGCAATGACTCCCTCAGACTTTCTTCTTTCATTAGTTTGCCTTTGATGAATGTGTTCAGGGAACAAAATACTTTGAAGTTATACCACCCACTCTGTCCTCACTTCTATCACAGTAAGTGTGACTTCATTCAATCATAAAATTTCAGCTAATCAACTGGCTTAAAAAAAAAAAAAGATCTGTATAATTTTCCTCTGTATTTTATTACAATTCATGCAAGATAATTTTTTGTTTATTTTTATTCCTCCAACTTTAACTCGATCTTATTTTAAATCCAGAATTTCACTTAAGTTTAACAACACCAACTGCAAGGGTTGAAGGTATCCGAAGGTTGGTAGACTAAGAGTGAAAATTTTATAAGAACTGGCTTACTTGAGGGGCGCCTGGGTGGCGCAGTCGGTTAAGCGTCCGACTTCAGCCAGGTCACGATCTCGCGGTCCATGAGTTCGAGCCCCGCGTCAGGCTCTGGGCTGATGGCTCGGAGCCTGGAGCCTGTTTCCGATTCTGTGTCTCCCTCTCTCTCTGCCCCTCCCCCGTTCATGCTCTGTCTCTCTCTGTCCCAAAAATAAATAAAAAACGTTGAAAAAAAAAATTTAAAAAAAAAAAAAAAGAACTGGCTTACTTGAAAGTCTCTTCTAACTTGGACTTGCTTTCCCATTATCAGATCACACTCCCACTCTAAATATCTCCCATTTCCCTAACTCCAGTTACTTTCTATAACTTTAAGTATTCACCTGGGGCTTAGGATAAACTAAAAGGATGGTAATAGGAAAAGTGACTAAAGGGTGCCTGGGTGGATGAGTCAATTAAGCATCCAACTCATGAGATCAAGCCCTGTATGGGCGCAGCACTGACAGTGTGGAGCCTGCTTAGGATTCTCTCTCCCAATCTCTTTGCCCCTCCCCTTCTTGTGAGCATGCATTCTCTCTCTCTCTCTCTCTCTCTCTCTCTCTCAAAATAAATAAATATTTTAAAAAGTGACTGAAAGGGCAGATAGTCACTTCTTTTTTCTTCATTTTAATTTTTCTTTTTAAATAGGCTTCATGCCCAGGGTGAAGCCCACTAAGGGGCTGGAACACACAACCCTGAAATCAAGACCCGTGCTAAGATCAAGAGTCAGATGCCCCAAATGACTGAAACACCCAGGTGCCTCCACTTCCTTCTTCTTAAGTCAGAAGAAATAAGGCTTACTGATGCCACATTCATCTGGGTTTTCCTTCTCACTCACTAGATACCCTTCAGCCTCTTTGCTGGATCCTTGTCTTCTTCCTGACCTCTGCATAATAAACTATTCTAGTTCTCAGACCCAGACCTCTTCCCCACTAACTCTTACTGTGATCTCATCCACCTCACTGCTTTAAACATAATCTTCTAAATTTACATCCCCAGGCAAACTTCTTACCTAAATTCCAGACTCACATATCCAACAGACTGTTTGACATCTCCTGGTGTTGATCATTTTTTAACCTAATTCTTTTTCAGAATATGTAACACATGTACATAAATCCAAACTTAAGCCTATATAACGAGGTATATTCAGATAGTTCTCACTTCCGTCCACCTATTCCTTTCCTCTCTTCTATAGACAACCATTTTTACTAGCCCTTGATTTATGTTGCCAATGTTTCTTTTGCAAAAATAACTCTATATAGACAAACTGAAATAAAGCAACTATATATCAAGTAATGATAATAACCACACAGACAAAAAAATTATTTCTAGTGACTCTAGAACATAGTATTTTGACTATCTGACCATAGTAAAATAAATACTAAGGACAAATGCAGCTGCAAAGAAAGCTTATACTTCATCCAATATTCTTACTGTCAGTGACAATCAGTATTATTATGTTTAAATTATATTTTTATATTATAGATTATACATTTTGGAGCCACATTTTATATGTTGTGGAATATATCTTTTGAAAGTATACATGTTTACAAGATAAAAGAATAAGTAATTACATAAGACAAAAGACAAATGCCAATAAAACCAAAGAAATTGTGTAAAGTATCTGTAAGGTTAAACTTAAATTCGACATACCAATATTACTTCATAACTTTTTTTCTTTGTGAAATACGCATATCCTGACTCTATCAAAAAGGCTTAGAGTGGGGCGCCTGGGTGGTTCAGTCAGTTAAGAGCCTGACCGGCTCAGGTCATCATCTCGCGGTTCACAAGTTCAAGCCCCACATCGGACTCTGTGGTGACAGCTCAGAGCCTGAAACCTGCTTCAGATTCTGTGTCTCCCTGTCTCTCTCTGCCCCTCCCCCACGTGCACTGTCTCTCTCTCAGAAATAATAAACATTAAAAAAAGGTAAAAAAAAAAAAAAAAAAGGCTTAGAAGTAATGACAACTCAGTAACAATGCATCACTGGTACTCACATTTTTGTCTCTAAACACCATTCCCCAGTAAAACCAGGGTTTCTTATAGGAATAACTGATGTCTGGGGACAGAAATATGTGAAATGAACCTGAACATCTTGGAGTAAGGAAGTTATTAAAGATTAATGAGGTCACACCAATGGGACAGAGGAACATGAAAGGGCTCCCATTTGCCAAAGATTAAAAGTTTTGTGAATCTAGAAGTTAACGATTGCAACTCTTTGAAACATACTCAATATATAAATCCTTATGTTCATAAGGATACTAAAATAAATTAATTAAATAAATAAGTAAATCTCACTGGTTACCACTGAAAGTAACTAGAGCATCAATGGCTTATTCTGAAATTAACATTTAAAAGGGAACAATTAAATATTTATCCTGTCTATCCTGGGTAAACTCCTTTTCAGCGTAACCAAATAGCCTAGCTCTTAAGGAAAAGTTCCTCCTTAAGAATTCCAGCAAATGTGGCAAGAAGAACAGAGTTAAAAAAGCACATGTTTGCAACTCCTAATAAAAAAAATTTTTTTAAATAATCATTTGTGGATGAAACAAGCACATAAAAACAATTCGAAATGAATCAAGGACTTGAACATAAGACCTGAAACCATAAAACTCCTAGTAGAAAATATAGGGGGTAGGGTCGTTGTCAGTCTTGGCAATGATTTCTTGAATTTGAAACCAAAAACAAAAGCAACAAAAGCAAAAACAAGCAAGAGAAACTACATCAAACTAAAAAACTCTGCAACACCAAGGAAACCATCAACATAATGAAAAGGCAGCCTGCAGAATGAGAGAAACTATTTGCATATTCTATACTGATAAGGAGTTAATATCCAAAATATATAAAGAGCCCCTACAACTCAATATCAAAAGACAAACAATCTGATTTAAAAATGGGCAGAGAAACTGAATAGACATTTTCAAGAAGAATACATACCAATGGCTCAAAAGGTACAGGAAAAGGTATGCAACATGATTAGTCATCAGAAAAATGCAAATCAAAACCATAATAAAATATCACTTTCCTTCTATTAGAATGGCTGTAATCAAAAAGAGATAACTGTGCCAACAAAACCCTACCCAAGTTGTAGACTTAGGACCAAAATAAATAGTTATTTTAAGCTATTAAGTTTTAGAGTCATTAGTTACAGCTGCAGCATACAGAATGTATGGCTCCTTTCAAATAACAGTGTACAAAATTAAATACCAAATTGTTAGAGGCTGTTATCCCCTCTGCATTCTCTTGCTTTCAACCTTTCTATGTTCTTTTGCCTAATGCATATTCCTTATAAATAACACGTAATTGACTTCTATCATTTTTGGTCTTCTCTGATAATCTCTGTGCTCTTACTTAAGAGTTTAATTTATATTCACTTATAGTTTTACATTTAGATCTTTTTCTGCTATTTTATTTGTACTTTTTGCCCTGCTCTTACTCAGTTTTATTTTTTCTTCTTTTGTTTCCCTTTGCTGTGCTTGTGGATTGATGTGTTTGTTCTTTAAAAGATTTCATTTTTGTCCTGTAAACTTAGAAAAGTTTAAAGTTAAATATCTTCACCTAACTATAGAACAATGTAAGTATCTTAGAATACTTAAAACCAGTCATCTGTCACACAAACCCCACTAACATGCTAATTTTATAACATAAGCTGTACCTTATTTTGCTTCACTCTTAATGTATAACATTAGAATTACAGGCTTTAATCATTAATATTCTTTGTTTATCCAAACGTTTACTCTCAACTTCAGTCAACATTCCTCCCATCTTAGACCCTTCTGGGCTCATTTCCTTCTTTCTGAAGTTCATGAGATAACAGGCAAATCCTCCTGAAATGTTGCTGTTGTCTGTTAGAGACAAAACAGACTGGAAGGCAAAAAGCATATAAAGACAGTCACTATAAAATAACAAAATGTCAAATGTCACCTGTCAAATCTCCTGTTACCAGGAGATAAGCTAAAACAGAGCTTCAAAATATGTAAAGAAAAAACTGCTACAACATTAAAGTGAGGGATTTTAATATTCTCTCTCTCTTTTTCTGTAGTTAATATATCAAGCACATAAAAATTAGGAAGGATATGGAGGGTCTGAACCACACAGTTATTAAGCTTAATCTATCTGATGGGCATACAGAATATAACCCAACAATCAGAGAAGACAATGTTGTTTTGAGGAAACAAGAAAGGTTTATAAAACCTGACAAAAAATTCCAACATTGGATAGCATCTAGCATTTGTGTTCTGAATAAAATAAAATTCATTTACGAATCAACAACACCAAAAAACAAAACTAAAGCAGCATCACTTGGAAATTTGTTTTTAAAGCCCTAGAAAAACTCATGGGTCAAAGCAGCAATTACTACAGAAACAGGAACCTGAATGATGTAAAACCTAATTGGAGGGATGAGGGAGGACTTCCCTAAGGAAGTGCTTATATTAGAAAATAAAACAGCTGTAATATTAATGTCCTAAGGATCCCAAAGAAGTCTACAAAAGAAAGAAAGAAAAACAAATGTTAGGGGCTGAAGCCTGAGCTCTGGTAGCTTCAAGGTAAATTTAAACCCTCTTCAGAAGTCTACAGGAGACATAAGGAGCAAAGGAAGAAGGTATCCTTTATGTAGCCTCATCATCAAAAATTTGGATTCCATGTGTGACAATATTAGCTAATAGCAGCTAAAAGCTAGGCTATTCTAATTCCTTCACATGTGTTAACTTCTTTCATCCTCAGAGCAACCATTAAAAACGTAAGAGAGGTACTATTATTATGCTCATTTTCTGATGAGGAACCTGACACACAGGCTAAATGTATTTGTCAAGATTAGACCTCAGATATTCAAAGCCAGGATACAAACCTAAGCTCTCAAGGTCTAGATCCCATGCTTTTAACTACATACCATGTTAATATTCTCTATTAAGAAAGGAATGTTGCTCATAGTCATGTAGAAAAGATCATTTTAAAAGTCACACTCTCTATACTTCCTATCATAGAAACATGCTATTAAATGACAAGTGCACATCTTTATTCTCTTCTCTCTATAATCAAACCTAGCCTATTGGCAGCACCGCCTACTCACCAGCACAGTCTAGTGAACAGACCAGCCCTATACCTAATGCTTAATGATGTAATAAGAATGGTCATATTATGCACAATTTCACACTCACGGTGATCTTCCATTTGCAAGGTTATTAGGTGTCGGTGTAGATTTTATTTGTGGCTGACACAATCAATACTCTAGTAAGAGCAGAAGCAATGAAAGAAGGCAGTATGCAGCCCTAATTCTCTCCATGGTTACATTCATCTCCTGTGTTGAAAGATATGAGCTGGGGAGGGAGAGGGGAGGTGTTAGCTCCCTAGAAGAGTAGGGTTAAGAGTTCTATACATGGTGCCAGTGAAATCACTGCGATTTTAAAATGTGAAAAAATCACTATAAAATCTGAAATTTGAGCTCAGTAGCTACAATAAAATGTAAAAGGAGAAATCACCAACTCAGTGTGTGTTTCAAGTTCATGGCAGAGTGCTTCAGTAAACGCTGAATGAATGAGTGAATGAATGAACAACCCCCAATACAGTATCACTCATGAATATTAGGGAGAAATTAAAAAAAAAGATGAAGTAAAATCCCCTAAGCTAAAACAGCTTCTGGAAATTCTATTAACTATATTATTTCAAGGTCTCAAATAGTAGGTATAGAACTGACTTATAAAAGCTAAGTCATTCTAGTCACCTAAAAACAAGAACAATTTCCTAAGTTTGCTGACTTTCTCCAAGAAATGTACTTAAATGCTATGTAAAACGGCCACTCAGGATCAAATTGCTTTGCAAGGGTATTTAAAGACTACCTCGAATTATTTATAATTTTGGTAACAAATGTTCAAAAGAAGTGAAGTCCTCCTGGTTGAGGTTTAGAAATATTTTTATTAGTGTGAGGTTTTCAATGCCATCCTACCTGATGAAACAGATTTATTTATATTAGGAAATCTAAGATAAGGAGTTAATTCATTTTAAAATTAATAGAAATGTTTTTGTGAAACATCAAAAAATATTAGATTATGATCATTGCTGTGATTATTAATGACTGGACAAGTTTTGGGCATTAAATTGAAGATTTGAGTTTGTTGCTGTTTTTAATTAATTTTGTTGACTATTATGAATCTTCATTTCATCCACAAAGTAAAACAGTTAATAACTTACAACCACATGGTTATTAGAATTCCATGAATTAATTCATGTGAGCCTATGCTGCAATTCATAAGGTACTAATGCAAGTATAGTTTTTTGTTTTTCTTTTCAAAAAAGTTTAAAATGTAGGGGTGCCTGGGTGGCTCAGTGGCTAAGTGTCCGACTTCGGCTCAGGTCATGATCTCGCAGTTGGTGAGTTCGAGCCCCGCATTCGGCTCTGTGCTGACGGCTCAGAGCCTGAAGCCTGCTTCGGATATTATGTCTCCCTCTCTCTCTGCTCCTCCCCCACTCACACTCTGTCTCTCTCTCTCAAAAATAAATAAACATTAAAAAAAATTTTAAGAAAAAAGCTTAAAATATTTTGCCTCCACCAAAATTAGACAAACTTAATCAAATTTATTTGTTTCAATTTGTTCATTTTATAAAGTACATCAGACCTTTCAGGAAACTAAAGATTCAAATAAATGTATAAATGCACACACACATACGAGAATTATTGATTATCTGACAAACTAACATTAGTGAATTGGACTTGTCTTTTATTTACTTAAAGCCCAATTCTCAATCAAGGGATTTATTGAATTACCCTCATTAATGAAATAACATTTTAAACTTTCATTAAACTGGCTTAGAAGAAAAAATATTTTTTTCTCATTTTGGTTGTTCAACCAGTATCATTTAGATGAGTTCCTACCGAAAACACAGAAGTCATCAGAGAATTGAATTCAGTGTGTATCAGACAATATCCAGTCATATTTCTGACTTTAGTATATCCTAGACAGGTTAATCATAATGCCAACCTGGACCACACTTCTTTCGTAGGAAAAACTACAGCCAGTGGTAAGGGAGAAGTCACTGGCAGCAAGTTGTTCCTTTACTTTGTTTTCTCACCATTTGGTCATGTCTTAAATGTCTTAGTTAAGTGGCAGGGGTCTATGCAAGGAGAGTTCCTAGTTACAAACCTTTAAGCCATACCTCACACATGTGCCCCATAATGTGACCCTGAGCTTAAAAGCATGTATAAAAAGAAAAGGGAAAAGTGTCTTCTGAATGCACACTGGCTATTTTATCCACTGTCCCAACTGAGCCAATAATTCCACTCCTAGATTCAAGAGAACTGAAAATATACATTCACACAAACATTTATATACAAATGTCTGTCATACAATAGTCAAAATAGAAACAACCCAATGTCCATCAACTGATGAATGGATAAAGGCATTATATTTATATATACATACAAAGGAATATTACTCAGCCATAACGGGGTGCCTGGGTGGCTCAGCTGGTTAAGCGTCCAACTTCGGCTCAGGTTGTGATCTCATTGTTCATGAGTTCAAGCCCCACGTCGGGCTCTGAGCTAACAGCTCAGAGCGTGGAGCCTGCTTCAGATTCTCTGTCTCCCTCTCTCTCTGCCCCTCCCCCGCTTGTTCATTTTCTCTCTGTCTCTCTCCCTCCCTCCCTTCCTCTCTCTCTCCAAAATAAATAAATGAATAAACATTTAAAGAAAGAATGAAGTAGCGATACAAGCACGATAAACTTTGAAAACATTATGGTAAGTGAAAGAAGGGAGACACAAAAGGCTACATACCGTAAGATTCCAGTTATACGAAATGCCCAGAACAGGCACAACTGTAGAGACACAGACATTAGATTGCTTGCCAGGGACTTGGGGGTAGGAGACGATGGGGAGTGAAAGCTACTAGCTACAGAATTTCTTTTTGAGGTGATGAAAATGTTCTGGAAAGATGGTGGTGACAGCTGCACAACTCTGTAAATACATTAAATACCACTGAATTACCCACTTTAAAAGCTGGGGATTTTTTTAATGAGTGAATTATATCTCAATGTTTAAAAAAATCTAACAAACCCTGCATTTCCAGCCATCTCTTTCTCTTCTTTCAACCTATGCACTCAAATTGATCTAATGTGTATCTAGGACAAGACACCTGGATCACTCCTCCCTCTGCGCCTCTGACCCAAGCTATTCCCTGGGCTCTTCTCTCTACTCTCCACTCCCTTCTCCCCACCACTCTGCAACATCCAGATCAAGTCCAACTTTTTCCACAACATTTCCCATCCCTAGCCGACTAGTCTGCCAGAGGACAGATGAGCCTTCTTTATTTCATCTGTGCTCACCAACACTGCTGAATTTAGTTGAATATTATACAAATGACTCTAATTATAGCTATAGATAGGGCTTTCTCTCTATAACACAGGTTGGAGATATAAAAGGTAATGTAATTCTTTCATATACATTCTCAAAATTATATTGATCATTTGCCAGGCTTATATCTAAAACATTTCTATTATGACTCCTTTCAATGAAATGTTATTTGAAAAATGAAACATGTATTACTTTATTTCCCAATATTTACATAAGTACAACTCTGCAAAAACAGCACTGCATAAAAAAGATGAGCTAAACTGAATTACTGCCCTATGACATGGATTAAAGGATAATATCCTTCCAATTATCCTAACAAAAGGATTATCAAAACACAGAGTGGTTCCTTCTGAAGAATATGAGTTTACACAGGAAGTATATTAATATTACCTAATTATCAGAATTCATGACTAAAGAAGCTAACAAAATCTTACCTTCAGTTAGCACACAAATACAAACCCCTGAATTATTTCCACAATATACTTTAGAGCACTTGATCACGTGTTACAATACTAAAAAAAAAAAATCTTTTCTTTTACGCCTATTCCCCACAGAATTATTTCTTGCAGAGAGACAGCAAAGTCAATATTAACAATTAAGAACTGCTTCTTCTTCCTGAAGCCAAGAGCACACTGTATACACCGTATGTTAGGTAACTTGACAATAAATTATATTTTTTAAAAAAGAATTGCTTCTTCTCTGTTAATTTTGAGTCATCTCCCTTAATTCCCTCTATATAATATGGATACCCTCTGTTCACTGGGCCTACTGCATGCAGAAATAAACTATTAGGAGTGCCACACAATGCCTTTTTTTGAAGTTGTATTTTGAAGCCATTCCATTTGAAGCTATTCTGTATCTTTCAACCTGTGCCACGTTTCAATAATGACTATTTAATAATTACAATCATCCCCTTATTAGCTTGGCATTTCATTTTCCTTGCCTTATGGCACCCCACAGTTGAAGGCAAGGAAAACTCTGTTGATTAGTTACTTACGACCAGCAACAATAACTATGCTGGAGAGAAGGCTACTTGGAGAGGATTACATAAGAGCTGGAGCTCAAATGCCTCAGACAGAGAGCAGCAAATTATAAACCCAAGTACTTCATTGCATGTAACCAAATTGGCTAGTTGAAATGCTAATTGCCTTTCAGCAAAACTAAAGACAGACAGGGGACCTTGTGCTTCAGAGAATGAAATGCATTTTTACTCCACTTCTGCACTATTGTCTTGCTGAGAATCATTTGAAATCTATTCATAAAGGTAGTTCTTTCCCTAACCTTTAAAATGTGGGAAATTTATTTAGCCCCTACCAGCATCTCCAATGTGCTGATGTGCCAAGATGAGAACAGATGGCTGGATTTAAGCCATGTTAAGCCCCTAATAAAGTAAGGCATGAAAGAATTCGATGTTCAAATATATAGCACAAATCAAGAAAATGTGCCCAGGGAAAAGGAATTTTGAATAACAAATAAACATATAAATTAAAGTCATCAAATAATATAATCTTTAAAATGTGAGTATTCTTAATGTAATTATACTCAAATGCATATAAAAATAGCTATCATAGCAAAACTCAAAGAGACCCCCAGTCTCCCTTTATACCTAATAATTTTGTATTAGTTCAAAACTCATTTATGGAGAATTATTCCAACAGTCAGTTTTCCCCCTTTATATGAAAAAGAGTCTATTCGGGTTTTTCAGAATGCTGAATAAATGAATGAGAAATGTCCTATCAGCATCCTGCCCTCATTCTGAGGTATAGCCAGCCTTATGCCTGACTGCATCAGAAAGGGCCCCATGACCACCTGCCCAGCAGCTGGGGGAGGGACTTGGTCTGGTACATTTTAAAGTGTATAATGTGTCACAGTGGAATCAGAAAACATAGCTTTTGTATTACCCCAGCCTCCTGTGTCCCAGCTCCACCCTTCTCCTCCTCTACCACACCTCTATCAGGGCAACAGAGCTCGGGTGCTGTGGCCTCTTGTGTGGCCTGACATCCTGACACATTGGGGAACCCTCCATACATGCAAAGATGCCTTTGTGAAGGGAGAAAAACAGGCATGCATGCATGGAGAAAACAACTTTCTGTACTACTTCATTCTGAATGAGACAGTCTTTTTATCACTTCTCAATAAGTATCTTTACTTAACGTCTGAGCTGCCCGGGGGTGGTAGAGTACTAGGACTAAGTAGAGCTTTAAATCGTAAACAGTTCCAATAAATAATTCAACAGGAGTTATGGGGGAAAAAAACAGCTTTCTGGCTGGATGTTCACCAAAATCCTCGGACGGTGGAGTTCTGGGTGATTTTTCTTTTTTCTGTACTGTTTGAATCTCCTACATGATTCTCTATTATCTTTACAATAAGAAAAAAGACATTATTTCCAAGTCAAAGAGAGAGAGAGAGATGTACACTCAACTGCATGTAATACTAAGCTGTTTGACTTTTCCCACAAAATCAAGGAAATGCCCATCCAAACCTCTCTGTGGTAACACACCACATTTTATGATCAAATTAAGTAATCATCATCTAAGGAGCTCAATATGCTTTAAAAGCATCTGTAAATTATCTGGTTGCGCTCTATGTGAAGTAAAAGTAATAACAGCACACTGCTTGTACTGCACAGATTTCTGGACGCGGTGTATAAGACAATGAGCTATCACAGGTAAATAGGTAACAAAGCCTATAAGAAATTCAATATATTAACCACTTGGCTAAACTCTAAGAGATACTAGAAATATATATAATATAGTCACTGGCCTCAAAGATTTACTACCCTAATTGGGCAAACTTGAAATTTTCAGGACAGAAATATTAAACCAGTTGAACAGATACACACACACACACACACACGCACACACACACACGCACACACACACACACACACACACACACACACAAAGCATGAGGCAGTATTTGGTTGCCTGTCAATAAATCAAACACATAATGACTAAGTTATGTACTTATTTATCATGCTTCTCATTTATCAGTTTATGGGAATATCCAGGTGTCTAAAGTCATAAATGGGAAAAGAGAAGATGTGACTTTAAGTCTCTCAACTTTTCTACGTTTCAATTTCCCCAAACATAAAATAAAAGGGTTGATCCAGTTTGGCTCCAAATTTCCTCCCAGTGCTCAAGGATTGCAATGGTGTATTCACAGCCTATGACTATCTTACCATTAAAGGACCATACACCTAATCTAAGGACAATGTATTTTCTTTGCGGGTCCTCCCAGGTCACAGATCTTTCTGCCTCAGTTCTTTCAACTGCAAATCAGGATAATAATATTTGATGATTAAATAACAAAGCTTCTCTTTTTAAAGGCCTAGAATTCCTGTCATGGAATGCACTTTCAATAAATATAGCATGCTATTATCATTCATTGTGGGCACATGAACACAAGAGTTTAGCCACAGCTCATTCAGCTGTATATACTCTTTTTCTCTGGGTGTAACATGGCCAAGGGCACCTGCAAGTAGAAAGATCTCTTTAATACTTTAACACTTACCTTACCATATTATTTCTAATCATTATCTTCATTGCCATGAAAGCATTTGTGTTCCAAATACAACTCATGTTATCATTTTCTGATGATAACTGCAATTGGCATTCAATATTTGATATATATACAATATAAAACTATAATTGCTCTTATTAAAACACAATAAATGTTGACTGATGCATTATTTCCATTTCTGTAGATATCAAGATTCAGTGTTGTTCCATAATTTACCTTCGCCATATTATGGACTTACATTTTAGTCAAAGATTATTTCTGAGCTGATGTTTATAGGTGGTTTCAGCTTTTAATCATCACATGCAGTATGGCAGAGATGCTTAGAGCATTCAGGAAAGATCCTTCATCCAGCTCTAACTGGGGAACTTTGGCAAGAAGTTTAAACTTTCCATGGCTTAGTATCATTATCTGTACATTGGGATGATACTATTTAATTTATGGTGTTGTCCTGAGTGTTAAATCATCTATATAAAGGGCTTCTCAGAATTCATTACATTACATTCAGTATGGGGTGGCTGCCATCATGATTCATCATGAAAATAACATGTTTATTTTTAGCATATGCATGCTGGCTACTTTTTTTAAAAGTTATAATGTTGGAAAAAAAGTTATAATTTTGAGACCCATCATTTCAGCCTGAAATAACTCTTTTCAATCACCAGGTCTAATTCATTTATTTTGTAAATAAAGAAAAATCAGGCCCAGAAGGATGGATGAAAGTCTAAGGTCACTGTAAATTAATGGCAAGCCAAGACTCCTATCTAATTGCATATATTTAAAAGATTGTATTATATCACAGTTCAGAGTGTATTTGGCACTCCCTGTAGTAACTCACCAAAAAATTTAACTGTTGGTGTTCATGTGTATCTTGACTAGAATATCTTTTTTTAGTGACTTTTTTTTTTTTGGTTCTATCTAGCTGTTTTGATAAATGACACACAAAGGGGAGGAAAAAGCACTTTAGTAATTTAAGGTAATAACTTCAGAAGGAATTTTCAAATAATGCTAAGGTATATTTTTTTGAGCTTTATCCTAATGGTTGGTAATTATGCCCTCTTAAGATGTGATGAGAGTAATTTCTAAGAGTCTGCAGCCTACATATAAACACATTACACACATTTCCCAAGATTGTGGATTTCATGAAATGTTAAAAGCTGGTTTAAAATAAGAGTTACAACGAGTAAGTTAATATTGCACCTTAAAATGAGTTTTTGTCCCTCATGAACACTAAGCAAAATTTCTTAGTTTTAATTTTAAGGAAAAAAATCAATTTTAAAGTAGTTGAAGACATTAAAAAAGTCTAAGCTTTTTAAAAAATATATTATCCTACGGCTCCAGGATAATTCCAAACTCCCTGAAATCAACATATCTCACTGAAAGTTCTGGGACCTAGTGGTTATTTTTTAACATAAGACTCCTTAGGTTTATTCCAACGTTCCCATCATTAATTACTGCCATTGATTATTAATTATCACGGCGCGCCGTTCTCGGTCTGTTACTTTCAAAGCGGATTTTTTAAAATTAAAGCTAGGGGTTCGGGTTTCAAACAGGCAGAAAGAGAGAAACTTTTCCATCTGCCCATCCACATCTCACCTTCTTTGAGATCAAACAGTTTGGAAAGGGGCGGCTGGTAGGGACGCCAGGTTCCCTGCACCGCCGCAGCCCGGGCAGAGCGGACGCCGAGGCTCTGCGGGATTAGCCGCAGCGCGCGGCGCCGGGTGCGCGCCCTGCCTCTCGCGCCCACGCCTCCACCTCCCGCAACAGGTGCGGGAGCAGCGACCCGGCGTGTCGCGCGTGCCGCGGCGTTCCCTTCCAGCAGTGGGATGTTCGCAGCACCATCCCCCAACCACAGCCTACCTAGCCCTGGGGACACCGACATCCGCGCGCGCCCTGCGGTCGCCGCCGGTCCCTTTCGCACACCGTCGTTCTGCCTCTCCCTCGCGTCCCCAGGCTTCGCCGGGGCTGCTAGTTCTTACTCCCGCTGTGGGGTCAGGACGGTGGCTCCATTCTCCTCCCCCCTTTCTCCTCCCCCTCATCCTCGATCTGCTCCAATAGGACTCGCGGCTCCCCGGGCTGCGCTCACCTGACCAGCGGAGCGGGGGTGGCTGCCCAAGGCAGCGCGCCCTCATCTGCTCAGCGGGCAGTCAGGTCCGGGCTCCGGCGTCGAGAACACCCTGCCTTGGTCATCCCTAATGGTCTGTTCCGGCAGTGAGGCGCCTAAGCTGACCTGCCTGCGCGCCGGAACCCAGGAGTCGCGCCTCGGCTGGTGCAGCACAGCGGAGGGCACGGTTCGCGCCTTCTAGTTGTACCCCTAGACTAAACTTTCTAGTTAGTCCCCTTAGGCACAAGGACTCCCGCCACCCCCAGACTGGCGGGCACTCCGCCCTGGGTACTCCACTGTAAGCCATTCCCGGTTTTCTTTCCGGGGAGAAAACCCATTTACTACTGATTCCTGTTCCTTTCCTGACGATATTTATTTAAACTTTGACTGAAGTACCCCCTGAGATGTTCAAATGAGAATTTGAGCATTAATTGATGAAACATTAAAAATAAGCACTCTACACTTACATGTACTTATAAACAGAGACTAAGGTCAACATCTAGGTTAATTATTTGCCTCATTTATAAACGAGGGTTAATTCCTACCTCATACAGTTGTTAGAGGGATTCGATGAATGAGATAGTGTGTGAATTGCAACGCTACATCTCACGCGTGGTAAACCCCAACAGAGGTTGGCAATTACTCCCAGGGTTTAAAAGTAAAGCTCCCAAGGTCAGACCATATCATCAGCGCGTGCAAACGCCAAGCTGCACCTGAGATTTTTAAAGTACGTGCAGCATTCTTAGAAGTTTCAAATCAGGGAGGAGGTTAAAGATTAGCAATTAGCAGTCCAACACCATCTCGCCGCTGATTTTATGGACGAAAGAAATTAAAATACACGCTGACTGAATAGCTTAAAGGAGGAAAGAGAACTAGGTCTTACATCTCCTAATTCCAAATACAGGGCATATGGGTACCCTTTGTAATGAATCTCAATAGGAATAGTTACTTTGAATTGCAAACTGCTATCCAGCAGTACTGATTTAGAATTGTTATGGGTTGTTGCTGAACATCTCATCTCACAGCTGCAACAGTCAACAAACGGCTGGGCACTAAACCCTTTTTCAGGCAAAAGGGTTCTGACACAGAAACTGTGTAGGAACGCAAATACTGCACTTTAAAGCGTAAGAACAGGTAGTGAGAAGAGCAACCTAAATGATCAAGGTGATTGAATAGCTTTCCTATGATGCTCAACTACAAAGGGGGATCTGGGTCTAGAAACTGTAAATCCATGGGGTATAGTGAAAGAGTCGACACTGATCTTCTTACTATAACCTACGGTAAGGAAACTGAAACATGGAGACAATTTATAGTCAAAACAGTGAATCAATTATCCATGCAGTGATAATGTGAAACAGAAAAATGTAATATTAGAAAAATGTTCTCTTAACATTGTTTTAAACGTGTGTTCACTATTAATATGCCCCATGAATTTACAGCTTGTAGATTATTCAATATTCTGTATTCAACCCACAGTTTTATCATTTTAGTCATGTGCTTAAAAGCTTTATTTGTGACTAAATGTTACTTTAGTTTATTAAGACCCTGATAAAGTCAGTGTCTATCAAACTACTCTGGCTTAATCATTGTTTCACCCAGTCCCATGATTAAACACATTCTCCACGACTGGACTTATTCAACATGCATTTTCACTCTGCATAGGATACCACCTTAGGCATTGTGATGGATTGAAATGAAAATTTACACCCACTCTCTTTCTCAAAGCTACCTCAGGGAACTAAGTAATTCATTAACAATTATTACTGAATGTTTAGGAAGCAGAAGACACTGGAAGACACTGTGGGAAAAACAATGATCCCTAAAACACAACCCTAAGTTCACTGAACTTGCACTCTCTAGGGTGAAAGTTTAATGAACCCAAATAGGAGAAGATGCCAGGCAAAAAATGAGCATCCCAGAAAGTGCTAGAGATGTTCCAAGAGGAAGAGATTATACAGAATGGTGAAAGTTTCTCCAGAGAGCTGATGATCTTCGCCTTGAAAAATAAAACTCCAGGAAACAGAAGAAGTGGTATTTTTAGCACAAGTATGTGACAAGGTGGTGTAGATGCTATCAAATGCTGAAAGTTTTCAATGGATGCTCAACATACTTCAATCCAAACTCCTCACAGGGACTAAAAGGCCCATATGATTCTGCCCCCACTTTCCTCTCTAGCCTCATCTTATACCATTCTCCCTCTTTTCGCTGTACTCCTATAATACTGACCTTCTTTCTGTGGCTCAAACACATCAAAATCACTCCTGCTTCAGAACTTAGGCACAACTTTCCCCTCTGCCTGGTACATGTTGATGGAGATCTTCATATCGCGGCCATCTCTGTCATATCCTTCATTTGAGGGGTAGCTCGACTATACCTTCCTCAGAGGCATCTGCCCTGACAACATCCACAGGCACTCTTACCCATTCCCTTGTTTTATTTTCTTTATATTATTTACCCTAATAAATAGCTTATTTTCTTATTTAGGTGTTTTTGTCCACCCACAAGAACAAAAGCTCCATGAGGGGTTCTATGTCTCTCTCACTCACTACTCTATACCTAGTAGCTAGAACAGGCTCTAGAACATAGTAGTAGAAATTCAATACATCTGGAAGAGAAGAAGGGAGGGCAGGCAGGACTATACAATAGAATAGGGTTCTGCGAAGAACCTGGAAGGCTGTCATATAAAAATGATTGCCAAAGCCTGGGGTGCCTGGGTGGTTGGTTAAGCATCTGACTTTGGCTCAGATCATGATCTCGCAGTTTGTGGGTTCGAGCTCCATGTTGGGCTCTGTGCTGACAGTTCAGGGCCTGGAGCCCGTTTTGGATTCTGTGTCTCCATCTCTCTCTGCCCCTCCCATGCTCATGCTCGCGCTCTCTCTCTCTCTCTCCCTCAAAAAATAAACACTAAAAAAATTTTTTAAATAAAAAAAAAATATTGCCAAAGCCTACGTCCCTGTACTTCACAATTTAATGTAAAAAAAAAAAAAAAGACTAATCCTATATTAAAATACAAATACAACTGAATCAGATGGAAACGTCTTCCATCATTTACAGCATTGAGAGATTTTGTGCTTCAAGTCATACTTTGTTAAGGAAAACAGAAAGGAAGTAGATTCCTGGGCATGTGGACATGGGAGGTGGCAGGTGTTGCTGAGGTGTTGAAAGTTCTGAAGACAAAGGTGGCCTAATTCCTAATTCTGCTTCAATGCAGAACTGATGGAGTGTATTTTTCCCTGTAGTAATCTCCATCAAATCAATTTTCAGTAACTAAATTTCACAGAGTAAAAAGTAATTAGTTTCCTTAAACTCTATAAGGAAAGAACTGATGTCACACAGTTCTTCCTTCTTCAAGTTAGTTAGCCCTGCATACTCAGTAAGCCTTACAAATCTCCAAAGATCTTTGCAGTTCCTTGAAAAAGCTATTTCTCATATTTGACATTCTGAGTTCAGATATCTAAGTTTAGGCACACATAAGGGAATTTTATCAAAGGAACAAAACCAAGTTTAGGCAGTCTCCAGTTTGCTAAATTCCAAAGAAGTAGACGTAAAATGTTATCTCAAGAGTGCCCAAATCTGTCTGCCAGAGGCTTCTTCTGTTTGGGCTCCAGATCTCAGACAGGGAACAAATTAAGACTTGTCAAGAGTTTGCCAGACTTGGGCCCCTTTTTCTCTCCACAGTCCCATCAGACCTGCCTAGGCTACTAGTGCCCCATCTCTCCTCCCTTGCACACCAACATGTAGCAAAGTTCTCAATAACAGGTAGTGTTTATTATCTTAGCACTCCATAATGGAAAAACAGAGCTTAAATCCAAGTTCTCAAAGATCCTGGGTACATAGTAGTAGCTCATTAAACATTTGTTGGATGAATGATGTGACTAGACAGGTAAGTGAGGAGGAAGCCCCACTGTCAGACCCAGAATTAAAATTTGTGAGTGACAGTGATGACAGCACAGGGCCTGCTTGGGATTTTGTCTCTCTCTCTCTCTCCTCTCCTCTCGTCTTGTCTCGTCTCGTCTCCTCTCCTCTCCTCTCCCTGACTCACACTCTTCCTCTCTCTCAAGATAAATAAATAAGCTTTTAAAGAAAATTTAAAACAATGAGCCAAAGAGAATAATTCCTGCCACAAGGGAATTCGAGGATCCATTTAATAACTGAGCATACTTGAAGCTGTTATTCTATTTCTAGGTCAGAAAAAAAAACCTAACATTCTTGGGCCTTTTGGAAATAAAAAGCCTCAGAAAGTCTGAGTGATTCCTTGTGAACAGTGTCTCACACAGGGCTACCCTTTAGTGTTACTACCTATTTGAACACTACTACAAACTGATTTTCATTTAACTGATCTCTTGCTTGCTAATACATAAAGGCGCACAGCCTCTGAGCTGACAGACCTTGTTTTTCCTCTTTTTCAGATTCTGCCATAATCCTCCTCGTTACAGTGCATATTTGAAATAAATGCCTATTTAACCAGAAGCATTATTAGCCACACAGAATATGAACATGGACAAAATGCAGAAACTTTCTTAGCTGAATTTGCTGTCCTATTCCACAAGAACATGTTGTATGTATTCTAGCCCTGATTCTTTGCAAGAAATCTGGAATGTTCCACGTCCTAAGTCCTCATTTTTATAATGTGCTGTTTCTTTTTTCTCTGCCTAGCTTATGATCAATATTTTAATCTGAAATTCACAACATCTGTATATTAAGATTCTGGCTAAACCTCTTGCATGCTCTAATCCAAAATCCTTACCCTTAACAGTCTTGCCTAGAGTTTCTCATTCTCACCGTCTTTGAAAACAACAACAAAAAGGAAAGAAAAGAAAAAAAGAAACAAAAAGAAGCAGCTAACAACTATTATCAACATATGTACTAACTGTGGCTTCTGGCTTACTTGCTGTGAACATCTTACAATTTTATAAATCAACGTACTGATTGGGCCATCTCTCCTAGAAGTGGTGAGTTAGTGCAAGCCAGGACCAAAGAGATAAGTACCTGACTTTTTTTTTTTTTAGTTTATTTATTTATTTTGAGACAGAGAGAGAGAGAGAGAGAGAGAGAGAGAGAGAGAGTGAACATGAGCAGGGGAGGAGCAGAGAGAGAGACAAAGAGAGAGGGAGAGAGAATCTTAAGCAGGTTCTGTGCTGTCAGCCCAGAGCCCAACATGGGGCTCAGTCTCACAAACTTCAAGATCATGACCTGAGCTGAAACCAAGAGTCGGACACAACCGGAGCCACCCAGGAGCCCCAGTACCTGACTTCTACAGAAAGCTGCTAAACACCGACACCAGATTCTGCCACCAGGGCTTTTTGAGAGGTAAAATTACAATATAGCACAATCACCTACCTCCATCCTCACCCCAGAGGGAAAGAAAAATCAGCCATGAGACAAGGGAGGGTCTGGCTTTTCTCTCTGCTCCTCTCTGGAGAGGGAGGCCTGGTAACTTATCCTGCTGTTGACTACTGGTTCAGGTCAATAGGTTCCTTGGTCTGCCCTGACCCTACCACTAAGAGGAAGGAGAACTGGGAAATAAAGATGCTAGGCAAGAGAGAAAGAGTGCAGGTTAGCAGACTCACTCTCACCTTTGTATGAGAATGTATAGATCTCCTACAGATTGTGATACCATAAAAGCTGCAGTCTAGCATAATATTGCTAATGCTTGACCTTAGAGAATAGCCTATGCAGTGAGACGATTCCAGAAGCAAGAAGTAGTGTACTTCCAGGTAGTAGCTGAAAAAGGTGGTTAAGGAAGAACCCACTTCAAGGAATCATGCAAAGGGGAGGGCTCACAGAATGCACTGAACTTACTCATGTGCCATTGAGAAAGTTAGCATCCCAGGCACACAGGGGATAGCTCATCTGCATTATCCAGAGATCAGTTACAACCATAAAAAAGGGCACTGTGCCCATAAGCAAAGAGATAATTGTCCTTCTATTCTCCCTCTCAACTCTCAGTATTAGAAGAGTTAAGCCCTGAAAGACAGCCAATTCCTAACCACTAAACAACCAGTGAGACCCAGAAGAGTTAAACCTTGAAATGGAGGAGGTAAGAGAGGTATTCTAAAATTAGAATCACCACACACACACACACACACACACACACACACACACACATGCATGTGCACGCTGCACACGTCAACAACTAACCATGCCTCCACCCCATTTCAGGTAATGAGCAGGAGAAAGCTTTGGATATGATTTGAGACTGCCATACATTGAAGTTGTGGAATCACCCCCAAGACAGTGGAAAAGAATTACTTACTTGACTTGGAACAGATGGGGAAGAGACTGGAGACAATAATATTTTCATGTCCATGTTTTAAGCTCATGTTTGAACCACACTGAATTAAACCCCCCAGTCAACTAGTTAGATAGGCATTTTGAAAGTATATACTGTGGGCTTCATTTTGCCAAGCTTTGTAAAGGGCAAAACTCTTAGCAATTAAACCATAAATGTGGGATGTTTCCTTGGAAAATCACTAAGCCCGATAAAATAGTAAAAGACCTGAGTATTATCATAAATAAACCAGTTTAAATTTGTTTAACTCGCTGTTTTATTTGATCACAGAACTTTTTTTTCTATATGATTTCCATTGATAATCTTCAAAATACACTTTTGTTCCAAGAAGGATGAAAGCCTGGCTATGGGTCTAAAATCAAAGTCAGAAAAACGCAGTTTTTGGGCAGTTAGTGGACTTGTTTCTTTCGGGTTTGGGATCCTTACAGGTTGGAGCCATTCTTTCCAGGGCTGCAGGAGTTGTGCAACTCGTGGAACGCCTCTGGAGTTGTTCCCACCAATGAGGACCCCATGAAAAAAACAGACTTTATGATAGGGTTGAAAAGCTGGGGGAGGCTTGGAAAAGTGAGAAGTCCTTCTAGATGACAAAAATTTTATATCAGAAAAGAGCTTAACATTGGAAGCCTAGAAGAACTGGAAGGTTTTAATCCCATGGCTCCTGACCTGAGAGGCATTTTTCACATCTTCCTATCCATGCAAGACTTCCAGCATCCAACTTCTGCAGTTTGAACACTGATACTAAAGCCCCAGGAAAACGGACACGTTTACAGTTGTTTGAGGGAGGAGCCAGGACAAAGGAGAATGGGCTCACACACAAAAAGGACTGGCACACAGCTCCAGCAGGAGGTGATTTCACATCCTCGGAAGGAAAGAGGAGCGTGTCAAGCCCTGGTTGACTCTGGTTTGGCAAGTTGGGGCCACTGACCACTGGGGTCCAAAAAACTATACAATAAGCCAACTGGAACAGGCTGAACAGCTCACGGGAGTCCTGGTCTCCATATTTTACTGTCTTGCCAAAGCCTTTGATTTTCCTGGACCTTTTCTAGACTACTTATGAGTTACCTATAGGTGAACAATTTGTTATAATGTGTCATGACCGTTTTGAAATCTCTAACTTCTGTGTCAGAGGCTTCTCAGTCCTTACATACATGAAGTGTAAAAAGAGTACTTCCTCCTTAACTTAAGACTGTGGTTTTGACAAGGTAGGGGTCAAGCCAGACTCTCACAGACAAGAGAAGCTGAGGTGACATTTTAGGATTTTAAACCAGATATATGATGACAACAAAACAAAACCCAATAACAACATGAAAACCTTTGTATCATTTGTTATTTGTGTGTGAAATTAATATTTTATTTTTTTAACATTTTTATTTTTTATTTTTGAGAGACACAGACAAAGCATGAGTGAGGGAGGGGCAGAGAGAGAGTGAGACCCAGGATCCGAAGCAGGTTCCAGGCTCTGAGCTGTCAGCACAGAGCCCGACATGGGGCTCGAACTCGAGAACCTCGAGATCATGACCTAAGCTGAAGTTGGACGCTTAACCAACTGAGCCACCCAGGCGCCCCTGAAATTAATATTTTAAATAAAAATGTTAATTTTTTATACTTAGTTATGTCTCCCTTTTAGAAATCTCTATAATCTTGGGGTGCCTGAATGGCTCAGTCAGTTAAGCAACTGACTCTTGGTTTCTGCTCAGGTCATGATCTCATGGTTTCATGAGTTCAAGCCCCACATTGGACCCTGAACTGACAGTGTGGAGTCTGCTTGGGATTCCCTCCCCCCTTGCACTGTCTCTGTCTCTCTCAAAATAATAAATAAGAACTTAAAAAAAACTCTATAATCTCAATATTTAATTTTTCTAAAATTAATAAGTAAAAAGCAAAGGATGAATTAAGTATAATTTTTATGTTCTATTGTAAATCTTTTGAATCTTTATCTTCCTAAATTAAAAATGTTTTCCCTGAAGAAGTCTATTTACAAAACATATCTGAGATTTTGTAAAATCAGTAGCACATTTTCTATTTCTAAAGCCGTAGAAGACCAGAAATGAAAGCATTTTCCTATGATTGGGCCCAGATGATGCAAAGAGATACTACAGTGTAGGTAAATTGAGCAAACTTAGATAAATTTATTACTCTTTCATACTTCAGTTTCCTTGTCTATAAAATGGAAATTCTTATGATACCTACTAAATAGAATTGTGCACAGATTGAATGACATAGTAAATTCTGGTACATAGTAAGATTTTAATAACTGCCTGAAAAACATTGAAATAAAATAAAAAAAATTATTTCCTTTTAGCTGTATTATAGTACAGTTGAGAAGGTTTTTCTTCCAAGTTAACCATTCCAATAACAACACCACCACAGTGGTAATTATATATAAATTAATTTATAAATTTATAATTATAAATTTTAAAGTTTTTTCCCATTAAAATTTTTTTTAATTTTTTAAAATGTTTTTATTTATTTTTGAGACAGAGAGAGACAGAGCATGAGCAGGGGAGGGGCAGAGAGAGAGGGAGACACAGAATCTGAAGCAGGCTCCAAGCTCTGAGCTGTCAGCACAGAGCCCAACGCGGGGGGCGAATTCACCGACTGTGAGATCATCACCTGAGCTGAACTCAGATGCTTAACTGACTGAGCCACCCAGGCGCCCCTCCCATTAAAATTTTTAAGCCATTTCTCTTCATGCTATAATGTGGTTGTATCTGTCTTTAACATAACTAGATCTCTTTTATACTAGTAAGGAAACCCATACATATGTATTGTTAATAGCTCCATCAAATGAATATTAAGATCAAGTAATAGCCAAGTGTACATATTGCTTTGTAACAAATAGTCCCATCTCTTTATAAATTATAAACATATGCAATAATAGTATTTTATTACAGATATTGTATCTTATTTTTATTATGGCCATATGCAATATTTTATTACATTATTTAGCAAAGAATATATTTAGTACAATTTTATGTCCAGTGGGAAATATTTTAATTCTTAACTTCTGAAGTTAAAAATATTTCTTTCTCAAGAAATCTGTTTATAAAACATTCACCAAAAATGCGACCTGAGACTTTTTTAGATTAGTAATAGTTTGTATTTCTTAACAAGAAATATTTGTCAGACAGTTTTTCTATTTTAAAAAGAATTTCTCCATAAGTCAGCTATGAATGCATATGGAATCTTTAATCCTTTAAGAGCAGCTAATTAAATCTTTCTTTCCTTAGTTGCCTCTGGGATAGGCCCGCTGTGTGTGGTACTTCCCATGGTTGGTCATTTTGTTTTAATGGCAGGGGGAGGAAACCAGCAAAGCGCCGTAACCACACTGCATATCAAAATGTCACCATGGCAGCATTTGTCCACTTGTCAGAGTCCTTCTGAAATGACTCAGCCATTCATTTTGTTGAATCAATATTAAAGCTTTTGAGATTTATTACTTGAGGTTTGGGAGCAGGCGAGGCAAACAAATCCTTCATTCCTAACATTGAGTTCTAGTTAGGCCAAGATTATGATTTCTGTCTGCACATGAGGATAGATTGTAAGGTTTCCACTACTTGCATAATTATCTTGTAATAAGCTTGTATTTACATGTCTGACAGTACAGTGAAAGAAGAATTTAAAGTTTCCAAAAACATTCTGTGGGCTGTGGTAAACTTACCAAATGCTAAATTCAAATAGCTAATTCCCTGAGAGGTGTCAGGGAGGAGGGCAGAGAAGAGAGATGTAATGCTTTTGATATAAAATCTTTAAATCTTTGATTTAAGATTCTTTAAATTCCACTTATATATATCCCACCTTGAAGCATAATTAATAAGAACCAGGATAAGCATGTTATCTATTAAATCTTTCTATTTAATAATGTCCATTGACTAATACTTTCTCCATTCATCAAATATAATATTCTAAAATTGACTTTTTCTACTTAAAAATACCGAGATTTCAGGGTGCCTGGATGGCTCATTCGGTTAAGCATCCTCTTCGGCTCAGGTCATAATCTCAGGGTTTGTGAGTTCAAGCCCTGTGTGGGGCTCTGTGCTGACAGCTCAGAGCCGAGAGCCTAGAGCCTAGAGCCTAGAGACTAGAGACTAGAGCCTAGAACCAAGAGCAGAGAGCCTGGAGCCTGCTTCAGATTCTGTCTCCCTCTCTCTATGCCCCTCCCCCCACCCACGCGTGCGCTCTCTCTCTCTCTCAAAAATAAATAAACATTGAAAAAAATTGTAAATAAATGAAAATACTGAGATTTCTTCAAAGACAGTTTGATAATTACGTAAGTTTAGTTTCTGGTGGTTTGGGTCACAAAATGAGCCTGCTTTCTCAATCCAAGCACTCACTGGGTGTATTTTCAGTTATCACTGTACTAAATTCAGTGCAGAGCTCACTGATCCTATCCAAAGATGAAACTGTGAGAACTTTTCATAAGTATAGATCTGTCCGATGAGTTCCTGAAGTGTCATTAAAGCTTCAGTGACAAATCAGGCCAACCTAAAATGAGAGAAGGCAAGCTTCTCTTCAGTGTTTCTCCTTCAGATCTCTTCCCAGAGCAGAGGAGTCTTTCATTTAACATCCCATGATCTAAACCAGTCCTACTGGGAACTGCACAGGATGCTGCAATGCAATTATCCTCAATGGGTTGAGTCAACACCAGATAACATGATGAAGTCATCTGTGTGGGGTTATAGGATCTGCTCTCCCAGGACCCCCAAACTCTACCAAGGACTTGTGCAATCTGAGGTAATGTTTATTTTACCAATGGCTGCAAGCAAACAAAGCCACTGCAAACAAAGCTCCCACTGTCTATTTCCCACATGGGTGAGAAAATCAAGCCCAGTGGGAAGAGAGGTTTGACTGATGGTATGTTTGGGCATCATGCAGGGCCTTGCAAACTTTATATATGTAGGGGTGCTTGGTCCACTTAATGCAGACATCTCTGCCATCAGCTTTAGACTTACGTTCAGATTTTCTACCTTTCCAATGTCCAATAAGCTTTCTTAAACAATTTAATGCAACCATGGCAATTTCAAATCATACTGAAAGACATGTAAGAGTACTGTCTGTAGTTTCTGCCTAAGGTGATGAAAAAATTTTGGAAGTAGATAATGGCGATGGTTATACACCACTGTGAATGTAATAAGGGCTACTGAATTGTACACTTAAAATGGTTAAAATGGCAAATTTTATGTTCTACTTATTTTACCACAATTTTTAAAATTTTATTTTCTTATACATAAAAAGCTGAATGGCACATTTTAAATGAGTGAATTGTATGCTATGTGGTTTAAGTCTCAAGAAAGTAGCTAAAAAGAAGAAAAAAGAGCACTCTGCAGAAAGCTTTAACACTCTGTCTGTAGCTTATACATAAGTCAGGTCATATCAGAAAACTTATACTGGAATTGTCTCACTTTTCAGAAAAGCAAACTCCTTTTTGAGTTTTTTTCTTTGTAGGGTTCTGAGAAAGTAAAAAGGTTTTTAAGACCGTGCTTGAAAGAGTACCATGCAGACAAATACAGCTTTAGCATTCCATTAGAGCAATCCCACATGGAATACTCCCAAACAAAATGGAGTTCTCTAATACTTTTTAGTTTTTCTTTTCTTTATGCTTTTCTTTTTTTTTCTTCAAAAAAGCAAGGAAGTGCATTGTGAGTATTTCCTACAAGAAATGCTGAGCTGGTTAATTTCTGATAATTATAAAATCACGGGTGGTCACTAGTTCAAAGAAAATCTTTCCCAAATAAAACCAATTATGAGCAGAGACTTTAACTGTGTTCCTTTATCCGCTGCCAAAATGCAGTATCAATAGAACAGAATGTGAAAGCTGCAGCTTTGATATGAAAGGTACTGAAAGTATTCATCTTTTGGTACTTGTTCTGCCACCATATGGAATGGAATAAAAGGAAAAAAGAATTATGCAGCATCAACTCGAATTATGCAATTGGAGAAAAGGAAAAGCAAATCATAACCAGATGCATCTATGCATACATTTTATTATAAAAATTTTCTTTGATATCACCAGGCACCCAATGCACTCTACTGGTAGTGTAAAGTAATTGAAAATAATATAAAAGAAGAACTGGGACTAACATACATTATCATTCAAATGGAAAAGCATTTACAGCAGAGAAATGCTATCAAAGATGTCTTTAAAACATTAATATTAGGCTGAACCACACGAAATTGATATTTTCTTATGTTAAAATGGTCAAACACGGGCAAAATGGTTGAATAACAGCAGTTTCGTGTGATTCAACCTAATACATAATTTTCCTCATAATTTCAAATAGCCTGTTCTCTTCATCATCATCACTCAGTAGAATAAAAGACATTTATTTAATTTTATTGTTTTTTGTGATTTATATAATTTTAAGTTATTTAATATTTTTAGCCACCTCATGTGGAATGAATCCATAAACACATGAGTCAATTAATGTCCCTTTTCTCCTCTCAATGAAGACATTTTTTAAAGTTAGATATACCAAGATTTCTCACTCGTCAGTGTGTTGGGGCCTATTCTCAGCCAGTCAGGAGGCACTTCAAGGGAAACCCTTCCTTATTTGAGATGATGATAGGAGGGGGATTTTCTTCCCCAGCCAACTCTGCTTCTATATCCCTATATCCCAAGCTAAATGTCAGGCATCCTTCCTTGGAGATCGGAGAGGGAGGTCTAGGGCTGATGGACTAGAACTGAGTGAAGCTTGATACTAATGAAACTAGAAGCCAGAGGCAAATCCTACCTATGGATGATCATCCTATCTACAATCAGAAACACTGTATTTCCTGCAGGATCTAAAGAGAAAGTGCTAGAAAGAGAAGGTAAGTCAAAAAAAATTAGAAGCTAGTTCACCTTGGGACCAGTGTAGAAGGAAGAGCAGGAGAGAGGGAGGCAAGAAGAGACACAGAATGGGACTGAGTTGAAAGAGAAAAAGAATTAGGCCACTGAGGGATGCCCATATCATCCCTAACTGAAATATACAGCACTCCAAGTGGGATGAAGAAATGGACAGGCACTCTATGCCAGAGCGCAGCAGCCAGAGCAGAATCAATATCCAACCAAATTGTGGGGCACCTGGGTGGCTCAGTTGGTTAAGGGTCCAACTTCTGCTCAGGTCGTGATCTCACAGTTTGTGAATTCTGGCCCCACATCGGGCTCAGTGCTGACAGCTCAGAGCCTGGAGCCTGCTTCAGAGTCTGTGTCTCCCCCTCTCTCTGCCCCTCCCATGCTCATACTCTGTCTCACTCTGTTTCTCGGTAATAAATAAACATTAAAAAATTTCTTTAAATATATATATTATCCAAACAAATTGCAGTTGGCTCCCATGGGAGGGGCAGAATCTGAGTGGCATTACTGAAAAAATTTCATGTTGTCAGTGATAATCTACTCCACCCAACAGTTGGAAAGGTTCTGTTTGCAGTTCACACAAAGGAACATAATACAATTCTGCACGATTTCATAGGACAATAACCATTGAACAATGTCTCCTAAATCAGAGTCAAAGGTCAGAGACACTCTGGTAGTGAGTAAGAAAGCAGTTCTTTTCCAGTGTTCCACATAAGATTAACCTGAGGAGGAAATACTGGAAAGGGGCTCAATATCTAAGAAGCCAGTTTACTGAATTAACACAATTCTGTTCTATCTTATCACTGACTCATTAAACCTGCGTTGTTCACAATTCTTTTTTGTGCCCAGGATGAGATTTTGGGTGGGCCCCATGTTTCACATTCATTTTCAGTTACAGTATTAAAAAATAGTCTCATTGTCAGATAGTACAAAGCAAAGCTTACCCTCCCATTTAAGTTTTGTGAGTCAGTTCTTCTTTGGCTTGAGCCCGATCCAGTTTATAATGCCTACAGTGAAGAAGGAGGACACGGTCACTCATTTTCTCTACTCCTTCCAACTCCTCTACTTTTCACTATGCTCTTTAATGGTTCCTTCAGGGTTGAGAAGCAGACAAGGAGATAGAGGTTAAAAAAAGGCTCTTTTCTGAATGAATACTTTAGAGACTCTCATCTATGGGGATACCTGACACGGGCTATGTTTCCCTGGGCATACCACTGGTAGTTAAACCTTCCAGTCTCTATTTTCTGGTAGTCAGCCAGGGTTGCTTCCTCCCTCCAGATAGGTCTCTTGGTTGTGGTCTCTTTAGACAATTAAGACCCGTCTGATACATTTTCAACTGACCCTCAGAATACCACATCTTTCCACAGTCATTACTCTAACTGTAGGGCAGGGTCAAACTCACCTTTTGACTTTTTCAGGATGAGTCGGGTACCAGCTCCTCTATTCCTCAAACTCCAAGTCAAGCTCTCCAAGTGATTCTCTGTTTCTCCACCACTTTTGCCTAGAGGTGGGAGAGGTAGAAGGCAAAGCACAAGGACAGCTCTCTCCAAAAAAATTCTCACTACAGGCCTCGAGACCAATCTCCTAGCCTTATATACCCTGAAGGTAGGTAATGAATCAAGAATCTTTAAGTTGCTGGGGTGCCTGGGTGGTTCAGTGTGAAGCATCCTACTTCAGCTCAGGTCATGATCTCAAGATCCATGCATGAGTTCCAGCCCCGCATCAGGCTCTTGTGCTGACAGCTTGCAGCCTGGAGCCTGCTTTGGATTCTGTGACTCCCTCTCTCTCTGTCTCTCCCCTGCTTGTTCTCTGTCTCTTTCTCTCTCTCAAAAAATAAATAAGAAACATTTAAAAAAATTTTTAAAAAGAGTCTTTAAGTTGGTTATCAGTCTCTTTACAATGTAGTAAATGGTTAATCTTGCAGATTTTGGAACCACTGAGTTCAGAACTCTGCTCTACTATTGCTAAGTGACCTTAGACAAGACACTTAATGTCTCAGTGTCCTTATGTACAAAATATTGAAATCTGTAAAAAGTAACAACAATAGCCACAGCCTAGGTTATTGTTTCTTAAGAAATTTTTAATGTTTATTTATTTTTGAGAGACACAGAGTGTGAGTGGGAGAGGGGCAGAGAGAGAGAGAGAGAGAGGGAGACACAGAATCGGAAACAGGCTCCAGGCTCTGAGCTGTCAACACAGAGACCAACTGGGGGCTCAAACTCAGGAATGGTGAGATCTTGACCTATGGCCAAAGTCAGATGCTTAACTGACTGAGCCACCCAGGTGGCCTTACAGCCTCACTGTTTTAAAATTAAATACATTAAAAGAGCAGCTCTCGGTTTGGGCTCAGGTCATGATCTCATGGTTTCGTGAGTTTGAGAACCCCATCAGGTTTGCACCATGACAGTGTGGGATTTCTCTCTGCCCTTCCCGTGTGTGTGTTCTCTCTCTCAAAATAAATAAACTTAAAAAATTTTTAATTAAATACTTTAAGTACTTAGTTGCCTGGTCATCAATAATGAAGCAAACAGACAAGGGTGCCTTTTGATCCGATGCACTGAGAAGTACCCAACATCACCAATGTAGGATTCTTGCCCAAAAACATTTACCCTGAATGTAATCATGAGGAAATAATCAAACAAATTCAAATTAAGGTGCACTATGCAAAGTGACTGAAGTCTAGATTTTTCAAAAATATCAGTCACATAAGGCCAAAAACTGAGATGGAAGAGGGGAGCGTAGGAACTTTCTGGGGAAAAAACAAAAAAACCCAAAAAAACACCAAAAACTAAAGAGGCATGACAACTAATTCAACCCAGAAACTTTAATTAAATTCCGGGTCTCATTTTAAAATAAATAAATAGGGGCTCCTGGGTGGCTCATTCAATGCAGAGCTTGCTTGGGACTCTCTGTCTGCTTCTCCCCTGCTTGTATTCTCTCTCTCTCTCAAAATAAACATTTAAAAAAAAACATGAAAAATAAAATAAAATAAGTAAATAAGTACAAAAAGGAAACCAGATAAAGAACACAATCAGGGCAATCTTGGCTATTTAAATATAAACTGAATATGTGAGAATAAGATTTTATCAGCATTACACTTGGGTGATGGTTATATTGTGTTTTTGTACAAGTATGTCTTTGTTCTTTGGAGACATATGCTGAGGTATTTGGGGTGAAGATATCTGTAACTTATTCTCAAAATATTCCTCAAAATAGTATATTACAAATTAAAATAATAGTGTCATACACATAATAAATCTCTTAGAATAATACCTGGCGCATAATAAATGATTTTGTAAGTGTAAATTAGGTATTAGCAAAGAAAACTAGACAATAGGAAAAATCTTGTTTAAAATTATTATACATTCGTCATTGAATTAATGTACTGAATCATGAATTTCCCTTAAGATCCTCTTCACCTACTGCTCACCTTTCTCAACCCCCCAAATACCTGTCTTTCTTTGACTTCCCCACTCCTCCGTTCAAACCATGTCTCCCACTAATAAGCTAGTTTCCAACCTTCTACCTTACATTGTGGTAATATGATTAGAAGGATATTTTTTTCGAGTTCTGCTTTAATCTGTAATACTTAGGTTCACAATGGACTTATATTAGAAAATCTTTGGACCTTAGAATTCACACTGTAGTTGGCTTAAATAACTTCGAGGCTTTATCATATAGCACTGCTTAGGGGTTCTCAGATTTTTTTCTTCATATTTAAAAATTTTTATTCTATATAATATCGCTGAACTGATTTTTTTGGTCTTTTTTTTTATTTTTTAAAATTTACATCCACATTAGTTAGCATATAGTGCAACAATGATTTCAGGAGTAGATTCCTTAATGCCCCTTACCCATTTAGCCCATCCCCCCTCCCACAACCCCTTCATTAACCCTGTTTGTTCTCCATATTTATGAGTCTCTTCTGTTTTGTCCCCCTCCCTATTTTTATATTATTTTTGTTTCCCTTCCCTTATGTTCATCTGTTTTGTCTCTTAAAGTCTTCATATGAGTGAAGTCATATGATTTTTGTCTTTCTCTGACTAATTTCACTTAGCATAATACCCTCCAGTTCCATGCACATAGTTGCAAATGGCAAGATTTCATTCTTTTTGATTGCTGAGTGATACTCCGTTGTGTGTATGTGTGTATATATATATATATATATTTATATATATATATACATATATATCACATTTTCTTTATCCATTCATCCATCGATGGACATTTGGGCTCTTTCCATACTTTGGCTATTGTTGATAGTGCTGCTATAAACATGGGGGTGCATGTGTCCCTTTGAAACAGCACACCTGTATCCCGTGGATAAATGCCTAGTAGTGCAATTGCTGGGTCGTATGGTAGTTCTATTTTTAGTTTTTTCAGGAACCTCCATACTGTTTTCCAGAGTGGCTGCACAAGCTTGCATTCCCAAGGGGTTCTCAGATTTTTTAAAGTCAGGACTCCTTTAGTCTCTTAAAAACTGAGGACTCAAGCTTTGGATTATAGTTGTAATAGCTATCAATATTTACAGTATTAAATCTAAGAATGATTCAAAATATGTACGTATTCATTCAATTAAAAGTAAACTCATTTCAAGCTAACATCAATAATATATATATTTTTTAAATTTTTTTAATTTTATTTATTTATTTATTTATTTATTTATTTATTTATGTATTTATTTATTTTGAGACAGAGAGAGACAGAGCATGAACAGGGCAGGGGCAGAGAGAGAGGAAGACACAGAATCTGAAGCAGGCTCCAGGCTCTGAGCTGTCAGCACAGAGCCCAATGCGGGGCTCGAACTCACTGACTGTGAGATCATGACCTGAGCTGACGTTGGACGCTCAACCGACTGAGCCACCCAGGCGCCCCAGTAATATATTTTTATGAAAACTGTATTTCCCAAAACAAAAATATTTAGTGACATCAGTGCCATCATTTACCATTTTCCAAATTTCTTTGATTACTTATTACAGCTGTATTTGTTTTGTAATCGTGGTAACATACATATAACATAAAACTTACCATCTGTACCATTTGAAAGTATACAATTCAGTGGCGTTTAATATGTTCACAGTGTTATGCAACTCTCATGACTACCAGAACATTTTCAGCACTCCAATAGGAAAACCTGTAGCCATTAAGTAGTCACTTCCTATTCCTCCCTTCCCCAAGCCCTTGGCAACAACTAATCTGCTTTCTGTCTCTGTGGATTTGCCTATTCTGGATATCACATATAAATGGAATCATACAGCATGTGGCCTTTTATGTCTGGCTTCTTTCACTTAGCGTAATGTTTTCAAGGTCCATCCATGTTGGAGCACATAGCAGTACTTCATTTCTTTTTGTGGCTGAGTAATATTTGATTTTACGTATACACGACATCCTGTTTGGAGTGTCTGTGTACACCACATTTTGTTTGGTGTGAAGTGGCATCTCACCGAAGTTTTGTATTTCTCTAGTGACTAATCCTGTCGAGCATCTTATGCTTGTTGGCCATTCGTATACTTTCTTTGGAGGAATATCTATCTGTTCAAGTCCTTGGCCTATTTTTTCATTGAGTGTTTGTCCTTTTGTTGTTGAGTTATGAGTGCTTCATATATCCTGTATACCAGACCAGATGTGTGATCTACAAATATTTTCTCCTATTCTGCAGGGTGTCTTTTCGCTCTCGTGATAGTGTCCTTGATGCCCAAAAGTTTTAGTTTTAACTAAGTCCAATGTATTCTTTTCTTTTGTTGATTGTGTTTTTGTGTCATATCTTTAGAAATCATGTCAAATTGCAGATCATGAAGGTTTATTCCTATGTCTTTTTAAAAAGGTTTTTATAGTTTTAGCTCTTGTATGTAGGTCTTTGATCCATGTTCAGTTATTTTTTTGTACGTGGTGTCAGGTCCAACTTCATTCTTTTGTGTATGGATATCGAGTTGTCTCATCACCATTTGTTGAAGACATTCTTTCTCTATAGAATGGTCTTGGCACTTTTGTCAAAAATCAACCTATCTATAAATTTATTTCTGAGCTCTCATTTTTCTTCCATTGACATAGGTCTTTCCTCATGCCAGTACCAAACTGTTTTGATTAGTGTAGTTTTGTAGTAAACGTTGAAAGTGTGAACTCTTCAACTTTGCCTCTCCTTTTCAAGATTTTTAAAAAGTTTTTATTTACTTATTTATTGAGAGAGAGAGAGAGCGAGAGCGAGAGCGAGACAGAGAGAGAGAGAGAGAGAGGGAATGAGTGGGGGAGGGGCAGAGAGAGAGGGAGAGAGAGAGAGAATCCCAAGCCAGCTCCATGCTCATGGAGCCCAACATGGGGCTTTTTCAAGTTTGTTTTGAGTAATTGGAATCCTTTGCCTTTTGTTATGTATTTTGGATCAGCTTTTCCATTTCTGTTCCAAGTCTGTTAGGATCTTCATAGAGATTGCATTGAAACTATAGATTGCTTTGGGCAATATTGCCATCTTAACAATATTAAGTCTTCTAATCCATGAACACAGGATGTCTTTCCATTTATTAATATTCTTTTATTTCTTTCAGTATTGTTTTATAGTTTTCTGTGAGCAAGGCTTACATATTCTTGGTTAAATATATTCTTAATTATTCTTTTTTGGTGCTATTGTAAATGGAATTATTTTCTAAATTTTCTTTTCAGGTTGTTCATTGCTAGTGTATAGAAATACCAGAGATTTTTATGTGTTGATCTTGTATCCTGCAACTTTGCTAAAGGCATTTATTAACTGTAATGACAGGTGGATTCTTATATTTCCTTTACATTCAATCTGTTTCTATATATTGTTTTGGTTGAAGTATATAAAGAATATCCAGACCCTTATAAATATTACATTAAGACAGGGAGAAGGATTTTCATTGGGTTTTCAGATAATTGTGGATATTCACTCTTGATACTATACCAAGACTCAGTAAATGATAGTTTCTTAAAAGTTAATTGCAATGTGGCATCTGAAGCATATCGAACATTTTTCACTTAGTCACGTTAATATCCTTTGGACTCACACTTCGAATGGATCTTTTATCTGTGCATGATTTTATAACATTGTACATTTGGAAAATATGGTTCTCTGAATTATGCAGATTTTCCAAGCGTTGACACATTTCATTTGATGGTATTTGAAAAACCACCTTATTATCACCATAAATTTTATCACACATTCTTTCAGCTTTGGGAAGCCTATAGAGACAATAAAGTTTTCTAAAATCTAATTTTTGCTTGAGATAAAACTTGAGTTTTATCAATGATAGCAAATTCTGTCTTGTTTTCCTTGAAGTAACTGACTTACTCTGTTCATTTTCAAGAAAATGGCTACCATATATCTAATTCTTATTGACCACAGTTTTTCTGCTAATCATTCTTTCTATTAAAAGTTGTGCCCTATGATAAAAATGGGTTGTTCAGCTCCAGAATTAAACAAGAGCATAAGAGCTTTTCCTCCAGACGACCATTGGATTTTAATATGAAGTAAAAGAGATTTATGCATATTTTGCATTTCATCAGAAAGAATAATTTTAAAAAATGTAGTCAAGGGTTGAGATTTAATAATCAAGGAATGTTCTCAAGAAAACTTTTTTTTTAAATGCGTTTGCAGCATTGGGCAATACATGACTACTAATATAGTTTGGTGCTACTGCCTTCATTTATGCTAAAGTTTCACTATGAGTGCAAATAATGACACAGTGAGCAAGGCAAACAACTTTTTAGAATTATTACAAAAATACTTTTGACCTTGAGGACTTGAAGGAGTCTCAGGAACTGACAAGACCACACTTTGACAAAAAGTGTGGCAGACCACATTTTGACAATAGTTGGTATGGCTATTGAAATGTCAGTTTTACAGACTGCCTCGACTTCAGAAATATTGAAAGAAGTAGATGTTACCATTCTTATCATAATTTCCTTGATGAAGTTTTCCAATCCCTTAGCAATGCATTTGGGTGCTCTCATTACACACAACCAACCAGGATCAGCAGGCCCTACATCCAGTTCTAATGAAACCAGAATTTTAATGGATAAAGGGCAGACATTAAGAGAAAGGTGAATATAGTTCATGGAAGGTAGGATAAGTCAGGAAGAAAAAATAATTTACTATAAAGCTTTTTGTTTATTCACATCACATTCACTTCCAAACTCTATTCCATCCAGTTGCTAAGACCAAATAAAGTAGAAGGGCTGGCATATCTATTTTAGGAGACTAGTTTAGGTAATGGTTTTATGGATTTTGCCTTATGAGTAACCACAATATTTTTACACAAAGAATCATTCTTTCTCAAGCTAATGCCTTCTTTTGCATCCCCATTAATTATAAAGCCTATAAAAATTGTTTTTCACAATGCCAAAAAAAAAAAAAAAAAAAAAAAACACCCAGGAATTTTCTTTTGAGGCCTGGTGTACTAAAATATTTATTTTTCAGGGTGACTGGGTTGCTCAGTCTGTTAAGTGTCTGACTTCAGCTCACGTCATGAATGATCTCGTGGTTCACGAGTTCGAGCCTGTGTTGGGCTCTGTGCTCACAGCACAGACAGCTGAGCTGTCAGTACAGAGCCTGGAGCTTTCTTTGGATTCCGTGTCTCGCTCTCTCCCTCTGCCCCTCCCTCATTCGTACTGCCTCTGTCTCTCTCTCAAAAATAAATTTAAAAAACAGTAAAAAATATTTTAAATATTTATTTTTCAATGAAATGAGTGAAATCCGTACAAGCCAAGTATTCATTTACATTATATTATGCTATAGATAACCAAATCTCTAGTACGACCTTAAGGAAAAGGTAATGAAAGCAAAGTTAATCGAGTATCTATTAATACACATTGATTCTCCTTCAAAATAACAGATTAGATTTATAATTGAAAAGTACTGCAAAGGAAAATAGGTCCTTTTCAAAACAACAAATAAAAAATGTTTCAGTGCATTTCTTCTTAGCAGACTGCTCACTGATTAGCATATATTATTGCCAAACACACTATTCTGCATAGAAAGGAAGAAAGGTTTCACTACTCTTGCTATATACCCCACCAAGTAAATCCAAGTGTGAAATACTCTTTGAAGTCAGCAGGCATCCTTTGCTTCAAATAATTCTGAAGGGATTTAGAAGCCAGATAGGATTAAAGCTTGGGAAAAAAAGGGCGGGGGTGGGTTGGAAGTGGGGTGGGGAACAGCTCAACCTTAACTGTAAATAAATGAAAACATGGTGAAGAGGGAAAAGGAAAACTTTATTTAGATCCAACAATTGTTAAGGTGATAAATCTGGCTTATTCAGAATTAATGGTGGGAAAAGAGACCCTAAGGACAGACTCACTAATCAAAGTATGCAAGAAGAAACCAATGAAAAATATCTTTAAAATCAAAATTGCACAACCTCCTAAATTTAGATCCTTTGCAAAAATATTTTTAAACCAAATGTATTTAATCCAAATCAGTTGGATGAAGTTGACATTCTTTCTGATTCAAGGCAACCTCTCTCTTGCCTGAGTTACTGCAGTAGCCTAACTGATCTCCCTGCTTCCACCCTAGGCCTCCTAAGTGATCCTTTTTGAAGGTAAATAATGTTCTCCTCTGCTCAAAACCCTCCCATGCATGGTTTCCCATTCTTACTCAGAGTGAAAGTCTGAGTCCTGTAATGGCACACACATTCTCAGCCAATTTTGCTCCTTCTTAACTTCGTCTCTGGCTGCTCTCCCACCTTGTGCAATCCACTTGAGCCCTGATGGTCTTCTTGCTATTTTGCCAATACACAAGGCACACTTCCTCTCAGGAAAGTGGTACTTACTTGGTTGTTCCCTCTGACTAGCAGGTTCTTCTCCTAGGTACCAACATGGCTCATATACTTTCTTCAGCCCTTTTTAATCAGGCCTTTTCTCACCCACCCTATCACAAACACAAGTTCCCCTCACCTAGAACACTCCAACCTCCTTCCCTACTAAATTTTTCCCCATTCATTTATCACCATCCAACGTACCAGTGTTTCATTTATTCGTCTTATTCTTCTCTGTCTTCTACCACAAAAATATAAGCTCCATGAGAGCAATGATTTGGACTTGTTTGGGCACATATTCCCAGGGCTTAAAACAGTACCTTAAACACAGTAGGTACGTAATTATTATTTGTCAAGTAAATAGATGTAATTTCTGTCTATACTGTCAGATAAGCACTACTTCAGTTTACTGCTCTATGATTCTTTTTAATTTTAATTTTATTATTATTTTTTTAATTTTGGAGAGAGAGAGCACAAAAGTTGAGGAGAGGGACAAAGAGAGAGAGACAGAGAGAGACAGAGAGAGAGAGAGAGAGAGAGAGAGAGAATCTCAAGCAGGCTCCACACCCAGTATAGGAGCCCAATGTGGGGCTCGATGATCCCATGACCCTGGGATCATGAATGAGCCAAAATCAAAAGTGGGATGCTTAACAAACTGAGTCACCCAGATGCCCCTGTTCTATGATTCTTTATATGGGAATGAAAGTTTTGCTTTTGAACCTCTAGTTTGGTTTTTCAGGTATTGTTGGTCAAGCTGACAATTGTCAAGAAGTGGTCTCTACCCACTGGGAGAGAAGCAGACTAGAATGGAAAGACATTGTTGCCTCTTCAATTCTCCCCTTGTGTTTTCCTACCCCCTAATCTTCCTGACTCCATGAGCACACTATTGAACATCTAAGAAATCTAACTGGATGTCCACCATCTGGACTCTATTTTGCCTTACTCTCCACTTTGGATAATCACCTTTTGCTCTCACCCAATTCCATAGACTGGTTCATCCTTTTAATGTTTTCTTTTGGTGAAGTGGGCTTAATTGAATTCTGTCTGACCATTTAGGTCTTTGGAGGAGTAGGCACAATAGCAAGCTTCTAGGTTATAGCTTCTAGGGCATTCACCTGCACCAATTTACTTATGTAACCATAGAGATTGTAAAGATTATGGAAAACAAAGCATTTAAGTTACAGTCTATTGAATTATAAACACACAACCCTTCATTTTTATATGTACCAACTACTTAGCTAATGAACTTAAGAATAGTATTTGTGAGACTAGTTTTCATATAGTAATGCCTGTATGGACAGAGGGATTGGAAAGCTTGTTTTCTTTCTTTCTTTTTTTAATGTTTATTTTTGAGAGAGACAGAGAGACAGAGAGTGAGTGGGGGAGGGGCAGAGAGAGAGGGAGGCACAGAATCCAAAGCATGCTCCAGGCTCTGAGCTCTCAGCACAGAACCAAACATGGACCTCAAACTCATGAACAGTGAGATCATGACCTGAGCTGAAGTCAGGTGCCTAAGTGACTGAGCTACCCAGGCGCCCCAGAATGCTTGTTTTCAAGTCATATTTAATATTCCTGAATTACTTACTAACATTTATAAGCAACTCTGGATTCATGAAGTATCCTTGACTCTTCTTTCAACTGCATTATGGCAGAGCTGTGATTATAATAACCACTATGTTTAAAAAAAAATTTTAATGTTTCTTTATTTTTGAGAGAGAGAGAGCAAGAGAGAGCCAGTAGGGAAGGGGCAGAGGGAGAAGGAGACACAGAATTAGAATCAGGTTCCAGGCTCTGAGCTGTCAGCACAGAGCCCTATGGGGGTGGGGGAGGCTCAAACCCACAAACTGTGAGATCAAGACCTGAGCTGAAGTCAGATGCTTAACCGATTGAGCCACCTTGGCGCCCCGATAATCACTATATTTTAAAGTATTTTTTTTTTTTTTTTTTTTTTTTTTTATTTTTGGGACAGAGAGAGACAGAGCATGAACGGGGGAGGGGCAGAGAGAGAGGGAGACACAGAATCGGAAACAGGCTCCAGGCTCCGAGCCATCAGCCCAGAGCCTGACGCGGGCCTCGAACTCACGGACCGTGAGATCGTGACCTGGCTGAAGTCGGACGCTTAACCGACTGCGCCACCCAGGCGCCCCTATATTTTAAAATCATAGGGTGCATGGCAACTAGAAAGGTCATCTGGTTCATCTCTAGCAAAACATATCTAAATCATGCGCTTTGTTTTTTCTCCAAGACTTCTAGAGAAGAGACACAGTATTTCCTCTCTATATGGATTCTATATATACAGATTCAAATATATGTATACACACGCACACACACACACACACACACACACAAACCACCACCACCACATATATACATAATGATGAGAGACGACAGGATTTTTTTTTTAAGTTTCATCCCAGAACATAGTTTTAAATTCATCTGAGTTGAAGTATTTCCTTAGTGTACAGAGGTCTTTTTCAGATTTGCTTCTAGAAAGTAGAATTAAAAAGAAAGGTTGATAAAAGGACATAGGAAGGAGCAGACAGTAAAAGCAGGGATGAAAGAAATCTGCCAGAGAGAAATAAAAAAAAAAAAAGTAAAAATAATTCAGTGTTCTGTTACCTTTCATTTATTTTTTATTTACTTTTTTAAAAGTCTCCTTTAAAAAAAAAAGTTTGTTTTGTGACAGAGCAAGAGCACGAGTCGGGGAGGGGCAGAGAGAGAGAGAGGGAGAGAGAGAATCCCAAGCAGGCTCCACACTATGAACGCAGAGCCCAATACAGGGCTCGAACCTATGAAGTGTGAGAACATGACCTGAGCTGAAACTAAGAACTGGACACTAACCAACTGAGCCACTCAGGTGCCCTGCCTTTCATTAAAATTTTTTTTCTTTTTTAACATTTATTCATTTTTGAGAGACAGAGAGTGAGCAGGGGATGGACAGAAAGAGAGAGGGAGACACAGAATCTGAAGCAGGTTTCTGGCTCTGAGCTGTCAGCACAGAGCCTGACACGGAGTTCGAACCTACGAACAGAGAGATCATGACCTGAGCCAAAGTCGGATGCTTAACCGACTGAGCCACCCAGGTGCCCCTCATTTTTTGATTACTAAGTGACTTGATCTGGTTCTTTTCTCCAGGCACTTATTATTTGAAAATAAAAGTACAAACAGACTCTGGAGTGATTAAGAGTTGGATGGTTGATTATTGGTTAAATGTAGATAAAACAAGTCCAGTTATTCAATAATAAAATGTGTTCAGTCTTAATATTGTTTAATAAAATAAAATCACGTGGTAATAAAAATTTAATCTATATAGAGAGGGCTAAGAAGAAAAGGAAGAGTCTTCTTATTCTCCTGCCACATCTAGTCCTTTTTAACCACTGTTCAAAATTCCTTCAATAACATTCCAGAAAGAAAGATTAAATGTATCTCCCTGCATAGATACATGAATGTGTGTGTGTGTATGTGGGGGGGGAGGGGGGGGAGTATACATATAAATTCTATTCCAAAGGAGTAACATCATACCTCTTATATGTAACTTACCTTTTTCTCTTTAAAATACATTTTGGAGATTTTTCCACGTGTCTAGACATGGAAGCTTTGTGAGTAAGGAAACAGTCTTCTTAAACACTGTATCCCCAATGGCTTGAATAAAGGTCTCGCATATACTTTTCCTCTAATGAAAATCTATTAGGTAAATGAAGAAATAAATCAGAAAATATAGATTAATTGCATTTGTTGGAGTTAAACATTAAAAGCATAACATTACAATATTCTGATATATAAACGTATCAGAAGTATCCAGTCTGCTACTGATGAACATTTAGAATATTTTCAGATTTTTGGCTATGACTATAGTAAACATTCCTGAACATATCTATTACATTTTATATGTATGTACGTGTAAGTGAATCCAAGGTAATTACCTAGCCATTTAATAGTTCAGTCAATTGCATTTTTAACTTTGATAGATATTACCAAGTACCACTCTCAGCCAGCTGCATCAACTTATACTCTCATTACAATACTGTTTTTATTCTGGAGCAAATCACAAAACTTGAATGCTAGTGACAGAAACACACATTCCTAAAAACTAAATATTCTTTCATCTGCAGCTGTCTAATGAAAACTGTGTCAGATGAAATCTCAAAAACTGAAAATCCCTTTGGCTTTGCTCAGCTGTGGGGACATCCTTTTTCTCAAAGACAAAGTACTTGTTCCTACTGGCCAGCTTTTTGGAACGTGGCCAAAATTCATGGCTAACTGCTTCCTTTGTATATTTTAATAATAAAATATAGTTCTATTATTGTCTTTATATAAAGTTCAATAACTGCACTTTTGTTAAACATAAATATTGATTCAAGAACACGCAGATATCATTGAAAAAATATTTATAGAAAGAAAACAGGTAGCAGTGTTGTAGAAGTGCTTGAAATTCTATCACTTAGGCTCTCACATGGATTCCACTGCCTATTGACATTAAAATAAGAAAAGTAACCTACACGCAGAAAGAAGGTTGTATTCACATTAACATTCATGAAGGCTGAGCAGCTGAAGCCCTACATATCAAGTAGGGAATATATCTTTTGTCTACTGATGAGAAAATGTCTCAGTGATAAATGGTTACAGACGGGTGTCACAAGGGCAACAGCACACAAAACAGCTCTGACAAACTTAAAAAAAAAAAAAAAAAAAAAAAGTCTTCTCCTGCAGTTCTTTGTGTCACATTGTGGACCGCAGTGTCTACCTCCTCAAATAAAAGAAAAATATTGCAGTGCAGAATTCCTAACCTTTACTGAACACACTTCCCAGAAAACAAAAACACTCTTTGAAAGTAATTTAAAACACAGCTTCAAGGTCTTCATGATGCATAAATATTCAGACATTCTGAAAAGAAGTGCTCTGAGCCCTGCATCCCAGCTGTTTGGGTCGAACACGTACATTGTCATAAGACAGCATGGTCATCAAAGGGCAAAGTCTGTAACGTTAACTTTGGGAAACAGGAGGCATATCACTAAAATGCTTTACAGTCATTTACATAAATTCAAACACATTATCATACTCATTTAGCAAATTTGAGAAAAATAATATATTAAGTAAGGAGTTTGTGATTTAACAAACTGTATCTCATAGACCCCAACAGTGACTACCAGTGACTTTTAGTTAATTTTCAAAACAAAGTTACAATTTGTACACAGCCTTGACTCCTTGAGAATAACAAGCTGAGAACCAAAGCCTGAGGGCAAACATTTTCCGGGGCCTGACTCTAGGTGGCCCACTTTCCTCACCTATCAATACAAAGACTGAGGCAACCCTACCCCGCCAACCAAGGACTTCTCTCCAGTATTTTGTCTCTTCTGCAAAAGTCTAGAAGCTTCCGCATGAAAAGTAATAAGCACAGTACAATTTTCCAAAACATGGATGTCAATACTAAGGTTTTGGGCGACCTTCTCCACCCTAGACAAACCTCCAGATGCAGAGCAAGAAGAAACGCTCAACAGTGCCCGTCATATCCTTAAGCATCTCTCTCCTCCCGACTCCCACCCCTGGGTATTTTCTAGACAGTCTTTGCCAGCACTGTGTGCACGAAGGACAAAGGCGCAGCGGGCAGGTAGCTCCCGATCACCGGGTTAACCAGCGGGGTTGGCCCTCGGAGCTACAATCATGGAGGGTGAGGGGCGGGGTAGGGGCCGAAGGAGAGGAGATGTGGGCGGAGCTGGAACTCGGACCCCGCCCCCGCGGCCCTGGCGGCGTCTCTGCGCCTGCGCGCCAGGCGCAGGCCAGTGGTTAAGAAGCCTCCGGGTCTGGTCTCGCCTTCGCGTCCCCGCCCTCCTCCTTCCCCGCCCCTTTCCACCTCCGGCCTCCTCCTCCTCTCCCTCTTCTGCCCACCTCCGCCCACTTGACGCGATGACGCACGGCAGGTTTGCGGACGTGGCGGCGGCGCACGGCCCGGAAGGCAGAGACGTTGGCGGCGGTGGCGGCAGAGGGCAGGGGCAGCCAAAAGCGCAGGGTTGGTCATGAATTTGCCCGGGACAGGAGCCGCGGCGGCGGACCTGGCAGCGGGCTCCTCGTTGCGTCCCCGCTGCTAACCGAACAGGTAAAGATGGTGGTCGGCGGGATTGGGCCCTGCTACACTCTCGCTGGAGATGGCGGAGAGCCCTCGGCCGCAGGTGTAGCCGGGGCCGCCGGTTGGGACTCGGATCCTGGCCTGCATGTAGGAGACCTCAAGGCAGAGGAGATCTTGGCCACCAACCCCACCGAAGCCCCTCTTTACACTCTCGGGGAAACAGGGTCAGAGGAAGGACTCCTACCTGTTTGGTTCTCAGAGCCACGCATTTAAAACCTAAACACTACATTTACCCGACGACAATATATGCTGGCAACATCTCGTCCACACCGTCCAAGTGTGACGGTGTGGCGTAAAAACCTGAGATTTAATCATATAAACAGGGAAAGAAAAAATCTAGGTGTGTGGAATAGAGAGGAAGAGAAGTTTTTAAAACCTGAATTGCCCCTGGCGGATACAGTCCCTGTGTTACTACTATCCCAGTGCTGAACTACCTTGTGCCCTATGACCCTATGGCCCTATCTGCTTAAAGAAAGTCAAAGCAAAACACCCAACAACAGTTACTATAAAGTATGAAGGTGTTTGGGAAACAATTTACAGTTACAGAGTGAGCTGGTTAAATGCTTTAATAACGTATCCATTGGTAATTACTTTTTGCCATGGTTTGTAATCTAGGTGGCATGCAGGGTTTTTTTTTCCCCTACCCTAAGAATTAAGACAGGTGAAGAAAATTGAGCCAGATGAGATGAATACTATGTACTTTCTGCTGTCTGTATAGTCGGCTTAGATAATTATCTGCTTGGGCCTGTGACTAGCTTTCCACTTTCATTGGAGTCACAACCAGTTCTTGATTATTCAAAAACAGTATCCACTTGTGGTAGTCTGCTGCCTGCATTTCATTACACAAGAGAAGAGATAGTGAGATGAAGTTCTAGTCGTATTATTTAGTATTTAGCAATAGACTCTGGAGAAAGTTTGATGTCAGTATGTAAAATGGCTTTGCACATTGCTCACTGAATTTCAACTGTTCTAAGCCAGTTTGGGATTCTAACAACAAATTATTAGGAAGAATCTAAAGGGAAGTATGGCCACATTTAAATTAGTGTATATTAAGTGGTTTTTAACTTTTAAGTCTACTTAACATGTAACTATTAGTTATCTAGGTCTAATAAAAACCCTTGAGTTCTTAAAGCATTGCATTGTTGTACAGCAGAGTCAGAGAGTTGTTTTTTGTTTGTTTTTTTCTCTTTGTCACTTCATATTTGTCTGTAGTATTCACAACTGAACTAAGTCCTTTAAGACACCATTTGGGCTTGGCTTCCATGACATAATATTTTTATGGTTTCTTCTTCTGAATATTCCTTTTCCGTATTCTTTGCAGGCTGATTTTCCTTCCCTCACATACTACTACACGTAGCAGGTCTTCAAGGCTCAGTCTTGGCTGCTCTTTTCTTATTCTGTACTTTTTCTAGGTAGTCTCCTTTATACCTATAACACATTCTTTTGGGCTGTCTTAAAGGAATTTATAATCATAGTCTAGCCTCCCACTTTTCTTCCAGTGTTCTGTTTTCTAGAGAATGGCATCACCATTTCCTCAATGATGCAAATCTGAAATCTTGGCATAATTCTTAACTTCTTTCGTCTCTTGATATCTGAGTCACAGTATTAAGTCCTAAGTATTTTATCTCCAAAATGCCTTTTACTCCTTCTACTTCTTTCCATCTTTCACAACAATAACTGAAAGCAATCTACTATACTTTCTTTCTTATGTGAACATGTAATATGAAGCAAGAACTGGACCTGTGGAATTAGTTTTTTATTTTTGTTTTGTCTTTAATGAGAATAGGCCAGCTTGTTGAAGATCAGTTGAGAGTGCATATACAAGTAAACAAAAAGTACTCATTGATACACGCTTATTGATGTATGCTTTTAATTTAGGCCAGTGCTCATTCTTAAGAGTATCTTTTCTGAAGTAGAAATGAATGTAGTGGCCTAAACTATATTCAGTCTTTATCGACCATAAATTGAGTTGGATGAGGACTTTGATAAATGTTGGTGAAAAACTTTCAAAAAATAAGAATCCTTGGTCTAGGACAAAATTACGACCTATATAGAAAGCACATGATATATATTCTAAACATAAATACTGAAGTCCACTTGATCCAAGGAGGTAGATAGGTAGTACAAAAGATATATGAGCTTAAAATGCTGAACAAGCCAGAATATTTGGATTTATTAAAGTGTTTTGTTTGTACATATAAAACCCATACTTTGACTTATCAGAATTATAAATTGCACATATATGATCAGAAGTTTCCTTAATTTTATTCACATACTCAGAATAAGGGGAACTTAATTTTTTGACCTTAAAAAAATAACTGTTTACTTCCGTGAAAATGTTTATCACCTCCACTTTTGGTGATACATAGTTTATAAGAATGGATTACCTCTCCCTCCTCTCTCATTGTTTCTGCTGCCAGATATGTTCTTTGTACTTTAACATCTCTAAAACTCAAACCTGAATTTTTAAATAACTAAAATCATTCTTAAAAATATACGTATAATGTGTCCTGAATGTAAAATTCATGTAACTCAGTCATATGGATCAGCTACACTCCAGAGTTTTCTCTTTCTTTCCCCCTCAGATTTTGACATGGCAGGGAGACATCAGAATCGTAGTTTTCCTCTTCCAGGAGTTCATTCAAGTGGTCAAGTACATGCATTTGGAAATTGTACAGACAGTGACATGTTGGAGGAGGATGCCGAAGTGTATGAGCTTCGATCCAGAGGAAAAGAGAAAATCCGAAGAAGTACATCAAGAGATAGACTTGATGACATCATAGTATTAACAAAAGATATACAGGAAGGAGATACTTTAAATGCAATAGCCCTTCAGTACTGTTGTACGGTAAGTTTTAATTTGATTTTGCATAATGCTGTCCAAAATAAATTATTTGTTCATTAGCACAAATTGAAGTAAGTTCTGTGCTTTTATCTTGTCTTTTCCTTTCTTTCCATAGAAAACTGTATTATGTTGGTAGATGTTAACTTTTTAAATTTTTAAGTGAATACTTGGATTTCCGTTTATTTCTAAATCCATGAGTCTAGTTTCAGTATTAAAAGACATCCAAATGTGTTATCTTGTCTCCTTACTCAGGTTTTAAGAGAATATAGAAATATATAAGAAAAATTTTTTCTGCCTCATCTTCCTGAAATAACACACTTTGGGGTGTTTCTTTCCATACCTTTTTTTGTGCTTATAAAAATAATATGTGTAATATATAAATATAAATATGTATTATCTAAAAATACTTGGGGTGTTGGTGATTTTTTGTTTTTCTGTTAAAAAAAAACAAAAAACAAAAAAAAAGCTAAAATAAAAAAAATTTAAAAAACCAAAAAACAATTTTCTTAATGTTTATGTATTTTTGAGAATGAGAGAGACAGTGCAAACTGGGGAGGGGCAGAGAGAGGGAGACAAAGAATCCGAAGCTGGCTCCATGTTCTCAAGCTGTCAGCACAGAGCCTGACATGAGGCTTGAACCCACGAACTGTGAGATCATGACCCTAGCTGAAGTTGCCTGCTTAACCGACTGAGCCACCCAGGTGCCCCAATTTTTGTTTTTAAAAATTGGTTTGGGGCACTTGTGTGGCTCAGTCGGTTGAGTATCCAGCTTCGGCTCGGGTCATGATCTCACAGTTCGTGAGTTCCAGCCCCATATTGGCTCACTGCTGTCAGGGCAGAACCCTCTTTGGATCCTCTATTGCCCTTTTTCTCTGCCCCTCCCTCATTCATGTGCACATGCACACATGTGCGCTCGCTCTCTCCCCCCCACCCTTCTCTGTCTCTCAAAAAAAATACATATATAAAAACATTAAAAAAATTGGTGTATACTGTGCCTATTACTCTGCAAGTTACTTTTGTCTTTTTTATTTCTTCCTTTTTTTTTTTTTGTAATGTTTGTTCATTTACTTTGAGAGAGAGAATATGAGCAGGAGAGGGACAGAGAGAGATTGAGAGGGAATCCCAATCAGAAAGCTGAAAGCTTTCTGTGTGGAGCCCGACAAGGGGTTCACTCTCATGAAGCATGAGATCATGACCTGAGCCAAAATCAAGGTCAGACACTTAACTTACTGAGCCACCCAGGCACCCCTCATTTCTTAATATATCATAGACATGCCTCACTGTCTGACACATCTAACCCATTTTATATAGTTATATAGTATTGCATAGTATGGATATACCATGATATTAAACTATTCTATCATGTACTCAAGATTTTCTTCATGTTTTGAATTGTGAATATCATCAGCACTGTATCTTTAAATGGTGGTACACAGGGCACCTGGGTGGCTAAGTCGGTTAAGTGTCCAGCTTCTGCTCAGGTCATGATCTCAAGGTTCGTGGGGTTGGGCTCTGTGCTGACAGCGCAGAGCCTGGAGCCTGCTTCAGATTCTCTGTCTCCCTTTTTCTCTGCGTCACTCGTGCTCTATCTCAAAAATAAACATTAAAGAAAAAAATTTTTAATTAAAAATAAGTGGTGCTACCTTTATTTCTATGGAGTAGGTTCCCCAAAGTAGGATTGATAAAAAGGGAGGTATATTTTTATTTTAATAATACCAAACTCTTTATATCCATTTTATATCTGTGTCATTATGTCCATCTTGCATCCTTAGTGCGGAATCTGTTTTCATGTAAACATGATACGGAAACTGTTACGGAAACTGTTTTTTGAACTTTATGTTGTCATACTCCTAGTAGAATTTTGAAATGTATTTACTGTGTACCTCCTTGCACATTTTAAAGTGAGTTTAAATATTTCCTAATGATTTAAAGGATATAATTTCAAAAATGTTGTCGCTATTGATACTTAAAAATAAGACTGTTAGAATACTCTTTATATGCTCTCGCTCTCTCTCCCTCTCTCTCTCTCTCTCTCTCTCGCTCTCTCCCTCTCTTTTTAAATGTTTATTTTTGAGATAGAGTATGAGCTGGGGAGGGGCAGAGAGAGAGGGGGACAGAGTATCCCTAGCAGGCTCTGTCCTGACAGCAGTGAGCCCAATGTGGGGCTCGAACTCACGAACTGTGAGATCATGACCTGAGCTCAAGTTGGACCCTCAACTGACTGAGCCACCCAGGTGCCCCAGTGTATAAGCATGAAACTTTTACTAGCATAAAAGTTTTATCATTGCTTTTTCTCCTTGATTAAAATTTTCATCCTCCCTCCACAGTCTTCCATAATGTATATTTTTGTACTTGAGAGCCTTTTATTGGTTACCTGTCATAGTTCTCTATAATAATATCATACGTATTTATAAACTTGTTTATACAAATTCATACAAATTTATTTTACTTATTTTTAAATGTTTATTTTGAGAGGGAGTGAGAGCGTGAGTGGGGAGGGGCAGAGAGAAAGGGAGAGAAAATCTCAAGCTGACAGGTTGGAGTCCATCATGGGGCTTGATCTCACAAATCATGAGATCATGACCTGAGCTGAAATCAGGAGTCAGATTTTTAACCGACGGAGCCATACAGGCACCCCCAAATATATACAAATATGAACTGAATTTTTAAAAATTTCCTGTGACCCTAAGGTTCTATGTATTTTTTTTAAATAATTACTGCAATTCATAGTTGTTCAAAACAGACACATTAAGAATTTTTATTTAAAAACTTAATAAAGTATTTTAGTGAAACACATTTCTTGATGAGATAAGAGCTGGATTTTGGGCGGGGGGTTTGCAACTTGTTCATGGAGGCAGTACCATTTATTATTATATCATAGTATATCTGGTTTAATTTTTAACATTGACATGTGAATTCATGTTTTGTAGAGAAATAATTTACAAAATGTGCTTTAGAAGGTTGATGATGGATAGTAACTAAGATTACCTAAGAGATACAGGAGTGCTGATGCATAGGGGCACTTGCACCCCAATGTTTATAGCAGCACTTTCAACAATAGCCAAATATCTCCTATGGAAAGAGCCTAAACGTCTGTCAATTGATGAATGGATAAAGAAGTTGTGGTTTATATATACAATGGAATACTACTTGGCAATGAGAAAGAATGAAATATGGCCTTTTGTAGCAACGTGGATGGAACTGGAGAGTGTTATGCTAAGTGAAATAAGTCATATAGAGAACAGATACCATATGTTTTCACTCTTATGTGGATCCTGAGAAACTTAACAGAAGACCATGGGGGAGGGGAAGGGGAAAAAAAAGTTACAGAGAGGGAAGGAGGCAACCCATAAGAGACTCTTAAAAACTGAGAATAAACTGAGGATTGATGGGGGGTCGGAGGGAGGGGAAAGTGGGTGATGGGCATTGAGGAGGGCACCTGTTGGGATGAGCACTGGGTGTTGTGTGGAAACCAATTTGAAAATAAATTTTATATTAAAAAGTAAATAAAATTAGGGGCCAGGCTGAAATTACCAAGGTGGAGATTCAAGAGAAAAGTGTGGTCCACTAGCTTTATTAGAGAAAGACATGGATTCTTTTTTAACGAACCTAATAAATTGTCTTACAAGAAGAGAAGTTTGAAATGCCATCTATATGAATGATTAAAAATAGATTATATTTCCAATGAGGTGAAAAGGAAAAAAATATGACTAGAGTATATGAGGAGAAAGGTATAGGACAGTGACATGGAGAAGATTTTAAGGAGAAAATAAGGTGAACAACAGAAGAAGTTTAATAGATGTTTCAAAAATAAGGGGCGTGGACTGATTGGGATGAAGCACTTTGAGAGAACTGAGGAAAAGTTTGATCTATATAGTAAGAACACTGCTATAAGGTTTAACAAGAGTACTACAAAATGGTAGGGAAACCTGCCGGTGAGTTGGAGGGGACCCAGTAAGGAGGTTGTTGGAATAACTCAAGTGAAGATGATCAGGGCTTGGACTAAAATATGTGTAATAATGATAGGGAAGAAGTTTACAGAGATTATTTGGGGTTATTCAGCTGATTCCTCATCTAAAATGAAGAATGATGAAAGGGCAGTTAGGTTAACATTAGAGGAAAGAAGGTCTTGTCTACAATAAGGAAGATTGATACAACAGTGTTAGGGAGTTAAGCAATGCTCCCTTTTACCAGGAGCTGAACCATCAAAAAAAGGAAGAACCTTACAAAAGGATTTATCACTTTAAAAATAGGGTACTTATGGGGTGCTTGGGTGGCTCGGTTAAGAGTCTGACTTTGGCTCAGGTTATGATCTCGCGGTCGGTGAGTTTGAGCCCCATGTTGGGCTCTGTGCTCACAGCTCAGAGACTGGAGCCTGCTTCGGATTCTGTATCTCCCTCTCTCTGACCCTTCCCCACTTGCACTTTGTCTTTCTCAAAAATGAATAAACATTAAAAATTTTTTTTTTTAATTCACTTCACATAGTTTATAAAAAAGTAAATAAAAATAGGGTACTTAGTGCTGTATTCCTCTTGTAAGTACTCAATTTTAGAAATTATTAAAAATATGCCAGTCCTAAAACTGACAAGAGCATAAAAATTGCAAGGTTGGAATCCTAAATGCAACCAAAGAAGTTAGTATAATGGAGAATATAGGGATAATTAGAGTGAGAACCTAGGTGGACACTTAAGACTTGGAAGCCTGGTTTAGAAAGAGTATGGAGTAGTTACTAGTCAGAATAGACAATACCAAACAAACATTTAAAGAGAATGAGGTCAGGTTTTGGAGTTTGTCAGTGAGTCTTCATTTGCCTTAAACAGTCTTGAGGTCATAAACTTTCAAAGCATCCTTTATTGTCTCATCTAATTACTCCTCAGTCTTCCTCTCCATCCTCTTCCCACATACACACTTCCAGGGAGTTGATTTTTCCAACAGGAACTCTCATTCTTCAGTGAACTTGATCAGAAATCTGCAGTTGATCAGTCACCACCCCCTCCTAAAAACCGTCCTTGTTTGACCTCCTTGATTCTTCAGCTTTCTGATTTTCCTACTAGTAATATTTAATAACAGCTAACATTTGCATAATGTACTATATATTGCTATTTGAATGTTCATATGTTTTAATTTATTAATCTTTGCAAAACTCTATGTGGTAGGTATTACTGTCATTTTACATATGTGGAAATTTCATTGCAGAGAGGTTAAACAACTTGCCCCAAATCATAGAGCTAGAAAGTATCATAGCCATCCGTCAAACCCAGATAGTCAAACCCACCATTGTATATTGCTTTCTTGGCCACTCTTTGCTTTTAAAAATTTTATTTTTAACTAATCTTTGTACCCAACATGGGGCTCAAACTCACAACCCCAGGATCAAGAGTCACACACTCTTTTGACTGAGCCAGCCAGCCACCCCTTGACCACTCTTTCTTAATCTCCTTTGTAGATTTCTCTTATTCAACATAACCCTCAAATGTTGGCATTCCTCAGTCATCTTTCATTTATCACCTTTTTCTCCTAGTCTTTTTTAGTGAATCTGTGTACACTTGTGACTTCATTTACCATTTTTTGCTGATAATCCACAAGTCAGTATTTCTAGATGAGATCATTCTTTCAAATTTCAGACATATAACTCCCTGTTGGATAACTTCCACCTAGATATTTCAGTCACCTCAAAGTCAACATGTATATAATCTGTGTTTATTTTCTTTTCTCCCTCCAAAGTGTTCTATATCTCAGTAAATGACATTATTATCCATTGAGTTGACCAAGCCAGAAAAGCTTTATCCTAGACACATTTTACCTCTCTGACATCAATCGAGTGATAAATGACTAGGGCTTAGGTTAAAGCGTTGATGGAAATCATGAATGGGACTAATCACTCAAAGATTATGGGAGGCCTGGCATAATAACGGGTAATCTGAGGAATACTCCCATGCTCTCCCTCCTCACAATGGCAGGTAGATAGGATATACAGACAGGTTGAGGACTGTATAATACATAGGGAAAGCTTATAAAAAATGACTCATCTTGGGGTGGTTGAATACTGCATGAACACAGAAGTTAGGGAAAATGTCATTAGAAGACATGTAAGGGAAATATGTTATCTAAGGTGCATGTTTTTTGATACATTTTAACATCTTTGAAAGTGAAATGGTGGCACCCTCAATATTTTTTTTCCTTAGTGATAAATAATGGCACATCTTAGAGTTGATGGCATCTTAGTTTTGATAAAATATGGTAGTTTTAGTTAGATAAGTTGATATTTGCCTATATTCTAATTGCAAGAATGAAAGAACATAAATATCTGTAATTCTTCCTTCTCATTGTTTACAAACAGCAGAAGTGTGATATTTGTGCATGATGTACAAAGAGAAATATCAAAGGATTCCAGGATCTACTTAAATACCTAACATTTGTGTTAATACATGAGTGACAGTAAAAAGTAATTAGCGATTTCCTAAGACTGGTAGATCAAGAGTGGTATAGAACTGTTATCCACAAATAAAATCTCTCCGGGTGTGATAACTTAATACTACTAATAATTAAACTGTACCTTTTTTTTTTCCTTCCAAAAGTAATGGGATGAATGAATACTGTTACCTCTGTTTTGATTGAAAATTCAGTTGAATGTTGCTTTTTTTTTTTTTTTTTTTTTTTTTTACAGGTAGCAGATATCAAGAGGGTTAATAATCTCATCAGCGATCAAGACTTTTTTGCCCTTAGGTCTATCAAAATTCCAGTTAAAAAGTTTAGTTCATTGACTGAAACACTTTATCCTCCAAAAGGAAGACAGGCTTCACGTCCGTCATCTGTCCAGTATGTTCCAGAACAACAGGAAATTTTGCCACCTAATGATTCTCTTTCTTCCAGTGAGTCAGCTGGTAGCTTTTTAAAAGAAGTAGACCGAGACATAGAACAAATAGTAAAATGTACAGACACCAAAAGAGAGAACCTTAATGAGGTGGTATCTGCTTTAACAGCACAACAAATACGTTTTGAACCTGATAACAAAAACATTCAACGTAAGGATCCTTATTATGGAGCAGACTGGGGAATAGGGTGGTGGACAGCCGTAGTGATAATGTTGATAGTAGGTATAATAACGCCAGTATTTTATTTGCTGTATTATGAAATTTTAGCTAAAGTGGATGTTAGTCATCATTCAACAGTGGATTCTTCCTCACATTTGCATTCAGGAGTCACACCCCCATCACAACAGAGAGAAATGGAAAATGGAATTGGTCCAACTAAGAGAATACCCTTTGGCCAACATGATCATAAACTATATAGTCAAGATTCTCAGTCACCTGCTGCTCAACACAAAACATAGCAGTGAGCTCATACTTACAGTGTTAATGATCATGTGAATCTGGAGTGTGATGAATCAATTCTATTCAGTAACCACTTTAAAGGCAAAAGTTAAGGAGATTGAAGATGCTTTTGTTTTTCACCCTTTTTTGGAGCCACTTACAAATAGATTGAGTATGAAATTCCTACAGTTGGTCGTTGATATTGAGAGTTGTAAATCCATATATCTTGTATCAATGCTTAAAGCAGAAATGAATTTAAATATGGGTCTAGGAAGTTCTTAACTTGGAAAATGTATCATTTTTTATATTCAAGACTGGTTATGTTTAAGTTTTATTTTTCAAGTAATTATTTTTTGGCTTAAGGTTGTTAATATTAAACTTATTAGGCAAAATAACTTGTATAAGCCCCTAAAATAATGTGTATGGTTGGGAAGTTGCCATTTGGTCCCTGGAACACTGGATTAGGTCAAGACCTAAAAGTGATCTTTGTCTCTTAAAGCTTGGTGCCTCTGCTTCTGTTTTTTAAGTGACTATATTTGCCTCTGTTATTTGAAAGCACTTTTGTAATTCTTTAATGAAAAGTGTTATACAGATTAGCATTATTTAGGAATTAAATCCTCACATACTGTGATAAGTTCTTGCTGTGTTACTTGTAGTAACATGCCTTAATTACATTTAATGCCTTATAATACTACTTATGTAAGCTAATTTAATTTTTAGAATTAAAATTAAGTATTATTTCAGATGGTCCAATAGGATTCATAACATAGGCTGTATAAATTCATCTCCACCTTCACTATCAAGCACAACTTCATGGGGTTAAAACAAATTTTCATTGTCTGCCTCTGAGATCTGTTGTAGAAATTGGTTCATGAATCAAAAGCAAAGATGAGAGAGACCTTTTGCGTGAAAGTAACAGACAAATTATTGATTGACCCATTAACCTATATTTTTCAAAGAGAAAATGTTCAACTTAAACCTTTTTTTCCTCTGAACTATAGCATCAAATTGGGCAGCAGAGGCCAAAGGCGTGTAGATCAGTTGAAAGGGCTTGATAGTGCTACTTCTTAAGATTTGCTGTGGATCAGATACAGTCTGGCTAAGTAAACATCATTTGTATACTAATTTCCATCATTTAATTTCTTAAAGTGTGTGTTTTAAAAATGTAACCAAAATGATTAATTAGAAGTAAGATTTGGTGGAGTCTGGATTGCCTGTTTTGTGTTTTGTGTATAATAAAGTATGTACCTTTAGGTATATAATACCACTTCATTTTCTGGGCATTATTTACTAATTTTTAATGTTTCAGCTTTAGACCAGTGATTTTATATTTCAAACTCCAATATTGGTAACAAGTGGGGTGAAAAAGTACATATGGTACATGAGGTTTTATGTACTTTCAGGAGCAAAGTATCATAAAAAGACAGGACAAAGAAGTCAAACATTAAAGCTCTTGCATATATTAAAGGACCTTAGACAATTAACGAAAAATGTTAATATTGGAAGTTGTAGCAAAATCATTTTTTCAGTAACTTTTTAGTTTGAAATTTTAAAATTATTTTAATGTGCCTTAGCATCTTGAAAATATGTATGATCTTTCGACTTTATGCTGTGTTAACTTGGTTGGTTTACATTGTATTTATTATGCCTACTGAAAAATCAAGTTTTAGGAAAGAAAAATGGATTATTTTAGAGTGGAATGAAGAACTTTGTTTACATCGAATTGATGAAATTACAGTCAGTGATTCCTTTTTGCTAGTGGTACTTTGAAATCATGGTAGGTCTGATTTCAAAATAAGTTACGTAAGGTAGTGAAGTGTACTGTGTACTTGATTAAAAACCATTTCAGTCTTGTAGAATGGCCTCTTGAAGGAAATAGAACATATCCTTATGACACAATCAGGCAGTTTCCTTTTTCTATATATTTGAATTATATCTAATTCTATATATATCTTATATGTAGACTTTTAGATTCTAATCTTTAAGGGTCATTTTAAATGAAAAAAAATTTCCTAAGCATTTAACAGATCTAGAATAATTTTAGCTTTTAAAAAGTACTAGTATACATCAAAACTTGTGGCAAACACAGATTAGTTTATAAAACTTAATAAGAGTTATTGTTTGATATTGTGGATTTTAATTGTGTTGCAACTCTTCTTTGAATTTACTTGGATGCTTTACATTAGAAGGTATATATGTAATATACATATATGCTAGCAACCGCAAATGAGTTTGGTTCACTTAAAAAAAATGGAGTTGTAAGCGAAGAAAAATCTGCTATTTTTAGAGCAGATTATTATTTTTTTTTAAGTCTGGGTACAAATGGTTAGGGTTGTTTTGAACTATTGGATGCCATTTAAAGTTTTTGCTGTCCTACTCCTAGAAAACTATGGGATTCATGTCTTCAAAAGATAGATTAAAATGGATTATACAGTCGGCTGGCCACATTAGAATTATAAGACTGTAATGCTAAATGAACTTTTCCAAAGGACTTACCGTTTAAAGCTTTTTTTTTTCTGGACTCTACTTGCTTGTTCAGTGGCTTGAAGAATTCTTTAAATGAACCACTACTTAATGATTAGTTCTTTTGAAGGTATCTATTTCTAAAATTACCTACTTGGGAATATGAAGGATGTTTCAGAAATACTATGAAGAAAGGATCCAGTCAAAGCATTACAGGGTAAAGGTGGAGTTTTTAGAAGTCTATTTAAATGGTGCATTATGATGGGTATCATTCTTATTTTGAATTACAACACCGTTACTCAGGAAATCAGTATTTTTCTTCCAAGTATATGCATATTGCACTGTTAGATCATAGAAATATCTGAATGCTTTATTTAATTCTTTTTATGTATGCAAATACTATAAATCTTTTGTATAATGTATTGGATACAAATGCAAAATGGAATTGTAGAACATTGTTAGCATGTACATCTGTAAAACTGGTTTTTAAAATTTTCTGCCCCTTATTTTTTGTATTTTAAGATATGCAAAATGTAATAAAGTTTCTATTTTATTATTCAATGTAAAATGGAAGCTGGTGAATTTAATTGAATAAAAGCAAACGTTTTCTCCTCTTCTTTCAAACTATTTAAAATAGAGATACTATGTAAGGTGGATAGAATTGCCAGAGGTTTAGTAATTCATATTTCCTCCTTGTTAGAATGAAATAAAATCCACTGGATTATTTATAAGACATAAATGAAAACAAATTTCAGATGAGTGTTCTTTGGATGCTCTTCGATATCAGAGAAGATGACCTTAAAAGGCATGATCCACGACTTCTTAGCAAGTTGTGGGTCAGACATTTAACAAATTATGTGTAAATTTTATCATAAAACCACCTTTCCATTTCAAGGATATTTTATTTTTAAAAGTTACCAATATCAAAAATAATTGAAAAAGTTGGTTTGAAGCTTTTATTTAGTGGAAGAATTTGTGATGTAATCTTTACTTTTTCTTAAAATTGTACTTAAAGTTACTTTTTAATAAAAAGTTCTTACTAACTCCAGAGCCTTTAACCATATTAAGGCAAAGCCATTGACACTGTACGTTATGGTGGGGATGGAAAGTTTAACAAGATCCTCCAGATTTCTTAGCATTCTGTTGTATCCAGTGTAGGTCTGTGATACTAGTGATCACACTAATATTACACTGTCTGCCAAATCTTAATTTATCATGACTTTAATCACCTTGAGTTTTCTTTTTTGTTGGTGCTTATTCACGAATATTTGATAGTGTCATTCTTGCTCAATAAATATTTTACTAGGTAAAATCTGTATTTTCTCTATTAAATATATTTAAGTAGGCTCAAAATAAAACATGTTCATATAAAACAAAAGGACACAATTTTGTTTTGTAAGAATTTAATGTGTAAACAAAAAATAAGCATTGTAGCAAAAACGTATGCCTGTTAATATAGCAAATTTAAAGACACTTCAAGTACTTTTTTATATATAGGAGGCTATCTTTGCATTAAAGTTTACCTTCTTATGGAATACCTAACTTCACAGTCCCTGAGAATTTAAGCCAGAAAAACAAGACTCATGCTGGTAAAGCAACCTGCAAGTACTACCTATCTGTTCTCACAGTTGGTCAACCTTAAACTTCTACAAAGATCTTCCAAGGGGGGAAGATAATGCACTTAAGGCAGATGGCTGGAGCCTCCTGGAGCTAATCCTTGCCTAAAAGGGCTGTCTTACCATCTGCTGGACTAAAATTGTGGAGGCAAATTGAAAGCTAGGAAAAATACTTCAGTGCATTTGCTCAATTCACAAAGTTATCTGCAGATTTATAATAAATAGAACCATTGAGATCAGATTTCTATAAATTAAGTGGTATTTGGCTAAGGTACTAAGGAAGTGAGAGAATGAAACAATATTTTTTAAATATTTATTTTTTGAGAGAGCATATGTGTGCAAGCACACACAAGTGGGTCAGGAGCAAAGGGAGAGGGAGGGAGAGAATCCCACACTCAGTGCAGAGCCCAGCGTGGGGCTCCATCTCACGACTGTGAGATCATGACTTGAGCTGAAATCAAGAGTCGATGCTTAACCGAATAAGCCACCCAGGTGCCCCTAAAACATCAATGTTTTAATTAATAATCCTAAGTGACTATTTGCCCATTACAACTGGAAACTTTATGACCTTCTAAGTCCAGTAGATTGTTGTTTTAATGTGGACTTTTTTATTCCTGTTTTCCATTTAGAATGTTTACAATTTCCCAGAAGCTTATTTTAATAATTCACATATGATCAACACAGCACTGAACTAATGGTCTTCACACGCATCTTGAATTAACTGAGGAAGTATTAAAATTCAAAGTGATCTTTTTCCTGAGAAAGTCACATTACAAAATGGCACAATATAAATTTTCTCCAATCTTCCCCTCCAGAATACACGATGGGAAATCAGATTATAATATATTTTTTGAGGAAAATATGGTTGATTTTTAAAACTTTTAAATCACTTACCAAGCTACAATTTTTTAGAGGGTGATCAAATTAAAATTAAGTGATCATTTCTATAAGGTATGAATGAATACATACAGCAAATTTTGGTTGGTGTTTAAGCAATTTTTGTAGGAAATAGTTTACAGGTGGAGAAACTAAGGCACAGAAAACCAAGCTGATTTTCAAGACTGAGTCTAATGGTAAAGGCAGAAATAGAATTTGGCTGTGATTCTCAAGGTTAGAGGGTAACAGGTAATACATTCCCTAAAGAGAAAATTTATTCCTTTTGGTAGGTAACATTAATCATCTAAAAATACATAATATGAATTCCCTTGAAAATCTTTGGCATTTGTGTGTCTTTGGAGGCTGAGGGTTTTTCGGTATTTTCCCTGCCAAAATAGAAAAAAAGCAGGGGAGCTAGTTTTTAATAAACAAAAAAGATTGATCTTGATTTTAAAATGACCTGAGTTTTATTCTGCACTGTGATATAAATCACTTGGGTAACTAGGAGTCCTATGAAATTTAACAGCAGCCACTACACCTCAAAAATCTGGCATTTTCCCCAGCGTGTATGTTTTTGATCACAAAACTTCCAATCTCATAAATTACACTGTTGTGAACTCAGGTAGGTTTATGTAGTCGTAGCACAGAACATACCATGTAAAAGTAAAAGATAAAATTATTTTCAAGTTTCTTTGTTTTTAAAGTGCTCCTTGTGCAGTATTAATCAATGTTCAGATTACAGAAATCCACTATGATGACCAGTACTAGTTTTACAACAGATCAAGTTAAACAAGAATAATTTGTTCAAGTATGGATACATAGATTAAAAGATGCAAAAACTCTAGGCACATTCAAATCTGAATAATACAAAAAAAAAAAATCCACTTGAACACATAAGAGGCATGACAGGATGTTGAGAAGGAATGTCAGAGCATCAGAGACTAACTGGTAAGGTACCTAGTATGTAAACTCAATGTGGTTCCGAGTGTTTTGACAGCAAATATTTGTCTAACAAAACAGGAACAAAAATACAATACTCATTCCTTATCAGAAATAGGAAACAAGTCTGTCCAAATATTTAGAAGCTGTATCATAAAGATATTTTTGGAGACATTCCATAGCTAATAGGTTGCTTCATCCATGTTGTCATCACTGTCTGCACCAAAATCATCTCCATCTTCAAAGTATGAATTAATGTAGTCATTTTCCTAAGTGAAGTGAGAAATTTCTCAGTTAACATTAAAATGAATTAGTAACATTATTAAAAAACATCATTTAGGCTGTCCCTTTAATCTTAATTTATGAATATCAAATCTGGGTAATAAAATATATCCCGCTTTAAAAAAGTCTCTGCTATTTCATCTCCTTAAAAAATATTTTTCACTCCCATCTACTCGTGCTGCTTTCCACAAGACCATCACCTCCTACTATTCTCAGGCACCAACTAGTTAAGAGAAAATGAAGGAATGTCCGTTACTCCTTAGTAGAATGATACATCGAATTCATTATACCTCAGTAAGATGATACAGGGTTTAGTTAGCCAAACCACCAATTAGTTACTCCAAACAAATGTACAATCAAGAAACAAAGCCAATTTACATTAACATTCAAGTACACCAGAACTGAGGTTTTCAGTCCTGGTGTGTAATTGAGCAAAAGTAGAGGGATTTTTGCTTTCCATCAAAATACAAGCCTCAAGATACCAAAAAAAAACCTAGAAAATGCCATATTCCATCCGGGAGCCCTCAGTTTCCTTGAGGTTAAGAGGGATTAAACTCCTGGGAACATTTCAATTATTAAGACAGGGTAAGACTATTATCCATGTAAATGATTCCTGATATTTCTGCGCTATCAAAAATTTAAAAATCCATTTTGGATATGGATTAAAAGAAATTTAAGAGCATTATTAACCAATTCCAGTGTATGGGATGTATCTGGATTTTGATTGGAACAAACAAAAAAAATTTGGCGGACAATTGAAAATATTTGAACATTGGCTTAATATTTGATGATATTAAGGATATTAGGTGTACTAATGATGTTGTGATGTTGTTAAAGAGTCCTTATTTTTTAGTCCATACTGAAATATTTATGGATGAAATGATACAATGCCTGGGATTTGCTTTATAATAATCCAAGGTGGATGGGGAATGGAAGTGGGGTGGGATAGGAGTGGACTGGGTGAATGAATGGGTGGTTGAAAGACTGGCTATAAACTAATGATTGTTAAAGCTGGGTGATAAGTCCATAGATGTTTATTTTACTAGTTACTAGATTTTTGTACATCATTGAAATCTGCCATAAAAATATTAATCTGCATTTCTACTCTCTATAACAGGAGTTACGATACAGTAACAAAATAGAGACTATTCTCTAAAGAAAGGCATCTGGATTTCAGCTTTATAAGTATCTATGTGGTGGGATTTTTTACTATGTAAGTTTATATAAATAATGCAAGACAACTTGCATTATTCAGATATAGATTTCATTACTTTGTCTTCCCTCAACACTGTTAAGTTTCTATATCCAGTAAGTTTCCATATCATCTCCAGTAAGATGGCCTGGTTTCTCTGTTGCCAAGAAATCTAATGATGTCTGGAAATATGGCTGAAGCCTGGGGCTAGTGTACAGGGGAGGTGTGGCATGGTTGAGAGTTCAAATGAACCTGACTGTAAATGAAATTGGAAGGGATACTCCACTATTCCAAATCAAGCACATGCAATTTATGCTTTAGACATGAGCACCTCCAAGTACATTCAGTGATTCACAATAGGTAATTTCGTGATGTTAATAATATTGATACAGGTACAAAGTGAGAACTTGTTGAAACTGATGGCTTAAATGGTTCTTTGCTTTCATTTGAATGCTTGATTTTTTTCTTTAATAACAATATTCATAAGACCAAGGAAAGAAAAAGTCTGTATTTCTTGAATTTTACATAGAGGTGTTATATAGATAGTTATATATATATATATAAAACTATATATGGTTGCTCCATTTACTCTTCAGAAACAATGCTTATCAAATCCTCAATACATCAAGTAAGTTAATTAGCATGATTTTTTTCATTAATTGACTGCTAAAAAGAGTAAAGAATAAATATAGAAAAGTCTTTAATCTCCCCTCTTCATCCTTCACCCAGCCTCATACTCAAAACAGGTATCATTTCTCTATTAAAGTGGAAACATATTTATATAAACTGTTTAGTGCTTTGCTAAGACCTAACACAGAATTCTGAAACTACTAGAATCCTGATGTCTGTTATTCTTGTTAGGAAAGATCTTACTCTCAACAGAGCTCACCTCAAGCAGACTTTATAAGCAGAGCATTCCAAAAGCCAGCCTTGTCTAGAAAACAAGCCACTAGCCACTAAAAGCTAATAGCATGCCATGACCCCCAAGACCAGTTATGACACTCAAAAATGTCTCCAAATATTACCAGATATACCTCAGAGGGCAAAATTACCACTGGTAGAGAACCACTGGTTCATAGCAACAAACTTTCAAACATGGTCTAACCATGGCTCCTTCCAATCCAAGCAACTGGGCTTTCTAAAATACAAATATGATAAAACTACTCTACGGCTTAAAACCCTTCAATGGCTCCCCACAGCACTAAGGGTAAGGTAATATTGTTCAGCCTGGTACTTAAGATCCCCCCCTTTTTTTTGTCTCTGGCTTCATGTCTCCACACACCCCCACTTACATCCTCCAGCCTAGCCATACTGACTCACCTGGTCAATTACACTAGTATGCTAAACCCTCCTCACCTGCAAGCCTTCTCCACGCTCTTTCCTCTATCTGTAATTATCTTCCACTCCATTTTTCATCTTGATGTGATTTAGTCTTCAGATTGTCTTTTTTGAGATACCTTCTTTCATATCATTAAAATGGAGTTTGGTGCCCTTCTTACGTACCCCTGTAACATCCTGAACTAGGTATTACACCATAGCATTATTCATTATATTATAATTGTCTCTTCTCTTGTGTGTCTCCCCACTAGACCAATATCCTTGATGGGAGAACTGTATCTGATCCTGATATTCCCCATGTCTAGTACAATTCTAAGAACCACTTAGTATAAAAACACACTGAATGAAAGAAAATGAGTAATAGGTATATATAGGGCAACTAAAACTTTGGATAAGGACGCATACAGGGAGACTGTAGAGAGAAAAGAAAATCCAAAGGAAGAACTCTGAAGAATACTAACATTTAAAGATGAGAAAAGAAAGAACTCAAAAGAGATCATGAAAAGGTACCAGACTAGGAGAAAAACAGGAAGTGTTGTGTCACAAAAACCCAGAAAAGCAACAATGTTTGCCTATGTCTTAGCATCCAGCACAACGCCTGGCATATAGCTGATGCCATAATTGCCTTAATTTGTTGAATTTAAATAAAGGAAATAATATTTTAATCATGATGTTGTGAGAGTGTTAAATGTTGCAGAAAAGTCAAGTGAAATAAGGACTAAATTTTATTTATTGGTGAACTTGGTGGCAATAATTTTAAGAGCATGTAGGTGGAAATCAGATGAAAAAGAACTAAATACAGGAGGTTACAGGGCAGTGAGCAAGTGAAGCAAGCTAAACAACTTCCCAGGACACAGCAGCACATTTGGAGGGGAATCATAATGAGAGATGAACATGTTTTTGTTTTTGTTTAATTTTTTTTTTTAACCTTTATTTATTTTTGAAAGACAGAGACAGAGCATGAGCAGGGGAAGGGCAGAGAGAAAGAGAAGGAGACACAGAATCTGAAGCAGACTTCAGGCTCTGAGCAAGCTGTCAGCACAGAGCCCGATGTGGGGCTCAAACCCACAAACCATGAGATCATGACCTGAGCCGAAGTCGGATGCCCAACCGACTGAGCCACCCAGTCGCTCCGAGAGATGAACATGTTTTTTTTTTTTCAACTTTTTTTTTTTTTTTTTTGGGACAGAGAGAGACAGAGCATGAACGGGGGAGGGGCAGAGAGAGAGGGAGACACAGAATCGGAAACAGGCTCCAGGCTCCGGGCCATCAGCCCAGAGCCTGACGCGGGGCTCGAACTCACGGACCGCGAGATCGTGACCTGGCTGAAGTCGGACGCTTAACCGACTGCGCCACCCAGGCGCCCCGAGATGAACATGTTTTAATGCATGAATGGAAAATATGAGTAGGAAAAGAGATTGAAAATATGAAAAGGGAAATGACATGAGGATTATGGTTCCCACCCCCAAAAAGGCAAGACAGTTAGTTCCAAATACGATGAAGCCTATTTCTTCCACTGGAAAAACAAACAAACAAAAAAACAAAAACAAAAACAAGGAGGAAAGACATTTAGTCTGAAGGCAGAGGACATGAAATTATGGGAGTATCTTCTTGATGGCTTCATTTTCTGTATGAAGATGCTATTATCTGCTAAGAGTGAAAGGAAAGGTAGTCAAGGAGAGGGATTAAGAAGAAAAGAGATGATCTAAAATAACTGCCGTAGACAGAGGATTTGACAAGAGAAACAGAGAAATCATGTAAGCCAACAAAAAGGGGCTAGTGTTGTTTTAGTGGCATGGGTTCCTGTGATTCCTCAAAAAAGCTCAATAGGCAGTTTGGAGGGGAAAAGCGGAGACAGTGGAATTGATCACAGGTTACTTTGATCTCAAGTGGGTGCTGGGAGGACAAGGGAAGAGAGGAATGGCAAGAAAGCAGTTAAAGGGTGAGCAAGGGTCTAGGTCCCCTAGGGAAGGAAATTAAGACAAGGAACCAATGAAAGGGAAATAGAGAATCAGAGAGCCTGGCAGTCTCAAACATGTCAGAGTGTAGGAATAAAAAAGTGAATGATCCGGAAAGAAAGCTGGAGACAGGTTTAATTTTAAAATGTTTAAATTTAAAATTTATCTGGAAGAATAAAGAATACTCAGGAAAATTCTTCCAAAAATGTTAATAATCAGAACCTTCTATTAATTGCATCAGCAGAGTGATGGTTCAAAACCAGATCTCAGAAATACATCTAAGTCGAAGTGAGAATCTGAGAGCTGATACAGGGGAATTTCAAACCAGTGAAGAAAGAAAAGTGTTTAATAAATGAGGTTAGTGGCTGGCTAGCCATTTGGAGATAGATAAAAATGGATCCAGACCTCTCCCTTTATACCAATGTAAATTTCAAAAAAAAAAAATCCAAAATTTAATGTAAACTAATTAAAGCATATAATAAAGATTTCATAGCTGTAGCAGTTTCAGGTAAAGAAAAGATTCGGCGGCATGTGAGGAGCTAAAATGGAGTGAAAAAAAAGTGCACTGTCATGGAGAAGAAACTCTCAGCCTAGGACTACTGTAAGAGGTATCTAAGTCCCAAAGATGCCATAACCAACAAAGTTAATCTACTCAAAAATAAATAACAAAAATGACTGTCTCTATTTTGAAATGCACCATGTTTCTAAAAGTGAGAAATCCCAAACCCAAACCGCTAAGTCCTGCCTCAGTCGGATACTTGGGGTTGGATCATACATGTTCCCCGACAGGGTCCACATGCACTTTGGGATTTAAAACATGATGGTATGCATTGCAGGGATTTCCTCTTCAGACTCTGAATTTAGTGACTAAGTCCTTAATTACTGTCATTGCTGATTTAAAATTTTATGTAGATAAATTTTAAACTAATCTGATCAATTTCCTTAACTTGTGGACTTCCACTTACAAACTTGCCTCTGGAGTTATTTTTACCTCCTACATTCAGTTTAGTATCATTATTTCAATGCAATAATAATTCTCTTGACACTAAGGAATTGATAGCAGTGATAATGATACATCCCTGGTACCCATCAACTTGGTTTTGGTTTGTTATTTTAATTATATAGCATATATCTGAATCTCATTAGATAATCCTTAAACTTAGTAACTTTGTTACCATCCTCCAATAGACCATTACCTCTTCTTGCTCTTCTTCATCATACTCCTCTTGTTCTGCAGCATCATCATCCTCATCATCATCACCTTCTTTATTTTTCTCTTTGCTTCCTTCTTTCTCTTCATTTTCCTCATCTGATTTTTCACCATCACCTCTCTTTTCCAATTCCTGGTATAAATGAACTTCATTAATTAAAAAAATTTTTATTTTATTTTTTTCTGAGAGAGAGAGAGAGAGAGGGAGACAGAGAAGGAGAGCACATGGGTAGGGGAGGGGCAGAGGGAAAGGATCCAAAGTAGGCTCTGTGCTCATAGGCTGACAGCAGCAAGCCCGATGTGGGGCTCGAGCTCATGAACTGTGAGTTCACGACCTGAGCGGAAGTTGGATGCCCAACCAACTGAGCCAGCTAGGCGCCCCTGAACTTCATTAACTTAAATGGAATTCACTAGACTTTAACCTCCCTGCTTAGCTCAGGAGAATATAGTTAACCTATCATCTTATTCTAAAACTCCAGGCCACCACCTAGGAAACTGTGAGTTCACTCAAGAAAGGAGGAACTCTTGGGGTGCCCAGGTGGTTCAGTCAGTTAAGCGTCCGACTTCAGCTCAGGTCATGACCTCACAGTTTGTGAGTTCGAGCCCCACATCAGGCTCTGTGCTGACAACTCGGAGCCTGGAGCCTGCTTCAGATTCTGTGTCTTCCCCCTCTCTATATTCCTCCCCTGTTTATGCTCTGTGTCTATCTCTTAATATAAACATTTTTAAAAAATTTAAAAAAAAAAGGAGGGACTCTCTGTCTTGTCATTACACTAGCATTTACTTCGTTTTTGTTAGTTCATAACTAGATCTCAGGTGTTGCTAGGGTATCAGCTCTAATGCACAATGCTTTGTTTTTATGATTTCCTTCCTACCTCCTTCTAAAATACTGAGTTGATTCAGTTTATGGAGAGACACTTTCAGGATGTTATTCTCTTGTCCTTCCAACATGAAAGGAGAAAAGAGAATATAATGATAACATTTCAAAATGCCTGTTTAATTTATTTTGAGAGAGAAGGGGCAGAGAGAGAGGGAGAGAGAATTCCAAGCAGACTCCGCACCAGCAGCACAGTGCCCAATGCAGGTCTCGAACTCACCAACTGTGAGATCATGACCTGAGCCAAAGCAAAATCAAGAGTCAAATGCTTAACTGACTGAGCCACCCAGGTGCCCTTTATTTATTTATTTTTAAAGTAAACTTTATTCTCAACCTGGAGCTTGAACTCAGGACCCTGAGATCAAAAGTTGAATGCTCTCTGGGGTGCCTGGGTGGCTCAGTCGGTTAAGCGACTGACTTCAGCTCAGGTCATGATCTCCTGGTTCGTGAATTCAAGCCCTGCGAATATAAAATAGTGTTTATAGATCTTCTGAAGTGTCTGTAAATACATACACACATACCCACATATAATGATGCTATGTTGACATTAACATATGGAGTTTTTTCTTTTCTATTTTAGTCATATTGCAGTAAAGAGGCCTACAACCCATGAATATTGTGTAGTTAAAAGAAAACTGTGCTATGTTTATTTAACTCTGTGAAAAGTATACACTATATCTGAAAAATCCTGCTATTAGCTATTATTTCACAATTAGATATACACTTATTCAAGCTAATTAAGGAAAATATTTTTCAAATATAGAATTCATTCAGTACTGTGTATGACTAGGAAGTCTTTATTTCCATTACTGCCACCTCAGATATCTTTAAATAAATAACAACTTTATTTCTACCACGTAGATCTAAATCAAACCCATAAAATACTTAAATCGGTGAACTATTGCAGATAACTGCAATTTAAAAAAATGATCTCAGAGCCACACACATTCTCCCACTACTTTATTCTTTTTGTGTTAAACTGCTATTTTTGGTTTGTCTGCTTATTAGTCTCCATTTTCTCCTCTGTGAGATTTAACTATTTACCCCTACTATCTTACAGATTTGTTGTAAGAATAATGTGATTGACATAACATGAAAACACTTTGCAAACAGTTAACTTATAGAAAGGGAACAGTTCTTCTAGTTTAAATAATACATAGCTACCCTACAGAGAGGCCTTCCTGTAAATCAAACAAATACAAGCTCAAATATTAGTTTACTGCTGTCTGATTATTCACACATTAATCATGAGATCTGACTGTATGTTACTCCTTCTCCATCCACAGAAGCTTTTTTTTTTAAGTATTTATTTATTTTGAGAGAGACAGCACGAGGATGGGAGGGGGAGAGAGAGAGGGAGAGACAATCCCAACCAGGCTCCATGCTGTCAGCACAGAATCCCATGTGGGGCTCAATCCCATGAACTGAGAGATCATGACCTGAGCCAAAACCAAGAGTCAGACGCTTAACTGACTGAGCCACCCAGGCGCCCCCAAATAAGTTTTACTATAATAAATTTGCAACTACTTTTGCTAAAGAAATGAAACAATAATAGAGTCATCCAGAAGCTAATTTTACTCTTTAACTCAGAGTTAATAAAGCTAACTCATTTAGATTTCTAGATTTAAAACTCTAATTTTAACAATGTGCAAAATGAAAAAGGTGTTTGTAGAAAACCTGGAAGCATCATTTGTTCTGATGAGACTACATTCTGATCAATCTTCCTTATAGCACATGTCATATGCAGTTTTGAGAAGATTTGACAACAGTCTGAATCTGTGTTCAGTTAATATAAGTTGGCAAGTTCTGCAACCTCATCCATCATTCTACCACAGTTAAACCTGACAGTTATCACTTTTCCTTCAATATCCTCCTGGCTTTATTTTCATACATGTTACCTCCAGCTCAAGTACTAGTTAAAAAATAAAATAACAAATATGAGTTTCTGTTACCACATAGCTATGCCAACTTGACCAAACAAGTAAAAGTTTTATTTATTTTTATTTTTTAATGTTTATTTTATTTTTGAGGGAGAGAGAGAGAGAGAGAGAGAGAGAGAGAGAGAGAACGTGTGCGAGCCAGTGGGGGAGGGGCAGAGAAGAGGGGGACAGAGGATCTGAAGCAGGCTCCATGCTGACAGCAGAGAACCTGATGTGGGGCTTAAACTCAGGAACTGTGAGATCATGACTTGAGCTGAAGTTGGACGCTTAACCAACTAAGCCATCCAGGTGCCCCAACAAGTAAAAGTTTTAAAGCCTTGACTTCCTCAATTGGTATAACCTCCATTGAGAGTGATCTGTCAATATTCATCCCTATTTTCTAATACACATAAGAACTGACCCAAGAAATGCACTTCAAGAAATCTACTTTACATATGTATAATGACATACTTAATATGAATTCACTACAGCACTGTTTATAATAGCAAAACACTAGATGAAACATTAAGTCCATCAATTGGGTATTGGTTCAATAAACTATGGTTCATTCTTATAGGGTAGGCAAAAAAGGAGAAAAAAAAAAGAATGAGGCAAGTCTATACAGACTGACACAGAATCATCTCCAGTTGATTACAAGTAATAAAATGAAAATGCAGAAGAGTGTAACATGCTAACTTTTGTCTTTAAAACGAAAAAGAAAAAAATCTGTATTTGTTATACATAAAATATTTCTAAAAGATCTGTAAGAAACAGGGAATACTGATTGTCTACAAGGGGGGAACTGGATGGTTAGGCGCAAGAATGGGAGGAGAAATTTTCAGTTTATTAACCTTTTGGATACTTTCTCTTTTTTATTTTTGAAATATTAAAAACAATGAAGATATAAACTTAAGTTCTATAAGATGTACTTTTCTCTCAAAGCACTCAACATGAGACAGAAAAAAAGCATTAAAAAAGTACATATACAATAATAGGAAAAAACAATGAGAGGTTTTTAAAAGAAATACATTTCAGGGGGTGCCTGGGTGGCTCAGTCAGTTAAGAGTCTAACTCTTGACATTCGCTCAGGTCATGATCTTGCAGTTGTGAGACGAGCCCTAGGTCGATCTCTGCAGTAAGCATGGAGCCTGCATGAGATTCTCTCTCTCCCTCTCTGCCCCTTCCCTTTTTGTGCGTATGCACTCTGTCTCTGTCTTTCTCTCACAATAAATAAACTTAAAAAATAATTTAAAAATATTTTTAAAAAATACATTTTAGGTATATAACTCTTTTGTGTTTCTTTCCAATACATAATTCCAATGCCAGGGGAAAATAAGAATACACAGACATTCAAGGGGAAAATAGGATACATGGAAAAGGAAGTAGGCGACAGAAGGTAAGGTAAGTTGACAGGTAAGTGGTAATGAAGGACAGGATGGAGCCTCCTTATCTACCAGCCAACAATGTTCAAATCTTTCTAGTTACCCTGTGTGCTGGGATTGGTTGTGCCAAATCTAGGTACGATTAACAAGTGAGGGAAGGTGTAAAGAGTGAAGAAGGTGAAGGAGGCATGATACTTTTACAGCTTGCTCTTACAGTAAGAAGAAAACCTTACCTCGATTTTTTTCAATACATCTGCAGTATTAGTGAGTGACGCGCCTTTGCCCGTAGCCTTTGCTTTTTGGGATTTGGGGCCTGCTAAAGTAAAACCGCTGTTAACACATATTTCTATAACAGAAACTGTGCATTATATTTCATATGCTGTCTAGCATAGTGATATGTCCTACTGGGCAGTCATCCAATTTGCACACTGAATTTTCCAAAAGAATAACAAAATCAATCAGCATGCCTCCCCAATTTTCCATGATCAGGAGTCAACGATAATCACTTAATAGGAAGTTTTTTAAGACCGTAACCACATATCTTTTTACTAGTACTGAAAATCTGTACTGGCAATTAATGTTATTAAGCCCAAACTGCTAAAATGTTACTTCAGGAAGAAGCACCAGAGGACCAGTGAAAGAATCTCACAAATATATCATCTGCATTGGCTTCTTGGTCACTGATTGGTGTACTTTGTTTTAAGTAGGGCAATTTGACCAGGTTTGGAAAATAAAAAAACAAGTGCAGAATAAATAAATAAATAAATAACCATTTGTCAATGGTTAAGGAAATGAGAAAGAGGTTATATTCACACAACATAAGCATTATCTTTGGAATGAAGATTAAAATGGCTACCCTGAATATGCCCATTATATGAACCTGAAAAGTCAAAGCAGTATAAATGTTTTAATGGCATTGGGGTAATTTTTTTGAGCCATATAAAAAACATTGCATTTTGAAGCTATTGTAAAACTTCAGGGCATAGAGAATTATTTCACATATAGATCCTTCCAGTCAGTCACCAAGGCATTATGATATGCTACAAAATTGTCCCATTGTGATTGAAAGTATTATAGTCCTTTCCCCAAATCAAGCTAAATACCTAGAAATTACTTGGCAACACAGGAAAATATAGCTCAGAAATATGTAATTTTGTTAAAGATTAACATTTAACTTATAAAAGAAGAAATTTCTAGATTGTGGTAGATGACCCATAACTGATGGAATTACAATTTACTGTGTTACATACCAAATTGCCCCTCAGGGAATCACTGAACTCAGAACCCCAAACATATTTATGTGAAGTTTTGTTCAAAAAAAGGTAATAGGTAGATTTAATCATGGGTAACTTTTTCTGTTCCCCTTGAGGGTAAAGACTGTTTAATTTGAACTGTAGCACATAAAATATAGTATCATATATGAACTAGATTTCAATATATATTATGATATCGAAATCAGAAAACATTAGCTAAGAATGTAATTTACTCACATAATGAAGTCTTTTTCTCTAAGAATCTTCTGTTTAATTATTTAAATTTCATAACACATAAGTCTGTTTAATGGGTATTATAGAACATGGTCAGGTAAATGAACTTATTAAAAACTACTGATTTCTTGACCAAGAAAGTCAGTTGCCAAAAGGCAACTAAGTATATTTTGCTATTTATTAAACTGTTTTTACATAATCACTAATTCTTTTATGTACAACTGGGGGAGAAGTGTCAAATTTCCAAAATTTGTTAAAAGACTGTTTTAGCCTCAAAACATTAACAGGCATTTTTCCCTCATCTTTGGCCAAATACATGCATATATTTGAATTTTTGTTTGTTTCTTTCAATATCTGCCAACAGCTGGTTCTTCAAGAAAAAAAGTTTTCAGCCTTTGGCCCTTTGGGTACTATTTACTTTCATGTAAATCAGTAGAGGCCATCTTAACAAAAAGGAGAGTATAAGTTTACCAGGAATAAAACACAAAAATTATACAATATGCAAAAAAAAAAAAAAAAAGCTCAGAATGGAAACAAAGTTTTATGGTTGTTGTTTTGTTTTTTAACAAATGGAAATTCTGACACACTGGAAGTTTTAACTAATAATCAATGTGTATATAAAGTTCCAGGGATGAGTAGTCAGTGGGATATATTTGAAAAAATTAATTTTTCCAAATCAGATACATTCTTTTTGGCTCTTTAAAGTCTGCTACAAATTTACAATCCACTAGGACATGACCAGTATCATTAATGCACATGTTATTATATTGTAAAAATAATATATTTGCCCAATAAAAGCCAAAGGTATAAAAAAACACCAGATAAAACTATTATATCTCAATGTATAATATTTTGGTTTAAAAAAAAATTTTTTTTTAACATTTATTCATTTTTTGAGAGACATAGAAAGACAGAGCACAAGTCGGGGAGGGGCAGAGAGAGAAGGAGACACAGAATCCGAAGCAGGCTCCAGGCTCCAAGCTGTCAGCACAGAGCCTGACGCGGGGCTTGAACTCACAAATCATGATCATGACCTGAGCTGAAGTCGGACACTTAACCGACTGAGCCACCCGGGCGCCCCTATTTTGGGTTTTTAACATAATGTTTTGTACTCAATCAAGCTAAATATTCTTATATACTGTAGCTTTGAAATGAAACAAAATAGAAATACTTCCACTTTAAATACATGTGTCAGAATTTACCAAATTATATATTCAAATATATGCATTTTATCATATGTCAATGACACCTCAATAAAGCTGTTAAAAAGGGGAGGGGGATCTCCTTCAGCAGACAGGAGATGAAGCAATACTTCCTAACTCATTCTGTGAGGCCAGCATTACCCTAATACCAAAACCAGACAAATATTATAAGTAAGGAAACAGAAGATCAATCTCTCATGAACATATAAGCAAAAATTTTCAACAAAACATTTACCACATCTAATCCCACAATGTATAGAAAGAATAATACATCACAACTAAGTAGGATTTATCTCAGGTATGTAAGGCTGGTTCAATCTTCCCAAATCAATTAACTTAATCCATCAAATTAACAGGCTAAAGAAAAAAAATCACATGATCGTATCAACAGATGCACAAAAAGCCTCTGACAAAATCAAACACCCATTCATAACGAAAAACCCTTAGTAAACAAAGAATAGAGGGAAACTTCCTAAACTTGATAAAGAATAGCCACCAAAAAAACGATAGCTACATCTAATGGTGAAAGGCTTGACGTCATACTTAAAGGTGAAAAGTTTAACACTTTCCCACTAAGATTAAGAACCAGGCAAGAAAGTTCCCTCTCACCACTGTTTTTCAACATTGTACTAGAAGTTCTTGCTAATGCCATCAGATAAGGAAAGGATATAAGAGGTAAACAGATTGGGAAGGAAGAAATAAAACTATCTTCGTGCACAGATGACATGATCATCTATGCAGAAAATCTGAAAGAATGAGACCAAAAGTCTGGAAACTAATACGTGATTACAGCAGGGTTGCAGGATACAAGGGTAATACACAAAGGTCAATAGCCTTCTTATATACCAACAATGAACAAGTGGAATTTGAAATTAAAAATCTACTACTGTTTACATTAGCACCCCCAAAATGAAACACTTAGATAAAATCTAACAAAATAAGTACATAGTCTATATGAAGAAAACTATAAAACTCTGAAGAATGAAATCAAACATCTAAATAAATAGAGAGATATTACATGTTCATGGATAGTAAGATTCAATACTGTGAAGATGACAGTTCTTCCCAACTTCATCTATAGATTCAATGCAATCTCAATCAAAATCCTAGTAAGTTATTTTATAGTATCAACAAATTGTTTCTAACGTTTAAATGGAGAGGCAAAAGATCTAGAATAGGCATCTCAAAATTGAAGGAAAGAACAAGGTTGGAGGACTGACACTACCAGACTTTAAAACATACTCTAAAGCTCTGATAATCAAGACTTCCCGGTAAAGGTGAAAGAATATACAAAAGTCAATGGAATAGAATAGAGAGCCCAGAAATAGACCCACAAAAATATAGAAAAAGAAGCAAAGGCCATACAATGGAGAAAAGAGTCTTTTCAACAAATGATGCTGGAACAACTAAACTTCCACAAGCAAAAAAAAAGTGAATATAGGGGTGCCTGGGTGGCTCAGTCAGTTAAGTATCCAACTCTGGCTCAGGTCATGATCTCACAGTTTATGAGTTTGAGCCCTACATCAGGCTCTGTGCTGATAGCACAGAACCAGCTTTGGATCCAACTTTGGATCCTCTGTCTCCTTCTCTCTCTGCCTCCCCCTTTCTCTCTCAAAAATAAACAAACATTAAAAAACCTTACACTCTTCACAAAAATGAACTCAAAATGGATCACCACCTAAATACAAAACACAAAACTGTAAAACTCTAGATGACTTGAGTTTGGTAATTACCTTTTAGATATAACACTAAAGCCATGATCTATGAAAGGAATAACTGATAAGGTGGACTTCATTAAAATTAAAAAATTCTGCTCTGCAAAAGATAATGTCAAGAAAATGAGAAGAAAAACCACAGACTGGGAGAAAATATTTGCAAAAGACGTATCTGATAAAGCACTATTTGAAATAATACAAAAAAATATTGGTCTCTCTTCCTGGTTCCTTGCACAGAACTCCTAAAACCCTTATAATTTCCTAAGTGATAAAAACACTAGAAGCATCTTTTGTTCTCATATTTAGTCTTTGACCTTAGTTCCTGGCAGAGTTCCTAATCCCTTGAAATTTACTGCGTGATAGGAGTGTCTTTTGTTCTAAGGAGACAACTCTTGGGGGCTCCTAGACAGCTTCAGGATAAGGGCACAAGACAGATCAAACCATGATTAAAAGCCTGGAATTTTCAGCTCCATTCTCCATTCCCCTGGAGTGGAAAGGGACTTGAGACTGAGTTCATGATTGATCATACTTATGTGATGAAGCCTCTATAAAAATCCCCAAAGTATGGGCGTTTGAGGAGCTTCCAGGTTGGTAAACACATTCACATGCTGGGAAGGTGGGGCACCCCAGCTCCAGGGAGACAGAAAAGTTCCTGTGTTAGGAATCGTTCTAGACTTTACTTTATCTACCTTTTCATCTGACTGTTCATCTGTATCCACTATCATATCTTTATTAAATAATAAACCGGTAAACCTAAATGTTTTCTAGGGTTCTGTGAGCTGTTCTAGTAAATGAAATCCAAGTGGGAGGAGGGTCATAGGAACCCCTGATCTGTAGCCAAGTCGGATAGAAATTATGGGTAATCTGGGGAACCTACTACTTGTAATTGGCTTTTGAAGAGGGGAGCTGGACTGAGTCCTTAACATGTGGGGTCTGTGCTAATTACAGTTGATTTTGGAACTGAATTAAATTGTAAGACAGCCAGCTGGTGTTGCAGAGAACTGCTTGGTGTGGGGGAAAAAAATTCCATACACCTGGTGTCAGAAATTTTGTGAATATAGTAGTGGTAGGAGACTAAAGGAGATACGGCAGGAGTAAGCTTTTCTTATAGACTGTTATCCAAGATATACAAAGAACTCCTAAAACTTCACAATAAGAACACACAGACACACACCCACACAAAACATTAAAAAATGGGCCACAGACCTCTTTCCAAACAAGATATACAAATGGCAAATAAATACATTAAAGATGCTCCACATCATAAGTCACCAGAGAAGTGCAAATTAAAATAGTAGTGAGATACTTACTATGCACCTATTAGAATGGCCAAAATCCAGAACACTACCACCAAATGCTAGCCAGGATATATAAAATTGGGAACTGTCATTGGTTGCTGGTGGGAATGCAACATGGTAGAGCAACTTTGGAAGACAGTTTGGTGGTTTCTTACAAAGCTAAGTATACTCTTACCATACAATCCAGCAATCATGCTCCCTGGTATTTACTCAAAGGAGTTGAAAACTTATGTCCACACAATAGTGGATGTTTATAGCAGCTTTATTCATAACCCCTAGATCTTGGAAGCCATCAAGATGCCTGTAGTAAGGAAATGCATAAACAAACTGTTGCATATCCAGACAATGCCATATTATTAAGCACTAACAAAAAATGAGCTGTGAAGCCATGAAAAGTCATGGAGGAAAATTAAATGCTTATTATTAAGTAAAAGAAGTCAATCTGAAAAGACTACATACTGAATGCTTCCAACTATATGACATTTTGGAAACGGCAAAGCTATGAGGACAGTAAAAAGATCAGTGGTTGCCAGGGGTAAGGAGGAGAAAGAGATGAATAGGCAGAGCACAGAGAATTTTTAAGGCAGTGAAAGTACTCTGTATGATATTACAATGGTGCATGCATATCATTATACATTTGCCTTTACCCACAGAATGTACAATACCAAGAGTGAATCCTAATGTAAACTATGGACTCTGTGTAATAATGATATGTCAAGGTAGGATCCGTAATTGTAACAAATGTATCACTCTGGTGGGGGATATTAATAATGGGGGAGGCTATGCATGTATGGGGGCAGGAAGTATAAGGGAAATCTGCACTTACCTGCTCAATTTTGCTGTGAATCCAAAACTGCTCTAAAAAATGAAGTCTATTTCACTCAGATCAATGGAACAGAATAGAGAACCCAGATATGGACCCACAAAGTATGGCCAACTAATCTTTGACAAGGCAGGAAAGAATATCCAATGGAATAAAGACAGTCTTCTTCAGCAAATGGTGCTGGGAAAACTAGACAGCGACATGCAGAAAAATGAACCTGGACTACTTTCTTACACCATACACAAAAATAAACTCAAAATGGATGAAAGACCTAAAAAAACAGGAAGCCATCAAAATCCTCGAGGAGAAGGCAGGCAAAAACCTCTCTGATCTTGGCCACAGCAACTTTTTACTCAACATGTTTTTGGAGGCAAGGGAAACAAAAGCAAAAATGAACTATTGGGACCTCATCAAAATAAAAAGCTTCTGCACAGTGAAGGAAACAATCAGCAGAACTAAAAGGCAACCGACGGAATGGGACAAGGTATTTGCCAATGACATATCAGATAAAGGGTTAGTATCCAAAATCTATCAAGAACTTATCAAACTCAACACCCACAAAACAAGTAATCCAGTGAAGAAATGGGCAAAAGACATGAATAGACACTTCTCCAAAGAAGACATCTAGATGGTCAACTGACACATGAAAAAATGCTCAACATTACTCATCATCAGGGAAATACAAATCAAAACCACAATGAGATACTATCTCACACCTGTCAGACTGGCTAACATTAACAACTCCGGCAACAACAGATGTTGGCAAGGATGCGGAGAAAGAGGATCTCTTTTGCACTGCTGGTAGGAATGCAAACTGGTGCAGCTACTCTGGAAAACAGTATGGAGGTTCCTCAAAAAATTAAAATCGAACTACCCTACAACCCAGCAATTGCACTACTAGATATTTATCCAAAGGATAGAGGTATGCTGTTTCAAAGGGGCACATGCACCCCAATGTTTATAGTGGCACTATCAACAATAAAGTGTGGAAAGAGCATAAATGTCCATCAATGGATGAATGGATAAAGAAGATGTGGGTATATATATATATATATATATATACATATATATATATATATATACATACACAATGGAGTACTACTCAGCAATCAAAAAAGAATGAAATCTTGCCATTTGCAACTACCCGGATGGAACTAGAGGGTATTATGCTAAGCGAAATTAGAGAAAGACAAATATCATATGACCTCACTCATATGAGGACTTTAAGATACAAAACAGATAAACATAAGGGAAGGGAAGCAAAAATAATATAAAAACAGGGAGGGGGACCAAACATAAGAGACTCTTAAATATGGAGAACAAACAGAGGGTTGCGGGAGGGAGGATGTGCTAAATCATGGGTAAGGGGCATTAAGGAATCTACTCCTGAAAGCATTGTCACACTATATGCTAACTAACTTGGATGCAAATTTAAAAAAATAAATTAAATAAAATGGTAAAAAAAAAAATGAAGTCTATTTAAAAAGCAAAATGCAAAATACCAGGCCTAAAAAAAAAAGAGAGGGGTAAGGGAGGAAATCTCTTCTCTTAATTGCTAGCCCTATTGTTATTAACCTGTCTGCCTACTTCACTTTTTCTCTCTTTATTCTTTTTTATAAATTTTCCAAATGTTTATTTATTTATTTATTTTCAATTTTTTTCTAATGTTTATTTATTTACTTTTGAGAGAGAGAGAGAGACAGAGCGCAAACGCAGGGGAGGGACAGTGAGAGCTGTCAGCACAGAGCCAGATATGGGGTTGAACTCACGAACTGTGAGATCATGACCTAAGCTGAAGTCAGACCCTTAACGGTCTGAGCTACCCAGGTGCCCCTCTGTTTATTTATTTTTGAGAGAGAGAGAGAGACAGAGAGAGAGACAGACAGAGAGACAGAGAGAGAGTCAGCAGGAGAAGGGCAAAGTGAGAGGGAGACAGATCTGAAGTAAGCTCCAGGCTTTGAGCTGTCAGTACAGAGCCTGACACGAGACTCGAACCCACGGACTGTGATATCATGATCTGAGTTGAAGTCAAGACACTTAACTGACTGAGTCACCCAGGCACCTTTCTTTCTTTCTTTCTTTCTTTCTTTCTTTCTTTCTTTCTTTCTTTCTTTCTTTCTTTCTTTCTTCCTTCCTTTCCTTCCTTTCCTTCCTTCCTTTCCTTCCTTCCTTCCTTCCTTCCTTCCTTCCTTCCTTCCTTCCCTTCCTTCCTTCCTTCCCTTCCTTCCTTCCTTCCTTCCTTCCTTCCTTCCTTCCTTCCTTCCTTCCTTTCTTTCTTTCTTTCTTTCTTTCTTTCTTTCTTTCTTTCATGTTTATTTATTTTTGAGAGAGAGAGACAGAGAATCCCAAGCAGGCTCTGTGCTATCAGCACAGAGCTAAACGGGGCTTGAACTCAAGAACCATGAGATTATGACCAAGTATCAAGAGCTGGACATTCAACTGACTGAGCCATCCAGGCACCTCATTTCTTTAGTCTTCATATCCAAATTTCCCAAACATTCATCTATGCGTGCTGTCCCTTTTTCCTAAATTCCCATTTACTGTTTAATCCATTCCAATCTGAATTCCATGCTTACAAATCTTTTAAAAAGCTCTCGCTGAGGGCAACAATGATCAATAAGTCAAAAATTAGTTTACATTTTCCAATCTGTATCTTACTTGACCTCATAGCAATTTTGTTTAACCTCCTTTAACACTGTTGATCACCATTTGAAATGGTCTGTACTTCTTGCATACTCTTGCTTCTGTGACTCCACTCTCTTCTGGTTCTCCTCTCTCCCTCCCCATCCCTTCTCCTTCCATCTCCTTTCTTTGCTGATTCAACCTCCTCTACCAGCCCATTAAATTTTGGCAGTCCTCCAAGTTTAGGCTTAGGCCCTCATTTCTTCTAATTCTCTAATTTCAGCCTAGATAATCTCACCCTTCCTCACAGTTTCAATTATAGCACCTATGCTGATCCCTATCATCTCCATTTTGAAGTCCATCCCCCTGTATCCAACAACATGCTCAACATTTCTATTTGTATATTTCAAAGGAAACTTAAAGACCACTTCTAAACTGTAACTCATGATTTCCCCCCACAAACCTGGTGTTTCTCGGATGTTCTTCTGCCAATTCCATCTTAGTAAATTTACTCATGCAATCCGGGCTCCAATTACATTTCTTCGAAGAAACTTCCTTGACCTCCCACTGAGGACAGTGTGTTTTTATTTAATGTTTTTACTCCATTTGACTGTAAGCTCCATTAAGGCAAGGACTATTCCCACTTTGCTCACTGTTTCATTTCTTTTAGCACAGTGTCTGGCAACAGTAGATTTTCAACAACTATTCACTCAGCGGAATTATGAAAGAACACCACACTGGAAATTTTCACTTTGGTATTTTGTGTGCCACATAAAGTTCTAATCTACCAGTTCCCAAATTTTACCAGTTCCAAATATATGAGTTAAAAACTTAGAATATAGATGGTATAACCATCAAATGCATTTATATGCAAAATTTCAAATTTTCAAAAGTAAAAGGTCTACAATACTTGAAAAGTCTTCTCTAGCACATCAAAATTCCATACTTAAAGAACGGAAAAACTAAACAAAGTATCAAAACAAAGCAAAAAACCAACAACAGAAAGTTTTAACACAAATGTCAAAATGTCAAACATATTTTAAGAAAAAGCATTCAGAATGCTGAGTGTAACTTCAGATTGAGAATTCATTCCATAATTAGAATTTGAGCAATAACCTTTTATTACCTGGATTATTACATTAGTCAATGTACCTTTTTTGCACTTTTTCCTTGGCATCATTTCTCTTGGGAGTCTTCTCCAATCTGCATGTACAAAAGAAAAAAAAATACAACGGTTGCAGTTTCCTCTAGGAATTAGTGGCACTGGATATGACTATTTAAAGGGACATGACAGTTGGTTAATCAGTGAAAATAAAATTTCTTAATATCTGACTGTACAGATTTAGCCTAGGTGATATATTTTCTCCTATGAAAAAAAAAAGAGTTCATTAAAAAGAACTTTGGTGGCTCCCAGCTGGCTCATTTGGAAGAGCATGAGACTCTTTATTTCAGGGTCATGAGTTCAAGCTCCACTTTGAGTGTAAAGAGTATTAAAAAAAAATAAACATTAAAAAAAAAAACTTTGAAATAGTGCTATAAGATTTCTACAACTTTCTGTCAATAGTTATATAGTATTTATCTAATCAATTTTAAATGTGGAAATTTTCATAACAAGAAAAATAACGTAGAAAAATTTTGTTAATCATGACATACTGTTGAATAAGAAAAAGTTTCTCAGATAGTAAGTACAGGGGCGCCTGTGTGGTTTGGTTGGTTAGGCCTCTGACTCTTGGTTTTGGCTCAGGTCATGATCTCCATGATCTCATGATCTCATGAGATTGAGCCCCACATCGGACTCTGCGTTGACAGCATGGAGACTGCCAGGGATTCTCTCCATCCCTCTCCCATCCCCAGTCTCAAAATTAATAAATAAATACTTAAAATAAAATAAGACATTACATATAGAATCCCAGTAAAACATAAACCTAACATATAAATATTTTCATATATTTAATTTTTGTGCAGAGAAAGCTCTAGGTTGGGAACAAAATATTATAGTAATTCTTTATGGGTGTTAGGATTATAGCTGCTTTTCTTATTTATTATTTATGTATTATTTGACCATGCTGTATTTTGTAAGTTTTCTATAGTTGATACGTGTTTCTTACGTAATAAGGAATTTTTTTTTAAAGTTAAAATATATGACCACAATCCCAACACATGAAAATTAAGCAATTCTAATAATTAACCCAAAACTTTATAATTAAAAATAAAAACAGCCATGGAAAAGTAAATTCACTCTAATAAATAATTTTGACTGCAGGAGGTAAAGAATTTCTCTAATTTATCACTTTCTTTTAATTTTTTTAAATGTTTATTTTTGAGAGAGAGAGAGTGGTGTGCACATGTGTGTGTGTGAGTGCAAACAGGGCAGGGGCAGAGAGAAACAGAGACAGAGGATACAAAGTCAGGGCTCTGCACTGACAACAGAGACCCTGATGCGGGACTCAAACTCATGAACCACAAGATCATGACTGAGCTGAAGTCAGGTGCTTAACAAACAGAGCCACCTAGCTGCCCCACTTTCTTTTAATTTTTAAGCATAGAGTTAATCAGAAAAATGAAGCAACATAAAAATGGATTAAAAAATACTGCCTACTAAAACAAACAAAAAAACAACAACCTCAGGGTATTTTGGAGAAAGCATTTATAACTCAAGCCATTTTACCTGAATTAATAAATTTTGCTTTGAATATATTTCTGCTTTTATAAATGACTCATAGGTGATCACGAAAAAGTAGGTAAAGAGAATCCTTTAAGGAGATGAATATGATGTGGAAGATGGGAGAGATCTGCTATAGGAGACAGGAGAGTGTTCAAGGGGAATCCAACCTTAACAATGATGCACACTGAAAAGACCAGTATTACTCGTGAAAGCAACAATTCTGTAAATGCCATTTATATTCTTACCAAAGGCAGTTACCACAACAACAAGGACAGAGATGTCAAAGGGAAGTGAGTTAAAATGAGAAGGCCCAGGTTCTAGAAGTATTGTCCCAGTCACCCTGATAAGTCACTTCATTTTTATGGCAATTACTTTTTTGTCTGTAAAATGAATGAGCTGGATGAAATCTCTCCAGCCTCTTCTACTTTGCCTGTGTCCAAGGCAAATCTGTGAATGTTGAAAAAATCTCTCTTAGATATGGTTCTGTTGAAAAAGCTTCTTAGCAAATAAAAATAGTCTATATTTGCTTGAAAGGAAGGTCCATGAGCTTGGCTTCAATACTGTCTGCCTGGATTTGTTTTCTCCTCTAAAGCTGAAATCACTCACAAACATGGAAGTATAATTGGTACTGTAGATTAAAATGGTGATTGTGGAAAATGAAGTGGAAAGCCCAAATGCATTTGGCAAGTCCTATTTTATAAAAAAATATTTTAAGAACTTCAAAAACATTTCAACTCTTCCTTGTTATGGTATAAAAATCTTTCATCCTAGTTTTCAAAAGATATATATTAGTAATTAATTATAGGAAAAGAGCCAAACTATTTTCTTACAGTGAAAATTCCTAGGGTAAAAGTAGAAAATTTTCCCTAAAAAAAATAGGGGGTAGGGAGATAAGCTTTAAAAATTATTTTAACATTTTCAGTTTTATAATTACCTGGTATCCACTCCTCTTTGTATACCTTCATATATCTTTTACTGTATCTTTCAATATCTAGAAAAAAAATAAAAAGTGTTCATTAGAAAACTGCAGAATAAGCCTGCATTTAAGCCATTCCTTTAAAATAACTGAAAACACCAGGTAACATCTTTTATTTCACACACAGTTTCCTATATTTGTGCCTAAAGTGTTTCTGAACACCTACTGGAAAGTTCAATTAGTATCACACGTTTAAGGAAGTGGCAAGAAGCAGCTGGGTATGAATGGCTGGGGCAAGCAGAAACCCTAAGCATGTTTTTTAGAATCAGACAACCTGACTCGTTTCTGAAAATATTCACAAAAGCCCAAAGCCAGGTCAGAAAGCCACTTAAATACCAGGAAAGAAAGTCACTTTCTTCTTGTGACACTGGCCTCCAGCTCCCAGTCTTTAAATCTTGTTTAACTGGGATGTATTAACTACCTAAGTGGAGATAGAGAGCTGTTTGCTCACCTCCAGTGCTTGATACATACATTAATACACAGTTAGGCTTCTCAGTGAGCTACTTTTCACAATCCATTGAGGAGCAGAATGGGGAAAAGGGTAGGAGTAGGTAGGGTTGGACTTGAGCAAGCCAAAAGCCTTCCATGTCAATTGCTGACAACTCTGCAAGGACCTCCTAGGCTTGCCCAAAATGGGAGAGCCATAGCTGTGGCTCTTGTTTCTGCTTTGCCCACTATGCTGCAAGAAACTCCCTCAATGAGGGCCCAAACCCTTTCCTAGCAGCGTAAGTTGGTATCGTGCCACAGCTTGAAACCATAGTTGGCAGTGTAAGTGACAGCATCATGCCATAGCTTGAAACCATGGTTCATCATAAAATGTGGTTTTAGGAGTACAGCCATGAAAAAGGGAAGTTAAACCAAAAGATGAAAACATAAAAAGCAAGGCCCAAGTATGTACTTTTTCTTCCATGTTAAGAAAATGATCCCAAATAACAGCAAAACCATGGTGTTAGACAAAGATAACCAAAATAAATAGTAGATCAGAGAGACCAACAGACCAAGCTTTTCTAGGTATTTAACTGTTTTGACTTCAATCTTGCTCTTAAGCTTTTCACCTGTAAAGAGAAGTCAGCACAAATTCCCAGCATTCGCATTTAAAAATTTTCTCCACAACAGATTGCATATTTTAGATAAATTTAACCTTTAGTAGTAAACTTCTAGAAGAATGAGTGATATTGAAAAACAACTACTGAAACCCAGTTAAAAAGAGGCAAAGGATTTGAACTGGCATTTCTGCAAAGATATGCGTGGAAAAAAAGCACATGATAAGATGTTCGACATCATTGGTTGTTTGGGAAATTCAAATCAAAACCGCAATGAGACAGCACTTAATACCCAGTAGGATGGCTACAACCAAAAAGGCAATGACAAGTGCTAGCAAGGATGTGGAGAAACTGGAATCCTCATATAACATTAGTGACATAAAATACTGCAAGAACTTTGGAAAATAGTTTGACAGTTCCTCAAAATGTTAAATACAGTTATCTTATGATCCTAGATATACACCCAGTAGAAATAACATGTGTCCACCCAGTAGAAAATACATGAATGTTCAAAGCAGCATTACTCATGATAGCTCCAAAGTGGAACTGACCCACATGTCAATCAACTGGTTGCTGGGTAAATAAAATGTGGTATATACAACCAATGGAGTATTATTCAGCCATAGAAAGGAATGAAGACTGCAGTACCACAGGTGAACCATGAAAACATTATGCTAAGTTAAAGAAGGCAGTCACAAAAGTCACATTTTATGATTCCATTTCTTTCAAAGATGTTATCTTTAAGTAATCTCTACACCCAATGTGGGGCTTGAATTTATAGTCCCAAGATCGAGAGTTGCATGCTTCATCAACCGAGCCAACCAGGGGTCCTTATGATTCCATTTATATGAAATATCCAGAACAGACAAAACACTACAAAGCAGATTAGTAGCTGCCATGGACTAGAGACAGGAGAGAATAGAAGCCTATACTAGTGGGTATAGCGTTTCTTTTCAGAATGATGAAAAGGTTCTAAAAATTAGACAGTACTGTTGACTGTACAATTCTGTAACTACACTAAAAGCCATTGAATTGTATACTTTAAAAAGTATATTTTTATATATGTGAATTTTATCTCAATAAAACTGTTATTTAAAAAGAAAGAAAATTATTACAAGTTTTAAAAAGAACTTAAGTACAGTAAACTCAAATTTATGTTCCATTATTTCCCTCGTTTTGAAGGCCATTTTTTTTTTCTTAGAGTGTGTGAGCAGGGGAGAAGGGCAGACGGAGAATTTTTTAACTTTATTTATTTTGAGAGAGAGAGAGTGAGCAGGGGAGTGGCAGAGAGAGAGAGAGAGAGAGAGAGACAGAGAGACAGAGAGACAGAGAGGAAGAGAGATAGAAAATCCCAAGCAGGCTCCATGCTGTCAGCACAGAGCCCGATATGGGGCTCGATCTCGCAAATGGTGAGATCATGACCTAAGCTGAAATCAAGAGTTGGTTGCCATCAACTGATGAATGGATAAAGAAATTGTGGTTTATATACACAATGGAGTACTACGTGGCAATGAGAAAGAATGAAATATGGCCCTTTGTAGCAACATGGATGGAACTGGAGAGTGTTATGCTAAGTGAAATAAGCCATACAGAGAAAGACAGATACCATATGTGTTCACTCTTATGTGGATCCCGAGAAACTTAACAGGAACCCATGGGGGAGGGGAAGGAAAAAAAAAAAAAGAGGTTAGAGTGAGAGAGAGCCAAAGCATAAGAGACTCTTAAAAACTGAGAACAAACTGAGGGTTGATGGGGAGTGGGAGGGAGGGGAGGGTAGGTGATGGGTATTGAAGAGGGCATCTTTTGGGATGAGCACTGGGTGTTGTATGGAAACTAATTTGACAATAAATTTCATATATTAAAAAAAATGAAAAATACATAAAAAATAAATAAAAATTGAATTACTTAAAAAAAAAAAAAAAAGAGTTGGTTGCCTAACTGACTGAGCCACCTGTGTGCCCCAAGAGAGAGAATCTTAAGTAGACTTAAGCCTGATGCAGGGCTCAATCCTATGACCCTGGGATCATGACCTCAGCTAAAATCAAGTATCAGATGCTCAACCAACTGAATCACTCAGGTGCCCCAGCAAGTCTTTTGAATGCTGTTAACTGTGCATCAACTGTGCATTTTAGGAACACATGTACATTTTTCATGTACAACCTTTGAATATATGCATTTCATATATCCTGATTCCAGATTTTAAATACATTTTATTAATAAGTTCTAACTTACTTCTGATTCTTCTCACATTTGCACCATCCAAATGATTCTAGATTAGAAATACATTCTAATAGGTTCCAGAATTGTAAGAAGTGCAATTCTTCTTACACTTTCATCATCAAAATATAGTACTTTAAAAAGCTTTGATAGCTCACATTTGTAATGAAGTGAGAATGGCCCAGCCATCGTCTTTGGTCTATAAGTGTAAAACATTTTCATTATTAAATTTATAATTACTAATTAACATGATCAATCCAACAAACCGTTTCATTCCTACACAACCTATTGCCTTTCGATCATCTTTGTCTTTGCCTTCAGCATGTGTCCAGTCACAAACTACACCAAATAACTTTTGGTACATCAATATAAAAAAAGAAAAATATCATCACATGTCATTTTAACGGACTAGATGTTCCAGGTTCTTATCACAAAATAGTATGTAACGAGGTGCTTTTTAAGAAGAATACCGTATTTCCTTTTTATTCTTAGAGATAGATTGTTTACCCACTGACTCTTGAGTTTGAGAAGATTCATCTAGAATGTTGTCAGATGAAGACTCAGTTTGAGATTTTACTTATACAACGATTTCATGATCATCGTTGGTGCCCAAGGAATTACTGCCTCTACATTCATCTTTTTTGTCTAGTGATTGTGTCACATCTTCCCCTGTCAATTTTCTTCTCTGCACCATTATGGGCAGAAAATGAACAATTCTGAATTCTCAATTGCATTTTATGAAAGCTAAAACAAAAACAAAACAACCACAAAGACAAGAGTCTCTCTAGACTTCTTTTCTTTTTAGATCTTCTTAAACATTACTATAATACTTTGGGCAACACAATAGAAACACGGAAAGATAATGCGACCGTGCTGACTTATTTCAATGCTGTACCATCCTTCCGTGCAACTTCACCATTTTTCCATTTTGTTTCTGATGTTTTAGTCTCTTTTTCCCAGGGTAGTGGGGGATAACTGATGAGTAATGATGAAAGAATATCTGTGCTGATAAAACAGCAAAATGTTTACAGATGAAGGAAAAGTGAAATCACTAAGATTCCAAAACGTATTTAAATTTATAAAAGGATCCAATGAGCTGATACGGTAATGCTCAGATAAAATGAGTTTTGTTTTTTTTTTTTAATGAATTCTCTTTGTTTTTTAGAAGATCTCTATTAAAAAATAAAAGTTATGGGGGCGCCTGGGTGGATCAGTTGGTTAAGTGACTGACTCTTGATTTCAGCTCAGGTCATGATCTCACGGTTTGTGGGTTCGAGCCCTGAGCTGGGTTCCACACAGAGCATGGAGCCTGCTTGGTATTCTCTCTCTTTCTCTTTCTCTCTCTTTCTCACTCTCTCTCTCTCTGCCCCACCTCTGCTCATGCTCTCTTGCTCACTCTCTTTCAAAATAAACAAATAAACTTAAAAAAAATTAAAGTTATGAATATCACTGCTCAAAAATAAACTCCAGCAGTGCCTGAGTGGCTCAGTTGGTCAAGCATCGGACTCTGGATTTTGGTTCAGGTCATGATCTTGCAGTTCATGGGTTCGAGCCCCACATCGGGCTCTGCACTGGCAGCATAGAGCCTGCTTGGGATTCTCTTTCTGCCTCTCCCTTGCTCACTTTCTTTCTCTCTCTCAAAATAAATAAACAAACATTACAAGAAAATCAAAAATCAAAATAGGGGGCTCATGGACCCTGATGGCACATTGACAGTTAACAAAAACCAAACTCCATTTATTCAACAGCAGATCTTGTGGCCATATTGCAGGTAAATGTTATGATTTCCATTAAGCTTTTGAAGTTCTAAAAATGGCTTACAGAATGATCGCCACTGTCACTCCTGTTTCTACCTCAGAGGACCCCAGTAATGCAGGAACCCGAGCTGGGAACAATTGGATCAGATGCTCTCTATATACCCTTGCAGCTACAATTCATTAAAATAATAATATCGGTGTTTTTCTTTTATTACAAAAATAATAACTTTCCTTATAAAGAAAATACCAATCATTTCTATAATTCTACCCGAAAGCATTATAAACAAATTGTGAAAACATCACGATAAGATATATTTTTATTCTATGTCCTCAGTTCTTTGTGATTTCAATGCCCTGAGCCACTAGCCACAAGGTTATCAGGAAACCCAGAGATCTCCTACCCTCATTTAGTTCTTTACATTAATTCCTAAGTCTCTCTTTCTTAAAGCATATAGGTGATGAGTGATGGGAGAAGGCTGATAAAGGTACAGTGATAGAACACCATCCAGAATGTAGCTTCCTCTGACAGACGCATACTGCTGTTCAGTCTGGCCAATTCTTTCTCATTTATGGTGTGCAGAGTACATAAACATTATGTGTGTATATATGTATATATGTGTATTTATTATATTAACCTATATTCATGCATATGTATGTATATATTTTAAAAAACATTTTCAACTGTAGTTTTTTAAAATACATTACATCAGAAAAGAAAGGTAAACATGAAGATTTTGAAGGAGAATATACTTGTATCAATTTGGAAAATCCTATAGAAGTGTTTTTTTCCAGAAAGAAACAGAAACGATTCCTTGTATTTTTAAATACGTTCTGTAGTCATCAAAGATAAAGAGCCTCTTAATCCAGGTACAAGCCAACCACTCCCAGAAACCAGCAATGAAATTGTGTTCCCTGTTTAAAAGACTCCCAGGTATGTTTTAATGATATGATATACTTGCAAATTAGACCTATGCTTTAATAATGACCACATTTAGTTAAGTCTGTTCCATACTCTAGAAAAAACAATAATTTTTAAAAGATTAAAGTATACCCTACACTATAATTTTTTCTAATAAGAATGTTTATTAGTTCATTTAATCTTTTTAAAAATCTTTACAATTAGAGCTTTAATTTCATTTTTGAACTCAGATAGATAAAAGCATGTAACATAATCATGAAAGTAAAAAAAATCTGCACTTTTGAGATAAAAATATACCTTTCTAAACCACTATATAAACTTGAAGCAGCTACGTTTGAAAAATAAATAAACTTGTCTAAAATGCTTCTTATAATTATAAGCACATGTAATATTACTATATAAGACTTTCTTTTTGACTCTTAGCCAGTTCTAAGTCTTTTAGAGAGGGAGAAAATGGAATGCATTTTTAATACTAATGGAATGAGATGATACTATATGAATTTCTCATGCTTTAATGATGTTGTTTTGGGAACTCAAGGATGATATTGATCTCTCTAATTTCAACATTCGAGGGCAGAAACTGAAAATCAATACAGACCTAATGTGCTAAATAACTACTCAGGAATGGGCTCTCTTCCTCTAAAACCACTTCCCACTCCCTCTCTGAGACTTTCAAGCCTTCTCCAATGGTAATTTCTCCTCTCTGTCCTTGGCATAACCAAGGAGTACACCCTTTATGTTTTCTTATGTACAAATCATAAGTCAAAAATATATCTATGGCTTCTAAAAGTTTTCACCAAAATATTAAATAATCATATTTAATTTTAAATACATTTTAAATTTAATATTAGATACAAAAAATTTATGTGTAAGGATAACCATTGCATTATATACACATATGAGCAAAAAACTAGAAAACACTTTAAATCTAACAGCAGAGAACTACGTACAATTAATAATGTTATATACAGATCATGGAATACCACATAATGATTAAAAATCTAATTTTCCAAGAATATTGAGGACATGTGAACATGCTAATAACATGCTATTGGGTAAAAAAGGAAGATGCAAAGAATCCAATTTTATAAAAACCATACACATGCAAAAGAAAAAAATCTAGAATGTATAATAAAATATTAATAGATCTCTAGCCATAAGCATTAGAGGTGATTTTTACTTTTTACTATTTCTGTTTTTTGTAATTTTCACCAAGCCTATGAAATTTCTATTAAAAGGTAATTTTAAAAATAAAATATCAGAAAGTTTAAAATACATTTTCTGTTGAATCAACAGAACTATGCTCTTTTATGGTAGTTGATAATTTCTGATGTAACTAAATCAATCAGCACCAAATTACTCTCTGTCTTGTACACAAACACTGTCTTGTCTGTACACATTCAACCACATAACCAAAGGGTCCAAACCCACCTTGTTTTTCTTCAGGTGTTTCTAAATAATAAGGCATCCTTTTCATAGTTTCTCTCAACTCCTGTTTCAATGCCAGCATGTATTCTTCGCCCTCTCCTGCTTTCAGTGGCACCGGTTTATAATCTGTATCCTGTTTAAAAGACAATGTGTGTGTATGTGTGTGTGCCTTTTTAATAAAATAAGTTTCTTAACATCCTTTTTGTCTATAATCTGGAAAATTTCATTTTTATTGAAAAACTACATTTCCCAGGTACTAAGTTTTACAATCAACTGAAAAGACGTTGAGCTTTTGGAATCTATTTAACTTTTTAGCCTATTTCCTACTTTGCTCTCATTTTAGACAGTAGGAAAGATTCTTAATTTTCCTACTGACCACACCAAGTATTTTGTTATATAGTCTGTTGACTGTGATTACATGTTTTAGAAGTCAAGGCACCCAAATGAGAGTAACTGCTTTAGTCCCCTAGTAACCTCAATTAGTAGTGGTGGTATTGGTGGGAGAAGTAGCATTTAAAAAAAAAAAAAAAAAAAAAAAAAAAAAAAAGATTAAAAGTAGCAGTTATCATGTACAAGTGGTTACTCTGACCAGGATGTCCTCATCACTCAACATCCACGATCCCACTTAAAGTATCATCAGTACTTCCCCTTTTACAGTAAATAAACTGAGACGTGAACAATCTATAAGCTCATAAACCATGTAAATGACAAAGCGGGAGTTTGAATCTACATCTTCAATTTTATAAAATTACACACATGCACACATAGGTATATATGTTCATGAAATACATATATTTATTAAAAAGTGGGGTCTCAGGGTATGTAGTAAAAGACATTTCTAAAAGAAAAAGACATTTCTGGTATCAGAACTACGTACAGGGTACATTTTCAAAATTTCACTCTGAGTTTATTCATTCATTCTACAGCTATTTATTGGGTGCTTACTATAAGCTAGACATGGCTAGACAATAAGAGATACCATGATGAACTGGTCAAACTTCTTGCCCTTAGGGAACTTACATACTAGAAGAGAAAAATACAAGAAATAAGTAAACAATGAGGAAATATGCAATTTGAGGTAGCGATAAGTGTCATAAAAAAAGTAAGGCTGGGTAGAACAAAGTGTGACTGACAGAATACACGGAGGTTGGAAGTAGTTGGTCTAGACAGGGTAAGCACACAGGACCTCTCAGGAAATCACATCTGAGTACTGCTCCGGAAAAAATTAGGAAGTCATCATGCAGACTTGGGAATAGATGGCTTCAGCCACGGAAACTGGCAGAGGAAAAGGCCTGAGAGAACAAGGAGGCCATGATGGCTAAGAAGCGAGAAGGACAGTGGTAGCAAGAGTCAGAGAGACACCAGCAAGGCCATATCAAACACAGCCAGTTTGCCAGCATCAAGGAATTTCAATTTTATTCCAACTATACAACAACACAGTATGTACTAATATTTCCAGTGTTTAGAAGTAACCTCACACATGGAGAAGAGTTGTTTTCAAGGAAATCAATGTATAAAGTGATTGACATAATGCACAAACGTGAGGTATCTGTCATTGTTCCAGGCTATACTAAATATCAGAAAGGCAAAATATCAAGAGCAAAAAGTAGAGACTCCCTGTGTAAGACATCTAGATCCCTAGATACATTTGTCCAGCGTCCTCTACTTACACAAATCATTCGACAAAAGACTTTTCCCTTCTGAAATAGGGGAGAAACTGCTGGATCGAAGGGTATCTGGTCATTTATGAGTTTTTCATTTTTTATATTGCAGCACATACACATCTGGAAATGTAAGCTCAGGTTTCAAACTAAATGTAAAGTGAAAGCCTTAAATTAAACATTATGCCAATTAGGTTTACAGCATACTCATTAGATTTAAAAGCAACACTAAATGTAGCAGGAACAACTAGATTTTGAGAAACAGCAACAAAACTCAAACTGACTTTAATAAAATAGAGAAATAAGCAAAAACCAAAAACAGCCGAGTGGGGAATCAAAGGCAAAACGGTACACTAGGGAGCAAAATCAAATTCTGTAGATACAAGATGAGAAGAAAATCATTAAGTGAAAGTCTAGTAGACTGAGGACCACTAGGGAGCAGTGTAAAACCTAACCTTTTAAAAATATTATTATTTTTTTTTAATTTTTTTTTTTTTTAACGTTTATTTATTTTTGAGACAGAAAGAGAGCATGAACAGGGGAGGGGCAGAGAGAGACGGAGACACAGAATCTGAAACAGGCTCCAGGCTCTGAGCTGTCAGCACAGAGCCCGACGCGGGGCTTGAACTCATGGACTGTGAGATCATGACCTGAGCCGAAGTCGGATGCCCAACCGACCAAGCCACCCAGGCGCCCCTAAAAATATTATTTTGAGGGGCTGGGAGACATCATGATCTCACAGCTCGTGCAGTCGAGCCCCACGTCACACTCTGCTAACAGCACAGAGTCTGCTTGGGATTCTCTCCCACTCTCCCTCTCTCTCTGCCCCACCCCTGCTTGCCTTCATTCTCTCTCTCTCTGCCAAAATAAATAAATAAACAAACATTAAAAAAATTTAAAAAACAAAATATTATTTTGGTATTGGAATACATCAAAAATAGCAACAGAAGAAGTAGGAAATGAAAAAATTCTTTCTTAGTTCATGTTGTACTGAATGTATTCACATCAAGTTGTATACAGTTTCTTTGTTTTTAGAAGGCAGTGTAAAAATTAGAAGAGGTTCAGGGAAGAACAGTGGCCGTGAAGCACACTCTCTTTTACTTTCTTACACTTAAGATATTCTAAGGATGTTATATCTTCAGTCCTGTGCAGAATTTTAATTTTCTTTGAAAGATGAAAAAACCAGCTATGAGAAATCTGCTGTTAATGTACTTACAGGAAATAGTGGGGGTGGTTTCAGGACTACATCGGGTAGCTTTTCACCTCTGCCAAATCCAACTGCCTCAATATTAAAGGTGTAAGCTGCACGTCCGCGTCCTTTGTTCCCAGCCATCAGAACTAGTTATACCAGCAAATTCTGAAAGACATCACATAAAAAAAAAGGAAATCAACATTTTAAAGCAGAATATAAAACTCTGTCCCTTAAGTAGCATGGCTAATGGAAAATACTTCTGGAAAGCAAAACTTGTAAAGAAATAATAAACATACGCTAAACTGATTTCTGAACTCCTCACATCTACTCAGGTCTGGCAGGTGACATGATGATGGCCTCAATTACCTCACCAGGCCCTGGGTGAACAGCTGACCCTGGGTCCCCTTTGAGATGCTGCCCAGGCCACTGCACACAGCCAGTTGATGCAATTCTCTCCACCCCTCTGTGATTTGGCATCAAGATTTCAGACATATGTAAAAAGTGTGGACAAGGAAAGGTCTGGCTGATGAAGACAGACCACCCAGCTTTCTCATTCAGCTTGAAGACTACCACGAGTCATATACACTTTAGATTTTTAAATGATAAAAAAAAACATCTGAAATAGTTAAATTAAAGGTAAGATAAACCTGTACTCTTTTCAACTTTGGCCACAGTAGAAATGTCACATACTCAAGTTCTCTACTGAACTTGTGAATTGTCTGAAACAGGATTGATCTCTACAGTGTGAGAACTGAGCTGGCAGTATATTAACAGGGATCCCTATACCAAGGCTCTGTCACTACAAGAGTGCAGTTGACTGTCGTGGTGATTATGACACACATCCTCTAAGTCTCTTTTCCCACTGATAATACTGTGTATCAATCCTGCAAGTCCAAGAAAACAGCAATATATCCTCTCCTACCGACTTAACAGTTCCCCTTCCTTTCTTTCCTTACCGTTATTTTTTGAAAAACTGAGGTCATTTCCTATACAATGCTTCTCCAAATTTAAGGCACACGAGAATTACCTAGGAATCTTGTTAAAATGCAGATTCTGATTCAGCTGGCTGAGAACCTGCATTTCTAACAAGCTCTCTGGGATTATCCATGCTACTGGTATGCGGGCCACTGTTTGAAAGTAGCAAGGTTGTAACATTCTCCCATTTCCGAATTTGAGGAACTGAATACATGAAATGCAGTATAACACATTCCTCTTCGTTGTATTTTCTATTTTCTAAATAGGTGAACTAGAGGCTTACTCAAATTTGAGTTTAATCTTTTACAAGGACACTTAAAAGAGTTGCTCTGTTCCTCCTATTGCATCACATCAGGATGCAAACAAAACCAATCTCTCTTTCTTTCTCTCCCTTTCTCTCTCTCACTGATGTTCTCTGGTCAGTGGGTTCAGGTGCTAGCAGTCTGTTTCATCTAGCAAACAGTTCCCCATCACTTTCCACCTAATGATGTCAGCAGCCATCGATGATCGTAGCCTAGATTCATTATTCCATTATGGGCTGTAATTTTATTCTTTCTGTATCTACTAATTGGAATTCTATCATGACTGAATTTCCTCATTCACTATTTAGCTACAATGAAGCATAAGTTGTAGAGGAAAGGTACCTATTCTAATACCCAAGCTCATTCCATGTGTCCACACTAAAAGAGAGGAGGATATCTAAATGGCCATGTTTCATTGCTGAGTCACTCAAGTATATGCTGAGCCTGCAGAAAGCAGGTCTTCCAAGTATGAAAACTGCTGAGCAAAAAGACACACTCACTCTAAGAAATGAATTGTGAGAGCCCTGTAGGCATGGTCAAGACCACTGGGCTTAATTCCAGTCTGGGATTTGCCCACAAGTAAAGATGAACAATTCCAGGCATTTCCCAAACTTGCCTGATCATGAGAACTGGCCAGAAAACTTGTTAAATATACATATCGAATCCTATGCAATCTTCAAGTATTCAAACCTACACCAGAATCTTTGGAGGTGGGCTCTGAGAAACAGTTGGGAAAACTCACCCTAAGAAGAGAGTATGTCAGCTACCATTGTTTGATGGAAAATCCCTTGAGAAATACCAGACGCTGGAGCCTCTAAACTTCCGTATTTATCAAGTACCTTTGGATGTATAAACTGGTATCATTAATGAATGGATTGCCCTTGGCAGAAAAATCAATCCTAGCTCTTGAGACACCCTCAATGATTACATGGCCTTCTGGCCTACAAATCCATCTCTTTTTAGTTTCGCTATTATGAGTCAGTTCTCCTGTACCTACAGAAGCTGCCAAATTAATTTTCTTCTCTTGGAGAGCTGAGAGGTACTTCTTGGACTCCAGTAACTGTCTCATAGGGAAAATGGCTCACAAGTGAGGCCTAAGCATCAATCTCTGGTATCCTCTGAGTCAACCACTGCCATGTTCTTCTTTCACCCTCCCAAACTGCTTGAATGAAAGGTTTTTTATAAGCAGCTTTCCCCATTTCCTTATTATCCCAATCTTCCTCTACTTCATATAGGCCAATTTCATTGAGTCATTCATTCAACCAATATTGAGTATTCCAGGCACTATGGCAGGACCCATGAATAAAACCATGTCCCTGTACTAAGGGCAAGTATTTCAGTGGCTCAAAGAACACAAACATGTAAACAAATAAATGTGTAACATAATAGTATGTATTCTTGCTGTGGGTTGAATTGTGTCTCCCTCCTACCCACCCCGTACCTGTGAATGTATGACCTTCCTTATTTGGAAATAAAATCTTTCCTGCAGATGTAATCAAATTAAGATGAGGTCATAGTGAATCAGGGTGAGCCCTCTTCCAATGATGGGTGTCTTTCTAAGAGGGAAATGTGGACAGAGAGAAACACACACAGAGGGAAAACACCATGTGAAGATGGGAGGCAGAGACTGGGATGCTGCAGCTGCAAGTCAAGAATACCAAAGAGTGCCAGGAAGCACTGCAAGCTAGGAGAGGCCTGGAACAAATTCTCCCTCAGAGCCTCTGGAAAGAACGAACCCTGCCCACACCTTGATTTCACCTTGTTTTCAGACTTTGGGCCACCAGAACTGAGAGAGAATAAATATCGGCTATTTGAAGTCGCCCAATTAGTGGTAAAATGTTATAGCAGCCCTAGAAACTCATCAACACAGCTCTTGAAAAAAAATAAATGATGGCAAGGGGACAGAGAATAATAAAGGGGTATGTTAGCTTTTCACACAAGGAAGGTCTTTCTGTGGAGGATAAATCTGAGCACCATGCCGGAGAAGGCCTGTAAGCCACAAGATAAGGGGATAAGGTAGACACGGCTGCACAGAGAAGGAGGAACAAGTGCAGAGAAAGAAGCCAAATGCTGGGAGTGTGTGAGGAATGAGAAGGCCATGTCCCTGGCAAGGAGTAAGGAACAAGAAGAGGCAGGTCAGGGCCGGATTTTGCGGAGCCCTGTGTGAGTTGAGGTAAAGGGTTTGGCTTTTTACCTCACTTGTGATGGGAACTGGTTTCACAAAAATGTTGAAATGCAAAGGTCCCAATGGCTCCCAAGAGCAAAATCCACTGGCATTTTGTCCTCATTCATGTCTTGGACTTCCAAAGCACATGACTTGCTATGGCCTCCTCCCTTTTGAAATTCTCTCCTTCCTAGGCTTTATTAAAACTCTGGGTTTTTTTTTGTTGTTATTGGCTACTTCTCTTCTTAAACCTCCTAAATATGGATTTCCTTAAGGCTCAATCTTTGGTCTTCTGCTTTTTTTTTTTTGGTCTTCAGAAAACACACCCGCACGCAGGGTTTGATGACCTCTCCCATACTATTATCTCCAACACTGACCTTTGTCTTGAGTTTCAGCCCATGTTCCCACTATCAAAAGAATATTTGGAAAGCACTTTAAACTTAAAATACTGAGGTCATCTTCCCCCTACACCAACTGGCTTGCCTTTTAGGTATTATGTCCCTGCTTCTAACCACAGAATGTTATTTTCCCAGTCACCAACACTTGATGACTTGGAGTGCATCAATATTGATTCCTCACTCTGTTCTACCCCTCCTATCGAATCAGTCACCTAATTCTTCCTTCAAAATGTCCCTTCATTTCCATTTCCTCTACCATAATCCAGTTTAACCTCTTTCTACATCACTTTTGAGTGACTGCAAGTTTTGTGGTATCCCTTGTTCTTCCTATTTGTTTTAATTTATTCTTCCACATTATTCATCCTAAGGCATAGTTCTGATCATGTCGGTCTTCTCATCTTCCCTCTTCGCTACAGGATTAAATCCAAACTTCCTACCCAAGTATTCAGGGCCCTTTTAAGATGCCCGCACTCCTGACTCCTTGTATCATCATGTCTTGTTTACCATTCTCTCCACTACAATCTACCCCATTTTCCTCCCTGCTTAACAGTAGCCCCTTTCACCTGAAGATCCAGTCTAAGTCCAGTCTCCTTGATACCCTTATAGAAGAATATTAGCTGTATCCTCTTACATATTCACCTTCCTTGACCTCTACTTTTGTTCAGGACTTTACCATCTCTAACACAGAACAAATAAATTCCCATTGCCAGCCTCCCACTTTCAACCCACTCTCCAGTCATCTCTCTAGAACATAAACCTCGATGTGTCACTCTCCTTACCTAACAAAATCCACAGCAGTTGCTTCACCCCACTTCGCTCTTGTAAAGATCCTCCAATAAAATAAGTGCATTTTAAAAAATTGAGGTGTTACATATAGCTACTCTTCAATTTTAGAAGAAATAGAGACAATGCACCTTTTGGGAAATGGGCCTTTTCCAAAGGCAAGGAGTTTCACTTATGTTTTATTTATTTCTTTGGCCGTATTAACAGAGATTTTATATCCCCACTGTCTAGCACAGTGCTCTCTATATAGCAACAGCTCCACAATTAATGTTAAGCTCTCTTTCCTTCTCTTTCTTTTCCTTCCTCTCTTCTTTCCTTCCTTTCTTTCATATGGTGTCATGAGCAAAATCTACCCAAAGAAGTACAATTCAGTCAGCCTACTATTAACATTGTTGTTTTCTTTTAAACTTCCAGAACTATAAAGTTGGAGACCTGGAAGTACACTAGAAGCATCAGAATGTACAAACAAAACTCAGGCTTCATACCAGAACAACAAAATCAGAATCTTTGGAGATGGGATTCAGGCATTAGGACTTTTCAAAGCATTCCCAGAGTTTACAGCATATAGCGTAAATTAAGATCCACTGCTTTCTGGGGTGCCTGGGTGGCTCAGTATGTTAAGCAACTGACTTCAGATCAGGTCATGGTCTTGTGGTTCAAGTCATGTGTCAGGTTCTGTGCTAACAGCTCAGAACCTGGAGCCTGCTTCTGATTCTGAGACTCCTTCTCTTTTGCCCCTCACGCTCACACTCTGTCTCTCTGTCTCTCAAAAATAAATATGGTTAAAAAAATTTTTTAAAGAACCACTGCTTCCTATTAAACTTCACATTTTGTAAAAGAGGAAAGTGAAGCCCTGAGAGGTTAGTTGATTGCCTAAAGGCACACAGTTAATTTCTAACAAAGACAAAACTGGGTTAAAGCCTCAGGTACCTTTCCATTCTCCATTCATCCACATTACACTACCTGAAACACATTCCCAGGCTAATTGAACACTTTTTTAATCCCACAGATACTTTTATTAATCTTTACAAGGAAGTGAATTAGCAATGGCAAAATTAACTGACTTTCAAAGTATAAAATCAGAAGCATCATCCTTCTATTTTGGATTCCTGAAATCCTGAAAATTCCTGTTCAGAACTGTTCTGAGCTGGTTTGATGGGTGTTGTTCAAACATCCAAGAGCTGAAATGCAAAGTCCATTCTGTTTGACTGTAGAGACAACACTACGTCACAGGCTGAGGTAATATCTGAAGTTCCTCCTAGTGCTAACATTTTACGAGTTGTGATTGTGGCCTAAATGCGTTGTCTTCCACATCTCACACTGCCCCTTGTACATAGTGGCTACGTGAATGAATGTACAATCTGATGTAAGTAGGCATGGAAGCTGGGGGAGGCACGAAAAGACAGGTCACAGCATCTTTCCTGATAAATGACACCTCAATTGTCCCAGTCAGAACCTGATAGTCATGCTGTCCTCCTCTCCACCTTCCTTGATACCCTTATAGAAGAATATTGGCTGTATCCTCTTACATATTCACCTTCCTTGACCTCTGCTTTTGTTCAGGACTTTACCATCTCTAACACAGAACAAATAAATTCCCATTGCCAGCCTCCCACTTTCAACCCACTCTCCAGTCACCTCTCTAGAACATAAACCTTGATGTGTCACTCTCCTTACCTAACAAAGCTTTGAGTCTAACTCTCTGTCTCTTGCCCCCTACACACCACACTCTAGCCACTCTCTACTCTGCTACATCAGCTCTTGCATGTAGCATTCCTTCTGCCTGGAATGCCTTCCTCCCGCATCCAACTACGCAACGCCTGGCACCATTTAAGATGCTGTGCAAATGACACCTCTCTGTGACCATTTTCTCTACCCAACAAGGAGACAGATCTCTCCCTTGTCTGTTTCCCAAGTACTACAGTGCTTTTATTACCCTTTTAAAGATCATGTTGTGATTGCCAGTTCTTGTCTGTCTCTCCAGTAAGCCCTTCATTTAACTATTCATCAAGTATTTATTAAGCACCCTCTGTGTCAGACCATCTTCTGCACACTGGGAATATAGCAGTGAACAAAACAAAGTTTCTGCTCTTGTGGAGCTCATAGTCTAGCACAGGAAATGGAAAGAACCATGTCGAGAACTAAGAAAATATGGACATCCAAGGGAGTGTGATACAAGCAGATGGATCTGTAAATATGAAGGCCTCCTTGAAGACTTACATTTCCATGCTCTATCACTTACCAGAGCCTGGCAAAAGTCCAACAAATACTGGGTGAATTATTGCTGAGCTCATGGCCTAGTAAGGATATCTCTCCATTTCTCCTACAGCGGTTTCCCTCTGCCTATGGGAAAAATGTCTAAACTACAGAAAGCTCTGTACTTCCCAGCTGAGAGCATCCTGACAAACAGTGGTCTTTTAAGCCCTGCTCAAATGCTACTCTTCAATAATCCTTTTCATCTGTATCCTTATAGCACCTAGTTTTTACTTCCTCTGTCGTATATACACCATACTGTTTTATATTGCAAATAGGTGTGCATAAATATCATCTTCCCTCAAATTCTTGAGAACGCAAATCATGACTTATTTTTCTTTTCTTTTTTTTTTTTCCACTCAATACTATTCTCACAGATCATCTAGCTCAGGGACCTGCATGTAAGGACAGCCCCAAACAGTGGCTGAAGATTAGGAAAATATTCAGAAAAGCTACATCTCCACCAAAGGTTTTTAGGAGTGTAGGAGAGGACAGTACATCTCTCCTACGAAGGTTTATTAGTAGCTGCCACAATAAGGGTTTTCATAATTACTTTTTACAAAGCTAGCTCATGGGTTTCTTTATAATTAATCAAGTTCTCCAGGGAATTTTTGAAGCCTAACTTGATGTTTCAATAGCTGGGAGGTGCTAGGTGGATACAGGGATCTGGTGTTCATAGTGGGGGTGATTTATATGGCGGGCTGGGCCACACCCAGATATTATCCACGTTTTCTGTTCTCACAAGGTGCGACTGCCTCCACCTTTACTTAGTTGAGCCTTTTCTACCAACTTTCTTTGCTCTCTTTCAAGAGCTGACAAACTAACCCCCCCCCCCCAAAATGGAGGGTAGGGGAAGGAATACAGAATTTCATTTTTTATAAGAGCATTAAGACGTTATTAACAACCCTTCTCCCCACGATACAGGTTAAAGTGCCAAGAGTTAAGAAAACATACTGAATAGTCTGTCCATAGCAGCAAGTCTGCGGCAATGACTCGTGCCTGAACCAATCACATAGTCCCCAGATTTGAAAATCTACCATCAGTTACAGCATAAATCCTCTTCTAACTCACTGCAAACAGTCCAGGAAGTGGAGCCTCGTTAAGATCGGAAAAGGGCGGTTTTCAAAGATTTTGAAGGGATTAGAAGGGAAAGGTAAAGCTATCTCCCAACTACCCTCAATCCTGAAGCGCTTTATTGAATCTCCACCTCTGACTTCCCCCACCTTCTCCATGTGCCCCTTTAACTTCTCTCTACCCTCTCCATCGCCTCCCAACCCCTCAATTGCTCCCTCTGTTACCTGCTGTCTCGAGGCTTGGGTAAAACTGTGCACCCAAAGTGCCGGCCGGCAAGGAAGGGGTGCACACAGAAGGCGCGAGCGCTGGGACACCGGTTCCACCTCTAGAGAAACGCGCTCCGCCCTCCACGCGGGCTCAGAGCCTTGTTCCGATCCCCAACAGTTAGCCCCGCCCACTCTCTCTCTAGGCCCCGCCCCCCTGGGCAAGGAGCTTTTTAGCCCTTGGCAGGCGCCGTACTTCTCCATCCGGTTTGGCCTGACTCTTTCGGCGCTGGCTGGAAGTGCGCTTGCCGGAGCGCAGTGGGTGGGAGGACCTGGCACCTCCCCTGGCCTCTGCAGTCAGACCCCCGGGGTGAAGAGCGATTCCTTCTGGGTCTCCAGTCTGCTGCAGTGCCCCTGCGTTAACGCTCCTTTGTGCTGCAGTACTGAAGCCGAGATTACTCCAGCGCCTAGGCGCGGGCAAAGCAGCCGCCACTCCCTGCAGACCTGGCTGGAGGGTGCGTGCAGACTCTCCAGGCCGCGACTCGGCGCGTCCTTCCTCCTAGTTCTCCCCCACCTCACCCCCCAAACCCGCACCTCCCGAATCCCCCGCCCTCTCCGCGCTCTGCCCCTCCTCCCTTGCTGCGGGCTGACCGCTCCACACCGCCGCAGCGCCTCGCGTCTGGACAGCTGGCAGGAGGCACACACCCTTACACCCACTCGGCCAGACCGCACCCCTGCCCAGCATGTCCGCGCTGGAGTGGTACGCCCACAAGTCCCTGGGCGACGGCATCTTTTGGATTCAGGAACGCTTCTATGAGTCGGGCAACCGCGCCAACATCTGGCTGGTGCGTGGTTCCGAGCAGGATGTGGTGATCGATACGGGCCTGGGGCTGCGCAGCCTCCCGGAGTACCTGTACTCCTCCGGCCTCTTGCAGGATCACGGGGCCAAAGAGGACGCGGCGTGCCGGCCACTGCTGGCAGTGGCCACACACGTGCACTTCGACCACTCCGGCGGCCTCTACCAGTTCGACCGGGTGGCCGTGCATCACGCCGAGGCCGAGGCGCTGGCTCGCGGGGACAACTTTGAGACCGTGACCTGGCTGTCCGACAGTGAGGTGGTGCGGGCGCCCAGCCCGGGCTGGAGGGCCAGGCAGTTCCGAGTGCAGGCGGTGCAGCCCACTCTCATCCTGCAGGATGGTAATGGGCCCTCACGGGCGCGCGCTCTCTTTAAGGGAAGGGATTGGGAAAAACTGTTCGAGGGATGCATGTTGCAGACGTGCGTGGCTGTAAACTGGTTTGTTTTGTCACATCGCAGAAACACCACTACTGTTTCTCCCTTCCCTGAGTAAACGCCTACTCGATCTGAGCCAAGGCCCTCGAAGCCTTCCTTACCACAGACCAGTTCTGGCACTGTGTGGCAAAGCCAAGTACTCAAATGAAAGCCGGCCCCACCCCCTAGTCAGATTCCTGTGTAAGGTATAGTAGTAACACTACAGAGGCTTGTGACTAGGGATTTTACATTCTTTTCCTGAACACTTGCCAGATTTCCAGGCGCTTTTATAGCGAAAAGACTTTTAAGGAATGAGTCCTCACCGAGTGCATGACAGGCTCTATGCTTTTGAGAACAGCTGACTTCATCCGCTCTCTGTCGGCGTCACCACTGGATATGAACAATTCCCACCTGTAGGTTTAGAAAGCCATTAGGGAGCAGTGGTTCTTATCTACTTGTGCATCCTTATCTTCCAGATAGATTTCTGTTCTTGATGTTGCCTCATTAGAGAAAAAGCTTGATAGTGAACATAAAAAGTAGAGAATGTGAGTCTTAACATTATGACAGATACATGGTCTGGTTTAAAGCAAGGCCTGAGAAAGATTAATGAGGTTATTTCCGGTGATGGTGAAGTATACCGACTAATGCATGGGTAGCCTTGGGCCTCTGGCTCTGTAAAAGAAAGGATGGGGATCAGAGAGAAACTAATGGAATAAAATACAACAGAGTAGGGTCCCAGCCCTCTCAACGCCAAGCAGGCACTTAAATAATTGAGTTAATTAGCCACAATACAATATTTGTATATTAAATTTCCTTTTTTCTTTTTAGAATATTTTTGTTGATTTCATTTTATCTTCACAACATATTTGAAGTGAGGTGGCTGACCCCTAATTAAATGGCTTGCCTAGAGTCCAGAGAGCAAGATAGTGACAAAAGCTAGGATTTGAACCAAGGCACAATAGATCAACGCATGCAGATCATAAATTCTATCCCATAAATATATTGTAATTATAAGTAGGATATGAAACCCCCTTCTCTCATTTTTATCTTGAAACCATTTTAATTGCCAATTTAATTTATTAAAACATTCCTCTAGGAGATAGAAAAATCCTGTTGCTGCAGTACAATAAGCTTACTTTATGAAGGACCAATATGACAAATGATTAAATATTTTACAAAAATCAGTTTATCTTATAGATGAGATCTTGAGCACTTGAAATATAAAAAATAGAAAGCAAGATTCCATACCTCACATCCCACCCACAAAGCCTCTTCATTAAAATTTCAAATCTAAAGATTAAAAAAAAAGAGACTGATTTAGATGGGAGTCTTATATCATCTGACAATTTAAGATGAAAGAAAAGTACATTTACAGTATTCTTTGTATTTCTTGATAAAAGTGATACTTTTTAGAGTTAGGATTTCCATGTAGTTGATGGGTATTAAGATTAAATTAATTGTGGCACTGAGACCAAAAAATGTTTAAATTAGTATTTAAAATACATTACAGTTGTCTGAATGAATAAATTACTTCTGATTTATTCACTTTTCCTTCTGTGCCAACAATAGGAAATCAATGGTGAAAGAACGATAAGAATTATTGTTTTATAGATGAAGAGTTCAAGCAGGCCTGAATTATCATGCCTGAGATCACATAGCCAGTTTGGAAAAGAGCTGAGACTAGAATCCAGGTTTCCTAAATCCCAGTTTATGATAGAATTATAGCATTTTGGAAATACAGGGGGCCTGCAAGCTATCTGTGTGGTGCTTTAAGCCTTTGAAGGTGTGAAAAAAAAAAAAAAGCTTAATATTTACCAAACACTTAAAGCTGAGAATATTGTGTTATATCAAAAGTTGTTTTTCATTAGAAGCAGAATGCCTCATCCTCTCAAGTAGTATCTAATTTTCTCTTTTCTCAGGAATATTAATTTCCTTTCTCTTCTGAATAATGTGGCCAGCTGACTTGCTGTTATCATAATCCAGATGGCTGGAAGGAGATATAAAATATTTATATGAAAAATTCATACATGGTTACACATATACATGATGAGCCCATATCTGAACAGCATACAGCTGTTGCTTTGGTTAGAACATAAGGAGCCTGAAGTCATTAGTTTATTACATTTCATTTAGTGAATTGATGATCACCTGTCATGAGGAAGCATAAATCTGTGCTGTATGACTAACCCAAAAACTAACTTGCAAAGGAGGGTCAGGGAGAGATCATCATTTATCATCTTTGATGGAAAAATAACTCCCCCTATGAATAGTGAAATAGTATCCTCCTATAAGAAGATAGATAAACCCTATAGTACCTTCTATAGTACTATTCTTAATATAGTACCATATGTCTTTTTATCTATTTTCCACAATAGTCAAATGATATGAAGTGGAGACATTTTGACCCCTTATATATGTTTAATTAATTTGCCCAGTCATCAAGATAATTACACAGTTATGACAGGCAGACTTAAGTCACTTGGGGAGGTTAAAAACGAAAAATAGACCCTAGAAAGGTAGCAGACTGAAAACTACTCCATCCGAAACCTAAGCCTGTAATAAAAGGACCTTGGTTTGTCTGTTTTAAGTATAAATCCATATTGAACTATTTTGAATGCTGATGTAAATGTAATGACTGAGTCAGCAGTTTTATCATCTGCCAGCAATGGGAAATCAAGAGCCAATCCAGTTTGCACTGTAGGAGCTTTAAAAGGCTCGGGAATTAGCAGTAGATGGTATCTTAGTGGGGGCAAAGGAAAGATAAATAGTAAAATAAGTAGAATTGGTTGAAAGCCATTTAAGAAGCTGTGAAAACTCTGGAATGTCCATGCACTTAGTTTGTTCTCTGGGGAGAATAAAGCAGAGGAGTGTTGATTAAGGGATGCCAAGTACTACTGAGCTCAGCATTCAGTATGGAAAATAGGAGGAATGTGTGTGTGTGTGTGTGTGTGTGTGTGTGTGTGTGCGTGTGTGTGCGCGCGCGCGCGTGCTCGCGTGCTCGTGCGTGCAGGCGTATAAGGAAGAAAGAGTGAGAGAATGTATGTGTGTATGTGTATGTATGTTCCTTGTTAGTTTCAAGAAGGATGAGAGCCAGGTCTTTACTCCGCCAAGTAGCAAACTGGAAGAATCTTACCTGGTTAATGTGACCAGCCCTAGAGGAAAAACTAAGATGCTGATCCCTAAGCAATCTTTGGCTTCGTCTGTCTACAGCACAGCCTTGATCATTAAGCCAATGCATGTGCTTCAAGCAGCCTTTTCACCCCCCCCCCCCATTCTCAAATAGGCAACCAAGCATTATGAAAAATCCTAGAAAATGGTCTAACACGAGATCAAATACTAAAACAAATAGCATAAAGCAACTTGAGAGGGGAAGACAATCATTAATAGCATCAGGGGATAACAGAAGCTATTGCATTCAACGTATTCAAGAGACATTAGGATGCTTTAAAAATAAGCAACAGAACAGAATGCACATGCACACACACACACACACGCACAGACACACACACACACACACATGAGTTCTTGAAATTTAAAATGATAGAAGTTTCTTAGTAGAAGAACTGAAGATAAAGTTGAAAAACTTAAAAAAAAAGGAGAAGAAAGGTAAAATGAAAACGAGAAGAGAACCAGTAGAGGACCCATTTGGAAAATTCAACACTGGAATAATAGAAGCACAGATAGAGTAGAGAAAATGGAAGAAAAGAAAGGATAATAGCGATAATTCAAGAAAATATCCCACAATTAAGAGATGTAAAATTTCAGATTAAAAGAGCCCACAGAGTTCCTAGCGTGATGAATGAAAACACATCCAACCCAAGGCACATTATTGTAAAATTTCAGAATACTGGAAGCAAGTTTCCAGAAATTAAAATGTCATCTATACAGATCATAATGGCTTTAGAGCTAGAAAAGAAGAGCTATGCCTTATTTGAATAAAATTTATTTCCAACTCAGAATTTTACATCCATTTCACTAACAATCAGGTTATCAAAAAAGATTGCTGTTACTTAGAAAGTTGCCAAGATATAATTTTATCCTATTTACTCCCTTCAAAATAAGGAAGTAAAGCAAGAGGAAGATATGGAATACAGGAAACAGGAGATCAAATACAAGAAAAAGTTGAAAGGAAACATCAGGATGATGGCAAAAATGACGTTCTGACAATGATACTATGCCAGGCATAAAGAGCTCCACACTGGAGCAGTTAAATCGTTACTCTTTTGGACAGGAAATATATACAAGAGTGGTGTTGGTAAGTGGAGAGTGAGGGGTAAAGAGAGCTAAAGATTCTTATATTTTATAGTGGAAGTCAACAAAATCTAAAATTTAAAAACCAAGAAATGGTAATATGTGAATGAAATCAGTATAGTATATCTAATTAGTAAATCAAGAAATGAAATATAAAAAAATTTTAGAGATAAATATATGTAGTAGAGGCAGCTACCGGAAGAAATAGCTAAAATTGTTAAAAAGTGGTTGATACTTGGTAGCAGGATTGGAGCTAGAGTCAGAATGGGGCAAATAACTTTTTCTTACATTTTAAGCCCTTCTGAAATATTTTGAGATGTGTACATATGTTTCTTTGATTAAAAAATGAAATAAAAATATGGGGTTACCAAGATGGGAAAGGGTATTTGGGAAGCCAAGAAAGGTCTAGTATGGTTGGAATCTAATGACAACTGGGTCAGGGTGAGGGCTTGGAAGCATAGGGTGTGTGTGTGTGTATTATATGCTTTTCTATGTGGTATTTATTTATATATGGATATATGTCATAGGCAATTTTGAGTCTTGTAGGAGAGGTCTTATTGAAATTCTACAAGTGAGCATTATAAGCATAGGGGAGGCATTTACAAAGCTATAAGGTATTGGAAGAATCTAATACTCACCCATTATGGCCTTATCAACTGCTTACAGTTGGTATCCATTTTGATAGGTGGGCACTCACAACTTATCTGTTGCTAAATACTTTGAATACCACCTGGATATAACCAAAGATCAATAAGACTCTATCCCTGCATTGGTAATTATCCACAGCTTCTCCTTTTTTTTTTTTTTTTTTTTTTTTTTTTTTTTAGGATTCAACTTCCTTCACTTCCTTCCTTCCTCCTTTCCTTTCTATACACTTATGAAAAAATGGGTCTCCAACAGCTCTATTATTAAACCAACCTGGCTATAATTTCTTTACCTTACCTGCCAGTCATACGGTAAATGACAGTAGTTTGTGATTCTCAGAGGCACTTTAATTCTGGAACAATTATATTGTAAAGGAGTCTGGCCCGTTAAGACTGGAATGCAGAGAAAGCTGGGAGTGTCTGATTCCATCTTAACATTCTTACTGGGATTCACGACAAGACTAGGACAATCCCTGCTCCCACTCTTGGCCTCACTGATCTGTTTTGTATTACTATATATATTTTTTCTTAAGTTTCTACAAATGCAATCATATATGGTCTTTGTGTCTGTCTTTTTCATTTGGAATGGTGTTTTGGAGATTCGTCCATGTTGTATCTCTTATTCATTCCTTTCTATTGCTGAGAAATAATCCATTTATGGTTATAACATATTTTATATCCTCACCTATTGAAGGAAATTTGAATCTTTCTAGTTTGAGGCCGTAATTAATAATGCTGTCATGAACATTTGCAAGTAAGTCTTGTGTGGATGCATGTTTTCCTTTCCCTTGGTAGATACCTAGGAATGGAATTCCGGGATCTTATGGTAGTGGATGTTAATTTTTAAGAAAGTGCCTGTTTTCCAAAGTAGTTATTCGATTTTATATTCCCAAATGCAATGGATAAGACTTCCAGTTTCTTCAGCTCTTTGTCTACACTTGCTTTTGTCAGTCCTTTTGATTGTAGCCATTCTAGTGAGTGTGTAGTGGTATTTCATTGTGGTTTAGCATCTCCCTAATAACTAATGATGGTGAGCATATTTTCAGGTACTTATTTGCTAGTCAAGTGGCTTCTTTGTTAAAGGATCTATTAAAATCTTTTTTCCTTTTTATTTATTTAAAAAAAATTTTTTTAAGTGTATTTATTTTGAGAGAGAGAGAAGGGCAGAGAGAGAGAGGGAGAGAGAGAATCCCAAGCAGGCTCTGCAATGGCAGCACAGAGCCCAATGTGGGGCTTGAACTCAGGAACCATGAGATCATGACCTGAGCAGAAACCAAGAGTCAGACACTTAACTGACTAAGCCAACCAGGCACCCCTTCTATTTGTTTTCTAGAAACTTTCACATTTAGGTTTATGATCCATTTTGAGTTAGTTTTTGTTCATATTGTGCAGTGATGGTTGAAAGGTTCTTTTCTGCTTATTTGGATATGGATATCCAAAGTGTCCCAGTCCATTTAGTTGAGAAGAGTATCTTTTTGCCCACTGAATTATCTTGGTTGACACCATTTGTCAAATCTCCTTTTGGACTCTATTCCAAGGTATAAAAACACCTTTCAGTATAAAGATATACATTTTTCTTAAGTATTTCATTCTTTTTGATACTATTGTGAACAAAATGGCTTTTTAAATTCACTTTATGATGTTCATTGCTAATATATAGAAATACAATTTATTTTTGTATTCTGATCTTGTACCCTTGACATTGCTAAACTTGCTTTTTTAATTCTCTAGCTTTCCCCCACATTTCTTAGGTTTTTCTACAAATAAGATCTTGTTATCTGTGAATAAAGACAGATTTACTTCTCTTCCATTCTCTGTGACTGTACTCTCTTTTTCTTGGCTTACTCCCTTGGCTAAAATCTTTAGTGTGATGTTAAATAGAAATGGTTAAGAGTAAACTTCCTTGCCTTCCTTCCATCTTAGGAGGAAAGCACTTAAGTGTTTCTATTCAGTGGTAAGTTAGCTGTAGGTTTTTCATAGATGCCCTTAATCAAGTTGACGACCTTCCCTCTACTCCTAGTTTGCTGAAAGTTTTTACCACCAGTAAGGTTTGGATTTTGTCATATGCTTTTTCTTCACCTATTGAGATGTTCATATGACTTTTCCCCTTTATTTTACTAATATAATATAGTTTGTTACCTGATTTTCAGAAGTCAAACCAAATTTATATTTCTGGGATAAACCCCATTTGGTCATTATCCTATTTATAAATTGTTGTATTTAGTTTGCCAATATTGATAAGGATTGATAAGGATTTTTGAGACTACTTTCGTTAGGAATATTGGTTTGTAGTTTCCTTTTTTTTTTAGTTTATTTATTTTGAGAGAGAGAGAGACAGAGTGAGTGGAGGAGGGGCAGAGAGGGGAGGGAGAGAGAGAATCTCTTAATTCACAAAACTGAGATCATGGCCTGAGCTGAAACCAAGAGTCCAACGCTTAACTTATTGAGCCATCCAGGCACCCCTGTAGTTTTATTTTTTTTTTTACATTGCCTTTGTCGGGCTTTAATTAGGGTAAAATTGAATTAGGAAGCTTTTCTTCTTCTTCTATATTCTGAAAGTCTATATAGATACTTTCCCTGTCTTGAGTGACTGACAGAAACCATCTTTGAGCCTGGACTTTTCTTTGTGGGGAGATTTAAATTATTAATCAATTTCTTTGCTTGATAGGTCTACATAGATTTTCTTTTTCTTCTTCAATCACTTTTGGTAATTTGTCTCTTTCTAAGAATTTGTTTATTTCAACTAAGTTGTCAAATTTGTTGTTCATAATATTCCCTTATCCTCCTTTTCATTTCCTTAGGGTCTATAGTGATATTCCTTCTTTCATTCCTGATTTTTGCAATTTATGTTTTCTCTAATTTTTTTGTCTAGCCAGTGGAGTTTATCATTTTTGTTGCTCTTTTCAATGAGCCACCTATTAGTTTCTTTTATTTTTTTCTATTGGTATTTGTTTCTTATTTCATTTATTTCTGCTCTGGCCTTTATTTATTCCTTAACATTTTGTATTTGATTTGCTTCTTTTCCTAACTTCTTAAGATAGAAACTTTGATTTTAAACAGTTAATCCTTTACAAATAAGCATTTAAAGCAATAATTTTTTTTCTAAGTATTGTGTTACCAGCAGCCGATTAGGTGTGATATATTTTGTTTTTATTTTCATTCAGTTCAAGATATTTTTTAATATAATTTATTGTCAAATTAGCTAATATACAGAGTGTAAAGTGTGCTGTTGGTTTTTGGGTTAGATTCCCATGCTTCATTGCTTACATACAACACCCAGTGCTCATCCCAACAAGTGCCCTCCTTAATGCCCATCACCCATTTTCCCCTCTCCCCCACCGTCCCATCCACCCTTAGTTTGTTCTCTGTATTTAAGAGTCTCTTATGGGTTGCCTCCCTTCCTCTCTGTTTATAACTATTTTTTTTCCCTTTCCTTTCCCCCATGGTCTTCTGTTAAGTTTCTCAAGATCCACATATGAGTGAAAACATGTGATATCTGTCCTTCTCTGCCTGACTTATTTCACTTAGCATTATGCTCTCCAGTTCCAGCCATGTTGCTACAAAGGGCCAGATTTCATTCTTCCTCATTGCCAAGTAGTATTCCATTATACATATAAACCACATCTTCTTTATCCATTCATCAGTTGATGGACGTTTAGGCTTTTTATATAATTTGGCTATTATTGAAAGTGCTGCTATAAACATTAGGGTACATGTGCCCCTTATGAATCAGCACTTCTGTATCCCTTGGATAAATTCCTAGTAGTGCTATTGCTGGGTCGTAGGGTAATTCTACTTTTAGCTTTTTGAGGAACCTCCACACTGTTTTTCAGAGCAGCTGTACCAGTTTGCATTCCCACCAACAGTGCAAGAAGGTTCCTGTTTCTCCACATCCTCGCCAGCATCTGTAGTTTCCTGAGTTGTTCATTTTAGCCACTCTGACCAATGTGAGGTGGTATCTCAGTGTGGTTTTGATTGGTATTTCCCTGATCATGAATAATGTTGAGCATAATTTCATGTGCCTGTTGGCCATCTGGATGTCTTCTTTGGATAAGTGTCTATTCGTGTCTTCTGCCCATTTCGTCACTGGATTCTTTGTTTTTCTGGTGTGGAGTTTGGTAAGTTATAGATTTGGGATACTACCCTTGATTTGGTATGTCACTTGCAAATATCTTTTCCCATTCCATCGGTTGCTTTTTAGTTTTGTTGATTGTTTCCTTTGCAGTACAGAAGCTTTTTATCTTGATGAGGTCCCAATAGTTCATTTTTGGTTTTAATTCCCTTGCCTTTGGAGATGTGTTGAGCAAGAAATTGCTGTGGCTGAGGTCAAAGAAGTTTTTGCATGCTTTCTCCTCGAGGGTTTTGATGGTTTCCTGCCTCACATTTAGGTCTTTCATCCATTTTGAGCTTATTTTTGTATATGGGCAAGAAAGTGGTCTAGTTTTATTCTTCTGCATGTTGCTGTCCAGTTCTCCCAGCACCATTTGCTAAAGAGACTTTCTTTTTTCCATTGGATACTCTTTCCTACTTTGTCAAAGATTAATTGAGCATACATTTGTGGGTCCAATTCTGGAATGTCTATTCTATTCCATTGGTCTCTGTGTCTGTTTTTGTGCCAATACCATACTGTTGATGATTACAGCTTTGTAGTAGAGGCTAACGTCTGGGATTGTGAGGTGTCCCACTTTGGTTTTCTTCTTCAATATTACCTTGGCTATTCGGGGTCTTTTGTGGTTCCATACAAATTTTAGTGTTTTTTCTAGCTTTGAGAAGAATGCCAGTGCAATTTTGATTGAGATTGCATTGAATGTGTAGATTGCTTTGGGTGGTATTGACATTTTAACAATATTTATTCTTCCAATCCATGAGCATGGAATGTCTTTCAGTTTCTTTGTATCTTCTTCAATTTCCTTCATAAGTTTTCTATAATTTTCAGCATCCAGATCTTTTTTACCTCTTTGGTTAGGTTTATTCCTAGGTATTTTATGGTTCTTGCTGCAATTGTAAATGGGATCAGTTTCTTTATTTCTCTTTCTGTTGCTTAATTATTGGTGTATAAAAATGCAACAGATTTCTGTGCATTGATTTTGTACCCTGAGACTTTGCTGAATTCATGTATCAGTTCTAGCAATCTTTTGGTGGAGTCTTTCTGGTTTTCCATGTATCATGTCGTCTGTGAAAAATGAAAGTTTGGTTTCTTCTTTGCCAATTTTGATGCCTTTGATTTCCTTTTGTTGTTGGATTGCTGATGCTAGCACTTCCAACACTATTTAAACAACAGTGGTGAGAGTGGACATCCCTGTCGTGTTCCTGATCTCAGGGGGAAAGCTCTCAGTTTTTCCCTGTTAAGGATAATATTAGCTGTGGGCTTTTCATATATGGCTTTTACGATGTTTAAGTGTATTCCTTCTATCACAACTTTCTTGACAGTTTTTATTAAGAAAGGATACTGTGTTTTGTCAAATGATTTTTTTGCATCTGTTGACAGGATCATATGGTTCATATCCTTTCTTTTATTAATGTGATGTATCACATTGATTTGCGAATATTGAACCAGCCCTGCAGCCCAGGAATGAATCCCACTTGATCATGGTGAATAATTCTTTTTTATATGCTGTTGAATTCGATTTGCTAGTATCTTATTGAGGATTTTTGCATCCATGTTCATCAGGGATATTGACCTGTAATTCTTTTTTGTGGGGTCTCTGTCTGGTTTGGGAATCAAGGTAGTGCTGGCTTCATAGAATGAGTCTGGAAATTTTCCTTCCATTTCTCTTTTTTGGAACAGCTTGAGAAGGATAGGTATTAACTCTGCTTTAAATGTCTGGTACAATTCCCCAGGGAAGCCATCTGGCCCAAGACTCTTCTTTGTTGGGAGATTTTTGATAACTGATTCCATTTCTTCACTAGTTATGGGTCTGTTCAAATTTTCTATTCTTTCCTGCTTGAGTTTTGGTAGTGCGTGGGTGTCTAGGAATTTGTCCATTTCTTCCAGGTTGTCCAGTTTGTTGGCATATAATTTTTCATAGTATTCTCTGATAATTAGTTCGAGAGATTTTCTAATCTCCTGTGATTTCATCTTTGATCCCTAAGTTAGGTAGAAGTGTGATGCTTACTTTGTGTATATTTGGATATTTCCCATATTTATTTTTGTTATTAATTTCTAATTTAATTATGTTATAGTCAAAGAACATATTTTTATAATTTTATTCCTTTCATATTTACTGAGACTTGCTTTATGGCTGTGTAGCCTGGTGAATATTCCATGTGCAATTAAAACGAATGTGTACTTTACTGTTTTAAGATAAAGTGTTGTATAAATGTCACTTAGGTTAAGTTGTTTGATAGTGTTGTTCAGGTCTTCTGTATTCTTACTGATTTTCTATCTACTTGTATTACAGATTATTCAGAGAGGAATATTTTAATCTCTAAGCATAATCAGTTAATTGTTTATTCTTAATTCTGTCAGTTTTTACTGAAACTTTTTTCATGAATCTTTAGTGTCTGTTTTAGGTACATGTATAATTTTTTAGTATGTTGACTTAATGTATATCCTAATAAAATGTACCTCTTTTCTCTACTAATAGTCCTTATTTTGTCTAATATTAATATAGCCACTCTAGTTCTCTTACTAATATTTATATTGCATAACTTTTTCAACCTCTGTTTGTCTTATATCTTATAGTTCCTCTCTTGTAGACTACATATGTATCCTGCTTTTTAAATCTAGTTTGACAATGTCTGCCTTATCCCATTCATATTCAATGTAATTATTGATATAGTTGAATTTAGGTCTGCCATTCTGTTATTTGTTTTCTATGCCTCATTTCTTTTTTTTTGTTAAAAAAAAAATTTTTTTTTAGCGTTTATTTTTTTTGAGACAGAGAGAGACAAAGCATGAACGGGGGAGGGTCAGAGAGAGGGAGACACAGAATCTGAAACAGGCTCCTGGCTCTGAGCTGTTAGCACAGAGCCTGACGTGGGGCTCGAACTCACGGACCGCGAGATCATGACCTGGGCCGAAGTCGGCCGCTTAACCGACTCAGCCACCCAGGCGCCCCTGTCTCATTTCTTATTTAGCTCTCTTTTCCACTTTCATTGTCTTTTAGGTTTCACAAATTCCTATTATTACACTGTTTTTATTCCCCATTAACTTTTTAACTCTATGTCTTTGATTTTTTCTGTGTATATGTGTTTGAACTAAACATAACAATATGTAAACCAGTGATTTACTTAAGTTAGTAAAACCAGTGATTTAAAACCAGTGAAACAGTAATTTTGCATTTATACCTCAATTTCCTCTCACTATCAAATAACTGGGAAGAGTGTGAGATTTTACCTGATTTGCAAATTAGCCTGCCAGGGTTTAATAGATTCTGGCAGGAGACTAAAGATAATTTATTACTCATAGCAACAACAATAGCCAGAGCATGATCATTTGTACTGATTCTTCAAGGCTTAATTTTCACAGGGTGACAAAAGAAGGGGCAAAATATAGAGTAGCATTCATGAATCGTGTCATCAGGATACTGGTACCAAGGATGTACTAAAAAATAAAAGTGTTGTGGTCAAATAAGTTTGAGAAATGGTATAACCCTATCTCCCTTGTGTATATCTACAATGTACATTACTATATTAAAAAGTTCTCAGAAGCCTTGCAGAAAAAAAGCTACTTAACTTTCTTTGAAGAAATGTTTCCAAATTATTTGACTACAGAATCTTTTCTTTTATGTATCATAACAACCTGAAAAAATAGTGTTCCACATAATTCACTTTGACAAACACTGGTTAAGCAAACAATAGAAATGAAATATATGCAAATTATTTTTAAATCACCATTAAGAAATACTGTATTTTTGAAATAACAGTAAAATAAGTGTTATCCTTCCCGACCTTTTTGAAAACATTTAATGTTCTTTTCTTTTATTCTTTAAGTGATTGAAGTCAAGTATACAACATGTTTATCTGTAAATTCTGTTTCCATTTGTAGGGGATGTGATCAACCTTGGTGACAGACAGCTCACTGTTATGCACATGCCTGGTCACTCCAGGGGCAGTATTTGCTTACATGACAAAGACCGAAAGATTCTCTTCAGTGGAGACGTCGTGTATGATGGATCACTGATTGACTGGCTTCCATACAGCAGGATAAGTGACTATGTTGGAACCTGTGAACGTCTGATAGAATTAGTGGACAGAGGTCTGGTAGAGAAGGTGCTTCCTGGGCATTTCAATACCTTTGGTGCTGAAAGGCTTTTTCGATTGGCTTCTAACTATATTTCAAAAGCTGGCATATGTCACAAAGTTTCTACTTTTGCCATGCGATCTCTTGCAAGTTTAGCCTTACGTGTAACAAATTCTAGGACCTCACCCTAGTATCTACACTGATAACCTATTTTGATTAATTCTGTAAATTCAATTCATTTTGTGCTGTTTAAAATGAGTAATAGTGAGCATTTCAAGAAATGCTTTATTAGAGAAAAAAAAAAGGTTGAGAATGAGTAAGCCCAAAAAGGAAGCTCTTCATTAAAAATTTTTCTTTCTTTCAAATAAGAAATCATTTAAATAAGCTTATAATTTGCCAAGCTGTCATCTTGTAATATTTGTCATCTTGTAATATCCAGAAACAACATAGAAATATATGGGGAAGTAAGGAGGCATAGTAACAGAAAGAACTATCATCCTTACTTCCCATTTCTCTTATTTTATTTCCTAGATGACCTAGAAAAAGAGGCATAAAGTTTTATGTTTATACTCCAAACTTGATATTTTAATATATTATTTAAAGATAAAGGTTCTTGAGTTTAAAATACATTAGAACTCAATACAAACATATAAATTAATATTTAGAATGACAGCTAAAACAATCCATTGGTATAGCACAGAATTTTTATGCTTCATTTATTTATTCTTAATGTAATTAGAGCGTATTATATGCTGTGTAATTTTACTTACAAAGAGTACAATGAATTTTGTTTTGTTGCAAAGCTTTAAATATAAATTGCAGAGTGCTTCAGTCAAAAGCTACCACACAGTGTTGTTTGTTATTATGTGCGTGTAATATTTTCAATCATAAAAATGAAATTCAAATGTCTGTAATATAATTACAAATTGTCAGATTTCTCAAAAGGACACTGTCAGGGAAATTTGAAAATATACACATTGAAAATAATTTTTTATTATATCCTATTTTAATATTAACAGCTATTATAAACAAAATTTTTCTTGTTAAATAGCAGCTTCAGTATATGTGTCATATTTTATAATACCACAACAACTATAGAGATCTACGACATTCTGATATGAATCATTCTTTTACTTATCATAACATGCATATGTACCATGGAAGGCTTTTCAGATTAACTGCAAAATGTGCATTAGATATTGACTTAGAGTGAATTGCCTTTTTTATCCTGATTCACAACACCTATTCCTGTTCAGTATTCTTTGTCTTGAATGAAAAGAACTCTACATTTATAAAGTTATAGGAAAGGTTAGCCCACTATTTTAGTGAAATGTTTTGGTTTGGTGCTCTTTATAATTTATTAAAAAGCCTTTTGGAATATTTCATAAAGGTTTTTTAAGCAGTTTTGTCACTGCCTTTTTATTATTGACATGTCCAAAACCAAACTGAGATAGCTTTGGAAATCAGATTGTTTAGTATTAAGAAAGTTTAGCAACTTTGATATCTGAAAAATTATAAAATTTTTCCACCCTTAACCCCCCCAGGTTTTTTAGTCTTTTTTTAATTCAACACCCACACACATATCCCACATTCATACACACAGTCACATACATACATGCACAGTATTGTGCTAAACACTGTGGAAGCTTAAAAAGTCAAAGAGATGGAATCTTAGCTAGAAGGCAAACAAAACATGAATAATAATATATGTAGGTTGAAGCTAATACAAATTACACATGAGTATCAGGGACAAACATGGAGGGGTGTGGAGTTTGGTTAGGAAGAGATTCCTGGAGGAGGGGTTTTTCAGTCATATTTGGAAAGATGATTTGTTAGGTGGTCAGGGTAGGGGACAAAAAGATCCAAGAACGGGGATGGAAGCATTGCTATCCTAAGTAGGCTATTCCTTGTGACAATTTAAATTTAATTTTCAGGAATCTTAGATCCTCCAAATACCAAGTATTTAGCATGAGACAGGTGGGTTTGTGATGGTGTATATGAGTCATCTTCAGTGACAGACAAGCTGTCCTGCCACATGCCATCAAAGGAATCTACTCATATAAGGCTGTAGGTTTCAGTTGATATGCAGCATGAAGAGTATAGATTTGGTTCAGGGCAACTACAATCACTTAATGAGCCTTAAATATAGCCATTATTTTTATATCAGTAGCACAAAAGAAAACCAAAAGTCCTTAACCATTGACCATTTTATCATACCTTAGGACTTAAAAAAAAAAATCAGGGTATAGTAGGCACTAAGTTTTACTGAGAAATATTTGAACCTGATGAAGGCTTTCTTTATTTCTTAAAAGTACAATTTTTCAAAACATGTTAGTTTTATTTTTAAATCTCCAACTTTTTTTTGTTTTTCAAATTATACAAACACATAAGACTGTGATAGTTTGCTTTTGCTTCAGTGTGAATAAATTGGGGAAAGGATCTGTCATCCATTTAGTGCTCATGCTATGCATTTTAAAATATGCATTATTCAGTTTAATCCTGGCCCCAGTGCCAAGAAGTAATTGACCAGCCAAACACAACAAAACTTTGGACAAAGCTGGTAATTGAACACAGGTCTGTCTTCCTCCCAAACTGTGCTCTTTCTCTTATATCTGCACAATAACATAAAATTGGCAAAGTGTATTTTTACTTTCCCAGATGCCACATGTGCCAAGAGTAAATCAAGTGATGTTAAGCCTAATAATAGCATATTTTAAAAGAAGCTTTAAAAAATATATTTTCACCCTGACAGTGACCCGTATTGTAACTTATGATTTTTGGAAATAATAGTATGTAAGTATAATTCAGAGTTGTCAAATGTAAGACATTTAGAAATAATTTTTATTTGTATTGTTAATAACTGAATCTTTGGAAACTCATTTTCCTTATTTGGTGTTTCCTTTTAACTAAGAAGTCTAAAACAAACAAAAATCTTGTGTTATTCTGATATAGTTGAGTAAATGATTATGTGTAGTTGTTCTTATATGAATAGTAATATGATTGTGACATGTACACATTGTCTTCTTATAATTTTCAGATAAGTGTAAGTAAAAATTTGTGTGATAAATATTAAAGTGGACATTTTATTTCAATCTCTAGTTGGTATTTTTTTCTAACAGCAAATTCCTATTTAATTTCTTATAAATATTCCCTATGTGAAGTACAGTTTTGAAAATGTGTAATAAATAAGACATCAAATCCATGGACAAGAATGGAGAATCCAGAAAATGCCCATATAAATTTTTGGTAGTTATAAATATTGCATTTTAAATCAATGGATAAAAGATGAGTTATTTGGTATTTATTCTAATTGTTGATGTGAGAAAAAAGGTCCCTGACAATATAAAAATAAATTCCAAATGGATTAAAGACCTAAATTTGAAAAATGGAAACACATGTGTATTGAAATTTTAAATCATGTTTAAGACATTAGGATAGGGAAGATCTTTATATAGGAAAAAAAAAAAAAAGCAAAATCATCAGAATTTAAAATGTCCTAGAATTCAGATGCCATAAAGTTAAAATGATAAATTAGAAGAAAATATTCACAAATTGTGTAACAGCAAAATTTTTTTAAACAACCAAAAAGAATGCCTACAGATCAATAAGAAAAAGGTAAACTGCTGTAAGGGTGGGAACACCTTTCTTCTCCTGTCTGAGGTCCTGTGGCTGGGCCCAAGGATTACATTTACAAAAGACAAAAGGAGCATATAAATTTTATTTGTTATTAAAATTTTTATGTGGATGAGGAAGCTTTTATGTATAAGAAATGAAAACCCAAAGAAGTGGATTGGCATGAGACTTTACATATCATTTTAACAAAGAACAATAAATTGTGGAGACTGACCAGGCAGGAGAAGAGTGTTTGGACTAAGGTTAGTAAACTGTGGGAAAATGACTAGGAAATAGATGAGGAAAACTAATGAAAGACCAGGGTTATTCTAGCTGGTTTGTTCATATAGAGTAATCTTGGTGTCAACTCTCTGTTTCCAGTGATAAAAATGTTCCAGTCTTCCTGATATAAGGAGGACACTTTTCTCATGGGAAATTTAATGCCCTGTTTTAGGTAGAAAGGGAACCCTTACCATATTTGTTTTTTCTCACTTGCCTCAGGTCAATCAGTATGCCAAAGTGGTATATTTTGAGGTGTCATGTTCTAATATCCTTTACTACTTATTACAAAAATGGGTAAATTATATGAGCAGCTTATTCACAGAAGATGAAACACAAAGGCCATTAAACATTCAGAATTATGCTGAACCTCAGTAGTAATCCGGGAAATGCAAGTTTAAATAATAAGATAGTTTACTCTAAAACAGGGAAATTTAAGAATATGAAGTATTAGTATAAGGGTAAGTGGATATTTTCATGCTGTGCTGCTAAAAGTGTAGAGTGCTTCCAGCCATTTATGGGGTGGGAGGGTGCAATTTTGGGCTGTGATTTGGCGCATTCTGATTTTGGGTTAAGAATGATAGACTGAGCATGTAGCTTTACCTCTGCTCCTTTCTGAAATTCAGTGAAATGACGGGAAAATCATTTTTTAATGGCACAAACTTACAAGACCAAAAATGGTAAAGGAGACAACAGCATCATTCTGTCCCTGAAAGGCTGATAGATGAATGAAAACTAATTTGGTAAACCCAAGAAAGCCGCAAACAGGAATGAGGAAAGCCAAGAAACAATCATCACAACACAACCCTCCCCCCCCCCCCGCCCCCCAACCACCACCAACTGCCCCACAAAAGGCTTAGAAATTGATAGCACCAGGTACCTCTAGGAGTCGTGGTAAAGGTCTTTTTTATTTAAATCCCTCCCTAACTACACTACTAAGTAATTCCACCCCCCCAACTCAAGGATGATTGGAAGTTATTTTAGATTTAGCATGAAGTTAAGTAATCTTTAGCTTTAGTGCCTAGTACTTGCATAGGCCCCTTCCAAGGCCTGAGAGGGGCCTAAGAAATGTGTTCAGATGATCATTTTTTGGCTTTAATTTGTAAAACTAAATTATTTTTTATTCTTTCTCTCAAAGCCCCCAAAGTGCATGCTTCAGGTCCCACAAGAGTATAATCTGCTCCTGTCTATAGGATTGTTATGCAGAGACAGTAAAGCAGAATCTCTATTCAGAGGATACTGGACCTTGGGTCCTATTTTGAAAAGAAAGGGATTTAGGAACGGGTTTTCTTTTTTCTGTTTTTGTTATCTTTTTTTTTTTTTTAATGTTTATTTAGTTTTGAGAGAGAGAGGCAAAGTGTGAGCACAGGAGGAGCAGAGAGAGAGGGAGACACAGAATCCAAAGCAGGCTCCAGACTCTGAGCTAGCACAAAGTCCAACACAGGGCTCAAACCTGTGAACCATGAGATCATGACCTGAGCTGAAGTCAGAGGCTTAATGGACTGAGCCACCCAGGCACCCCTTGCACCCCTTAGCAAAGGTTTATGTACAGTGAAAGTTTGTATACTTAAAGTCCACACTTGCAGAGTCCTCCAACCTAGTTCAAAGAATGTTGGCAGTTATGACAAATCTATCCTCCAGGCAAGATCCTTTTCTTAGAAATTTGACACCTGAAAGACCTGATGATACTGACTCTGGGGTCCCCAAAGAAAGGGCCCAGTGAAATCATCTTACAATGTAGTGTGCAACCACAGGGCCTCCCTTCCTTGCCTCTCTTGCACATAGATTTCTAAAGTGTACTACTCTTAAGTTTTAATATATACACCAAAGCCAGCATCTTGTGGAAAAAACAAAAGAATAGATGGAAATAAGTGGAAAAACCACTTCAAACGTAAGACAATTTACCAAAATAGCAATATATGAAATTAACATTAAAAACCTAGAGTCTTCACCAAAGAAGACATACAGATGGCAAATGAGTAACCAAGATATCCTTCAATAGGTAAATGGATAAACTGTGGTAGATGTAGACAATGGAATATTATTCAGTGCTAAAAAGACATGATCTATCGGGGTGTGTGGGTGGCTCATTTGGTTAATTGGCCGACTTCAGCTCAGGTCATGATCTCACCCGTTTGTGAGTTTGAGCCCCGCATGAGGCTCTTTGCTGCCAGGTTGGAGCCTGGAGCCTGCTTCAGATTCTCTGTCTCCCTTTCTTTCCGCCCCTCCCCCACTCACTCTGTGTCTCTCAAAAATAAACACTAAAACAATTAAAAAAAAAAGAAATGAGCTATCAAGTCATGAAAATATATGGAGACAACATAAATGCCCATTACAAAGTAAAAGAAGCCAATCTCAACAGGCTACTTACTGTATGATTCTAATTATACAACATTCTGGATAAGGCAAATGTTAGAGCTAATAAAAAGACCCATGGTTACTAGGGGTGGGGGTTGGGGCCAAGGATGACTAGGTGGAATGCATAATGATGGATACAAGTCATTATACATTTGTCCAAACCCAATGAATGTATGCCAAGAGTGAACCCCAAGGTAGACTGTGAACTTTGGATGATTATGATGTTTCAGTACAGACTTATCAACTGTAACAAATGTATCATTCTGATGGGGGATGTTGATGAAGGAGGCTATGCAGGCAGTGGTAGCAGGCTTAGGGGAAATCCCCATCTTCTCAATTTTGCCGTGAACATAAAACTGCTCTGAAAAAAAAATAGTCTTAAAAAAAATAGAAAAAAAAAAAAAGAAAGTCATTAAAAAATAGTCTTCATTTATATGAACAAAAATGAGTTCCAAAGTATAGTTTATAATAATATGTACTTAGAATAATTTTTAAATACCGAAGCATATATACATATATATAGTTAGGCATATACACCTAAGAATAATTTTTAAACACCTAGGCATATATGCCTATACATATAAATAGGCATATACACCTAAACTATATAAGGAAACGTATATAAACATCTATAAGAAATATATATGGACAAAAATATGTCCAAAACATATATAAGGAAAAGTATGTTTTAAAAAATACTATGTACTTGGATAGAAACAATGGGAGACAATTCACCACAGGTCTCTCATGTTTCTGCCCAGCTGAGAAACAGATGCACTGACTGCCTTTGTTCTACAATGTCTTTTAAAAAGTGTTTATTATTAAGATATTATTCACAAACTACAAAATTCACCCCGTTAAAGTATACAATTCACAGCTGTTGTTTTGTTTTGTTTTGTTTTGTTTTTTAAGTAGGCTTCATGTTCAGCGTGGGGGCCCAATTCCAGGGCTAAGTGTGGGCAGAACTCATGGCCATGAGATCAAGACCAGAGTTCAGATCAAGAGTGGGACAGTGAATTGACTGAGTCACCCAGGCCCCCTACATTTCAGTGGTTTTAAGTATATTCACTAAAATGTATAACCAACACCACCATCTAATTCCAGAACATTTTTATCACTGCCCCCTCCCCCCCGAAAAATCTTTGTACCTACTGGCAATCTCTCTGCATTTTCTCTCCCTGCCAGACCCAGGTAACCACTAATCTACTTTCTGTCTTTAGGGATTTGCCTATTCTGGAAATTTCAGAAAAATGGAATCACACAGCATATGTCTTTTGAGTCTGGCTTCTTTCATTGAGTATAATGTTTTCAGGGTTCACCCATGTTGTAGTGTGTATCACTGTTTCACTTCTTTTTATTTCCAAATAATATTTGATCATATAACATTTTGATTATTCATTTATCAGTTAATAGACATTTGGGTTGTTTCTACCTTTCGACTATTATGAAAAATGCTGCTACAAACTCAAGAAATATTTTTACGTTGTTGGAGACATTAGAGACTAAATGGAACAGAGGGCAGCCAAGACAGCAGAGCAAAACACAAGTTCATTTGATTGGTTACTTGCGATGAGTTACATGAAGACTGTTGTCCAATCAGAAAGACATTTTACCTTCCCAAGATTAAATTTTTATATACTTCATGGGATGTTCCTGGGATTTGCCAATGCCTCATTTCCCATTATGCGTTTTAACTTTAGGTAAAACACTGATCAAAATGCCGATAATATAATTCTATTGACTTTTTCTATATTTGTGAGGGACCTGGCAGAGTGTTGCCTAATGAAAGAAGGCAACACTGTATTACCAGTAATAATTTCAGTTATGCTTTTAAATGCTACTTGCCAAAATCTTACTTTATAATTTGAATCTAGCATCATATGGGCCAGTGGTTTTCAATTTGGCATGCATATAAGACTTATCCAGGGAGTTTTAAACAAGTAAATAAACCAGGACCTATACCAGACATACTGAATACCTTCAGTGAATATTCTTGGTATACAATGTATATTATTTCTCAGTGTTATATGTTATAGTACAATATTTAAAAAAAACCAAACTATGATCACCTATTTTTTTGTGGATCAGGTGTAACATTCACTGACCTATTTGAAAATAGGCTTAATCATTGTCCTTAAAGACATTGGCAATTTTTTTGGAAATGGCTTTATTATTTGGTTTTTCATGTTATAGAAACAGCCAATTTCTGTGTCAGTTACATTAGCCTTATTATGAACTTTCATTAGATCTTTCAAATTTGGAAATTATTAGTAATAAATTAGCCATAGCCATTTTAAGTCTCTCTCATCTATGAATAGTTTTGTTTTATTCTATGTTTGCCTCAAGCAATCTACAATCAGCTACAGGCCTGAGTTTGTGTATTTAACAAAGAAGAATCATTTCAGAGCCCAGTAGAAAAGGAATGTGCCAGCTACTTCAAACTACTGATGCTTCAAAGACACGACTCTTGGGTATAGGATTTTCATGGTATCACTTAGACAATTTTCAGAGCATACTGGGGGCTGGAATCAGAATTCTAGAACCCTTTAGTTGAGAAGCAGATGGCTTCACAAGACTGACATCTCAAGATCTAGTAAAAAAGAATTTCTTACATTGTACTAAATAAAGTGATAAGGGAAAATTTTATTGTGGCTATTTGTTTAAAATATTGTTGATATTGTCTTAAGGTTCTATTTGCTAGACATATAAAGAAGCCTTCTCTTTCCTTCTTAAGCTATCTGTAGTCCACAGCAATTAAAGGAAATTTTTTTTTGACATTTATTCATTTTTGAGAGGGAGAGAGAGACACAGAGAGAGAGAGAGAGAGAGAGAGGCAGAATCTGAGGCAGGCTCCCTCCAGGCTCTGAGCTGTCAGCACAGAGCCCAACACAGACCTTAAACTCACGGACCACGAGATCATGACCTGAGCTGAAGTTGGACACTTAACCAACTGAACCACCTAGGCACCCTGGTAGACCACAGCAATTTAATAAACTCTTCTTGTAAATTTAAAACATTACAAGAAACAATTGAAAACATTAAAAAAAAGATATCAGCTTCTCATCGACCAGTCCCAATCCCAACATTCAAACACTCTTATTGATACACACATTTTGCATGGTGATATATAGTTATTTGTGTGGTTCCAGTGACACTCTGTCCCCCTTTTTGATAGGATAATTGGCATTTACAAAAGCAAGGCTGTGCCTACAATGTCATATTTGAGAATAGTGCTCATTTAATCAGATATTATAAGCCATTTTAAGGGAATTAAAATTGACCTTACTTATGCACCCAATGTCTACTGAGTCCTTCAGGAAAGCTGTCCTGTGCCTGCTGTACAGAGTCCCTACTATAGATTGAAATCTTTGTCCCTCCATATGTTGGAACCTAATCGCTAATATTCTGGTATTTGGAGATGGGGACTTTGGAAGGTGATTAGTTCACAAGGGCAGAATCTATATGAATGGGATTAATGCCTTTATAAAAGAAATCCCAGAGAGTTCTGTCACCCCATCTGCCATGCAAGGATGCTGTGAAAAGGTGATTGTCTATGAACCAGGAAGTAGGCCTTCACCGGACATGGAATCTGCCTTGATCTTGGACTTTACAGCCTCCAGAATTGTAAAACATTCCTACTGTTTATAAGTCACCTAGTCTGTGGTATTTTTCTAACAGTAGCCTGAAGGGACCAAGACAGTTCCAAACTTTCAAGTGGTAAGAAATTTGTTTCTTGGCAGACCAGAAACAATAGGACATTTTGGATACTTCAAAAATGAAGGATTTTCCCAAATTAATAGGTACTGTTAATAAAACTACTTTCAAAGAATAGGCTTCGAAGAGTAAATATGCAAATAGATTCTTTCTGGCAGAAGGAGAATAGAGATGCTTTCATCCCAGAAAGCAAGTTTTAGGTCTCTCTACAAATTCATTTCAACATTTTTTGTCTATAGGTATCTCTGTTCTTTGACTTTTCCTTTTAACCGGTTGTGACATTTTCTGGTTCTTTCATTAAGAATATGTCAAATAGGGGTGCCTATTTGAAGAGCATATGATTCTTGATCTTGGGATCATGAGTTTGAGCCCCTATATACATACACATTGGGTGTAGAGATTAAATAAACTTTTCTAAAAAAGGGTAAGTTAAATAGAATCTTTGAAACACAGTCATTTTAAATCTATATCAGAGCCATGATTTTAACCATTTCCGAAAATTTCCCTTTAAAATGACTTATTCTCATACTGGCCTGCTTAACATTTATCATATGCCTAAAACTGTTTTGTTTCACTTACATTATTTGTTCCTCACAACAAGGTACTATAACACAGACACTACTAAGAGCTTGCCTCCCTCCACACCTTTGTTGGCAGATGGGGACTATAAAACAGAGTTTATAGATAAATGAACTAGGATTAAAATCTAGGTAGTTTGGTTGCAAAGTCCACACTCTTAACCGTTACTCTATACTCACTATAAACAGAGAAAACTTTAATTTTTATGACTAATTTTGAGTCTCAGAGACAGAGATTTCCCAAGGTAAACCTATAAATTTGTTTCCAACTTTGATTTGGTGCCCCTTGGTGCTTGAAAATTAGGAAAAATGTGCTAATTGTCATAACACCAATATTTCCAGTGATACTGAAAAATGTGGGAGAGACATAGTTACAAGTTTGGCATTCTTACACCATCCCTCCCCTCCCCCCATAAACATCTTATAATTTTAATCCTATATGATCACTGCTCTGGGTCATGTTAAAAACAAGACAATAGGCTGAAAATGGGGTTGCTTATGCTAATCCCCATGTCAACAAACTGAGTCTGAACCTAATTACAGTTTTGGCTCTCCCAGAAACAGAATCTTAGACTACTCAATCAGGAATCACCTGATCAGCACTAGTTTGGTAACTTCCCCAAGAGATCCCTCATCCTCCTAAAGAAAAGTAACTTTGGAATAACCAATCTGTTTTGCTTAGTTTTGTTTTTGCCTGGTAAAATTTTCTTGTTCCAGCTCCCTTTTGACTATAAAAGTCTTTCCTTTTGTACAGCTCCTCAGAGCTCCTTTCTATCTGCTAGATTAGATGCTGCTTTATTGGAACCGATTTTTTGCTCAAAGAACTCTTAAAATTTTTAATATGCCTCAGTTTATCTTTAACAGCCATGGTTAGAATGAGTCTGGGCCTTCAAGTTAGAACTGATAGTGCCATTATCAACAAAAGCCAAATTATGGAAAGAGTGCAAATGTCCATCCACAGATGAATGGATAAAGAAGATGTGGTATATATACACAATGGAATATTACTCAGCCATTAAAAAGAATGAAATCTTGCTGTTTGCCATGATGTGGATGGAGCTAGAGTATATTAGGCTAAGCAAAATAAGTCAGAGAAAGACAAATACGATACGATTTTAGCCATATGTGGGATTTAAGAAACAAAACAGATGAACATGAGGGAAGGGAAGAAAAATAAAATAAGAAAATAACAGGGAGGGAAGTATGCCATAAGAGATTCTTAACTGCAGAGAACAAACTGAGGGTTGCTGGAGGGGAGGTGGGTGGGGGGATGGGCTAAATGGGTGATGGGCATTAAGGAGGGCACTTGCTGGGATGAGCACTGGGTGCTGTACGTAAGTGATGAATCACTAAATTCTACTCCTGAAACCAATACTACACTATACGTTAACTAACTTGAAGTTAAATAAAAACTTGGAAGAAATAAAAGAACTGATAGTGACAGTCACTTTGATTGGTGAGAGGCTGAGGAGCAGCCTATGCTTGGCTGAAGGGTAGCTGGTGAACAACCAGCTGCATTCCTGGTGATACAATCTCTCATGATCTTTCTTCTTTTTGTTTTTAAATGTTTATTTATTTATTTTGAGAAAGAGAGAGAGAGTGCATGCATGGCCAGGGGAGGGGCAGAGAGAATCCCAAGCAGGATCTGCACCCTCAGCGCAGAGCCGGATGTGAGGCTCAATCCCACGAACCGTGAGATCATGACCTGAGCAAAAACCAAGAGTCAGACACTTAACCGACTGAGCCACCCAGACACCCCTCTTTTTTTCTTTAAATCTTATCTGCCACCAGCCTCTTTGTCTTCCTGCCAAGTTCTTTTTAAACTTTATTTTTTGGTGCCAATCATTATAGACAGAATAATCTCAAAACTTGGAGATTCACTGAAGCTTCACTCAAGAGGCTTTTCTGACAAGCAAGGGAGTTGAATTTCTTTGTTTTGAATTACAGTAAATATGGTGAATACAGTAAAGCTGCATTAACCTAGATTCCACCAAGTCACAATACGTGGTTTTTTAAGGTACCTGTTTGGCTTATGCTGAATAATTCTATATGTGTATCTTAAATGTATGTTATTTGATGGTAACTAAGACTTTTTGGGGGAGCTAAAACTTGCAATTTTGCCAACTCGCTCCTGATAGTGCAGGACCATTTGCTCAATTTTATCATGGCTTCATTTTTTCCAGCATTCCTGCACTACAATGTGAAGACGGATCTAAGGTTCCAAATCACCAAATAAAAATCCTGTTCACAGAACTATCTACCTAATTTGTGGGGTCTTTTGTTCAGAAGTTATGAAAAATTTCAAGATGGCAAAAGCAGAGTATTAAACAAAGTGTAGAGCTCTTCTAAATGTGTGCCCTTCTATTTGTCTGAGTGTGGTGCATGTGAATGTATACACATAAGTACACATAAGCTTTTAGGCATAAAATTGAGTTTTTAAGAAAAAATCTCAAATATATATGCTTTATACACACACACACACACACACACACACACACACACACACGTACAGATACAACTATTCTTTCTTAAAATTTTCATCTGCTCTTAAAACTTACACTATTGTTTCTGGGGTGCCTGGATGGTTCAGTCAGTTAAGTGTCTGACTTTGGCTCAGGTCAGGATCTCAGTTTGTGAGTTCAAGCCCTGCGTTGGGCTCTGTGCTGACAGCTCAGAGCCTGGAGCCTGCTTTGGATTCTGTGTCTCCCTCTCTCTTTGTCCCTCCCCCACTCACAATCTCTGTCTCTCAAAAATAAATAAACATTAAAAAAATTGAAAAAAAACCTTACACTATTATTTCTAAGAAGATATCTGCATTTGTATCTCTATTGTATTCATTTAGCAAATATTTATTGTTTGCCAGAATTCTGTTGGAGGCATTTAAAATGCATATAATGACTGCAGGTCCCAAAGCAATCTTGCACCTAAGAGGGAACTTGGGGACTGAAAAACACCTGGTGGGGCAACAAGACAGAAGGATCCTGGCTTAATGACACTGTGGAACATCATGCCTGTCTGTGTCAGGCTTTTATGTGTTTATGTTATTTTAGCCACTGGCATTTAGGACTTTTCTATTATTTTTACCGAATCTAATCCTAACTAGTAAAATAGACATCTCAAATTCAACATATCCAAAAACGAACTGTGGATTTTTTCTCTCAAACCTCGATAATTGCATCCATGTCCTTCCAGTTGCAGAGGCTGAAATTTTTTGTAAAGGGGTCCTTATCCTTGGATTCATGAAGTTTCAAGGGATCAAGGAGACTATAAAATTGGATGGGAAAAAGTGCATCTATAATACCACAAATCTGTAACTGAAATTCAATGTTTCCTCAATTATTATTATAGGGAATAAATAATAATATCTGTGATTTGTCACCAACAAAAATCACAGATATTTTTATATTACATTACAGTTGTTACAGAGTTCTCAAAATACCTTTAATATTCATCATTGCTTTGTGGTTTTTTTGTTTGTTTTAGAGACAGAGCATGCACACACGTGCAAGAAGGGGGGAAGAGAGAGAGAGGGAAGAGCGAGAATCTTAGGCAGGCTCCACATCCAGCAAAGAGTCTGACATGGAGCTTGATCTAATGACCATGAGACCATGACCTGAGCTGAAATCAAGGGTTGGATGCTTAACTAACTGAGCCACCCAGGTGTCCCCATCATTGCTTTGAATTATAGGAACAACTGTGAAGAAAGCACATGTGTTTATCACATGTTTTATTATTTTGATAATGATATTTCAATATAAGTGAGTTCCTTTGTAATTTTAACTATTTTAATTCATATTCTTAAAACAATGCTCTGAGAGGGCAGGTCATAACCTTCATTGGAGGGCTAACAGGGGTCTATGACATATAAAGGGTAAGAGTCTTTTCCTGCTAGTCACCCTTGATCTCTCAATTTGTCTCATATCCACGTGGCAAAGGGTGCTAGTTGCCACCAGTATCCATTCTTCCTATTTTCCTTAGTAACAGAACACCAGGCTTTTTTGGGGGGGGGGGGACAGTAATAATGTTCTCACCTGAAAGACTATATTTCCCAGACATTCCTTGTAGGTAAGTGTGGCCTTGTGAATAAGTTCTAGCTAAAAAGTTCTAAGTCAAAATGTTGTATAGGATTCCTGGAAAGGTTGCTTAAGAGGTTCTGCTTAGCTAAATAGAAAACATTTTTGGCTTCTCCTTCTCCCTCTTTTCTCCAGTCATGAAAAAGGACCCAATGAATGGACTTCTTAGTCATCTATGCCCTTGATAATGAAAACTGTGGTGGTAAAGCAGAAAATGAGAAGGAACTTGAGTTCCTGATAACCGTAGACAGCTACCATGTCATCACATGTTTGCCTACTTCTGGAATTAAGAACAAATGGAGGGTTACTTGAGGGGTTGTGGCAGGGGAGGTGGGCTAAATGGGTAGGGGGCATTAGGGAATCTACTCCTGAAATCATTGTTGCACTATATGCTAACTAACTTGGAAGTGAATTAAAAAAATAAAAGAAAAAAAAAAAGAAAAAATACTCTCTAGGTAGATTTCAGTTGTTAACTACTAAATACAATTCCTAACTGATATACCCCAATTATGACAAGTCCTACTGGTTCTGTCTTCAAAAATCGAATTCAAATTCACAGTTTGAGTATTTCTATCTCCACCATTATTACCCTGGTCTCAGCTTCTATCAAACCTCACCTGAATTGTTGCAATACCAAGTTCCTATTGATCTTCCTTCTCTTCCCTTGGCTCCTCACAGTGTATTCTCAACCAGGATCCCAAAGGAACTTTTAAAATTTATAAGGTGGATCATATCACTTCTTTACACAAAAACTTCAAAAAATTTTTTCCTCATTCCCCCATAAAAGTTAATTCCTTTTATATAATGAAGGGCTATATAGTTTTATAAGATGTTACCAATCTACCCCCCACCTCTCTAATCTCTTCTATTACTCTATTCCACCTCACTCAGTTCCTACCCCACTTAACCCCTTGTTGCTCTTTGTATATGACAAACATGCTCAAGGTAGGTGCTTAGTAATATAGGAAATGAATAGCTGAGGAAGCCAGCAGAAGGCCATTTCAGGGGGCAATCTTTGTCTAGGCTAGAATTATTCAATGTGGCAAGCCTGATTATTCCAAACGATTGAATTCTTTTTTTTTTTTATTTTTTTAACGTTTATTTATTTTTGAGAGAGAGACACACACAAAGCGCGGTCTCTGATGAGGGTCAGAGAGAGAGAGAGAGAGACAGACAGAATCTGAAGCAGGCTCCAGGCTCTGAGATGTCAGCACAGAGCCTGATGCAGGGCTTGAACTCATAAACCATGAGATCATGACCTGAGCCGAAGTTGGATGCTTAACCAACTGAGCCACTCAGGTGCCCCCAAATGATTGGATTCTTATATACACTGTTGATATTAATAACTAATCCTGACCTGAGCACCACCATTAAAATAATTTCCCTAAAACACTGCTTTCAATAGTACTTTCCAGCTCAATAACATTTAATACTTATACACTTTACTGATAGATAAAACTAATGTCTAGTGAAGCTTGTTACTAGCAGTAGAGAAGCAAAGGAGTCTGTTCTTATTGCTATGCTGCAAGTTCATAGCAAAATAATAATAATGAAATTTAATTATGTGTAACATAATTGTCCACATAGTTGATATAATTAGATATAATTATAAAGCTATTGTAAAAGACTTGAAAACATCTTTTTAAAAAAACTGTTTTAGGGGCACCTGGGTGGCTTGGTCGGTTAAGCGTCCGACCTCGGCTCAGGTCATGATCTCACTGTCCGTGAGTTCAAGCCCCGCGTCGGGCTCTGTGCTGACAGCTCAGAGCCTGGAGCCTGTTTCGGATTCTGTGTCTCCCTCTCTCTCTCTATTTATTTTTGAGACAGAGACACAGCATGAACAGCCCCTCCCCTGTTCATGCTGTGTCTCTGTCTCAAAAATAAATAAACGTTAAAAAAAAAATTAAAAAAAAACTGTTTTAGGGGTGCCTGGGTGGGTCAGTCAGTTAAGTATCTTACTTTAGCTCAGGTCATGATCTAACAGTTCTTAAGTTCGAGTCCTGCATTGGGTTCTTTGCTGTCAGCACAGAGTCTGCTTCAGATCTTCTGTCTCCCTCTCTGTCTCCCCCTTCCCTGCTCACTCACTCTCTCCCATAAATAAATATTTAAAACAATTAAAACATAAATAAAAAATTTAAAAAAACTATTTTAGGGGCACTCAGCTAGGTCAGTTGGAAGAACATGTAACTCTTGACCTTGAGGTCATGAGTTTGAGCCCCACCTGGGGTGCAAAGATTACTTAAATAAATAAAACTTAAAAAAAAACTGTTTTAGGGCACCTGGGTGGCTCAGTCAGTTGAGCATCTGACTCCTGATTTCAGCCCAGGTCATGATCCCAGGATTGTGGGATCAAGTCCCATGTTACCCCAATGGTAAGCCATTGTAAAAAATGAGATACAATGAGGAAAAGAAAAAGAAAGTAACTGCATCATTGATCAAGGAATCAAGGAGAATACATTTGTATTGAGGTGATTTGTTTCCATTGAGCTATTATAGGTTATTTAAAGCTTTTAAAACTGTCTCACCATTAAGTAGACAATAAAATGGACTAATTTTTAGATATTAAAATGATGTTTCTTATGGCTAAAACTGCAAAAATTACCACCTTTACATGTAGACCTGGCAGTTACCAAGAGTTTGATATTTTTAATAGAGATACATGTATACTGAGAGAAGTACATAGGAAATGCCAAGGAAAACTCCATTTGACCCTGAAGTTCTATTTCATTTCTTTTTAGGAACATTTAAATTAACCTTCAGAGTCTTAGATAAAAAGTGCTGGAGAATCAGTTGTAAGAATCACCATGGAGACCACACTGTGTTCTCAGGTCACATTAACAAGGTCTCTCCAGTCTGCCGAGGATGGGTTTCCTGCATCTGGCAGTGCTGTAACTAGTAGACAGGAATTATGAATTGTGTGGTTGTGAGTAACAAATATACACTGACATTAGCTTCAGCAACGAGAGGTTTATTTAAGGGAGAAAACTGACCGTTTCAAAAACCCAACATTTCATTTCATCTCCCTCAGAGTTGCTTGGCCTCTGCTTCTCTCTGTGCTTCTGGGTTTACTTGTGGCATCTCTGCTCCCCCCCCCCCCAAAATTATCTTGTTCTTGGCTTTGATTTGCTGTCCTTTATAGGTCTTGCCCTGACCCTTCGGTTGTATTTAGCATCTTCTGACTAATTGGCTCAGTATCTGTATTCAAAAGTCCCGAGAAAAAGAATCTGATTGGTTCAGCTTAGGTCAGGTATCTGCAGGTGGACCAATAGGCTGTAATGGTGGTGGATGGATACCTAGTGTTTGTCTTTACAGAAGCCCTGTCCAGTTAAAGTACACATCATCTATAGTTTTGTGAAGTCTTTAGGCGATAAAGGAGTAAAGCAGGCTGTGGTGATAATAAATCCCCAGTTCCATTCTGGAATCTGTTAACAATTCATTTACACCTTCCCTTCCCCACTAATTTTAGGGAATTAAGACAGTACACACACACACACACACACACACACACACACACACAGAGTGCCTGAGTTACAAAAAAAGTTGACAAAAAATAAAGGTTATATTGATCCTTCCACTTCACTTGCTATTTGAATGACAAGTCAATCAGCAAATATTTATTGATTGTATTTAGTGAACTCAGCATTGTGCAGCACTGAGGCCAGGAATGAGAAGGACAAGAAGTGACATAAATGGTCTTTGATGCTCAAGGTTTTCCTAAGTTATGAGAAGTCCAAGCCCCCAAAGGAACCCCATTTCTGTTGTCTCCCAGTTGGCTCCCAGATACACAGTTTACACATACTTACTGTCTACCTGGTCATCACTGCAGTTCAATTCTTGTCACTACATCTCCAACCACACTCTTACTTTCCAGAGTTTGCCCCTTCAACAGACTTCATAGGGGAGAGAGATGCTAGAAATTTCTCTTAGGGAAATTTTTTTTGGGGAAGAAAAGACACATCATGTTTATTCATGTATTTATGGATATATGTATTTACTTATATATTTATTGGTTAAGTGGCCAGCATCTAAAAAAAAGTCAGGAGAAACTATATAACAATTTGATTTTCTTATTTCTCTTCAAATATCTGAAAATCTGCCTTTTGGGATCTGCATTTCCATATAGCACCAATTATTGGACCCAAATAGTAATCTCACTCTGTAGATAGGGCATGAGTTTCTCCACCTAGTTCTTCTACTGTACGCTGTGTTATATCCTGCCTGCGCCGCCCCCTCCCCCCTGCCGCTTCACTCATTTTTATCTGCCTTTCCCTTATAGGCATTTATGGTTGCAAATCACTTAGTTCATGAGATGTACTATATTCTTACTTTTTTCCAAATCTAATCTCTGGAGGAATTGGGAGACATCCCCACATTCAAGTATATTTTGTGGCACCACATCACACTTAAAATATTGTGAGCCAAGGCAGAGACAAGTCATTCCTATTCTTCTTTAATTTATGGACAATTCTTTGCTCACCAACTCTGACATCTGCTTCTAGAATTAAAGAAGCCCATTGTCTGCTAATGGGTTTATTCCAAATCTTAATGACAGTGTCCCTGATTTAATCATTGGTCCTGGTCACCATTTGTGCAGGAAATCTAGTGAGGGGAAAAAGCCTCCTTGTGGCAGCACATGGAATAAAGCTCTTTCTTTACATACCTCGTCCCACAACGTAACTGTTTTTAAAAATGGTAATGGTAGGAAAAATTGTCAATTACTTGGAAAGGAACAGAAGAGATTACTGAGATTAGTAGATCTTCTGGAGATTATCTGATTATATAAGGTTGTGTATCTTTGATCACTTTTTCCTGTGGAGGTTATTTTACATTTCCACACAGTAGAAATTAAGTTGTACAAAACTAATAGTAATACAAATAATTCTTGTACATGGCAAGGCAAATTATTTTGTCTTGTAGATATAAAATTTATTTCTTCTTGTGGAAAAGATTACCACAAGGATTAAATTTTATTGCCCTGTAGGTTATTAACCAGTTTTGCAGCTATTAGCAAATTCTTTTCAGCATTCCTAATTGTATGTGTATGTATGTATATTTAAAAACTTTCTTAAACTTATTCTCTCATTACTAATGAGTTGAATAAAATCTTTCACATGTGTTCATTTTATATTTACATGACAGTAAAAAGTATTTGTTTCTTTTTGAACATTATACCATAGCAGTTAAAGACCTGATGTTTTGATTACATTTCAATAGTTCCAAATAAGAAAGAAATTCAGACAGGTTACTAAATATGTAACCTTAAATTACACAAAAATTAGTGGTAATAATCTTGAGGTAAAAAGGATATTTTAAGTATAGGGACTATAGTTTTTGCATGTAGTAAGCAAAATTATCTGTGGTAAAGGAATCTCCTCCAGAAGGTTTATCTGCCCTCAAACCCTTCCTTCCACCCTTGGCTGTGTTTTTTAATTCACAAGGAGGAAAAAGAAATTTTAGAGATGGTGAAATTAGGTGATAAATAAAAAAAAAAGTAAGTGGAAAGTAATGAAGACAGATTCAAGAATGCTGTTTCAGTAGTGTCTTTCTGTACCTAGTCTCCTTGCAAGCCTAGAATCTTGAAAGTTTGTGTGCTACAAAGTAAAGCTGTTCCTTTTCCACTTGAGTGACCCACTGGTTTTCTGGTTATTAAGGAAGAACATTAATTGACTACAACCCAAACACAATAAAGTATTCTTTAACTGGACCGGAGTTTTCTCTTCTGCAGTTTTCTCTCTGTAAAATTTAGGAACAGCAATTTGGTAGCTGAGGTCAGAGCTTTAAAACATATGATTGTGTTTTCCTCAAGAGCCATTTGTCTAGTGTAATCACAAAGAAACAAAGATATTGCCATCTAGTGGTTTAATTGAAGAAATTCAGAAAAATAATTTTTCTCCTAAAATTTCCATTAATTTTTTCTTTGTGTAGCACTAAATAAAAAAGCATTCATTTTTAGAAAGCAATTATTAATATATACTTTTTTCAAATTAAGGTTCTAGATGTGGCTACTCTTTTTTTCTTTTTAGGTTATATTCCCTATTTATTAAGCTCAGTAGGATTAGGATATGAATTAGAACAGGGAAAGATCCTTTCATAATTGAAGAAAATACATTTAAAGGCAATGTTTCACTGAAGGAATTGTTAAATACCCAAACTAAATCACAAAATCAAGTGATAAAATTGATAGTTCATATCAAATTTTAAAAAGGTACAAGATAAAATAAATAGGTATATATTATGTATGGTCTAAAGGTAGAATCTTATACCAAAATCCTTTGCTTTTATTTAATAGTTGCATTACAGCAAAACTAGCTTTTAAAGAATATTCCATTGAATAAAATATTATTTTATCATTGGCTTTGATTACAAAATAATAATTGGATTTCTAGAAAACTCTCCAATCCAAAAAACTTTGATATTTAAACATATAAGAAGTATACTTATAAGTCCAGCAGAATTTTACTTACAATACAGATCAGAAAATCCACAGGTATTACCATCTATTTTCTGCATTGATATATTTTTATAGTCTTATGTAAAACAGATTTGCTCTGTTGTATTAAAGAACTATTTCATTTCTAGTAACAGCATGGAGACAATAGTTTACAAAGATATTCTGACTCCATCTGACTGTGGTAGAGATTTTTCCAGGTTCCCCTTGAATTTTCAGATCATCACGTACCTAGTATCTTGATTAAAAAAAAAAAAATTAAAAAAAAATTCCAAGTATTCTGATTCCACTTTTAAAAAGCATTTTTATGCTTAGGGGACCATAATGACTTGTGCTGAATTTAGCAAAATAGAGATCCTTTCTCATCATTGGTCAAGAAAGTGACATGATGCGGGGCACCTGGGTGGCTCAGTTGGTTAAGCATCTGACTTTGACTCAGGTCATGATGTTGTGGTCTGTGAGTTCAAGCCCAGCCTCGGGCTCTGTGCTGGCAGCTCAGAGCCTGGAGCCTGCTTCTCTGTGTCTCCCTCTCTCTCTACCCCTCCCTGCTCATGCTCATGCATGCTTTCTCTCTCTCTCAAAAATAAATAAACATTATTTAAAAAAACTTAAGAAAGTGACATGACAGAATCTATCCCAGCCTGGGACAACTAAAGGATGTCTTTTTATGATATCTTCTGTGGTAGATATAAAAGTCCAGAGGAGAGACAATAAAGTAGACAGAGGGACAGATACAGTTTATAAACCCTGCATAAAATGATAAAACTTCTATTCTGAAAAGGGTTCCATGGTTATGATGACCATGCCACCCCTGGGCAGTGTACAAGAGGTAAGAAGGATGGGGTATGACTGTGCATATTCATCCTCATTGAAGTAGCCTCTCCCCCAGTTGTTGTCAAGGGTTCAGGTAACTACAGATCCTGTTGTCATTGTTATGGAAAATAAGAATAGATTCAAATTTTGGATTAAGATTTGTTGTCTAGTAAAAAGGTTGTGTGCAGGAAGAACATTATGTGGGCACAGACACAAGATGGAAAGAATAAAATTGACAATGGGTTTCCTTTAGGTACATTAAGTTGCTAGACAAGCCAATCAAGGCAAAAAACAGCAACACTAAACTTAAAGAGCGATTTGTAAACTGTGCTGATAATTTCTTTCAAAACAGGTCATAGTATTTCTTTAGAGGAAATAAAACATAAGTGTCTATCAGTTTGTAGAAATGTCTACCTTTTCTCTATATAATATGTAGATCTATTTTTATAGGAGTTAATTTTTCTCCAAGATCTTATTAAAAATAGAGATCCTTTCCTTTCTTCTTTCAAATACTGAATAGAATCTATGAGATTGGGGCTCAGTCTTCTCTATTTTTAACAAGCTCTCCAGGTCTTTTTAGTATATTAAAGTTTGAGAAACATTCTTCTAGACTTCATTAACAAAACCATTGAGACTAAATACTTTTCATGGAAAAAGTTTAAAGACAATCAAAGGTAAAAAAGTGGAATACCAGGTCAAATTTAATAGTCACTTAGCTGGAGGACTGGCAGATCACCAATGAGATTTCCAATTTCCAATATCATCAGCAAAGGGACTAATTTTAAAATGAGACTTATTACCATAAGTGGCAGCCTGATAAAAATGTCTGTGAAAGGGTAGACATACTCAAAACTTAAACACTTGTATTAATTCAAGAGTTACTTATTGAATATCAACTACATGTTAGGTGCTATGTTAGGTACTAGGATTGCAGAGAAAAAAGTTGTTCTCCTTAGGAAGCTCTTCATATAATAAAATGATTATTAGACTTCAGTGGGAATACAAATTACCTTGGGTACGTGTTAAGAATGCAGATGGTCAGTATGTGATCATGAAGAATACTGGTCTAATTTGTAAAAAGAAAGTAAATAGACATTTATAATGTAAGTGGTAAGTTTTAACAGATATACAGATATATTATCTGATCACTGATGCAAGCCAACATTGAGAGGTAAATATCCTTGAATTCCTGAATGAAAACCAGTAGTTTTCTAGATGATGAAAGGTAGGGAAGAGCATGGAACATGGCATTGAACAGTGAGAAAGTGTGGTGTATATCAGGCATTAAAGACGGTTTGTTTCTATCTGGAATTTAAAAGTTGAGAGTGAGTCATAATGGACATGGGAATGGAGAAGTAAACTAGATTATGAAGAGTCCTGTATCGTAGAGTTTTCATTTCACCCAGAAAAAAGTGGTGAATCTCTGAGGTATTTGAAGTAATGAAGTAGAGGATGACTGCATCAGGGCTGGGTTTAAGGGAAAGCATTCTCATAATAGCTAATGAATGGATTCAGTGGGGGTCAGCGTGAAGCAACAAACACTGGCAGGAAGGCTAGTTAGAAGACTGCCATGATAATTCAAGCAAGAAATTTGAAATGCCTGCTTTCAGATAGTGCTGCTGGGATGGAGAAGAGAGAAGGGAAGTATTGTTAAAGTAATTAAATTCATGGGATATGGAGAAAAGGTGGGGGATGGGAAGAAGAAAGTAATGTGAAGGATGACTCTGGGTTTCTGGTTTGAATCTACTCATTTCATTTCCTTGGTAATGGTGTTTCCTCTTTCCAATTGGGAAGACTTTTCTTTTGCCATCTCAGTAGTTAGTATTTTGTACTTTAAGCAGCTATATCATTTCTTCAGTGCTTATTATGGTTCCAAGTGCCACTATGACAAACATATCTCACTATAGAAGATGCTGCCAATGCTATGCTCATATTCCCCAAGCCCCTCCAGAAATCATGTGGAGTCTTTGCGGACAGTTCCTGTGAAAACCAAATGCTTCTTACTTCAAGCTGTGGTGAGGGCTTCTGTGTGAGGGCTTTCTCTGTGCCCTGCAGTGTGTCTGACTTGTGCTCAGGGTAAGCCAGAAGTATCCGTGAATAACCGAGGAGCAACCCTCAACCAGTGAGGAATGGAGATTGGGGTTAACTACTCATCCTAGCTTTCTAGCACTGTGATGGATTATCCCCAGTAGGATTCCCTTCCCTGTCTAACTTTGTCACACCCTCACCATGTTTCTGGAATCACCTCCCAAATAAGCTATTTGAATCCAAATCCTTGTCGCACAGTTTGCTTTAGGGAAAACCCAAATTTAGTTACTCAGTTCTGATAACACAATTTTATATATCTGCACCATTTTATATATGTGCAAACTAATGTTTGGAGGGGTTAAATAAATTGCCCACATCACTTAGCTCCTGGATTCAAATCCAAAGCCTTTGGTTTCAATATTATGCAATAGCGCCAGTCTCAAATTCTAAGATGTGAACCAGGCATCACCAACTGCGGAATGAAAGCCAGAGATAGTCTGTCAAGCTCTTTTACACAACATTGAAACTGACCATTATTTTCAGATTCCAATCTTTATTATTATAAAGCCTGAGCCTGAGCCTTGCCTGCCAGCATGTTTCCTTTCCCTTACTGAATATGGTAGTTATGTAGAATTTAGAAGCTGGGCAAATCACTCTTGAATGAGATGAAATGCAACGGCATAATGGCAGAGAGTGGTATGATAGATCAATTACTCTTTTTTTCTTAAGATTTTATTTTTAAGTAATCTCTACACCCAATCTGGTGCTAAAATTTATAATCCCAAGACATAGAGTCGCATGTTCCACCAACTGAGCCAGCCCAGGTGCCCCTAGATCAACTACTCTTAACACTTTGCTCAAGTTGTCAGGTTCTCTGAGTACTTTTATGGGTTAATTCCTGGTTAAGAATTTAAATTTTAAATGAGTGATGAAAGGAATTAAATTTTAAATGAGTGATGAGGTCATTAAAAATAATATATCTAGAACTCAGCTAAAGCTCATATTTTCCTCTCCTTCCTTATAATGTAAATAACTCACATTGAAGGGAAGTATCAAAGAAGGACACGCAAAATCAGAAGGTCTAATCTCAATTCCTTCACCAATTAGCTATGTGCCATTAAGCAAATCACCCAACTTCTCAAAATCTTGGTTGTCATCTATGAGAAGAAGCCTCTTTCAAGCAATCTGATCTGCAGGCTCCTTTCTAGTATTAGCATTTCTATGGTTCTATCCAATTCCTGAGTTAGAGTTGCTTAGATGAAGGAGCATGAGCTTCACATATACTAGCCTGCTTTCCCACTCCCTGCACATATTTTGCACTTTCCCAAATTCATGCCTTTCTCCTTTGATATTTTTCTATCTCTAATGATTTCTCTTCTCATAAAATTTCAACCCAACTTTTACAATTCTTTGTCTTAATGACTGCAGAAATAATTGTGCCCTCCTCAGAATTCCTGAGCATTTATTATCACACCACTCATTCATATGGCACTTAGCACTTACAGCAAAAGAAAACTCTGCACAAGACATTACAATAGGCACAGAATACAGGATTAATTGCTATAGAAGTGGTTTTGACTGTAGTTCTCAACATGTGGTGGACAAATCACATGGGGTTTTATGACTATTTCTTTCTCTCTTACTGATCAGACCCACACTAGTATGTCATAATACTCCAGGTTGAATCTAATTAGTATATAAATGAACTCAAATAATTACATAGGCCATAATTCACAAAATGAAGCAGTGCCTTTGCAATAAAGTAATGAGGTCAGAGGACTCTGACAAAAAGGAGAGCTCAGGTCCCACAGAAAGGGGGCAGCAATGCCTTGGTTGTGAAGGGGTGCAGCATCTGGGACACTAAACTGCTTCTTTTTTTTTTTTTTTATTTTCTTTTTTTCAACGTTTTTTATTTATTTTTGGCACAGAGAGAGACAGCATGAACGGGGGAGGGGCAGAGAGAGAGGGAGACACACAGAATTGGAAACAGGCTCCAGGCTCCGAGCCATCAGCCCAGAGCCTGACGCCGGGCTCGAACTCACAGACCGCGAGATCGTGACCTGGCTGAAGTCGGACGCTTAACCGACTGCGCCACCTAGGCGCCCCAACTGTTTGCTTCTTTAAGAGAAGTCAGAAGTCAAGAGTTTTTGTTCTTTGTTCATGGTTTTTAAATTTTTCAATTTTTTAAAAAATTTTTGAGAGGGAGAGCACACATGTGAGGGGTGGGGAGGGGTAGACAGGGAGGAGGGAGATAATGCCGAGCAGGCTTCACGTTGTCAGTGCATGGATAGCTAATAAGGTTCCGTCCCACAAACCGTGAGATCATGACCTGAGCCGAAACCAAGAACTGGACACTTAACCAACTGAGCCACCCAGGAGCTCCATCTTTGTTCACAGTTTTTAAATGTCAAAAACAAAGTCAAACATTTAAGTATATCTCCTGTAGGTCTTATTTAGCTGGTAAGAGGTCTCTGGTCTCTGCTCATCTATTTCTCAGCCCACTACAGTGTGGCTTTTTCAGTGAAATTACTCTCCCAAAAGGTACCAGTTACCAGCTTTGTGACCCAAACAAGTAACTTAACTTGTCCCTGAACCAGTCTTTTGCCTACATCACAGGATGTATGAGCAGTAAGTGAGAAAATATCTATAAGACATAGCACACAGAAATATGCACAAAGCAGTCCATGCATGTTTGTTCCTGCTATGCTTGAACCACACTGCAATCTGGCTTCCTCCATCAACATGGTACAGCTTTAAACACCTGTGTGCCTCTTTCTCTCTGCCAGTGCACACTCCTCTCCCCTCACTCTCTGAGCTCTAACTCTTTGAAGAAAGTGCCTTCTCAAGCTGTGTGTAGATTTCTTGATGGTAAAACTATCCTAGCTTTCTCCCCACATTTAAGAATATTTTTAAAACATTAAAAATATTTTAAAAATAGTTTTAAAATATTAAAAAATATATTTTTATTCTTGGGGCACCTGGGTGTCTCAGTTGGTTAAGTGACTGACTTTAGCTCAGGTCATGATCTTGCAGTTCACGAGTTCAAACCCCCTGTCAGGCTCTGTGCTGACAGCTCAGAGCCTGGAGCCTGCTTTGGATTCTGTCTCCCTCTGTCTCTCTGCCTCTTCCCCACTTGTACTCTCTGTCTCAAAAATAAATAAAACATTTAAAAAAATATATGCATATATATATATATATATATATATATATATATATATATTATTCTAGAAAATTTCAATCACATACAAACATAGAAAGAAGAGTATAATCAACCCCTTAGTACACAACCATCCTCAACGATTTTCAACATATGGCCAATTTTGTTTCATCCACTCCCTTACCAAATCCCTGCCCTCCCACCATTGCACACAGAGTGGATTATTTGAAGCCAACTATAAATATAACATCATCTCACTTGTAATTACTTCAAAGTTTATACAGTTTTGTAAGGAATGTGTAGGAAACAGAATGGTCTTGTGTAAAGATTCTTAAAGGTGATAGGGGAAGGGAAGGGCAAGGAGGATGGGACACACAAGTAATATGTATTCCTAAAGATAGGGATTCTGCTCTTTTCAAGTAGAAAATCTCTGAGCCAATACTAAGCAGCTGAACAAAAAACATCTATGGGCAAAATCTGGTCATAAGGCCATAAATTTGCAACCTTATCTATAAATAATAGCTGTGGAGAAGGACAAATAGAAAGGGTTGAATTCATAATAGAGTCAGGTTAAAGGAAGAAATTCTTTCTCCTTTGTTGCATCCACACGACTCCTGAAACAGTATGCTACGGGCACCAGTGACAGTCGCAACAAAGTTTATTACAATGAGAGGCAAGGCCGACTGATTGGGACCAACACTCTTGATAAGAACGTGGCTCTGAACAGCTGGGGTACAGAGTTTTTAAAGCCGATCACATCGTTTTGTCATTATCTGCGAACAGAACAGAGAAACAGTTCCCAGATTAATTAGAAACAGTTGCCAGATGAGTCAGAAACAGTTATCGAATGAGGTGATTATTTTGGACTTTCTGCTGCTAAGTTGCAACCAGTGGATCTCCTTGACCTTGTCTCTGATGGTCTTTTTTTGAGCTTTTGTTTCCTTCATTGGTAAAGCCTGATTCACAAGAGTATGAAGTATGATTTACAAGAGTAAAAGCAAGGCTGTTATCTTTTGACCTTCAGTGTCAGAACAAAGTTGTTATCTTTCAAGCTAAGCGTTAGCCCTACACTACAATTTAACCCTTACACTATTACCAGGTAAATCTGTGAGTTTAGGGAGTTTTCTACCCTGTATTTCTCATAGTTAGAAGAAAATTTCAAAATGCATTTTGCATAAATCTTGATTGACAATGGAAATGCTATGACTATTTTATTATATTTGTCTCTAAAGATTTCATTTTATTAGCCATCTATTATACTTCCATCCAGATTACTTCAGCTTAAAATAGATTACTAGTCTTTCGCAGCTATTTAGTAACTAAGAGCAATGAATTAAATTCATACAACAGTTCAGAAAAGTTCACATCACCATCAGTTCAGAACATCTGATTCACCAAGTATAGATTATTTAAAAAGAATGACCAGAAATTAAATATCACAAATAAGATTTTTTATTTGTCACCATTAAATGTCTGAATTTTAAACAGATTCTTGGGCTGGTGGCTCATATCCATCAGCTTGTTCAACTTTAGTACCAGTCTCACTCCCAGTAGTTTTTCCAGAACTACTACCTTCATCATGAAGCTCCATGAGCTTTCCTAGTTCAAAGTTAGGTTTTGTCAGCATTTTTACTTTTCTAATGAAGACATCATGGAGTGGATAAATAGACTGACAAATCTTTTCTATGTCATTCCCGATGCTGTCTGGAATCAATTTATTGACCACTTTTTTCAAGTCATTTGTCTGCACCTCTTGGGTCATGATTTCCACCATCTTTTTCCAAATTTGGTGGATTTGTTGGTGGCGAGCATAACAGGTCTTCCAAATCTGAATGTTGCGTTTAGTAGTAAAAGCAACACAAAAGAGATGAAGCAAATAACCATCGGCAGTATTGACATTAACAGGAGCTTCAATCATGATCTGACATTTTTTGACCATGGAGCACATTTTGTCATGGGTAAGATCCATGCCACAGAAATTAGGCAGTTTTTGCCTTGAACATCTTCAGTAATTAGCTTGAACTTTCTAAATGCAACTTCATCATTCTGCAGATCAGCAAGGCTCACTTCGAAAACATGATCCTTAAGGTCATCGGATGTGATTTTGGTTGCTTGAGTTCTTGTGACTAGTGTTTTTCTGATATTTCGTATATTAAACATAGCTGGCACTTTTACATCACACCAACCTTTCTTTGAAAATGGATCAACCACTTTCTTCTTGGCTCCTTTTTTGCTGCCTTTCATAAGGCGCTTGGTTCTTGCTGACAACCAGGGAGCCAAAAGTGCTATGTCTATTTTAAATTCATCCAATCTGGCTTTGGACATCAACATTCCATTAAATGTGCCCTTGTTGAAGTTACCAATTTTTCCAAGTCCAACTTAGTTGACTACTTCTTCTTACTTGGCTTCCAGCACAGCATTTTCTCCTGGTTTTCCTTCTACCACACTGGCAATACCATTTTTCATGCCCAGGATTTGGTCTTGCACTTTATTTTTGTTTACACACACTTTTCCTAGTTGATTTTATCTGGTTAAGCGGCTTTAACTGCCATTTAAATACTGATGGCTCTTAAATATATTCCTAGGCTTCACTTTTCTTTGAGGCTTCACACACCCACACACGTTTACACATACATACATTCTAGAATAACTTTTATTAATATAAAGGATATGTTGCACAAACGTAAATAATAAAATAGATAATATTCCTTGTAAATTCCATATGGCATTTCAGTTTTTGCAGAATTCTTTCATTGATTTTTGCTAAACTTTTGTATCTGTATTTAACTTATGGTTGCAACTGATGAGTAAGCGAAGATCCAATATGAATGTTGGCTAATTCTTTTCATTATGCCAATAAGTGAGATGACAGCTCCAGTATTCCACGGATACTAGAATTCCCTCTGTTCCTGGATTATGCCAAGCTTATTTCTATTTCAGGTCTTTTGCATTTCCTCTTCCTCTTCTCTTCTTCAGTTCTTTACAAGACTGGTTTTTTATTCCAGCTCAAGTGTCACAGAGAGGTTTTCCCTGACCACCTTAACCAAGAAGCTTTTCTTACTTCAGCCACTCTCTATCCCACTGTTTTCCTTTATATTCTTCATAGGGATTCTGCAGTGATCAGTTTTTAAAAAGCAAAGTTTGTATCTATATGTATTTACTTATTTGAATGAATGATTCATGCTTATGGCAAAAAAATTCCAAACAGTGAAAAAAATCTATCCAGGGATTTCCATTCCAGGAAGATTGAGTAGATGCACTTTCTCAATTTATAACTAAAAATTCTGGGCATAATATAAAAAGCAAACATATGAGAAAGCATATCAGCTAAAGACTTCAAGATCCAATGAACAAACAACATGGTGATGAGTTCCCTGGGTTTTCTTTTTGCTGAATATATCCCAGAATTGGTGCTAGAGAAGCCAGAAAGCCTGGAAATAAATGGGCACCTACAGAAAAGGGCCCAGCAAAAACTGCTCCTTTGAGCCAAAGGACCAGGAAAATGGCAGCCTACAAAGGCAGAAAGCTTTTGGAAAATAACCAATTTACTATAGAATAAACTATGGCCCCACCCCCATCCCTGCCAGCAAAGACCAAGTGGAGCCTAGACTTTATCCAATTATAGCTTTATCCTCCTAAAGGCTGCTCTCTCAATAGACAAAATTTGTTAAGATACCCAATGATATAGTTGTCCTCACTTCCTTGGACCCCTCAAAATCACCCAACCCAAGCCGAGTCTTTTCTCATACTCTCTTTCTAAGAGAGTACCCTCATGATGTTTGAAGGAAGAAAAAAAAATAAACAAACAATTAAACGTGGTTCAACTACAGGTATTTTTGGTACTTTTTGGCTGAAGAGGATTAATATTGTAAAGTAGCTGCAATCTCCATTAGTATTATTATTGTTGTTGTTGTCGTCGTTATTTCAAATTCAAATTGATCATATGTTATATACACTTCTCTGTACTTTTTTTTCTCATTTAATGATGCATTCCAAAAATAGTACATGATAGTATCTATAGGTATGTTTTATTCTTTTTAACAGGTTTATAATAATTCCATGCTATGAATGTAAATTAATGCATTTAAACTGTCATCTGGGGGTGCCTGGGTGGCTCATTCTGTTGAACATCCGACTTCGGCTCAGGTCATAATCTCGCAGTTCATGAGTTTGAGCCCCGCATCGGGCTCTGTGCTGACAGCTCAGAGCCTGGACCTACTTTGGATTCTGTCTCCCTCCCCCTCTCTGCCCCTCCCCCCACTCACACTCCGTCTCTCTCTCCAAAATAAATAAACATTAAAAAAATAAATAAACTGTCATCTGTTCATGGACAGTTAGTATTTTTCAAATCTTTCTCTCTTCCTTTTTTTTGAAAGACAACTTTTATTACTTTTATGTACAGAAGATTCAATAGCGTACACTTAGCCCAATTTGGTGGCCAGTTTTAGGCTTTGCCTTTCCCAGCTTGGCAATGCAAGCCACTGACTTTGGATCCAGGACACTGCCTCCCCACTGACAGCAGATCTCATCATATCTGTTGTCATAATTGGTCCTGATCGCTTCCACCAGCTTAGCCAGATCTCCTTTGTATTCAGAGTTAACCTGTGTGAAGATGACAGTGGTGCAGGTCTTCCTGTGGACCAGATACCCCAGCCTGGCCTTCCCCTTGATAATACAGTAGGGAACCCCCATCTTACAATATAGGGCAGGCAGGAAGACAACCATCTCCGTGGGATCCACATCATGTGCAATCACTACCAGTTGAGCCTTCTTGTTTTCCACCAAACTGGTGACAGAATTAGCCCCTAGAACACACAACCAGCTTGCATAAGGACTACACGAGGGATGCTTGGTTCACAAAAGGAGCTCTACTATGGGCCCAGCTATGACTCAGGGTTAAAAAGCTTGAATTTTACTCTTCACAGTGATTCCATGTGAACCAATCTTTTTCTTTTATAAGCTGTAACGAATAGCTTTGCACATACTTTATGTACAAGTACACCTACAGAGTAATTTTTGAGAAGTAGAAGTGCTTCTCAAGTGTATGCGGATTTAAAATTTTGATACATGTGATCTCCAAAGTTCACCAAAAAGGTTGCCCTAAATTATCTATCAACAATGTTTAGGGAAACCCTGCTCATTCTCCATAGTAAGTTTGTAATTCCAAACTTAGATCTTTGAAAATGTAACAAGTGAAAATTTGTATCTCACTGCAGTGTAAGCACTGACCTTATTTTTAAAGAAGCTGAACAAGTCATATGTTTATAAGCTATTTGTAGATCTTTTTACATGAGCTGTCTTCTCATATACAGATGATGCTTGAACAACACAGGAGTTAGAGGCACCACCATCCCTTCCACTCCTATGCAGGCAAAAATTGGTGTTTAACTATTGGTTCCCCCAAAACTTAACTACTAATCACCTTCTGTTGTCCAGAAACCTTATCAATATAAACTATCTATTAACACATATTTTATATGTTATATGTATTATATACTGTATTCTTATAATAAAGCAAGCTAGAGAAAAGAAAATGTTATTAAAAAACCATAAGGAACAGGAAATACATTTAAGGTATGTACTGTATTTATTTTTAAAAAATCCACATAAAAGTGGACCCCAGAGTTCAAACCTGTGTTATTCAAGGGTCAACAGTATTCTAGGTTCTGTTATAATATAGAAACATAGTATATATTACATAATTCATAACATATAGTACATTAACATTAAAACATATAACATGTTATACAACATGAAATCTTTTTCTTATTGTACATAGTATTTTATAGTCTGTGGAATTTCCACCTGCAGAGTTTATTACATAATTTAAAAATATGTATGTATTTCCTTAGCTTATTTTATGAAAACTATTATTGTGATTTTTAGCTTCTTTATCTACATTCACAAATTTACCTTTAATATTCAGATATTGACTGGTTTAAGCCTTAAAGATAACTTTTTCAGTGTTTCCTTTCTCTTCTAGTTAGCAGTTCCCACATTTTGTTCTTCAGTCAAAATACTTTTTTCTTTTTGTTTAATAGCCTAATTCATTCTCCCTCCCTCCCTGTTTCCCTTCTCCCCCTCCTCTCTTTCTCTTCATATCTAAGCTGTTGCCACAGTAATCACTTATATAATTAGATGCCCCAATTCTGGGAGGAAGAAGAATTTTTCAGGAACATTATGATTTATTAAAGGAACCATTATTTCCTTCTTGCTCTTGATGTTGTCTGCTTATAGTATGTAGGTGGTAGCTAAAAATAAACCTATTAATTTTCACCTCTGCATTGTATTCAGGAGCATGTTTAGTGCCTCATTACTAATGAGAATTCATCAAAAAAAAAAAAAAAACCCAAATCCTTTGTTTTTGACTGTTGTGATAAGGACACCATTTGTATTCAAAGACATCCTATGAATCTATAAACATGAGTATCTAAATACAACTTGTTTGATTTTAAAAAATGTAAGGCCAGACAAAGAGGTTATGAAAATTCATCTTTAACCAAAGCTTGCAAAAGCTGGTTACCAGACCATGGCCACCTACTAAATATTTTGATTTGAAGAATAGACCTGAGATTAATAAATCATCTTCAGTTTTATGCAGTGCTTCATAGGAAAGCTATCAACCCATAAAAGTAACTCAAAAGGCTAGAGAGCTTACTTTTAGGTGGAAAGCAGCCTTAATAAGGACTTAAAGACTCTACTTCATTTTCATTATATTTCCAGCATATTTTTGTTTTGAATATTTTGCTCTTTCCTGTTAGCAGTATTGCAGTCTACCTGTGTTCACTTCTGGAAGCAGGAAGTGTGGATAATCCTAGCCCTAAATGCGACTATAAGCACTATAAAGAATAAAAGGAGTGTAAGGTCCTTAGCTCTGAGCACAGGAGGTATTGCTCAGAGGCCAATGTTCTGGAACCCACTCTGGCCCTTCTACACTGCATTCCACATGAGGTGAAGAGTTCCAGGCACCTTAGGAAATATATCCACCGAAGAATAGCAAAATACGCTACCACAAAATATGCCTTTTTGACATAAAAAGTATTTTGAAGTGAACGCAACTAAGAAGAAACTAAGAAGAACTAAGAGTTCTCTCTACCCTACCCCTTTTCTGCCTAAAGGCAGGATACAAATTCTCCTTTTACCAGAAAAAGACTCTTATTAGCTCAGAGATGGCATTAAAGGAATCTGCAAACAAACCTTATTCCATTAGTTTCCTTCCATATATTCACCTGCCCACAGTTTGCTGCCATTGGAAGCCTAAATTTGCTTTCCACTCTCCTGTCACAAATTTACTGTTCTTTGTTGAAGATGCCATATAAGCTGGAATTCTTTTTTTGTTTCATGTTTAACAATCTTTAATTCAAATATGAAAGTTCAATACAAGCCATTTGTAGGGCTTGGGACTTGTTCTTTTAAAAACAAGAATGGAGGAATGCAACAAAATGATCCTTCCACTTTTTTTCTGCAGAAACTTTCAAGGAAAGGATAGATCATAGGGCTATAAAGATCCATTTAGTCATACCCACTTTCTCCCCCTACCAAGTCTTTCACCCGTTCCATAATAAGCTGGAATTCTAAGTCACCTCTCTGAGTTACTCATTTTTCCCTGGGTATCATCCACATATAGAAGAGGTAAACATGTTAATAAAGCTCTGTTTGATTTTCTCTTGTTAATCTGTCTTTTATTACAGTGATCTCAGACAAGAACTCAGAAGGGTAGAGGAAAAATTATTTTTCTTCCCTTATAGACCCAAAGCTCATATACTCCTTCTAGACCAAGCTCCAGACACTTGGGACCTCAGAATTCCCCACCCAAATGTCTCTAAGCCTCCCTTTAGGGCTTTTGCATAGCAAGGACAATGCCATTGGAGTACACAGCCCAAGCCTAAAAGTGGCCAGATGGCTGCTATTTGCCAAAAATAGGAGTGGAGCTTGGATTTTCAAGCTGGCGTATCCACCCATGTACACTGGAGGCCTCTCCTGGTATGGGACAGCGTTGGAAGAAGAAAGAAAAGTTTGACTTGGTCTGGCTCTTCCAACATTCCCAGGATTCAATGTGGAACACCAAGAATTCAGAATTCTAATTTCAAACCTAAACTTCAGTCATTATGAAGCTATATTTGTCAAAGTAGGAGGACAGAACATATTTTATTTAACAGCTTATTAGCTTGATTTATAACTTTAAAATATTTATACGTAAGGTATATGACACCTCATTTGCACTAGCCCCTACAGATGTTAAGAAAGTGCCTAGGTTCCTTATCCTTCACTGAGTTTTTTATTCTGACTCCAGATGATTCTATTTTTCAAGCTCTTTGTGGAGGGTAATTTCCAGCAACTTTTTTTTTTTTTAACGTTCATTTATTTTTGAGACAGAGAGAGACAGAGCATGAGCGGGGGTGGGGAGTGCAGAGAGAGAAGGAGACAGAATCCAAAGCAGGCTCCAGGCTCTGAGCTGTCAGCACAGAGCCCAATGCGGGGTTCAAACTCACAAACTGAGAGATCATGACCTGAGCCAAAGTCGGACACTTAACCAACTGAGCCACCCAGGAACCCCTTAATTTTTTTTTAGTGTTTATCTATTTTTGAGACAGACACACACACACACACACACACACACACACACACACACACACACACAATGTGAGTGGGGGAGGGGCAGAGAGAGAGGAAGACACAGAATATGAAGCAGGCTCCTGTCTCCAAGCTGTCACCACAGAGTTTGATACGGGGCTCGAAACCACAAACCATGACATCATGACCTGAGCCCAAGTCCGATGCTGAACGGACTGAGCCACCCAGGCACCCCTCTACTCCTTTTTAAAGGGGAACTAACATTTATTGATTGTCATATGTGAATACTTTATATACATCAGCTAATTTAATCTTCATAACAACTCTGTGAGTGGAATCCCTATCATAGGGATGAGGAAACTCAAAAGGTAAAGTTGCCGAGATTTCAAATCTAATGAAACAGCTGACTGGCTTCATCAAGCCCTCTACTCTACCTCCAGTCATCCTTTCCTCCCAGCTCTTGACTTTTATTGGATGTCCTTACTTCGTATTTTCCTAAGGAAGTGGAGAGAAAGTCTGTGAAAGAACCTAAATTATCTTCTATTTCACAATCATTTAGTTCCTTCACCCTACTTTTCTTTATCTTTCTTCTCTTTAAATAATTCTCCACCTTTGACACCAAGATATCAAGTCTTATCAACTTTCTCTTCTCTTCCCTCAGGTCCATCTTCAACCTGTACCTTTCCACTGGCTTCTCCTCTAATAAAGCATTTCCTATTCTAAAAGAATTTTAAAAACAACCTTCTTTCACTTGTGAATATCTTTATTAATTCCTTAATTTTCTGCTTCTCTTCACAAATTTCTTCAAAGTGAAGTTAATTCTTACTGCTTCATCATTCCTTAACCTTTTACAATCTTGATTATTCTTAACTCTACAAAAATTGCAACCAAATGCCTTGTGAGAACCTAATATTTTTGATGGATAAGTTACCTAGTAAAATGCATAAAGTGCATTAATTTTAAGTATGCAATTAGATGATTTTTACATGTGCATACACCCTTCAAACCACCATGCAGATCAAGATTTGGAACATTTCCAACACCCTCTAAAGTTCCATTTTGTTCTTTTTCAATAAATATCACCACTATTACCCCATTTCTGCCTGCCCAGAGGTAACCACTGTTCTGAATTATATAAATATTGATTAGTTCTGCCAGTTGTTGAACTTTATATAAACGGAATCATGTGCAGCATACTCATTTGCATGTTTTCTTTTGTATCTGACTCATTTCACTAAAAACAATATCCACGAGTATCAATCTTATTGTTGACGTTACCGTTAATTTTGTGTTGTTTTTTTTTCTTTATCACTGGTAGTATTCCTTTATATGAGTATACCTCAATTTGTTTCTCCTTTTACATGTTAATGAAAATTTGGGATGCTTTCAGTATGGAGTCATTATGAATAAACCTGCAGTGAACATTCTCATGTAAGTTTTTCTGGGGGAATATACCACTACTTTTGGATTCATACCTACAAATGAAATTGCTGTGTCATAAGGTAAGTGAATTTTTAACATTTGTAGAGATAGACACTTACAAACTGGATGTATCATTTTACATTCCTATCAGCAATCTTTTAAGAGTTGGTCCACATCTTTTGCCACCATATGATATTGTTAATCTTCTAAAAAATTTTTATTTATTTTAATATTAGCCATTTTGGTGTGTTTGCAATAACATTCATTGTGGTTTTAACTGATAATTCAAATCTTTATACAATGTTCTTATTGGGCTTTAAGACTTTTTATAATTGATTTGTAATGTTTTATCAGATATATGTGTTATAAATGTTTTCTTACACACTTCCACTTCTTTTCATTATATTTTTTTTAATGTTTATTTTTGAAATAGAAAGAGAAAGAGACAAAGTGCGAGCGGGCAAGGGCTGAGAGAGAGGGAGACACAGAATCTGAAGAAGGCTCCAGGCTCTGAGCTGTCAGCACAGAGCCCAACATGGGGCTCGAACCTATGGACTGTGATATCATGACCTGACCTGACGTTGGATACTTAACTGAATGAGCCATCCAGACACTCCGTCTTTTTACTTTTCTAGTGGTGTCTTTGATGAGCAGAAATTTTTAATTTTGAGGATGTCAATTTATCAGTTTTTATTTTTATGATTAATGCTTTTTTTTTTTTTTTTAATTTTTTTTTTTCAACGTTTTTTATTTATTTTTGGGACAGAGAGAGACAGAGCATGAACGGGGGAGGGGCAGAGAGAGAGGGAGACACAGAATCGGAAACAGGCTCCAGGCTCCGAGCCATCAGCCCAGAGCCTGACGCGGGGCTCGAAGTCACAGACCGCGAGATCGTGACCTGGCTGAAGTCGGACGCTTAACCGACTGCGCCACCCAGGTGCCCCGATTAATGCTTTTTAAGTCCTGTTTAAGAAATCTTATCTGTCTCAAAGTCATGGAGATATTATCCTATGTTGCTTTTAGAAATTTTATAAGATTTTCTTTCACATATAATTCTATGATCCATCTCAAGTTAATTTTTGTGTTGGTGAGAGAAAAGAATAATGTTCATTTATTTTTATGTGATATCTATTTATTGCAAGGTCTTTTCCCCATGGACTTGGTGTCTTTATAATTAATCAAATGACTGTTTGACTGTATGAATAGGTCTACTCTATTGATACAGTTTTCTATCTTTTCTCCAATGTCATACTCTCTTAATTATTATGTTTTACTAAGTATGAAAACCAGAAGCCTTTCTCAAATCTTAATTCTGCTCATTTTCTGTGCACTACTTAAATTTGCCTACCATTCACATTTTTCATAGGGAACAATAGAGGCAGTGGAGTCAGGCAGATTTGTCTTTAAATAGCTCCATCACCACATGATGGTGATGTGGGATTGTATAGAAGAAAAACCATCCAAAACTCGGACATGATGCCAAAGGATGGCTATATGTCATTCTGGAATATTGTTTAATTTAAGTTATACTCAATGACAATTTCTCTTGGAGGTTTGTTTACCTTTGTTAGTTGCTACTGATTAGGGCTTAGACTGTATAAAACATTAACTTGTAGATTTTTGCCCTAGAGAGATGCATATCATGTTTGTTTGGTAGAGAGTGCAACTCCAAAGGCTACAGTTTATTTTGACTTGTATGACATTGTAATTTAGCCAACCTATCTCAGCATGCCTTCAGGAACTACCTAGATATACTTAGTTTTTCTACTTTTTTCTGTGAACTAGCTTTATCATCTGGCTGGGTTCCTCATTAAAAAAGTTAAATAGATCTTAGAAACATATTCATTCTATATTTTTATAATAGTCCTGTGTTTACATTTTGAAAATTATACTTCGACAATAGTGAGGAGTTAAATATTATTCCAAGGAGTTATATAAACTGGGTGACTGGTAATGGCATTATCCAGGATGCAGAACATATAAGAAGTATTTTAGAAGAAGATAATTACTTTTGTTTTGGTATATTCTTTTCCATATAATGGAAATGCATGACATAAATGGAAGTCTATGTTCATACTGCGAGTAGAGGGTTATCAGAAAAAATGTGAGAAATTTTGGAGTCATCAGTATGTGACTGTTGAAATTTAGTAGGTGAGAGTGCTTAAGAATAGCATGAAAGTATTAAGAACATCATTTTGAAAACAAACAAACAAACAGGGAATGAATAAAAAAAAAAGCCATCAAAGAAAACTAGGAAGGAGTAGTAAAAAGCGGTCATGATGGCAATTTTAAGGAGTGGTCAACATGCAGATGCAACCAAGGAGACAACAGGATGAAACTGAAAAGAAGCAATTGAACTAGCAATTAAGAAGTCTTTGGTGACCTAGTAAAAGCACTTCAGTAGAGAGGTGAATGTAAGTCAGATTTGCTGTGGGTTGAGAGAAAATGAGATATGAGGAAATGGATGCTGTGAATATAGATTAATGTTTCAGGAAGTTTGGCTCCAAAACCTAAATCAGATCATAATAATTCACTGCTTAAAACCTGCTGATGGATTTCCATTACACTTGAAATAAAATTTATCCTTCAACACGAACTACTAGACTCTACATAATTAGGACTCTGTTTATCAATCTGACTTCTTATACCATTCTGCTATTCTCATTATACATCAAACTTATTGAAATCTTTCCTGTCCTTGATTATGCCAACCTTGTTCCTAACCTGTGGCCTTTGCACCTTTGTCATTTCCTCTTTTTGGTATATTCTCCCTTCAGAGCTTTGCCAGGCTTATACAACAGTATTGAAGGTATATTGGTCAGATCTTCCTCTGTGTGAGTAGGTCATCAAAGGTCTTCCTTACTAGGTCACTTCTTTACTAGGTCACCAAAGACTTCTTAATTGCTAAGTTCAATTGCTTCTTTTCAGTTCTTACCCTGTTGTTCCCTCAGTTGCACCTGCATATTGACCACTCCTTAAAACTGCCATCGTGACGGCTTTTTACAACCTTTCAGCTGCCGTGTTTTCAGACCACTCATACTGAGGCCACATTTCCCCTAGCCTGTGTCTAGCTGGTGACTGAGTACAGAATGGATACTAGAGCTCCACTATTCCTGCCTAACCCAAGACTCCTCTATAGGGCCATTTTTGCTTTGGGGCTCCTCAGTGGCCTGAAATTATTTCACAACTGCATTGTACTGTGAAGCTCTTCCTACCCAGTTCTCCTTCCTTCCCCTTTCTGTTCCCACGTGTGAGGACAGTATTGTAGTTTGAAGACTCTCCTGCCTTCTGCTTACCACACCCTTTATCCTTCACTGATGTTTCCTAGTCTCTTTCATGACTGATCCTATGTTGTCATCTGGAATTCAAAGGACCTAAACTGACACAGCTGTCAGTCATTTAATATCACAGTTCAAAAGTCACTTTATCATGGACCTTCTCAGTTCTGTAGTACTCAACTTGTGGTTAGCTCCTCATTGCCCTGTCTTATTTTCTTCATAGAATTTAACATTGTACCTTTTTAAAAAAATTTAATGTTTATTGTTAAGAGAGGCACAGAGAGAGCAGGAGAGGGGCAGAGAGGGAGACACAGAATCTGAAGCAGGCTCCAGGCTCTGAGTTGTCAGCACAGAGCCCGAAGCGGGGCTCGAACCTATGGACTGCGAGATCATGACCCGAGCCAAAGTTGGACGCTTAATGGACTGAGCCACCCAGGTGCCTGGTACCTTTGAAGTTTTTAAACTGATTTTTATATGCTAAAGTAAATTACCGACATTTTGAACATTTTACCTCAAACACTTTACTTTGTTCTCTAAAAAGGAGAACATTTTCATAAATGGACAAGATGTTATTAAAATGCCTGATGAAATTACTAGTAATTTCTTTAGAACATGTAATCTCCTGTCCATATTCAAATTTCCACAATTGTCTCCATAATGCCTTTTACAGCTGCTTTGTCCAATGTCTTAATCCAGGACAAGGCATTCTATTTGGAGGTAATGTCCTTTAAGTCTCTTTTAACCTAGGTCAATCCCTTTTTTCATGCACTGACTTGTTGAGGAGAGTGGCCATTTGTCCTACAGAATGTGTTACTCTCCAGATTTGTCTGATGCCATGGTACTTTTTTTTTTTTTTTTTTAAGTGGTTTCTCCATCTCCTAATTTCCTATCCATGAGAAATTATGTATTAAGATTTACTTAAATTCAAGTTAAACATTCTTGGCTAAAAGATTTAAGAGGTTAGGTGGAGTACTTCAGATTGAATTACATAAGCAGACATATAAAATCTGGTATACTCCAAATCGAGTTGGACTCTTAACAAGCTGAGCCACCCATGTGCCCCTGGAAGTTAACCTTTTTATTTTTGATGTTCTGATGTTTTTATGTTTGAGGCTCAGTCAGTTGACCATCTGATTCTTGGGTTTCCGCTCAGGTCATGATCTCCCAGTTTGTGAGTTCACGCCCCATGTTGGGCTCTGCGCTGACAGTATTGGAGCCTGCTTGGGATTTTCTTTCCCTTCTCTCTCTGCCCCTCCACTGCTCGCTCTCTCTCAAAATAAGGTTAAAAATATTTTTAAAAAATGAAGTGTCTTACTGATAAGTTGATTCTTTTACCATTTTAGTTTGCTCAGTATGAGGCATGTCCTACCAATCTGAAAACTTGTACTAATTTTTAGGTTCTTAGAATATTTCTTCAGTTACGTTTTTGTTATTTTTCTGCCTCTTCTCCATTTGTTGCTGTTTCTGGAATTCTTATTAGTCATATGATGGATCTATTGGGTTAATTCTCCATGTTTTTCCAATTTTTCCATGTTTTTGCCTAAAAGTTTTAAGTTCTGGAATATTTCCTCAGTGAAATCATCTCATCATTCTATTACATTTTTGACTTCATCGATCATATGTTTAACAGGCTTTTATTATTATCAGAATGTTACTGTTTCAGAGTATGCTGTTCTCTAAAACAGTTTTTTCTTGACTACCTCTTAGGAAGCTTAATATTATGAATTTTGATTCCTAAGCTGACTCTGAGTCTTCCTAGATAGTTGTTTTCCTTAGTTTTATCATTCATGCTGCTGATTTTCTTCTTATTTCTGACGGTTTTTGATTCTTCATTCATTCTTAAGATTGGGGTTCGAGGTAGACATGAAGAAAATACTGGGGAGGGGAATCTGGAAGAATTCAAGTGCAGTACTTTTCCTAAAGAGCTTTTAAATTCTGTATTCAGCCCTCTTCTCATTTCCACCCTCTACCGTGCCAGACAACTCTAAGCCTAGCGTCTTTCCTGGACTGTCAGGCAGATCAACTCTCTGTGAAGCTTTAGTCACCTGCAAATTCTGAGGAGTTGCCACTTTGATGATCTACCTCATTTGTCAACAGGCTTCCATATTGCTTGATCTTTCAGGTATTTTTTGAAATACCTATTATGCTAATGGTAGCTCTCCAGATCACTTCAGTATTAGAAATTTCTTAGGGTGCCTGTGTGGCTTAGTAGGTTCATGTCTGACTCTTGGTTTTGGCTCAGGTCATGATCTCTTGGGATTCTCTCACTCACCTACTGCCCTTCCCCCTCTTGCTATCTCTGCCTGCCTCAAACAAATAAAATAAAACTTAAAAAAAATTATTTCTCAGCTATTGTTTTATTAAAGTTTCAGGAGGAAGACTAAACAAATACTAAGGCTTCTATCTTCTTAAACCACAAGTTCTATCTACTTTTGGTTCTGGCTCTGGATTTATTATTTTGATTACCATAGCAGCAAATACATTTTAATATCCTGTAGAGTGATTTTTCTATTACTATTCTTTTTCACCATTTTGTAATATTTTTATGCAATTTTTGAGATGATCCTTACAAGAACTTTTATTACATTCAAGAAAAAAATTGAGAATTTTCATTTTGATTATATTAAATTTACAGATAAATCTAGAGTATAATCAACAGTTTTACAATAATGACTCATCCCATCTAGGAGAAAAGCTTCTGTATCAATTTATTCAAATCTCCTATTTTTTAGTAAAATTTTGTGATTTTCTTCCTTCTGATCCTACAGATTTCAAGTTTATTGGTAGGAATTTCATAAGGCTATTATTAACTTGCAATTGTTTGTTGATTTTGTAAGTTTTTCTGAAAATCATCTACTTTATTGAATTCTTTTTTCAATTCTAATAGTTTGATACTCTTGGATTTTTCCAGGTAAACATATTATCCACACTTAATGTTAATTTTATATATCACTTCTTTTTCTTGTTTATTATATCATTGATTAGAATTTCAAAGACAGTGTTGCTAACTATTTTAATGGTGTCTGTGGCAGAGTTGCTAATCCCCTAGCTTAGTTTAGTAATAGATGATCTGACCCCTAGTTTTATCAGGGTGCATGGTTTTTCACCTAGAGGTTTTTTTTCTCTTATAGCAAGGAATGGAATTGTCACTAATTCTCACTACTATGCAGAAGTGATGATTAACTTTCCTGTCATTCTGTTAGTAGGATATCCTGTAGCAAACATTTTAGTTTAACATTTAAAAATCTATTTTCCCAAATTATTTGCCCACAAAACTCATTCTTCATGAAATGACCATAAACATCCCACAAAATTCTAGTGTTTCAGGTACCATGTTTAAGAAATACTAGCCTTTGTCAAGTATGTTGCTCAAGTTAAAAATGTACCTTCTAGAGCTGATTAATATGTATTTTATTAGAAATGGATTCTGAATAGTTTCCCGTGCTTTTTTGGAGGCAATCTCCTTAATGTAGCATTATGATGAATACAGATTTTTATTTTGAACTATCTTTGCATTTTAAGAATAAACTGTTAGGTTATAGTGAAATGTTCCTTTAAGACAATACCAAATTGATTTTGCCAACATCTAAAATTTTTGCACATATGTTCATCAATGAACATCAAATATGAGCTACGCACACACAATGGTGAGCACCACATACACTCTCACTGTGGGGCATTCAGTGATTTTAAATGCTTTTGAGGATGCTATGGGTTGTGCTAGCTTCAATACTCAAGAAACTTTTCATCGTGTTTTGAGTTTAAAGCACAATAATTAGCTCCTCACGAATTTTTAACTCGCTCATAACTGAGCGGGCTGGATACCTTTTTATTTTGTGGCACAAATCTTTGGTGGCATCCTATCATTCAGTCCTATCTATACTTACTGACCTAATTCAGTTTTCTACCTTTTTTAAGTTATGTTTTCCTTGAAAAGTGACCATTTCATTTGGTATTTACTGGCAGCAAGAAGATGTATCAAGTATTTTAATAATTTGTAAACCTCTCTTTTATTTTTAATTTTCTTAAAGTTTAAGTTCCATGCCCAATGTGGGGCTTGAACTCACCAACCCAAGATCAAGAGTCATATGCGCTACAGACTGAGCCAGTCAGGCGCCCCAAACTCCCTTTTAAAGGACCAAAAACCTTTTTAGTGGCAGTATTCCCTTTCCATTTAGACTCAAAGGTGATTTATGAAAGTACTTTAAAAGGGTAAGTTTTCTACTTTTGTTTTTTGGGCAGCTATCCTTTAACTTTTAATTTTAATTTTAATTATTTTTTAAAAAGTTTATTGTATTATTTGAGAGAGGAAGAGAGAGAGAATCCCAAGCAGGCTCTATGTTGTAAGCTCAGAGCCCAACTCAAGGCTCCCTCCCACAAACCTTTAGATCATGATCCCAGTCCAAACCAAAAGTCCCACACTTAACCCGCTGAGCTACCCAGGGGCGCCTAACCTTTAATTTTTAGAGTTACACTAGCATACTAGTTTTACTTGTTCAAACTTAGCTTATCCTTCTAGTCCTAACATATATGTCAAATCCTTCAAGAAGACTTTCTTCTCTCCTATCCTCCTTGAAACACATATATATCTTTCATACATACACCATAGTGTTTACGTACCTTCCCCCTTCCCCTGCTCGACCCCCACATTCAAGCTATTTCATTTCTTTATGAAGTTTACAGTTTAGTTCAGTGCTTTGTGGGTTTTCACAGCAAGATTCCATTCAAGGCAGCAAATATTTATTGAGCACCTATGCATCAGGCATTGTATTAGGCACTAGGAATAGCGTCAAATGAAAGATGAAATCGTGCACTTTAAGGAAGTCAGCTTTCCTTAGGAGGAGAGTCAAACAAGTAAACAAATTAATTAGCCAAATGAGCTTCAAGAAGTTAGTTTTGAAGTGAAGGTATACGATAATGTGTATAAGCAGCTTACAACCCTGGAAAATAAAGGACATTATCGAAAAATCAAGGAGAAAGAGAGCTAAGAGAAGGTGAAGTACAGCTTCACCGTAAGTAGCCTAATAATCCAACCCAATAATTACACAAAAATAACCCAGAGCAACTGATTTAGAATCACTTGGCCAGTTTGTAAGGAAAAAAGAATGCAGATTCATATCTACTAAAATCAGAATGGGAGAAAAGGATGTTTAAGCCTGTGTTTTAGAACCCCCACCCAAAGTTTTAGAACATGGCGAAGCCAAATTTGGCAGACCTCATTCCCCGGCTTACTCCCTCCTTCTAGACTTAGGATAGCCCACAGCGTGCCTCTTCTCCCTTCCTTCCTTTCCCTCGGAGCTGTCCGTCTTGTCTCCGGACAAGCGCCACAGATTACAGGCCTCCTTGCGTGAGGCGAGGTTCAGCTACCAACCTCCCTCTACCACGCAAATATCCAGACCCTCGCTCCGCAAAGGATTTGGGGAAACCGCAACAGGCCAATCTAAAGGGCGGGAGGAGGGGCAAGAGACCAAGAGGGAGGAGAGGTTTCTTTGATTGACGCTAGATACACCCAATGAGAGAAGAGGACGAATGACGCTTCCGCCTCAAAGGGCAGGACATTAACAATGTCAACCAATCCGGCTCAGAAGTGTCTACCTTGTGGGAGGTCCTTGAGGCCGCTGAGGTCGTTGGTGTCTGTTGAACGGCTCGTGGAAGTCGTGCTGCCTTGGGTAGGGCGTTAAGGTCGTTCTTGAGCGGAACGTCTCTGTCCGAAGAGAAAATGAGTTTAGCTCTGAGGTCGGTAATGAGGAGGCCGCAAAGCTCTCCACACCTCGCAGCGGGCCCCAGGGCGGGTGTGTGTGGAAGGGAGGCAGTTGGGGCCGAGGCGAGGAAGGGGATGCAGTTTGGGACGAGGGAGAGGAGTCTCGGCCAGCGTTCCCGGGCCCGAACCCCTCACTCTGGGGGCCGTGGTGTGTCGCAGGTGATGAGCCCCGTGCATTTCTGCTGAGGTAGACACGTCTATCAGTGCGTTGGGCTTTGCACCACCAAAAAGATGGGCTGTTTTCGTTGCGAGGAGGGAGTGAAATATCGCGATGTTTCTTCTCGCGGTTTTTCTGCGAGAAATCAGGCCATGGAGCATCCCTTAGTTCAGCTCCTCCTTCCTGGTCTACGGCCCCACCTCAGCGGCAGTGCTGTCATCATATTTAACTATAAAATTTGGGAATAACATTAACCCCTCACTGCTCTTCTGCTAGGGCCCTATATTAAGGTATAACCGGAGACCCATTTTAATGACTTTAATTGGTAATCTCTTAAGATTTTTCAAATTTTTTAGTTTCTTTACCTTTCCTTCACTTGCGACCTCTAACCCCCTGTCTGTTGCCCCCAGCCCCGTGTAGACGTCAATACCTTAAAAATAGCTAGATACGCCTCTCTAAACTGGTGCCGCCTTCGGTTAGGAGATTCCTGTGGGAGCCTTGCGTGGGGTCAGTTGTAGGTCTGTTGTGGACTTGGCCTTTCAGAGAAAATGACCCCGGGAAATGTTCGAGCTGGTATAAACCGATTTTCCTCAGCTTTATTTATTGTACGTCTTCGGTCACTTTCTAATCATCTCTTGCCTTTGTTGTAGATTTTAGAGAACAAAATACAGGCAAATAGATAACGTGTTTTACTGAAATCAACCCGAGTTTTACATTTTAAAGTTTTATGAGTTTGTTGGGTTTCAAAACTTGTTTTTATGCAGATGTTGCAGCGGCATTTGAAATTTTGGAACGCTAAGATCAGTATCTCTTAAGGAGGACATTTCTGGCTTTTAAAATAAAATTTCCTTTAAAAAAGTTGCCAGAGTTTATGAGAGATTAAATCTAAATTTACAAGTGAGATTTACAAAACCATAGACTCTTCACTTTATTATAGAAAATTAGCACAAATACTCTTTTTTTTTTTTTTTTTTGGCGTTTTCATGGTTTGTTTAGACATATCAATGAAAGAAATTGTAAATAAAGTGCCAAACTTATGTGTAATCTAAATCACTTGTAACCTACCACGCTGAAATACTTTGTAAGTTAATTGTTAAATTTTAAACTTTTTTGGGTAGAAATTTAGGTAACTTATAAGTGATATCAGAAGTAAACCAAATACATAACGATCATCAGTTAGGAATTTTCCTTTGATTTTTTAACACTATGTTTAGAGCAATGTAAATAATGAATGCTTTGTTCTTTTGTTGGCGATTTTTTGTCATAAAAACAATGTTTTTTATTCAAGTTCTGATTTTTTCCTCTGTAGTATCAGTGAGAATAAATGCAAAGCTAGAAGGAAAGAAAGGTCTTCATTTCTTTGAATAACTTGTAATACTTTTCACTTTTGGAAAGTGCAAATTTATAGCAGCTTAGACTATGGAATGAGCAAGGCTCATGTACGGAAGATTTCTGATTCTCCCACATAACTTCCTTTTTAGAAATTTAAAAAATTATTCAATCGGTTAGTTTTTTTGTTGCATTTTAATCATCTGGATGCATAGGAGAATAGAATTAAAGTAGGCTAAAAAGACTTTGTTTCTTTTCATTTCATAGAAATGAGCTTGTGGTAGACAAAACAAAGAGGAAAAAAAGAAGAGAACTCTCTGAAGAACAGAAACAAGAAATTAAAGATGCTTTTGAACTATTTGACACAGACAAGGATGAAGCAATAGATTATCATGAATTAAAGGTAATAGTGTAATGTAAAATACATATTTTTCTGTTAAAATGATGTTCATTTTTGATAATTGGTTAAAATACATTTCTAAAGTATTTTAACTGACTGGTTTTGGAAATATGAAACCGTTTGAAATGTTCACAGTTAAATGCTATAAGAAAATTGAATAATACTCCTAACATCTTTTTAGAAATTCCTTTTCATATTGTAAAATGAATAATGTTTTAAATATAAAAATAAATTTCTATGTAAGGCCTTATTTTTCATTCACATAATTAAAAGATTTCAAACTATAAGATTTAAACAGTTTTTACTGTATTCTTCTTCCCACTGTTTTTTGTTTGTTTGGTTTTTGGTGACTCATTCTTCTTTCACATTGTGAGAGTGTTATTTCTCTTTTAATTTGAACATGTTAGTAGTATATTCTTTATGTACTTTCTCTGGTGCAGACAACATAAATGATGTCTGATGTTGACACGATGCTAATGGGGAAAAATGTCAATTTTAGGGCCTAGAATTATTTCTAAAGATGCAAGGGAAAATTGGTGTTTAGGATAGTATAGATCTCACACTTAGCACAATGAGAAAGGCAACATTTTAATAGCTCTTTAGTTCTTTTTTTATTTATTTTATTTATTTTTTTACTTACCCAGCTTTGATCCATTCTTGCTTTATAATGTCTCTTCCATTTGTTGCCATTGTTATTATTTTGGTTTGGGATCTTATTTCCTACCTAGAGCTTCTAGTTAACTCTGTATAGTACCATCAGGTTCATCTTTCTAAAATTCTTTCCTCATTTTGTTCATTGTTCATAAAACTAGTGGCTCCTCGTTATGAACTGCATAAAGTTCACATTCCTTTAATTTTTATTGAATGCCCTCCACACTTTTACTGCTAGCTCCTTTTCTCATTTGCTAACCACTTGCTTCCACCTGAGCTCTTCCTGTTCAGGTAAGATAAGCAGCTCTCTTCACTGTCCTCAAACCTCTTTTTTATGGTATCTGTTTTAATACCAGTCATCCTTTTCTTATTGCCCTTCTACTTTATTTCATCCATACATCAGGGAACAAATGGAACCTCTCCAAGTAAGACTTCTTTAGTCAGTGTCATGTCTCTCTTCTTGTTAACAGAAACAGGATCTTGGATCTTTTCTTTAAACTCAGGGACCTGAACTACTTACTTAACAACTAATCGTGTAGATTCTTATGGTAACTCTTATTTTCATTCTTTTATTTCTTCTGTTGTATAAATTTTTAATATTCATGCTATGCCTTTTTTTTGCATTTTGGTTGTTAATCATTTGAGAGCAAATAACTTGTTAAAATGATCTGTATACTGGGTGCCTAGGTGGCTCAAGTCAGTTAAGCACCTGACTCTTGATTTTAGCTTAGGTCATAATCTCATAATTTCTGAGATTGAGCCCCACATCATGCTCTGTGCTGACGGCGTGGAGCCTGCTTGGGATTCTCTCTCTCAAGATAAACATTTAAAAAATAAGTAGAATGATCTGTACACTACGTCAGCCTATTGTATAGTGTATTTTATAAACACTTGATTGGTATGTCCTATAAAAGATATATAAATGAAAAAAATTGCCATTTAATTTCAGTAGTGGAGAAAAACTATCACTTTGTTTTTTTAGAGATATAAAACATGCAACAGAATTAAATGTTTCATTAATGTGTTTGCCTCTCTTAAGTCTGAAAACTTAAGAATTAGAAGTCACTTCTTTTGAAAGAGTGCTTGATAATTTGCTTTTCCCTTTTAATCCAAAAGGTGGCAATGAGAGCCTTGGGGTTTGATGTAAAAAAAGCTGATGTACTGAAGATTCTTAAAGATTATGACAGAGAAGCCACAGGGAAAATCACCTTTGAAGATTTTAATGAAGTTGGTGTGTATTTTAATAGTCTTTGTAATTAGCACTTGTTAGGAAATTTTCTGGTTAATATTAGTATTTTTTTAATTCTCTGGGTTATGGAATTTTGTTATAGAACATTGTGGTATAATGTGGATCTCATATGGGGGCCGGGGGACACTCTTTTTACTTAATTTCAAAGAAAATATAAGATTTACAGCTTCCCTGTGGAATTTATCATTTTGTCTTTAGTTCTAAAGATTCTAAGGAACTATTGTGTAACTTTTTGTGGGAGGATGTTTTTCTAAGTAATATGTGTTTATATTATATGATAAAGGATGATCAAAAAATTATTTTCTTAGAGTAAAACAAAATTTGGTATCCTTTTGTATGGAAAATATTTCCTAAGACCATTCTGGTGTGTGATTTTTGTTGGCAGAGTGGGAGAAGAGAAAACCTGTAGCATTTGTTATCTTTGGCTCTAGATGAAGGGCATGCCTTCAGGTTGACACAGCTTATGAAGGTCTATATACTCTGAGTGACTTGATCTTGGTGAATAAAGTCATCTGTTTAAAGTTGCAAGTGGAGAGAAGATTGTGGTAAAGGAGGCATTTGGCAGACTTAAGCAGGAAAAATCATTGTAGAACAACCAACTAAGCATAATGTGTCATGAGCTTAATATGATTGAATTTTATACAGTTGATTTTAGTGAATTATTTACAGCATATATCAGGCTTTTTAGTATAGAAGATTCTGGAAGGCAAGGACTTTGTTATTATAATTTAAATACATTATGTAGAATATTCTACGTAGAATGTATGTATATTCAGGTTTTTATTAAATAAATTTTCTAAACCATTGATAACCACTTTATATGGGTCATGATATATACATTTCATGTTTTTAGAGATGTAAAAAATTTAGGAACAAATCCAGTTACACATATACAGAAACTTTTTGTGTAAATATTCAGCAAGAAGCAATACACAAAGCAAAAAAAAAAAAAAAAATGGCAGTTAGTACATATGGAAAAGATAGAGTCCTATTATTAAATCATTGTTTTTATTTTTTTAATCTGAAAACTCAAAATGAAAGTGAAGAGAGAAATTAAAGGATGAGCCTAAAAGAGAAAGAAAGCACAACACAGAAGAACTTCAATTTATACACTGAGAAATAACTGTTTAGAGAAGCAGGTTGTCCCTTTGGGAAGCATATTGCGTGTGGTTTTTTGGTTTTGTTTTGTTTCGTTTTTTCTAATTGGTAGATTTATTGAGAGGAGGAGAGCCATCTTTATTCTTTCAGTCTTTCAGTATTGAAGCTCTTGTATAGTTCATGATCTTAGTCCAAGTTCCAACTTAGATTATTTATAGACAGGTGTTAGGATATAGTGACAATGATACCATTAGGAAAGAGCTGCAATTCAGGCACATTTGATACAATGTAGTGGCTTGGCATGGACAGTTTGAAACCAGATTGCTTGGGTTCAGATCTTGGTTTTGCCACTTACTAGCTGTATAATTTGGTCATTGTACTTCTCTGTGTCTCAACTATAAATTGGGGCTATCTTGTGGGTTGTGAGGAATAAATAAGTTAATAAGTAAAGTGCTTAGCAAGGGGCCTAGCTATAGTAAGTACTATTAAGTATTTGTTAGTATTACTTTAAAAATTGTCTTTGTTTTATTGTGTTTTAGTGCCTCGTAATAATTGTACATGCATCACTGGAACATAAAAAGTATTATATTCCATGTATTTATGTTTTTCTGATTACCCTGTTTTCATAGTTGCAGGCTATTTTAAGCATTATATCATTGTCATTAATAATTTTATGTAACACATATCATCTTAAGTAAATACAGTTTTAAATTTGTGATCTTATTAGCAGTTGAAGCCAAAGTCCCATGCCATATTCACCTTTTCCTGACCCTCCATCTTTTCTGTGTTAATAACAGGGTATGAGGGTGGCTCAGTAGGTTAGGCCTCCGACTCTTGGTTTCGGCTTAGGTCATGATCTCACAGGTCCATGAGTTAGAGCCCCGCCTCTGGCTCTGCACTGACATGTGGAGCCTCCTTGGGATTCTTTGTCTCTCCCTCTCTCTACTCTTCCCCCCTCTCTCTCTGTCTCCCTCCTTCTGTCTCAAAATAAATAAATTAACTTAAAAAAAAAGAGAGCATGATTACTGGGTTTCTTCCAGAATTAATGGCCATGGGTAAACTTCTCTCTGACTTTCAAAGATTAGGCTTTTGACCTGCTTGAAAATACCATCAGTCAAATAAAAATTTATTACTGTTTAGAAATTGAAGTCAAGAGCTCTGTATTCTCTCCATTTGTGGATTATTTTTCAATAATAACTGACCACAGATGAAGGTATGTTTTATACTTTGGGACAGATAACTCAAAATCAGAACATTTGAGTCTTAGTTTTAGGTATCATCTATTACTAGTGAAGGATACTGTTCCACAGATATTTCTGGATGAAGTCTGACACGTAACCAGAATCTTTGGGCACATTCCATTGCCTCTTTAGAATAGAATATTGTATTACCATTTTGCTTTGCTTATTTAACAAATATTTGCTGATTTTTTTGGCATTAGGTACTGTGTTGGGTTGAGGGAGGGGAATTAATTAGAAGTTACCAAGAGGGTCTTTCAAGGAGTTTACCATTTAAATGTAAGTAATAATAAGCTGTGGTGTTCTGTGGTAAATTATAATTTTGTTTAAAGCAGGAGTTGGCAGAGAAAGTAGTTTAGACAGAGACCTTATGCCCCCACAAAGGCTAAAATATTTACTATCTGTTTTTTGACAACAAAAAGAATTGTCAATTCTTGGCCTGGAGCAATTGAAGAAGACCTTGCAGAGGGGATTTTTAATTTAGGCCTTTGGGAATGTGAATAGGATTTCATCCTAAGGAGAAGATTGTGGGACGCAGTAGAGAAAGACATTGGAGGCAGAGAAAACAGCAACAACAGGGTGGTACTGGAAGTATAGTATGTTTGAAGTGGAAGATAGTATTGGGCCAAATAGGTAGTCTTGCATCACATATAGAGCTTGGACTTTAGTCAGCAGATGATCATTGTCAATTTCTGTGGAAGAGAAGATATATTTTAGAAAGGTAACTCTGTTGAGAGTATTAAAGATGGGTTGAAGGGCAGAGAGACTGAAGACAGAAAATAATAGACTTTTTATGCTGAGGGTGGTGAGAATGAAGAGAGAGGCCCATTTAAGAGTAAAAAGGGTAGTATCCTTAGCACTGTAGTAATAAATCGCTGATTAGGTTAATCAGCTTAAAAAATGTTCAGACTTCAAATACGAGAGATTATTTGTTAATGATGCTGTTATCTTTTTTGAGATCAGGCATCAAAACAACAGCTATCTTGGTGATAGTGGGAGGAATTTGAATTCTGAAATGTTGAGTGTAAAATAACTTGTATTTTTGGATAGAAACCCCCAAAAGGCAGTGAGAAATATAGTTGAAGCTGTATTTCTAGCAGCACCTTTAATGATTTTTTAACTTTTAATGTGATGTTTTCTAATGTGCTATGTTCTTAAGTGATTTTTATAATGTGTAAGGTCTAACTGTTTTTAGGAAGTATATTTATGGTAGTATAATTTGAAAATAAAGTTACATGGACAGCAATTTGTGAATTAGATTGAAGTCACCTAAGTGTATATTAGTTGATTTATTTTCTTTGGAAAAAAAATGTGTTTCTTACAATTCTACTTTGTAGAATAGGAATAGAGCATGAAGGCATGGAGGAGAGTCACCATAAAGATACCATGTTTTAGCTGTCCAGAATTATGGGTATTTATAATTCCTGAGAAAAGTTGTATTCTAAGGCAAAGTATTGATAAAAGATTATATATACACATAAGTCTGAAGTAACTAACACAATTAAAGCACTAGTGGGATAAGAATTTATACATCTTGGAGCCCCATCTGTTCCCCACATCACCCTGTTGCTTCTTTAAGTACATTAATACTCTCAGCAAGCTGCTTTTTTGGTTCACCTGTCATGTAAATTATTTAATTGGTGAAGAAAATTTCTTAACACTTTTTTTTTTCCTTGTCCTGCTTTTTTGTTGGGACTAAATTCAAAATAAGTTGAGTATGAGCCATAGAGTTAAGCATGGTATTTTATTTTGGTGTTATGGCTGTGTATATGCCAACTCCTTTTTGACTGAATATTTATGAGCTTGGGTGATTTGCATACTTATAGTAATATACTTCAATTAGTTACTTGAAAGACTTTTTGGATACAATTAACGGGTAATAGAAAACTATTAAACGTATATGTAGATGATTTAACGTTAGCTTAAATAGGTACTTACTCTAAAGCTTACTTAACCAAATACAGTGATAGTACAGCAAAACAACAATAATTTTTTGTGGGCTTGAATTGTAGTTTTCCTTTTGAGTGCATTAAACTTTCCATCTATAAGCATTTGCAAGTTTTTAATGATTCTGTCAACCTTACTAGAACTGAATTATTTTTAATGGCATGATGAAAGTCATAAATAATTTTTGTTATAGTAGTAGACTAGCTTGTAGAATTACTTCAGAGATGTTTACTTAGATATTTTCAGATTTTTATCTAGTAACTGAAAAAATTTTATACCACAGATTGTTACTTTAATTTTTATTGTTGTGGCTATTGATTAATGACTGTGAATATTAAAAATAGTGTTTAAGTTTACTACATTATTCTATATTACTACCTTTAATCTATTAGAATATATTATTGCTGTTGAAGTCTGATATTTCTCACTTTTAATTGTAGTTTTTTGAGAGTTATTATCTTGGTGAACAAAATGGGTGTGATTTTAGAGAGATCTTTCCAGACTTTGTTTTTTGGGGGGCAGAGGGGGAGAGGTGGTTCTTGCTACAGTCATATTCAGTAACTACTTTTCATATTTTTGAAAACCAAGAGTTTCCTCAAATCATGAAGCTATCGGTAGAATTTTCGTCTGTCTGAAATTGTATCTCTGTCGATGATGGCAGTGAATTTGTCAGGAATTTTTGGTCTTTATTACAGGGTTAAATTTAAGGAACCATAATGTGCTTAAGTTCAGCCATCAGACAGCTTTTATCTAAGTAGCTTTAATTGTTTTGTTGATACACCATCTCTATAGCTAAGTTACAAACTCCTAGACTTTTTTGTTTGGTGTTAGTGGAGCCTAGTACAATTCTTGATAATGGTAGACCTTAAATAAATATGGTATGTAGTCCTTTTTATTTTGCCTCTGTGTGTGATAGTTTTGCTTACTCTTATAATAGGATGAATTGTTGATAACATAAAGATTAAATTTTAAAACCCAGATTTGATTTTTATAATTTGAGTTTTACCTTTTGGGTTCTTGGGCTCTGATTTGGCATTTTATTATCAAACTAAATGTTGAAAGATTCACAACTTTAATTCTCATCTAGTACTTTTTGATTTCACGAATGCATTTGTGATTATGAAGTGTTTTTAAATTTTTTTTAAAATTTCTTTTTAACTGTAGTGACAGACTGGATATTGGAAAGAGATCCACATGAAGAAATATTAAAGGCATTTAAACTATTTGATGATGATGATTCAGGTAAAATAAGCTTGAGAAATTTGCGACGTGTTGCCAGAGAACTGGGTGAAAACATGAGTGATGAAGAACTTCGGGCTATGATAGAAGAATTTGATAAAGATGGTGATGGAGAAAGTAAGTTTTGAGTAAAACACATATTTTAGGTATTATTACTGATATATGCATATAGTAAATTTGTCTAAAATCAAATGATTTTCAAGACTCATTGCAAAGTATCTCTATTTGGTATAATTGTTGTTCACCCTATAGTGGGGTTTTTGCATAAACATTTCACATAATTCAATTTAGAATGAAGCAGACCTTTAAAACCAAATAAACTGGTTGTAAAATCAAGTTCCACACTTCAGGAAGGTACTTTACTTTTTGAGCATCACCAAAATCTTTCCTTGAGGATCACCAAAATCCTTTTTGAACATCACCAAAATTTCAGCTACTTGGTAAAAAATGTCCACTTTTTAAAAAGTGTTTATTTTTTTAGAGAGAGATTGAGTGACTGTGTTCATGTGTGTGAAAGTCGGGAGGGGCAGAGAGAGAGGGAGAGAGAATCCCAAGCAGGCTCTGTGCTGTCAGCACAGAACCCGTCACGGGACTCTGTCCCACAAACCATGAGATTATCATTGGTGCTGAAATCAAGAGTCAGACGCTTAACCCACTAAGCCACCCAGGCACCCATAAAACATCAGCCTTTAATGACTTCTTCCTTAAACTACATGCTCTTCTAAACTGTAACTAAGTTCTATTGTTTCTACTCTTCAAATGTTTTGAAACTGTTTTATGTCTTTGTTTACTGCTGCTGCCCTAGTTCTGGCCCTAATTTCTTTGTAGGAATGTTATTATAGCCCCATTCATTATTTCCTTGAATGCCTGCTGGATATGGTGCCTTATGTGCAATCTGGTGCTGCTACACAATGAGGAAGGCAGATGTGGTTTCTGCCCTCACTGACTCTACAGTCCCTTTACCCTCCTAATTGCCCTCTATGCCTATGAGCCTCTACCCTCTAATTTAGTTTCTTGATAACATTCTTTTCTTAAAATACAGGTTTGATGATGTCATTCTTCTCTTTGAACACTGAATGATTCTTCACTACCTACAGAGTAAATTTCAAAGCTCTCTAAGATAGATTCTGCCCTAACTATCCAGTTTTATTTCCTACTGAGCTCTTCAGTGTCCTGCTTTAACTTTCACCTCCCATACATACATGCCTTGACCAAATATATTCTACCCTGAAAACACTTTTTTATGCCATGCCATTCCTTAATCCTAGAATATTCTAATTGCCAGTTTCTGTCTGCTAAAATGTTAGTCTTTCTCTCTGATTCATTTTAAAATTCCATTTTCTCGAGCCTCCTCTGGTGGCCTCTGTATGAGTTATGGAGACTGCCATTGAGGGTCCATAGCATTTAGAGGAACACGGTATTTGACAGTTCTGTACAATGCCTTCTGTTAGTTATTTACATGTGTAACTCTCCAATATATTATAAGTTCCTTAAGAGCAGTATGGAATCCTATAGGGTGAAAGGCCTGAGGCTTTGGAAACCTACAGATCTGGATTTGAATTGAATCTCTGCCACTTACATAGTTGCTCTGTAATGTTGTGCGAGTTTTCAGTGTTTTCTGAGTTGTGGTTTCCCATTTATTAAAGTGAGAATGGTAATACCTTCCAGGTGGTTGTAAGTATTTTAAAGGAAGATATTTGAAGGTGCCTATTACTAAATGGAAACTTGTTTTCCTTTTTTTGTATCTTTACTCATCTTTATATTTTCCTGCATTTTCTTGAACACAGTGAGTGCTCTGACGTTGGTTGATTTAAAGCCCTGACCCAGGAGTGTGTATTACAGTAGATACATGTTGATAGAGTATCACGTATACATACATACATAAATATGTACATAATACATACTTTACTTTGGCAATACTGTCATGCTTTAATAAGGAGGTAAGACAGTAGCTATAAGTTCAGGTTTGTAGATTGTACTTTAGAGTTGTGTATTATACTTTCTCATATTTATGTAAATATTATTCAAGGAATATAAAACTTTTTTTTTAATACTAGTTCTTTGAAGAGTATTGATAGATTTATATTTATTTATTTATTTAAAATATAATTTATTGTCAAATTGGCTAACATACAGCGTGCACAGTGTGCTCTTGGTTTTCGGGGTAGATTCCCATGGCTCATTGCTTACACACAACACCCAGTGCACATCCCAACAAGTGTCCTCAGTGCCCATCACCCATTTTCCCCTCTCCCCCATCCCCTCAACAACCCTCAGTTCTCTGTATTTAAGAGTCTAATTATTTTTTAATGTTTATTTTTGAGAGAGAGAGAGAGGTGGGGGAGGGACAGAGAGAGAGGGAGACCTAGAATCTAAAGCAGGCCCCAGGCTATGAACTGTCAGCATAGAGCCCAACATGGGGCTCAAACTCAGGAACCGTGAGATCATGACCTGAGCCGAAGTTGGATGCTTAACGGACTCAGCCACCCAAGTGCCCCTGTTTATATTTAAAACAAAGATGGTTTTTAAAACAAAGATAGTATCCACTGCCTTCATATTTAAAAAATTTTTGTGTCTTACCAAGCTGTTGGCTGTTACCCTAACTAATTTCAAAGCAGCTCTGTTTTATAAAGGTACTATCTTAAGTAGCATAGAAAATCTTGGTATGTCTATTTCATAAATCGTCAGTAACGGCTACTACCTGTGTCAAAAGATTAGAGTTATTTTCTTTTCCTGTGTTAGGCACATGCAAATTAGGTTTTGGTATTAGCTTAATTTGACATTAGAGGAAAATATTAATTATGAAGCTGCCTCTTAAATTTAAACAATGCGAAACTTTGCATAGAAAATGTGTCCCATTTCTTACATCTCTTGTTAGTCCGCTCTGTTTGTTGCTTTTGAAACTCAAGAGTTCAAGCCCCATTGCTTGAAGATTTTAGTGCATACTTACTTAAAACATTACTTTGGTTCTCAATACTAACTTTACTTTAAGTCACTGTATAACTGTTGCTTGGGCATCCTACTGTCATTTGTTTAAATGACTAACAGGCAAGTAACATTTTTTCTTTTTTTTCTAAGAGATTGGTTACAAATATAATACAGTGGTGCATAATCTTTTATTGTTAAGATTTGTCTTTTATGCAAGTGGAGGAAGGTGTTCTTAACATATTAAATTCATCTAATCTAGTATCCAGTCTGGGATTTGAATTTCTGGGGGGTGAGGGACTTCTGAAGTATTACATGGGGTCTAGGTGTATGCATCAAATATTGTCTTTGACCATATGAATAATAGTCTTGCACATGCGTACATATACTACTGTTTTTTATTTATATCTATAAATGCTCTTGTAATTGACAAATACACTTTTTCAGAATTCATAGTAGCTATTTTATATTATCTGTTTCTCAAACAAGATGTACTAAGTTTATTATTGTGGCAAGTCCAGGAAATCATTGTTGAAAGACATTTTCATATTCAGAAACAATGAACTGTAATCCATTTTTAGTCTGGCTTTGGGATATTGCCATAACTTACATGGGTCTCTGTAGCTGTATGAAAACCTGCCTATTTTGGAAAAAGTATGAGTGGCATTTTAGAAAAACTTGTTAATTTGATTAATTTGGATTCTTTTGGCTGCAGTTTTGTTTAAATATAACCTGTTTTCTTTGTATATGTTAAATTAGTAAAGATCATAATACTTGCTGTCTTTTTTTGTAGACTTTGGTAATTCTTCTGTCTTTATGAATTTTTCATACTTTAGTATTTAGGAGCAGTGAAAATGAAATGTTTATTGTGTATTTAGAATAATAAATACAGTGAAGGAGTTAAAGGAAAAAAAAATATAATGCAAGATCTAAATAGAGCTGTGCTAATGATACAGAAAGAATGCTTTCCCAATTATCACTCCCAAGATCTGTAAAACACAGTAAATATTTTTGGAAAAATCAACATTTAAAAACCCAAAGTGGACCATCTTTTAAATAATTATGATAAGTATTAACACTTATTTAGTAGTTAATACTTGTTAGATTCTGTGCTTGACATTTACATTGTGTATTATGTCACTTAATTTTCATAATGGCTTTTGTGAAGTAAATATAGTATTATCTATATTAATGCATAGGATAGATGGATGCATCTATAAATGAAGAAACTAACGTTCCAAGAGATTTATAACCTGTTTATGCTTTTATCCATAACACTGTGTTACCTCTTATGCTAAAAAATAAAATTAGGTTTCTATGTTTATGGAATTTTAAAAATTACATGCTATTTTAGTATATAAAATATTCAATACTCAGTATTCAATAAAAGACTCAACTGTCACTTCAGATGCTAAAATTTGTCTAAATTTTGCTAAAATTTTCCTCTAAAGCCAGGTAGTCTCTAAGGTACTTAATCTACTTAATTTGTAGATAATTTATCTTTATTAGGTAATAAATTCTGTATTTAAAATACCTGTAATAAGATTAACCCAATGAAGTGATTGATTTATGAAAATTTTGTTTAAAGAGGTAGTGTAGGAGGGGCGCCTGGGTGGCTTAGTTGGTTGAGCGTCCGACTTCTGCTCGGGTCATGATCTCACGGTTTGTGGGGTTTGTGAGTTCAAGCCCTGTGTTGGGCTCTGTGCGGACAGCTCAGAGCCTGTATGTAGCCTGCTTCGACTTCTGTGATACTCCCTCTCTGTCTGTCCCTCCCTGCTCATGCTCGCTTGCTCTCTCTCTCTCTTTCAAAAATAAACATGAAAAATAAAATAAAAGAGGCAGTGTAGGAGAAAAGTGTTATATTTGTTTGATTCAATAAATATTTTATCAGATGCCTATTTAAAGGTGGGTATTGTGCTAGATTTATTAGTATAGAAACTCGATATATGATTGATGGAGAAAGTTATGAAGCTATACGAAAGTCAAAGATCACTACTAGAATTTGTAAGATCATTGAAAATATTACAGGTTATGTGTTCTACTGTGTCATAATGTCTTGCAGATGTTTAGTATTGAAATGCATGGATTCATGGTTCATTACCAGCTTCTGGCCAACTTATTCTTCTTAACTTCTTAGAGCTTATTTTTGCACTATTTCTTTTTTTAACTATGTTGCTGAAGGTATTCTCATACCTTAGCTTTCTTTCCACTTCCTGTCAAACCAAATCCTATGTTTTATTTTAGAGCCCAAATCAAGATTTATTCTTGCCGAAGTTTTTCTCAGAAGTAATGATTTTTCCCATTATGATGGAATTTTTTTCAACATAGATATGTGTATTATTTTAATAATAGATCATGTTTTGTCTTATACAGCAGTTCTCTGTTTCTGGTATGAAACATGACTTACATGATTATTAAAACTGGAACCAGTATATTTTTTTCATTCCTGATGTACATATTTCATCTCCTCAGTGTGTTTTAATTGGTTAATATTTTTCTAACTTTTCATTATGAATTTTCTCAACCATAGAGGGAAAAAATATTAGTTTAGTACAATACGCACCTTTATACCTTCTACCCCTTCTACCTAGATTCAGCAGTTAACATTTTACTGTATTTGCATTGTCTGTAGTGTGTATTTTTTTTCTGGATCATTTGAAAAATACGTCCTGAACTTGACCTCCCTCACATTTTAGCATGCATCTGCTAAGAATAAGGATATTGTTTTTCAAAATTATGATACCATTGTTACTCCTAAGAAAACTAAAAATAATTTTATATTACCTAATATCTTCTTCACTTAAATTTCAAGATACTGTAGATTAGGAACCCTGGTGTCTGCTTTGGTATATTACACAACTCTTAGGATGGTGTAGGCATTCACTAGGCAATTAAAAATGTTTGAGTCATTGGAATGTTTTCATATATTACCATGTAGAAACAACCTAAAAAGATAATCTTGTAGTTCAGTATTTTCAGATGAAAAAATTAAGACACAGAACTGTTCTGTATCAGAGATATGACTGGAATCCAGATCTTTCTTTTCCTCATTCAGTGTTACTATTATTATCAAAATGATCATTCATAACCAGTGTTTTGTTAAGGTATGTGTTAAGTTTTGGACCCCATGAAATCACCTGTTTTACAAAGAGGGAGCATTCTTTTCTGAACATTTCTATTAGTAATTGTGTATATTTGTATATATTGGTTTTAAAAATTATTTAATAAGATTATTACCTATTTATTTCTAGGTTGCCTTCTTAAATATGGTGCTTTATACACTGTAGGTTCTTACTGAACTTTATTTATAGTTTTGGTAACATTTTCTCTTTATGAGTGATGGTTTCTGCATTTACATCTATATTTTATAGTTGCTGTATTATCTAGCTAATTAAGATTAAATTTGTACCCTTTAAAATTACTGTTACTCTAGATGTTTTCAAATTTTTTTAAGTGGCTTTTAAATATATAAAAAATCAAACAACAATTTGACTTTTTAAAAAATTCTATATTTTCTTCCTTTAGAATTCTAATGTACATGTATGATAGATTTAAACTTGTTTATGAAGGAAGGGATTGCTAAATGAACTCATAGAATAAAGATAATAAAGAGGCTTTTTTAACCATTTAAAAAGTTAAAAATTTCAAGCTTTAAAACTATTTTTGTTAGTGTATGTAAATATTGTCATTATGATAGACTTTTTTGTAACTTAAATAATATGTCTTTTCTGTCATTAATATTATATTCATATTGTTTATCACATTATATGTTTTTGTATTCATGAGGTTCTACTTAATAAACGTGGTCAACTTCCTATCAAAGAAGTAAAAGCAAAATAATATGTCTTAATTTATTAACAATTTTGTATAATACAAAATTTAAAAATACTTAGTATAAAATAGTACAATTGTCCTGTGAAAAATTTGTATTTCTGACTTATATTTTCTTTCTTACTGCAGTAAATCAAGAGGAGTTCATTGCTATTATGACGGGTGACATTTAAAGAATTACAAGGATAAACACTAAGAATGTTGCAGTTACATCTCATATTCTATTTTTGTGCTGGAGCCATGTTAAAAAGAAACCCAACTTAGTTCTCTTTTTCCAAAAGGACCAAAAATAAGTGTCTTATGTATTCATATTTTACTACTGTTAATTTTCTTTGTATGAGCAGTATTGTTAGCACTCTAATAGTTTAGCTTTGTATTTATAATATAGCTTTTATATATATATATATATAAAAAATTTAAAAAATTGAATCACGTGGTACACATTCTCTGAAAGTTTTTTATTCGGCATCAGTAGTCACTTTTGTTTTGATGTACACATTATGCAGACTTTCATTAATAAAGTCTTTATTTTAGTAGTACTTTAAAGTATGGTAAATTTTCTGTTTTATTTTGATTCCGAGTGTCTGTTAATGCTCAATAGTATGTTTCTTAAATCTTTTCTCTTTGAACTACTAGTTTCAGAAAAAAAAATTGAAATACAAATAGCAACAGAATAGCACATTTTTCCATTACAGGTTTGACATTTTATATTTCAATACAGGATGATGACTCAATACACGCATAATTCCTTTTTTAAGAGTCATGTCTTGCAGTTTGGAAGGAAAAAGTGTGCATATAGACCCATTTATCCTCATGTATTACGTTCGATAGCACTTCTCGTGTCTTAACGTAAGTTGTGACAGTTGAATCTGGATATTTCCTTAAACTAATTGAGTACAGTTTGAATCGTCTGATTTCTTGACAAAATGAAAGATTTAAATTTTGGAATTGTGATCTGTTAAGATAATTATCACTCAGTTAAACGTCACAATGATGAAAATAGAAAACTAAGCCACAGAAATATTTAAGATTATGTTTTACCTGTATAAAGGAACATTTTGTGATTCAGCAGGAAACAGTAGAGACAGACTTTCCAGGTATTCGTGGGCTCTTCTGCCTTGTAGAAATGTATGTTAGGGGGGAGACAAGTGGTAATGGGAGATAGGTTGTAGGGAATTGGTACCCATTCTGATCCTTCACTAATTATCTGGTTCCTGCTGGTAGGGACTCTCTGGAAGAAAGTTGTCTATTTCAGTGACCTTTCTTTAGATTTCTTGCTTTAAATTTAAAGTACAGTAATAATTTGATGCACTTGAAATATTGTGAGCTTCCTAGAGTATTCCATAAAGAGTTACCCACTAGAAATTTAACAAACAAATCAGTAGGGAATAATATAACAGTGGTGACACTTCAAATAGTTAACTAGAAAGCAAGATAATTGCTCACTATATTAAAATTTAATTTTGAATATGAAATCAATGCTCACAGTAGTAACAATATCCAGGGCAACAAATATTCTTTGAAATTAAAAAAAATTTTATCACCCTTATTGATGAATTGCCTTCTATGTCTTGATCACAAAATATGTTGATTTACAGCAAATTAAAAAATAAAAGTGAAGAGTAAAACACAGATAAAAATAAATCTAGGCTTGCTTGTTTTCTGCCACTTTATTAGAACAAATAATCCAAGCTACTTTTTGTCGCTTACTAAGATAACTTCTTTATTCTTAATATAAATACTTATTCTTTGGGATACCAGCAGTTTTGTTTCTTCCCTTCTTACTGTGGGTTGAGGGAAGAGTGCCCACCTTAGTTCGTCATGTTTTTGGAAGTTTTCTCCTGCAGAAGGGTGTGGATAATTTTTTCACTGTTAACTAACTATAGAGTTGAAAGGCCAATAAAATGGCTAGTAGAGGTGGGAATAAAAAGAAAAGAGTGAATTTGCTTTAAGAAAGAAGGAAGTGGAGGTAGATATTCATCTCATTTATCATATTGTCATATTTCTCATGAAATGGCATTTTGTGATGTATAAAAATATTTGTTTTTGCTAAACTTGCCTGCTTAATTGCTGTTCTGGCCTTGATAGTTTGGGATTTGTCAGCTAAGGTCTTTTCCTTCATCTTTGTTACAAGCTAACGAGCCTATTCTCTAAAGTATGTGCCTATTAGCAACCCTTAGGTTAGAGTGGTGGTAAGTTTTTGAGATGTGGAGGAAATAAACATACTTGTTACGCACTTAATAAATGATGGGTACTGTGCTAGGCTTATTGAATTCTTTGTTGCAGAAAATCCATACAATACTTCTAATGGAAGACTTCATTTTTTTTTTTTAAGTTTATTTTGAGACAGAGTGAGTACAAGAAAGGCAGAGAGAGAATCCCAAGCAGTCTATGCTCACAGCATGGAACCCAGAGCCTGAAGTGGGACTTGAACTCATGAATGGTGGTATCATGACCTGAGCCAAAATCAAGAGGCAGGCACTTAACCAACTGAGCCCCTCAGGCACTCCTAATGGAAGACTTTAAAATTAAGTTGATGTGCCTGTGTTAATGGCCTTACATCAGCAAACACCACAATAAGTAGATTATCCAGTTGAGTGGCTAATGGCTTCAACTTCAAAAGCCATCTTTCTGATACTAGTCTCTGGAAATAAATTTTCTGGGGGATTTACTAGTGGTGTGTTCTTTAAAAAGATTACAATGTTTTGAACACCAGTGTGAAGAAGGCAAAAGAATTTTTTAAAAATCACTTAAAAATTACATAAGTAATGCATAAAGATGTTATATAAAATAAAGGCTAAAAAAAATTTTTTTAACTCCTATCCCCACCCCTCTGAATAATATCAATGTCAGATTTCAGACAGGGGGAAGAGTACAACTAGATGTTTTAATAGTGTAGTAATAGGAATAGGTTAATTTGATACTGGAGAACAAAAAACTCAGAAAGGGAACACTGACATAGATAACTATAGGAAGCAAGTACCATGTCTGGAGTTGAGGGAATGGAAGATAGAGGTTGAGATTGCAGAAACTAGAAGCTTGGAGGAAAGGTTCTATAGAGCAGGGACTTGGGGACATTTGAGGAAAGGGTATTGTCAGTATTGGGTAATGATAAGAAGCTGGAGGCTGGAACCAAGTGCTGCCACTGGAATGATGAATTTTTGCCCCGGACATGCGGATAGGAACAATAAGCAAACAGGAAACAGCAGGATTCTTTCCCCTGCTGCCTTTCTTTTTCACTCTTCTAGTCCTCCCTAGTGAAGCCCAAGAAAAATTCAGCTAGCAAAGGAGAAATGTTGTTTACAGAGGTCCAACCCCTGTATTTTGTAGTTAAGTATAGAATTGTGGTTTGGAGCTATGGAGAAAACATAGCTTAATAACCAGCACAATTGGCCATATATATTTTTTATCATTGGAACTAGGTTATTAGTGTAGGGGGTTGAGGGAGACTGTCATTTATGTTTGGGGCAAAAGGTGTTCAAAACTGGCTTAGGCAAAGTCTGAGATCTGGATACTTGATCTCTGAGGATAGTTACCATTGTTAATTTAGAGAAGATTATGTGTTTTCCTTTACACTTAGAAGAAACTATAGAAATAAAAGGTTTTTTTTCACATGAATATTGTATGTATGCTGTGTAGCTAAGTTTTATAAAGGAAATGTCTTTTTAAAAATTTAGTAACATTAAGTGCTGCAGTGTTCCAGACACACATAGGTATGTACATATATTATAAATTTTAATCTTAATAAACTTCTGGGATAGATACTATTAGATTGACTTTATTCTACACACAAGAAAGCCAAAAGCTTACAGGGTTTAAGTTATTTGTTCCAGGTAACAGGAATTGGAATTAGAATTTGGTCCTAAGCTTTTTCTGACTCCAGGTCTATTCAGAACCACTAGATTATACTTTCTTACAGTAACTTTGATGGAGTATCTCAAGGTATAAAGGATCACACTTTAAAAAATATAAAACTAAAAGAATCTGGAATTCAGAAGCTCAGTAGCAAAAGCATTGATTAAACATGTATGCTTAATCTAGCATGGCATTCATTTTATTATGTGTTATTCCTTGGGAGTTAGTGTTTGGTGCCATACCTCTAGAAGCTAATAATCTTAGTTGATAGTTATAGGGCAGCGCATTGAAAAACTAGATGTTTGGGAAAGAAACATATTAATTGAAAATATAATATTAAGCAAATACTTATAGAGAAAGTACATGTTGAGTAGTGAAGACTCAAAGCATTGTCATTTTGAGAGTGGCGCCTGGGTGGCTTATCCCATTAAGTGTCCAACCTCAGGTCATGATCTCATGATTCATAGGTTTGACCCCCTGTGTCAGGCTCTGTGCTGACAGCTCAGAGCCTAGAGACTGCTTTGGTGTCTGCCTCCCTCTCTCTCTGCCCCTCCCCCACTCTTGCTCGGTCTCTCTCTCTCTCTCTCTCTCTCTCTCTCTCTCTCCCTGAAAAATAAAGATTAAAAAAATTTTGTTTTTAAAAACATTGTCAATTTGAGAGTAAAATTTAGAACATTTTTTTCCAATTTGCCTTTGTGGAAAAGATTGGGGGAGGGAGAATTGATTGAATGAAGAAAAAACTCTTAAATTCTTAGTAGGGAAAGGAAGGAAGCTTGGGTTTAGGAGTTCGGTTGGTAAGAGTATGTGTGGGAGGGTCTTTGAGACATCAAGCTGGAGAGGAGGAGGGTTTATGGATTGGACATGATACTCTAAAGCAAAGCTCTTCTAGGTCTCAGTGGAGGTGCATGTGTTAGAGAAGGGGTCAGTATAGGTCATTTTAATAGCAAAATGGTGAATTGTTCAGGATTTGGGTTGCAAGCAGGAATTCTTGGAATGCAGCATGGCAGTCATGTGGATGACAGTTTAGTTAGGTCTTGGAGATCTTGGTTAATTAAGCAGGCTAGGTTCACCCATATCCAGTTGAAATAGATCATTTGTTTACATTTCCTGATTCTGTGTTCAGTATCTGTTGTCCTATAGTTAAAGCATTCATTGAAAGCTTCATCTAAGACTGAAAGTTTGCCAAGTTAAATATAAAACTAGTGAAATCAAATCTTTTATCTGAGATAATATATTTACATTCGAGTTACCTCTGTGAGGTGTGCTCTGTTAAGTAAATCATTAATAATATTATCTGCCTACAAAAACCCAAATTATCCTTTTCTTCAGAACCCTGGAAACCTGTATGTCTTGTGCTAGTCTGAGAATATGTAAGATATTTTTTCATTATATGATAATTTTAGGAAGATTACTGACATTTTATAGAATCAAAGATCAGCAGGGTTACTTTCATCTTATACTTAATTAAAAATATTTTAAAGTGGGTTTTTATTCTGTAATGAAAGAAATAAGGATACTTAATGGAATCCCTGGAGTCTGACATTTCTGCTTTTAATATGCTTGTAACATTTGTCCAGCACACCACTGTGTTCTCTGAAAAGAGCGATCATTTTCACTGTATGGCGTTAAGATAGGCTATATCCCCAAGGTCTTCCAAAAGGTCTATGTAAGCCTGACAGGAAACGTGTACTGTTGTAGAACATAAATTCTGGCAACTTACTGATGCAAGCCTACTCCTGATGGATGGCTCTTTAGAGTAAAAATCACTCTACATATATCAGCTAAATGCTAAGTGATAAAAATATTTCCAAATCATATTCCGTATCATTGAGGACCTCCTGAAATTTAACAGCAGGTTAAAGATTTGGGGTTGTCCTACTGAGGAGCAATCTTTTGCTAGAAAATATGCATTTGCTTGTCTTGAAAGTTCATTCATTGAAAGTCCCTGCCAACCAGGTAGATTTAACCATATTTTAAGCAAGATCTGTTTTCTTTTTTCATTTTCCGTTAAGATAAAGTGTTCAATTAAATCTGAAATAGCTGGCCCTAAACTAAACTTTCCAGGGGACCTTTTCTATACCAGTCTTGCTGGGAGATAATTGTTATTAATCTAAGTCCTAAGGGATGGTGGAACATTGTTCAACATTGGCAATAAAAAACAAAACTCCCTCAAAGAGAAAAAAAAAAAGCAAGATTTGGGTTCTAAAATTTTGTATGAAGAACCCTTCAAATCTAATTGGTTGGTTTCACTGCTATAGCAAAGATTTAAAGGATAAAAACTGGGAAAGATTTAAAGAAATTAGAAAATGTAATATCTATCCTATCTACTTATTTGGTTTTGGGAAAAATAGATTATACTTGTGAAAAAAATTTTAATGTTCTTTTTTGAGAGAGAGAGCATGAGCCGGGGGGGGGGGGGGTGCAAGAGAGGGGGACAGAGGATCTAAAACGGGCTCTGCACTGGCAGTAGTGAGCCCGATGTGGGGCTCAAACTCCTGGACCATGAGGTCATGACCTGAGCTGAAGGTGGATGCTCAATTGACTGAACCACCCAGGCCCCCCAAAAATATTTTTTGAATTGCAAAATTAAAACATAAATTGTTACAATTAAGCTTGTCCTATAGTTAGAATTATTGGTCTATGGGTCCAAGTGAACTATAGTTCTGTAATCTTATACTGGTAATTCTGGAATCTGCAAGGCCTCTTGGGGACTCTTGGGTGTACCCAGACCCAAGTAGCTAGGATATGCTGGGACTAAATTTTAAACCCACATTACTTTATTCTTTGGAGTATTCATAAACATATAAGCAAGCCAAGTGGAAATCTGTTTGAAGGAAGTATTCTTAGAGAACCTGGGTATCTCAAAGTAGAGAATTATATAAATCATATACTGTTAACATCTGGTGGAAGTAATACTGTTAACTATTTCCATTTGGTCAAAACAAGCTTAAAAATCATAATTTGTTTTTCTACTAAGTAACTACAGTCAAAAGATTTTTTAAAAATTATCTTAAAACTTAATCTTGATTTTTATCAGCTATTGGGGTCTTCACATCTAAAGGGTTAATTCATGTGAAAAAGAGAAAAGGCAAACCTTTTCTGAAAAGAGCTTTGTTTCTATTTAAAATTTGTATCTTGTCTTTTTCTAAAGAAGTACCTATAACAAACATCTCTAGACAAATACAGTAAGATTATTAAGTTAGAAACAGTAGATCACAAACCAGATAGAAGGAAGAAGAGACAAAGTCAACTGCAGTTATTTGAGGTTAATTTAAACCCTGAAATTAACTGTGGCTAAAAGCAGAGACCTCGGACTTATATTTTCATTACAAATTGCTGCTTTTTACCACTTTTGCTCTCTCCTTCTTCCCTTGTCCCCCCAGGATAGAGAAGTGTTAACTGAAGCAGCTTTCATTGAAGTGAGGGTCAGAACCTATAGCAGCCCTCCTCATTCTTCAGCATCCCCCTGCCCCAACTCCCAGCACCATGAGGAAGGGAAAATGCTAGTCCCTTGCTATACCTTAGTGTTGTTAATCTAGTTAACAACTGATTCAAGAAACTTGTTCCAGGAATCCACACTGAGGTTAAAGATGAGTGAGGGCCAAAAGGTGAAAGAGCGCTTGACTTAGAATATGACTTACAGTATTGATGTAGAAGTTTCTAAAGTGCTGATTAATTCACATACTCATTATTTGCGTAATGACCCACTCCATATTCTAATTTCTAAGGAAAATCTAAAAACATGAAATTAAAGGAAAGTAGAATTGCTATATTGTTTGGCCTTGTATCTTAAAACACGGCTTAAGATTCTGAGAAATTAAGCATTGAGGAATGCGCTATATCAATAGTTGGTCAGGGGTTCCTAGGCCTCAAGGAAGCCAGAGATTTGGGAGTGCTGTGGGAGAAACTGGCAGGAGTTGGAATGAGGAGTGGCAGAAAGACACTGATGGCAAAGGACTGCTGAGTAGTTACTGGCTTGTGTGTTCAAGTGATTTATAGATTTACAATCTGATCTTGGATGTTCTGGGATATCCAGGACCTCAGGGTGTGGGGGAACAGCTAAAGAAAGACTGTATCTTCTAAATTTGTTTTTGCCTTGGTACTGACTCTGATTGACCTCAGTTTTCAAAAGGTTACAGAATGAAATCTGAATTTCATACTGTTCTAAGGTGATTGTGGGTGGCCATCTACTGATGGAATTGAACAGGAACACGTGATTCTGGTTTCATTTCAAGACCTGTTTCATTCCTGCATCTGATTGTGCTTTCAAGCCTAAAGGTCTCATTTGCCTTGTATACATTAATAGATACAGACCACTAAGAGGAATCATTAGCTAGATTCATGTAACTTATGAATCTAATTTTTAGAAGTGTTATTGTGTTGCATATTCAATTATGTTAATCTATTAACTAAATCTTTGTTTTGAGGCGCCTGGGTGGCTCAGTCGGTTAAGCCTCCGACTTCAGCTCAGGTCATGATCTCGCAGTCCAGGGGTTCCAGCCCCGTGTCGGGGTCTGTGCTGACAGCTCAGAGCCTGGAGCCTGCTTCGGATTCTGTGTCTCCCTCTATCTGCTCCTCCCCTGCTCACACTTTGTCTCTGTCTCTCAAAAATAAACATTAAAAAAAAAATTTAGATCTTTGTTTTGAGGGTGTTCTTTTTTGGGGGAGGGGTTTTGATTCTGATAATTATGAATGTATTAAGAACAGATTTACACGTAGAGCAGATGCCATTCAATCCAGAGGCCTTCTAATCTCCACCTTTAATCAGCCAATTCTTCTCTTAAATTTTTCCCTATGCATTTTTTTCAAGGAAGGATGTACTTAATCTCTTAAAATTAGAATAGTGATTTAGAAAGACAGAAAAATGGGACAAAATATATTTTCAACCTCCACCAGGGGGACCTATTGCTGCAACTAAAAAATTAAATCTGAGAAAACATGCATTTCATATGCCAATTACATGACAGTAATTTTTATTTTTTTTAGAACTATACATACATTTGAAAAATGCTACTATATTCCACACAATGGTATTTCTCATAATTCCTTTTTAAAATTATATATAAAATTAAAATATAAAAATAGGTATATGAGGGGCTTTTTTGATTTGTTAACCTTTTTTAGAATGACTATAAAATGAAAATATAAAGTCTTTATCAGAAATAATTTATATTTAAAATACCTAGGATAACATACAGAAAACAAAATCTTTTTCACAAAACACGTTTCTAAATTTTTTCAATTCAGTTTATTTTATTCCCTACTCTGGCTTTTGTTTGGGATCTCAAGGCTTACAGGTTTTATGAAACATTTTCGTTCATACTATAATATCCATAACCACAAAACAGGTAAGTTTTATAATCACAAAATTGGGAAATCTGTATTTTTGCTTCACTTCTAGTTGTGAGGACATTCTATTTTGTGCTTTCAAATTATACATGCTTTCTTAGCTTCACTTATTATTGTATTTGTTTATACTAATGTCCCTTAATACTGCTTAATATTTTTTATGGTCAACTAATTCCATTTCTATAATTTTAGCTGTTTTTATCTGACTCAACTATCTTCTTTTTTATTTTATTGATTAGAAGTAATTTAATGGTTTTCACTGGTGAACAGAGTTTACAAATTTGTGGGGCAGATATTACTATTCCTATTTTTCAGATCAGAAATTGAAGCTGAGAGTGATTACACTACTTAAGTAGTATAAGGTACTCTGCCTTCTGATTCTAAGCTCAGTATTCTTTCTGCAATAGCATAATTGATTTTAACATATTACAGTTATGAACATTATAAACATTGTCCCAAGCATATTTCCTCAACCTAAACTAGTGAACTCATAATTTGAGTTAGTGTGCCTTCTAACCAGATATGTTCTTCTGTAAGAGAAATACCTTGCTCTAGATAACACTTCAGATAATTTCCTTTGTCCTTAATAAATATCAACATATGGTGTTTTACATACAGTAAGATATTTTTTGTAAATACTAGAATAATACACTTAGCTCAACAATGTTGTAATGATGCCTTTGAATTTTTGCTTATAACACACACACACACACACACACACACACACACACACACCATTTTTCTCTCCAAAGAAAAGTTTTAACTCTACATTATGAAGAATGGAATGCAACTTAAGCAGAATGAAATGAAAATGTATCCTAGACAGGAAAATGTTTACTTGTACTAAGAGAAGTGCATGGTAAAGTGCACTGAGATACAATTTCATGTGTTTGGTTACTTTTGTAATAAATTATGTTAAATGCTGGGATTTGGGAGAAATAAGCAGACATTTCTCCATGGTTGGGATTGAATATTGATACAACCACCATGGAGGACAATTGATAACATCTATCAACAGTATAAATGATAGACACCACCTGGCTCAGCAACATGTTCTCTGGAATTTAGTCTATGGCTATACTTGTACACACACAAAATTATTTTGAAGATTATTCATAAGTTTTTTATAGCAAAAATTGGAAACAAATGTTTCTTGATAGGAATTGATTAAATAGAATACTATACAGCTGTTAAAAGAATGAGAAAGCTCTATACTGAGCTATACTATGCAAAGAACTTTAAGCAACATTAAATGAAAACTGCAAGGTACAAAACAGTCTTATGTTACCTTTTGTGTAAAAAGGGAAGAATAAGAATATGTATTTTTCCTTGTACCTACATAAGCTCTTGAAAGATGTACAAGGGATTAATAAGAGTGATTACCTGGTTAGGTTTGGAGGCAAAAGAGGCAACAGAATAGCTGAAAGATGGGTAGGAGAGACACATTTTCTCCAGAATCATAAGAATATTTTACCTATTTTTAAAATACATGTGAGAAAGAATATATAAGCCAGAGACTAAGTAGGCACATACACTTTTGCTTCCTAAAATGACAGTAAAGGGATATATATTTTTAAATGCATACACTTGTAAGGACAGAGAATGGAAGAGGAAGAAACAGCAAGTTTTTTAAAGCTGGAAAGCAGGTGAATGAATGGTACTGACTCAGCAGACCTGGAAAGCCAAATTCTTTGCTGACGATGGGAAAAACTGAGAAGCTTTCACATTGTAAATTCTCCAGAAGGTTCAGGAATTGGTTTTACCAGTTACCTCTGGAAATGAGATTGAAGGTGGGGCTAAAAATAGGAGGATTGGATGACAGCCTCTTTAAGAAGTAGTTAAGTCCCCAGTTGCACAGCCAGGCAAATTCTCTTTTCCATTCTTCAGGTTTAGCTTTGGAGTAGAAGGGGAAAAAAAAACAACAGAAACTAAACAAACTCCATGAAGCTTTCTGGATTGAGATGTACCAGGAAGTGGTGGGGATGAGAGGGGGCAGTAACTTGATGAAAACGAATGATTAACTGATCATTTGCATACTGAATACCAAGACCCTCTCCTTCCCCTCTCTTTTTCCTCTTGGTACTCAGATTGTTGACAATCCAATCTAGACAAAAGATGCTTCATTATGAAATCTGACCAGTCAAGAGAAAAGTCATCTGGGGAACCCAGTGAAGTTACCAGCCAGAACACCCTACTATAAGGCTCACAGTTGACAAATGGTAGCATGAACTTAGAGGTTTTATTTATTTATTTATTTATTTATTTTCAATATATGAAGTTTATTGTCAAATTAGTTTCCATACAACACCCAGTGCCCATCCCAAAAGGTGCCCTCCTCAATACCCATCACCCACCCTCCCCTCCCTCCCACCCCCCATCAACCCTCAGTTTGTTCTCAGTTTTTAAGAGTCTCTTATGCTTTGGCTCTCTTCCACTCGAACCTCGTTTTGTTTTTTTTTCCTTCCCCTCCCCCATGGGTTTCTGTTAAGTTTCTCAGGATCCACATAAGAGTGAAAACATATGGTATCTGTCTTTCTCTGTATGGCTTATTTCACTTAGCATCACACTCTCCAGTTCCATCCATGTTGCTACAAAAGGCCATATTTCATTCTTTCTCATTGCCATGTAGTACTCCATTGTGTATATAAACCACAATTTCTTTATCCATTCATCAGTTGATGGACATTTAGGCTCTTTCCATAATTTGGCTATTGTTGAGAGTGCTGCTATAAACATTGGGGTACAAGTGCCCCTATGCATCAGTACTCCTGTATCCCTTGGGTAAATACCTAGCAGTGCTATTGCTGGGTCATAGGGTAGGTCTATTTTTAATTTTTTGAGGAACCTCCACACTGTTTTCCAGAGTGGCTGCACCAGTTTGCATTCCCACCAACAGTGCAAGAGGGTTCGCATTTGTCCACATTCTCGCCAGCATCTATAGTCTCCTGATTTGTTCATTTTGGCCACTCTGACTGGCGTGAGGTGGTATCTGACTGTGGTTTTGATTTGTATTTCCCTGATGAGGAGCGACGTTGAACATCTTTTCATGTGCCTGTTGGCCATCTGGATGTCTTCTTTAGAGAAGTGTCTATTCATGTTTTCTGCCCATATCTTCATTGGATTATTTGTTTTTTGGGTGTGGAGTTTGGTGAGCTCTTTATACATTTTGGATACTAGCCCTTTGTCCGATATGTCATTTGCAAATATCTTTTCCCATTCCGTTGGTTGCCTTTTAGTTTTGTTGGTTGTTTCCTTTTTCTGTGAAGAAGCTTTTTATCTTCGTGAGGTCCCAATAGTTCATTTTTGCTTTTAATTCCCTTGACTTTGGAGATGTGTCAAGTAAGAAATTGCTGCAGCTGAGGTCAGAGAGGTCTTTTCCTGCTTTCTCCTCTAGGGTTTTGATGGCTTCCTGTCTCACATTCAGGTCCTTTATCCATTTTGAGTTTATTTTTGTGAATGGTGTCAGAAAATGGTCTAGTTTCATCCTTCTGCATGTTGCTGTCCAGTTCTCCCAGCACCATTTGTTAAAGCGACTGTCTTTTTTCCATTGGATGTTCTTTCTTGCTTTGTCAAAGATTAGTTGGCCATACGTTTGTGGGTCTAGTTCTGGGGTTTCTATTCTATTCCATTGGTCTATGTGTCTGTTTTTGTGCCATGAAAGTACAGGTTTTAAACAACTTTTTAGTATCTCTACTTTTGTATATGAAAAGAACCAAGATCACTAAGTTCTAAAGGAGAGATTTTAACTTGAGAAATAAAGACTATAGTGGATGCTGTGTTGCACTGCTTAGCTCTGCCCTTCAAGGACTGAGGCATTCTTTTCTTCAGCTGCTGTTAATGTTGACTTAAAGGCTCACAGCAGAGCGGCTACGTAGTATTACTTTACCTCAGGGTTACATCCCTTCCCCAGAGTAGCCCATATACAGTCTGGCTGAGATTTAGGGTCTGAGTCATGGGCAGAAAGGTGTGTTTCCTTTGCCTCAATTAGGAACGCCTCAAAAGCATCATCCTAGCTCCAGAGCTCCCCGTGGGATTTCCTGTTGGAAGTGCCTCACAATTCAGTTTCTTAGTCTCTTAAGGTTATTTCTCTTGAAGGCACTCCCCAATTAACAATCTGCCCCTAAATCTGTCTCAGGAAACCCTACTTACAACAGGATCCAAAATGAATCAATAGAAAAAAGTGGGAAGAAAAAGATTAATAACTTCAGGTATATAAGATATTAAATCCTTGAGATAAAAACAAGATACCATAGAAGAAACATTGAATGAACATAAAAGAGCTTATGGAAATTAAAGAAAACATATGATGGCAGACATGAAAAAACTTGATATGTAAGTTGAAAGATAAAGTTGAGAAAATCTCAGAAAGTAGAAGAAAAAGACAAAGAGGAAAGAAAAGACGTTTTGAAGGTCAGTCTCATTATCTGGCATCTGAATAAAAGAAGTTTCAAAGAGAACAGAGAAGTGGTGTCATGGGGAGGATAAAGGGAAAACAATTATCAATAAAATAATTCAATAACATTTCTCAGAACTTAAGAATTAGTTTCCAGGTTGAGTACATGGCCCAATTATGAATAACTTTCAGAATCCTGAGGGGCATAAAGAAGATTCTGGAAGCTTCCAGGGAGAATATATAGGTCACATAAAAAATATTGCAAATCAGAATAACTTCTTAACAACACTGGAAACTTGAAGACTATAGGTCTATAGGTTTAAAATGGTGAAGAAAAATGACTTCTAAGCTAATACTTTATACCTAGCTAAACTATTAATAAAGTGTGAGATAGAATAAAGACATTTGCAGACCTACAAGTTCTCAAAAAATTTACCTCTCTGCTTGTATTTTCTGGAAGCTCATGGAAGATATACTTCCCTAAAAGGAGGGAGTGAAACAAAATACTTAAAGATATGATGTTCATGAAAGAACCATCAACACAGAAGCAAGGCAAAATCTCTATGATGTGGATTAAGAGCAATACCAAGATGCTAGCTCTAGGCTTAGGGAGTGATAGCCAGATTAGAGCAGGTCAGAAAGGGGTGGCAGAAATTATTCAGGAAGATCAAATTACTAGAATACCTGATGTGAATAAAACATTGAGAAGAGATTTAATAATTCTCAGGGAATTTGGGGTTAAATTTGTGATAACTACGTAGAAAACTAAGCAAAAGTAAAAATAATTCCATTATTAACTCCAGGGAAATGAAAATCTATGCAAGAAAAAAAGTAGTAATAATGTTCTTTATTGCTTGACTACAAAAAACACATCATAAAAGGTAAATCTGAACACTGATCTAACCAAAATTTATGAAATCATATTGGGAGGATGAAGGAAAGTGTGTTTTGTACACATGTGTGTATATGCTCCTGCATGTGTATTTGCTAGAGTTAGAAAGAGAAATAATGTTCCTCTTCTATAGATAGAACTAGCAATGTAAGAATGGAGTGTACTTTAGTAATAAGAGCATAAACCAGGTCCAGACTACCTAGGTTTGAATTGTGACTCTGCTACTTTCCAGCAATATGACCTTGGGCGAATTACTTCTCTGTATATCAGTACTTCTACATAAAATGGAGATCATAGTAATAATACATATTACACAGGGTTATTGTGAGGATAATACAAACATGAGTTTATAACATCACCATACTGCTATATAGTAACTACTATATAAATATTTTCAATTTATGTTACCTGTTATGGACTAAACGGGGTCTCCACAAACTCATATGTTGAAGCCCTAACCCCCATTACCTTACAACTATAGGGAAGCCTGTATGTGGGGGGAGTTTGCCACACATGCTTTTAAACAGGTAATTAAGTTAAAATGAGACACTTAGGATGCACCCCAATCTAATCTAACTGGTGTCTTTGTAAGAAGAAGAGATTAAGACATACAGAGAGAAACACAAGGGATGCATGGACACAGAGAAAAGACCATGTGTGGACTCAGCATGTCCTTCTCACAGATGGCACACAGAGAAGGTGGATGTCTGCAGGCCAAGGGGAAATGCCTTAAGAGAAACGGAACCTGCTGACACTTTGATTTTGGATCTTCTAGCCTCTAGAATTGTAAGAAAATAAATTCCTGTTACTTAAGCCACCCAGGCTATGATACTGTGTTACAGCAATCCTGGCAAACAAATACATTATCATATTATTGAAATATTTTTAATTGAACACCAAAAGATTCAATTTAAAGAGCTGAGAGTGGTTGCCTCTGAGAAGCAGGATATGATGGTAGGGAAGAGACTGCCTTTTTGTGTTTTTTAAGTGAAAACTTTGTAGAGGTCATCAACTTCTTAAACTATGTATATTTACAGCTGACAAAAGCACAAACAAAAAAATGGAGGGCAGTGTGAAAAAAATCAGAATTATCTCTTGCCTTTTTTGATCTGAGTGAGAACTCTCTGAAGTTTTCTTTCAAGCACTGTGGACATCTGGGGTTCTATCAAAGATGCCATCAGATGGGGACTAACGGCACTTTGGGCACTCTTTATTAATGCAGGCTAGGTTTAGTTGAGTCTCAGTACTATCCACGTAGCTAATTGGGACTCATTGCTCCTGGGTAGGAACCTGACTTCACCAATAACTCTTGTAGTTGAGCCCCTTCAGAGAGAATTTGAAGCGATACTATATATTTGTTATGGGGATACTTTTTAATTATATTTCATATAGTTTCCTTCATCTGGCCTCTGTTTTCAGAGAAGATATAATCAGTTAGTATTAGAAAAGCCAACCGGAAGTGTTTGACCATGAGGAAATATTCTCATACACAAAAAGAAATCTTGAGATGGTTGGTTAATAAGTGGGGTATCTTGTTCAATGGCTCAGTGACATTATTAAGGACCTGGGTTTCCTGTCCTTATTCTGGGCTGCAATTTGTAGGATGTTGGCCCCTCTCCTTTTAGGTGCAAGATAACTGACTGCACCAGTTCCAGGCCTCATGTCCTCATAAACATTACCCAAAGGCTGCAGAAGAGGACATCTGTATTCATGTCCCTCTTTAAGAAAGGAACCTTTTGCCAGAAGTCCCCAGCACATTCTCCTTACATCTCAATGACCACGATTGCATAATGTCATCTCTAAACTAAGTAGCCAGAGAAATGGAATCATCAGCGTTGCCTTAATCCAAATAGTACTCTGAAGATGAAGAGAGACACAGGCTTTCCTAAAACACACTCCTGACTCATACTTGAGTAAAGTCGGGATGATTTTAGCAAGGAATAAGTATTTTAGCAAGGATTAAGGGAGGAGAAGGGCAAATGCCATGGAATAGGGAAGAAGAAATATACATTTTAGCAGCAGTCCTGGTGTGATAGGAAGGGAAAGTAGAAAATTCTTTACTGGGAAGGAGAGAGAGAAAGGAAACTGGTAGATCAGAAATGAACATTCTGGCTCCCTGCCTTGGGGTTTGAATTTAGGGAGGGGTGTTTTGGGCAGAATTTAAGGGTGATAGAAACACCCAGATTCCTGGTGAAGGGAACATTAGTCGTGGCTTCTCAAGACATAGCCTAGGAAATTGTAAGCTTTTTAGGGAATCCTGAAATTGGGATGAAGCCACAGTCCATCTAGGCCACTGTGTCAGATGGCTGAAGAATGGGGCTAAGTGAAGGGTCTGATATTGTGTTTGAGTCCCATATGGTCTGAAGTTTTTGCAGAAAGTGGATTTTATGCCTAGAGACTCTGGCTGAGGCCGAGGACTTTCTGGACTGTGTCCAAAAGAATTGACAAACCCTGCTGCACTACAAGGGAGCTCCCTTAAGTGACAGCCTAAGGATAATGAAGACTTCAGTCTGCCTTTACTTTTCTCAGGAAGGAAAGGGGAAGAAAGGGGACTGAAGGGAAGGTGAAAAACAGGCCTAACATGTTCTTGACATTTGAACTTTGCATTGACTGAATATCCACAGCTTAAGATGCAAATAAATGGAATTATATTTAATTGGTAAGTTGCTCTCAACTGGAGGAATGTGATTCCAGAATAAGAGAACAGCTAAGGAGAAAAATGATCATTGTTCCTCATCTCAAAGCGTATGAGTTTTGGCTTTGCTATATTTTACATGTTTCAGGATTATCTTTCTTTTTTTCACCTTTTGAGGAAACATTCTGGGGAAGTGGAAAGACAAACAATGTGAAGATGGAGATGGATAGGATCCTCTTGAGAAAGGGCTAATTGCTAGATTTACATGAACATCAATTTACAGAGCATTAATTAGGATTTATATAAAAATGATGCAAAATTATTTAGCTGGCCACTTTCAAAAGTTAATATGGTTAATAAAATATTTTTAGTGTAAGTATACCAAACATGATGTCATTTACCTGGGTTTTTAAAAAATGCATGTGTTAAGATTTTTTTTTTTTACTCTGTAAAGATAACCATGATTTGATACAGAAATAAGCAACCGGGTTACTTACATTTATTTTGTTTGCATTATGTTTTCTCTTTACTGCATATGTTTAACCAGGTGGAAAACAACAGAAAATGTTCATTTTCAAAAACAAATATAACCTGGTCGGGAGTCGAATTTACATTCTAATTGCATTATAATAAATCAGGAAATTTTTATGGTTTCATCTAGCACCCAGTTAAAACTCAACACATGTACAACAATAATAAGAAAATTTGTTGGCCAAAATGTTACAATAGCTACTAAAAATACAGGAATAAATTTTAATATTCAGACAAGAAATAACAGACATACAGAGTGTATTTGAGGCACATGTATCATTTGAACAAGAGCCAGAGTTATGTAGCTAAAGATTAAAGTGTGATTTAGAGATAGATTCCACGGCGTATGCACGTGCATCGCCTCCATTAACATTAGTAGAATTTACATGTACACAGAGGAGACAACTGGAATTTGTTGAAAGGCAAAGGATGAATGATTTTTAACTTTGCCTGTAATTCTAGAAGCATGGGACTGCATTATTAAAAGCTCTGTGAAAGGCCTTAATTTAAGAACTGAGATATAGAAGCTCTATATCAAAGTACTACTTTGTATACAAGCATACTACATGTGTACTTCATTTGTATTATTAGAAAAAAGCAAGCCAGGCAGGCTAAAGAATTTGTCAAAGACTGTTCTGGAGTCATAGGGCTTCGTGGGAAACAATATATGCATTTTGTTGTAGATCAATTTGAGGAGTATGAACAATTTTTTAATCTGAGACAAAATGTAATTGATGTTATTGTAAGCCATTAGCAGGCACACGCGCGTGCACTCACACACACACACACACACACACACACCAGATACTTATATTACCTATATATCTCTATAAGCACATGTTTCCTACCCAGGTTTTAGGAGAATATAAATATTTTCAACAAATTGAGTATATATTTTTTTCTTGCTGCAAGAGTTGTTGCATCCTAAGGTTGAGTCCTAAGATTCCAGGGAAATTTTGGAGGGAATTGGAGGGAAGGTAAATTTGTATCCTTCTCCCATGTACTACTTACCAGGAAATGACTGTCATTAAATACACCTATTCCTTTACTAAGTATCAGGAAGAAATAAATTACCTAAATAATGAATCAGACCAAGATGGTGACAAGTGATAGACGTAACTTTCTGTGGGAGTAATTGTATTGAATGTACAGTTTATTTTGGAAAGCCCCTTGGTAATACATTCATTCATTCATTTGGCACATTCTTAGTGAATGTCTACCATGTGCCAGTTACTTTTCTGACTTTGCTGACACAGAGGCAAATAAGATAAACTTCCTAACTTTGTGGATTTCACAAGTGAACAATATGTGTTAAGGACTTTAACAAAACTTCCGCGCTTTTTGATTGTTAATATATTTGTATTAATTCCATCTGATAAATACTTAGAGATTTGCACAAAGACTGGTGCACGTTAATTCCATTGTATCATTATTAAATGCCTAGGTACTTTTGCATATGTTTTGAAATTCTCTATAATAAGAAATGTATATTTCTAGCTGGTAAAAAGGAGTACTCTTACTCGTCTTGATTTTTTTCTGTTATTTTTGAAATTTCTGAGCATACATTGCCTTTTTAGTTGTAAATGTTTTTTTAAATGCCCTTTTAATCTAAAGATGTAAAACTGATGAACTTTGGGGGTAGAATATATTTGTAAAAAGCAGATCCTCGCTATTTCCCTTGCTTACACAAATCATCTTCCCCTGATATTTGAAATATTGCTAGTTCCTGTGCCAGAATCCCTTAGTGGATTCCTCTGTATCATAAGAAACTAGCTCAGAAATGTTTGAGGTGCTGGCTATGAGTAGAAATATTTGGGCCAGAATTGAGCTTTAAGTGAGAAGAAACCATGGAAGGAGCCTGAGTGTTTGCCTACTTCTTACTAAGTAATGTGAATTGTCAGGTGCTCAAATACAAAATATGTCGTAATGTATTCACAGATTTTCCATTCTACTTCCAGGCAATGGAAGGGTTGAAAGTCTCACCCCGGTGGACTATGTCACATGTTTTGGCTAATGAAATCTGAGCAGAAGTGCTATGTATCAACCAGAGGTGGGAGTAGTAAGAGCCTGTCTGCACTTTATGGTGTTCCCCTGCTGTGATGATCATGAAACTCTGTGCTAAGATGGAGATTCTTTCCTTTCTTTCTTTCTGTCTCTTTCTTTCTTTTTTCCTCCCTCCTACACTCCCTTCCTTCCTTTCTTTCTTTCTTTCTTTCTTCCTTCCTTTCTTCCTTCCTTCCTTCCTTCCTAATGTTTATCTATTTTTGAGAGAGAGAGAGAGAGAGAGAGAGAGAATCTGAAACAGCGTCCAGGCTTTGAACTGTAAGCAAAGAACCTGACACAGGGCTCGAACTTACTGATTGCGAGATCATGACCTGAGCCGAAGTCAGACGCTTAACCAACTGAGCCACCCAGACACCCCTACAGCCTGGGTTTCTTAGGGACTTCATGATAGTATTGAAATCTCCTGTGTTCCTCTTTTCATATTTAGTGTGGAAAAATTAAATGGGTTAAGTTGCTACATTTTAGAAGTTGTTTATTATCACATCATAGTACAGTCCTGTTGAACTAATAAAAAAGGTAAACAAAAATTATGATACTTAGTTATCTTAACCACACAGATTTCCATCCACAGATTGCTCACTGCATAGTTGGTCTTTCAAATGAATTATTTGATTTTTTTTTAACCCAAATGGTTATCATACAATAATGAGTCAGGAAGAGTTGAAATCTCAGACATCAGGTCATTTATAGTTTCAGTATCTACCCCCTCTATAGCAAAGAATGTCTCTAGGTTTTAACTTTAGCTTTCTCCATGGGCCATATCAGTCACAGGCAGTTCATAGGATGGTGGGGCTTGTTCCAGAATGGCTGTAAAATAATAACAAATATATATATTGTTCTCTCCCCCTCACCCTCATTCCTGACACAGAGCTCTCAAAACCCTTGTAAATGGGGTGCTAGGAGAATCTTTTTGTCCTAATATTTATCTTTGACCCCAGTTTCTGGCACAGAGCTCTTAAGACCTTTGTAACCAATCTCCCGAGCAGTAAGAGTGTCTGCCACAGAGCACCTAAATTCCTTGGAATTTCCTGGGTAATTGGAATGTCTTGTTCTAATGAGTTGACTTGAGTTGGACTCCTGGGTGGGGCCAGTCACCAAAAAGGCCAAGTCATGATTTGAAGTTTGAAACTTTCAGCACCACCCTTCATTCTCTGAAGACAGGAGAGAGGCTGGAAACAGTATTCCATCATGCCTATGTGATGACACCACAGTACAGGATTCATGGAGCTGCTGGGTTGGCAAATACATTACTGCTGGAAGGAGGTATGTCTTCATGGAGAATGAATCTCCTATGCTTGAGATCTTCTCAGGTCTTGTCCTATGTATCTCTTCATCTGACTATTCATTTTAATCATATCCTTTATCATATTATAAATTGGTAGACCTGTGTGTTTCTCTGAGTTTTGTGAGCTATTCTAGCAAATGATTGAATCTGAGAAGGGGGATCATGGGAACCTCTAATACGTAGCTAAGTTGGACAGAAGTTGTGGGCAACCTGGGATCCGACTACTTACAATTGGCATCTAAAATTGGGGGCAGTATTGCAGGACTGACCTCTTAACCTGTAGGGTCTGCACTAACTCTAGTTAGTGTCAGAGTTTAATTGAATTATAGGACACACAGGTAGTATCACAGAAAATTGCTTCGTATGAGAAAAAAAAAAAACCTGCATACGATGGGTGTCAGAAGTATTGTGAGTGTGGTAGCAGTGTGAGAGTAAAAGAGAAAAACACAGAAGTGAGTTTTTCTTTACAAAGGGCCCATTACCTATAATCAGATCTGCCCATAGAGGGTCAGAGAGCAGCATGTGAGTTCTTTTGTGGCTCAGCCACAAAGCCATCTACAAAGACAGGGCCATTGCTTTAGATGTGGGCAAAGATTCCAAGATGTAGGATCTTGGGAACTTTGACCTTGGAGAATGGAGAATTTTTCTTTGTTTACTTATTTTTATTTATGTTAAACTAGAAGTTTCTAAGTATGATCCTGTGACTTACAATTTATCTATTACTTTGTAACCATACTGTTCTATTTTAGGTAAGTAGTTACAAACTGAAGGGACTTTTCTTTGTTAATTCTGCCAAGTATCCATTATAAACAAGTGCCATAGTTTTATAAAATAGATAATTAGGAAGCACCTTTCTAAGATCATGCACACTTCCCTTGGAGTGTATGTTTTATTGGTTTTCTCCACAGATTGATTTTTTTCTTTTTCATCTAAATAGAACCCCAAAGTTCCCAAATTTATATGGGCTCAGTTTTTACCACCAGCAGAGACAAGCTAGAATTGTTTAATCCTAAATACAAATTCCTGGAAAGAGAATCTGATTGGACAAGCTTTAGTGTAGTATCCAAATCTAGCCCAATTAATTGTAGCCTATGGCAACAGGTTACTGAGTACCACATTGGTTCCATGACCCATTTCTGGATGGGGTGGAATATTTGTTCTCAGAGAAGGAGGCTAACAACCTACAATGTGTAGGCTGCAGTGCAGAAGTTGGAACACAGTATCATTGGAAGTCATTGCCCTAGTGTATTATTAGTATAATTAAATTATTAGTATACTCCCAAAGGATTTAACTATCACAGTCATTTTTATATAATTTTTCCTTTGAACTGTTGTAGTTGTTAAAATATTTCTGTATGGTTTTTACTTAAGTTAATAATATATAGAGAATGTATGTGATTTGGGGGATGTAATTTTAACAACCAAGTTGTACTTTATAGTAAAAAAAATTACTTTGTACACAATCATAATATCAATGAATATATAATAACATAGAGATAAGAATGATATTGAGTTAAGTTTATAGGAAGTATATGAAATACTGATTTAAAAGATTTAAATATAACCAGAAGAGATATTTTATAAACCAAACAATACACTTTAGATTTCAAATTCAAAGAAGTAGAGATATCATTAAAGATTTACACTAGGGCAGTGTTTTCTAGAGTATTAGCTTTACAAGTGGCTCCTCCCAAAGGTTCTATGCTGTATGTAATAGAATCGTTCATTACATTCACTTCTTGAAAATTCACATTTCACATTAGTATATCAAAAGCTCTGATATGTCCAGTAGGAATGACAATTGTCTAACTTTGTAACCCCAAATCCTTGGAATACAGACTTTTCATTTAGCTAATTAAAAATGCTACAGAATTAATATTATGAACTGTCTTATTTTGAGGGCTTCATATCACTACCTGTTAGTTTTTGTATACTCATATAATCAATTAGAGTTACCATTTTATGAATAATACATATTTTAGAATGATAAGAACAAATGTCAGGCAAATGTTAGCATTTGCCAGCTGTCTCAAATCCCCTTTTGGTATTCAAACAGCCCTTAATAAGGACCATATCACTAGGGGGACATATTGTTGATGGCTGGTAATTGATGGATTATCAGTTTGTGTTGAACAACTTCACAGACCACCTAAGTGAGCATATGTTGTAAAGTCAGGCTTAGTCATTTTGATGTATACTTTTATATACTACAAGCATCTCATCTCCATGGATACCATAACAAACAGATGTTCTTAGCTGAAGTCACTTTGAAAGAGTTCAAGTTCAAGTGATGATAAATAGGAAAGAAAAAAAATACTCTTTACCAAATAATGGTTATGTATTTAGTCATTCTTATAATTATCCAACTAATTTTTATTGAACATTTATTATGTGCTGGGTACAATGTGGAGATAGGCAGTCTCTGCCCTTTCAGAGTTGATATTTGTCATGAGAAAGAGGTTTGTCTACAATCTCATGCTAATATTATACTATCTTCCAAGAATAAATACAGGTTTCTTGGGAGGTAGGAGTTGGGGCTGGTATTAAGGAGGTTTGAGGTTAACTGTTAGCCAAATTACCGAAAACTTAGCATAATGGTCCTCAAACTTTAGTATGAGTATGCATTAGAATCATCTAGAGGGCTTGTTAAAACAAATTGCAGCCCCTCAATCCCAGAGTTCCTGATTTAATAAGTCTAGTGTGGAGCCTGAGAACTTGCATTTCTAGCAAGTACCTAGGAAATGCTGATACTGCTGATCTTGGGACCACATTTTGATAATCACTGACATGGGGAGTTTATTACTTACCTATTGCTACTATGACAAATTCTCCCAAACGCAGATGACTTAAACAGTAAGTATTTACTATCTTACATAGTTTCTGTGGGCCCAGGAAACTGGAAGTGCCTTAGCTGGGTGGTTCTCTCTTGAAGTCTCTCATGGGGCTGCAGTCATCTGAAGGCTTGGCTGGGACTGGAAGATCCACCTCCTACGTGGCTCACACACACGACTGTTGCAGGAGGCCCCAATTCCTCACTGGCTGTTGGCAGGAGGGTTCAGGTCCTTGTCACATGGATTTCGTCATAGGGCTGCTTGCAGTGTCCTCATGTCATGGCAGCAGGCTTCCCCCAGAGCAAGTGATCTAAGATCCAGAGCAAGATGAAGCTGCGAAGACTTTTATGACCAACTTATACGTGATTACATGGATCACATTAAAAGTAAGTCACTAAGTCCAGCTCACATTTAAGAGGAGGGGAATTAGGATCCACCTTTTGGAAGGAAGAGTGTCAAGAAATTTCTGAACATATTTTAAAACCAGTACAGAGATTATACTGTAAGTAATTATTAGTTGTTAATTAATTATTAGTGAATTAATCAGTGATTAACTCTTCAAGGATGATAATATGATAGAAGTAAAGATGCTGAGGAATGGGAATTCAATATCCAGAATTTATTATTGTTATTATTTTTATTATTTAATTTTATTTTATATATAGAAAGAGAGAGCACAAGGTGAGGGGGAGGGGCAGAGGGAGAGAGCAATGTAAGCAAGCATCCACCCCACAACCCTGGGATCATGACCTGAGCTGAAACCGAGTCAGTCACTCAACTGAATGAGCCACCCAGGTGCCCCAACCCAGAATTTATTATTACTGTGCTTTTACTTTTAGTGATTTTAAAATATTTTGAAAATTATAGTAGTATAACAATATTATCCACATTTTGAATATTATTCATATTTTGAATATTCCTATTTTATAAAAATGTATTTTGTTTAAATAAAGAGGCATTCAAATAAAGAGACTAGAATGTCTCTTTATTTTATGTATGTATCTATGGATGGATGAGCCTATTTCGCTCCAAACATATGTTTGAACCAGGAAAGGTTAGGAGCATGGGGTCTTGTGTTTGAATTCTGGCTCCATCACTTACTACCTGTGTAATCTTTGGTAAGTTATTTAGCCTCTCTAGAATTCAGCTTCCTCATCTGTAAAATGCCCCTAATAATAGTACCTACTTTATAGAATTGTTTTGAAGATTAAATGAGATAATAAATGTTAAAGAGCTTAGAGAGTACTTGAATATTATTGTTTCATTGTTTATGATACATACATTAAAAATGGAACAATTCAGAAGGGGTTAAAAGGAAAAGTATAAGTTTCATTTAGAGTAGAGCAGCCTTCAGTGAATGTTTGGAGAGATAAAAATAAGTTTATATCTAAGCCAAACAGATAACTTTAAATTGTATTAAATACTGCTATACTTAAAAAAAAAACCAAAAAAAAAAAAAACTTGGCTATTTCTTATAACTGGTACTCTAGCCTTTGCTATACTGTTTACCTTTATCCCTCTCCATCCTTCCTCCATTCTTAAGGAACACCCACTTCCCCAAATTTCTTACATTTTTCATGCAGAGAAATTCTGTCCTCCCTTTCTTCTTTTTTTTCCCTTCTGACATGAATATTCCCGCCCAAATGGGTCAGCAGGATATTTTCCTAAACAAATATTCTTTCTCTAAGAAGAATTTTGGTGCCAGCTATTTAATATATATTTTAAACTGTGTCACTTATACATTAATTCTTAAAATACCTATTAGCAACCATGGCTACCGATCACGCGCTGTTTGTTGTAACCATGAATAAAGTGAGCCTATGAGCTACTCAAATAGAAAGGTGTGAAAAAGTAGTTTTGGCGTATATCATGTGTGATGCTTGCGTATATTTTTGATAAAACCTGAAGAAGGATGTATCACGAACATTGCTTTTAGTAATGTCAATTGTGACTTTGTATTCCATGTCACCTAATTCTGACTAACGAAAATCTCAAAACCTCAATTTATCAGAAGGCAATTAACCTCCGTTTGGAGTTTTAAAATACACTTTCTTTAAAGGGCAAAGGTAAAAGCCAGGGTTATTGACTCTTAGAATCTGGCCCAGGATTCTGTGCCTTTAACATCAGGGGTTTAGAAAAAAAATGGTAAGTGGTCAGGATGATGACTGAGGTGTTATCAAGTCTTGTCATCAAAAAAGGCTTTAGTATGTTCTATATCCTTTACTTAGTGCTTCTCAGTTTCATCTTAAGATCGGAATCAGAATCACTCCAGAATTACACACATACATATAGTGTATCGTCTCTTAATTCAAGTGTAGTCTTTTAAGATAGAGCCCCAGAATCTACTATAGCAAGTTCTTCAGTAATTCTTCTGTACTATAAAATTTGCTCTGCTTAGTAAAAGAGTTTTAGATAGATGTCCAATAGCAAAGTTGAATCTACAAAAAGGATTTTCTATTCATGATTAGTTAACCAAAGGTTATATTAAACAATCTCCTAATTGTTCTAGCTAATTGAAATTTTATTATCATATGGTGGGTTGATTAATTTTGTTTTAAAGATTCTATTTGTACCCTTTAGTTAGACGTGAGTGAGTCAATGAATATTTAATGTCTGGTTTTAATGAGCCAGGTATTAGAAGAGTGGAGAGGTACAGCATGAGAAAAAGTCCAGAACCAAGGTCTCCCTACTTCTAGTCCAGTGCTGTTTGTGTTGGTTTTATCTAAGATTTTTTTTTTTGCCTCTCATGCTCTGTTTTTAGTTTGAGCATAATTAAAACTTCACTCAACTATTTTGATTTTATCTTTTTCAGATTTTATTAGGGGTGTGTGTGGAGGGGCGGGTACAGTTAGAAAGATCATTGGCTTTGAAATCACACTAGATTGTGAACTCCACTTCTGCCACATACTTGCCGAATTGACTGTGAACAAATGTAGTAAGTTCTGAGTCTCAATCTATTAAATGGGATAATTCCTACATTATAGGGTAATTGTAAGGATGAAACAAATAGATGCACACACTTCCTAGAGAAATTCTGCTCAATATAAAAAAAATACTTAGATTAATTTAACTTGACTGAAGGTATTTATCATTTTCAAATTACCATTTGTGTTTACTTTTTTCTAATAGGCAGTTTGAAGATAAGTAAAGGTGTTTTTCGGATTAGTTGGTTGTCCTTTCAATTCATAGTATGTAATATTGATCCCGCTTCTTTGTACGGAAAGCACGATTCAAAGTTGCAAGGTAACGAACAGTCTCATACTCAAACTGTATCTCTTTGAAGCAAATACCATGATACATGCTTTAGGAAGTGCAAAGGAAGGAATTTTAAGATAAATTCAGGTGTGTTGGATTCACTAGTAGAGAGACACAATAAATGGATGGAAAGGTAAATAAAAAATAGAAGATTAAAATAACATTCAGAGCAACTTTAGAAGAGCTGACTCAGGCAGTGACTGACTAGTTGTTAGAATACCCACCATTAGCGTGAATATGTGCTAATGCAATTCTCTGAAGAATAGTCAACTTTTACATAAAATAAAAAGCATCCACCTGAAGCTGATGTTGACAACCAGAATTATATCCCCCCTCCCCGCCGATCTCCAGGGCAACCCAGGGAGGGCGAAGGAATGCTGTCTATAGTTATTTATCAATCTCTATTGTAAGTTCCTAAGACATAAAACTGGACCTTACTTTTAGTTTTGGAAATTATTCTTGAGAACAGCATTGAAGTATGCAGTATTTAACCTTTCTTTGTAATGATCATAATAGACAAAGAGAAGAGGATTAAAATGATCAAGTACATGGAATGTTTCCTTTGTCCTGCTTATGGTATTAGAGCACGTGATATAAATTATAGCTTATATTTTTATTCTAAATACTCATTAATAAGTGAGTGGGGAAGCTGGATATGTGTACCTAGACAAAGTAAAATTAAAAAATCAAAGGCTAAATTAATTAATTTTAGGCATCTAATTTGAATATTTCAGGTATTTTTCTCCATATTTTCCCTTGCCACCAGTGATTTTTTAAAAATTTCATATATTTTCCTTCTTTATTTCATTTAATTTAGGTTTTGTGCAATTTGTGTGTGTGTGTGTGTGTGTGTGTGTGTGTGTGTGTGTGTGTTATCTCTATGAACACTTCCATATTTTCTGGTTCCATTAAATGTCCCATACCCAGACAGAATTTTCTCTGCTCCAGCCCTGGAATCAGCCATTTTTCCAACGAGTCTCGGTTCCTTTTATTTATGTCTTTAGAAACCAAGATCTGGAGGCTAGATGTGTTCATTACTACTCAGGTGTCATTGCTTCTAGACCCTATTAATAGGCATCACAGAGAAACCCATTCTCTCTCTTTCCTCATCTCACTGTATAATAAAAACTGTGATTCATACCAACATCTCCAGTTCTAGTCCATCACCACTGAAGCCATTCTAGCCTTCCCCCTTCCATTATTTGTAAATCCTTTTTCTAAAAGTGAGATAGATACCACAGTGTATTTATTTGCTCAATCGTAGAATAGATACAGTTTCAGAACAATTTATTAATTAGGGTATAGTACTTCTATCAGTTTCTTTTGTCTTTAAAAGATTTTTCTTTTACATTTATTTACTTTTGAGAGACAGAGACAGGGCACAAGTGGGGGAGGGGCAGAGAGAGAAGGAGACACAGAATCCGAAGCAGGCTCCAGGGTCTGATCTGTCAGCACAGAGCCCAACGCGGGGCTCGAACTCACAGATCATGAGATCATGACCTGAGCCAAAGTCGGACGCTTAACCGAGTGAGCCACCCAGGCGCCCCTCTTTTGTCTTTAGAGTTAAAATACATATATTAAAAATGTTGTTATCCACAATGACTTGGATTAGTTCTTTTTTTCTTTGTCTCCTTAAATAGGGTTATGTTATTCATTTCTAATAGAATTAGGCTCATTTGTTGCTGTTTATATTTCCATTATGACTTTCTCCAAGTCTTGCTTAATTTTTAACATTTATTTGTATTTTGTGTATGTGAAACAATGTCATTGTTCTAAAAATCAGAACTGTGTGTGAAGATAAATTTAGAGATAATCCCACTCATCCATTTTACCTGTTCCTTTTCCTCCATTCCTTCCATTCTGTTCCTACCCCTGTAGTTTCCCAATTTCATTTGTTTCTAGTTTATCCTTTCTATGTAACTTTTTGCTAAAGCTGGCAGATATATGTATATTTCCTTATATTTCCCTTTACTTTTTCTTACACGCATGGCAAAATACTATAGCTACTCTTTTGCATTTTGCTGTTTTCTCTTAACCATGTATTATGGATGTCACTCTATATCAGTTCATAAAGATTTTTCTTATTCTTTTTTTAATAGCTGCATAATTCTCTGTGGATATAGCATGATTTATTCATCACCATTCTATTTATGGGCATTTAAGTTGTTTCTAATATTTCACAATTATAAACAGTGCTGCAATGAATAACCCTGTACATGTATATTTTTCTATTGTTGTAAGTGTATCTTCAGGGTAAATTCCTAGAAGTGGAATAATTAGGTCAAAAGGTAAATGTATAAATAGTTTTATTAGACATTGTCAAATTCCTCTCCAAAAGGGTGTACCAGTAATGTACGAAAGTGCATGCCTTTCCACAGTCTCACAACAGAATGCATTCTCATGCTTTTAAATTTTTATTAATCTGGCTTGTGCAATACACTTTATATTTCTTGATTTTTAAACCATGTAACTAACTGCATTACCTATTAAAATAAAAAACAAATTAAAACCAAAAAAATCTTGTTTGTGCAAACCTTCTTTTTAATTCTCTTAAAATTTACTGTTGATTTGGAACTAACACTTTAAGAATTCCTCAAGGCACCTGAGTGGCTCAGTCATTTGAGGGACTAACTTCGGCTCAGGTCATGATCTCACAGTTTGTGAATTCAAGCCCCGTTTTGGGTTCTGTGCTGACAGTGTGGAGCCTGCTTGGGATTTACTCTCTCCCCCTCTCTCTCTGCCCCTCCCTTGCTCACACACTCTCTCTCTTTCAAAAATAAATAAATAAACATTAAAAAATAATAAAATTATACAAAAGAATTCCTCTTCATTGTTTAGGGTCTGTCAGATGATTTTTTGAGATCTTGTCATTTTACGAATTTTTTTTGGTCAGAATCATAAAATTTGCTCTATCCATTCACTGACTACCTATTGAAAAAATATCTTGAGTGGCCTCTATTTCCCAGACTATATGGTAAGACATAGTACTTGCCCTCAAGTTGCTTACTGACGGAGAGGAACATGTTAGCAAATAAATGGACAGTTATGAGATAGACACAGCTCTACACGGAGAAGCCCTTCCAGTGAGGGAAGACAGCCAGGTATATTCTGAAATTGCAAGTAGTTTAATGCAATTGGCATATAGAATTCAAGTATGTGCTCATAGATGTGGTGCAATGAGAGAGGAGCAGAGAGAAATATGGTTCGAGAGGCATGTTGAGAAGCTTAGATATCATCTAGAGGACAAAGACTTACTAGAAAGTTTTAAACAGAATAGAGGTATGATCAGGATTTTTATTACAGCAAGAACAATGAGGGGTTGCCAAAGAACTTCTGGTTTATCCTCAAAGTGTTAAACTATATCGTATACACAGAGTTATACTAGGTCATGCAAAAGAAAGGAATAATCCCTAAGACCAGAATTGACTGTGATCTTCTAGAAAGAAGTAACCTCTTTAAGAAAAAATGGTTCCATCAGAATGTCATCGGCAATGAAACAAGGTAAAGGAAGATGGTATCTGAGAGGAAGCCTTTGCCTGCTTTGGTGGTTTGAAGTGCGTCCTTTATTCAGAAAAGGAGCTGCTCTTGGTGTCTGGGCTTTTCCAGTAGAATTTCAACAACACTAGTGATTAAGGTGTTGAAAACCAAGACCATGTATACCTGTAACAGCTTATGGTTTACATTACAATGACTTTAAAATTCAGATGCTTCATAAATGGGTAAGGGGCATTAAGGACTCTATTCCTGAAATCATTATTGCACCGTATGCTAATTTGGATGTAAATTAAATAATAAATAAATGAAAAAAATAAAAAAAATTCAGATGCTTCATTAATGTGACTTTATTATTCCACTCTCTTCATCAAACTGATTTTACTGTTTCAGAAATTTGCCTGGGAAGATCAAGTTGCTAATAACTTTAGTGTTCATTTCAGAAAGTTCCTGAAAATCCTTTTAAACTGATATTAGGCTACTCAAATAAAGCAACATTAAAGGACTGTTTACTCCTCAAAATTGTTTTGAAGCCCTTTCTTTTTAAACCTCCCCCATTTTGTGTCTACCAATCTTAAACTATTAGATCGTAGATTTGCCCAATCATAATGAAACCCCTCTTCTCACATCAAAAGATCCATCTTAAACCAAACTTCCCATATCTTATACATATCTGATCTTTATTTTACCTCTTCTGAAACTCCACCAAGATTCTTGTCAAAGTAGTGGTCTCACTTACTGTGGCAAGCAATAAACTCAACTTTGCTTTATGAAAAGGTTATTTTGGTGATGTTTTCAGGAAATAAAGTACCTATGAGAGTCATTTCTTATTCTATCTGCAAATGATGCTTTTTGCAATAAATGGTGACCAGTAGTTTGGGACCATAAGCCTAAATTGACAATCCAAGAATATCTCAGTTAACTTACTAATTTTTTGTCTTTCTTTCAACCTGGCACATGACATTTATAGCCAGAGACCTCAAGGAATGTCATTGTGCCCCCCTCATAATTATTGTTTTTCAAATTAGTGAATTTGGAAATGTATAATCATTTCAGAAAGAAATAAGTGACCTATGTATCCTAGCCAATCAGCCTACACCAACCAAGAAAGATTTTTGAAAAAAAAAAAAAAGCTGTATAGATTTTATGTAAATTTGGTATTTATGAACACCAAAGTTTTAGCACTGACATCTGCCTGAGAAGAAACTTCATTTACAGCAGTGGCAGAAATGAAGTTCACTGTGAACTAGTTTTGGATACCATATGCTTTAACATGCAGAAGAGGAGGGGAAAAGAGGCATTCTCAAACAGATTTTTCTTGCTCTCACTGTGTATGATGTTGCATGACAACATTGTGACATCATAACTTAGGCTACTTTATTTGCTGTTGCACCAATATAGCGCCAAGGCGTGGAGTAGCACCTTTGGATGCATACGGTGCTTTCCTTTCATGAAACTTAAGGCACTTCGCAGGCATTTTCTTTCTAAACCTCACAACATCTCTCAAAGGTATTGCCAAACTGGAGACAAATTTCACAGTTTAATCATGTGGAACACATTGGTAAATATAGATGTGCCTTTTAGAAAGTTGCTTCAAAGTGTATTTGCAGCTCACGCGCCGTTCCTCAGGGTGTAAACCAGTGGTGTAATGTAAAGCTTTCGGCCCTCGCCCTCCCGCCCGCGAGCTGGGAGGGTAGATGTGTTTGGCAGCGAGCAGTGGTGCAGGAGGGAAGGAGGGTGGGGCAGAAAAGGCAGGCTGTTTCGTTACCCGTCCTTCCCTTTCCTTCTTGTCTCCCCACAGGGGTGCCTCCTTTTCCCCTTTCTTTTCCTTTCAGCATCAAAAAGAAGACTGAGTTATAAAATTTAACTTGTAATTAAGAGTTTGGTTGGATTTTCAGGGCAGAACACAGCTGTCCATTTAATTCACAAGGCCTGTTGATTATAATCCTGGCAGTCTCTCTCTCTCCCTCTCTCTCTCTCTCTCTCTCTTTTTTTAGTATATGTGCTGCCGAAGCAAACACTATAATCCTGGCAATCTAACCAGTGCAGATAATATAGCTTTAAGGGAATACGAATTCTTTTGAAATGGGAAGTGGCAATATTACAGACCTGTTTCTTGCTCTAATCTCTTCAAATCAAGTATGAAAGGGAATGGGCCTTTTCTCAGGATATTTCTGCCTCTCAAACCCACACTTTTCCTTCCCTCACCCCCACACCTCCTAATCCCCTAGAAGGGATCCCTTCACGTGGAGCAGAGATCTGGATGTGAATCCTAGTTGCGTCACTTAATAACTGTATGAACACTGAGTCGTTAAACCTCCCTGAGCCTGTTCCCGCATGTGTAGTTTATACATACTACTAACTCCCAGGGTTGTTATGAAGATTAAAATAACATGTATGGAAGAGCTGGAGGGCTGCCTGTAGAAGACAAGAGTGTGGTCAATGAGAAATATCTTTGACCTTCTGGTTTTCTGGGGATGATTAGTTCCAGCCTTTTGGGTATGATGCAAACCAGGACATTTTTGAGAGTGAAAGAGGGAGCCTCAGGACAACAAGAGGTATAAACTGGGACTGTCCCAAGCAAATCGGGATGTGTGATTGGTCTGTATAGGGAGAACTTTCAGATGGCAAGTGCCTGTGCCTAATTGCACATGTAATTATGGAGATGGGTTCCTGTATTTTATGAATAAGAAGACATCATTTATTGCCCACATACAAGTTGAACTTCACTCCTATTTTCATAACTTTGTATAGCTTGTATTTCCCCAAATGTGCCACATAGACAACAGCTGACACATGAGGCTGTTTCAAGTAGTATACAGCAAACATTATTTTTTTCTAAACTATCAAGTCAAATCTATAATTTTGGAAAAAATTTTTAAAAATAAGTTCATGTAGACCAACATTTGAATTGATTAAAGAAAACGAATCAAACTAAAATTGGATTACAGATATAGGAAGGTTGACCCGGAATGACTGATAGGTGGGAAAGCCTTCCTTGACAGGGTACAGCCAGTAGCATGAAAGAACAAGCTTCTCAGGATTTGGATAAACAGTATTATAATATATCACCTTTCATTCCAGGAAAGGTGCTTTGTAAGAGTTGGAGCTGAGGTAAATACCCAATTGTGGCCCAGGTGAGGGGAATAGAAATAGAGTAATTGCAGTTGAATATTAGCCATGGATACATTTTCTTTTTCTTTTTTAAATTTTTTTATGTTTATTTATTTTTGAGAGAGAGACAGAACACAAGTGGGGGAGAGGGAGGAGCAGAGAGAGACGACACAGAATCTGAAGCAGGTTCCAGGCTCTGAGCTGACAGAACAGAGCCTGACGCGAGACTCAAACTCAGAAACCGCGAGATCATGACCTGAGCCGAAGTCAGACACCCAGGCGCTCCTAGCCATGGATATACATTTTCTGGTGAGTCTGGGGCTTTACCACACCATTTTTACACATTATTAATGTAAACCATGAATGAAGAATTGATAAAACTTGGCAAAATCTAATACCTACACTGTTTTAAACTTTGTGGGGACGTTTTATTTTTATTTTTTGAGAGACATAATTTAGGGTGGAAACTAGTTTGTCTTGTCTTGAGAATTTCAGGAATAAAGACACCTCAAACTCCTCAAATTAAGTGAAAAGCTCATTTAATTCCCTGGTAATCAAAAAGGAATTTCTGATTTCTAGTCCCAGTCCGTTTCTAGTTTAAGCGCAGTCTCCAAAGAAAGAAAAATTGGGAAGGTGTTGCCACTCTGCCACTCAATATTTGTTACAAAGACCACTGACAGCAGTGGACTTCCTAATCTTCACCAAAGTTGTTTATACTTTGTTTTCTTTTTATTTGTGATGTCTTTCATCAGACTTGAATGCTTCTTATTCTGTTTGTAAAATGGAGACAATTTAGCTAATGTATCAAGACACCTGAGTATGAATGATTAGAGGTTAGTCCTTAGCAATTATATTCTACTTTTTCCTGAAACACATAGAAATATTTGATAGATGATCATTCACAGATATCTGTGTGCACTTGAGCTTAGGGTTTGTAAAGGTTTACAAGTATTTATGTATGATTTTATGTGTATTTTCAGAGATTTTTTTTTTTCTTGTGGAACTTTGAAAAATGAAGAGAATTAAGTTGTTTCTAAAAAGCCAAAGCAGCCTGCCATCTCTTTTTCTTTTCTGGGCTACGGTCCAATTTGCACAGCAGTTGCAAAGAAAAAGCAAACGCATCACTAGATTCAGCGAGAAATATTGTAACAGTATGTAATCTCTGTCAAGATAAAATTGCTTTGTGATTTACATTACAATAAATCCTGACCTTTAAGTGCTGCAGACTAAGCTAATCTGTGAAGTACTTTATTCCAACACTGAATCAGCGAGTGAAGCTCAACCAAATGGAGTGTATTAGTCCCACTGTGGTGTGGTTAAAGAGCCTATATATATCGAAGCAGATTACAGTGCATTGTTCTATGTGTACTATAATAAGTAGAATAATTGAAATATTCAATCTGTTTCATCATTGTGAAATAATAGAATTATTTTAACCTCCCTTCTGTTTGCCTATTATGGGAATTACAAGTAGCTTCATTTAAATATCATTAGGGCCTGATTTAGATCGATGAGAACAAGGAAATTCAGAATTCAGGCTAAAGTACCACATGACATTTCAACCTTAATTCACTTCTTATGGCTGTTAATTATTTTCTTTCTTTCTCTCTCTCTCTCTCTTTTCCCCCTTGATAACACAGTTAAGACATTGTGTTGAATTTCTCAGTACTAGCTTTGAATTTTTGGCTTTTTGTCTCCCCAAGTCAAGTGTTAGGTTTATCAATCATTGGAGAATAGAATTTTCAGAGATACTGTGAATTTAAAACTAAGTAGAATTTACCAACTTTGGGAGATTTTTAGCCATTATTTCTTCAAAGATTTTTCTTTCCTCTGTACTCTTGGCTTTTGTCTAGATTTTGATCACACACGTATTATGACAACTTGATATTATCCCAGAGGTCAGTGATACCTTTCTTCCCGCCCCCTCACCCCCAGTTTTTTTTTTCTCCGTGCTTCATTTTGGATAGTTGCTTTTGCTTGTCTTCAAATGCGCTCCCCCTCCCCCATGCAGCTCCTAATTTGCTGTTAATCATACCCAGTGTATATATTTTATTTCAGGTACTCAACTTTTCATCTCTAAGTGTTCCATTAAAAAAAAAACCAAACCTCATTTCTCTCCTCATCACACTTGTGTTTGCTAATTCTATTATCTCTCATGTATGCTTCTTTTCCTGTGTGGTGAGTATTGATTGGATACTGGATATTGTGCTTTTGTTTTTGAGTGCTAAATGTTTTGGCATTTCTATAAACAGTGTTGTATTTTGTCCTGGCACACAGTTAAGTCTTAGGAACCAGATTCCTTTGAGGCCGAGTTTTTTTGTTTTTTGTTTGTTTTGCTTTTATTATTTATTTTTGAGAGAGAGAGAGAGAGAGAGAGAGAGAGAGAGAGAGAGAGATGGGGGGAGGGGCAGAGAGAGAATGAGGCAGAATCCAAAGTAGGCTCCAGGCTCTGAGCTGTCGCACAGATGCGGGGATCCAACTATGAGATCCTGACCTGAGATGAACTTGAGGCTCACCCGACTGAGCCACCCAGGTGCCCTGAGGCTGAGTTTTAAGCTTTATTAGGCAGATCCAGAACAGCCTTTAAACTAGGGCTAATTTGGCCTGGCAACAAAAGCAGTATAACCTGAAGATACTTCCTCTTGTTTCGAGTATTACGAGTCTTCTCACCCTGGTTGGTTGGGACAGGCAGAGTTTCTGGCCCTGTCGGAATGGAAAATTGGCCGCCTGCTTTCTGCTGCTTATTTGGTCAAAGGCACTACTTTCTCTTGCACGTACAGATTGGTACTCAGCTAAAGATCTGTGGGAAATCCTCCACTGATCTCTGGAAATTTCTATCTGTGGAGCTCCCTCCTCTCTGGCACTTTGCTATGGAAATTCTACCTGTCTTGGCTGCCCTGAATTCCAACTTCTGCCTCTTAAACCCAGCAAGACCACAGGGCTCAGTCTGGGTTTCCTTGTCTTCTCCGAGAACTGGAAACTGCCTTCAGGGAGTAAGGTGGAACGATAGTAGAGTTCACATTGTTTCCCTTTTCTTAGGTTGCACACTCCTGTGCTGCCTATTGTTCAATGTCTGAAAACAATTCTTTCCTATATTTTTGTCCTGTTTTCTCTTTGCTTAAGGTGGAAGATTCCCTGTTTCTCTATCATGGTCAGAAGCAGAAGTCACAAAACTAGAGTTTAAAAGACAGTTTCAGATTTTTATTTAACTATTTGTCCAACCATTCTTGCCAACATACATTTCTGGAGATGTCAAAGTAAGTGATAAGAAGGCTGTTAAAACAAATTCTGGACACAATAAACTGTAACAATGTTGATGCTCATGTCTAACCACAAAGCGATATAATGATTGCAAAGCACATAGGGCGCCGTAATCACTTCAGCAACTTCAGATTCGAATTTTTTTTTTTTTTACTTCTTTCAGAGTTATATACAAGAAACCAGTGCTTCTTCCTAATAAAATGGAATTTCCTAATAAAATAGTGCTAGAGGCCTCTTCCATTGGTTCTTATGGTAACTGTTGCTCTGCTCTATTTTAAAGTTACATTGAGTTCAGGGGAATAGTTTTCATTTTAGTAAGACAAACTTTTTTTTGTTAGTTTGTGGGTTTTCATTTTAGATTTTTTATAATAAATTTATAGGGTGCCTCGAGGGCAGCCCAATTTGCATCATAGGGGGCCACATAAGAAAGTCACTTGGGACAGACCACTCTGTTCTGCCTTGGAGCACTATTGCCTAGAACCAGAATTGTTCATGAGATACCCCATATTATAAATAGAGACATCCTCAGGGCACCATATCAATGTACACTGGACATCTTCTCATGCATTTTGAGAGGAAAATAGCAGTTTTGATATCAGCAAGATGAGAGCAAGTATTCCTAATGCTAAAAGGATACCTGAGCGCTTGGCTGAAACATTAGTATTTTTAAAGGTCAATTTCATAGTTCCAAACAATTTTAAAATTAAAATATAGTGATTTTTCTAGAATCATTTGATTTAGTGCAAAGAGTACAAAGCTAATAGTTTGAAGGAAAGATTATTTAAAAATATCGATACAGGGGCGCCTGGGTGGCGCCGTCGGTTAAGCGTCCGACTTCAGCCAGGTCATGATCTCGCGGTCTGTGAGTTCGAGCCCTGCGTCAGACTCTGGGCTGATGGCTCGGAGCCTGGAGCCTGTTTCCGATTCTGTGTCTCCCTCTCTCTCTGCCCCTCCCCCGTTCATGCTCTGTCTCTCTCTGTCCCAAAAATAAATAAAAAACGTTGAAAAAAAAATTAAAAAAAAAATCGATACATTGATATATGTAAGTTTACACACACACACACACACACACACACGAATAGTCTTTCAAACTGCTATTTATTTTCTTAGCAATGTTTAAAAATTGCCAATTGATGGACTGGTATAACCTGATGACTTACCAATATTCAGATTTTCTGTGATGCTCCACAGACTAGAGTGTATGAATCTTTTGTGATATCAATGAAATCAACATATACCTCCAAAATAACAATTTTATTTTTATTAGGAAGAAGCCTTGATCTTGGTTTGCAACACTTTCTACTGATTTGGGGGTTTTGTTGTCCTTGGGTCTGTGAAGACACCCCTCTAACTCCTTACACAGAAATGCTGACTCCACATTGATTGTATCGCTGTTGATGTTTTGTTGCTATTTGTTTTGGGGGTTCAATAAACTAAACACCTTATCACTGGAGTGCCTGGGTGGCTCAGTTGGTTAAACGTCCGACTCTTCATTTTGGCTTAGGTCCTGATCTCATGGTTTGTGGGCTTAGGCCCCACCTCAGGTTCTGCACTGACAGTGTTGAGCCTGCTTGGGATTCTCTCTTCTCTTTCTCTGCCCCTCCCCTGCTTGTGCTCTCTCTCAAAATAAATAAATAAACTTAAAAAAAAACACAATATCTTATCACCTATTTTGTTTTACATGTTGGTCTGCAGGTTTTTGGTTTTGCTGTCATGCTGTTTTCTGTTTTCATGACAATTTGAGGTGATTTAAAACTACCCCAACTGCCACCACTGTCTTCCCAGAATTTTCCCCTACCGTGACTTCTTAAAGCTTTTGTTTCTTCATCTGTTAAAGAGAACAAAACAATCTCCTAATATCCCTTCCAACTCTGAGATCTTTGACTGCATAAGATAACCGTGTTTGAACCCAAAATTGTGGAGGAAGGAGTATAGAAGGTATTGCCTCACTCTCATATTTTTGGTCCCTGAGTGTCTAAGATTAAGTTGCTGTGTGGCATATTTGTCTCCCGAGTCAATACTTGTCCTTACATCGATACATCTATCCATCCATCCTAATAAAAAGCCCTGAGCCTCTGCTCTGTACTACCTTTGTTTCTCCAGGTACTTATCAGGTTTGTTTGTGCTGTTTGAAGCTGTAAATAGCCTCACTATAAATGTCATTTCTCAGATACATGGCCACCTAAGCAGACTTGATTGGAGGTGGAACGTGAGTTTTATACTGTTGTTGTTGCTGTTGTTGTTTGGTGGGGGTAGGGGGAGGGATAAACTATTCCAGCTTTTTAACATAGACGATTTCTTGCCTGCCACCACAATCTGGATCAAATCAGGGCTTGAAGTTTCTCTAAGATTTAATAATCCAAGGAAGAAAGCCAATTGACCTTACTATTCGGTTAGTAGCCAGACTCTATGAGCTTGGAAGAACTGAAAAATCGAGGCCTCAGGAAGTTCATATTATTCGTTTATAGGCATGTGACAATTCAGTGTTATCAGCTAGCTTTGTGTAGGCAGCTGCTTTCTCTTCTCTGAGGCGGGACAGTCCTGCTGAATAGTTATCAAGAGACTCCAGCAAATGGGGGGGGGGGGTGGTGGGGAAGGGAGAAGACACTCTCAGGCAGAAGATGCACTCAGGGCAGAATTTCAGGCAATGCTTCACTCCTCTGGAAGGATCCTGAGCTCAACAAATTGTCAATGACTTACCTTTTACCACACTCCCTGATGTCTTACAATTTATATAATAAACATTTATGGAATACCTACCATACACCAGTCATTTTATTTTCTTTATCCTTTTTATCTTAATGTATTTTTTTTAAAGTCATACTTGCATATGCTTAAGAAATCAAACAATACTTTAAGACTCATAAAAAATAGCTGGCTCCTGTTTTATTCCTCTTCTCTACAAATTCCTTCTCTCCAGATGCAACTGCTTTAAATTACTTTTAGCTGTTTTTTAAAAAAATATTTGCTTCCATATATCAAAATAACAGCTTTTACCATTATTTTTTGATTTGTCAGGTTTTTTTAAGGTTTATTTTATTTATTTTGAGAGAGAGAGAGAGAGAGAGAGAGAGAGCGCGCACGTGCAAGGGGGGAGGAGCAGAGGGAGAGGGAGAGAGAGAGAATCCCAAGCAGGCTGTGCACTGTCATTGCAGAGCCCGATGTGGGGCTGGAACTCACAAGTTGTAAGATCATGATCTATGCTGAAATCAACAGCTTAACCAGCTGAGACACCCAGGCACCCCTGATTTGTCAGTTTTAAATATTATTCATTGACTTTTTGCTCTAGAAGATTATGGTTTAGCTTTCTCATATCCTATCACTTCAACCCAGAAATATTTCTCCATTCTCATCCTTTCAGTAAAATTACACACTAAAACCTTGGTTTGTAAGCATAATTTGTTTGGGAAACACGCTTGTAATTCAAAGTACTTGTATATCAAAGCGAATTTCAAGAACCACTGGCTCAGTTGTGATCATGTGACATTCAGCATCATGTACTACTTGTCTTGCAAGACATCACTCACGTGTCAAGTTAAAATTTATTAGAAATGTTTGCTGGTTTTGTGGAATACTCACAGAATAAGTTACTCATAATCCAAGATTTTATCCTATATGTTTTATTTAAGTCAATATTTGTTTACATTGTTATGATCATATATTATGCATAGCAAACCATATGTTATACTGTATTTCATTGCCTTTCTGATATAGCTTATGTTTTCTTTGAAATAAAAAGTCTCTTTTTAAAAAAATTTTCTACGTAAATATCACTGATTCATCGCCAATTCTCTGACAGAACTGAAATTTTAATACTTTGAATGACCACTGTATTCACTCTGTGTTAGAAATAGCTCTTCTAGAGATCTGTTCTCCAGCCTTCATCTGCACTGGTTGCTCTATAGACTTGCCCCATAGCTGTCATCCTGAATATTCCACTTACATGTCTGTTACAACTTTTTACTGTGACCCATTTGACTCTAATGCCTTTTCTGAATTTTCTACTCTTTTATTCTCTTTATGTTTCAGTTTGGATTTTTTTTTTTTTTCAAATGAACTATTTTCTAATTCATTAATCCTTTCTTTTGCTTGTCTAATGTGTTATTATACCCATCTATAGATTTCTTATTTTGAGTTTTTTTAAATTTTTTCGTTCTAAATTTTCAGTGGATTGTTTTTAATATAGACTGTTCTGACAAAATTATTCATCTTGCGATTTATTTTCTTGAATGTTAGTGTAGCTATTTTGAAGTCCATATTGATACCTCTGATACCTAGACTACCTGTGGGTCTGTTTCTGTTTTATTTATTTATTTATTTATTTGCTCTTTGTTTTGAGTCATTTTTGTCTTTCTTGCATGCCTGGTGATTTTTGACTTAATGCTGGACATTGTAAATTAAAACTTATAGAGGCTCTGGATGATTTTTATCTTTTTCCAGAGACAATTTTCTCTTCTTTAGCAAGCAGTTAAAGGAGGGATGGATCACCTTGGTACATTTGCAGATAGTCTATTTCCAGTCTGTTCTTGCTTCTAGAGTATTTTCCTTTTGGGGATCTTGGCTAAAAGTCTGGAACTATTTATCAAGATCTCTTATCCTTGGTGGGCCTTGAACTTTAAGTTTTGTCTTCTTGACGCTGTGGTCAGTTAAATATTCTGCTTCATTTTTAGCTTCTAACTGCAGGTTTCTGCTTGTTTTCTTTGCTTCTAATCCTGAAAAGTTTAAGAATCTGAAACTACGTTAAAGAGAAAAATTCCAAGGAATGTCAGGTTTACTTCTCCCTGTGGTCCTCTTTTCTTTAGGATATTGGTTCCTCAAGTTTTGGAATCCTGGGTATCCCTGAACTTGAATTTGTGTCTCCCCAAACCATTGACACTGACAACAAACTCCAGGCCAACCCTTTTTTTCAGCTTCAAAACCACACAATACAAATTAACAAATGCTCTGAGGACCATCAATGAATGTAAGGCTTACTTCAATGCATTTTCCTTTCTCTGTGATCTTGGCTCTTCAAATCCTGCCTGCCTTAGTTGTCTTTAGTGCTTTAAAAGAACTGTGTTTACCCAGATTTTAATTTGGAAATCCTGACTTTCATGATTTGAATGTTTTTTTGTTTTAGTTCTGTAATAATTTATTGCCTTCAATTTTAGGTTTTATTTTTTTCTTTCAGTAATTCCTGGTATTTTGATATTGGATCTGTTAGATGGATCCCTAAATGTTTAACTGCTTTCTCTCTTCTATTTCTATATCTTTTCCCTTGGGCTAATTCAGAGAAGAATCTTTAATCTTATGTCTTGGGGTATGGGATAAGTATGATTGCTGGTGTTCTGAGAGCCAAGTAGAGGATGGAGTTGAGGGAGAATGTTGTTCCTAAAGTAAACTTCCCCTCAAAGCTCTTGTTGCTACTTGATACCTTTCCCATGCCTTCAGCTGTAACCTATCCTTGGATTCAGAACTTGCCCTAGTTTATCCTCTTCAATGGATGAGAAAGATTTGTCTATAATTTTGTTTGAAGTCCCCCTGTATACCTACCTTCAGAAATACTTGGTGCTGCCAGTTGTCGAGGCTTTCCAAGTGCTGTGGCACGATTAGATCGTAGACTTAGTTTTCAGCTTTCTCTGATAGGTTGAGACACTTCCCTTTTTCCTATTTGCTTTTTACTTTCTAAAATTATCATGTCATCTCTTGTCTCCTACATTCTTCTCACTCATTTTTATTGTCCTTATGGATTTATGCTTAAAAGTGTTTTTTTTTCTTTTCTTGTGTGTGTGTGTATGTGTGTTTTAAACTTTAGAGTTTTGGGGAAGGGCCAGAGAATAGGTGTGTTTAATCCACCATACTTAACAGGAAATTTTAGGTTCTTTATATATATCACAACAAATTTCCACAGCATGTATTTATATAAAGAAAATATGGAAGGAACATGGTAAATGATAAAGTTAGAACTAAAACTCTGTTATGAAAGCCTGCATTTTTGAATGCGGTATTTTTGTTGTTGTTTTACTTTGAAATTCTAGGTTTTACTTACAAACATGAAGAAATCCAATTCTTTTCAAAACTAAGTGATTCATGAAATAGGAATTTTTGCAACACACCTTTACCTTCTATTTTGTGCAATAAATTCTTGTATTTTCAGCACTCTATAATGAATTGTAAATTTTCAAAATCTAATGTAATTTTACTAATACATTTTTTCATTATAGTTTCTATTTTATGCTTGAAATTATGAATACTACACTCTGGAGAAATTATTTTTTAATTGAGACTTTTCTCTAAGTCAAGATTATTCTTCCCAATAGACTATATCCATTTTATTTCATAGAGACTAAAGTTTCTTGTTTAACTCTCATGTTGTGTTTTTGCCTAAAGCCTGAAAACTTCTGGGAAGTTTCTTATTTTGTTTTCTTTTGGGCTGCTCCAAAAAGCTGTTCCGTTTTGCTTCTTCTCAACATGTCTTTGATCCTGGAGAGCCTTGGTAAAAATTTCCCCATGTATTCACCACACAATTAATGATTTACTTTTTCTTGATGATTTATGTGAAACAAGTAAGATTTTTTTCAGAAGACAATTTAGACATTTTGTAACAAGTGTAACATACATATAATGCATAGAGAGTTTCTGTAAGAAATCTCCATCTAAAAATCATGCCAGCTTTACTTTCATATTCTTACTAAAGAATGGAAAGGGTCCTGCCTATCGGGCAATTTCACATGAGGAAATAGAGTTATGGTGGGCTGCTATCACTTCTAAACATTTTTGTTCCATGAGAGTTATAAAGGACCATATTTCCCTTTTGAAGCTGTCACCTACTTTCAGGCAAAAACTCTTTGTTTGCACTTTCTTCCCTATTTTCAAGAGGTAGGGCAGTGATATCAGCTAAAAATTTGCAGGAAAAATATCCAGATAATTACAGAACTAAAACCAATGTGAAAGCATCTGATGTTATTATTTGAATTGAGAATAGAGTGGGTCCCAAACTATTTCATTGGTCTCTGTGTCTCTTGGCTCTCTGAAACCTCCATATTATTGCTTGTTTGAAATAATCAAGATTACTTTCTTTTGTTAAATGCCTACCAGATTTTTTCACTTGTTTAAAAAATTTCTACTCCCTAGGAACTCTTTCATCCTATTTGATCAGAAACAGTCAATTGCTCTGTATCCTCTTTGAGTGATTTGTATATTCAGTTTATCTGCTTTTCCTTAAAATTTGCACTTAATTTTTATTTACTTATTTATTTATTAAGAGAGAGCAAGCAGGGGAAGGGCAGAGGGAGAGAGGGAGAGAGAACTCCAATAAGGCTCCATGCTTTCAGGGCAGAGCCCAATGCAGACTTGATCTCACCAACTGTGAGAATATAACCTGAGCCGAAATCAAGAGGTTAAGGAAGCTTAACATACTGAGCCACCCAGGTACTTCTTGCACTTCATTTTTTTGTGTGTGTGGTGATCCTTGAACCGTTCCATGGCATTTTTTCTCTCCCAACTAGATTACAAGCTCTTATAGTTAACAAAGGAGTGCCATCCCGACATATTAAAAAATATGCTCCATAACTGTTGTTCCCCTAAATACAGGAAATACATGCTTGTGTTTTAATTCTGGAGTGTGTGTTCTTTAGTGAAGGAACTGATGCGAGATTTCCATTTCCATGTGGGATCCTGGGTGGTCTGCCATGAGCAAAGAGACAACAGGTGGCTATCATATGGGACTCTTTTTAAATTAGGATAGTGACATGTAGAAGATTCTCCCTGTTATCCTACTGGCATACACAGCCCAGAGGAAGATAAAAATTAAATAAAAGGAAACAATTTCAAAATAAAGCGATGAAATTCTAGCTGAGTAAGTGATCAATTAGCAGATAGAAGTAGATTGAAGAATTTCCCAAAACAAGTAAGCAAAGGGAAATCTAGAAACCACAAAAGAATATGTATCTAGATCTATTATAAATCATGGTAACCTCTTCTATAACAAGGGCAGTTTCCAACAGGCAACTCTGGGTAAGAATTTAAAAACTAGTGTTAAAGCCAAGAAGCGAAAAATAAAAGCGTAAGCAAGAATAGCTTCAAAATGACTTTGTTTCAAAGCCTTTTAATGATAACAAAATAGTAGCAAAGAGGAACAAATCCCTGAAGGAAGAAAGGTACATGTAAGTATTAAATTTACAAATGTTAGAAAAAGAGAATCACAAATTAATGATGCAATTTCCCCCCAAGAGAAGCTGAAAAGGAAATTTAAATCATTTTGAGGAAATGACTCTCTCTGATGTTGAAATTACCTTTCTCTTTTAATATATAAACTATGTAGAAATATAAGTTATTGGTTCAAATGTGGGTCCTCTGTACCTTGAATCATGTCTGTCTTCCTTATATCCTATTATTTGGTCTATTATGAAGAAAGTTTGTATGACCATGTGGTGGCATGCATGTGAGGTCTTGCTGACATTTTAGACCAGACTGAAGGGCAAGACATCAAAGAACATAGAGAACAGAGAAAAAAATTGAGGAATAGCAACTGATTCAATGTTTACAATAAGAGATGGGAGATATGGTAGAAGAAGTTGGTTACCAGTATCTCCCACATAGCAGAGGCCAATAAATATTTCAAGTAAGAATGACAAGAATAAATACAATTGTAACATTAAACAAATTTGTCCCCCACCAAAAAAGATAATAAAAATAGCTGCAATGTATCAAATGCTTTACACATGCCAAGCACTGTTCTACATATTTTTATTTCTTTTTTCATTTGTAAAACACCTTTAGAAGCTAAACATTATCCTCAGTTTACCAATGAAGAAACCAAGGCTCAGAGTTGTCAAGTGTCTAGCCCAAGATCTCTTAGCCAGCAGCACTGGAGTGAAGACTGTCTTCCAGACCATCTAACCATAGAATTTGAACTCTCAGATATTATGATGATACCTCTTCTTGAACCAAATATTTATGCTCAGGATGTCCCCAGTGTTGTTTGTAGGATGAACTAGGTTTCAATATAGCACAGTATAACATTTTTGTTTTTGTTTGAATATTAAAATTGCGTGGCAAACGTCTTCATTTGGATGTTCTATAGGTCAGAGTCAGCCATTAAATGGTCTTAAACTAGAGCTTCTTGTCTTCCCTGCAAGCTGCTTCTTTCTTCTCCTTCTCCTCCCCCTCCCCCTCTCCTCCTCCCCCTCTTCCTCTCCCCTCCTCCTCTCCCTCCTCCTCCCCTCCCCCTCCCCCTTCTTCTACTTCTTCTTCCTCTTCCACCTCTTCCACTGCTTCGTCTTCTTCTTCTCCTCCTCTTTCTCCTCCTCCTTTTTCTTTTTCCTCTCTTCCTCCTCCCTCCTCCCCCTCCTTCTCCCCCTCCTTCTCCCCCTCCTCTTCCTTCTTCTTCTTCTTCTTCTTCTTCTTCTTCTTCTTCTTCTTCTTCCTCCTCCTCCCTCTTCTTCTTCTTCTTCTTCTTCTTCTTTTTCTTTTTCTTCCTCCTCCTCCTCCTCCTCCTCCTCCTCCTCCTCCTCCTCCTCCCTTATTATATAGTTAATAGCACTATGATCTACCCAGGAACCTGTGAAGAGTTGACCGTTTCTTCTTTCACAGCCTCCACAGCCGGTTTAGTCACTAAGTCCTAGGCTCTCACCTTTACAATATCTGTGTGATCTGAACCCTCTTTCTGTTTCACTGCTCATGCCTTTGTCAGGCCCACATTTCTTTCTCTTGTATTATGTCAAGAAGATTTTGATTTGTTTTACTGTCTCCCATCATGGTCATTTCCAATTCACAGTAATGCAGCTGGAGTCATGGACCCTGTTTAAAACCTGCTTCCCTAAAAAAAGAATTCTCTTTGCTCCCATGACTTCATTCATGATCTATATGCTGATAAATCACAAATTTATATCTCTAGCCCAGATTTTGCTTCATAGCATCCGTATTAATGTTTCTAATTCAATAAACCATCCACCCAATGCCTTGGACTTTCTCACTCTAATAATTAACAGTTACAATTCTCACAATTCTACTTCCTGAATACCTTTTCTTTCTTTCATTTTTCTGCTTCCAAACTGCCATGGTAATGGTCCAGTCTTCAACTTCTGTAATAGCCTGAGTCACTGAAGCAGCCATGATAATATGCTTCTAACTAGTTGCTTTGTACCCATGGTTTCCCACTTTTAATCCATTCTCCACACATTATATTTCATTAATGACAATACACACTTTTTTTTTTTTTACATTTGGACTTCTTTGAAATCAGGGGAAGTCTTACAACTAATTTTGCATCTGCAGTTTAATTAGTAGCATTTTTAAAAAATAAGTCACATAAAATAATGATATATTTTATATTCAGTGGTTCCTTAGAGTTGATGAAATATGATAATAGGAAAAATCATCTTTTTGGATGTTACTATCCTGCACAGGATCTTCAGTGATTTCCCCTTTTAGGGTAAAATGAAACATTCTTAACATGCCTCTGAGGTCCTGCATATCTGACCTTTATTTACCTCTGTAGAATCATTTTGTGCTGATCTCCTCTTAGTTATCTATCCTTGAATCACATTAACTTAGTAAATATTAATTGGCTGATCACTGTGTGCTAGGCACTAGGATGATATATCAATGAACCCAAAAAACAACACGGCAACTGCTGGTATGGTACTGACTATGCATTTGAAGACTCTTGGCTTATCCTGATTTATCATGTTATTTCTTGCCACAGAATACTTAGTCCCTCTCTCAGGAAGGGTCCTTCCTCCTCCCCTTACCTTTTGTTCTTCTACCTTTCTAAGCCCTACCTTTTACTCATCCTTCATGGCTTATGTGACACAGCTCTCCCCCACAGTCATTCTGTTCAATACTCTCATGGTTCCTGCACTTCTTTTCATGGCCGCCATAGCACTTGCTTTCTTGGGATCTGTCTTCCTTTCTGGGCTAATAGGCCCATGAAGACAGAGGCCACATCTCTTTAACTCATGGCTTTCTCCCCAGCTCTTAGTCTAGTGCCTGGGTCATATTAAGACCTCTTTAAATATTTATTGAATGAATAAGCAATGGAATTGGAAACATGTATTCAATTTCAAACCACCCTGAGATATTCTGAATTTCTACTACTTGAATATATTATTAAAACAAAGCACAGCAATAACAAAAATAGAACCATGGGGTTATGTGAGAAGTTTTAGGTTGACAGGCAAGATGAGAAGAAAATATAATATCAGTTTCAATCTGAGATGCACAGAAGTTGATATTAAATATCATAAATATTTTCTTCCTTAAAGTGCTATAGTACTCTAGCATCATTATTTTGATTACGCATGAATATACTTACAACATTTGTACAGTAGTTTTTGTGTCTTGACAGATTATATCATATTCTTTCTCTGCTAGTCTTAAAAGCTTCCTTCTCTTTGGTCTATTCTTTGTATTAAAGAGGAGCTGCTTTTGTGAGTCATGGATTTGCTCAGTGGATTATGCTTATGAGCTAGTTGTACATTTAATTCCAAGTGGTGAATTAGCCTAACACTAGACATAATCTGCTGTTTTGCAAATATGGGTCCGGTTATATGCCCAAGAAAGCAATTAAAATAGAAGCTCACTAGTGTCATTGTACTTTTAAATTAGCGTGTTTTCATTAGTGTTCAAAGCACTTTTTAACTGCTTACCTATTCTTTGCTTTAGATATAAAGTTTCTTCAACTATATGTACTCTAGTTCATTATGTGTGTTTCTTGTAATTGCCTCTACATTTATATTAACATAATCTTCCTCAGTTACCAAAGAAAAATTTGAGAAATAGTGAAGAAAAAAAAATCTTACTTTTTTGTAAGAAGAAAAATGTTCCACAATAAGTAGAGAAAGAACCACGATGTTAGGTTTTCTAGTTATTGAATTTTAGCTCTCTTATTTTTAGCAACATTTCCTAAATCCTTGGATGAAAAGGCTATAAAATGTGAAGTATTATTACCATAACCTATAGCAACAAACTACCTCAACATAGGTATAATCAGAAGGAAAATTCTTATAACCACATTCATATTCAAAGATCTTGTGATATAAGCCAACCCCTGTGGGGGTATTATTTTCAAACATAACAGGTTGACATTATATAATTACACACTGCTGGATATTGAAATAGCAAAAAAGGAAAAAGTGCTTATAGTAGTACTCACAGCACACTATTATGAGTATTCACCTTTATCCACACATCTTTAGAAAATTATTTCTAGTTACATATTATAGACTTTAGCAAAGATTTAGTGATTTATTTAATATCAATATTAGGTTTTGACATTAATGTCTTAACAAGCATAGGGAGGTGTGGTCCTAAGACTCCCTTCCACTCAATTAAGGGGCCTCAAAGTGAACCTCTTCTCCATTATTCTGCATTCAGTTTGTTAAACAGACATTCACATATGTATGTGTAAATAAATATTCAAAATCCCATTTTTTTAAAAGTTTATTTATTTTGAGAGAGACAGAGGGAATGTGAATAGGGGAGGGGCAGAGAGAGAGAGGGATAATCTCAAGCAGGTTCCACACTGTCAGTTCAGAGTCCATGTGGGGCTTGAACTCACAAAACTGTGAGATCATGACCTGAACTGAAATCAAGGGTTGGATGCTTAAACGACTGAGTCAACCAGGTGCCCCCACAATCCCATTTAATTATTTTTATAATTTGCAATTCCTCTCTACTTAATTTTTCCCTTTATTGACTTTTCTACTTTTGATGATAACGTTCTTTTCTAAGATAAATTCCTGTTTGTTTTTTTTTTGGTCCCCCTTTACTGTCTATTTTTATTTATGCTGATTGGAGAAGTGATGGGGATTTGTCACTATTTTTGATTTCTCAGATTTCTTTCTAATTATTCTCAGTGCCACCTTCTTCCCCTTTAATCTCTGGATTTTAACCACCTTATACCTTTCTCCCTTTCACATGTCAGGTTTCTCATATTTCCATTCTCTTCAGTTAACATGAGCTTTTTGGTCAGTGTGATGCACTGTGAAATGTGGTTTCACAAATATTTAGGCTCCAAATACTGTCAAATCTTGGAACTCTGCCTAGTCTCTCTCTCAAATTGGTCAGCTTACTATCTTACATCTCTTCTTTCTACTCTGTTATGTAAATACAATCTATTGGTTCCTTTTGGATTTCTCCTATCTGGTCTTCTTTTCTAGAATGGAATGCATATAATTGTAGGGTGTATAATTTCATATTTAATATTCTCAGCTATTTTTTTTTCAAAAGTGACCTACCTATGGTAAATTAGAGAAGATAAGAGAGACAGAGAGCTAGAATATGAGACTGAAACACAAGTATAATATATTTTGGGGATAGCATTAATAGACCATACAAGAATAGTCACTATTTAAGAGTAAATGCTAGTAGAGCCACAAACTAGTAGTATAAATAGTAGTCTAGAGAGTAGTATGCTTCCTTCCTCAATAACAAAAATCAACCAGTCAACCAACCATGCCATAACAGAGTAGGCTTGTCCTAATTAACAAGCTCAGATTTAAGTGGGTACATGCTCAATAAAAGTGAACCAAGACCCTTCATGTGGTTATAAGAGGCCTAAAGGGGTCTTGGAGTTTACTAAGTTAGCTTTGGTCACTGACTCTGTCCTCTCTCCTTAAATCTCTTGCTCTTTCTTTCTATTGGCACAAGGCAAGGATCTAGATGCTAGGATGCAAGATGGAGGTCATTTAAATACCACTTCTTCAACCCCCTACTCCTCACCCATGCAGGGACTGAGTAATAACTACAACAGGTTTTCAGTAAACATTTGTGGATAGAAATGATAACTTACAAAAGAAATTCAGTTAGCCTAGTTTGTTCATCTGTTTGCTTGCTTTTAATAAATTATACCTGGAGAATCCTTATTAGGGGCACCCTAAAACTTCTGTAGGTGTCATCTTGAGGTATGCAGTTACAATCATGATCTTTCAACTGAAATAAATTTGGAAAATCTTGTTACCACTATAAAACTAGAAATCAGTATAAATAGGCATCAAATAAAATCCAAATGCAAATTCTCTGGAAATATAGTGTGATTATTCTGCTTTATCTCCCATAAAATCTGCTCTTCACACCCTTTATGGCCTCTTTGGGGTGTTGCTGTTTATGAATAAAAATATTACTTTAACAACAAAACAAATTTCTTTGCTCTAATTAGGCAAAATGAAAGCCTTCTGTTACAATTTATATTATTAAAATTTTGACATTTTCTAATGGCATAAAACAAGTTTTATTTTTAACAAAGTCATATTGGAAAAGTGCTTTGAGGAGATTTCCAAGTTCTAGTGAAGCTTAAGTTTTTGTAATCATTTGATACCAAAAATTATGGTGTAATAAAGTAATTTTGGTAGTCCTTTTTTCCATTTTAAATAGTAATTGACCTCTAGAATTATATGCACCAGAGTAATGTTACTAGTGATTAAAATGTAAAAAGATAATAATTATTAAAAGCTTCACGCATAATAGAACTCATCATTTCTGGCCAACAGAGTCTTTAGGGTAAAACAGTTAAGTAGGATTTGCCTATATCAAAACTACTTGGAAGGATTATTTAATCTGGACCTTTATTTATGAACCCTACAAAATTGTTGAAAATGACCAAACTATATAACTGTATTTAAAACAACGAACTATAAAAGCCTTTCTTCCATAGTTTATGTTTTTTTTAATATATCTGTATCTATATAACTTATAGCATATGACAAGATATATCTTTTTCTTGCATCAGGACCTTTATTAAAGCTTTTGAAATATGCAATTACAAACACTCAAAATTGATCTTAAAAAAAGTCTTTTTTGGAAATTTTGTTTTTTCCAAAATGTTTCCTATTTAATTTTCTTTTTTTAATATGTATAATTTTTTTTAGTGTTTATTTTTTTTTTTTTGAGAGAGAGAGAGACAGAATACGAGTGGGGGAGGGGCAGAGAGAGAAGGAGACACAGAATCTGAAGCAACTCTAGGCTCTAAGCTGTCAGCATAGAGCCAGATGCGAGGCTCAAACCCATGGGCTATGAGGTCATGAACTAAGCCGAAGTTGGATGCTCAACTGACTGAGCCACCCAGGTGCCCTCTTTTTTTTTTTTTTTAAAGATTTTATTTTTAAGTAATCTCTACACCCAACATTGGGCTCTGGGCTCATTGGGCTCAAATTCACAGCTCTGAGATTAAGAGTTGCCAGATAGCCACCTCATCCTATTTAACTTTCTAAAAGGAGTGGCTATTTTATGCTGCAACTGCCTTGTTCTATTCAAAGCATTCCAGGCCTGTGTTTATTCTGCAAATATTTCTAAGCACCTGTGGTGAGTAGGCATTGCGCTAGATACTATGGATATACTAGTGAATTAGATGGCTGGCCATCCCAGCCCTAGGGGTTCTTACATGCTAGTGGAGAGTACGAATAAACAAAAAGGTAATTGCCATATAATAGAGAGCTGGGATTGGGGTAAATTGAGAATGCTATGGGAACATGTAAGAAGGGCATGTAGTTTAGTCTTCATGGGTCCAGGAGAAGAGGCAGTGAAATTGAACCCTGAAGAGTGAGTGGGACTCAGCTAGATCAGGTGGAGAGGAAGAATGAAAAGACTCTTCCAGGAAGATGAAATAAGAGGTACTCTCTTGAACGGATTAGGTTTTCTTTACATAAATACTTTTTGTACACTGGTGATGAGAATCCTGTTTTAAATTACTCTTAGCTGGGAAAAGTCACTATTTGCTTTGTGTAAGCAGGTGCTAAAAGAAATATCTTCCTATGGAGATGAGTGAAACCTTTTCATGGTTGACTATCCCCCCTAGTAACAGCAACTAGCTGGACTACTTACTTGCATATAGTACAATGAATGCAAACTTGACTGTTTGACCTCGCTCTTACCTATTTAACAGGTCTACTCATTAAGAAGCTGCACAAAGTAAAAGAATACTTGAAAAGAATATGGCTGTTAATACTTGCAATGTGTTTGGCTGTGTGTAACAACAAATAAATCCGATCTGAATTGTTAAACAATAATTGGTTGCCAATGATATAATTGGCAAGTCAGGAGTAAGGCAGCCTTTTGTCATACAGTTGCTGGTGTTGAGTCATTGAGGACCCAGCTTCTTTCTGCCTGTGTGTTCGGCCATACATGGCATGAGCTTCATCTTATTCCTGTTTCTCCCTTGTGGTGACCATCAGGGCTATCAGAGCCATGTGATTTCTTGTTGACATTGAACAGAAGAAGGTGAAATCCTCTGCCTCAAGTATGGAATCAAGTTGTTTCTTTTAGTCTGACATAGTTAAAGACATATCCTACCCTGGACCAAAAACTGAGACCAAAGCACAATGTTTTGTTTGCTCAGGGGAGAAGTATACTTAAAACAGTGAGGAATCAGGATATCCCCCCCTGAGTCATGGAGAGGAGGCATGGATACCTAAGAAAAATCATCTTTTTGCTAGGAAGGAGGAGGGGAGGAAGGTTGTGGGATAGAGAAACAGCAGTGTGTCCAACCACGTTGTTTGCTACTCCTTCATATTTGTTTAATTCAAATTCGGCCTCCTGACCAGAGAAAAAAATACTTCCATATCATTGGGAAAAAAGGTCATAATTCTAATGGATTCTAACTCTTTGAACCATGTGTAGCTTGGTAATTAGGGGGCGATGAAGTAAATGTTGAGTTGTGGAGACCACTGTTTTATCTTTCCTTTCCTTTGCTTCCTGAATTGTACTTTTGAATTTCTATATTGGTTTTTGTGGTCCACGTTTACCATAGAGTAGAAAGAAATTGCAGGCATTTATTTTGCTGTAAAAGTATTTTTAGATGTTTTGTGGGCTCTGTATCAATTACTGTATAACATAGAGTTAGGAAGGAATGTGCAAAATATATTTAGCAACCTTTGATAATATTTTAAGAGCATTTGATTCTGACACATGCTATATAATTTATAGAGATGCAGGTTACATCATTATAAGGTTACATATTGGGAAATCTAAAAAAAAAATCCTTAACAAAAATACCTTCTTGAAACACAGACTGAGGAATGTTGCCTCAAAGGAAAAATATACAATGATTGCTCAGGTTTTTGTTTTTCTTTTCTCTTAATTTTCTTTTTGAATATCTTATGCAAGTGTAGTTTTGTTCCTTCTCATCGTGACAAATAGGTCCCCGAACTTGACGAAATTTATGTCTCTTGAATGATTGACCCTTATTTTTTATTCAGGACGATTCTTTCCCTCTGGCTACACAGGGTGGAGTGATGTGCTTGCCAGAGGCTGGACTAAGATAAACATATTCGCCCATGGAAGTAGCAGAGAGCAACTACATATGCAAACACAAAAGGTTTCCTTTTGCAAGTTGGTTCAGGGCGACCTTTGATGGACAGAAGGGAGCATAAAATTAATAGTTTAACTATAAGAAAAATAATGATTTCCACCTAATATTTGCATAGTGACACATTTTTCAGAGTGCTTTTGTAAACATTAACTCACATGATGAAGTGGCTCTGTGATAAGAGAAGGATGGTAGTGTTAAAACCATTTTGCAGATTAGGAAATCAATATATATGAAGGTTAAATGAATGGCCCACGATCTGAAGAAGAATGGGGTTGAGAAATTCAAACTTGTTTTTCCCCTCAGTGTATGTTTCTGTGTGTGTGTATGCTCTAGTAAAACATTTTACTTCCCCCTTAAAGTAAGAGAACAAAACAAAGTACAAAGAAAAAAGAGAGCTGAACAACAACCACAAAACCTGCTATGTTAAATATTCGTAACGATCAATTTCTGGAGAACACACATTTGCTGCATTAGGAACTCTTGCAAGGTAGCCATTGTGAATTGTAGTTGAATGACTTAAAATACTTTAAAAAATACCCTTTGAAATACAGTATTTCCATTTTTGCTCTTCATTTTTCTATCAGACAGAGGTCTCACACCCCCAGTTCAATGTCCCTCAAGTGCATTTCTTCCTCTTAATGCTTTTATCCTCTTCCTCCCCCTCCTCCAAATCTAAACTCATCCCTCTTATGAGGATGTTTGGGCCTGAAATTACTTGTGAAGCCTCCACTTAAAGCCTAGAGACCCTTAATGGACCCTCTTACATTATTTACAGTGTAACTGTTTAGGAAAGTACGTTAAGGGGAAGGATTTTTGTTGGGAGTCTTTGAAATCATATATAGTATATCATATGCTGGTTACCCATTCCTAGGAATGATCCAGATAAAATCTTAAGGATTTGGTGATTGGCACATAGTTGGCCTTCAATAAACAGCCATAGATAACTGTAGAATTTGCTGCTGGAGTCACTGTGTTGTGTGATTTCATGCTTTCTGAATACAAAATAGATTTTTGCATAAGGTATGCTTTTTGACAGCTGCTGATAACATCTGAGAGACAATTTAATTCGTCTACAACTTCAGCAGCAGCAGCAAAAAAAAAAGCCAATAGTCTCCATCACTACTCCTGCTTCTTTGATGAATATCAATAAATATGGATGAAACACCTGAAGGAGCACACAAATTCATAGTTAGCAAATTTGCCAAGTATGCATACAATGGGTGTACTGCATGATTATGTTTGTTGAAAATAAGAAAGAGAGACACAAAAATAGGGCTAGTGAGAATGAAGAGTCAGTGACAGCATCGCATAAGGCTCATGAAGTATCTTTTATCTTGGGTAGTTTAAAGCATTTGAAAATGTCCTCATGACACCCTCTGCTACTAGTAGATGGTAAAGAAATATCAACTCCATTTAAATGAAAAAAGGATGTTGAAATGGGAGTTGAAAAGTTAAGCAAATTGCTTAGTGCCTTGGTCTCAGAAACAGTGGCTGAATCTATCTGTGGCAAGTATATTGTGTCATTTGCCCCTAAGCAATCTTTTTCTAGCTCTGTATAAATTATCTACCTGGCAAAAAGAAGACTGAAGCTGGGAGCAAAAATATACTTCTGTGGGTGTAATTGTATTCGTGGCCAAATAGAATTTGGACTTCTTCCATCAGCAGGAGTGCCTGGTGGTAGTACTAACTTTAAAACCCTGAATTGTCAACAAACAGAAGGAGCCTAGTTGAACAGGATTAGAGAGGAAGAAATGAAGAGATGGGATAAATACACACACACATCCAAGGATTTAACCTGAAACTTCCTTGAGGAAGATGAATTTGTGGGAGGGATCCTTTACCCTAGGGCAGATCTCATTTCTTTCTCTCAACTTCCTCAACTACGATTCTAGTCCCCCTTTGCTCCTTGCTTTTCCCAGAAGTCCCACAGTCAGAACCAGAACAACAGGATCTGGGGCAGGTTTCTTCCTGGTGAGGAGTAGCAGTACTGACAATATTCCTTCTTCCTGCTGAGGTCACTGAGCATTTTCCTGAAGCACCTCACTGGGTCATAGTTGCCTCTCCTCTTTTACTTCTCTCACATCTTTCTTACACACCACCTCCAAGCACACCAGTCCTTGCTCTTGCTCAGACAAACAGGGTGTGTTCCTGCCTCAGCCTTTGCACTTCCGATTTCCTCTACCTGGAATGTTCTTTTTAGTCGAATAATAGCTTCGTCATATGCCTTCTCTGGCCCCTCAGTGTAGATTTAGAGTGACAAATTATACTGTTTTGCCTGAGACTGAAGATTCTTAAGGCATTCTTTAGTTTTAAAACTCAGTCCCATGCAAACTATGATGCTTTGGTCACCCTATTTAAACCGCAGCTTCTTCTCTCTGGTTTCCCTCTTTTATTGTTTTTCTTAGCGTTTATCGCCACCTAATACATTATACACTTTACCTGCTTATCTTGTTTACTACCAATTGGTTTGCTTCCTCTCCCAGAGCTCTCTCCAAGAGGCCAAGGATTTTTTAAATTTGTTTTTATCACTGTTGTATCCCCGGTGTCCAGCATAGTTCAGAATAGGTACTCAGTAACTGGTTTTGAATGAATAAGTAAATGAATGAGCAAAAAGTTTAGAAAGTGTTTGTCATATACAAAGAAACTATGTCAGAGATGTATTTCCTGAAGTGAATTATTTGAATCCATAAAGTCTTGGTCAAATGTAGTTTGATTCTCAAAATAAATGCATTATTTCCTCATGAGTGATACATTTCTTAGGAAATGTAAATAATGTCTTTGTTCATAATTTAAAATCAAACTATTACTTAATTCATTTTTAAACTAAATTTTTGCAAAAATAGACTATTAGTAGAATTTAGTGTTACACCCAAATATATTGGTGGATCATTTATGTTGGTTTAGGACAACTGATTTTAATCTTTTGGAATGTACTTGTAGTGGAAATTCAGTTAGTTTTAACTCATATAAATCTCTTATTCACCCCATGAAAACTTAGGCATATGCTTGGTTAACAAACCTAACATTTCTCTTACTATCCAGTTATCATTGACTGGATGAATGGAGGTTGACTTCAACAGGCAAATGTACAGAAAACCAAATGAATTATTATCTGTCTTCACCAGACAAGAAATCAGAAACGATGAGCTGCCATATATGTAGGGTGGCACTCTTAGGTGTCTGACTTTTACTGACCTTGGGACCTCACCTGGAAAGCCTGGCCAAGTTGTCCCATTGTTGTATGGAACATTGTTGACAACTTGGGTTGTCACTCACATTTCCACGTTAGTGACATGCCATGGGGAGAACACTGCATCTGGGGACAGAAGCCCTGTGTCTTCATCCCTTCTCATTATTTAATATTTTGTGTGGTCTTGCATGATCTCTTAACCTCTAAGAACCTGCATCCCATAATCCAGAAATGTGTATGATAAAGGCCCATCCACTTTAGTGGATTGATGCAAGCTTGAAATAGGAGTAGAGATGCTTTGAAAATCATTAGGTGCTGTGTAACCATGTAAGGTAAGTAAGTGAGGTAAGGTAAAGTGAGGAGAGGTGAGGTGTTTCCTGGGTGCATATGTTGGAGGTGATTGAGCAGCGACTGCCAGATGGGGCTGAGTTTGGTTTTTATTCATATCTATTTTCCACCTCACAGGTGAAGGTTTTTCTCTCACCAGTCATATCCAGAGAGCATCAGGAATGGAGCCTGTGTTCTTTTCCATTCAGATCTAAGAGTCACTTAGATTTTATTCTCAAAGTACATGGTTAAGGAACTATTCTCCTAGTGGCTTCTTACCAGTTTTAACCAAGTCACCTTTATGGAAGCAGACTACTCACTGAGAGTAGGGTTTTGTTCTCTCCTTTAAAATGGGAATCAGAGGTGCTTGACTGGCTCAGTCAATGAAGTATGTGACTCTTGACCTGGGGATTGTGAGTTCAAGCTCTGCATTGGGTGTAGAGCTTACTTAAAAAAACAAAAACAAAAACAAAAAAACTTAAAATAGGCATAAGTCCTCCATTTTCAAACTAGATTCTATCTTGGGAAATTGATTATTAGCTACAAAGATTCCAAATAACATAGTGGTTCAAACAGACTCTGGAGCCAGGCTGCTTATGATCAATCCCATCTCTGCCATTTACCGAATACTTGGCATTGAACAAGTGACTTATTCCACATGTGTCTCCATCTCCCTTACCTCACAAAGTATCTGAGAATCAAGAGTAAATAATGGAAAGTGTTGAGAACAGCTCCTCATGTGCAGCAAGTGCCATGTAATTCTTACTGTGTTATTATACATATACATATAACATATATGGGGCTATATATATACATGTAACATACCATTATTATGATAATCTAACTGACTCCTCACTCAAATGGGGTGGCTTGGTCCTTACTCTAGACTTGGCTTCTCTCTCGTATTCTTTTTTTAAGGATCTGCTAAGAGCACATTGATTATACTTCATTTCCCTTCCATGAACTTTAGGGCACTTAATACAAATTATGTATTATCTCTAAGGGTAGGGATATTCCCTCCTGCCAGTCTATTCTTTCCTCTGCAAAAATCCACCATGGACTTCAGGTATAATTTTTAGATTGTTACAACATGCAGAACAGGTCAATCACAGTTCTTACCAATTACTGTGCCATCGAAGGGAGATTGCTCTGCTCATAGGGAGCCCTCTGTTGAGGGAAAAGCTATATCTGGTTTCTCACCCATATCTTGCAATGATGGAATTGCCTGTCTTGTCTTTAGGTCAGGGTGGTTGACCCGAGGAAGGACAACTGGCTCAGTGCAGCTGGTCCAGTAAATGGCCTATGAGGTGACATTCATGTTTTTGTTGAAACATGGATGATTATTTAGGCCAACTCAGATGTTGTATTTGGGTGCATCTTACTGAAGATATATGGAGAGAGTAGGAGTTATTGTATTAGCAGCAGTAGGGCTGAGTGAGCTGAAGTAAGCAATTGTCACTTAGACAGTAGGCTATGAGCAAGCAGAAATCACACATCATAAGCAGGCGGCAAAAGACATAGTATAGCACAGAGTGAGATAGTTGGCTTGGTAGTAGCAAGAGCAGAAGAAGCAGAGGTTGGAAACATACATCTGTACCCATACAAGTGAGTAACAGAAAGAAATTGACAAAATCCTTCTGTTGAAGGGGTGATAGGCTAACTATCTCCCATATCTAGTTTGAGTCCTTCAATTTTTGAATGGCTCCAAATTCCAGAGGTCCATTCTATGGTTGTTACTGGATTTTCTGGAGATTATGTGAGTGTGCATGCTTAAAATATATAATTATTATTTGAAGTAATCTGAATGAAGTTCTATTCTTTACCAGCCAAAAAAATGTAAGGATCACTCCAGATACTTACTAGTCTTTCCTTTAAAAAAAATTTTTTTTTTGTTTATTTTTGAGACAGAGACAGAGCATGAATGGGGGAGGGTCAGAGAGAGAAAGGGAGACAGAATCTGAAACAGACTCCAGCCTCTGAGCTTTCAGCATAGAGCCCGGCGTGGGGCTCAAACTCACAGACCGCTAGATCATGACCTGAGCCGAGGTTGGACGCTTAACCGACTGAGCCACCCAGGCACCCCTTTCCTTCTTTTTTTAATAGAAGGAAATAATAATGAACTTTACGATCCTTTGTGGCATTTATCATTACAGGTCTATCTTAAAATGATATGTAAATATATTAACTTTACTCAAGAAATGTTTTTGGATAGATAAATAAAAAATAACCATTGTTAATTCCCCCCCTTTTTTGTTGAGATATATTTCTCATCCCCTCCCAAAAAAGGTAGAATAAAAAGTAAAATAAAATTTAATGTAAAAAAAAGTAAAATAAAATGTTAAGTGTTCAGTTTGATGAGTCTAATAATTGGATTCACATGTATAAACATCACTACAATTGAGATTAAAAAACATTTCTGTCATCTCCAAAAGAGCTCTGTGCCCCCTTCTAGTCACTCTTCCAACCCTCCAGAGGTGGTCACTTTCTGATATTTGTCACCATGGATCATCTATTCTTGGATTTCAGATAAAAGGAATTACACAATAGATATTCTATGTGTCCTGTTTCATTTGCTTAGCACAGGATTTTTGAGATTCATGCATGTTGTATGTGTTTCAGAGGTCGTTCTTTTAAATTACTGAATAGTATTCCATTGTATGAATATAAAATAATTAGTTTATTATTTCCCCTGTTGATGGATATTAGGATTACGTCCCAGTTTTTGGCTATAAATATTTCTGTGTAAGTCTTTTTGTAGACATTTGTTTTAATTTCTTGAGTAAGTACCTAGGAGTTATGACAGTATAGATGTATGTTTAATTAGTAGCTGTCGACTCATTTTTCAAGGTGGTTGTACCATTTATACTCCTATGAGCAAAGTATAAGAGTTCTAGTTACTCCATATACTCGCCAACATTTTGCATTGTCATTTAAAATTTTTTTTTATTATTTTAATGTGTTTGGAGTGATAACCTTATTGTGGTTTTAATTTGAATTTCTCTAAAAATTAATAATGTTAAGCCATTTTAAGCTTATTTATTTATTTTGAGAGAGACAGAGAGAGTGCCAGCAGGGGAAAGGCAGAGAGGGAGGGAGAAAGAGAATCCCAAGCAGGCTCTGCACTGGCAACAAACACCTGACATGGGGATCAAATTCATGAAACTGTGAGATCATGACCTGAGCTCAAATCAAGAGTCAGACATTCAACCACGTGAGCCACCCAGGCATCCTATGTTAAGCCCTTAAAAAAAAACAACTTTTTTATTGACCTTTCGCAAATCCTCTATGAATTGTTTACATCTTTTGCCCATTTTTATTAGGTTACTTGTGGTTTTACTGCTTATTTACAAGAGTTTTTACATAACTTGAGTCATTTTTCAGATATGTGTAGTGTGTGTGTGTGTGTGTGTGTGTGTGTGTGTGTGTGTATGTATGTATAAAATTTATTTATTTTCTGAGCCATTGCCTTACCTATTCATTTTCTTAATGGTGTTTTCCTGATGAGCAGACATTTTTAATTCTGACGCTGTGAGCTTCCTCAAAAAATTTTTAGGACATTTTATGAACCAGAGTAACAAGTTTTAGACATCTCTGATAAAATATTTCAGGATACCACAGGGAAATCAGATTTCCTGAAAATACTTTTTTTTTCCCCCCCAGAAAGATCAGTAGTTTGGGATCAAGAATATGAATTGTCTATGTGATGTCTATACTTTCTGATGATCGTGACTCTAATAGTGGTGGTTGTTACAAAATTAACTAGGTTTTCTATTTAAAATTTGGAGCACATCAAGTCATTGCCATCTTGAAGTGAACCATTTACTTTCTCAATTAAATGACTATCTTCCATATTTGAATTTTTACCTATTGGGTTCTAAAGTATGAGAAGTGTTTAGTCTTAATATATATGTGCAAAGCCAAGTTTCTCTGACATATTGGCCTGTGGCTTACTTGCATTCACAGTAACATCATTGCTCAGAGGTGGCTTTGGGTATGCATCCTAAGAAACTGAGGAAGTAGCTTTCTCTATTTAGGACACTTTAAAACTCAGCTTTCCTAGGGGTGCCCGGGTGGCTCAGTCAGTTGAGCAAATGACTTTGACTCAGGTCATGATCTTGCACTCCCTGAGTCTGAGCCCTGCATTGAGCTCTATGCTGACAGCTCAGAGCCTGGAGCCTGCTGTGGAATCTGTGTGTCCCTTTCCCTCTGCTTTTCCCTGCTTGCGTGCTCTCCCTCTCAAAAATAGATAAATATTAAAAAGAATTTAAAAAGTTGGATTTCCTGAAGATGTCTTATCTTTTACAAAACGTTTGACAGATACAGATCCCACACTGGTCAAAAGCAGGGAATTTGGAAGCCAGTGGGTCTGAATCTCAGTTTTACTGTTCACTAGCTGTGTGATCTTTTGTAAATTACTCATACTTTCTGTGTCTCAGTGTTTTTTGTAAAGTAGGGATAAGAGCACTATCTCATAGTGTTGTGAGAGATGAATGAACTGATATACATAAAGCACTTAGGACAGTGCTTGGCACATAGCAGTTACTCTGTATTAGTTGTTATTGCTGTGATTATTATTATTCTACTCCACAAGAACTTGCAGGAATGCCTGACTTTGCTTACTAGTTTCACAAATAATAATAATAGTAATAGCAACAACAACACGTCGTGTATTAATTTGGCTGTTTCCACATTGCAGATATACTCTCTGACGCCAGCCTTCTTCCACTCAGAATACTTTCTCTAGTCTCAGATGGCAGCCCACCCTCAGGCTACTAACAGTAGCCTCCACACCTTCTGTTTGATACTATACACGAGCGCAGGTGCTTCTCTTAGTTTTCTAGAATCCGCCAGAGACCTGGTTGTTAGTTTTATCGAAATGAACTGAAGGTTCCTGGGTGACGCAAGGGAAGAACAACAGAGATGATAACTTGATGTTTATACTAGGGGAATTCTGGATTCCAGTAAAAACAACAAAAGGTCACAACAAAACAAAACAAAACAAACAACAACAACAACAACAAAAACACAACACCCTGCAGCCTACTCCTGCAATAAAATGAGGAGAGTTAGGAAGACCTACAAACTCCAAATAAAATATAAGTTGGGGGAAGAACATATGAAATCAGAACAGCATGGGCTGCCAAATGGTGTAGGGTGGCAGGTGCTGTGGGAAAGAACTGGGAGCGAGATTTTATAGCAGAAGCAGAACACAGAAAATAACAGCAAATACTCACCCCCGAAAGGAAGGAGCCCTACCTGAGTGAGACCTGCTGTGGGCATCAGGGCTAGGAGAAGCAGGGAGAACAGATGTGTACAGTTGTACTGCAAGACGCTAGAGAAAGTACCTGGCACAGTAACAACACAGGACAGATCCCCTGAGCTAAAGAAACTGGGAAAGCAATCTTTACCTCTCATCTCCCATTCACTAGGTTCTTTTGGTCATAGGGAAGCCAGGAAAAAAGAAACTCGTTCAATTATGAATAAAAAAGTGAAAATGTTACAGCCACACATAGAAGTCATAAAGAAAGACAGAAAAGTCAGAGCTTAGCAGTGGAATAAAAACACCATCACAATTACAAGAAAATTGCAGGGGCACCTGGGTGGCTCAGTCAGTTAGGCTCCCGACTTCAGCTCAGGTCATGATCTCATGGTTTGTGAGTTTGAGCCCCACATCGGGCTCTGTGCTGATAGCTCGGAGCCTGGAGCCTGCTTCAGATTCTGTGTTCTCCTTCTCTCGCTGTCCCTCTCCCACTCACGCCCTGTCTCTCCCTCTCAAAACTGAATAAACAGTTCAAAAAAAAAAAAAAAAAAGAAGAAAATTGGAAACAATGTTCTTCTAAGGAAAAGTGATATGCATATAAAGCAATCCCATCTATAAAAAAATCACAAAATAGAAATAAAGGAACTTAGAGAAAAGATGGCCAGACAATAATAGGAAGACGAAAATGGGAATTGACAGAATTCAGGAAAGAAACTGGAGAAACAGATACAATTATTTCAGAAATGCAAACTAAATTACAAAAAGCAAAGAGACACTAAATGTCTTGAAAACGTAAGGGTATGGGGAAGAAAAGAAAAAAGAAAAAGCGAAAAATAAAAAGCTAGGGAGGAAAATGGTAGAGAAGATGAGGAAGATCTACAAACATAGAACTAGTTTTTGAGAAAGGAAAACAAAAAATGTAACATAACACATATTTAAAATTACAGTTCATGGGAACATCCCTAATATCACACAAAATTTGAATCTACAGATTGAAAGGACCTATCATATACCTCCAGAAAACTAATCAACAATGATTAATATTAAGACTTGAGATAAACTGATAAAATTTTTGGACTTTAAAGAATAAAAAATAATCCTCTGGGTAACTAGGTGAGAAGTCCAAGTAACTTATGAGGAAAAAAAACCAAGTTACACCAGACTTTTCAATAGCAATATTTAATGCTGACAGAACATTGTAGAGCTTGGTACTCCAGAAATAAAGTGGGAGCCAAGGAATATACATCTAGCCAAACTCTCCCTCACATGTAGAAGTTTCAGATAAAAAGTATAGAGCAAATAAAAACTTGCAGGTGCACTTTTCCAACCAGGAAGTAGTCAGTGGCAGAAGGACCATCTGTAAGTAATACATAGATATAAATATAGTAGCAAGAATAGAACAAACATATAGGGGGATAAGGGTGACGTAATAGTGTACAAATGTTGTATGCCTTGATGATGTAAGAAGTGAACACCTGAGGAAAAATGGGAGGAGAAGGAAGACAGATGGTAGGAAGTAGAATAAACTCAATCGTGCTCTGTAAGTCATAACTGGAGGTAAAGTGATATCATTTAAAGGTGGCAAATCTGGGGCGCCTGGGTGGCTCAGTCAGTTGAGCGGCTGACTTCGGCTCAGGTCATGATCTCATGGTCCGTGAGTTCGAGCCCCGCGTCGGGCTCTGGCCTGACGGCTCAGAGCCTGGAGCCTGTTTCAGATTCTGTGTCTCCCTCTCTCTGTGACCCTCCCCCATTCATGCTCTGTCTCTCCCTGTCTCAAAAATAAATAAACGTTAAAAAAAAAAATTTAAAGGTGGCAAATCAGGAAGTAGAATTGCAAGCAGATATACAAGGTTTTGAAAATTAGCATTATGAAAAAGAATTGTTGACTTGGATGATGAGAAAAAGGAAGGTAGGGGGAAGAAGAGTTTAGGAAAAATAGAAAAATCAGTCAAACTGTTATCCCTTAAAATATTACTATGGCTAGCTGTTACAGTTTAATAAAGAAAACATAGGAATGTGTCCAAATTCATTAATGAAGTAGGTATAGCATGGATACCAAAACTACTAAAGTTGCACAAGACAAAAAAAAAACCCAGAGAACAATATCAATTCTAGATATTGATGCAACTCTACTCAATACAATATAAGCAAACAGTTTTCAACAATACATTAAAAAAAAGAACATTTCATGATCAAGTGGGGGTTTACCCCAGAAAAGTGAGGATGGTTTGATATTAGTAATTTAAAAGAATTAAGGGGGGAAAACATGATTATGTCTATAAATGCTCAAAAAAGCATTTGTTAAATGGGTAAGGGGCACTAAGGAATCTATTCCTGAAATCATTCCTGAAATCCTGAAAACAATATAGTATATATATAATGCTATATATATATATATATATATATATATATATATATAGCAATACTATATATATATATATATATATATATATATATATATATATATAGCATTATATAGTGCTAATATAGTTAGCACTATATGCTAACTAATTTGGATGTAAATTTAAAAAAATAAAAAAAAGCATTTGACAAAATTCAGTCTCCATTTCTGCTTTTTAAAAAAATAAATTGGCAATCAATAAACTATATGTAGAAATGTATATATGTATAGATATAAACATATATACACACATATGTACATATTTGTATCTATCCCCAACACAACATCTTACATGATAAGGAAGCATTGGAGGTGTTCTCAGTAGTCAAGAATAAGACAATGACACTAGTTTTCAACATTACTCTTTAAAATTTTACCAGCAGTGTTAGCTAGCACAATTAGATAAGAGAAGAAAATTAAAACAAGAATGGGAAAGGAAAAAGCAGTCTGTGAATGAATAATTGGAGAATTGCAAGAGAAACTGTTAAAAAAACAACTACAAATGAAACTCAGAAAGGTAACAGGATATGAAATTAACATACACAAATAAATAGCCTTGCTAGACACAGAAAATGAGTCAGAATATATCATTGAAGACAAGACCCCATTTACAATAGCAAGAAGAAAAATAAAATACAGTACCTAGATAAAAGTTAACAAGAAATATGCAAATCTTATAAATTGTTCTATATATTTATAAAAACCCAAGTTGTTTCTCAATTTGTAGAGAAAAACAAACAAGCAAAATGTACCCCAAAAACCCAGCACTTATTGTCTATTTCAGAAAAAAAAGACAAATCTATTGGTATTTTTATTGGACTTGTATTACATTTGTAAGCTAATTTAGGGAGTGTTTAAATTCTTAGAAATTGAGAAGCAAAAGACCAGCAACCCAATAGAAAAATAAAGCAAAGGGCATGAATAGACACAACACAGGAAAAAAACATTCATGTAATCCTTAGACATATGAGAAGATACTCAATCTTAACTCATACTAAGTGAACGATACGTTAAAATGACACCAAGGTACACATGTCACTTATCAGATCATCACATAAAAGTCTGGTAATACATTCTGTTGGCAAGCCTGTAGGAATAGGCGCTTTCTTACACTGCTGGGGGAAGAGGATGTAAAATGGTATAACTTCTTTGGAAGGAAATCGGTAGTATCTAACAAAATAACAGTTGACTTTTTACCCAGCAGTAGGAATCTTATGGATAAGTCTGTGCAAATTGTTAAGTCTGCCTATGGCCATGGGAAAATTCATTGTGTCAGTTTTAGTTGTGAGACCCATCAGCCAAAACAAGAAGGGTCCAACAAGAAGGGTACTTTGTGCATTGTATGGCACAAAAATCACTAAATATCGTGGATCCTGCACGTTTCTTTGCAACATGTTAGTTTTCAGTGTACACATACAGATATTAAGGTGATACACTTCCTGTTTACATGAAATGTAGCCTCATCACTGAATCTGAGGCTACCCGCAAAGTCATCTCCATTGCCCATCTGAATCTGAACACGGTAGCAGTTGCTGGTTTCCACACATCTGCTTCTGTCAGGGCCTGGAGCATGTGCAAGCGCCTGCATTTCATCTTGAGATGTTGATGGAGAAGGTGTCGAATACAAAGAGATGCCAGATAAAACTTTTCTGCTCCCTTTGTTTGTACCTGGTGTCAAGGATGTTGTGAACTAGTAAAGATTTGTAGTATCTTGAATCATCTTTGTACCAAAGGGCAGAATAACATGTAGCAAACTCCAACACACACACACACACACACACACACACACACACACTCACACGAGAAATAGACAATATTGTGCAATATGGTTCAGTATTGTGCAAACTCCACGCACATGTGACCTAGTACCTGAGTGTAGGTGAAGCTGACAGTGCTCTGTCCATCTCCGTGTGCTTTCTAGTCCAGCTCCTGGTCTGTTTTCACAAATGAAGTTCAGCTTATCCAATAACCAGGAACACCTTCCAGTCTTAATGCTCCCAGGTCCTGTGCTCTGAACTCTAAGGCTCAATGTGAACAGAGACATTTTTGCCATCCCAATCTCACTTGGGTCTCAGGTGGCCTCTCCTGTTCCTGAATCTTCCTGCTTGCACTTCTTTGTAGGGAATCCCTGGTCTTAGAACATTTCTGGTGTGTCTTTGCTCCAAACAATCACATCAGAACGTAAGAGCCCAACCTCAGAGTATTTTCAAAGTCTGGGTTAATCTTAATTTGAACTGTGAGGGAGTTTCCTACAATCCGTTGCAGTAGAAGCCTTTTGCAACCTGGCTGTGCTTCAGAAGCATGTTTGGAACTTTCTATAAATATTGACGTGCAAACTCCATCACCAGAGATTCTGACTCAAGTTCACCTTTATATCCTTGAAACCAATATAATATCAGGTATCTTTCTAATAGTTCTGAATCTTAGTTCCTCCTCTTCCATGAGCACACTTCCTCATGTACAAGGAAAGCAAGAGTTTGCAGGTATGCTGCAATGAAAAGGGAGATTTAAGGGAATTTTTCTTTAAAGAAAAGAGTCTGCAGGGGTCAAACAGAGCCTTTTCTGTGATCTCATTAAATAATTCAGCTCTTTGGAGCCACAGCTTCCCAAACATTGCTATTTTATATTTGTATAATGAAGGGACTCATTGTATTTTTTCAAAGACAAGGGAAAAAGTGGTGTATGATTTTCACATCTTATGCAACATAAAGTTGTTCACAGTTTTCAAATGGCAGTTTTTCTAGCTTCAAGTTTCCAAACAGCTTAGAGCATCTTAGAGAAATCTTATAGAATAAACCAGCTTAAAAATTGAGAATATTCTTTAAAACTTTTGGATTGCCTTATAACCTATAGCAAAAATTTTAATGAAGACCTGAGTTGCTTTGTGATGCAAAGTTCTCTTTACTTATACAACATGTGGCATTTTAGGCCAGTTAATCTCTACATATTGTACTTGTACCATAATTATATTGTTATATCAATTCAATTAGTTTTTTCTAGAAATCTATTCAAGTTTATTTTGTTCTCTTTGAAAAAAAAGTGTCTTAGGATAGAATCATTTTTATAAAAGGAAATCTTAAAAAATAATTGAAGAAATAATTTATGTCATTTTTATAATTTTAATTACGACTTTGAAAATGTTGCATGTAGATAGACCACTGTCTCTGAATCGGCTTGTGATGTTTCTGTATTAGTCTGCAGAATTTCTGTTTCTGTATTAGTTTCTGTATTAATCTGCAGATTAGATTGGATTTCAGGGGGTTTATATCTCCCTATTAAAAATTAAAAATTCTTTTGGAATTGAGGCACCTTGGTTTCGGCTCAGGTCATGATTTCACGGTTCGTAAGTTTTAGCCCCCTGTAGGGCTCTGCGCTACAGAGACTGCTTGGGGTTCTCTTTCTGTCCTTCTCTCTCTCTCTCAAAATAAATAAATACCCTTAAAAAAATTCTTTTGGAATAAATTAGCCAACTCTGTCCAAGAACTTGTGTGAAAGATGTGGGTGCTCTTGTCTCAAGTCATTAGTGTATCTCTTTCTCACTGCCTCTGTGCCCCTCTCTTAGTGAATTCACTTTCCCACTATAAGCCACTTAAGGAAAGAACTTATTCCCTAATAAAGAGAGTTAAAAGGCCAATTTGTTAGTAAGCAAAAGTCTCACTCCCTCTCCCCCATCTTTCTCTTATTTATTAGTTCATTCATTTGCTTACCATAGGTACTATCATAACTAAGGAAGAGCACTTTGTGGCTAGACTCTTCCCCTATTTGCCAAGAAGATAAAAAGTGTTAACAGAAGAGAAGTCATTTAAAAGCAAATACACGTGCAACTTTGGATAACATTACTAAGATCCCTGTTTAAAAGAAGCCCATCTTCTCCAGAGTATCTTATGTTATTACTACGCTAGAGATAGAGCTGGATAGAAGAATGCAGATGTAACTGGAACTGAGGAATCCTACCAGAATTCTGTTTCTTCCTTTGATTGCTCTTAGAAATTTCATTGGTGTTTAGGATTTTAAAAATTTCACACTCCAGAACAGTTGAATTCCAAATTCTAAGGTCATATGTGTGGATACATATCATTTTTTTGGTGAAGAAATAAGTTTGTACGTGGTATATAGAAATGTGAAATATAATCTCTGGGTGGCAGCATGTATTCACCAGCTAAAAGTCCCTCTTAAATAATGCCGTTTTCATTTCTCTTATGGGTTGCTAAATTGATGGGTCAGCAGTATTCTATGGTATAGTGTGGCTTGGTCATTTGATAGCCCCCGTTGTGTACTTTTTGAGCAGGTGATAAAATATAGAATTAGTGATAATGCAATTAACTAGATTTGTATGTGATTGTACAACTAAATGCAAAGAAATTTGATTAATGCACCAATATCAATTTTTAAGACTCTCTCTAGTGAAGTTTCATAATGCTCTAGTTTCCCTATTAAACATTTTTTACTGCTTTGGAAACAGTACCCAACCTTATAAAAATTACAATTAATATAAACTTTGAGGTACAGTGAATATATCGAATAACAGAATTAATGCTCATTGGAAAGATGGAATAAAACCAATTAGATAAAATTTTCCAGATATTAATGTTAAGTCCTATGGTTATTAAAATAATATAAATAGAAAGTATAATATTGCCAAGACCTTATTGGCATTGTGGTTAATCCTAAATGCAATATGACACAAAGAAAATATGTTTTGACTGTTGAGGCATATAATTACAGGTTGCATTAGTTGAGGCATGGCATGGTCCACATCAAGAGAGATCCTTTTTTTGGGGTAGTGTTTGCTGGTTAGACCAAACTTGTGTTATATTCAATTCTAGGTGCCCCCCTCTAAGAGGGACATTGGTGTACTAGAATATCAAAGAGAAAGGGGGAAGGTAGAAGGTGGAGAGTCTGGAAAGTACAAGAAAACACTTGAATGATATGGAGGTGTTTTATTTGGAACCAAAAAGAACCTGGATACATGGCAGCCATGTTTGAATATTTGAAAGGCTGCCATGTTGGGGAAAGAGACTTTTTTTTTGTTGTTTATTTTGGAATAATTGGTATAAGGTGTGGGGGCTATTATTGGAATCAGGAAAACTTTTCCGGTAAGAATTAGAACTATTCAGCAAGGAACTTTTGGCTGTTAATTTCCCATCATTGCAAGCGCTCACCCGATTATCCAGTGTGTGATCATCTGTCAAGGATTGTTGTACTACTAAAACCTCTAAGAGCCTTCTAGTCCTCAAGAGTTTTTACTTTTACTTTCAGATATTTAGTGACATACAGGCAGAATATCAAGATGAGTGATTGTACTTGTGTTCTGCATTTGGATTTTTGTTTGTTTGCTTGTTTTGTTAATGCTGGCATACCCAAATTGTTAAACAGAGTCTTTTCTAATTTTCTTAAGTTGCCACTACTGACAGCTACTTGCGTACATATTTGAATGATATTAGACAAATGAAATAATGTCGTCTATGATATGCTATGGTATGGGTTTTAGGAAAGATTACTGATTTAAAACAAACCTCGAGATCATATATAGAAATGAGATATCTTATAATAATATTGTTGAGACATGTTTTCCACCTTGTTCTTCACTGCAGTTTTTCATACATCTGATATCCCACAAACACTGAATTGAAATGACACTCAGATTATTAACTCATGTTTCTGCTTCTCTGGGTCATTTGGAGAGGTTCCAATCTTCCCAAGTATATTTTCCCCGATTTTAAAAAGTGATTTTATTTTTAAATGAAAGATTTTTATGTGAATCACAATGTGGAATTATTTATCACTTTAAGAAAACATTATGGCTACATTATACTGATTTACATTTATAATTAATACTTATAAATTAAATAGCAAATATAATAATGTTAGCTGGTTTATCATTTATGCTCGTTGCATTTTGAAGTGTATTATTGGCTTATTTCTCATTTAATCAATATTAAAAAAAGGTTTGGTGATTTTCTTAAATAATTTTTTTAATAAAAAAGGGTAAAATGAAGGCAACAGCGGTACTTGAATTTTGTGTTTTGTTTTGTGTTATCATTAAGAGAGAAGGCTACATATTGCCTTGATAGAGACCTTAATACAGCTTTTATTTCCCCGACTACTGTGAGTACTTATTTTCAAAACAATTGAGAAATAACAGAAAATAAAGATGCAACCAAAGCTTTCAGGAATTAAGTTAAAAGTTTTAACAGAGGCCTTTAGGCATTTATTCTTTGGCTAGGTTGTAGCTTCAACAATTTATTTTCCCTAGGGACAAGGGGCAGAGTTGACCTTTATCCCACACTTTTATTTTCTATGGTAATAGGGCCTTTGGGTGAGGCCATCTATATATTCCATAAATATAACTGTTATTGACATAAATGGAGTGAAGCATATAAACTAGCATTCATTTTTGAAGATCTTATAATGTTTGTCACTCACCTAGACTTCTTGTTTACAGTCTCTGTGGACACAATTGAGGTTTTAGCATTAGTCTGACTACATGTATTTTTCTTCCTCTAAATTGTAGTCATTCCCTTGTGAATTCAGTTCTACCCCTGAGGTTACATCTTTCATTTTACATTAGCAACTCAGCATTTCAAATATTTATATATTCAGGTTATCAGCTGTCTAGGGAAAAATAGGGTATTGTACACTTAAATCCTTTTACCTGCTCCAATTTTTTATTTATTTATTTTTTATTTTTTGAGCTGATCAGGAGAGGCAGCATGGCCTTCCTTTTGTAGTACTTAGAAGGACACGTTAAAAAAAAATCATCCTAAAAAAGAAATTTGGCCTGAAATTGATTTTAAGCTTTAATAGAGGTTTAAATGAAAGTTCACTAAAAATAACTTTTTAAGTTAATTTATTTGTGATAGAGTGGAGGGGGTGAAGACGGGTAGAGAGAAAGGGAGACAGAGGATCCGCAGCAGGCTCTGCACTGACAGCAGACAGCCTGATGTGGGCTCGAACTCATGAACAATGAGACCATGACCTAAGCTGAGTTGGATGCTTTAACCAACTGAGCCAGCCACCCAGGCGCCCCTCATTAAACATATTTTTATAGGGGCGCCTGGGTGGCTTAGTCAGTTGGGCGTCTGACTCTGGATTTCAACTCAGGTCATGATCTCACGGTATGTGAGATGGAGCCCTTCGTTGGGCTCTGCGCTGACAGCGTGGGGTCTGCTTTGGATTCTGTTTCCCCCCCACACACCTCTCTTTCTCTCAAAATAAATAAATAAAAACTTAAAAAAAGCCCCCCCCCCAAATTTTTTTAAGAGCTATGTGATTCAAAATGAGAAACTATGAAAAACTATATATTGAAAAGCAGCCCTGCAATTCTTACCTTTCCCACGCTCAGTTCCCACTCTCTGCCAGTTAGTAGAGTTTAGTTTATGCATATACTTGCTACAAATACAGATATTAATCATTTCTTTATCAGAAAACTGGCATTATACTACACACATTATTCTGTTTTTTTTGTCTAAAACTTAACAATGTATCCCTCATTCTTCTCATAGCTGTATAGAGCACTTTTTCATTCTTTTTTTAGTTACATAGTGTTCCATTGTATTGATGTGCTATAAATGACTCAATCATTCCCCTATTGATGGATATTCATGTTGTTTCCAATATTTCACAATTACAGAGCATAAGGACTTACTTTATTTGTATACCTGTTTCACACTTGAGCAACGATATCTGTAGGATAAATCCAAAAGAGATTTAAAAATTTTTGATTTTCTTTTTAAGAAACAGTTTACTAATACTAAAAGATTCTGCAATATCGATGCCAACACTTTCCCCCTTTTTAAACTTGGGCATGTGGAACCCAAAGTTTTCTGTCCCTTTTATAAATGCCTGGCCAAATCTTGCATGCTTTTCTTCTATATGTGCTCTAGAGAGCCTGGGGCTTTCAAAGCAGAACCCCTGGCTGGGCCCAGCAGTGTCTTCATTCCATAACCATGTTTTTTGTTCGGAGAAATACTTTTACAAACTGGCTCTCTGCTGCTATATGTCTCCTTCAATTATCATTTCATTGTCTAAGAACAGGTCTCTTCTAAGCATGAGAGGAGGAGTTCTTTATTCTTTTACTAAATTGGTCAGCCAAAGAACAGCTTTTGGTGAATAAAAGATATTCTCATTTTAGCAAATGAAGGGGAAGTTCTATTCCCTCCAGTCCAATGCAAAATGTTGTTATTCCTTAAAAATGTTCTAAGTGCTCAAAGTGCTGGAAACTGTTCAGAACGTACCACAGAACCCAGTTCCTCCCTACATTCAAAATGTTTACATTCTAAAAATGACAAGAGAGGGAAGGTTGGGAAGGTAGCTAGATCCGGAACAGATGGGCACATATGCCCTCTCCCTTACCAAATGCAGTCCTATGGATGGCTCAACAGTTAATGTAGATTTCTCTTTACTAAGTTTTGTAAGTAACTCTGCTGTGCACAGCCAAATGACTTGAAATGTGAAGATGTAATGCCTCTTTGCTGTGCCCTGCTGTTCAAATGTTCTCAGCTTTGACAATTTATCTTGCTGGAAAATGTCTTCAGAATGTCAGTCACTTTGGTTTCCACACTTGCCATTTGCATGTTGCACACCTGCTGATATCTTCGGTTGTGTTCTATTGTTATTTTTCTGCGCGGATGGGGAAGGTGCAATATTGCATTTTCAGACTTGGAGTTCAGTTTGTGCTCACTTTGGAAATAATTCTCATAAGCTCAGCTTTTCTCCTTAACATCAGTATCACCTACAAACCACTGTTTACTGAGTGCCTGGTGAAATTTTAGTGCCACATTATCCACTTGGGGAGATAATTATAGGTGAATGCAAAGACAAGTTCTTTGTGCCAAAAGGATTAGGTCCCACATGAGGATATACGTAGATACAGAGGAACATAGAATCACAAAGGAGTACGTGCAAACAGCGTTATCTAGGCAAACATAGGAGCAGATTTAAATCAAAATGTGTTAATAGTGGTTGCATCTGATAAGGAGTAAGCATTTGGGGGGGGCATGAAAGGGAATCATAACTCTGTGCCTGTTCTATCGTTTTTTTTTTTTCCAAAGAGTAGGTAGTAACTACTTTCAATGAGCATGTAATTATTTGCTTAATTAGAAAATAATTTTTAAAACAGCAATACAATAATTTTATGTAACATTTAGGATAACATAGGATACTTTTGGCTGCGAGTAATAGAAAACTTATCTTAAAATTATCTGAAATAATAAAGCATTAGTTACTTGACATCGTCAAATCACAGAGTAGAATACTTTCAGGGTGAGTTAATCCATGGCTCAATGATGTTATCAATGAATGAGTTTCTTCCACTCTCTCTGTTCTGCCATAAATACAGTTGCCTGTCAGGGTCATAATAATGTTCAGAGGCTGGAAACAGGAAGAGGGTGCATTCTTTCTTTCTTTCTTTCTTTCTTTCTTTCTTTCTTTCTTTTAAAAATTTTTAAATGTTCAATTTTTTTGAGAGAGACACAGAGTGAGAATGGTGGAGGGGCAGAGAAAGAGGGAGACACAGTCTGAAGCAGGTTCCAGCCTCTGAAAGGTCAGCACAGAGTCTGATGCGGGGCTTGAACCCATAAACTGTGAGATCATAACCTGAGCCGAAGTCAGATGCTCAACTGACTGAGCCACCCAGGCGCCCCATAGGGTGCATCTTTTCTTATGTCAGATTTTTCCCATGTCTCTAAAATCTTTCAATATTAGAAAATTTCAAGCATACACCCTTTACCCAGCTTTAATAATTATTGACATTTTGCCAATCTGTTTCATTTATTTCTTTTCTCTACTTTTTTTGGCTTGAGTACATTCAATCAAGCATTACATATTTTGCCCGTAAAAATTTCAGCATGCATTTAGCAAATATAGACATTTTTTCTTAACCATTGTATCTTTATCACATATAAAAGTCATAATAATTCCTTAAAATCATTTACACACTAATCTATGTTCAATTTTCCCCAACTATGTAAAGAAAAAAAGAATAATTCAAATAAGGTCCTTAAACGACATTTGGTTGTTATATTTCTCTAAGCCTCATTTAGTCTTTAACCATCTCTGTCCATTTATTTATTGAAGAAACTGCTATTTATCCTGTAGACTATCCACATTCTGAATGTGACTGATTGCTTCCTTGTGCTGCATTTACTTTGATCCTCTTCCTTATATTTCCAAAAATAGAGGTTTAAATATAGAAACTTGAATAGATTCAGGTTTACTTCTGTTTTGTTTTGCAAGAATATTTCATAAGTGATACTGTTTACTTCCTAAAAGTTCAGGTTAGAGCACAGGTAATGTCGTTCCAGTTTTAGTGATATTAAGATTCATCAGTGAATTCAGAAGTTTTCAATAAATTCCATTCTTTATAAAATCCCATACCAACTTTTGCATAATATTTTGGCCTCTACTGATGCTTGTTGCCTAGCTTCATTACCCCTTAATGGCTGTATTTATTAACTGGAATTCTTGAATAAAGAAGAATTTTTCCTTATCAACTATTTGGTTACACAAAATTCAGGAAACAGAATAAATGCTTTATACTTTGTTTTCCTTATTTTTTATTTTCTCCTCTTCTTTTTTAAGAGTGATGAAATTCGTCCATCTAACTCTCTTCAAAAGTTTCTCCTTACTTCCTGCTTGCTACTTTTGCAACACTTGTCCATTTTTAGAGCCATTATCTGCAAAGTAAATGGAATTGCCACAATTGACTTGAACCACAGGAGCCCAGTCTTTTGAGAAGAACATGGTTGACTTAATGTTTGAATGAACTGGGTGTATTTAGTAATGAAAAGGAAGAAAAGTTGCTAGTGGGTAGGTAACAACAAAGCACAGTGGAACACCACTATCTGTATGCATGTGATTGTTACCTCCTTGATTTTTGATCACTAGTAAGTTAACAGAATTTACTAAAATAAACCTTACACTTTACCTATATACTCTGAGTACTCTTTAGATTCTTTGAATCTTTACCTTTACATGTTAACCAAATCCATTGTAACTTGTAATGGTAAATTTACCTCACTGTGTTACTTCCTTCTCTTTCAATGGCCTGCCATCACTTTATGATTCCATGACCTGAATCCTTTCCTGGGGTCCATCTGAGAGCCATTGAGTTCCTGCTACCCAAGGCACTTGATTAGTATTTGAAACCTCTGTGTGAAATTAAAGCTTAGAAGAACACTGGAAAGATAATTTTTACTATAGACGAGTCAAATTTCCATAAGATAGGGTTTTATCCCAAGTTAGCTATATTCTAGCCCCAAAGAGCTGGTGATTTTACTACCCACATTGATGCCTCCTAATTATTATGATCTTTTCTATACAACAGGAGGTTGATGTCTTTAATACCTAGGGTCAGATTCTTTACTGGCTTGCTTACATATGTGAAATCATAAGAGATAAGACTAAGAGATTGATTATGGGGTGATATGTGGGCAGAAGAAAATAAGGTCTAACCAAAAGAAGTGTTCTATGTTGGTTTTCTGAGAGATGAAGCAAAAAAAAATATGGTTCTGCGGAAAGCCAAGTTCATTGTCTAGAGAGATTGGTATAAACATAAGATGAAAAGATGTGGGGTGACTATAAGGGTAGAGTTAATAACAGCAGAGTTGGGACAATAATATCCAGCTGATTTTTATTGAGCATTATGATGGTCTAAACCATGTTCTAAGCACTGTACATATATTAACTTATGTAATCATATACAACCCTGTGAGGTAGGAAAATTATTCCTTTTTTTTTTTTCTTCAGGTAAGTTCTAGGACAAACACTGTAGATTCCAAGTTTATGGCTTTCTGGAAAAGGTAAAACTATGGAGACAGTAAAAAGATCAGTAGTTGCTAGGGTTTGGGGGAGAGAGGGACGAATAGGTGGAAAACAGAGGATTTGTCAGCGGAATGAAACTACCCTGTATGTTACTATGATGGTGGATACATGCCATTATATGTCTGTCAAAACTTGTCAAATGTACAACACCAAGAGTGAACCTTCATGTACTCTGCTCTCTGGGTAAAAATGATGTGTCACTGTAGATTCATTGATTGTAACAAATGTACCATTCTGGTGGGGGCCATTGATAATGGGGGAGGCTATGCATAGGTGAATGCAGGCAGCATATGGGAAATCTCTGTACCTTCCGCTCAATTTTGCCATGAACTTAAAACTTCCTTAAAATATAAAGTTTATTCTTTTCCACTGGAGCTTTTTAATTCTTTGGGAGCTTCCTAAAGATTCTAACCATGAATCCTTTATTCCTGAGATCCCATGTTTGGCCTTCTCTTTTTACCAAGAACTAATTGTTCAGGTTTTTAAGAATTCTGTGAACTCTCCCTTACCTTTCATTAAATTACTTCTTATGTGTAAGTTATCCAGAGTTGGCTTCTATTGCTTAAAACCAAAGAACCCTAACTACATATCCACACATACTCATCCACATTTTATGGTTCATTTTTGAAAAAGCATTTGGCTTACAAATTTAGTCACATCTTGACCAAATGCAAAAGAGCTTTAAAGTTATTCAAAACCAGTTGAAATTTCAACACACTTTGAACATGACTTTGCAATGTTACCAAAGTGAAGTTACCTTAATTTTTCACCAACCTAAATTAGTAAGAGCATTAGAAGGTATCTGTAGTAGTTGTAGGTAGACATACTGTTATAAACATACTGTATATTTTGTTTATGTAAATTTTTCCTACAAAATGACAATTTCATGTGGTTCAATTTATTACACACATGAAAGAGAATCAATACTTTTCTTCTTTTCATGTTTGCATTTCTGTGTTCTTAAGAGTAATATGTGTAGGCAATAAAATGGATGAAAGGGAACTTGTGAAAATATAGGAAAAGAGGAAAGGGTGAGGATAGGATGTAAGTAGGAAGAGGTAGGTCAACAATGCTTGAAGAGAGAGTGAAAAGAAAAGAAGGTTGAGCTGCAAGAGGGAGAGAAAGGAGACGTGTGGAAAGTTTAGCATTTGCCAGGCTCTCCCAGTTTCTCTCCATACCACCGGCACACTGGATGAGTCTCTGGTGTGATTATGTCCTCTGATTGTGCCCGGTTCTTATAACTTCCCTATGGATATACTAACTTCTAGGAGGAAACATGTTTTCAAATAATTTTTTTCTTTCAAATAGTTATCAGTCAAAATTTCAAAGCCTGTTATTGTTAATAATGTGGTTATATTTACTCCATTTACCGAGAATCAGTAATAGGCTAAGAACTCACTTAATCCTCACAACAACCCAGTGTGCTAGGTTCTATTGCTCTGACTTTGCAGATACGCAGTCTGTAATTTAAAGGGTTTAGATAACTTTCCCAGATCTTTCTGCTCGGTATTAGCTGAATAGAACTGGAACCCTGGTCTTTACTTTCACTCCTTACTCTCTCATGGGCAGCTTCCCCAATAGCTTTTTTCCTTATCCTCTCTTTAAAGTCTCTCCCAGAATGACTCCTTAATGCCTCATGTGTACAGATTCTTTGCTTCTCCCTCTGTGTCTCACAACCTTGTGATCTCTACTGATCCACTGAGTAAATCCTAACTTGTCCAATGCAAGGGAAGAGGATGCCCGGGAAGCAATGATAGAGTTTTTGGAGTCAGGCAAAGGCTCTATGAACTCTCCTCATACATTAATATTTGTTCCTGTTATGTTTGTTTGTGGATTTTTTCATAATTCTAATCTTTACTGTTTTAAACCATTGACCTAATTAAAAACTTGACACTTTATTGTTTGCATCTCAATGTCTGAGTTTTCTATATATTTTGATAACTGTTTTCATTTTTACTACAGAGTGGTGAATAAATACATGCTTCCATTCTGTAAGTCTCCACTTTTTTTTGTAATCTCATAAAGCCCTTTTGTTAACAGGCCATCTTAGAACAAATCAAATTGTCAAGTACTTATCAAGTGTATATAATAATGTGTTCACTCCTGTAATAAGTATTGTGGAGAGGCAGAAGTTTTGGTTGCAAGGTAGCTGGGATTATAAAATTAACCAAAGGGGAAACAAGAACAAGGAGTATGGGACAACATCTGCTAAAGTAGAAGGTGGAGATTAGAAAAAGTATAAGAATTCATAGAAATAAGAGGTTGCTGGGGCTGGGAATTGCCATGGGGGACACAGGATTTCAGCTGGCTCTTTCAGGAGAGCATCCCTTGTGGGGGATGAAGAGGGGAGAAAACATTCCAGACCAAGGGAGCATGATTAAAGGCAAAGAAACAGAAATGCACGAATGTCAGGGAATAAGGCTGAAGTGATAGAAGTCCTTCTGTTTTCATGCTTGTTGGGTTAATATTTGATGTGTGTCAACAGTTATCTTTCTGTGCTGTGCACGTTTTGGTAACTGTCAGCCACAGTTCTCTTGCTTTTCAGTATTTCTAACTTGCTTTGCTGTTGTACAGGTTACACTGTTTGGGCTATTATTTTACCTCGTGGTAATGAAGTAGTAACATTTTTTTTGGTTCATAAATTGTTTCATGTGTAGATCTCAGCATTTAGCATAATACCAGGCATATGACTGGTGCCCAGTTAATGTTATTAGTGGGATGATTGATTACATGTGGTGTATAAGGCTTAATTAGGTTTTAAAAAAATTATTCCTGGGGCACCTCGGTGGCTCAGTTGGCTGAGCATCTGACCTCGGACTCTTGATTCAGCTAAGGTCATATCCCATGGTCATGGGATCGATCCCCACATCCATCGCTGAGCATGGAGACTGCTTCAGATTCATTCCCTCTCTCTCTCTTTCTCTCTCTCTCTCTCCTCTCTGTCTCTCAGTCTCTCTGTCTCCCCGTCTCCCCTGCTCTGCCCCTGTCCTGAAGTCAGGCATGCATTCTCTCTCTCTTCAAAAAGAAAATTATTCTCTGAAGTCTTTATATAATTAGAGTGGTGTAAGAAGGGACAGACTCGGGTATATGTCACCATCCCAGGGATTTGTAATAGTGGATTGAAATATTTTCCTTTCTCCTGTGTCTGTGATGAAGAGGGAAGGTGAGGGCAAGAAAAACATTGTCACTTCAGGGAAAACACCAGGAAAGATCTAAGTGTGAGAAGCTTTCCAAGTGTAAGGAGGATCGCTCCGCTTTGCTTCCCTTTCACTAACGCTGCATTGTTGTGACAAGATCCTAGATACCATGGCAGACCTGTGGGTGGCCTCACTTGCAAACACCTCAGAGATGTGCTTTCCTTGTAACCAAGCCATGAAATCAAATTTTGTTTGGAAACTGACTGGCTTATACTTTCCTTTGAAAGTAAGCATGTCACAGGTATTTATTTCCGGCACAACAGCTTCATCGCCATAACTAATAAATTCTTTACACTGAGACCAACTTTCCTAAGCACTGGCATGGTTAGGAAGTGCTCCTGGAGTGAAGACATTTCAAAGACATTTTAATACAGTGGCACCATGCGGAGGGCATTAATCTTTCTTGTGATTTCCTCTTATTGTAACAATGGAAAAGGCTTCTAATGTGCAAACCTCGTTAAATCAATCATCTTGGGAATTTAGATGCACAGTGTGATAAAGGCAACAACTTTCTCTACCTTAAGGCAATTTTCCATATGTCTTGGAATTTGGGATTTAAGGAAAATAAGTTCTTTGATGGATTTATGATTCAGCATCAAATATAATATCTGAATTATTCTCTTTATTAGCGAAAAGAAATAGAAAGTCCTAAATAGCCAATAAAGTGAGTTTCATTTTTAGATAATATTTACTGTTTACACTGCTGCTTTGGACAATCCTTTGATATCTTCTAAGCTGTAACTATGCTGACAGAATATAATAGGAAATGTATTAATTTGGAGCAAGGAACTATTTAACTATTCTTGATTTATTTACATCTCTCTGCTATTTTTGTTAAGAATTTAACTGCTTTTATTTGACAAAGCAATTTTATGAAGAAGATTAACAAGTGTGAGGAAAATGCTTAAGACAAAATGTCCTATGTTAATTATACCTCAAAAAACAAAACAAAAAAAAGACAAAAATGTCTTAAGAGATGCAGATTTCGTCTAGGCTTGACTTCTTCCTGTTTGTATATGGAAATGTACGTTGAAAAGGAACACTAACTTCCATAATATTTTAAATTTGGACCTAACTGCGCCTGGGTTATGCCTGTATAACTACAGCGTTAGTCCTGGCAGGTGGGAGTGACAAAGTTGTGGGAGGCACTGTTTTAATGTTAGAATGAGATTGGCCAGAGAAAATGCACAATTAAAGCATTTGCTTTAAATTTCTGTGCTATATTTGGGAAAGAAATTGATTCAAAATGTTAAATTTGATTTGCTTTTATTAAATGTCATCTATTATTTACCTGGCTGCTGGGGTTTATCTGGACATTTCACAGCAAGACGGATAGTACGGGAAGGTCTACGGGCTTCCAGGAGCACACTAGCACCATTGTTTGTGCATCTGTATCGAAACCATCCTGGGATTAATTTGGTCAAAGGTTAGAGATTGCTGGATCTCTAGTAAGCTCTGTCTGAACTATGGATACTGGTTCCAGGAATACCTAGATCTATAGACCAAGTGGGGAACTCGTGGTTTGAACTCAAGAATTCCACAAATCGATATCATATTGAACCAGTTTTCTCACTGCTTTCCTATAGTCCCTGGTTTGGTATTTTTGGAAGTTACATCAACTCTTTCAGAAACATTGATGCTATACCCATGTGAAACAATTATACTGATTATCTAGCTCTATTTCAGTTTGAATTGTACTTATTATGTGGCACTAAGGTGTTAAAAACAGACAAAAGAATTAACTGAAACACAAGAACTCTATTGTTTGCAATTAATTCATGCTTAGTATTAGGAAATTAAAAATGTCAAGCAATCACATTTCAAAAATTATATACGTACATACATATATTATAAACATTTTGTAGAACTGAGATTATATTTCGTAGTCTCAGAAAGGTTAGTGTAGCACCATTAAAAAAAATCTTAATTGGGGGCATCTGGTGGCTCAGTTGGTTAGGTGTCTGACTTTGGCTCTGTTTGTGATCTTGTAGTTCATGGGTTCTGGCCCCGCGTCGGGCTCTGGGCTGACAGTTCAGAGCCTGGAGCCTGCTTCAGATTCTGTGTGCCCCTCTCTCTGCCCCTCCCCCACTTGCACTCTATCTCTCTTTCTCTCTCTCTTTCTCAAAAAAATGAATAATCATTAAAAATTAAAAAAAAAATCTTAATTGTATTACTTCTCATCCTGAAGGATCACTGACTATAATCTTTAAACATTTGTTAAACACTGGTTTTCCTTAGAAAACCAAGATTTGAATAAGCACTATAGCCTTGGAAGAGAAATAGAACATTGCAAGTATTTGTACATGGCTAAAAGCTCACATGACATTAGGTAAACTTGCTCTCTCTCTTAATTGACAGTCTATATCTCCATGGCTCAGAAGAAAGTGACAGGTGTGGGAATGAAACAAGCCATCAAATAAGTGCTTATCTAGTGTCTAACTGAGCAGTGGTCATTTTCCAAATATACTTCATTTCGTAAAGTGGATTTACATATAGGTGGTATCATACGCATTTTCGAATAAGAATACCATCATTTTCTTCCTTCTCCTCCTCTTTGTCCCTTTCTGTCCATTACCACCGCCTCCATCTACATACTTATCTGCCTTTCATAGAGTTTGAACCTAAAGTTATCCCCCATAAGCAATTCAGTGGCTTTTGCTTACCATCGAGCTTTGACAAAGTTTTCCTCTGTGATGATCTATCTCTGTGGTTAAATGAAGTTGCCTACAATGCAGGCTATATTTCTTTGCTGTAGTTCTCTGAGGAAGCTGGAATGAGCAAGTCCCTGTTGCCTGTTTATTTATTTTTTGTATAATTTTTGAGATTTGAAAATGTGAACTGATGTTGACCTGGTCACTTTCAGGAGACTGTGCAAAAGAATTTTTGGTTCTATTAGGAAAGCTTTGAGAGTGGATGAGAAAAATGAGCAGAATATGTCCCTGAACACTGATGCTTAGATAATAATGGGGCTAGAGAAGTAAAAGGCAACAGTACCCTCAGTGACTACAGGGCTGGCTTCTTTTCTCAGCAGTGCAAAGAGCAACCACAAAGCAAGGTCTTCACTGGGTAGAAAGGAAAGTACTCTTACAGTCCAATCACAGATAAGGTGTGTGAGGACCTTAGAAGTATAGGGGAGATGGTAGGTACTTTAATGGAAGGCTTGGAGGAAATACCGTTTTATGGTACTGGTTATTATAGCATATATATATATTATTGTATACAATATACTTTTTATTATTATACTATGTAATAATAAAATACCATAGATTATATAGTATTCATTATTACAAAATCAACTATTTTTTTTCAAAACCATGAAATAAAATACTGTATAGATACAATGGTGGTGTTATTATTGTACTCTTACGCCTTCCACCTGCTGCCAAAGATGCCTAGGAAACTTTCATATATAATATAGGACATAGTTGTTCTATGCGTGCGATTCTGATTTAGAGTAAGAATGAATTGTGTAATAATTGGATAAGAGTATGTGTCAGTCTATAACAACGGAATTCCAGATTTATATTAAGAGGAGCATGATTCATTAATAATGTGGCCTTTTTAAAAAGTTTATTTATTTATTTTGAGAGAGAGAGAGAGAGAGAGAGAATGAATCCCAAGCAGGCTCCATGCTCTCAGCATCCTGATGCAAGGCTTGATCTCATGAACTGTGAGATCATGACCTGAGCCCAAATCAAGTATCAGGCGCTTAATCAACTGAACCAGCCAGGTGCCCTGTTAATAACGTGGTCTTATTTCCTCTCCTCACTCTGCTGTGAGAGTAGAGGCCTTGGCACTTAGTTCTTGACTTAGCCAATCCTATTCATTCTACCCTTGTCATCACCCTGCATCGCTGTCATCTATAGCTCAGCTCCATCTAAGGAGAGACATGCCTTTACTCCCACCCTGCTCTATGCGTGCCGTCATTCTGGTATACCCAGTTTTGCTCACTGCTGCCTATTTTGTGTACTCGGAAACTTTTCCTAGAGACTGATGCTACCTTTTACACCTTGTTTGATGAATACTTTAAATGTTTTCCAAGATCCTCATGAGCACAATTTGATATCAGTGGCCTTTTTTCTTCCTTTGTGCCTTTGACATTTAATACCCGTTCCTTTATTAAGTTTTCCCATCTATTTCAAACAAAACCAATTTAGCCAGCAGAACTCCGGATGGGGGTGTTTAGGTTTGGAGACCACCTTGTTTATGCCATACTTGTAAGGATCCTGCAAGTGGCCTAAAGTGTTAGGGCTACAGATGGATATTCCAAACTCAGGGTATTTCCAAACTCAGCTTTCGAGAAAGTGGTTCTTGCTCCTACAATGTTAAGTAGGTGAGCGCCTTAATATTGTTGAATGACTTTGGGCTGGTTAATAGAGTTGGTTGTGTATAGCAAAGGAGGGGTGGAGTGTTTGGCAGCTTTCTGGAGAATGGTAGAAGTGGTAAGAACACAGAAGAAAACATGATAAAAATTAAACCAGGGAAAGTATTATCAAATACTGTTGAGCCCTGAATAAGGTGGAAAGAGTTTTGGAATTGATCTCCACCTGGAAGGAGCTGAGAAGAAGGAGTACCAGGTTAGTTAGAAACTTTTGGGTGGGCTATGGGGATAGGATCCCATTCATTGGCTGCAATGGTATCTTCATGTGTGGGAATCAAAGGTGACTAAGACCTATCCTCAAAGACTAACTAGTACATTTTGCACTGAATGCACATTGTCAAAAAGCAAAGTCAAGTACAAATAACTACTATTCAAAACCTGGTTCAAACCTAAGTGGCCAGTCAAGAGAGGAATCTATATAAGGAGTCAAGATTATTAACAAATACAATCATCTTAAACAAGGCTAGGGGTTATAAAAGAAAGTAACTCCAGGAACAATTCCAGAGTTTATATGAGGACCGTTCCTGATGTTTATTCAGTGGTGGAAATCTTGGAAGTTAAAAGCAATTGAGGAAAAAATACATGGTAGGAGTTTGTAGAAGCCAGTCTATATCACTCTCTGACTTCTTTTAGAAATGTTTTAGTCTCAGAACAGAACAAGCAGAAGAGAACAGGTAGGAATTTTAGGCTTCGGAACTGGCTGTGCAAATAATTGGCAGAGTTTGAGGTGGAGTGACCAAAGAGAGATTAGTGGACTAGATAAAATGAGGTTCTGACTTTCTGGGAGAGACCAATTGCTAGGAAATAATTGTATGATGGAGTTAAGTGATATAGACTGTCATGGTACACATTCTTAAATAAGTTCTAGCTAGATACTACCTTTCTCTCAGGTGTTAAAAACTCTCCAAAAGTCACATTCAAAATAATCTGACCCTCCTCCTCTCTGTTTATATTTCAAATTTTCATTTCTTCTTTTACACTGTAAAGGATGTTTGCAACATTAACTTTTCATGTATCTTTACAATGTAAGGTTTCTGTGAGAGGTTTAAAGATGTGGTACACGTGACAAATGTACTCCCTACATTATTCATGTATCAATCTTGAGCTCGAAGAAATCTTACATTCTTGATACACAGAGCTGTGTGACTGTAGCAGAAATGACTGGTCAGTCCAACTTGATGCCTGTTCAGTGACATCCCTGGGGCAGTGCATGAGTGAGAACCTGGAGCCTTAAATTTATCACCACTGTGGTATTAAGGTTAGTTGTAGGAAATAATATTTTATAGTTTCATGTTCAATTTAATCACCTACTGAGGTGGATTATTTTAAATATAAAGAAATTATATAGAAAATATCTAGTCTGTGTACTCATTGTAATTAGCTCATCTATATAATTGAGAAACAAGATTTGGGGCTGAACTTGCTAGTGTTTGGCTTGTATTAACTGATTTCCTGATCCCTTCTCTACTTATTCCTCACAATCTAAACCATCAGTCTATACAAGTAGCATGGCTATATTTGGACCAGAAAGCATGGTACTCTTGGGCGCCTGGGTGGCTCAGGCCATCTGGCTCAGGTCAGATGGTTGAACATCTGACTCTTAATTTTCACTCAGGTCATGATTCCAGGGTTGTGGAAAGGAGTCCTGGGTTGGGCTCTGCATGGGGCATGGAGCCTGCTTGGGATTCTCTCTCTCTCTCTGTCTCTCTCTCTCTCTCTCTCGGTCTGCCCCTCCCATACTTGCATGTGCTCTCTCTCAGAAAAGAAAAAAATAAGACTATTTTTTATAAAGTGTTGAGGGGGAGCACCTAGGTGACTCAGTTGTTTGAGTGTCCAACTCTTGATTTGGGCTCAGGTCATGATCTTGCGGTTCATGGGATTGAGCCCCATGTCAGGCTCTGCGCTGACAGTTCAGAGCCTGCTTGGGAGTCTCTCTCTCCCTCTCTCTCTCTGCCCCTCTCCCATGCATGTTCTCTCTCTCTCTCTCAAAATAAATAAGTGATCTTAAAAAGAGAAAAGCATGGTACTTTTCGTCTATCAGAAACTTTTACAGTGAAATGGGCCTATGACACTGTCTTCTTATTGTCAAAACAACATAGATAGATGGACAAACTGCATGTGTACAATGTCATTTTATTAACAGGTTTTAAAATTTACTGTGTACAGACTATCTCTGGACATATATTGCTTGTGAAAATTATCATTGATCTTTAGAGGTCATTTCAGTCTCTACACATAGTGGAAATCGGTGAGGATGTTAACAGTTTGAGATGGTCTTAAGTGATGAAGGACAAATTTGGACTAATGTCTATTTGTGGCTACTAAGAAACCCATGAGCTTTATTCGCCACCTACACAGGTACACAATTAGTGCCACCCAACTAAGAACGACCCCTCTTGTATAACCAGCTAAATTCCCCTGGCTGCTGGGGCTATATTTTTTGCTTGATGCAGACATTGGCTAGTTCCTTCCCAGGTGCCTGCTCTTTGTGTTTTCTACAGACTTTTCTTCCTCAGTGGCCACCTGGTTTATATTCCTTTTGTTTGATTCTAGCTCCCATCTTCTTTGGTTCTGAATAGTTTTGCAGAGATCAGCATATTCTATTTCTTGCTGAATGCTTCCCTTTCTGTGAGTTACATTTTGTTGTTTTTGTACTCTCATTTAATCTTTTTCTTGCCTCTTTTCTAATTAACTCCATCGTTGCCTCCTTCATTATGCTTGTAATGAGGTCACAAAGGTGTTTTGAAATTTCTGCTTTTCCCATCTGCTTCAGGGTTCCAATTAGTTTTCTTTGGAATTCTAAAGTTTTTTGCTTGGTAGAAGCTTCCAATAAGGCTAACTCTAGGATGGCCTCTTTTCCTCCATCAGTTCATATGAAAACTTTCAAGATTATTCAGGCTCTCAATGGTGTAAAAGGCATCATTTTCTTTAGCATAGAAATGGAGTTAGAGACAACAACAGTTGAGCTACACAGAAAATTTAAATATCTTTTGAAAGAGTGTGAAGTCTGTTCTTCCAGATTGCAAGTAGATGCAGGTGAGAAATTTCAGAAAGACACTTTTATCCACACTTGGACGTGAAGGGTATGTAGCTAACACAACAAAATGAATTTTAAAGGAAATTTGCAAATAATATATTTTAAGGAAAAAGTTTCTTAACTTTAGTATCTTGCTCCTGGAGCATTATTCTCATATAGAATTTTTCAGACTATTGTTCAGCCATTGCTTTGGACTGAATTGTGTCCCCCTGAAATTCATATCTTGAAGCCCAGCACCCAGTGTGACTGTGTTTGAAGACAGGGCCTATAAGGAGGTAATAAAGGTTTAAAAAAGGTCATAATCTTGGGACCCTAATATGATAGGATTGGTGTACTTATAAGAAGTGGAAGAGAGACCAGATGTCTCTCTTTTTTTCCCCATGTGCTCTGAGGAAAGGTCATTTGAGGATAAAGCAGAAAGGTGGCCATTTGCAAACCATGAAAAGAGTTATTACCAGAAACCCAACTTTGATCCTAGACTTTTTAACCTGTAGAACTGTGAGAAAATAAATTTCAGTTGTTTAAGCCTCCCAGTCTATAGTATTTTGCTATGGCAGCCAGAGCAGAGTAATAAAGCCATTAAAAGAAATTCTTTTAAAGAGAGAAGCACTTATGTAGTTTATAAATTATTTGCAGCAAATAGAGATCACGGGGAATAACTTCTAAAGCCTTGACTCCCTGAACGGGTGTGAGGGGGTTTCTGTTCATTAGGACTAGGGTGAATATTCAGAAAGGAGAGTTTTGTCATCACATGGTACTTAGGAGACATGCCTATCCATATGTCCATGTTATGTTAATGAAGCTTGCGCTTCAACTTGGGTAGAGATTTTAACATTATAATGAGGTAGAGATAACTGTCGGACACTTCATGGTCCATCTGCACCGTTGTGAGTCAGTGGTCAAGCTCAAACTGGTCTAGGCCAGTGGGAGCTCTTCATGTTGTTTGCCTCTAAAAGATAAAGTTAACATTCCTGGGAAGGATGGGGTCAATGGGGGTCTTGCTGGTGACAGTTTAACCTCATTAACCCTATGGGACACAATTTCATATGCACCAAGATCCTAACTTAAAAAGTATAGAAGGAATTGAAACCCTCATATGTTGCTGGTGAGAATGTAATCTAGGCAAAGAGAGCAGCACATATACACCAAGACCAAAGGTAAGCCAGAGTACTGTCCATACAAGAAATTTCAAAAGCTATAAGATTGTTTGGAGTTTAAGGATGGCTCAGTAGGTTAAGAGTCCAACTTTGGCTTAGGTCATAATCTCATGGCTTGAGAGTTCGAGCCCTACATTGGGCTCTGCACTGATAGCTTGGAGCCTGGAGCCTGCTTCAGATTCTGTCTTTCTCTCTCTCTCTTTGCTCCTGTCCTGCTCATGCTCTGTCTCTCTCAAAAATAAACATTAATAATAATAATAATAATAATAATAATAATAAAGACTATTTGGAGTTCACTGAGTGGAGTTGTAATGAGAGGTAAAGTTGGAGGCACTAGAGGGCACAGATCATAAGAGGCCCTGCATGGAGGGCTGAGAGCTTTGGATTTTATCTTGATGCAATGGTGAATCTTTAGTAGGGTTTTGGATCAAGAGAATTCTCCATTATATTGGTACTTATCTTGTTTTCTTTTTCTGTTTGTTTGTTTTATTTTAGAGAGAGAGAGAGAGAGAGAGAGAGAGAGAGATGGCGAGAGAGAGAACTTAAGCAGGCTCCATGCTTAGTGTGTAGCCTGACACAGGGATTGATCCCAGGACCCTGGTATCATAACCTGAGCTGAAATGAAGAGTTAGATGCTCAACCCACTGAGCCACTCAGGGGACTTAGTACCTATTGGTTTTGAAGAATCCTCTGTTTGGGTTCCATTTACCTCTAGGTAAATAGTAGGTATTTACCTAGAGGCTAGCAAGAAGTAATTTGAAGGTAAAGGAAGAAGAGGCTTGGGAGGTCTTTAAGCAGTCATTTTATCACTTTTTACTCTTCTCCTACTTTCACCTCTTATCCTGTTGAACAGGAAGTTAAAATCCTGGGTCAGAAAGAAAGGGAGACACTTAGGCTGGGGTTTTGGACTGGTTGGCAGGAGAAGAGAGCTGTGACTCTCTTGGAGCTTCACTCTGGAGAGATATTACCAAAGGCTGGCTTTACTCTGAAGTGACCAGAGACTCAAGTTAGGGTTTCCAGCTCTCCCTAGATCTTCCACCCAGCAGGTGTGGTCTTGTCTTCTCTACCCTGTCTATCTACCTAGCTACCCTATCTGAGCTTTTGATATTGACAGCTTGTACTGACAGGTGACTCTTAGTTAAAATTATAATTACTCTGAATAATATTTTAATTCCATCTTATATTTTAAATTTATGTTATTTAAACCCTCTGTACCACTCTCTTATGTAATAATGACATTGTATTTTCCATATATTTTGGCCACTATAGATAATTTCTGGCTTTTAATCTTATCATCTTCACATACAATATACCATATCACAAACCAACATTATATACAACTAACTAGAGGTGGAGTCCTTAAGTGCTTTCATGTGGGAAGCGGTGGGTTCATTGTGGAGAATGGAGCTGTTGTAGGGAGTCCATGTGAGGGACAATAGCAGCCTGAGCTGACCAGACATAGAGGCAGAAATGATGGAAAATAATTAACGTATAAACAGTGGACGTGGTAATGCCGAATGATAATAATAACAAAGAGCACTTACAAGCCACTTTATTTTGTGCCAAACACTGTACTGTACTTTACCAGGATGTTCCCATTTTACTTATTTAATCCCTACAACAGACTTTGTGAGTTAGAACCCCATCACCTATTCAGATACATCCAACCTTGACTGGCAGCATATTTCAGCTGAACTTCTGAACAGCTTTGGTCATAATAGTATTGATTTTCTATCAGTTCCATTAACATGCTTTGTTCCTCCTAACTCAGGGCCGTTGTGTATGCTGTTCTCTATCTGGAATGCTCTGCACACCCATTCCCTCCTACTTCCAAGTCAAAAGCAGTTATCCAGTTAACATTTACTTTCAGATCTAGCTCAAATGCTTCCTGCTCAGAGAGTCCTTCCTTATTCCCAAATCTAGGTGAGATCTAATTATTTCATGATCTTATGACACTATGTATCTTTTTTCCATCAGTAATCTGAGTTATAAATTTATGTTTAATTGAGTGTTTATTTGGCTCATTGGTATTTCTTACACAAGGTTATAAATATGGGGGATAGGAACCATACCTAGGTTTCAGTTTTATGTATTTATTTATTTTTTGATCATCATAATCCCCCCAGCACTTAACACATTGCATGGCATATAGTAGCCATTTGATTAATATTGTTTAGACAGACTGAATTTGGAGACTTTTACTTTCCTCTGTTTACTTTTGAAAATTCATCAGTTTACAATGATCCTCTCACTACACTTATGATACCCCTTCCCATTACTTACAGTGACCATGAGTACTCCAAAAACTATGGCATTCAGGGTTTCTCTTCAATGATAGTCATCATGCTACTCTGACTTCCTTCTTCCATCTGCCTCCATGATTCATTCCTCTCCCTATTACTAGCGTTCCTCCAATGAAAACAAAGCCTTTTAATTTTGTAGATTCATGATCAAACACAGAGACATATGCCTTTGAGTTGACCACTCTTCTAGTCAAAACCTGGAGCAGTTATTTTTGAGACAAAAGGATGGGAAATGATCAAAGGCTGGGAATTTTAGTGCAAATAAAGGTTGTTTCATGCATTTTAAAGACATGACATTCATAATATCAGAGTGCAAGATGAAATCGCTAAAGTAGAGATTGCATTTCAAGAAGGTAGTAAAACTTTCAGCTTCAAAGGCAGGGAGGACCAACAACTTGATTGCTTCTCTCTACCTGCTTGAGGGAAATTTAAAAATGAGGCAGAAAAAGAGACATCTCTGAACTGAGTTTTCAAAAAGTCAAGGAATTACAAAATTGAATCTACTTTGCGATTTTTATTATGTAAAAATATTCTATGTATATAAAAGTGAAGTGACAAGATGAAAATGTTTTTCGAGGTAACAAGATTATAGGTGAGTTTTTCCTTTATTTCATTTTGATTAACATTCCTATTATCATGTGCAATATATAACATATTTTTCAAAGACCTCCAGACCTTCTGCAAAGTTCCAAATTATAATTACTGTGTATTTACCATGTGCTAAGTTTCCTATTATATTATTTGAGTTATTTCCAAACACAACCCTGAGAGGATGATGTTGAAAAGGTTTAAAAAAAAAGATAGAAATTTGCTCCAGGTCCGGTACCTTGTGAGAGGCAGAGCTGGTATTTGAGCCTTGTTGGATCAGACTTCAGTTTTGATCCATTGTCCTCCTCTGTCTCCTTTTAGAGTCACTTTTAGAGTCACTTGACACAATCTCCTCAAAGACTTTCCAAACTCCCTGATATTGTTGCACGTGCTTCTTCCTCTGCTGCTTTTTTACAATTAGTTAATTATTTCAACAAATATTTATTAAACACTTGCATTATTATTCTGGTTTCTGGATCAACAAAGGTAAACATAATGGACAAATCATTACTCTAAGGCCATCTAGTAAAAGAAAGATAATAAACTGTAAAAATAGCAAATAAGAAAGCTATGAGGTCACAGTTAGTGATATGCAGAGAATGAGTGTTTGTTATCTGTAAGTGACTAATTATTGGACCCCAGAAGCTTCACATAGTGTGAAGACCTTGAATCTGAAACACTGAATCTGAGACCTGAATGATAAGGATGACACCAGCAAAGGAGCAAATTTTTACAAAGGCCCAGCATGGTATGTTTAAGTGATGGGAAGAGAAGACCAGTGTTGCTAGAGCATAAAAGATGGAGAGGGATGTTATTGGAGAAGAAGAATGTAGCTAGGTCATGTAGGGATGTGTAAACCAGGGTAAGGAAAATAATTTTAGTTTAATGGACATAGAAAGTCACTGGAGGATTTCAAGTAAAAAAAAATACTATTCCTGTTGCTGAGAGGAAAATGGATGGTAGGGGAACAAGAGTAGAGACTCATAATGCTGCTTTGATATTGTCATACACTGACGCTGGGAGCTGACAGTGGTTTTGATGGGAGCAGTGGTTTGCAGGCCAGGGTGTTTGTCAGAATCACTTGGATGGCCTGTTAAAACACAGACTGATGCCTCTTCCTCTCCCTCCTGAGTCAGTATTTCTGGGATGGGGCCTAAGAACTGTTCAGCAAGTTCCCAGATGATACCGATGCTGACTTGCCAATGGACAAAGATGTTAATAATACAGACAAAAGGGGAAAGATTCAGAATGTATTTCACAATTACAGTGGTAGAACTTACTGATGAACTGAATTTAGGGAGTGGAAAAAAAGAGGAATTGACACTTAGAATTTTGGGGAATTTGGGGAGTACTCTTTACTGAAATGAGGAGTTCTTAGGAAGGAGCAGTTTTTGGTGGGATAGAAGTAAGGGAAGAATCAAGATTCAACTAAATTAGCGACAAATATTTTATATATTTATACTGGATTATTTAAATATAACTTTACATCATTAATTACAATGATCTAAATCCTTTCACTGAACAGGGAAGGTTAGTGCAGGTAGCATAGCTAGCTTGAGCAGATCCCAACTAAGTGTTGGGGGTCAAGATGGGGGCTAGAGCAAAAGAGGCCACAGTGAGGTTGTTGGAAGCCAGAGGTATGATTCAGGCCAGCTGAACTGACTGAATCAAAATATCAGAAATAAGTATGGTGGACTCTATATGATAGAGTTGGCTGGTATTTTTGTCTAGGGCATGTAGGATGCATTGTGTTTGGATGAAATAGACCAATTTGCACAATGAGTGGCAATCCGGAAACATGTTTATCAATATGTACACATGATAATAATTACAACTAACCTTTACTGAGTACATAGTACTTGCTAGGCATTGCTAAGTGCTTTATATAGATTATTTAATTTAACTCTTACAATACCCTTGCCAAAAGCCAAAACTTCAACTGACTACAGTAAATTGGCTTTACTCCACAATTGGGTTTTGTCCCATCTAGAAAGTAGAAAGGAGCTCTGAAGAGCTGTAGAAAATAGAAGGCTTTTGTAGGCAGAAGGGGGCAGGAGTAAGGATGTCATAAACAAAAGATAGTATTATTTCAGACAAGCTGACCTTCCTTTGGGGAAGGGGAGTGGACCAGGGTCTATTAGGCAGATTACCTCTCTGGGATTGATCAGTAAATTCCAGACTGATATGTTTAAAATTCTAGTCTTTGGGAGACGTTGAAACTGCAATTAGGTTAGGTTTTAAGACCTTTTTTGCTGATGTAGGGCTTAGAACAAGTGACTCTATTTTGGACCTGTTGTGGTTTTTTGAACACCATATACAAGGAAAACTTCTTTCCTCGATTCTCACAACACTTCTGACACCAAATGTGTGGAGTTTTGTAAACCAAGCAATTCTCCATTTGTTGGAGGACACCAACTGGGAGTCCTACTATATAACCCAATTCTGACACTGACTGGAATTAGTGAAGACCCCACGGGTTAAGGGCTCATTCCCAGAAGAGGGCTCCCCATGTGAGACACCAATTACACGTCCCAGGTTGTCACCTGTAGTTCTGACTGACTTGCTATAAATCAGGGATTCTGCAAACCCGTCTTTGGGTTTGATAATTTGCTAGATGGGCTCACAAAACTCAGGAAAGTGCTTTGCTTATTATTATTGTTTTGAGAAATACAACTCAGGAACAGACAAATGGTAACAGTGCATAAGACAATATATGCGGGAAGTGGTGTGGAGCTTCTGTGACTTCTCTGGGTGGGTCACTTTCCCCTCACCTTGATGTGTTCACCAACCTGGAAGCTCTCTCAGCTCTTTGGTCAGGGTTTTAATAGAGGCTTTACCAGATAAACATAACTGATTAAATCCTAGGCAATTAGTGATTAACTTAATATCCATCCCCTCTCCTTCACTGGAATGCTGGGGGGATGGGCTGAAAGTGCCAAACTCTCATCACATTGTTGGTTCCCCTGGCAACAAGCCTTCCCATTCTTAGGGGCTTTCCAAAAGTCAATTCATTAACATAAACTCAGGTGTGGTTGAAAAGGTTTTGTTATAAATAACAAAAGATACTCCTTTTACCTCTATCACTCTTGAACTATATCAGGAACCAGGGACAAAAACCAAATATTACAACTAAAGATACCCCTTACACCTTTTTCACTTAGGAAATTGTAAAGGTTTTAGGAGCTCTGGCTGGGAGCCAGAGAATGAAGACCAAAATACATATTGCTTGTTTTATCACAAATTCATGCTTTATGAGATAGGTATCATTATAATCCAATTTTACAGAAAGGGAAACTGATTCTGAGAGGATCGAGGCAGGCAGGCAGTGTCTAGGGACCCAGAGGTAGTCCCACAGGACCTGTCAAGAGGGTCCTTGGCTTCAAGCGGAATAGAAATCAAACTCCAGCCAAGAGGAAGTAAGAGCAGATTGAAGATATATGGAGAGTGCAGATATGGACAGAGGATCTATGGAATGACTCACACAGAAAGACTCAGAAGTCTCCATGGCAGGCCCAGAAAGAAGGTTGAGTGAGCCTTGTCCTTGCTTGGGGACTGGAGTTTTTACTGAAGATTGTGGTCTGGTATACGTATCCTCTCAGGCATCTAGAAACTGGTCAAAACAAGGACGAGAGTGCTCAAGTGTCCTCCATGGTAGATGTTACTTACTGTGTCGGAAGACTTGAAAAACTCTTTGACCTTTAAAAGGAGGACATACGTTATCTGTTTTGTAAGTCATGTGTGTAAGGTAGAGGTAGAGGTCCTAGCAAAAATAGAAGCAGGAAAGGAGGAACAAAAAGTTTTCATGGGATTCCTTTAGTTTCCCTGTCTCAGGGTAACTTACCTGAAGTGACATAGCTAGATAATGACAGAGCTGGGATTCCAAACTGGGTGCTGTTCAATTTCGGTATAGTTTGGAAGGTTTTAATCTGTACCAGTTTGAAACAAACATTTTGCTGGGAAGATTAAATAGCTCTTTGCTGCCTAGTCTATAAAATGTTTAATGTCAGGCTTTAGCCAGGGACGTTATCTCCCTCCACCCACTTATGACATTACTTCTATTGAAGAAGCTAGATCTAGTAGCATCATATTATTGATTGCTCCTCTTCCAGGAGTGTATTTCATTGTAAGCTTGAGGACTGTTTGTGTGATTTGTGCCTGAATTCAGTATCTTCAGCACAGAATTAGCTAGAGTTTATATCACTGTTTTTTTTAAAGTGTTAATACATTAATCATAGTATGAAAGTGTTAAATTTCCTTGAGAAGACTTTTTTTTTAAACTTCCTAGAAAAGGGAAAATCCTCACATACTGAAAGGCCAGGCTCTTTGTCTACTTCCCCTCCCTTTTCCTCATCTTATATCTTTGCTTTCTCTCCACTTGTCATATCTTCACTTTCCAAAATGATGTTTCCTAGGAAAACAGAAAGAACAAAAAATAGCCCAACACACAACCCCTTAAAGATAGGTGTGCCTTTATCCTTTGCCCTTGCTCTGAATGTGTCCCTCTGCTTAGTACATGTCTCTTCTGAGCCCTGACTGCTGGTGTGGTCCCTGATAGTCCCTTACACAGACAAGAAGGAAAATTCAGTAGGTTTGCTTAGGGGATCAGAGAGGTAAGAAAGATATCTTCTTAACACATTAAATTTCGTGGAATTTTTTTTAAGTTTAATTAATTTATTTTGAGAGAGAGAGACAGAGAGAGAGAGAGAGAGAGAGAGAGAGAGAGAGAGAGAATCCTAGGGAGGCTCCACGCTGTCAGCACAGAGCCCTGTGGGGGCTGGATCCCACAAACCATGAGATCATGACCTGAGCCAAAATCAAGAGTCGGATGCTTAGCTGACTGAACCACCCAGGCACCCCTCATGGGAATTTTTTTTCTGCCCAGAGAAGCTTTCTAGGGCTGTCCACTTGCTATTTTCTCAGGTCTCTGAATGAGTTTTTCATTTAGACAACTTGAGAAACTGAGCAAGGGTGGGAATGTCGAGGAACTCCTGAACTGAACATAGGTTCTTTGAGGGCAGGGAGATAATTTTTATAAAAGAAATCTATTACCTGCACCTACTGTATTATGTCAGGTAGTAACTTAGTAAATATTTTTCAATTTTTAAAAATTTCATAGAAATGGCTTTTCAGACTGTGCAGCAAAGACCACAGATACACAGTATGTTTAATCCATTGCTGGCTGCCTTTCATTTCTGCAGAAAGGACTTTCAAATACATCTTATATTTATAAGTGAATAATACTTGAAAAACAAGACTTTCCTCATTGTATGAATTTCTGTGCTTTGAAACAGTTACAGAATTACAAACATAAAGCAAAATAAGTTTTGATCAGGTATTGATTTGAATTAAATGGAAAAGCAAGAAAATCCTGAGCTGGTCAAGTATATAGACAGAAATATGATATGATTGGAGGTTGGGAAGGTGCTTGGCAGAAGTTCTTGTTTCTAAATATTTCTCTAATAGCACAGAGAGGTTCTTAGCTGGGAGGTTCTTGCTAATTTAAAACTGATCTCTTGAAAATAGCATCATTTAGTTGTCATTAACACTTGATATTGGAAATATTTGATATCTAATTAAGAGTAAGAGTTAATGAGAATGGGGTCCAGGGTAGGTTGAATAGAATGGAGTTAAAGCATTTTGCTGGAGCTAGCTTTTTGTGGAGATGGGTGGGAAGGAGTGAGAAGAAAACAAAGAGAAAAACTGCCCCTGTTGGGCATATAGAATCTCCCATTCTGAGGGGGACTGACTGCCTTGCTTAAAATGCCTGCTGGCAGGAAGGTGGGGGGATTTTAACATACTACACGACTGAGCTTTTCTTCTTTGGCCAAAACAGTTTATCTTGCTTAAGGGGATGGTAAGGGGGTAATGAATCTGAAATAGGGGCAGATGTTTTATAGAGGAACCAATGACCTGTGGCATGGCCTAATACAACAAGGTGGGTTGGATCAATTAGACTGTCCCTTTTAGTTATTTGAACTAAATTAATGGAAAGAAGTAAGAGCTCGAGCTGAAAGGATGCTATCGTGTGAAGCTGGCACCACAGTGGACCATAATGAAGTCAAAGTTTTTAGGGAGCTGACAGAAACAGAGTGTAACTGGTTCTTCAAGCCTGTGGGTAATCTCATAATAAACTTTGCTGTTCTTATGATGGCCTATGCCAATCCCACTTGTAGTCAAAGGAATCCAACTAATATATTGCCTGATTAATTTTTGTTTAGGGTGATCTTGACAGCAAATATTGAAATATGTAATCACTATGCTACTAAATTTCTAGATATAAGAAGCAGATAGCGTTATTTAAAAGGAATGCATCGGGGCGCCTGGGTGGCTTAGTCAGTTGAGTGTCTGACTTCGGCTCAGGTCATGGTTTCACAGCTTGTGAGTTCTAGCCTCGCGTCGGGCTCTGTATTGGCAGTTCAGAGCCTGGAGCCTGCTTCAGATTCTGTGTCTCCCTCTCTCTCTGCCCCAACCCACTCGCATTCTGTCTCTGTCTCTCTCAAAAATAAACAAACATTTAAAAAAATTAAAAAAAATAAAAGGAATGCATCAATTTAATATGCTCATTGGTAATCTAATTTCAGAATCTCTCAGCTCATGTCAGTCTTCTTAGCCCACCTACTTCTTTGATTTAATCTTGTATGAACATAGGTTCTGAGACTATGCATAGGTTAAAAGAAAAAAGGATGACTATTTTTGACCTAGAGGGATGTTAGTAAGCATAGGTAGACAACTATGAAATTATCTATAGCACTTGATCCTATCAAATAGATGTGAGGGAAATTTCAACCAGATTTAGCTCAACACTACCATGTAGTAACATCAGGGTGTGCCCAAATTGAGTTTATTAAGCTTTTTTTTTTTTTTTTTGATTAATCCACTTTAGAAAGTATACCTTATAGGAAAGTTTCCCTGTGGCATCATTCCTAGCATTTTGGTTCCCACAAACGATTAGCTGTATCATAGGATATGAAGAAAAAATAAGAGCAAAAGATCATGAAATGAGACCATATTGTCCAAACATGCTATGTATGCCTTGGCAAACAGAATGCATATATTAAGACAAATCACATCTAACTTGCCAGAGAACTGGATCAAAGCTGGCACAAAAAAAAGACTCTTGTTGGACAGATCAGTCAGCAAAGCTTAAACTGTGGTCCCTGTGAAGTAGGGAGATCATTCAATGTATCGTCCAGACTGGGACACTTTTGAGAGTAGTAGGGACACTACTATTAATTGCTAGGTCAGTAGATGTAAACCAGAAGGCTTTTAGGAAACTGGATGTATGGTTGCCCTACAAGGAAGCCAATTCATCATTGCCTCTGAAAAAATTTCTTTGATGGCCAAAGAGCTAAAAGGTAGAAAGTCCTGAATTAGAAAAAAAAAAAAATCTAAAATCTGGGTCTCTTGAAAATGCATACTGTTAAAATGACTAATAAAAGTCAACATATCAGAATTTTTGCCTTTAGGGCCACATTTTGAGAAAGTTTATTTAGGCACTGTAGTGGGAACTTGACCTCACTTAAAAGCGACATCTCCAATACTGCTGTGAGGAGTCTTGGCTGCCAGGGGCACAGATCACTTAGGCCAGGCACATAAACTCTGAAGAGTTTTGGGGCCAGATCACAAACACTGGAATTTAGTTTAGTTTAGTTTTGTTTTTAATTGAGATAAAATTCACATAACATAAAATTTAGCATTTTAACCGTTTAGAGTTCAGTGTCTTATGGTATCACCATCACCATTATCTGGTTGTACAACCAGATGTTGTACAACCATCACCATTATCTGGTTAGGGGACATTTTTATTACCCCAAGAGGAGGCCTCATACATATTAAGGAATCAGTCTGTATTCCCCACTCTCTTGGCCCCTGGCAAGCAGTGAACTGTTTTTTGTCTCTATGCATTTGCCTTTTCTGGATATTCCATATAAATGAAATTGTACAATCTAAGGACCTCTGTGTCTGACTTCTTTTGCTTAAGATAATGTTTTCAAGATTCATCCATGTAGTAGCATGTATCGGTACTTCACTACTTTCCATGGGTAAGTTATATTCAATTGTATGGATGTACTATATTTTGTTTATCTGTTCATCTATTGATGGTCATTTGGCTGTTTCCACCAAATGGAACTATTTTGGACTATTTTGAATAGTGTTGTTACGAACATTTTTACACAAGTCTTTGTTGAACACCTGTTTTCAGGTTTTTTGTAGTGTATATACCTAGAAGTAGAATTGCTGGATTGTATGGTAATTCTATTTTAAACTTTTTGAGGAACTATGGAGTTAGTTTTGTGGGTAGGACAACCGTAAGTGTATTCTCATGGAGGTCACCCAGGAGAGGGAATTGGGAGTGGCCATCTATGTATAGGACCATTTCCTCAAAAGATTGAGGCATAAAGATGTATGTCACTTTCTAACACATGATGGGTGTATATTTGTTTGGTTATTTCTAAAGTAGGAAAACTCAAGAAGGAAGCCTTAACACCCAACCCCTTACTTCACCAATAGATTTACATATAAAACAAAGTAGGAAACTTGGCAGGAGTTTTTGGTTAAGAATTTTCTCTGTGTCGGGGCACCTGGGTGGTTCAGTTGGTTAAGCATCCAACTTTGGCTCAGGTCACGATCTCATGGTTCGTGCATTTGAGCCCCGCGTCGGGCTATGTGCTGACAGCTCAGAGCCTGGAGCCTGCTTTGGATTCTATGTCTCCCTCTCTTTCTGCCCCTCCCCCACTCATGCTCTGTCTCTCAAAAATAAATAAATATGAAGATAATTAAAAAAAAAAGAATTTTCTCTGTGTCCAACACTTCTATTGGTGCTACTGAGTCCCTCGTATTTCTTAGATTTATTTTGTTTACAAACCATTACAAGTTACAAAAGGAAATATCCCTATGTTTTTTACTTTGTACTTGTCATATACCACTTACCTTCAGAGGTTAATCTTTTAGTATCTTAAGAACCATGTTATTTCCTTGTTTTGATGAGCAACTACTAATACACAAAGAAACTAACATACGATATAAGCACACTATTTCTTTTCCCTTTACTCTTTATAAAAGTACTATATTTATCTTTTTGAAATAATTTCTTTTCTATGAAATAATTTATGTACTAGAAATAAACCTCTTTGTTGCATAAGAACAGAAAGACCACATGTCTTTGGAAAGCTAACAGATAGGAGTCTGTGTTTTTTACTATTTTACTAATATTGTTTCAGAAGTTTAAATAGAGAGTTGACTAGCTTCCAAAATTAGGTTGAGAGTACTGTAATTTACTTTGGTTTCTTTTGGATGGAGTGTCCAAGAAACAAGTTTTATCCTGAGTTTTGTTGTTTTCAACTAACGAACAGATATGGGATATCTAGAGGAGCAACACACATAATGACTACCTATTATGATTAGAAAGTGTTTCAGATTGTTTCCCAGCTTCACAAAAGCTCTAACCCTCTGCCTTTTAGAATGTTCACTCAACAAATTTATTCAACTTATTCTTCTTCTTATTTTTTTTACTTGAGAGAGAGAGAGAGAGAGAGAGAGAGAGAGAGTGTGTTGAGTGGGAGAGAAGAGCAGCTGGAGAGAGAGAATCTTAAGCAGGCTCCATGCTCAGTACAGAGCCAGATGCAGGGCTCAATCTCACAACTGTGAGATCATGACCTGAGCCAAAATCAAGAGTCAGATGCTTAACTGACTGAGCTATGCAGGTGCTCCTCATTCAACAGATTTATTACATATGAGCACAAGATATATTCTATAGATGTGAGTACTTTTGAGCTCATATGTGTTAATTTCTTTGCATTTAAATAGCATGGGGGGGAGGTAGATTGTAGATATATACACATATTTATAATTGTATAATTGTATGATTATACAAGAGTCAATTGATTATATTTTCATTCTCCTTTATTTCAAGATATAAGATGAAAATATTCTGTACTCTGCCCTTTATTAAGAGAATTTTGAATATTTTTGTCTTTCCATTATTGTGGCATTTATTTTGCAAAACAAATTAACTTCCCATTTATGCTCCCAAGCAACACACCTTTATTGATTAACTAAGACAATTATAGTTTTGCTTTATTAAATTCTAAATGTTTCTTATATTATAAAACTAGCACAGATGATAAATAATAATAAAAAATTTAAGATGATAATAAAATAATTAGAGGCAATGGCAATAAGAAGGATGAACTAATGAGCAAGACTAGCAAAGGTAATGTTTCATGTAGACAGAAAATGTGTCTCACACACTGAAAACCTTGCAAAGATGTTGGAGGTCAGCACTTTGGTGAGATAATTAATTTTTATCATTTTGGAGATCCAGGCTAGTCCTATTGTATGTGTATGTATGTGTGTGTGTGTGTGTGTGTGTGTGTGTGTGTGTGTATTTCTACAGAATCAACAATGAAATGTAGACCATAATTTTTAAGTTTTTTCCCCCAAATTTGTTCAACACTATTATTGCAAACCTTGAGGTCTGAACACAATACTTGGGTGTTCAGTGTTGGAAAGAGGATGGTTATCAAAGGAAAATCACCCTGAAGTACCAGATTCTTTTGAATGGCAAAGAAATAAAAATAATCAGGAAGAAAGAACAGCAGCAGAGGGACAGCATCTGTTTCACTTTTTTAAGAACCGCATCTCATGGATCCATTCATTAAAATTCCAATGTGCCTATGCTTGCTTTCTGTGAAGCTGCATTTTAACCCCATTAGATTTGGAAAAGAGAAAGAGAGGAAGGGCAAGAGGGAGAGATGGAGGAAAAGCGTCCTCATTATAAGTGTTTCACATCTACTACATTGGATAATATCTACTATGGGGATTGTAAACTTTCAGGCACAGTGATATATTTTTGAACATCTGAGATACTACACACTGAAAACACCATGAAATAAAAATAATCTCTTCACACTTCCCAACTGGCTGTTTATCAACTTTTTCCTTTCCCACATTCATGCATGAAGTGTCCCTTTGCAGCCAGAAACCCTGTGGTGTTTTTGGCTCTGATTTGGACAGTAACTCGCTTATTTTCAGAGTTAATGGCAAAAAGCAAAGAAAAATGTAGTCCATTAGTGTGTTACGTTATGTAAAGAAAACAAGATTGCTAAATACTGCCATCCCGTATAGTTTCCAAGCATTTATTTAAAGCTCTTAATTTCAAATCAAACATCAAATCGAACAGCCTCGAATAATAGAATTGGAAAAAAGTTAAGTCTCTGTGCGTCTTACAGTGATTGACCCACTTATTTAAAGTTTCTGTAAACGCATCCTCCATCAAGCAACCTCCAAGGGGAAACACACAAATGTATATATACTTAAATAACCACAGCAAATATTTAATATTGACTTTCCTGTTTTTCTTTCCTTCCCTTCACCCCAAGGGGAGAACAGTGTAGGGTTTAATTCTCTCCATAGCTGCATGCTTGTGCGTGTGTGCGTTGCAAATTTAACAAGCAATGATGATAAAAGATGAGCAAAGTGAATTGCTGGACCAAAAGGGTATGTGATCTAGAAACTTGCTTTGAGGTTCATCAGGTGCAAGTTTTTATAATGGATACTGAGGACGAATGACATTGCTAGTTTGTCGATGAGCCTGAAGCTAAATATATGCTGTTTGGCAGAGGGTTGCAAAGGACATGATAGCGCTACTGAAGCAGATTTTTCTTCTTTAGGCAAGGGATGCTCCTGCTAATAGGCTATTTCAGAAGCTCAGTGCAATACTAGCTTCCGGGCCAATAGTTCCAAGGAAATGTTTTATTTTCTCAGAACAATTAATGAAATTATGCAATCATAGAATTAAAGGGCATTTTCTCTCAATTTATGTAAAAGCAAGAAAAAAAAAGACATATCTCAATGCACTAATTATATGTATAAAGGCAGTTGCATACTTATTCTTTATATCTTTATAAGTGCATAAGAAATAGTTTAGAAGAATACACTTCTAACTGGTAACAGTGTTTACCTCATGGGAGCTGATTTGGATTGGGGTGATGACTGGAGTGGGACTTTAGAATTCTTTGTACTATTTGTAGTGTAGTGCACATGCATAAATTTGTCATTTGAAAAATTAAAATAAGTTATTTTTTATTTAAAAAATATTTTTAAGGTTGATTTTATTTTATTTTTTTTTTTTTAATTTTTTTTTCAACGTTTTTTATTTATTTTTGGGACAGAGAGAGACAGAGCATGAACGGGGGAGGGGCAGAGAGAGAGGGAGACACAGAATCGGAAACAGGCTCCAGGCTCCGAGCCATCAGCCCAGAGCCTGACGCGGGGCTCGAACTCACAGACCGCGAGATCGTGACCTGGCTGAAGTCGGACGCTTAACCGACTGCGCCACCCAGGCGCCCCAAGGTTGATTTTATTTTTGAGAGAGAGAGAGAGAGAGAGACAGACAGAACATGAGTGGGGGAGGAGCAGAGAGAGAGATGGGGACATAGAATCCTAAGCAGGCTCCAGGCTCTGAGCTGTCAGCACAAAGCCCGATACGGGGCTCGAACCCATGAACTTCAAGATCATGACCTGAGCTGAAGTCAGATGCTTAACTGACTGAGCCACCCAGGTGGCCTCCAAATTAAAATAATTTAAAGTTATCTTTTCCAGGTTCTTGCCCGACAGAACATCTAAGTTATTCAAGATAGCGTGTTATTTTTCTAGTTAAAAATTTTATTGAAGGAAAGTTTCATTCCTAGGCATCCTAGTATATTTTAGACTCACCCATGGTTAACATTTTTTCCTTTATCTCTGAGTTAAATTAAGAGAACATAAATATCTTTAAGCATTTCTTTTGGTTCTCTTTTCTTTTTTAAAAGTTGAATATAAGTGAAGAATGCCGAGCAATGTTTCATGAAACAACAGGGCATTGATGAAAATACCCAAGTAATGGCAGCATTCAGGACAATTTGACTATCAACATCCCCAATAACATGGAATTATTGCTAGACTAAAGTGTAAGAGCAAGAGTAGAACAACACTACATTTTGTGTATAAAGCCTTGACTTACAAATATCATAATCCAAAAGACTAAATTTGCGGGTGAACAGTGCAACACACATCAAGAGTTGTGTAGTGGAGTTTTCCCTTTCATCTGCATATGTAGCATTTACTTTCAGTAGGGGTATTTTTATAATAGAAGATATACCAACACAGTATAATTTGGATAAATCAATCCCCAGACTCTTGATGTATGTCTCTTCCCTTGCTAGGTTCCATTGAGTGGCTCACGCCTCCGGATGCCACATTGGCTAGAAGGATGGTATTGTATTTGTGGGGGCCAACCAGTTTATAAATTTGTCTAAGAATTTCAGAAATTATGCAAACAAAAAGGAAGCCCTTCCCCAGCAGCACTCATGCATACAGATGAGGCCTGCATCAGCTCGTGTCCTTGACTGCCGTCAGTTTGCTTTGCACTGACATGTTCTGCTGCTGCTGAGCCTCAGACTTTCTCCATCTGCTAGTCTATGCAGCACCAATCTTTACCCACCTGGTCTTTCACAGGAAGATGACTCTGTGTGGTTTTCAGTGGGGTCTCAGTGTCTAGTCTTTAAAAAAAATTTTTTTAATGTTTATTTATTTATTATTTTTTTTGGAGAGAGATGGAGAGTGGGCAGGGGAGGGGCAGAGAGAGAAAGAGAGGGAGACACAGAATCTGAAGCAGGCTCCAGGCTCTGAGCTGTCAGCACAGAGCCTGACACGGCTCATGAACGGCTAGATCATGACCTGAGCCAAAGTCAGCCGCTTAACCCACTGAACCACCCAGGGGTCCCTAGTCTGTTTAATTATACACACAACTCTTCTCTTTTGAGGCCCCATTGCTGAACACAGAGTTGCTTCAGTCTGCCCATTGAGAATCCCACAGTTACCTGGGTACCCTTCCCTCCTGTTAGACAAGGGTATTATCTTCTGCCCAGAAGTTTACTCTCTAGGCCAGGCATTTCTTCATTCCTTTAGGGCCCTTTCATTTATTAGGCTACATCTGCTTCTCTTCGCTAAATTTCTTACCTGACTTTTCCTCTTGTTTACTGACAGCTATTATTGTACCCCTGATATCTGTTTACTTAATTGCCTGATTTACATACTGTCCAGGCTTCCTGACTACTACTGCCCTTTGTTTAGTATGACTCAAAAAGGTCATTCTTCTATATTAGCAAACTATTTAACAAGATAAACATCTTGAGTTTCTAGTAATTGAGAATTCCAGGGATTGTGTCCCATGAAGCAAATAATTACTAAGAAGATGAGATAATGTATGTTAAGTTGCATAAATAATTTTATGAAGGGTTGATTTATATTGAAAAGGATCGATGTATAAAAGCACAATGTAACTATCTTTAACTTTTTTTGTTTTAAATTTTTGTCCGTATATAATGGGGAAAAATCCCTTTTATTGCAAGCCCGATGTATATCATGATCATAACTATTTGTGCTATTTGTGTGGCCACATCATGGTCTGAGCAGATCATCAATTACTTTTTTAGAAAAAGTACATTAAAAATATGTTGGATGGGGTGCCTGGGTGGCTCAGTTGGTTAAGTGTCCAACTTCGCCTCGGGTCATGATCTCACGGTTCTTGGGTTCGAGCCCCGCATCAGGCTCTGTGCTGACAGCTGAGCCGGGAGCCTGTTTCAGCTTCTGTGTCTCCCTTTTTCTCTGCCACTCCCCCGCTCGCTGTCTCCCTCTGTCTCAAAAATAAATAAACATTAAAAAAATTAAAAAAAATATTTTGGAAAGCCAAAGCCTATAATTTTGGTTTACATATTCTAACAATTTAACATTGAAATGTTTATATCATCTTAGAAACTCTAATATGATAACTTTATAATAACTGAAAATATTAAAGAGGAACAGCTTTATGTATTTTTTGTAAATGATGACTTCTTCCAAGATACACCAGTATAGTTTTATGGAGAGGATATTAGCATCAATTTAGATTGATAATATTGTTACCCCTTTGCTTTTAGCTCTGCTTAGCTGACTGAGATTTGCTTTCATAGCAATTAAGGCTGTCAGTTCAGAAAACCTGATAAGGTTGCCACAGTCCTTAATAGCTATATTGTTTGGGCCATTGTTTTTACCTACATGTAGAATTCTCTTGTAAGGTTAAACATAATCTAGTCTTCCTTTTATGTACTTCTAGGTCATTTAGCTTGAATCTATACTTAAAAATCTTTGTCCATGCTATAATATCCTGTGACCCTAATCTTTCTTGGAAAAGCTACTAAAACCAAGAAATAGGGGGAAATGGCTATTAATAAGGGTTTTGGCATGTATTTTCCTTTTCAGATCTTTGAATTATACTGTTGAACATAGATCTGTGATAACTTAGGTGAGTGAGGCTTGCACAGTTTGATTTAACCTCAAGTACTTTTGTTAAATTTTGTTTTTTTTATGAAATGTATTTCACTTCTGACATTAGGAAGATTGCAGCTTTGAAGAATTCATGTGGACCTTCGGCAATCATTTTATTTTGCTAATGAACTAGAATTGATCTCTGTAATTGAAAGATAATGATACTATTTGACTATAATGACTAAATACCAGATGAAACTCTGTACAAGTGAAATTCTACACAATCCTGGATATAATGTGACTGCTTTATCTTAATTGTGAAATCACATTGTGTATCTTCTTGAAATTGTTTAATTATTAAAGAAAAATATCAGATGAAATGAACAGTGAGAAGGATGCTGAAGTAGGGGTCTGTAGACTTGAGTTTAAAACTGGATTCTTTGGAAAACCTTGGGCAAGTCACTTAATTTTCTTGGGACTCAGTTTTTGACCTATAAACCTGGTAGAACAAGGTTATTTAAGGTCTCTTCCAGCTCTTCCGTCTCTGGAATCTGAATCCCACCAAATTGATTTTTCATAGTCAGTAAAAAGTCTGAACAAAGCTGAGCTGTGAAATATTTGACAAGCATTAACAGGATTGAACATGTTTTAGACATTAGGTGTTCTGTAGGAGAAGAGAACAGTTAAGATCTACTCCCCCCTCCACCCCACTTGTATTTTTAAAAATTTGTTACACTGTGCAACAGACGGTTACTCTAAACTGGTTTTATACTTCTTGTGGTAAGGATGGAGAGACAATGCTTAAACATATAATTTCACAGGACATGTTGTGCTTTATAAACGCAGTGACAAACAGTGGGTTGGGTTGGAGATCTGGATCAGCTTGGGTGGTACATGGTCCAGACTATACTAGATTTATCCTTGATAAACAGGGTCATGAATCTTATTGAGATTTTTTTTTCCATGGAGATAGGAAAAAAAGGAAAGACAGAAGCAAAAGTGCCTGCAATACCAGAGCACCTGCTTTATTAAATCTTCCCCAGGGAGGTTCATTATTAAGGTCTGAAATATAAGATCTTACTATAAATGGCAGATAGGAACCTGTACTCTCTTCACTTGTAATATGCATATTTTACTGATTTCTTATTAAAATCAAATTTACCAATCAGCTTATGCACAAAAATATACTTCTTTGTAGAATTATATGAGTGAATACAGCATATTAAATTGTACAGAGAATGTTCACATATTCATTAATAAAGATTCCTGCATGAGACAAAACGATTCATTTTTATTGCCTTTGCATTTCTAGAGTCTGTGTAAGATAACTGTCTTAAAAATATCAGAGAGAAGATTTTAGAAACAGGTAAAACAGACTTGCTTAATATACCAAAAAATATATAGCTTTATTTTTACTGAGAGATAAAAATAGTATATGCGCATATATTTTGAAATGAAAGGATATAAATAAAAAAGCAGTTGTAGAGAAGATAACCTGAATTAATAGACTGCTATTTATCTGCCTTAGTATTCACATGAGGCTAGATTTTAGCCATTTACATTAATAAACTTTTTCCCAAATAACCTCTGAGTTACAATACTTGATTTCACTTAATACATTTTTTTAAAGGGCAGAATTTTTTGAAGGAATAAGTATTCTATTGTGTTGTAAAGAAGAATCATATTCTCATAGTTTTTTGTCCTGAATAAACAAATTCTGTGTTTGCCACTCATTGAAACACTAAATAATTCACTTTAATTTAGACAGAGGAAAATAGAACTTTTATTGCAATTCAGAAATTGCATAGCATTCAAGGACTGTGAAAGATAGGAGGTCTATTTGATTTAAACCTGAAGAAGAAATGTGAAAGGAAGCATCTAGCATGGAAAAGAATTTGGGATTAGGAGTATGTTACTGGAAGGTCTAGGTGAAATGATGGTGAACATAACATGTGGCTGAGGCATGTAATAAGCCCAATAACAGCATGGGTGCACCAGTAATCGTGACAAACCTATGTTAATTTTTCTGTGATTGGTTGGCTTATCTGAATAATGGGGACGATGGTAGAAAATATAAGGCAAAAACACAGCAAAATTTGCGTGGAAACTATAGTTGCAAATTATTTTGAAATGAAAAGTTAATTTTCTGTAGGAGTCTAAGTAATATATCAAAGTGGATTTTAATGTCGTAACTTACTAGAGAACTCCAGAAATAGGGATGTTATTTTTTGGGGGAGGATCCTTAATGCTCAGAAAAATGCAGTATTCATAATATGAATTGGAATAAAATCTATTCCATGATTTCAGAAATTTTCTAAAAACTGATAAAAGATAATTTTGAAAATCTTCTGAAAAAAGAGGTAATTGTACTCCAATAAAAAAAGCAGAGAGAACACAGAAACATCAAGGCTTATATATATAATTAAAATCTTTTCCTATCATTAGTCACTTTCATTTTCCAAACTGACGCTATTTTAAAATCAATATATAGATGTATATATTGGGTTTTGGTGATTAACTTCATTACAGTTATTTTCCAAACCAGGAAAAAAAGGCAATGATGTTACAACTAACTGTGAGACCAGAGTGCTGAACAGGTTTGTTGAATTCTGTGCATTAGGCTCAGGAACCGGCAAATGCCTGGGTGAAATTCTTGAAGATGCTCCCGTTCTTCTGAGCTGGTTCTTCAAGCACAGGCAATTTCAGGTTTCCTTACCCAGGAGCTCTTTCTGATTCTTGTGACCTAAATTTGCAAATACATTATATGGGCAATGATAAGTTGCACTTTGATGCATTAGGTCTGTAAATGCTATTTTATTTTAGAGACTGAAAAGAGGGTAAACTTCTGTTTGCCTAAATATTGATAGCTAGTGGGGGAAGGCAACGGAGATAAGGCCATCTTGCCTATATTTGGCCTCTATGTAGATTCTGTAATGATTTAAGAAAACTGCAGCTCAGAGTTCATTTTATACTCACAAAATAGACAAGTGATCATGGTAAGACAGAATGAAAAAGAGTAGCTTAGAAATATAGAAATAGAGCTGTCTTTAGAATAACCTGATAGGTACACTATGAAATGCTTAGGGTATAAGTGAGGGTTTGGGGAGGGGGGAGAGAGAGAGAGGGAGACAGAAAGAGAGAGATGGAGACAGAGAGAGTGAGAGAGGGAGAACCTTAAGACTTTAAGGCTTTGATTGGCTCTTTTACAGTGTGTATGGTTTAATATTGCTTTTTACCTTGAGATTTACATGGGTTGAATTGGGATAGCGATTCACCTCAGTGGCAATAATCTTTTCAGTGTTTAGTGTCCCTAAATGCCTTAATCTGGCTTTGGGTACCTTGGTTTTTTGTTTTGTTTTGTTTTGTTTTCCTGTGCCCTTCCAAATTTTTAACACTGTAGGTATTACCCTTGTCTTCTTTCAGAGAGATGACAGAAAAGTAATGTGATACTGAGTGTGATTTGTGTATCATGATTAGAGATGTTATTAGAAATAAGAATACAGCAGTTTACAGAAAACTGGTTTAGAGAACAGTAGTTCTTAAGATCTGAACATGTGGCCATTGGGCCAGCAATAACAGTATTACTTGGAGGTAGCCAGAAATGAGAATCTCTTCCCCCAATACTGAATCAGAAACTCTGGTAGCAGGCCTAGCAATCTGTTTTAACAAGTCCTCCAGGTAATTCTTTGGTGTGCTAAAGTTTGAGAAGGAATGTCCGGAGACCAGAGCTCTTTCCTCAGTTCTACCACTTTCTAGCTGTTAGATCTTGGTAAATTTGCTGAGCTTTTCAGAGTCTCTCCTCCTTGTGTCTGTAAAATGAGAGATGGTCAACAATGGCCCTTCCGGTTGTGACATTCTGCGAGTGTGGAATTCTAAGTACTTGGTGAAAGGGAATGCGGTAAGGATAAACAATGCCAAGACATCCAGCTACAGAGATAAATCTGATATTGCTCAGTTACATGCTCCTTCCACATGTTTAATGTACAGCGATCCTTCTCAATCCTCATTAGCTCTGTATCTTTCATGTAGCAGTTACTGTTAAATAAAATGAGCCTGCTAAATAACTCAAGACCAATTCAATTCCAAGTAAGTAGGATAGATTACAGTGATGTTATTTTTAATTGTTGAAGATGACACAAAGCATCAATGATATTATTAAATGTAATTTAGAAGTACACAGCTTTTAGTGGAATGGCTTTCACCAAATTCACTGTAAATCGAGTGCGCAGAGAGTACATAATTAAGTCTAGAAGCAATAATAGGGTGACATAGCCCCCTTTGTACCTGATATAATGTATTCAAAGTTTAGAAAGTGATAAACATACTTTTTAAGAAGGACCTGTTAAAGCACACTTTGGATAGCCCAGTGGAGATTAGTTCGTTCAAATGGCCAAAGGATACATCTTTTACTTGTAGATTTTCTATTCTCCTAACAGCAATTTTCAAATGGTAGCCTGCTTTTCAATTTTTGCAGAGGTATGATACATGATTTGGAAAGCTATAGCTTCTTCTGAAAAATGCTAAATGTATCTCTTTAAAAGTATTAGCTATGAACATGAGTATTTGTGTAATATAAACCGGGATTCAGGTCTGCTCTAAGAAACTATGAATTCTGGATACTGAGAAGTGCAGGTGTGACATTTCATTTCGTATATTTGGGTTACATCAATACTGGAGAGAAAGTTAACCTCCTTCTTCATTCCATTTTTGTAATGATATGAGTCACTATATTTTTAAAAGGCACAACAGCAATAAATTTGTTTTGAGTAACTTGAAATAATTGGGCAGAAGATTTGTTATGTTAAAAAGACAGATTAGCCCACCAGACACAAGTGGCAAAGGTATGATCTGGCATTCCTTGTCTGTGTCTGTTCATAATCTCATTCAACCAAGTTGAGTACAAGATATACTTAGTAGCTTTGTTTAAAAGGCTCTGTCTATGTATATCCATGCTATTTTCTTTATACAATTGAATGCTTAGTAATTGTAAGCTTGTTTATGGTATTATGGAAATAATATGACAATAACAATTAATTTTTTTTTTGCTTATATTCTAGCTATACGTAAACCAGGCAGTTATTTTAAAAAAGATGCTTATAAATGAGATCTTGGAGTCGCTGTGTAGAAAATTATGTAAGACCAATTTCAATTGAGGGTGACTTCTGCATTTTGTAGAAAGTTATCATATACTCTCCTTTACAATAAATGATACCAAATTATTTTCTTTTGGCTTTCGGTGGACACTGAAATTCTTTGCATCAAAACCTGTTGTTAAAGATACAAAAAGAAGACAATAAATGGTGGCATATTCTTTTAGAGTGGCAATGTCATTTGTCCAGAAGGGGGAGCTCTCAGTCCGCATGCAGCAGAGCAAAGCAGACAGTCTAGTATCTTATCTGCTGCTTGGAAATTGTCTGACAGGAAAATATCAACACAAACCATGCGATTTGCCGCTGGAGCACGCTGGACCTCATCTGCTTAAAAAGATGCACGGATATAGTCATCACAGTTCATAATTTAATAAACTGCTAAAAAAACCACACATTTTCATTTTAGCGACTTTGGTCTCACAACTAAATTCACATTGCTACAAAGACATTTGAATTTTGCACTAATATGTCATGAGCACTGCACCCATTGCAAATTAATGAGTCTCTGAATAGCACTGTGCATTTGTCATTTGAATTTATGCTAATGCAATGAGGTCTCCTGGTGATGCTGATAGTCCATAGCAGCTGCTCGAACCACAGAATGTACCGGCACTTTTCTTCTACTTTCTATTGCTACCTCTTTTCTTGGCTTTTCTGGCCTGTCACTTAGGCGACAATTCTGGAGCTGGTTATTGATAGGGCTGCTAATTATCTTTGACTTTACACTATTGGCCTGACCCCCAACACTGAGCAGAAGTAATGGATCAGTGTTGAGAGAATTATGTACATCATATGGTGACAGCCTCAGACCAGGAGGTCAGAAGGAGTTCATGGAGAACCAGTGGTATTTACAAAGGATGTTGGTATGGAAATTGGTAATATTTTTCAGTGATATTGTGTAATTTATATCGAAAGGTCAATCTAAGAAAGTGACGGTAACCTTTGTGATCATAATGAACAGCGTATGTGTGTGTGTGCAAAAAGAGAGGGTGGTCCTTTTTTTAATCTATTCTACTGCAATCTAAGAAAATGGTCATGGCACAACTTCTGGGTAATCAGGGCATTTGAGTCTTTGTTATGGTTATACACATTACTTATTGGTCAAAGAGATGTGTTGGCACATTTGAATCTAGTGGAGGGATTGTTGGCATGTTGTGTGTAGGAGGGAGATGCACAAATAACCATTTTCATGGGACACAAATCAATGACAAAAGTTTCTCACTGTTATCTTCCTTTCCCAAGTCTTAATTATGAAATTAAAATTTTTTCTTAGACTATTGTTTCCATTTGACCTGCTTCTGGAACGAAAAATGAAAGTATGTAGAATTTATTCTAATAGATTCAGGAAATTAGATTTGGTGTTTAGTAATGTCATGGAAAAATTAAGCAGAAAATTAAAAGCTAAAACCAGAAGTATCCATTAGATTATGTATCTTTTGAAAATCCTTACTGAATTTAAGAAATGTTCTTTTTTCCTTCCCCGGGGCCAAAGAAAAGCATGCAGACTTTTTCTTTCAAATAAAAAAAAAAAAAAACATTTTCTTTACAAGGGACAAACAAATGCACACCCTGGTTAAAATGTGGCATTGTTAGCTTTCATTTCCTCCATTGTAAAAGAGGCTGAGATAAGTAAGACTCGATTCCGGAATTATCTCCAGGGGAAAAAAACATTCCAAGGCAGATACGTATAATTATTTGTTCAGTGATGTCAGAAAGTACGTAGTATAGAAGTAAAAGTGACCGATCAATCTCAAATAGTGCCCAAGAGCAATAAGGCTGTTTTTCTTGTGAAACTCATAAAAGGAAGAGGATTTTTATCCTGATTCCACAGGCCACTAAGCTGCTCAGGGCACAAGCCCCAGGAGATACTAACACTTCTATTTCTCTCTACCTGTGGGTACCAACCTAAGGTTTAAAAGGCCACTCTAGAGAAAGAAACTTGACTGAGAAGGCAGCACATAGATTCTTACTACAGCGCCTCTGTTTTCCATCAAGGCAGGGAGACGTTTTTCACTCTTCTTGGAAAAACTTTGAAATGTAAACTGTTTCGATTGATGGCTCCTTCTGGCCTTGGCAACTCTTTTTGGTAGCTGGTGCTCTTTCTGTAATACTTGTTAAAAACGTCTCCGAAGCAAAGATGTTGTTTTTTATGTGATTTTTTTTTTTTAAGTCAGCACATGTGTGAGTACAGACAGGCTCTCATCTTGCACGGCGGAGACTGGCAGGTGAACACCTTCTCCTGTTGCCCTTATTCATTTGCAATACTTTATAAGATTAGTCTCTTTGAAAGCTGTTTTCAGTCTAAACTGTCAATCGTCTTCGAACGTGGTCCCTCTCACTGGGGATGACTCCTTGGAACTCAAGAGAATGTTGTGGCCTGAAAGTCCCTTCCTTAGCCCAGAGATGTCTGCGTGAGCCTCTGTTATCTTGCCCCTAACCCTTCTACAAGACAGCCTGGGGGCAGCTTTCCAAAACAGGACACACATCTAGGGTATCATATGTTTCAGAGCTTTAAACTACAGACATTATTTCCACCTCCATCCACATAATTGTTACTGTTTTATCTAGTGTTGGAAATTTCATTTTTGGTCAACCATCTATGAAATGATTATGCATATGGGCTTTCTTAGATTCTTGTAACATTCTTAAACTATATCCTTGTGGAAAGAATTTAGGTGGTGACATAGATCAATCTGCTTAAACCAATTGATTTAGAAAGTGAAATTGTCAAACTGCATAAAGCAGTATGAAAAATGACCATTTTAATCAAAACATTGACTGCTTGTATTGATCTGTTGGACTTATAATGGCTAAATTATTTCTTTTCTTTTTTCTTTTTCTTTCTTTCTTTTTTTTTTTTTTTGAGAGACAGAGAAAGAAAGAGCGAGCACTCGTGAATGGGAGTGGGGGTATGAGGGTGGGGTGGGGGAAGGGGCAGAGGTTGAGAGGGAGAATCCCAAGCAGTCTCCATGCTCAGTGTGGAGCCCATGCAGAGGCTCAATCCCACGATCCTGAGTCGAAATCAAGAGGCAGACACTCAACCGACTGAGCCACCCAGGTGCCCCATTATTTCTTTATCCTGTGCTATATCAAGTCAAGTTCATGAATACATATTCTTATTTGTTGGGGACTTATTTTTCTTTGTCTGATCGTATTGTATGCATTATACTGTTCTCTGTTTTGCAGCTGTTGCTTTCCTTTGGATGCATCACAAAGAGGAAAGCCCTGTGACCTCTTTCTGAGTGAAGCGACCCTCTTCTCCAGTGTCTTGTACTCTGAGTTCTCTCATTGCCAGACACTCTCTCCGCCAATAGCACATTCTAAGGCAGGCTGCAAATCAATAGCTTTTTGACTTGTGAGTGTTAAGGCAGACACTGATTGTGTATAATCGTAAGGGCAGGAGGCCATGCTGGCTGTAGTCCTCTTCAGGTGGCTGCTCAGGGGTTCAGAGATGCTTCTTTCCTTCCATTCTCTCATATATTTGTACACACGTTATACACACACACATTCACCCCCCCCCCCCCCACACACACACATACTTGTTACCTGATACACAGGCACACACACGAGGTTAGATTGGGATTATCATACTCTGCTATTTTTAGCTTTTCTAATTACAGGTAAACAAGAAATACTTGTGTAAAGTTATCAAAAATATTTCTTAAACATATTTTTTAATTATTTGATGAAATATAGGTAAATTTAATATGTCTTAAATCAATAGGAAACATTTCATTTCCTTCTTATGACACTAAAATTTTAAGTAATGATTGATTCCATTTCATTTTAGCGTTGAAGCACATGTGTGCTTGGTCCATTATGATTCCTAAGCAGTATGTATAAGCCCTATGCCAAGGTCCTTGCCTTCAAGAGGTTTTAATCTGGTATGGACACAACATTGAAAATGACGTAATGTAAATAAATATAAAGGTATAATCAATATAAAGTTGTTCTTTTGTATTAAAGTGATGTGTATTAGGGAATAATTTTCAGAACCATGTTCTTGATTTCTTACATATAATTCTTATATTCTTTGTTTTTCAGAATATGTGAAAAAATACAAATCAGTAACTAAATGACATAATGGTTTTGCAAAGTCAGTGCTTGACTTGCTTCTCTTTCCCTCATCTCCTCTTTTTTTTTTTTTTTTTTTTTCTTGGTCCTATTAGGGACCTCAGAGCTACACTGTGACCTCATTTCCCTTGCCATGAGGGGGGATATTTAAGCCAAGGAGAAACCAAAAAAGAATGAGACCTCTCTGTAGAGCCAAGTGGAAGTTCTGGTATCATTGGCCTTTTTGAAAAAGGATTCAGTTTTCAATAAATTCCTGCCCTTTCAAAGCTTTCTTTCTTTATTATAATGGGTTAAATTTACTAAAGAGAATTATGGCAGTTTACTCCCAGGTAGGCCTTAATGTTCTCATTTCTAAAGTAAGATAAATTTGTAAAATTTATAAATTTGTTAGATGATATCTAACAAACCTTCTAAAGAAAGAAATTCTCTTTTCTATGCTTCCAAATGATAGTATCAAAGTTCCAATTTTGGTTACTTTGGGTCCTGGAGATTAATGCATAGCAAACAAAACAAAACAGAACAAAAACCTAAAAATATTTAAATCAAAGTATGTTTTGAGTTTAATTAAAAGGTAGTGGAAAGAAAAAAAATATCAATTCATCCTAGTAAGATTTTTATTTTAAGAATTGAAGATATTTGTAGGAAGAAGACAACTATATATATGTGTGTGTGTATCTATCTATCTATCTATATATCTAGAGAGAGAGAGATGGAGTAGGGTAGGGGAGAGAAAGTGAAAAATTAAACAAATTATTATTACTGTGGTGAGAACACTTAACATGAGATCTGCCTACTTGACACATTTTTAATTGTACTATACAATATCATTAACCACAGGCATTATGTTGTATAGCAGATCTCTAGAACTTATTCATCTTCGTGAGCGAAACTACATGCCAGTTGAACAACTCCCCACTTCTCCCTCCCTGAGGTCTCTTGTAATCACCATTCTACTCTCTGCTTTTATTATTCAGCTTAAAAAAAAGAAGGAAATCCTGTATATGTGACACCATGGACGAAATTGGAAGACATTATGCTAACTGAAAAAGGCCAGTCACAGAAAGACAACTACTGTATGCTTCTGCTTATATGAGGTATGTGAAATAGACTCCTAGAAGCAGAGTGAGCAATGTTTTAGGGAGAATGGAAGTAGAAAGGGACGTCACATATAAATCACTTCTCTCAAGAGCGTCACTGAATCTCTGGTATCACCTTCCAAGTTCTTCAGCTTGGCTTTCTTTTACTAAATAACTAACCATTTCTGCTGCTTTCTGCTCCAGACACTGGAATATAAAAGTATAAAGACTCTTGAACCCTCAAGGTATAAAATAAGTATGCATCATTCCAGTTATGTGTACTATGTGGAGGGGGAGGGGAAGGGCAAAGATATTTAAAAACTTGTAAGTGCACTGATAAGAGAAAAATTATTGAAGTGAGGAAATTTGAGACTACCATCTAGCATTTATTTAAGGTCACTTGAGAGAGCTTTTAAAATCATAAACGAGAAAGGGAAATTAAAATGCTAAGAATATTACTTGAACAATGTCTGCATAATATAATGATAGGGCATTTGTGGGGCCTGGTCCAAATTATGCAAGGACATTAGAGTAAATTTTCACACTCTTTTTTAAAACTTGGGAACACCGTGGTCGTGTGAACTAAGGCCCTGCAAGGGGAGGCAACTGATCCTGAAAATATGATCCATGGCCCTTAATTTTTGGTTAGATGACTAACAAACTTTAGATTCACAAGCTTGCAAAGCCTGTGTCATATCCCTTGGCCTCTTTGTGTTTCCTGGAGGGCCTGACTTTAGGGTATGGTCTCTGCAGGGCAGGCGTGTAGGAAGTGCTTGCCAAGTGATTTATTTTGCTAAAATATGATAATCGGCTTAGTAGGACTTGGTAGCTTAAAAAATCATAAACGGTATGGGAAAGATGTCTACATTTCTAAATCTTTCAAAAAAAGCCTTCAGAAATTTTATCTGGCACTATGAAAATAGACTCCACAGAAGATTCTTCCCCTTCCTCCTCCCACTCCCCAATTTAAATCAACTAATTAAGAAAGACTGTAACTAGAAGGGAATGATTAACTCATTAACTTAATCATTGTCATACTTGTGAATATGGACTTGTACCAGAGTTAAGAGGTTAATGAATTCAAATATATTGTCAAAACTGCCTATGGTTTTCAAAGAGGAGGATTTTATGCTCTGTAGTTTATATGCTTAGAAGTTAGGACTTGGCTGTGATAAAGTTTGACATCAAAACAGGTTACTAAAATTGTGCAGAAAACGGTGAGTAGGAAAAACAAGAATTTCTCTTTATCACCATTGCCAACGTCACTGCTACCTTCAACGCCACTGCCACAAATTCTACCATTATTTTTACGTGGATTTTTCTTTTTTCACCTGGGTAGCAGGGAATTGACCTGTTTGGGCATAAGGCTGTCCATACATAGTGATGTTTGAGCATATATCCTTACTATTAATGTTTTATAGCAATGGGTTGATGGATTAATAGCTAATGAGCCATTACCTACCCTGTTATCCATCAAATATAGCAGGCACTGAGCTAGGTACAGTGCGTGGATCTGGCGTTCAACAGAATAGACACTGCTCTTGCCCTGGCAGCCCTTACCCCTGGGGAGTTGCATTGAATATATGATACAAATAATTGTCTCATCATAAATTGTGATTAGTATTCACTAAAGCACGAGAGAAGACTAGAGATTATTGCCTCGTGATGGGACTCTATTTAGATTAGGAAGCTTCTCTACAGAAGCAGCAATTATGTTGGAACCTGCAGAATGAGGAGAAGTGACCTGGTGGAAGGTTGGGAGGAAGAGAAAACAGCACGTGCAGGAGAAGACCATACCAAGACTTTGCTGACATGGGATTTAGGATTTTATTTTAAGAGAAATAGAAAACCACTGAAAAATCTTAAGAAGGATTGACATGATCAGAATTTTATTTAAAGAAAATCACTGTGGCTATTTGTGTAAAATGTGCTGGAGGAGAGAACATAGTAGAAAAATGAGAACAGTGGTCTAGCTAAGGGAGGATGGTGTCTCAGATAAGAAGGCAGAGATGGAGAAAGGGACATTGATTCAAGATGTAATTTGAGTTGATGGTTAGATTATGAATATTGAATGGATATTGAATTGATAGGTAGAATTGATAGATCAGATGCCTGTTGAACAATGTGTAGTAGGGAAGGGTTTGCAAGAATATCTCACTTGTCAGAGATTTCCTACCCCACTAACCATCCACACAATTGTATGGTAATTCCATCCTTAGAAGAGAAACACTGTGCAGCACAGTCATATAGCACAACTCCAGGGGAACCCTCACAATGTTTCCATGTGTTTGGTGTCCCCTGGAATTGTGCATTGGAATGGCCCTGGGGCTATGGAATATTGATTGTGCTTTGTTGTCTGTAAGGATTATAAAATAGGGTGTTGTTTGCACTGAGGGCCCCCATGTATGGTTATGTTTTCCTGAGGATCTGGCTGGGGACTGGAAAATGTATCCTGTCATGGGACTGGGTCTTTCCCTAGGAAGCAGGCACTTTTTTCTAGTTGGTCTATCCCAACTAGGAGAACATTTAATAATTCACTGTTCAGAGTGTTGCTCTTGTATAATTTGTACATCTTAAAGAGTGATCTTTTTCTAATTATGTACTAGTTGTAGCCCTGTTTCCATTACTCAGATATACGTGTGCCACAAATTCACCTCTTCAAACCATACAAGATGTTGGTAGACAGGGCATTAACACAAACATTTATAAGTTGGAGATTAAATAGACATCAGAGGAAAATTATCCATAGTAGTAAGAAGAAGTCATTTGTCAAGGTAGGAGATTTGGAATCCAAAGCTTCCAGTTATCATTTTCAAATCCCAGTTACGTTCACTTGAATAAGTAAAATCTTTAAGCAAGCCACTCCTACATCATCATGGTCTGCTTTCACCTTGGAATTCTAGGTCCAGTGTCACTAGTGTTCTGTCCCATGTTCACAGCTGCAGATCACTGATATCACCTATAACAGATTCCTTCCTTGGCTAATAGGAAATAAGCCAATAGAGAGAAACTCAGTATCTGTCCTTCTCCCTCTCTTTCCCTATGTTCTCCAAGTCTAAAGGGAGAGCAAATTTAGACTTCCAAAGCTGTTTTTTTTTTTTCTACTCTTTTGATTTCTGAGTTTGATAGGCCTCTGAGTCAAAAGCTAAGGAATCTTGGTTCGATCTTTTACATTTAAATTTAAAGTAATCCAAATCTCCAACTTTAGGTCTCAAAAATCTAAAGCAGAATAGAACATCTATTTTACCCATAGTTGTGCTATCACTTTCTTCACTATTGCAGCGAATGCAACACCATCAACCCGTTTGACTAACATGGACATTAACATGACTAACATTGACTACATGACTAACATTTCAGAACATGGACATTTTATAGTTCCTTTGTTCTCCTTTCTCTTCTCACCCTCATCTGGTCCCTAAAGCCTATTTCTTGAATCTGTCTTCTTTCCTCCATATCCATCGACCAAGTAAAGCAGTTAGAATGAGTTTTCTCAAATGCATTTTTGATCACTTCATTCCTTTGCTTAAAATTCTCCAGTGACTTTTTATTATCTTCAAATAAAATTTATTGGCAAGTCAGACAAAGTCTTTAATAAACAACTGATGTCTCCCAGCTACCTGTTTGTCTGTTTTCATCCCCTGCCATTCCCATTTAAGTTACAGTGAAATGTAGATTTTGACATACACCTGGTCTTTCATAAGGCTGTGACTTTTCATATTCTTTCTTTTTCCTGGCTCCTCCCTTTATTTTCAATGTTACAAATCATTCCACAAGTCTCAGATCAAAAACTATCTCTGATAAGCACTGAAACAGCCCCTGCACCTGACTCAGGCACCCCCTTCCTAGGTGGAATTAAAGGCTTCCCTTGCATTCTGTGCTTGGCTCTACCATGTGATTTCATTGTGCTGTCTCTGTTGGTTCATTTATTGGTGTAGCTCTGGTGTATTGAAGAGTGGCTAGGAAGGTGGCCTTTTGGAGTTACACAGACCTAATCATATGTGTGACCAGGTAAGTTTGGGTTTCTAAATCTATTTTGATGGATTATTGATTTAAAAAGATAATGAAAGTAAAATGCATAACTGTACCTGGTGCACACTACGTGTATGATAAGTATTGTTTGTTGCTATTGGTATCAGTCAGAGTAGTATCTTTTATCCCTAGTTTCTAACATGATGTATATCACTTAACAGATACTTAGGACATTTTGGCTGAATATGTGATTAATGTTATTAACATACCTGATTAGATAAGATTATCTTTAGAACAATTTTTTAAATCTATGGATATTATTCATAATAACCAATATGACTAAGTCTTGGTTATATATACCACTAAAGGAGATTAATCATGTGAGCAGCTCTCTAAATGTTTCTTTTATTAAAATTTGTAATATGCTTTGACATTATTGCTTGAATATTAAGTACAAATATTTGGTCATGGAAAAGAATTTGAACCAAGCAATAAAGACAAACTGCCAACCATAGGCAGGACTGCAAGTATGCAGAGACTTGTGCTCTGATTGACAGTCAAATTTGGCGTCTAGGCTCTGAGGGTTGGGAGGGACCTTAGAGACCATGGAACCCAACTTTCGACATAACAAATGTTTCTCTTCGTGCCCTATCCCATAGGTCATTATCTAGTATCTTTCTGACCCTTTCCAGTTTCCAACACCTTTAGCTTATGAGACTTCAAATAACTCTAGGGAATGTTTTAACTTTTTTGAGCAAAATCCTATTTTCCTGTTAACTTCCATCTATTTGTCTTAATTGTTCCCTGTGAATGTATTCTGAGTATTGATTTTACTTGATGAAAAGCCAAAACAGTACTTTATATCAAAGATGGTTATTTTATAGAGTACATTAGCACATTTCTACTAGAAATCCTGGGGTTTCTAAGGTAAAAATCAAGACTTCTGTGATGAGAGAAAAATTAAATTATTCTAAAAGTTTTAATCATACTTCCTCTTTGGGAGAGACTTTTTTTTGTCTCTTTGCAAAGCAAATAATTGGGCCATTTGAGTGTGAAAAGATAGGTCTCAGGATGTGGTCTAGAAGGTGAGGACTCACTGGCTCTGCTTGAAAAATATGTTTTTTTCAAGGGCTTCCCAAGAGGGAGATGGTAATAGGCAGGGGATAGGGGAAGAAACCAGTATCTATAAAGCAAAAAAGAAGAGGGTGAAAATATAGCCTGTGGAAAAAATATTGGTGTGGTATGTTTGGCACAAGCACTTAAGGAGTAGGGGTGTCTACAATACATTTTTATTTTTTTGGTTTGCATGATGCTTCCATGTATATTACCTTCTATCTTCAGACACATTCTACTTAACCTGTAGTTAAAAATCTATGCTTCACACTCTGCCTTTTTATTCACTAGTGCCTTTCATTTTTGGTAGTCAGGGAAGAATTGATAGAAAAATGGGCTATATTTCATGATTAGGTGAACAGAAGAATAATAACAAAGCAGAGAACCTTGAGGATATTTGGGGGGTGGGTGGGCCTGAGACTAGATTTTCTTTGTTTCTTTCTTTTTTATAAATGTTTATTTATTTTGAGAGAGAGAGAGAGAGAGAGAGAGAGAGAGAGAGAGAGAGAGAGAATGAGCAGGGGAGGGGCAGAGAGAGAGGGAGACAGAGAATTCCAAGCAGACTACACACTGTCAATGCAAAGCCCAACACAGGGCTTGAACTAATGAATTGTGAGATCATGACCTGATCTGAAATCAAGAGTTGGATGCTTAACCAACTGAGCAACCCGGGCTCCCAAAGACTGTATTTTGTATTCATCATATTGTGATATAAGGCTAATTTAAAAAAAAATTAATGCAGGGGAGATTGAATATAGTTGGAAGAGTTGAAGACACTCAGACTATTAACATAGGGTATCACTTAAAAAATTGATATCTCATGGTTGGAGTGGGGTACTGTGGATGTGTCTGGTTATGTTGGGGTGTGAAGTGATGGGATTATCTGACTCTCCTTTGCTGTTAATATTTTCTGTGTTATCTGAGTAGAAGCACTGCCTATATTCTGTTAACATACCTCTTGAAAAGTGGATGGTTGTTTCCTTATTTTGGATTTCTATATATTTAAATGATACAAAAGCATATTATTTGAGATAAGATCTAAGTATTTTACTTTCTTTCTACTCATGGACTCACCTCTTACATAGTTGTAAATCATTTGCTCAAACTGTGATCTTCCTTGGTTGGTGGTTCTAACTAAAGAAGTCCTATGGTGTAGAGTGAATACACTAAACTTGGAGTTGGAAGATCCTGTCTTGCATGTTAACCCTGCCAATCACAACTAAATGAATGCTTGGAATGTCACATATTCTGAGTCTGAATTTCCTTATGTATAGAATTCAAATAAAAAACGACTTTTCTGTCTCCTTTATAGAATTGTGGTGACTGTCAAATGCCACGATATGAAAAGATCTTATAAACCAAATACCTTATATAAATAGGAAGTGATGTCATTTAAAATGTTTAATAAATACCCTCTAAAGAAATGGCATGAGGCATAAGGGATAATTAAAGCACACTAGAGATGCTTTTGAAATCTCTTCCTAAAAAAAAAATAACCAATTGGAAGAAATGGAGATAATATTTTTTTGCTTGTCAACGAAATCATTATTTTGTTTCTATAACTTTGTAACTATCTAGAGCTGAGTGAACCATCCAAATGATGAATTTTCTGTATGTTAATTCACATCTTCAATCAATGAAATTCTTCAGATAAATTGCATGTCTTTTAAAAAAGTTGGTAACTATGCGATACAATTTACTGCTTTAGCAAAGTAGCTACTCAGTGTAGCTACTTTTTTTTTTTTTTTTCCTGTGGAGGGCAAATGATCATTAGTCAAAAAATAAATAAATAAATAAAACAAGAAGAAGGAAAAGCCCTAAACTTCCAAACTCAAGCAGTATAATCTATTTTCTAGTGAGAGGCATAAATATACATTTCACAAATCATACAAAAATACAATTTTATTTTTTTGATGTTTATTTATTTTGAGAGAGAGAGAGGGCACGAGTGGTGGAGAGGCTGAGAGAGGCAGAGAGAGAGAATTCCAAGCAGGCTCTCCGCTGTCAGTGCAGAGCTTGACACAGGGCTTGATCTTACAATTGGTGAGATCATGACCTGAGCTGAAATCAAGAGCTGGATGCTTAACTAATCGAGCCACCCACGTGCCTCAAAATACAATTTTATACCATGGCCAGTTAAGGAATGAGAGACACTGAGGGAAAGAGAAAAGAAAAGAGTCTGAGGACAGAATCTTTCATTCATTGCATTTTGAATTCGTATATTTCTTTGTTCTACCGCCTAAGCTCTAACTCTTCTTTCCAAAGGTTTGGAAAAGCATCTTTCTCCTACCCAATGGCTATTGAAATCAATGACTGTTGCCTGGTACCGAATATCTCTTTCTTGGCTGCTCTACTGGTTTTCCAACCCACGTCTCTGCCTCTCCTGGATACCCACCTTGATCTGAAGGCCAGGATCATCTCAGTGCCTGTGGTGGGAATGTGGGAACTAGCACATCTTTAAATCATCTCTCTTCTGGTGATTTAAGTCCTGTTGCTTTTTCAGTGTTTGTATTTCCTTCTCACAACCAATCTTAACTGCTTAAACTAACTGCTTGGGACATACCCGACTCTTTATGAGAATCTCAGGATGAAGTGTTAGACATGATGTAGGGGCCTCAACCATACAATTAGAATTCTATTTTGGACCTTTGCACAACTGGATGAACTTATCAGTCAAGGAAGGGATGTTGGGTAGGCAATTAATAAGGAAGGTTGCCAGGGGCTTAATGAAATGAGGTTCAAGACTGGTTTCAGTTTATTGTCTGGTTCCCCCTCACCCGTCTAATTAAAGCACAGATTTGAAAGCTAAGGGGAAGAATTGAACATTATCCTGATTAATTTTCATACTGGTAAGACCTTAAGCTGATTTCTTACCTTCTCTGGGCCTTTTTGTTTAAAAAAAAATTTTTTTTTACATTTATTTATTTTTGAAAGACAGAGAGAGACATAACACAAGTAGGGGGGTGGGCACAGAGAGAGAAGGAGACATAGAATCTGAAGCAGGCTCCAGGCTCTGAGCTGTCAGTACAGAGCACGATGCAGGGCTTGAACCCACAAACTGTGAGATCATGACCCAAGCTGAAGTCAGACACTTAACCGACTGAGCCACCCAGGCTTTTTTGTTTTTTGGCATGCATAGAACAACTGCTTACATGGTGAGCCATTTTTCCCAAGAGACTGACGCTTCCAGAAAACCCAGTGGATGACTTTTCACATCTTATAACCTGGTGTGAACTTATGATGCTGCCAAATTGGAGGTCTTACCGAGCTTCAGTTGGACCAAAACACTAGTGAATGCCGAGGGCCAGCACAGTGCCTACTTAGTGACTGTTGCTGACTGCCTCACCCATGCTACTGGTGTTGAAGTTAATTCCATTTGGAAACAAGTCAGATTTTGGGGGATGCTAGAATTTTATAGTGTGTGCTTATGTTTATATAATCAGCACATTTTTTAATTAAGTGAGAATTAGTTTGTTTTACTAAGTATAGTTAAAAACCTTTAAAAACCAAACTAGACTGTAAAATATAACTTACACAATTATGCATAATAGCAATATATTATATAGTGCTTACTATGTGTAAACATGATTTTCATTGCTTAGCCTGTATTAGTTCATTTAATCCTCACAACTCTGTGAAATTAAGTTTTTCTTTTTTTTTTTTTTTTTTTTCAACGTTTTTTATTTATTTTTGGGACAGAGAGAGACAGAGCATGAACGGGGGAGGGGCAGAGAGAGAGGGAGACACAGAATCGGAAACAGGCTCCAGGCTCCGAGCCATCAGCCCAGAGCCTGACGCGGGGCTCGAACTCACGGACCGCGAGATCGTGACCTGGCTGAAGTCGGACGCTTAACCGACTGCGCCACCCAGGCGCCCCTAAGTTTTTCTATTAACCTCAATTTACCTGTCAGGATATTAAGGCCAAAGATGTTAAGTGATTTGCATAAATTACATAAAACCTAATGGTTATACAAAACATCCCACCTTTTTTCTTGCATGACAAAAACATTCAACAGAATTCTATATGGACTCATGTTTACAGGGATTTGTGTAGGAAAAGGCAAAAAATCAGGAAATGGGTACCTGATTTAGAGATTTATTGAATTAAGATCTAGTGGCCAGGAGGGAAGATTTGAAGACTCACATGGCAGTGTAGATGGTAGTATACAAAGTGTAAGAGTGCTGGGAAATTCAATATACAAGGAATATGTGTCTTGAAATTTTGTGGAGATAATCTATAGATGAAGTAGTGAGTAAAGATGGACAATGAAATAATTTGAGGAAAAGCAAGAAAGGTTAATTCAGGGAACTTGTGTGGACAAAGTATAGTCCTGATGCGGATTCATGGCTGAGTTGTTCAAAGAAGGCTGTTTTGATATTCAATAGAAGAATTGGTTGATACTCTGAATGAGAAGATTGGGCTGCACTAATGACCAAAGAGATCCTATCTTTCAGTTGGGTGGGAAAAGGGACAAACTGCTGAGAAATTCACCCAAGCTGTGAGACACATGGGTGGCAGTGAATAACTGTATGCATTAAGAATGGCTATAAACATTGTATATTTGAGTCATATCTCAATCCAAAGGAATTGTCTAAAAATGGGGTAATGATCAGTTGGATGCAAAGATAATACCTTCTTTTAAAATGCCAACATTTAAAAATGCCTCCAAGAATTTGATGGGCCATGGTGGACACATTTTTCCTTTAGAGCTTAGTCCTCTTTGAACCAAAGTTCTCTTTTTACAATATTTATTTGGCAATATCACCTATGCTTTCCTGAAATGAAATCCATGGATAATATAAGATCAATAACACTACACTATCAGAGGAATTCCAGATTCCTATATAGAATTCTGAAATTCCAGATTTCTATATAGAGGAAAATAAATGAAAATATTAATATTAAATTAGTATATATTTCCATATGTAAATGTTTTGGCAAAGTGACCCTGAAAGACTTAATGAAGCAGGCAGGTGTATGCTCCTATTTGAGGAATTGCTGTGGATTTAATTATATAAATACAAACTGACACAGTTGTGTTATACTAGCAGTCCGGATACCATGAGTAGTATTGCTCTCAGTGATGTGATTTTCTAGAATGATGAACAACTGTAAGTATGCTTTCAAACAAAATAAAATAGAGTCTTCTCTCTCTTTCCATTGTAGCTACATTCCTTGAATATTATGGACCTAAAGACTGTACAAAGCATACTTTGTGTTTATATGTAAAAGGAATTTAAGTGGGAAACTCGGGTTTTTCACCTAATTAAATATTTGGCATGATATTCTCAAGTCAAAAGAGATGCTGACTAATTTCTTGTGGTGCAAGATGTCTGGCATTCCTGGGCCCCATCCACTAAATGCTATTAGCACCCTCCATCACTATGGCAATAAAATACTGAAATGCCTGATTCAATCTTGGGCACCCATAGTTTTTAGTCTGCAAAAGCATAAGAAATCAGTAGTGTCTCAAGATGATCAGAAGATCATTTTTGCTTTGTTGGCACCTGCCTAGGCCATGTGAAAGCAAAACAGTAAAACACCCGCAAACTGAATGGTTTAGAGCAACAACGCTATGTTATTTCTCACAATTTAGTTGATTGGTTGGGCAGTTAATTCCTATGAATGCCAGTTGAGCCTCTCTAGTTATGAAGATAGTCCAAAATACCCCCATCCGTTTTTAAATTTTCATCTGGAAAACTTATACTCAGTCTCCAAATCTCAGTTAGATATCACTTTATCTGGGAGACATTTTCTGATTCTGTATACTAGACTGAATTCCCCTTGTAGTACTCCCATAACATTCATTTCCTAACACTCATCACATTTTTAATTGCTTGGGTATTTTCACTGTCACACTATGAATTCTGTGAAGGTGAATCTTATATTTTGTTCATCATCGTATCTTGGTTATCTTGTCCCAGAGAGTTAAAGGAAACATATTTTTGCATTATATTGTATTAAGTTGATTGAAAATCAATTGCCAAAAAAATGTGGCCTAATAGTTTTAGAAAGGGTTGGTGGATTATTTAAAATGTCATTGTATCCACTTAATTAACAAAATTTCCCTTGAAGATGAAAGAAAATGACATTTTTGATAAATAGAAAAATATTTGTACAATTAATGTATATTCACCCTTCAACGAAGCATCGTATCATTACGTTCTCCACTATTCTGCTAGTGGGTGCTTAGACTCTTCTTTGGACATGCATCCTTATCCATCTGGATTTCTAATCACTTCCTATCCCATATTTCTTGGGTATACACTCTGAATCTTGAACTTGGTTTGAATTTGTAGTTATTTGTATGAAAACCCTGGATATCTTTTTTCCGCAAGAGATTTGTCTATGTTTTTGAGTCACGCTTAGGTCTCAGTACAGCGTATTCATCCATTATGCTTGATGGTTGGCTATACTCTCTCCTCATTCACAGGCGACACCTGATCGGCACAAATGTGAGTCTCAGACCTGCTATGTATCTAAGCCCATGTTTTGTCCCGATCCTGGGAAGGAATTGAGGCACCCACAAAATTGATGGAGGAATGAATCTAGAACATGATTCTTTGTAGTTCCACTTTCCCTCTGTGTGATCTCCAGGCAAATTATATTGGTTTATTCACTTAAAAGTCCCTTAAAATACATTCTTATCACCAATCTGTGAGTCCTGTCATGGTTCTAGGATTACAACTTGGGGAAAAAAAATCTGACTTTAGTTAATATAAAGTCCACTTCTCAATTTTCTAGGATTTAGATCACAGAGGCTTTATTGAGCTATCATGTTAGCTGAACCAGTGCAATCTACTTTAACAACAATTTAAGTTCTCCCTGTGAAAAGCGGGCCCTGGTGTAGATCATTTCTAGAGTCCTTAGCAAATGCAGTATCAGAAATTCTGGAATTCCTCTCAATTGCTTCTTTGTGTATACCCCATTGAAAACTCTCTGGCTTACTGGTTTCTCTCTGTCTCTACTTGGTGCAGTATTAATTCTTAGGTAAGAAACTGGAACCTGGGAGAGTAAGGTGGGATGTGAATAGGTAATTTTTTTTATTTGCATGCTGCCTTACACATATGCTTAATCAGCCTTGTAGTTTGAATAAGTAGTAGAAGCAATGCATGTATTTGAGCTATTTTGAGACACTGAAAACATTGTGTCTCTTTCAAAATTGGCCATGTCTTTCTTGATTTTCTTCCCACTCTGAACATAAAACAGGTGCACCAGCAATAGTTGGCACAAAGTGAAAAAGTTTTTGCACTGAAGACTGATCATTTCTTATAGTTCACTTTATCTTAGTCATCACTGTTGATTCAGAGATATTAAGTATGGTAATAATTTGAAGCCAAATTACTCAAGATTTGGCCAGCGCTAACCAGGGTTTGCTTTTACTGTGGGAGGAACTTGCAAAAGGCAATATTGATTATGTCTGGGATATGCCAATTATAATTTGACATTCTGATTTCTGCTTTTTGTTTAACTTAGAAGCAGATTCTGCTTTGCTCTATTTGTGAAAGACAACTGGATGAGGGAAGATCACTGCTTGCAATAAGACTAGCAATTTCTCTGAAATCAGAGGCAGAGAAAACAATATCTACTTTTTGCTTTTTCTGACTCAAAATGTGTGAAGATGAGGAATATCACTGAACATTAAGTAAAAGGAGAAAGATGAAAACAGGAATAAAGCCACACGTGATAGTTGAGATGAAAATGAAAACAAAATATAATTAAGTACTTGGAAGATTTAAGTATGATATGTAGAGTAATGAAAACAATGAAAAAATTATGTTGCCATGAAACAATAGTTGGGAACTGAAAGGATGCAGGGTGAGTTGATACATAGAAAATGGATATTACAGAGAAATAAGTTGCCACTTTGTGATCAATACACTCTATAACCCAAAACAGAGATACTATTCTGTCTGAGGTAATTGCACCTTAACAGGTGTAACAGGAGGCCCTGTTAAAATGAGGCCCTTCTCTCAGTTTTGGCTGAGTCGTGAAGATGTTGGAGGCTACATTCAAGAATGAATTATGAGGGAGACCCCTTACCTGAGAATCAGAGAGATGACTATGAAGGTTATGTTGAGGACCAAGAAAGAGGGGAGAGAGCAGGATTTTGTGAGGGGAGCTTTTGGAGAGAACTCTGAGTTCTGTGGAGGTTCCCCCAGCCTCTACACAGGACTGTTTGGAGTCTTGTGAGTGAAGTTCAGCTCAGGGAACTACTTGTGTGTTTTTTAAAGTTAGGAACAGAGAGGACTGAAGTCTGATTCATGCCTGAGTAAGCTGAAGCAGCCTTTAAGGAAAAAGGAACATGTCAGGAAAGTTTCTGTATATGCCTGTTAAGGGGCCAAAGGTGTATGAATTGTAGCCATGAGGAAAATTCAGTAAAAACATTAGCCTGAAGTCAATTAACCATGGGACTCTGCAAAAGAAGATGATGCATTAGGGTGAGGAGGTCCCAGAGTCAGTGGCTAAGGGGTATGCCACTCAGGTCAGAAGCCACAAGAGGTTTAGAAGCAACCAGTCATAGGTGAGGCACTGCCTTGTTCAAGGGAATCACATTTGCAGGTGCTCAGCATGACAGTCTCCAAACAATCTCTAAAAACACCTATGAGAGAATGATTCTGTGAGGTCTGAAGAACATGGTACCTCTCCATGGCAGTAAAGTTGCTAAGAACCTTTCTATGTCTTTTTCCTCTCCCACCTCTCACCACGTATTTGAACCTTTAAGAACAAGACCAAGCAGCTATTGATTATGGGAGAAAGATAAGAAAAGTGAGGGAAAGAGGGAAGAAATGGACCACATCTAATTCCTGAAGGCGGGTGGCCCATCTGCTGCCAGCCTTAGCTGGAGAGTAGTGAAAGAGTCTTAGCTGTGAATGAAGTTTGCAGCGTTCATTAATAGATTGGATTAAATACTGTAATGTCTGAGAGAAGGGTTAAATTGACCATAGGAGTTTCTATTACCAAGAAGAGACTAGAAAATCATGGGGCCTGCTTGACTTTTAATTCAATGACAGGCATGAATTTCCTGCTCTGATCACATTTAAAAGTACAAAGGAAGACAGAAATCATAGAGATAACTTTTGATTGTGTGCCATGAGCACTTTTCAAAGTACTAGCTCTGGAGGAAAAAGCCTAAGCCCTTTCTTGAAGGAGAGGTTCCTTTTAGTTAAAAGGTCATGAGCTTTAGAATTTGTTTTAAAATCTCTGATCTCTCATCTTAGCTATAACCTCAAATAATTTACATAACTTCTCTGAACCTCATCTATAAAATGAAACTAATAATTTGTGTGGATCCAGATTTATGCCCAGGAAATATTATTTTTCTCTACCTTTTCATTCCCTTTTCAAGATAAAATTTGAATCAATTATTTTAAAAACTAAACTTCATGAAACATGGGTGTAGACATTGTGGGGTACCCAAAAAGACTCCCACAGGTCTTGGTTACTGTTTATAGATATGTAATTCTCTCTAGAAAACAGATTGTAAATTCCTTGAATGCGAGGAACAGCAGCTATGATGAACATCCTCAAATATGACAGTCAGTGGAGACAGAATTACAGAGGAAAGATCACCAACATGGGTTATTAGAGATAGCTATGATGTGAAGTGGTCAAGTTCAGCTGTATGGATAAAATCAGACCAACTGGATTTGATAGGATGATGGCATTACATTCAAGCACGCAGGATAGAATCTACGATTATTTCCAAATAGAAAAAGATAACTTGAGCAAAAGTGGAAATGGGCAAAGTATAATGAGGGAACAATGAGCTGACATTTGTGATGGAACAGAAGACTGGCTTAGGTTTTGGGATCCCTTTGTAGGAGACAGAAGTAAGCCAGTTGATTAAAGATTCTTATGTATCTTACCCTTTTGCTTGGTACACATATATGTGCTATTTATCCTAAGGTGAAGACCCTGAAAGTTTTGGGTGGGAAAAAAAACATCACTTGAGAAAAATTAATCAACTTTGGCTTATAGGGATGGATTAACTGGAGAAGAGACTAGAAACCATGAAACCATTTACAGATTTTTGCCAGAGCTAACTCATAGGGATCCTGAACTCAGAAAGTAAAGCTGTGAGGATAGAAAAGGATGAAATATAATGAGAGAAGCATTGACAGGCTTCAGAAAATATTTGCATTTTCAAACATGATACAAGGAAAAGTCTCTGAACCAGCTCCATTCAGCTGAATTTTCTGTGATTTTTGAAATTTTCTCTACACTGTGCAATGTGGTAGCCATTAGCCACATGGGGCTATTGATCTCTTGAAATATGGCTAGTGAGAAATTGAACTTAAAATTTTATTTGATGTTAATTATTTTAAATTTAAATTTAAATAGCCCCATGTAGTAATGGTTACTATATAAGTGCAGCATCTCTTTCACAACAAATTGCAACATCCACACCTGAGTTGATAAAAGGATATTTTGAGTATTTCATTGTCAGCATTGCCTCCTACCCAGTGACTTGAACTTGGCACTATTGCTGTCTTTGGCAATTTGTGCAATGATTTGAATATTTTATTATATTTTTTTCTGACTGCATTATGGAAACAGAAAAATGAAAATGCTATTACTAGTCTTAATAAATGTGTCTCATCAATTAAGTACAATTAAGTCATGGGTGGAAATTATTAGGCATCCTGAAAGTGGTAAAACTTCTGTGTCAACCTAACCTGGGGAGAAATAAAGATAAAATCATATACAAAAATGATAGAAATATATTGCCAAGCATAATTCAGGATTTCTATAATTTTGTTATTATTGTTCTCATTATTTAGCAAAACTCTTGTAGATGCAGTGACATGGAACATTATCATTTACTTTTCTCACATTCCATTTCTGGTTACAATTTTGACAGTGTATTTTATATGAATGCAGGCACATCTTTTCTATATTGCTTTTCGCAATATTGTAAGCTATTACTATCCTTATTTGTAATGAAGAAAATGAGACTAACTTTTCTACAGTTAGACATCTAGTAAATGACAAATTTTGAACTGATCTACCTGATTCCCAAATTTCCATTAAAAAAAAAAAATACTTGTTTTAAGTAGGCTCCCTGCCTGGTGTGGGGCTTAGACTCACAACCCTGAGATCAGGAGTCACACGTTCTACTTACTGAGCCATCAGGAGCTCCCAAATCACCATTTTTGTAAGTAGATGAAAATGTGACAGAAAGTCCTCAAACTAAGTATATGCAGTAATCCATGTTTAACATTTTTAATTTGGGTTGTTCAGATCAGGCTTATTCTCTCAGCATTAAAGCTAGACTTGAGGCGCCTGGGTGGCTCAGTGGTTTAAGCATCTGACTTCGGCTCAAGTCATGATCTCACAGTTTGTGAGTTTGAGCCCTGTGTCAGGCTCTGTGCTGATAGCTCAGAGCCAGAAGCCTATTTCAGATTCTCTGTCTCCCTCTCTCTTCGCCTCTCCCCTGCTCGCACTCTATTTCTCTCTCTCTCTCTCTCTCTCTCTCAAAAATAAATAAACATTAAAAAAATTTTTTTAAATCTAGACTGAATCACATATTTGAATCATTAGAGATTTGATGATTGATTACATACATACAATGTATTATTATGTTAATAAATAATACTTAGTGTTTATTAATGAGGTAAAAATTAATTTCTTAAGACAACATATATATTTTCTTATATAATAAGGAAGTATTATCTGTGAGAAATTCTACACTGGACTGTAACAATCACCATTCTGATTTTTTTTTTTCTGAGACTAAAGCATTCTTACTCTTTAAGTTCATGCAAGGAAGTACAAGAAGGATTGGTCCTTTGTTCTATTCCCAGTTGTCAGCAAGGAACCACAAAAGTGGTTGTACCTTGCTCAACAAACAGCAGTCTTGTTCTGAGATCCATGCCTCTGAAAGCCCGCCAATCACTAAAAACAGTAAAGGTCAGCTAGTACCTATATATTCCCATTTTTAAAATTCGGCCAATCCCAGAACTCTGTGCTTCCCCCAAACCCAATACAAGATCAGGTTTTTGCTTTGTTTAATAGACTGATTTTTGCCTGTGTCTTAGCCTGCAACAAACACATCTCTGTTTCAGATATAGTTGGGAGGTGGTTTCCTCCCTCAATATTTCTTTCCTATTTTACTAGGTGAGTGATGCTCTCCTAGTATCTATGACTAGATGTGTTTGGCAGGGGACAAATGACAAAAGAAACATATTTCTTTCCTGAGTTCTCATCCCCCTCCCAAGAAGACTCAAAGAATATGCTAAAAGATGGATATAGTGACCAGTTACAGTTAGACCTCATAAACTAATAAATGTTAAATGTCCTTCTTTCTCTATCTCCTTTTTTTCTTAGGGTTCCTCTAGTACCTACTGAGAATGGGCTGAACTTACATAAGATCCAAGGGAATGGGACTTCTTTACTGACTTCAAAAAAGAAATTGTTGAAAATATTTTCTTTTATTACATAAAACACAAAATTTATATAAAGAAACATCTGGTTATTGATTTAATGCTAAATTTCATAGGGTCTTATACTTGATCTCTATTGTAATTTATGTTACAGAATATCTTTCTGCCCCTTGTAATTCCTAATGAGAGATTCTGGAATGTCATTCCTGTACTTTCTTCTGCAAGAATAGCATTGCCCCTCCTAGATGGGGAGTATCACCGTCATTAATTGTAGTCCATAAATGATTACATGGGCCTTGTGGTTTTTCCCTCAGGGCTACAAGATTCCTGGATCTTCAGAGCTAGGACTTGAAATCTGACAACATTTGGCACATATATGATACCACATTACTATGTCCAAATGAACGAGATTGCTAATGTGCTTCCTGTGAGGGATTAGAAATGGGGCAAGTCACATTAAATAAAGAGTATAAATCTTGATTGGGGAGTTTCTCCGTCAAGCCGTGTCTTCCCATGGCATATAATCTTAATATATTTTAGCATTCGTGAGTTGATAAAGATTACTTCTATGGGATCAAGCTTTTAGAACATATACAACAGGGAATTAGGTAAAATAAACTGGAAACTAATATGCAGTGGTGTGGTGAAATCCCTGTGTATTGGCTCAGCAGAGCTGATTGTTATATTTTCAGGAATTTTCTAGTTGGTTGACATCACATTGGTAAGCTTGAGCTCTGCCATGATGGAAGTCTTTACACCAGTGGAACTAACAAATACTGTAAATCAAGGTTTTCTCTCATTCCCACCCCCACCCCTTGTGCCCTTTGTTTATAGTTATCTTTGTCTGAAGATTGATTTTGACACGAGTTTATCTTTATGAGCCACATGGGCTCCATCATGAAAATACAGTGTTCTTATTTCTTTGTGGAAAAGGGATAACAGTAGACAGAGTTGTTTTCTGACTAAATTGAAGTGGAATTATTTACAAATTCTAAAATGCAGTTTAAAGGATTAAGTTCTGACCCAGTCTGCTCCTCCTTTCCTTTTTGTGGTGACAGAGAAACTATAGGCTCATTGGTATCAGGCATAGGTCTATTTTCATAGTGGCTACACTATTTTACATTCCCACTGACAGTATACAAGGGCTCCAATTTCTCTACAACCTCATCAACACTTGTTCACTTGCTACCTTTTATTAGTGTGTCTGTGATAACAGCCATCTTACAAGTGTAGTGTTATTTTATTGTGGGTTTTTAAAAAATTTATTTATTTTGGTGGGGGAGGGGCAGAGAAAGAGGAAGAGAAGAATCCCAAGCAGGCTCCATGCTGTCAGTACAGAGCCCAAGATGGGGCTTGATCTCAGCAACTATGAGATCATGACCTGAGCTAAGATCATGATGCTTAAAGTCTGGACGCTTAACTGACTGAGCTCCCCAGGTGCCCTTTACTGTGGTTTTTATTTGCATTTCCCTGATGATTACTGATGTTGAGCACCTTTTCATATACCTGTTGGCCATTTATATGTCTTCTTTTGAAAATGTATATTCATGTCTTTTGCCCATTTCTCATCAGGTTACTTTTTATTACCTATTTATGATTATTATTATTAATAATACTTATTATTATTATTATATTTTTGCTATTGAGTTGAGGTTTTGCTATTATTTTGGATATTTTGGATATTTACCCTTTATGAGATAAATGGTTTGTAAATATTTTCTTCCGTTTTATATATTGCCTTTTTCCCGTTGTTGATTGTTTCTTTTACTGTGCCTAAGACTTTTAGTTTAATGTTGTTCCCCTCAAATTAAAAATAGAACTACCATATGAGTTGGGAATTCCACTTATGGGTATATATTCAAGATAACTGAAATCTCAAAGAGATATCTGCACTTCCAAGTCCTTTGTGGCATTATTCACAATAGCCCAAATAAGGAAATAATACAAATATCCATTAAAGAGTTAATAGATAAAGAAAATGTGACATATATGTACAATAGGATAATGTTCAGCCTTTTATAGAAAGGAGGAAATTCTACCATTTGTGATCACATGGATAGATCTGGGAGACATTATGCTGAGTGAGGTAAGTCAGTCAAAGAATGACAAATATTGCATGATTCCACTTATAGGAGGAATTTAAAATGGCCAAACTCATAGATGCAGAGAGTAGAGTGGTGATTTCCAGGGAAGGGGGAAATTGAGAATTCTTGTTTTTTAATAATTTGCTGTCATCCTAGCTAACATAAGTGCATACAATGTAGTCTTGGATTCGGAAGCAGATTACCGTGATTCATCACTTATATACAATACCCAGGGCTCATCCCAACAATTGCCCTCCTCAATGCTCATCTCCCATTTTCCCTGCCCCCTCTAAACCTCCTCCTCCATAAATCCTCAGTTTGCTCTCTGTATTTAAGAATCTTTTTTTTAATATGAAATTTATTGTCAGATTGGTTTCCATACAACACCCAGTGCTCATCCCAAAAGGTGCCCTCCTCAATACCCATCACCCACCCTCTCCTCCCTCCCACTCCAAAACAACCCTCAGTTTGTTCTCAGTTTTTAAGAGTCTCTTGTGTCTGGCTCTCTCCCTCTCTAACGTCTTTTTTTTTTCTTCCCCTCCCCAGAGACTTCAGTTAAGTTTCTTAGGATCCACATAAGAGTGAAAACATATGATATATGTGTTTCTCTGTATGACTTATTTCACTTAACATAACACTCTCCAGTTTCATCCACGTTGCTACGAAAGGCCATATTTCATTCTTTCTCATTGCCATGTAGTATTCCATTGTATATATAAACCACAATTTCTTTATCCATTCGTCAGTTGATGGACATTTAGGCTCTTTCCATAATTTGGCTATTGTTGAGAGTGGTTCTATAAACATTGGGATACAAGTGCCCCTATGCATCAGCACTCCTCTATCCCTTGGGTAAATTCCTAGCAGTGCTATTGGTGGGTCTATTTTTAATTTTTTCAGGAACCTCCACACTGTTTTCCAGAGTGGCTGCAACAGTTTGCATTCCCACCAACAGTGCAAGAGGGTTCCCGTTTGTCCACATTCTCGCCAGCATCTATAGTCTCCTGATTTGTTCATTTTGGCCACTCTGACTGGCGTGAGGTGATATCTGAGTGTGGTTTTGATTTGTATTTCCCTGATGAGGAGTGACGTTGAGCATCTTTTCATGTGCCTGTTGGCCATCTGGATGTCTTCTTTAGAGAAGTGTCTATTCATGTTTTCTGCCCATGTCTTCACTGGATTATTTGTTTTTCGAGTGTGGAGTTTGGTGAGCTCTGTATAGATTTTGGATACTAGCCCTTTGTCTGATATGTCATTTGCAAATATCTTTTCCCATTCCGTTGGTTGTCTTTTAGTTTTGCGGATTGTTTCCTTTGCTGTGCAGAAGCTTTTTATCTTCAAGAGGTCCCAATAGTTCATTTTTGCTTTTAATTCCCTTGCCGTTGGGGATGTGTCAAGTAAGAAATTGCTGTGGCTGAGGTCAGAGAGGTTTCTTCCTGCTTTCTCCTCTAGGATTTTGATGGTTTCCTGTCTCACATTCAAGTCCTTTATCCATTTTGAGTTTATGTGAATGGTGTAAGAAAGTGGTCTAGTTTCATTCTTCTGCATGTTGCTGTCCGGTTCTCCCGGCACCATTTGTTAAAGAGACTGTCTTTTTTCCATTGGATATTCTTTCCTGCTTTGTCAAAGATTAGTTGGCCATAGTTTTATGGGTCTAGTTCTGGGGTTTCTATTCCATTCCATTGGTCTATATGTCTGTTTTTGTGCCATCTGTATTTAAGAATCTTTTATGGTTTGCCTCCCTCTCTGTTTGTAACCCATTTTTCCTTCCCTTCCCCTATGATCTTCTGTTAATTTTCTCAAATTCCACATATGAGTGGAGACATATGATATCTGTCTTTTTTCTGACTGGATTATTTCATTTAATATAATACCCTCCAGTTCCATCCACATTGTTGCAAATAGCAAGATTTCATTCTTTTTCATCGCGGAGTAGTTTTCCATCGTATGTGTGCGTGTATATATATATAACACACATCTTCTTGTTCAAGGGATATAAAGTTACAGTTACACAAGAGGAATGTGTTCTGGAGATCTGCTGTTCAACATAGTGCCTATAGTTAAACATATGGTATTGTGTGCTTAAAAATTTGTTAAGAAAATAGATCTCATTTTAAGTGGATTCACCACAAAACAAACAACCCTCCCCCCCCCCAAACAACAACAACAACAACAACAACAACAACAATGGGACACAAGATACTTTTGGAAGTGCTGGATAGGTTTATTACCTTGATTGTGGTGATGGCATTGTTGTATACTGTGTCCAAACTCATCAAATTGTATACATCAAATATATGGTTTTTACATCAATTATACCTCAATAAAGCTGTGGAAAAAAAGAAGTGAAAGTCTAATGGCTACATCTTTAATTCATTGTTTCCCACTTATCTTAGATCTTGGTGACTGTTAAAAAAATGAGAAATTCTTGGGTATTTGGGAAAACAAAGGAGTTCATTACCTCAAATAATTGCAAAAAAAAAAAAGTAACACATTTTCAGCAGAGATGACATCCTCTTTTTGTAGATTATTTTCTAGGAAGGGTTTCTAAGGCTGTACCAGCATCATCATAATAAATAAGTATGGAATGCTTGTCTCCTTTGTGTTCTGCGTGATCTTTGGCAATTTTGAAGCCAGATTCAGTTCAGATAGAACAACAGTGAATGAGAGAAATCATTCCGTGGTACTCTGTGGAAGAGGGTTTATGGGATTGTGGTGAGGCTGGAGGGCATAGGAATTGGCTGCACTTTGGAAGATTCATCCTTACTGGAATCTGATTAGTTGGTGATTAGTGTTAAACAAAATTAAAAGATGATTTGAGTGAACAGGGTGAGACTTTTAAGGCTCTTTTTATTTTCCTTTTTGCTTTATTGCTGTATCTGAGAAATTATTTGGAGTTACATCTCATTTCCTATTTTATTTTTTATTGTTAATATAATATATTGATTCCCAACTCTGTCTGCACATTAGAATCACCTATGGAGTTAAAAAAGAAATCTTTACCCCTGGCCCCTATCCCAGAACAATGAAATTTGAGAGCAATTGAGAATCACTGCTCAGGAATGTAAACTTTTAATGGATTCAAGATAATTTTAATTTAATTTTGTTTTCTTTAAGGAGTTAATTTTTAAATTGGTTGTTTTTCTGGCTATCACGTTTTCATATGGTTTTCTTAACTTTCTTTTTTTGTATATATGAAATATTTTTGATCAGATGACACCTACTGGATAGGCTGCTGTTATGTCCAGGACATCAGTCCTACACGCTGTTAATTTGATAAGCAGTTGTGTGTGCTTTGTTTTCTTTTATATAAAAAAGAACCTATTGAGACATCAGCACATCTGGGGGGAAAACATTGCTTTTAATACTTAGGTTGTTATTATTCACTTTGAATAAAAAGCTATCAAACTTGACATGTATCTTTAAAAAATAGAAATGAATCCTTATGGACAACGATGAGTCTGATTTTGAGAAGAAAGCCAACTAGGCAGAAAGCCTTAAGGAGTTTTCCTTGTTGCTATTTTATCGTAGGAAAGGACCTTTGAGGATATTAAAATTTGACTCTTGTCTGTTGACCTTATAAGAGAGATAACTCCTGTTAAACATGGTTGCTTTGTTTTTTGCTCTTGTTCTGCTGGCTTATACAGCAGTTTGTTGATTAAAAAAATCCTCAAGACATGAGGTAAAATGACTGCCGTGTTCTGATGACTGGTATATACCAAACTAGAAGCAAATTCACATGAGAAAAGTGCTCGACAAAAATATTTCATCTAAGATATTTTCCAGCTGAGTTGCCTTCGAATTCTGTTCCCACCACATTCTCTGAATTGCACGGTGGAAAAGCTGAGACTTTTAACTTGTGTTCTGCAGAGTACTGGGAACTTGGGCACAGAAACCAGGTCATTTTTTTTATTGCTGTCTTTCTGCAAGGATTTAATTCTTTTTCATATTGTTTATGTAAGGGAAGAAAAAATTTAGGAAGAATTTACTTTGTTTAAGAACTGTCAACTACCCCAGTTATATATTCCCATGCTGTATGACAATGTATTTTGTTATTATTGACAAATTATATAGATCAAATGATAATGCCCTTGTAGCCCTTTATTTGGGTTTACATATAAACCCATATATACATATATATATGTGTATATATGTGCACATATACAATAGAGGAAGCCTAATAATGTTAGTAAAAAAATGTTTATTAATAGCATATATACTAATCAACAGAGATCAATGTGTTTTATTGAGAGCACATTGCCTAAATTTGAGCTGTTATCAGTATTGATGATTTCATGCCTACAATGTGTTCAGGTCTCTACAGTAAACATAAAGTTTCTTCCTTAACTGTTTACTGTGAAAATTACGTATTAGTCATCGGGACTATCCAGGCATGAAATGAACATGTCACTGGATTCCCCTCTGTTTATATTCTATCTTTGTTTCTCATTTAGATCATGAACCATTCGGTGAGAACCATGCCTTAATCCTATCAGCACTTATAGAATAGTAAGTGAAGTAGATCCCTACCAATTTATTGAAGAATTCTAGTAGAAGAGACAAAATAGCTTTACCAAGGAGATTGTATAGGATTTGAAGAAATCTGGGATTTTGAAAAATGGCTGACTTAGAAGAATATTTCTTCATTCTTGGAATATTAATTGACCACCAGTTTTATGAAAGGCATCCTACTAGACCACACACACACACACACCACACACACACACACACTTTTTCTTCTTTATTCCTAGGAAACTCAGAGTCTAGTTGAGGAAATGAGATGAATACAAATAACCACAAGGCAAGATAGATTGTGAAAAGTATCAGGCTAAGATTTATACTTAATCCTGTTCTACTATTAACTAGTTATGTGACAGTAGGCAGATCATACAGTTTTTCTGGGACTTATTCTCATATTACAGATGTGGAAACTATGAACTACTTTGTCTCCAAGATCCTTTCCAGTCCTAATAAACATTCTTAAAGAGAGGGCACATTTATATGATGTAGACTTTAATGCACTGAAAACACAGTCATTCTTCACTAAGAAATTATCATCAAAAAGCTGATAAAAATTGAGTGCATTGGTATGAGTTAGAAAAGGCTGGCATGTGAATCAGTTGTGAGTAATCAGGGGAAAATCCCTACCTTGGTTTTCTTCTTTCCCCTTCCTGGAATGATCTTCTCCTAGACTCTTCCCTGGCTCTCTTTCCATCCCCCAGGTCTTTGCAAATAGGTCACTTCTTCTGAGAAGCCTTCCCTGACCAACTGATTCACAAAAGTCTCCGTACTCACATCTATCCTACACCTTGCTTTTTCTTTTTTTCATAGCTCTTATTACTGCCTACCATTGCATTTTATATTGGTTATATAGTTAATAATCTGCTTCTCCCACTAGGATACAAGCTCTATTATGAGAGAAATTTTATTTATGTGGTTCATTGCTATTTCACCAGCTTCTAGAACAGCGTCTGGCACACTGAAGATACTTTGTAAATGTTTACTGGTAAAGAAAGGAAACTCCTTTATAATGACTCCAGTTTTTGAACACTAGCTGTTCCTCTTTTTCTACAATATCTATTTACTTTCAGGAGTACTGCACTACCTAAATAGCTTACTAATGTGTGCTAGCTTTTGTAGATGAGATTTTTGTCCCCTTCCTTCTTCCTTCCTCCCTTCCTCCCTTCCTCCCTTCCTTTCTTGCTTCCTTCCTTCCTGCAATGTGTAAAGGAATTTTGAGTTAAGTAGTAAAGAATGTGGAGCTTTTACTTACTTTTTGCCTAAATGTTAAACTGGAGACCTTTTGAGATTTAACTTTCTCATGAGTTTAGTGTAATTTATAAGCTTGCAGACAGAAGAAATGATTCTTGCAGATTGTTTTCCATCTTATTTTTAGGACAACCTGAATGTACATAAGGAATAAATATACATGTATATATATTTATTTTTAATATTAAAATTAGCTTTTTAAACTTTATAAATTATTTGTGTCTGCTCAGGTCAGAAAAACAGATTGTACTTTTATTTTTGATTCAAAATAAAGTGTCAGAACAGTGAAAAGCTGAACTGTAGCTAAATTTGGTTCCCATCACGAATCATTAGAATACTTAGATAGTCACATTGTCACTGGCTACAAAGTTGATGGGAGCAGTTGCATAGGATGAGTTAACTCTATAAGGAGAAATCTCTTGGCACTCTGTAGGTAAAAAATGCTTTTGTTATTTTGGGGAAAAAAAAGAGTTAAATTGCTTACATCAAATTTGTTTTTCATGTACACAAAGACTTTAGAAGTCCAAACAAAATAAAAGAAATTAATTGGTTGCTTATATGAAGCTAAATTATAAATGTATAAGGCAGAAGCATAAATTATTTGAATGAAGTAAGAAGAAAAGATCATAGTTATATCATAAAGCCTGTATTCCAGTATAATTGATATTGACTTATAGCTTATGTTTTTATTATATACATTCATATTTATGAGTTCTTACTTTTTATTAATTATTACTAGTATACTAAATATACTTCCAACTATCATAGATACAGACATAGTGTGGGTATTTTTGCATTTTGATTTCAGGAATTAATATAATTAAAAAGATTGGAATATCAGTTTTCATCTTGGAATACAGGCTTATTCTAATCTCTGATAGCCTACATATGTATTGCTGGTCTCTGCTCAAGAAAGAAGCCAAGGTCAAAAACACCTTGTGTAATTTGGATCTGTTTGCTGCTTGACACACTCTTGTTTTAATGTGACTCCTTGCAACAAAAGGTTTTGATGAACTGTGTTCATGCTACAACTGTCTGCTATTAACATGAGAAAACAAAGGGTTGTACTTTTAAATAAATGGGCTCCTTGATATTCAAAAGCACAGAAAAATCAATCAAAATATCTACTTGTTCACCATTAGTATTAAGCTTGCATGTCTGTCTTTCCAAAGCCAAACAAATTGGATGTAAATCTAGGTACCTAGGTTTATACAACCAAAGTGATCATGTTTGTGCCTGACAGTGATTGCATTTGTATCTCTGTTCATTTAAAAACTGACTCATGGCTGAATTATGAATGGGGCATTGGCTTATAATTTACAAATGGAAAATTTTGGACCAGTACCTCCTGGTTGTAGCAAAGGCAGATTTTATCAGTTTTGCACTATTGGTAAGCACAGTATATCAAGAATATTATGTAAATCATTTTACTGGTTAAAGACGTTGAGCATTTGTACTTTATGTGACTAAGACCAGTACAGCTAGATTTTCTGGGTATAGGCTGAGCCTAGGTTACCATCTGGCTTAGATGCAGATTCCTGTCTACCCATCTGGGCTAGATTCATTAATATTTCCTCTTAAGACATCTTGATAGCCACTGTTACACACACACTTCCAAGTTCCAAAACACCATACTTTTCAAAAGTAGAGTACACAGTAGTAATTTAATACATATCTAGATTATATAAATTCATGTTTGGGGTTTATAAAAATATATCTGGTTTATTGAAGAGTTTCAACGGAGTGGATTATTAACATTTTAATATCTGCCTTCAAGTGCACTGTTATGAATCTTTCTGGGCTGTGGAGCCCATAGACACATTCTCTGCAAATTGGGTAACTTTCTGGGTTGATTCAGTCTAGTTCAGTGGAAATCTGTAGTTCGTTGACTGATTTAACTTGGATAATCATCCCTACTTCCAGAGTAGAGTTAGCCAGAAGGGAGGAAGTGAATGAGGTCTCTTCTTTCATCCTTCTTATTTTAGTGGGTTGGGAGGGACGGTTTCACACTGTGTGTCTTGTCTTGAATGTCTTGTCTTCCTCCCTACTCTGGGTCTAGATCCTCTGGCCTTGTAGGAGGGAGAGAAGAGGGGATATGTCCCTTAGTCAGTTTACACTTAGTTATCATTGCTTCCCTGGTGTACATTTTAGTGACATCAGCATGGCAGGTATGTGCAGGCTGGCTTCTCTGAGGGCATGTGTGCAATTCTTCAAAGACCTGGGGGCTAGTGCGTGGGCTACCTCACTCTGTCTTCCCTGCTGTGTGGGTTCAGACCACACCCAAGTGGACTCCCTCTTGGGTGGAATTCAGGTTAGAGAGCTCAGGCCAACTACTCTCTGCCCTGTTCATTTGAATCATGGAAAACTGGTGTGAACCTGCCCGCTGTTTCCACCCTACTGTCCACATCCCCAGTTCTCTTCTTCTTTCTTGAAACAGGCACTGAGGCAGATGAGTAAGTCTGCTGCCTCAAAAACTATCATACTGAGAGCGGAACACCAGTCTCCTCCATGTGGCTTCCTCTGGACTTCATAAGTTATTCTCCTGGATCCTTCCTCATTTGTCTGGTAGGGAGAAGGCACCCCTTTCCTTTCCCTGTGAAGAGTCAAGAGAACCTTTTCTCACCATGAACTCTGAATTTCCCATAAAGCTGATGATTCCAGTGACTCTTTCTTGCTCCTTTTTTCTGGCCATGGTTAATATCTATGGTAATGGTGGGGGTAGGTTGTCAATAGTTAATTGGGTAGAGTCCTCTCAGCTGACTCTTAGTAAGCCTTGGGGAGGGTGTCTGTCTCTAATTATTGGTAAATCTCTTTAAAATTTGGAGGTATTAAGCCTCTCCTCCAACCCCCCTCCCTTTTTTTTTTTTTTTTTTTTTTAGCTTTGAGCTTTATTTGTTCATTTTGGGATTGTTTAAAATATCAGTAAAGTCTCACTTTGTATTCAAAATTTGAAACAACAACTCTTCTCAATTAAAAAAAATTCTAATAATCCCACAACTCAAACCTGGTGGGTCAAGTAGACCAAGTATTGAAACTATATTTTGTTTATTTCTGCCTGGAGTTGACACCTAAGTTGTAAATGGTGATACTCCCATCCTTTGTAACATGTGAATTATGTGAACTCACAGACTGTGAGACCATGACCTGAGCCGAAGTCAGATGCTTAACTGGCTGAGCCACCCAGGCGCCCCTGAAATTACTTCTCTGTTTGTACTCAGAGCCCTAAAACGACATGGACAGAGACTAAATGTAAGTTTAACTAATAAATTCTCTTCTAAATTAATATATGAATAAATGTGTGGATAATAATTGCCATTCATATCAGTAACAGTATTAATTTTGAAGCTATACCCAGAGAATCATTAGGGCCATACAAATTGAGAATTACTCTATTTGAAATGCTTATTTCATTGGAATCTGCTTATATAAAATATTGCAGGGAACCTGTTTCTAAAACAACATTGTAACATCATATAATGGTTGAGGAACATACCTTGGTCACATTTTATGTACTGGACGAATGAAAATCCTGCCCAATTCAATACTCACGAACCATTAGATCATGACCTGAGCCGAAGTCAAATGCTTAACTGACTGAGCCGTGCAGGTGCCCCTGGACAATGGTCATTTCTGACTTTTGCACCACTTGAACCTCTGAGGCTAACTCAGAGTCACGTGGATCTCTGGAGGGCAGTGGCAGGGGTGGTGGTTGGGTAGGACTGGGGTTTCATTTGCCTTCTACCTGGCTGTAGAACCAACCTAAAGGAAGGTTTGCAGGAGTTCAGTGTCCAAGGGACTGAGCCCACTTGGCCTGATCTGGGTTGGCAACAGTATTTCAAAGTGCTCACAATAATTTTTATCACCAAGTTGGGTGATCTGCTTCCAAAGAGGACTGGCCAGTTGAAAGCAGGAGTCTGGCCAGGACTCAGGAAGGGAGACTGAGCTGAGCTACACTGCAGACAGAGTCCTAATCCAATGGGGTTGAAATGGCTCCAGGAAACCAAGCATAGTCATTAGAGAGAGAAATATGTCCAGCACTGGAGGACTGTAGTTTAAGGAGACACAGGTGTTTGGGACCTTTCCTAGGAGCCCCTCATACCAAATTTAGGTCAGAAAAACTGGTGTTTCTAGTACCTCCTGGCTGAGGAAGTGACATCCAAAACAACATGAGACTTTGCTGGAATAGTCATATGACCTGTGGGGGTTGATGGTCATCAGTGCATTGCTGGGCAAGGCTAGGGAAAGCAGGAACCAACTTTGCTCTTTGCTTTTGTTCTCATTCCGGCCAGAGACATGTTTAGAGGGCATCGTCTAATGGTGTGTGTGTGTGTGTGTGTGTGTGTGTGTGTGTGGGTGTGTACACGCATTCTCATTCTTCACATCTAACTGAAAAGCAGTTTTTAAGGTTTGTATGTGGATTTTCTAACAACACATACAGTGTTTCTGAGAAGGAGGTTGGAATATGTGGTGAAAGTCTATGGTAGAGAATCTAACAAAGATAAGAGATTTTTACTTCTTTAAGTTTGGGACTTCATGTCTTTAAACAAAAAGTGGGAGTGGATTCAGAAGCATTCGCTGGTTGTTTCTTCATTCTTTTTAAGGGATAGTTTATTCTTGCCTGAGAAATTAAAAAAAAAAAGTTCCAGAGGTTTGGGTATGTATTTTATTTATAGTCAATATCTACACTTTTACTCTGAAATGCTCTGGTTTAGAGCTTAGAAGGAGGAGGATTTGCAATAAAAAAATGTACAGAAGTGAAGGCTATAAAGAACCCTCATGACAAAGGCATAAGCTTTTGCATTTCATGTTTGTAAATGACTCATAAAATAATGAAACCCTTTATGGCATTTCCCCATATGAACTGAAGTCAAAAGCTTCTAATCAGATCTTAAATGCATTCTCCAAAAATTTCAGAAGGAATTTTTGGCTTTCCCTATAATAAGAGAGATGGGAGTATCCATTTGGATTAATTGTAATGGGAAGGAAAAATTAGTTAATTCTCCTTATCGTGGGTGAAAATTGGAGGTTGCTTTAAGGACATAGGCACACGAGTGACATGCCAGGACTGCTTGCACAGAAACTCATGTGCTTGGGTTCAGTGTTTGGCCTCAGGCCAAAGGCTGCAACTAACAGGAAAGTGTCAGCATCTCAATATAATTGCATGTCCTGGAGCCTATTATTGCACTAATAAAAATGCTTTTCAATAAATCTGAGAAAGGAAGTGGAAAAAAAAACACCAGAAAGAAAGGAACTGCCTGAAATATTTTATTATATTTAATAAAATTCTCATTAATGGAAAGAGTAGCTTTCTGCTAAATAAATGTACTTTAATTTTATTTTCTGATTAATTTGATTTGGGTGAAATGCAAGTACTTTTTTTCTCAGTGTACTTTCTTAAGAGAAGAGTGAAAGGCAAGTAGGCATCCCTGTAGGTGAGTGTTTTCTCAAGGAGAGGGAAGAGGAAGGAGGACCAGGACACCAGAAACCTGGGGTTTAGCTAGTAAGTATGTCACTGATGTACTGAGCGACCTTGGGCAAATGATTTAAACTCTCCATCCCCATATGTAAAATGTTAATGTTTTATGCTTACAAAAGTCTTTTAAATAATACGAACGTCGAAAGTATTTGACATGTGTACTATTATTTATAATGGATGCAATAGAGAGCATATATGATCACTAACAATGATCTTCATCACAAATAGCAGTCAACCTGACTATTCTCATAGACAATAGCCCTAATACTGTTAGTATATGAATGTAATCTATAAAGATTTTTCTATTGTGCTTCCTATGAAACAAAGAAACACAAATAAGAGGAATAATGATAACTAAATTGTGCTGCTCACTTACTATGGACAATGTTCACAGGCATAAGGGGAAAGTAAAGCAAAAGAAATTGTTTTGTACTAAGCTTCTACCATGAGCCAGATGTTTACACACATTACCTTTTTTGGGGCACCTGTGTGGCTCAGTCGGTTGAGCCACTGACCAGCTCAGGTCATGACCTTGTATTCCGTGAGTTCGAGCCCTGTGTCAGGCTCTGTGCTGAAAGCTCAGAGCCTGGAGCCTGCTTCAGATTCTGTGTCTCCCTCTCTCTCTCTGACCACCCCCCACCCCCACTCTCTGTCTCTGTCTGTCTCTCTCAAAAATAAACATTAAAAAATTTTACATACATTACCTTTTCTCTTAGTTTTAAGCAAAATTTCTGGCACATAGGAGATGTTCAACAAATATTTGTTGGATGAATGAATGCTTCTTGCTTCCTTTTTAAAAAAATTTCAAAATAACTTGGAAAGCAAACCTTATCTCTATTTTACAGAAAAGAATAAGGTTAAAAATTGTAAAATTTTGATTAGGAGCACATGACTAGCAAATGGCACAGCCAAATTTTGAAAACTGGTTTTTCTGACTCCCAAATGAATGTTTTTGGTAATAAGATTTTGATAGTATTTTGATTAATAGAGGTTACCAGTCCAAAGTTTAATAGTAATTATGATGGCTTTATTGAGTGAGAAAGAAGTTGATGTGACATGATCCCCTACTCACTTTGGACTTAAAGAATTTGGTTAGCCCCTTACACGGAAGAGCTGTTTCTGAATGAAAGTGTGAGAGAAAGGGCAGTACTGACTGCCTCTCGCTGGAGGAGAAGCTCATTATCTGGTGTGGCCTGTGTGGGATCTTGTGATCAAAACCGAGCCACAAGAGCACTCCTCACATGCAGTCACGGATACGAGGAGCTGATGATTGGAAGATGTAAGTCAGAGAGCAAGGAAGCCTCAGGTGCTATTGTGAGCTGGGGAGACAGGGAAGATCAAAGGAAAGAACAGCAGGTGAGTGGGACGTGGGTTGGGCATGTACTGGTATGAAACTGCTGCTCAGGCTGAGCTCTCCTGTCCCAGCTACTTTGGTAAATGGCCAGAGGGAAGGATCATGTTTTGCCCATCATTGGCAGAAAGCTGTCTGCCTTGTGTGCTCATTGTTACTTATTGCTCCTCTGTTCCCAATCCATCCTTCTTTGCCCTGCTTTGTGCTACTGGAGCTAGAACCTGTAAACAGTTTTCCTTAGCCAGCTGGCACAATGTTATCTCTGTTGGTAGAAAGAGCTAGGAGGACTATGCGGGAGGGAGGTTTCTCTTCATCTTGTTGGTGTATTTGTTTGTTCTTGCTCCCAATAGTGAGCACTGTCCTGGTAGTTTTGCCAACACCCAGGGGTGGTTTCTCAGCGAGTTTCACCAATACTCCAAAGGGTGGCCTTTTGGCTAGTTGCCAGCAATAGTGGGGGCTCCCTGAAGGGTCTCACCAGAGTGTTGAGGGGCAGCTTCCCAGAGTCTTCCTTATGTTCCAGGGGATAATTTTCTCTTTGGCAACCCATCAGACAATTTCTTGTGGGCCAGCCCTGATCATTGGCAGTGGAGCTAACTCCTCAGCTATCCAAAGGCCACGGCCATACCCTCCCTAATGAGGCTCAACTCTTAACCATGGGGGGAATGCCCTCTCCCAGATTTATTTTTTCTCTGACTAGTTCATCTTATCCCTAGAAGTAGTGGCTGCTTCCTTTACCTGCTCTTCTCATGTTCTTTACTATTCTCTTACCCTTTGGTAGTTAATCTTCTGATGCAAGTTAATCATTTTTATGTAATATTTTCTCTGTTCATATTTCTGGTGTGGTTTCTGTTTCACTACTGGACCCTGGTCAACACACCAACTTGCCCTCAAAAGCAGAGCTGGAGGCAGAGGCCTATGTGAGAGTTGTTTATGTAAGAATGTAATCTTAGGTTGCTGGAGACAAGCACAGGGGAGTGAAACAGGAAGAAGGAAGAGCCCATACAACAATGTGTTATCAAGTTGGTCATGCCAATGGACAACTGATTTTTCAATTCCATAGAACTTTCTGAGAAACAATGAGAACTATGTCTCAGAACTGATAGTGGAAAGAATAGAGGAAATATTTATCCTTTGGCTCCTCTGTCCCATTGTTCAGAGTGAGGTCCTGTCACTCTGAACACTCCTGTCACTCTGAAGGTCCTTGAAGCCCGCAGAGAAATAGTTGCTGCAGAACTGGTTGGAATACTAGATAAAGCTGACAGAATGTGCAAATTGGTACAGAAGAGGTGTTTGGTATAATCAAAATAAGAAATTGATATTTAACAATCTTTTCTCGAATGTCTTACAAAAACTTTGCTAAAATTTCAGGGTGAGAATATTAAGTTGGTAATTGAAAAATGGAGGAGCTCAACTTGGTTCCTCCATTTAAGGTGTCTAGATTCAGTAAATGCGAGAGTGGGTGGGAGATCAGCCCAGTATAAAATAAGCACTGATCATGGCAGTATGCAGTTGATGTTAAATTATGTTACTACAGGAATTCATGAGGAGACATTGCGTCTTCCTGGAGCAAGAGGCCCGCTAGTCCAAGAAATGGCATTATCTCTGCCAAAGCTAAGAGGTCATAGATGACTATGGCAAGGAAGATGACACAGTGTCAGAAATTCAGGAAGTAGGAGAGGTAGGTCAAGTTGCTAACACTTAAGGGAGCAACTAAAAGGAAAGGCTGGAAACCAAACGTCTCAGGATTTTGTTATTCCTGGGGCTATGGATGTGATTAGAGAGAGAAAACTGACTCCAGGGAAATTCTGATACCAAATGTGGAAAGTTTGGAGTAAGAGCAATACGCTCTATGCTGATGCCCTCTCTAGTAGACACCTCCTGATCTCCTCCCATGCACTTTCTATCTCAGCTCAGTGGTTCAGGGGAGAAGCCTGTGCCTTCCTTTTCCTCCAGGCCACTTCCTGACCTGATGTCGTAACTCTCTCCCTCCTCATTATCTGAGGCCCAACTTACCATTTCCATTTTCTAATCTGTTAGCAAAAATTACAAGGCTTGACACTTATTGGCAAATACTTATTGATTTGGAGACTTTCAAGCATAGTTTTGAATTTTTATTTAAAAATATTTTTTAGGGGCACCTGGGTGGCTCAGTCGGTTAAGTGTCCAACTTCAGTTCAGATCATGATCTTGCGGCTGGTGAGTTTGAGCCCGGCTTTGGGCTCTGTGCTGACAGCTCAGAGCCTGGAGCCTGCTTCGGATTCTGTGTCTCCCTCTCTGTGCCTCCCCTGCTCATGCTCTGTCTCTGTCTCTGTCTCTGTCTCTCTCTCTCTCAAAAATAAACATTGAAAAAATTAAAAAAATATTTTGTAAAGATTTAGGATTTTTGGATTCTAGGAAGCTAGAAATTTATGCGGATCATGCAGAAAGGATATACAATTTCCTGCAAAATGATTAACTTTTCCAGTAATATAACGGTTAGGGGAGGAAGGAAATTGGAAACAAATTTTAAAGATGACGATAAGAGCCAACATTGACTGAGAAGTCAGGCTTTGTGTATAAGCTTTCATTTATCTGGTTAGAAATGCTACCAGAAAGGCATTATCTTAGATTTTTAGCTGAAGAGATGGACCACAATGGGGCATGACTAACATGCTCCAGGTCAGATGGATCAGCCTTTCCTGGACTCCTATATCCACTGTTATTTCTTCCTTCTCTGAGATCCTGTTGCGCATTTTATATATAGTGTGATTTTGGCCTTTCTGGTATCCAGACCTATACTGTCAAAATATTTCTAAGTACAGCCTCTTCAGTTAGATTAAAGACAAGAAATATTTCCTTAATATCACTAGTGGCTAGTGAAGGTAAAGGGAAGATGCACTCTGTGTGGTCCAGAGAGAAGACAGTAGATTTGGTGGATTGATGACAAGTCTGTCACTTCCCAGCTGGTGATCACAGGAAAGTCTCTTAAACTTTCTGTGTCTCAGCTTTATTATTTTATAAAATGGGCATAATATAACCTATGTGCCAGATTTTTAGAATGAGTAAACTAGATATTGTAGCTAAGCAGTTCCCCAAGTGTGTTCTTTGGGATACCATACTCCTCTGAGGGAAAACCCCTTGCTTAAATTACTTTGTGAAAGGTAGTGTATTGCATAAATCTTTTGGGTCACTATGTAAACTAGTACACTCAGAAGTCTGGAAAGTTCAGCAAGAAGGAAGGGTGTTTACCTTTTTGAACAGTGTGTTTCTCATCTGTGACCACCCATCCTTCACATGGGTAGGTAGAAGGTGCACTGAGAAGCATAAATAACACTTGGTGTTTATGTTTTGGTATTTAGATTTTAGGATTTGATCACTAGATTGAAAAGATTATAGGATTAGATGGGAGTTTATCCAAAAATGTTATTAAGTAAAACAAAACAAAACAAAACAAAACAAAGTGCAGAAGATGATCTCATTCATGTTTAAAAGAGGTTATATGTTGCTATATTGTATTGAAATTTGGGGAAGGATATAATAAACCATTAGTAATAGTTTCCTCTGTGATGGTATCCGTGGTATAAGGGAGTCACATATATAGATATATTTACCTTTTTGTACTGTTTCCATTTTTTTTTTACTATATGCAAGTATTACTTGACTAAAAAAAGAGAGGACAAACTAAAAATGCACCTTAATTTTTCATGAGTTTTAATAGATCAAAACTTTAAGAATGTTTTCATAGTGTTACTTTCATAACACACTTTCATAGTGTTAAATCATTTCTGAATCATTATTTTTATAAGGAGGAATTTTATGATCAGCAGGCCAGTTTCTACATTTGTTATGTGAGTTTACCAGATTGGTAATATAAAAATATAACAGTTTTTTACTTTGTTGTGTGCAAGCTTCAGCAAAGATGCTGGTCTCCCAACTTGGAAGCCTTCTTCCAGATGTCTTACACTACAGAAACCAGTGCTAGAGATCTTTAGTAATATTAATCCGTAGAATTAAGTTTCCAGTTGATTCTTTAATCCAGAATCAACTTACTATATAATGCTATCTTTGAGAATCCCAAATAATTCGTGAAAAATTTAGTAGTTGTATAAGATTGTGTATTTTCTGGCTTATGAAATTTAAACTACAATTAAGCTAATAAACTCATTCAGAAAGGTCATACTGTGTGACATTTTACGGTTTCAAATCCAAAAAGTACAAAGTGTTATAAAGTACATCCTAGACATCAATTTCTTACAAGGCAGAAGAGGTGGATTTGAATATGCAGTGATCGATAGTATAAACAGGAAAGAAAGAAAAAGCTTCTTTTCCTATTCACAACATAAGGAAGGTAATTTGCAGTGTATTTCCAGTACATGAGGTACTTAAAGCACATTTGGCAACACTTAGCAGTAAGTGGCAAACCATTGTTATGTCTCTTGGTACCCTACACACCCTCATCCATCCGGTATTGGGGCATTAGAACGGTTCTGTGGCTATAACTGCTCTGTAGGTCTTGCCAGTCTTTTGATTTTTGAATTTTGCCTTAAATCAACTGGTCTGTTTTTTAAAAAGTTGTTCTTTAGGCAGAGATGGAAGCTACTGGTTTCATCCCTAGGAGGAGAAAAAAGAAATGAAGATGGCCTCTTGTTTCACCAGAATCCATCCATTCTTCCCCTGTCCAAACCCCTAGTCTGTTCTCCATTACTGATTTCCCACTGGGCTCCACCCTCTGATCTCTAGCTAGAAAATTCACCATTTCCTAGTGGACTGGAATTTCCTGTTTGATATCTATCTAAAAATAAAGTCAGAGGGAAAGAAAGGAGAGGAAGTTAAGAAAGGTCAAAAGGAATTCTCTGGGGGAAATTTCTTGTTTTCAGAAGTGGCAGATTAGCATTTAAACCAATAAAAGAGAAAGCTGAATAGCAATGTCTTCAGGTGCCTTTTTAGTCTTCTTCTTTGTTCCTTTCCCAGTGCCTGTAATTTGAGAACTGGGAGACAACAAAGGATGTTTTTACCAACCCCAAACCATCACGACCTAAGAACAATGTGCTAAAAGCATGAATGAAAATATCAGTGATCAGCTAGAGATAGTTTGTAGTATTGGGAACAATCTGTTTTTTATTCGCCACAGTTGTGAACATTTGTTGAACAGTTACATATCTTTACCAACATTAGGATGAATCTTGACTGGTATTTTAACATTTTAGAAAATTGTAAAGCAGAGATATGATAAAGATAAACTTCATTTGTTTTACCATGTGTTAGGCACAATCTAGAGTACTTTATATATAACAGTTCATTTAACCATATGTCAACACAGTGAGGTAGGTACTTTGGCTATTATTTCCAACTTAAATAAAGAAAATGAGGCATAGACAAGTTAAATAACTTGCTCATGGTTTCACAGCTAGTGAGTGATCAGGTTGAGTCTCAGGCATTCTAGTTCTAGAACTATGTGCTTAACCACTGTATAGTACAACACAATCTTCTGATAGTACAACAGATCTATAAAAGCATTATTGATGTAAGGAAATATGATTTAATATAACATAGTATTTCTATATTTCACTTGCTAGTTTTAGGTATTATATCACAGAATCTTAGAGCAGGGAGAATTTAGCAGGACAGTGGTAGGGAGAACTAATACTAATTGAATTTGCTAAGTGCAATGCCATTTGGATGCATGAAGAGGTGAAGAGAGCATCTGTTTGGATGCTTCAGTTGGTTTAGGGGTCAGCAAGCCTTTACTGTATAGGGCTAGATGGTAAATATTTTAGGTTTTGTGGGCCATATCTCTGTTTCTTTCTCTCCCCCCTACCCCTCCTTTCCCTCCTCTCCTTCTCCCCTCCTCTTCCTCCTCCCCTTCCCTCCTTCTCATTCTCCTTTTCTTCCTTCTTCTTCTTATCCTACACTTTTTTTAAAATGCAAAAATCATTCTGAGTTTGGAGCAGTACCAACCAAATTTGACTCTAGGTCATGGTTTCTCACCCAGCCTTAAAAATGAAGGTGAATTTGCTTAATTATGTGTTGAAAGGTAGGATGAGCTTCAGAGGGAAGCTCATTAGAGTTTTGGTTCCATTCTATTCAGACTAACTGAGACCCTCTTTGTGTTTTTTTTTTAATTTTTAAAAAAATGTTTGTTTATTTTTGAGAGAGAGAGAGAGACAAAACATGAGTGGGGGCAGGGCAGAGAGAGAGGGAGACACAGAATCCAAAGCAGGCTCTAGGCTCTGGGCTGTCAGCACAGAGCCTGCTGCAGGGCTCAAACTCATGGACTATGAGATCATGACCTGAGCTGAAGTCAGATGCCCAACTGACCGAGCCACTCAGGCACTCCAACTGAGACCCTCTTGGTATTGGATTTGTCCTCCAGTTTCTTCCTTCATCATTACAAGATGGCAGCACAGAACAGGTTTCCATGCCTTCTTATTCATGTTTGAGGGATGATGTGGTAGGGTAGATAAGACCTTGCTAGTAAATGCAAAGCAGAAATCCTGAGTATCACTCTGATTGGACAATCTTAGTATTATCCACCTTCTGGACTGATTTTTGAAACCAGGAATTTATGGCACTGATTGGTTTTAGACATAGTTGCCTGAACTCTCAAGGATCATGCAAAAAGAAAGGTTGGGGTTATCTGTAGGTCCAAATCAATAGTCTGGAATGGGTCTTGAGATTTTGCATTTTGAGCAAGTTACCAGGTGATGTTGACAGTTTCTGGCCCATGGGTCACACTTTGAGTAACAACATTTATCTAAATCTAACCAGCATAACTACTGAATAATGAGAGAGTGATGAAATGAATGTTGGGGAGATAATTACAATGCCTAGAGTTGTTTACAGGTATATTTTTGGTAACTGTTGAAAATAATGCACGTACAACGTAAGGACTGGAATCAGGATATGAATAATAGTTATTGCCAAGGTTTTATAGTAAGAGAAGATTTTTTTCATAATAGAGAGAGAACAATTTAGAGCTCCCAGGCCAATCCTGAAGGGAGGCATTGGAAGGTAGTGAAAGATGTGGGAGAGGAAGAGAAATACATGAACCACCTTTTGTGATTGTATCTTTACTTATGAATGCTTGAGAAAACTGAAACATGGAGACCGATTTTCCTGTGGAGTGAAGCAGAGGTAAAATTTGAGGAAGCCAGAGCCACACAAATGAGTATAATTGCCTCAGGGAATATGAGAATTCTTGGATGTGCCAGCTCAAAGGACTGGGGAGTTCTCATAGCCCAGTGAAAGCCGCCCAATTTTTTACATCCCAGTTACATGCAGTATTTTATTAATCACTCCAGAAACGTTGTGAGTTGGATATTATTATCCTTATTTTAAAAATGAAGAAACTGAGAGGTGCCTGGGTGGCTCAGTCACTTAAGTGTCCGACTTCGGCTCAAGTCAGGATCTCATGGTTTATGGGTTCGAGCCTCGCATTGGGCTCTGCTGACAGCTCAGAGCCTGGAGGCTGCTTCAGATTCTGTGTCTCCCCTCACATTCTGTGTTGCCCCTCCCCTGCTCACATTCTTTTTTTCTCTCTCTCTCAAAAATAAATAAACATTAAAAAAAATTTTTTTTAAACGAAGCTCTAAGATAATAAAAAACATGACCAGGGGTTCACAGAAATTAGAAGAGGAATTTGTGTCTCACTGGTCTAACTGTAAAATCCATGATCATTTGATTACACTAGTCATTTTCAAAAAAATAAAAAGCAAAACCTCCCCAAAAACCTTTTAAAAATGAAATAGTAAGTGGGTCCAGTGGTGGCTTAAGAATTTCTGTATGGAAGGATTTGGGGGCAACAACCTGTTTGTGGGCATGTTGCAGCTGAGGTCTTGTCTTGAAGCTGTATTTACATAGCTAGCATGCTATATTTACTTAGGTAGTATGTTTATTTAAGATGGTTCCTTGAAAGTCAGCTGAATCCTCTACAACCCATTTTTCATGGTGTCTCTGTGTGGGGCCTGAGTACATAAAGAAACAAAATTGAGCTTCTCTCTTACTGTCTCTCAAGCATCTCTAGGGAAACTTACAGTGAAAACCACTGAAGTGTGTACTTCCTGTTACTCCTAATTCTGTAAGTGGAACTGAAATTCAGAGATTTAAAATGGATTGTCCAGGGTAACACAGTAAGTTAGCAACCGAATGGCTCCAAGGATTATTAAACCCAAGTGCTTAGAGATCAGTTTCTTCAAATTGTGTTTAAAGTACAAATATAAAAATTAAGACAATTGCCTCAAGTATCGGAGTATTTTGAGGCTTGTGGGAAATAGAATATTTTAGATTTAGAATTTGCTTTCTCTGTAGAAGCAATATCAGATGAGGCATAATGAGATGTATTTTCAGAGTTTCTCTGAGTAGAGGTTTATTATTTATTTTTGTTTTATAGTATTTTGTTTGTTATATTGCACAGTTTTGAGGGTTTTGTTAGTGTTTTATAAGAACAATGTTACTTTTCTTTAAATGTTTGATTTTGTGTAAGTAACCACATTCTAAGTTATAACAGCTACCACATACAGAGGGCAAACTTTTGCCAGCAGAATGTGTATCTGAATTTAGATTAAAATCAATGACAGGTTAAAAGGAATTCACTTTACATAAGAATGTTTTTTCTTTTAAAGCATTGCTTAAATTAAATGACACATGTGTCTATGTTATTTTGATTTTATAACTGTCAATTATATTGCTGTTAATTGCCAGTAGGGCCTTGTTATAAAAGTGTCTTTTAAAAAATATTGAAGAATAAATTCATCTGAATTCAGTATTGACTCTGCCTTCTATTAGGCTTTTGGCCAAAATGTGACTCAGTAGGGTGAATACAGTAGCTGAAGCAATATAATAGCTCACCCTTGGAAATCCTTTGGAGTAAAATGGTAACCACAAGGGCAAAGGGGCATGCCTTGACAACAGTGCCTTTCATTGGTGCAGACGGTCAACTAAAGGACAACACACAGTGTTACAGGCTAGATCTATAATTCTAATGGCTCAGCTATTTGGCAGGAAGCATCATATACATAAAAACTCGTGAGACTAAAATAAAAAATATTCATGTTACCCCAAATCTTAGTTCCATGGATAAAAAAAAGAAACTAAAGACTGAATACAAGGAGCAGGAGAGGGAGAGAGAGAGAGAGAGAGAGAGAGAGAGAGAGAGATGAAGAGTGTAGGGAAGGAGAGGAGTTTAGAAGCTGTTGTAGTTAGTTTGGACTTCTGTAAGGTTACCCTTGAGTTCTGTTGTCTCCTCACTTCTTCCCTACACCCATCACCAGAATAAGCACATATTCTGGTCTTCTATCAGTTTTAAGTGAAAAAATCACATAAATTCTCCTCTAATATTTGCTCTCATAAAAATCTGTTTTTTCATTCTTGCATTAGGTATTCTTATTTTTTGTAATTAGGAAAAAGCTACTCATTATTTTTTTCAGGTGTATTAGCAGCTATAATAAATGAGAGGACCACTTTGCCAATAGTAGGGTATTTATTTATAGAGCATAAACATTTTTTACTTGAAGTTTTCAGGTCCCAAATATTCATACATTTGTGTCACTTCCCAATGAGGAAGATTAATGTAGTAAGTTGTCCAGATATGCTATGGCTAGACAGTTTAGGGATTATTCACACTTTTTAATCTCTTGATTTATACTTGTAAGTCTCCTTATTTTCTGTAGAATCAAATATGGTTCATATGATATGAATCAAATATCACTTACACTAAGTGAAATAAAGAGCCATCACTTTAAAATACATTTTTTTCTAGGTCAAAGGCTGGTTATGTTTTATCCCTACAGTTCTGAATGCACATAGCCTTTTTTTTCCCCATTCCATTTTACGTTGAAGGGAATAAGAATATGCCCCCTCAAAATATGCTGCTTTGGCATAAGGATTATTTTGAGTTGAAGGCAGTTAAGAAACAGGGGACACAGGAAGAACTCTCTTCCCTTCCTCTTTCTATCTAAAAAGCAGGGCATACATTTCCTTTTGTGCAGGTTTGCTTCCCTTCCCTCTCTTGTACCAGGAGGACAACAACCCTTATCATAGGAGGCAGAAAGTTAGCACCGAGATGAGTCAGTATAAACAAACCTTACTTACATAGCTCTCACCTTCCATTAGTTTCCCCTCACATGTTTACCTTTCCACAATTTACCATCCCTAGAAGCCCAAATCCGTTTTCTTTGTCTTGTCATTTCTCCATAATTTATTGCCCTTTGTTAAGATGGTATATGTGCCTGCAGTTTTTTAACTACTCCTTTGAATTACTCGTCACTGAGTTCACCTGTGTGTATGCTCATTATATGTGTAAATACACTATTTTTTCTCTACTCTGTCTTTTCTCAGTTTAATTCACAGACCCTGACACTAAACCTAAGAGAGTAGAGGAAAAGTTTTTTCTTCTCCTACAGTGCCTATCTGGAACACAAGGATTTCCATTACACAAGAAAGTTTGTTGCTTTTTTGTACTGGATAACTCTCTGATCATCCTGGCCAATGTAAACTCAAATTGTGATAAATTGGTTGCTAATTAAACAATTTTCAATTAAAAACTAAAATAAAAGCTTAGTACTGTATTTGGTTAATTCAAAGACCATATATATGGAAATAATACTTTTTGCTATGTTAAACTGTTTGCAAATCCCCATCCCCTGCCCCAACTGAAAACCTGCCATCTTGACTATTCTTCTGAATAAGATAAATGAGAGTATTTACTGAAGAGACAGTGAGTCTGAATCTAATATGAAGAATGATGTGTGGATTAGTAGTTTGAAGATCTGGATTCTGCTTGATTCCTTCAGATGGATCCAGGGAATGGATGGATCCAGGATAGTGCATGGATCTGGAAGTCAGGGACAGGATTTGTATCCAAGAATACAAAGAATAGGGTGGTGGTAGTAGTTGAAGTGTGAAAGGGAGAAGCAGCCCAGAAGCATCATTCAGGAAAGAGAGGGGAGAAGGGAGTGGGTTGAGAAATCAGGAGTTCTGAGAGTGCAAAATAGTGGAGTGGATGAGTAGGAGGCAGGCTTGGATAGTGATGGAGAGAAAAAGTGGGTCTGTGGCTTGGGCCACTGCTGAGTTAATATCCTGGGTTAAAAGCAGGTGCATACGCTAGTCCTGGTCTTATGTCCTATGTGATTTTGGCCATATTACCCTTTTCCTGAGCATTTATCAGGATTCCTGAGAATCACAGTTCAGGGTTCATCTCTGTAAAAAATAGATTACTAAACCTCTTTATAATTTTATTCAGTGACCCAAGTTGAGTTTTGATAGAAGAAGGGCTCCTTTTCCCTTTAGATTCAACTCGAATCATTAAGATATACTAGAAAGATAAAGGAAACCCTGAGCAAACAGAAACGTCGCAAGCAAATATCAGGTCTTATATTGCTTAAAGGAAGATTCATATCATTTTTTGTTGCTTGGGACAGTACTTCCCCAAGTGTGTCCAGAGGAATACTTGTATACAATAAAAAGTACTCATTGAGAATATATAGAGTTCTTTAATGCAGGACTAGTCAGAACCATTACTATGGTAAGTAATATCATGGTCAGTTTTGAAACAATTTATTTCTTGAGATCATTCCCATCTTGAAGTTTAACAGAGGTATTAGAATCATATTAATTCAATATGGGATCAAGAGAAGAAAAGAAATTATTTTCCAAATAATTTGTGACCTCTCTTTTCCCAAATTATTATTTCCAGCAGAAAGTGTCAGGAGAATAATTCCAAGTATTTGGTGGAAAAGGTATCTCAGGTAATAGTTTTCTCAGATCATGATGTGGAGGAGGGATTCTACCATTCTGATTAGACATTTGTTGAAGTGCAAAAGCTGTTGCAGCCAGAGAGCTCTCGGGAATTCTGACTCCCAGGATTCCCAAAGTCCCACCACTTTGAGCCAACTTATTTTCTTTCATTTTAGTTCAGTCACTGGAGAGAGTGGAAGTTAGCACCTTACCTCAGTTGCAGATTTCCTTTTCTCTTCTACTTCAGGAGGGGTCTTTGATCTTCATCCTGATGGGTTTCATCCTGATGGTTTTCTAACCCAGTAAGAGGCTGATACTAAAGCAGGAATGAAAAAGGTCCCTCCAAACCTGCACTGCTAGTTGACTGATGAATGGTCCTCTGCTTGGGCATTTCCTCCAGAAGTGCCAAACCACTGTGAATTTCAAATAAATTTTGCTCTGAGAAGTAGCACTGTGAACAAGAATCTCATGAAAGGTTTGGTTTTTCTTCTTCCCTCCTGAGAATCACAAGGTAACTGACTGAATACAACGGGACACTTTTGTATTTAAAATATGTAAAATAAATTCTGTTTCATGCCTAATTTAGTGGAGGTCTAAATATTATTTATTGGTAAAAATTTAATCTACAACTTATAAATATGTGTTTACTGACATGTCCAAAAAATATAATCACATACTACTTTGAAAAATTGCATTTATTAGTGGGGAAAAAGGGAAACTTCTACTTTCCCTTATTCCTTTAAGAAGTAAAGAATACCTTTAAAACCCTCTAACAGCTTTTCTTTTATTAGTAGCTAAAAGAAATCTCAAGGAGAGGTGGATACTTTAAAAATAAAAGGAGCAACCTGAAAAGGTGTTCATCTTTTTGAAACCTCTATTGTTCAGTAATGCCTAATGTTAGACATTAAAGGTTTACGTGTTCATCATCATATTTTATTGAAGTTGGTAATAATTTACTTATTATCTGCAATGGGTTTCTGAAAAATATTTCTCTTTCCATTAAGGATTTCATTTTCAGCATTTACTTGTCAGTTAAATCCTCACATCATTAATGTAACTTCTCATCATAGGCAAAATTGAATATTCATGCCTAGCTCAAATCACTGTTATTTTGGCCTCTTACTTTTTTTTTTCCCCCCTGAAAGTGTAGATTGTTAACCCATCACTTTACAGCTAAGATTGTTAAATTCCCTGAGACTGCTTTAGTTTGTCAGTGTAACTTGAAGTTTACATTTGGTCATTTTTCCATGGAAAGTAATTTCTGCTTTTAACCTTGACCAGATCCAGGCATGCCATTTAGCCCCTTGCTCTTTGCTAGCTCCTTTAGTAACTTTTTCATAATGTTCTAGGTCTCAGAGACATGCTATCTCAACCCTTCATACAATGCCTTGCCTGATTGTGTGCCTGGCAAATACAATCCTTTAATGATGATCATTCCCTCAAATGCTTGACCTTCACCCAAGGAATTAATTTCCTTGTCTGAAAGGCACTTGAAAGGAATTTTTACATGGTCCACCTTAGACTAGATGACCTCTCAAGCCCCTTACAACCACAAGATTCTAGGATTCTGTTTGTTGATATATGTCACTTTTGGCGAATCAACATTAATGAGGCTAGCTTTCAAATACATTTTTTTGAGGTCTAGGACAACATTTTCCTTCATCTGTATGATGGCAAGATGCATTTGTTCTTCCTGACACGCCCTACACCATACTGGCTTCTTGCACATAACCTTCTGCCTTCTGAGGCCAGGTTCTAATTGACTTAGGATAACAGTAAGAGGCCTTTTGTAATGCATCACAAGGGAAAAGAAGAGACAGAGACTCTTTTTGCACAATAACTTACAGGAATTGTGTGCTATTCTGAGAGTAGAAAACCCTTGGCATTTAAAAATTCTGATTGTCTTGTAGCTTCTTGATTCCAAATCATAATCATTGAAAGATCAAGCTTTTCCTCATCTCCTTCAGGAGAAAAAAAATCCTGATCCTAAGGGACAGATAAACAAATCTTTCTTAAATTGAATGAAACGTTGGCAACTAGTCCAAAGTTGAATAGGAGATATGAAGTTAGGCTGAGGGAGAGGGTGGGTGTTGGTGGGAAGCAAATGGTATTTAAGTAACTACAGGACCTGTCATGAAGGAGAGAGGGAAGAGATTCTGGGGTTATAAGAAAGCAGTGAGGTTGCAAGGCTATTGTACCTGTTTAGGAGGGAGTGTGTGGCTAGAATGAGCTGAATATAATGCAGAAGCATCTAGAATGTGTGCTGTATGGATTATAGTGCATGACTTAAGCCTGAATATGCCTAGGGATTTTATGCTTATTATTACTTAGTTAACAATAAGATTATTTTCATAATGAATTGTACAGTTTTGACTTTCTATGAGGGCATAATAAGGGGGTTACATTGTTAATATGCAACTAATCTTCATTTAGGAAGTGTTTATGCTACAATATGTATGATGTCAATGATGAATATCAGGCTTCAGATTGTAAGCTCCTAGAAAGTAAGCATATTTCTATGTAATATGCTGTTTATGACACTGACTTAATCCAATTCTCCTGTTGCATTACTCCCTTGATGACACACATATTGTTTTGGGACATGCTTAACCATTTAATGGTTGACTTACTATCAGAGAATTATTTGGGAAAGCCACAGGGCAAGAGAGAGCCTAATTAATATTAAACATCAACAGTAATTTGGGCTTGTTTTCATAAGTTGCCTTGTAAAGGAACATGCCGGCCCTGGGTTATCAGTATGAATTAATAGTGGCTTCTTGCGCTGCTGGCCAGAATCATTATACACTGTTTAGCATATAAATTATTATGGATAATATTTTTGATATAGTAGAACTTGACTCATTCATTCTGCTAATATGCAGATCCAATAATTCTCAAACCAACCTCAGTCATGTCTCTTTACTCTCCGTGAAGTTTATTAATGGCAAAGAGCTGTCATGAAATCTCACATTACAAAGAATTCATTACTTATACAAAAGATGCTAGAGTACATTTATTGGTCTATTACCAAATAATCTAATAAAAAATTAAAATGCAAGTCTATTTATGAGGTAGAAAAAGCAGTATGCTTTTTTGTAATATGACATCATAGCAGTTCATCCTGTCCATATGCATAGAAAGCACTTACAGTGTACAAATTACGCTGGTTAATTTGCCTTGATCTTTAATACGGTTCTTCATTATTACGATAATAAGATTTCAGAAGAATACTTCAAAGGTGGGAGAATTCTGTTACATGTAGAAATTTTCAAAAAAAAATATTCAGCAAAGATAGGAAGAATAGTAAGGGTCTCAATAGGTGGAACAAATATAAGATTATTACTTAATGTGTCTAATTTTTATGTCCCCAACCTCCATAACAATCCAACACAATTTCTTAGCAAATTTACAGTTCATATAACAAAACAGACTTAAAGAGAGTCTATAAATGGCAAACTGTAATAAATTTTCCATACAAATGATGGGTTAACTATCTGGCGGGGTGGGGGTGGGGGTGGGGAAAGCAAGAGGCCAGAGTAACAGTGATTTGAGCTAGGCATGAATATTCAATTCTGCCTGTGATGAGAAGTTACATTAGTGATGTGAGGATTTAACTGACAAGCAAATGTTGAAAATGAAATCCGTAATGGAAAGAGAAATATTTTTCAGAAACCCATTGCAGATAATAAGTAAATTATTACCAAATTCAATAACACATGATTACGGCGTGCTAGCTAATTCACTATATGCTACTTGACCTTTGGTTGAACAAGAGTATTTCTGTGTACTTCAGTTCAACAATTTACAATTTGAGTACCTACTGTGTGTATCCTGTGTATAGATAATTAGTTAAGATTGGGAAGAAATCCAGTTCTTTTCTCAGAGCCCTTCATTTTGTTTTAATTAATTGAGGAAACCACTAAATAAATACAGTAATACCACATTCATTCATCAAGTATTTTTGAAGTGTCTGCTGAACTTGCCCTCATTGTAACTGTACAACAAGATGCTAAATGGGAAAATTTGACTCTGATACCAGGTATGGTAATATCATAAGCCAGGGAGAGGTACCACATGATTATGCATATTTTCATTGGAAATGATAGAGAACTGGTTTAGGATTCATGAGCCTTTTGCTTATGTTGAGATTATAAAAAGGTTGAAGGTTGAAAATTCAAGATGATTTGGTGAATAGGATTTCTCTGGAGAAACCTGAGGTGTGATTCTTTCTCTCTCTTTTCCCCCTATCCCCTGCCAGGAAGGGTGGGGGAAGTGTTTTATAAATGTTTCTTAATTGAAGGGCCACAGTATACTAGCTTTACTTACATTTGAAGAAAATTTTAAAAGCCTTTGGCAGTTATATAGATGCCATGTCTAGGGATCTTGACAGTTTTTCTCTTTCCTCCATCATAGCAAAAAGAACTTAAATTTTAAGAAACAGATGTGGAACTCGGTAGAATTGCTTCCTGGGGACTTGTTGTTGTTGTTGTTGTTTTTTGCAGGGGTGGAGGATGATTTTATTATTTATTTATTTATTGCTTTATTATTATTTTAAATATAATTTATTGTCAAGTTGGCAAACATACAGTGTATACAGTGTGGTTTTGGTTTTGGGGGTAGATTCCTGTGATTCATCACTTACATATAACACCCAGTGCTCATCCCAATAAGTGCCATCCTCAATGCCCATCACCCATTTTCCCCTCTCCCCCGCACCCCATCAACTCTCAGCTCGTTCTCTATATTTATAAGTCTCTAATGGTTTGCTTCCTCTCTGTTTGAAACTATTTTTTCCCCATCTCTTCCCCCATGGTTTTATTTTAAGTTTCTTAAGTTCCACATATGAGTGAAAACATATGTTATTTGTCTTTCTCTGACTGACTTATTTCACTTAGCATAATATCCTCCAGTTCCATCCACGTAGTTGCAAAAGGTAAGATTTCATTCTTTCTCATTGCTGAGTAGTATTCCATGGTATATATAAACACATCTCCTTTATCCATTCATCTGTTGATGGACATTTGGGCTCTTTCCATAATTTGGCTATTGTTGAAAGTGCTGCTGTAAACATCAGGGATCCATGTGCCCCTATGAATCAGCACTCCTATATCCTTTGGATAAATTCCTAGTAGTGTTATTGCTGGGTCCTAGCGTAGTTCTATTTTTAATTTTTTGAGAAACCTCCACACTGTTTTCCAAAGTGGCTGCACCAGTTTGCATTCCCACCAACAGTGCAAGAGGTTTCTCATTTGTCCACATCTTTGTCGACATCTGTTTTTTTCTGAGTTGTTAATTTTAGCCACTCTGACTGGTGTGAGGTGGTATCTCAAAGTGGTTTTGATTGGTATTTTCCTGATGATGAATGATGTTAAGCATCTTTTCATATCTGTTGGCCATCTGGATGTCTTCTTTGGAAAAGTGTCTATTCATGTCTTCTGCCTATTTCTTTGCTGGATTATTTGTTTTTTGGATGTTGAGTTTGGTAAATTATAGATTTTGGATACTAACCCTTTATCCAATGTCATTTGCAAATATCTTCTCCCATTTTTTCAGTTGCCTTTTAATTTTGCTTGTTTTCTTTGAAGTGTGTAAGCTTTTTATCTTGCTGAGGTCCCAATAGTTCATTTTGCTTGTATTTCTCTTGCCTTTGGAGACATTGAGCAAGAAATTGCTGCAGCTGAGGTCAAAGAGGTTTTTTCCTGTTTTCTCCTCTAGGGTTTTGATGGTTTCCTGTCTAACATTTAGGTCTTTAATCCATTCTGTGAATGGTGTAAGAAAGTGGTCCAGTTTCATTTTTCTGCACATTGCTGTCCAGTTCTCCCAGCACCATTTGCTAAAGAGACTGTCTTTTTTCCATTGGATACTCTTTCCTGCTTTGTCAAAGATTAGTTGGCCATGTATTTGTGGGTCCAATTCTGGGTCCTCTATTCTATTCCACTGGCCTATGTGTCTGTTTTTGTGCCAATACCATACTGTCTTGATGATTATAGGTTTGGAGTAGAGGCTAAAGCCTGGGATTGTGACACTTTGGTTTTTTTCAACATTACTTTGGCTATTCGGGGTCTTTTGTGATTCCATACAAATATTAGGATTGTTTGTTCTAGCTTTGAGAAGAATGCTGGTGCAATTTTGATTGGGATTGCATTGGGTAGTATTGACATTTTAACAATATTTGTTCTTCCAATCCATGAGCATGGAATGTTTTTCCATTTCTTTGTGTCTTCAATTTCTTTCATAAGTTTTCTATAGTTTGCAGAATACAGATCTGTTACATCTTTGTTTAGGTTTATTCCTAGGCTTTTTATGGTTCCTGGTGCAATTGTAAATGGGATCGATTTCTTGATTTCTCTTTCTGTTGCTTCATTATTGGTGTATAGAAATGCAACTGATTTCTGTACACTGATTTTGTATCCTGCGACTTTGCTGAATTCAATTTTTCTTTTCTTTTCTCTTCTTGTCTTGTCTTGTCTTGTCTTGTCTTGTCTTGTGGGGGCAGGGGATGTTTTTAAATAGAAAACTTGCCAAAGGAGCACTCTTAAAGCAAGAGGCTGTGGAGTGTACTGCCTAGAATCTGCAGCTGAGGTGTGATTGGAAGCACCTGACGTCCTATGATGAAGGACTGGCATCCAGAGGGATTTGGATGGATAGATTCTTGAGAACCTGTGAAAGTATCCATAAGAGAAAGAGTCACCTTTAGTCACGTGTTTTAAGAGTATGATGCCATTTTACCTTTCTTTTAATGCCTTCATTCATAGAAGGGCTAAAAGCTGTGGTTTTTCAGTTGGTGGAAGTATAGAAACTCTAGATGGAGAAAGGAAGGAAGGAAGGAAGGAAGGAAGGAAGGAAGAAGGAAAGGAAGGAATGGGGAAAGGGAAGAAGGAAAAAAGGTAAAAAAGAAGTCAACCACTCTTCCTTTCCTGAAGTAGAGCTCTCAGCTGTGAAAATGAAAAATTAAATACTTTAATTGTGACATGAAAGTGTTTGTGACTTAGAAGACTTATTTTTCCAGAGAGATTGAGTAGATTTTATTTTTAATATTTCTCTCATTAAGTAGAGCTAAAATCCCTGGACATTATATATAAAGCAGACATTGACTTTGAACATTGGAGATTGACTAGGGAACTGGGGACCCGAGGGACAACGTGGTGGAGAGTTCCCTGTGTTTTCTTTTTGCTTCATAGATCTCGGTCTGGGTACTAGAGAAGTCAGTAATCCAGAAATGCCAATGGGTACAGAAACAAAAAAACAAAAACAAAAACAAACACCAACAAATAAAAACAAAACAAAAACATACACACAAGAAATTCTTGCTCTTTTTCATCAAAGGACCAGTCTAATAGAAAATTTTAGGACAATAACTTTTCTACCTAGGCAAACAGGACAAAAGAAAAAAGAAACAACTATTGCCCCTCTACCACCTGACAAGATGGAGTAGAAAATACCAAAGAATAAAAAAAAAACTTCCCAGAACTTGTAAGTTTGTTCCACAAGCTTATAGATACAAAAATCACAAAATCAACAACAACAAAAATAAATTATATTTCTATATAATATGAATGAAAACGAAATTAAAAATACAATATTATTTAAAATCATTTAATTTTTTTAATGTTTATTTTTGAGAGAGAGAGACAAAGTGCAAGTGGGAGAGGGCAGAGAGAGAGGGAGACACAGAATCCAAAGCAAGTGCCATGCTCTGAGCTGTCAGCACAGAGCTGGATGTGGGGAGCCATGAAATCATGACCTGAGTCAAAGCTGGATACTTAACTGCTACCAGGTGCCCTTAAAATCATTTTAAAAAGAGATAAATGCTTAGTTGTAAATTAAAAAAACATGTTTAGGAATTTCATAAACTACAAAGTACTGATGAAAGAAATCAAAGAAAATTTAAATAAATGAATGGATATGCTGTATTCATGGACTGGAAGCCTAAACATAGTAAAGGTGTAGTAAGATTCTCGCACAGAGAGTCTTTTCTTTCCAGGAAGCAGCTTCATTCATGCCGACACTGCTCAGTTGGGTTTTTACCCAAAGAACTGAGCCCTGAATACCACGTGGCATAGTTTTGTATACATTTTCTATTTCTTTGTCTCCCATATATGGTAACACACACAAACATTCAGTCCCATTAAATGGTCTCACGTTACAAGGTCATGAGGGATGTCGTCACGTATGTATAGCCAGATTGCCTTCAGGTTTTTTGTTTGTTTGTTTGTTTGTTTGTTTTGTTTTGTTTTCTCTCCTTAGGGAGGGGACCCTACCACAAAGGTGTCAATTCTTCCCAAATTTATACAGGTTGAATACAGTTCCTATGAAAATCCCAACAAGATTTCTTGTAGATATAGACAAGTTTTTTTTTTCTGAAATTTATATGAAAAAGCAAAGGTACTATTATAGCTAAACAATTTTGAAAAAGAAGAATAAAGTGACAGGAATTATTTTATCCAGTATCAAGAAGTAATACATAGCTACAATATTCAAGACTATATGCTGTAGGTGAAGGGATAAACTTCCAGGCCAATAGGACAGAATAGAAAGCTTCCAAATAGGCCCACAAAAATCCCAAGGCTAACTGATATTTGACAAGTTGCAAAAGATATTTAATGGAAGAAGGATAGTCTTTTCAACAAATGATGCTTAACCAATTGGCTATCCATAGGCAAAAATATGAACCTTGACCTAAACTTTACTCCTACAAAAATTAAGTCAAAACGGATCATAGATTTAAATGTAACATGTGAAACTATAAAAATTTTAGACGATAAAATAGAAGAAAAATTTCTAGACCTAGGGCTTGGTTAACAATTGCTAGATATAACACTACAAGATGATCCATAGGAAAAGAATAATAAATTGGGCTTCATCAAATTTAAAAACTTTTGTGAAAGTCTCTGTTAAGAAAATATTTACAAACCATGTCTGACATTTGTATCTTGAATATGTAAAGAACTCTTAAGTCTCAAGAGTAAAAGGGGTGCCTGGGTGGCTCAGTCAGTCGAGCATCTCATTCTTGATTTTGGCTTAGGTAATGACCCCAGGGTCAAGCCTCACATCAGGCTCCACACTGAGCATGGAGCCTGCTTGGGATATTCTCTCTCTCTCTCTCTCTCTCTCTCCCTCTCCCTCTCCCTCTCCCTCTCCCTTTTCCTCTCCCTCTCTCTCTCTGCCCTCCCCTGCTCATGCTGTCTCTCTATCTCAAAGTGAATAAATAAACATTCATAAAAAAATCTCAACAGTAAAAAAAAGTCAATTCAGTCAGAAAATGGATAAAAGACATGAACAGACATTTCATTGCAGCTATGAATGAGTTACAAAAAATGCATGAAAAGATATTGAACATAACTAGGCATTAGGGAAAAGCAAAAGCAAATTAAATCATGATGAGATTTTACCACCACCTATTACACCAGTGAACAGAAAACACAATGACAATACCAAATGCTGTCAATGGTGAAGAGAAACTGGATCTCTCATACTTTTCTGTTGGGATTGTAAATGGGAAAGCCATTTTGAAAAAGCTTGGCAGTTTCATAAAAACATAGACATGCATTTAATGTATGACCCAGCCATCCCAGAGAAATGAAAACTTGTCAATGACCATTCATAGGAACTTTATTGGTCATAGTCAAAAACTGGAAACAACCAAAATAGCTCTCAACTGGTGAATGATGAAGCAAACTGGTACATCCATACTGTGGGATACTGCTCAGCAACAAAAAGGAACAAAGTATTGGGGAGCCTGGGTGGCTCATTGCATTGAGCATTGGACTCTTGCTTTTGGCTCAGGTCATGATCTTATGGTCGTGAGATTGAGACTTGCTCAATGCCATTGCTCTGCAATGAGCATGGAGCCTGCTTAACATGCTCTATCTCTCTCCTTCTGCCCCTTTCTCCCACTTGTGCTCTCTTTCTATCTAAAAAAAGAAAAAAGAAAGGCCATCTCAAAAGGTTACATTAAACATGATTCTTGAATTTACAAAATTATGGAGTTGGAAAGCAGATTAGTGGTGGCCAGGGATTCAGGGTGGTGGTTGCAGGGTGTAGGAATTACATTTAAGAGGCAGTCTGAGGGTTTCCTGGGTGGCTCAGTCTGTTAAACCTCTGACTTTGGCTCAGGTCATGATCTTACGGTTTGTGGGTTTGAGCCCTGCATGGGGCTCTGTGCTAAAAGCTTAGAGCCTGGGGCTTTCTCCCGATTCTGTGTCTCCTTCTCTCTCTGCCCCTCCCCCACTGGCACTCTGTTTCTCTCTCCCTGTCTCTCTCTCTCAAGATAATAAACATTTAAAAAAATTTTAAACATAGTTATTATTATAATCACAGCTCTGCCATAATGTGGATAAAAGAAGAGTCAAGGGTACTTCAGGAATCCTGAGTTGCCTATAAATGTTAGTAAGTAATTCAGGGATATTAAATATGACTTGAAAACAAGCATTCCAGGGTGCCTGGGTGGCTCAGTCAGTTAAGCATCCGACTTCAGCTCAGGTCATGATCTCACTTTTCGTGGGTCCGAGCCTCATGTCGAGTTCTGTGCAGACACTTCAGAGCCTGGAGCCTGCTTCGGATTATGTGTCTCCCTCTCTTTCTCTGCCCCTCCCCCCACTCTCGCTCTGTCTCTCTCTCAAAAATAAACATAAAAAAAAGAGGCAGTTTGGGATCTTTGTGATGATAGTATAGTTTGACATTGTGTTTGCAGTGGTGATTACTCAAATCTACACATGTGATAAAATATAAAATGGTGCACAACTACACACACAATGTACCAATGTCAGTTTCCTGGTTTTGATACCATACTACAGTTATATAAAATGTAACCCTTGGGGAGAACTAGCTGAAGGGTGAATGGGGCCTCTCCGCAACTTCCTGTCCATATGCGATTATTTCAAAATAAGAAATTAAAAAAATGTGTTTATAACTTACAGTGATTCTTATAGTTTCTATTATCTGAAAATAAGCAGAAAAGTCATAGGACTTCTGAATTTTTATGCAGAGCGGGGAGAATTGCTGTACTCACTGAACAAACTTAAAGGGACAGTTAGAGACAAGATCAAGTTGCTTATCTGATCGCAGTCCAGGATGACTCCTTGCTAAATGTACACTTTATCTGTAATACTCTTTTTTCTTAAAATACTTTGTTCTCTTCATTTGGATGACATGACACTCTCCTCATTTACCCATGTTTCTTCTCACAAAATCTGTTTTTCTTTGTTTTTATTTTTAGGATTCTCTCTTTCATTTGGTGGAGACATTAGCCAGCTAGTCACCTAAGTCCTAAATCTTTGACTCATTAATCTTTGCCTCTTTGCCATCTTTACCACTCCAGTTCCCTTTTTTCCCCATATAATTACTCACCAAGTCTTGTTGACTTGACTTTCTAACACTTGCCTAACCATCACTTCCCTTGTTTTTGCCTTCATTTTCTTTTACCCAAATTACTATAACATCTCATCTAAAGCTGAAGCCTTGTTCTCCTTAACTCTGTCTTCCAGCAGCCAACCAAAATGGTATATCTAAAATGCATTTGACCCTGTCATGTGTAGCCTAAACTGTTTCAGTGGTTGCTCATTGCTCACAGGAAAATTTGAAACCCCTAACTTGTCAGCCAACCTTGAGGGTCTGGTCTCTGCCAACCTGTCCGTGGCCTGACTCTTATTTGTTACAGATTCATATCTCCATGCCATTGTTCATGCTCTGTCTTCTGGCTTGCATGTTGTCTTTGCTTGGAGTATTTATTTTTTTTCAGTTTGTTTATTTATTTTGAGAGAGAGAGCAAGAGAGTGTGCATGTGTGAGCAGGGAGGGGCAGAGAGAGAGGGAGAGAGATAGAATCCCAAGCAGGCTCTGTGCTGTCATTGCAGAGCCAGATATGGGGCTTGATCCCATGAACCATGAGATCATGACCTGAGCTGAAACCAATAGTGGGATGCTGAACTGTCTGAGCCACCAAGGCACCCCTGGAGTACTTGTACACACATACACACACCCTCTTATTATTTTCAAAATTCAAGGCTTCCAGGAAACCCTATCACCTTCTCAAGCTAGATCAGGTTTTCTCCTCTGTGTTCCCCAAATTACTCCATGACTTAGACTGTGCTTATGGTGTAAGTGTAGTCTTTGTAAGCAGAGAACCATATTAAATTATCTCAAGGTCTTTCAAAGTTTGTTTTTTCTGAACCCATAATGTACCTGGTATCATCTGGCATCTCTCATTCATCATAATGTGAAATCAAGAAACCTTAGCTAATTGCTTCTGTTTAGGAATTATGTTAGGGACAGGAGACACAGAAATAAGTGAGGCACAGTTGTTGCCCTTGCTCACCTCTAAGTGTTGGACATGCATTTTATGTGTGTGGTCAGATGGGAAAGGGGCAAAACTGTCTTGAATAAATTAGCAACCTGATGGTACTGTGTTGGCCCCCCAAAATGCTGAGGCCTGCTATGGGAGGGCCGGTGCTGGTGCAGAGATTTCCTCTGCTCAGCATGGCCACACGACTTACATCTTTCAGAACGCACAGAGCCAGAGATTCTTAGAGTCTGTTTCTGCCAGTGAATTCATCCTGAGTATTTTAACAGTAAGACTGACTACAAGGTGAGGCATTTGGAAATCTGATCTTCCTCAATGGCACTATCCACAGCATAATAAAAGAGCTTTCTGGAGAGTGAGAAGGATTCATGGCAGTAGTCCGTAGGTAAAGTCAGAACTTAAAAATTTTTTTATCATTAAAGAATCCCAGTGCTAGTTTTCTACCATCTTTTTCCCCTTCTCCCATCGTGATTCTAAACATCACTCTGTTTTTATTGCTATTTTGGTTGTAAAGGATTAGAGAATGTTATAGTAAAATGTCGTAGGAACTATAAAAGAGTGAAAGGGCTTGGTATAATGCCTGGTCCTTTGTAATATTAAACAATCAGTGTACAGAAACAAAAAAGGGTGTCTTTGCAATTTTGTTAGATATCAAAAGAACCCTTAGAAGACAAATTGGAGAAGCAATGCTGCCTCTCTTTTTATAATATGACAAAGAGCTAATTCAGCTTCTTTAACAGAAACTCAAATAAGCCCAACCCGTTCAAAAAGCCTTTATATTCAATGTAAAGGAAAATGTGTCTTCAAATCCTAAGAGTTCAGCTTCCACTGGTTTCAATGGGAGCTGTACATTCAGAGCCAAGGGCTAATTTTGGTCTATGTGTTTCCCCAATAAGTTCTCTTGGGTGATCATTTTAGCTCCAGCAAAGTCTTTCCTCTAGCTATAAGAGCCAGTGTTTAAAAGTTTAAAGTAATGCGAATAGGCCAAAATCTAAATCAATATTCTGTAGAACAAATAAAGAGAACAGAGATTTAGGCAGCAGGCACATGGTATGTGCTCCAATTCCCTGGTAGGCAGATCAAGGAGGTTTCAACAAGAACTTAAAAATAAAGAAGCCTAAAAAACAGATGTTAACAAAACTAATCTCTCCCCCTCACTGAGGAATGACTGGTTATGTTTTCAGATCAAGACACTGGGGTCCCAAAGGGAAATACCATTGTGTCGTGTCAAGTGAGATCTAAAGGGCAAAGAGGATGCGGATCAATAGTAGCTTATTTATCTTCCTCAATGCCAATGATTTTAACAAAGTTTGTACTGTCTTTGTTTAGCTTTTCAGCACGTTACTTTGGTTCATGCAGTAGTTTATATGGAAATTACATGGTATGAATGCCACGTTTTCTCCTCTTCTCTACCACCCATTCCTGCTTTCAATTCCCACCTAGAAGAGTCCCCTGACTTAGTAACATTTGTGGGAGGGTGGCTTGCCTGTTGATCTCTAGGGCTCTGAAGATTACTTATTATCATTTACACTTTGAGAATGTTGAGTGATTCTAGCTTAAAACTGATGACTGGAAAGAAATACTACAGTGAAAGAACATCCAAAGGCAAGTTCATCACAAACCGTTTATCATAACATTTGCCTTCCCTATAATAGTAATTTGAGATGCCATGGTAGGAAAAACAGACCACTGGAATGCAGAGGACCTTCAACATGCTTTAAAAGAGGGTTCAGTATAAGAAGGTTTAATTGTTGAGATGCCAAATGCATTTTATTACGAGGAAAATTTACTTTAAAAATGTTTATTTATTTATTTTGAGAGAGAGTGAGAGCAAGGGGAGAGAGAGAGAGAGAGAGAGAGAGAGAGGGAGAGAACAAGTGGGGGAGAGGAGCAGAGGAAAAAAAGAGAGAGAATCCCAAGCAGGCTCAGCACTGTCAGCACAGAGCCCCATGTAGGGCTCGATCTCAACAACAGTGAGATCATGATCTGAGCTGAAATCAAGAGTCAGATGCTTAATTGAACAAGCCACCCAGGTATTCTAGGAAAATTTGATTTTTAAGAATATTTCCATAATCACTGTAGCAATAATAAAAATAAATGGAACTTGTAGAGGAACTTATGTTCCAGAGCATAGTTTTACATTTATGATCTCATGAACCTCTAAAGCAGTTTTTAAAAGGATTCCAAGTTTTTTTCCCCAAGATATATTCCTAATAGGTAAGTACGAAAGTCCAAAGAAGTAACTTTTTTAAAAAGTGTAAAAGGAATATTCAGTGTGGAAAAACTAATGAGGTCTGAACTGCAAAGTAGCCACTCTTAAAATATACAGTTAATTGATGAATGGATAAAGAAGATGTGGTTTATATATATATACAATGGAACACTACTTGGCAATGAGAAAGAATGAAATCTGGCCATTTGCAGCAACATGGATGGAACTGGAGGGTATTATGCTAAGTGAAATAAGTCAGTCAAAGGCAGATACCATATGTTTTCACTCATATGTGGATCTTGGGAAACTTAACAGAAGACCATGGGGGAGGGGGAGGGGAAAAAAAGCTACAAAAGAGAGGGAGGGAGGCAAACCATCAGAGACTCTTAAATACAGAGAATAAACTGAGGGTTGATGAGGGTGGGGAAGAGGGGAAAGTAGGTGATGGGCATTGAGGAGGGCACTTGTTGGGATGAGCACTGGGTGTTTTATGGAAGCCAATTTGACAATAAATTATATGAAAAATAAATAAATACAATATGTAGTTAAATATATATTATATGATATATATATATATATTTTTTTTCTGTGTCTCCTGTCCCTAACATATATATATCATATATATATATATATATATATATATATGATATATATAATGAAAGTGATTTGACTATAAGTTACAGAAAATATACCATAGCAATATTTCAGGAGATGGATCCTCCTTGAATAAGTAAGAATTACGGAATCACTGAAAAGGTATTATAGGTACCCCACAATCTGGTTCCACTGCCTTTTCTGTTTTCTTCTCCTCTGGAAACTATGAGAATTTCCGGGATTTCTTGGCTCTATTTTGAGATACTAATACTTTACGTAATGAGCAAATGCATGTGAAAGCGCTTAAACATGAGAGTTATTTTTTTTATTCTAGATGTTATTTTGTACTATTCTCAGAGTGTAATTCTAGTGATTTTGAAACTTTTCACTTTTTTCTCTCTTTTCACCTCTTAATTTGTGTTTGGAGTTACAGAGGCTATACAAAAGTGTCAAGTGCCATCCCCATCCTAGAGGAGTTTGTTGCCACATTAGGAAGAAACATACACAATCAGCAAAAGTTGTTACCAGGTAGTATATGTTTGGAACGGTAAAAAGTTAGTAAAGAAATCAGAGGAATTCTTCATGTGGGGCTGGAATAAGTATTGAGGTCCATATAGAGGTTTCTAGAAGACTTCGATAGAGGGAATGGTGGAAGCACTGATGCTGGGGTGGGTGAGAGGGTAGAAGTGATAATAACAGAGCAAGGAGGAAGCAAATAGCACCACTTTAGAACATAGGCAATGTGTGTGTATATATATATATATATATATATATATATATATATACACACACACATATATGTATATATATTTATATAAATAAATATATATTTAACTTTTATTTATTATTGAGATAGAGAGAGAGACAGAGCATGAGCATGGGAGGGGCAGAGAGAGGAGGAGGAGACAGAATCTGAAGCAGGCTCCAGGCTCCCAGCTATTAGCACAGAGCCCAACGCAGGGCTCGAACTCACGAACTACAAGATCATGACCTGAGCTGAAGTCAGACACTTAACCAGCTGAGCCACCCAGGCACCCCAGAACATGAGGCAATATTAATGAACATGTGCCTAAGAGACAGAGGCTGATTAACTTGCTGGTTAGCTTGACAGGAGAGGAAAGTTTGTGTTATGGGGCTAGTGAATACCATGGCTGAAATGTATACTCGAAAGCAGAACATTAAGCTATGGAGTTTGAAGGCTCTTTGGCGAGATGAGAAACTAGGGTTTCTGAGACGGTACATGACTTGGTGAAAGAAATACTTTAGGCAAATAAATCTGGCAGGAATGTTCAGAAAGGGGTAAGCCTGGTGTTAAAGAGAGCAATTAGGAGGTGGTCCTAGGAAGCCAGGCATCAGGTGATAAAGATCAAGACTTATTCCAGCTCTGTATAAGACCCACACATTTCTTTCTTTTGGGAGTACAAAATTCCATAATGTTCCCTAAAAGGTCATTAATCTCAGTAGCTTTAAGTCAAATGGGATGCTTCAAAATGTGCTGTAAGGATTATGAAAGTATCTGCATTGGTAACTAAAGAACAAAACTGTTACGGTGTCCAACTTAACTGAAATGTAGAATTGCAGACTAAGAGTAGCAGATACTCAATTTATATAATCCTTGAAGACTGTAAGTAAAAATTACTACCTTATCTAGGAGGGAAAGGGTTTTTATTTCAAGGTTTTGGAAACTGACCAGACTTGCCTTGGTTGGATCTTCTTTATTTTTCATAGGCCTTGAGTTTCCATGGATTAGTATAGAGTTCGTATTACCTACTTCCTGAATTCTTTCAGTGGACCTCTTGTCAGTGAATGAAAACTTTGTCACCTTTCTCGAGAAAGCAGAGGGGCAGTCAAGCAGTGTCCCAGCTTACAACTTGATTAACTAGCAGCATGTGGCTTCTTATTTACTTTTCTCAGGCTGGTGTTTTCAAGCAATTATTACAATACAGAGGAGTTTACCAGGCGCTATGGGTTTTCTAAATATCCGTGAGGTCAAATACTACTGAATGTCGGGATTTGTAGTGATCTGGGTGTATTTTCCTTTTGGTGCTTAATACAATCTCTGCAGCTCTCTGTGGTCCTTATTGTTCCGGAATGTCTCTTTAAGTTAAGATGTTGTTTAGGAGTTGGTAGAGCTGGCACACTATGACATTACATGCTGTATTATTCATTGTTTGGTGACTAGACTTCATATCTGTGGTAAAAATAAATGTTATTCCTCTCAGCTTACTTCAATCCATTCAGTACTCTCTTGAATGGCTTCCTGTAACTATTTAGACTCCCTTTAAAGAATGTATGAAGAAGAAAGAGGTGGGGAAGGAGGAGGAGGAGGCAGGGGGGCAGCAGGAGGAGGAGGAGAGGGAGGAGGAGGGGGAAGGAGACGGGTGGGAGATCATCAGTCTCAAACATGAACTACATGACATAATTTTTAGAAGCAGGCTGAATGGCAACTTCAGTTTACAGAGAAGGGTAACAATCATCTTAGTGGAACTCTAAACATAGAGTTATTTTTCTTCAACAACTATAGTTTTCCTTTCCATTCTTTGATTTGGAAGTAGTCATTTTTATGTGTCAACATCACATGTAAAAAGATTGCAAGTTTTCTTATTAAGATGGAGGAACCAATTTATGGCCATGTTGGTTTCAACTTTACTTCATAAACGTACCAGTAGGTGTTGCTATGCTAGCACTAATGCTGACTTTAAAAACTGGTCACTTTGTGGTGAGTGGGTCCCCAAATAATTCTCATTTGTGTATTCTTTCTCAAAGATCAAAACACTGCGACCAAACACTGCCACCAAGTACTGAAGGCTTGGTGGGATTGTTTTGACTGCAAAATAAGCTTTTAAATGAAGAAGATCTTCTATTCTGCTATGGCAATTCATAAGATTGGAAAATAATTTCATTGACTTCACAATAGCTAAAGAATTTTGGCCTTTGGAGGAGCAAGTGATAACCAATTTGTGTTAACCGGAAAAAAGATCATTTTTCTCCTTCACTCTTCTTAATTTCTGCACTTCATTCATAATACATATTATCATCACCACTGAGTCCCAAATGCACATAAAAAAGGGGTGGGGGGAGTCTCTCTGCCTAGTATAGCTTCCAGGCATAGATAACCTTTGAAATATGTTCTTGTTTGTCAGACAAGGGAATTTACACAAGACCCAGAGTTTAATTCTTCACAATGTACCTCAGCATCTCAAGTATGTTTATATTGAAGAGTGTTTTCATATTCTTATGTGTAGGCAGAAACAAATGATTTCCTTGTGTTAACCTTGTAACCCTGCCGCCTGTACTAATTATTAGGCAGAATCAACAGACGCTACTACTTCTGTTTTTGACTTGAATTCGTTAAACAAAAACTGAAAACTGAAAAGAGAAAAAAATTTGTAATTTCTATATTCGAAGATGAGACCCTTCAAATTTTCCAAAAATTCTGTTAATTGATTTTTAGGCAATAAGATGATCATTTAAGTATACGCTTTGATAGAGGGAAGAAACAGTTTGTGTACATTACACTGCTTCTGTGTCTGAAGTTGCCTCAGTTATACCAAGTATGTGAAATTGAACAGTAAAAATCTGAACCTGTCAAGCTGCTTTTTTTCTTTTTTAATTGCTAAACACATACACTTCAGATGAAAACTTGTGTTTTGATCTGGAAATACTGTTTAAATAATATGAATGTGTGTACATAGTGAAAGCAAAGACACTGGTGAAGGAAAGAAAGAATAAAGCTCTAGAAGGAGATGAAATGTGAAGGGCGAATGGGAATGTGAAGCTGGTATGTTTTGTTTTCATACTTGCAACGATTCAATAATACAAAGCAATAACAGTTTATTGAGCCTTTAACAGGTAGGGTTGAACCACATGAGTCGAAGAGAACATGGATTTTTCTATAAATTGCTCAGTGCTCATTTTAAAATAATCTTTAATAAAACAGAGAAGTGCTTCTGTTGTAAAAATCTCTTAGCACTTTCTAAATAGCAAAACAATAAAACATTTTGAAGAGCGGGGTTCAGAGCAAAGTAAATAAATCTGAACACTTTTTCCTGTATTTTTTATAATGAATTTCCATTGATTTTTATAGTCGTATGTTTGCGATCTGTGATTTTATCCCCTGCCTCCTTCCTGCTCTCCCTTCTTCCCTTCATGCTCCCTTTTCCCATGTTTCTCAGTGGTGTCATTTGGGGGCAATGCTACTGTGCTAGATAGCTGAGTGAGATTAGGCAAGGTGAAGGAAAAACACTCAAAGTTTTTCTCCCTGTAGAGTTTCATTATTGAAATGTTCTGAAGTCATGGGTGGTGAGTGTGAAAATGTAGAGGTGCAGATTGGTTGGTAATCGACTCAATGTAGTAACTAGAGATGTGGCTTTCTAATCATTCTCCGTACCATCCCATGGAAGCTGGGTTTAATTCAGCTAAATGGCCCATGATACGGACTTCACTCCCCTTCAATTTGGTTTCTTCCCTCTGGCGATTTCTTAATCAGAATTTCCTACTATTTAGTAACTAAATTAAAATCTGTAAGTGGTAGGCAACTGCATATAATGCAATGATATGTCCATAAGCACTGAAATGACTTAGAACATTTTATGTAATGAACATTCTAACATAATAATAACGCAGTTAAGTTTGAGTATGGGGAAATAATCTGGTTAGATATAGCCATAAAGCCTGAAGGATACTCATCTTTATTTCTGAAGAAAATGCTTAAAAGGTAGATGCTTCTTCTCAAGACAGTGTTGCTTTAAAAGAAGTTAGGTATGAAATTTTCACTCAAGTAACTGTATTTATGAACTGATTGCTTACTATTTCCAGATGTTTTGCTAACCGTTTAACATAGCTTATTTCATTTAATCTTCACAACAATTGATCAAAGTATTACAAACTTTCTCCATATCAGAACACTGAGATTCAGAGATGTTAACTTGCCCAAGTTCACACTTTTGTGTTAAGGTCAAGTAGGAAATAAAATCGAGTGGGCATTAGGCAGCCACAAAAGATGGCAGGATTCTGATGTTGGACTTGATGGCACAGACACATGGGTATAACTGGAGATTTCTGAGTAAGAGGTCAATTCAGTTCAGTTCAACTAACAAGAACTGAAAACTTACATGTAAGGAACTATAGAGAAGCATAGTAAGATGAGCAAAATATGATATTTGCTCTTTAAAGTTTCGTAAGTATAGTAGGAGGTATGCTGGTAGCTATACGAAAGCATGCACATGTTAAAGACTATACTATAAACACAGAAATACTCTGAGATTACTTAGGAAAACCCTATTTCTGGTGGGGAATTTCTAAAAATGGTAAAAAGAAGGTAACATTAGAATTTTTATCTGAAAGTAAAATGTGATTTTTGAGAGACATGAGGAGAAGAACATTCTTGGTACAGAAAATAATGGAGCTCAGAGGCCTAGAGTTTATGTGGGTGAGAGCAGGATGGTGGAAGTAGAAAGGAGCTGGATGAAAAGGGGAGAGGACGCAAAGAGAAGAAAAGTTGTGGGGTCAGAGTACTGAAATTTTCGCCTGAAGGTCCAGGCATGCCCCGGACACTCCATGTAATGAACTCTGTGTTTGTTCTCAGAAGACTACCTGTGCTGTTCATCATGGAGGTGAAATGTAGCTTATGATCAGCTGGAGGAGGAAATAGTAAGAGAAGGAGGGGTTGCATTACAGGGCATTAAATGTGCTGAAAGGAATTAGGTTCAACAGGCCACACATTCTTGGGACTGTTGGCATTACTCTTCCTTTCCCTTTCTAGCTACTGGTACCCTACCAGTCTTTCCATTCCACCTTCTCTGTTAAGCTTTTCTCTGAGCCATTTTTTTTTTTTTTTCTGGATCTTCATATTTATTGAGAATATGTATAAAACTCTTTTTTTTTTTTTTTAATATATGAAATTTATTGTCAAATTGGTTTCCATACAACACCCAGTGCTCATCCCAAAAGGTGCCCTCCTCAGTACCCATCACCCACCCTCCCACCCCACATCAACCCTCAGTTTGTTCTCAGTTTTTAACAGTCTCTTATGCTTTGGTTCTGTCCCACTCTAACCTCTTTTTTTTTTGTTCTTCCCCTCCCCCATGGGTTTCTGTTAAGTTTCTCAGGATCCACATAAGAGTGAAACCATATGGTATCTGTCTTTCTCTGTATGGCTTATTTCACTTAGCATCACACTCTCCAGTTCCATCCATGTTGCTACAAAAGGCCATATTTCATTTTTTCTCATTGCCACGTAGTATTCCATTGTGTATATAAACCACAATTTCTTTATCCATTCATCAGTTGATGGACATTTAGGCTCTTTCCATAATTTGGCTATTGTTGAGAGTGCCGCTATAAACATTGGGGTACAGGTGCCCCTATGCATCAGTACTCCTGTATCCCTTGGATAAATTCCTAGCAGTGCTATTGCTGGGTCATAGGGTAGGTCTATTTTTAATTTTCTGAGGAACCTCCACACTGCTTTCCAGAGCGGCTGCACCAATTTGCATTCCCACCAACAGTGCAAGAGGGTTCCTGTTTCTCCACAGCCTCTCCAGCATCTATAGTCTCCTGATTTCTTCATTTTGGCCACTCTGACTGGCGTGAGGTGGTATCTGAGTGTGGTTTTGATTTGTATTTCCCTGATAAGGAGCGACGTTGAACATCTTTTCATGTGCCTGTTGGCCATCTGGATGTCTTCTTTAGAGAAGTGTCTATTCATGTTTTCTGCCCATTTCTTCACTGGGTTATTTGTTTTTCGGGTGTGGAGTTTGATGAGCTCTTTATAGATTTTGGATACTAGCCCTTTGTCCGATGTGTCATTTGCAAATCTCTTTTCCCATTCCGTTGGTTGCCTTTTAGTTTTGTTGGTTGTTTCCTTTGCTGTGCAGAAGCTTTTTATCTTCATAAGGTCCCAGTAATTCACTTTTGCTTTTAATTCCCTTGCCTTTGGGGATGTGCCGAGTAAGAGATTGCTACGGCTGAGGTCAGAGAGGTCTTTTCCTGCTTTCTCCTCTAAGGTTTTGATGGTTTCCTGTCTCACATTCAGGTCCTTTATCCATTTTGAGTTTATTTTTGTGAATGGTGTGAGAAAGTGGTCTAGTTTCAACCTTCTGCATGTTGCTGTCCAGTTCTCCCAGCACCATTTGTTAAAGAGACTGTCTTTTTTCCATTGGATGTTCTTTCCTGCTTTGTCAAAGATGAGTTGGCCATACGTTTGTGGGTCTAGTTCTGGGGTTTCTATTCTATTCCATTGGTCTATGTGTCTGTTTTTATGCCAATACCATGCTGTCTTGATGATGACAGCTTTGTAGTAGAGGCTAAAGTCTGGGATTGTGATGCCTCCTGCTTTGGTCTTCTTCTTCAAAATTACTTTGGCTATTCGGGGCCTTTTGTGGTTCCATATGAATTTTAGGATTGCTTGTTCTAGTTTCGAGAAGAATGCTGGTGCAATTTTGATTGGGATTGCATTGAATGTGTAGATAGCTTTGGGTAGTATTGACATTTTGACAATATTTATTCTTCCAATCCATGAGCAGGGAATGTCTTTCCATTTCTTTATATCTTCTTCAATTACCTGCATAAGCTTTCTATAGTTTTCAGCATGCAGATCTTTTACATCTTTGGTTAGATTTATTCCTAGGTATTTTATGCTTCTTGGTGCAATTGTGAATGGGATCAGTTTCTTCATTTGTCTTTCTGTTGCTTCATTGTTAGTGTATAAGAATGCAACTGAGGGGCGCCTGGGTGGCTCAGTCGGTTAAGCGTCCGACTTCGGCTCAGGTCACGATCTCACGGTCCGTGAGTTCGAGCCCCGCGTCGGGCTCTGGGCTGACGGCTCAGAGCCTGGAGCCTGCTTCCGATTCTGTGTCTCCCTCTCTCTCTGCCCCTCCCCCATTCATGCTCTGTCTCTCTCTGTCTCAAAAATAAATAAACGTGAAAAAAAAAAATTTAAAGAATGCAACTGATTTCTGCACATTGATTTTGTATCCTGCAACTTTGCTGAATTCATGTATCAGTTCTAGCAGACTTTTGGTGGAGTCTATCGGATTTTCCATGTATAATATCATGTCATCTGCAAAAAGCGAAAGCTTGACTTCATCTTTGCCAATTTTGATGCCTTTGATTTCCTTTTGTTGTCTGATTGCTGATGCTAGAACTTCCAGCACTATATTAAACAACAGCGGTGACAGTGGGCATCCCTGTCGTGTTCCTGATCTCAGGGAAAAAGCTCTCAGTTTTTCCCCGTTGAGGATGATGTTAGCTGTGGGCTTTTCATAAATGGCTTTTATGATCTTTAAGTATGTTCCTTCTATCCCGCTTTCTCAAGGGTTTTTATTAAGAAAGGGTGCTGGATTTTGTCAAAGGCCTTTTCTGCATCGATTGACAGGATCATATGGTTCTTCTCTTTTTTTTTGTTAATGTGATGTATCACGTTGATCGATTTGTGAATGTTGAACCAGCCCTGCATCCCAGGAATGAATCCCACTTGATCATGGTGAATAATTCTTTTTATATGCTGTTGAATTCGATTTGCTAGTATCTTATTAAGAATTTTTGCATCCATATTCATCAGGGATATTGGCCTGTAGTTCTCTTTTTTTACTGGGTCTCTGTCTGGTTTAGGAATCAAAGTAATACTGGCTTCATAGAATGAGTCTGGAAGTTTTCCTTCCCTTTCTATTTCTTGGAATAGCTTGAGAAGGATAGGTATTATCTCTGCTTTAAATGTCTGGTAGAACTCCCCTGGGAAGCCATCTGGTCCTGGACTCTTATTTGTTGGGAGATTTTTGATAACCGATTCAATTTCTTCGCTGGTTATGGGTCTGTTCAAGCTTTCTATTTCCTCCTGATTGAGTTTTGGAAGAGTGTGGGTGTTTAGAAATTTGTCCATTTCTTCCAGGTTGTCCAATTTGTTGGCATATAATTTTTCATAGTATTCCCTGATAATTGTTTGTATCTCTGAGGGATTGGTTGTAATCATTCCATTTTCATTCATGATTTTATCTATTTGGGTCATCTCCCTTTTCTTTTTGAGAAGCCTGGCTAGAGGTTTGTCAATTTTGTTTATTTTTTCAAAAAACCAACTCTTGGTTTCGTTGATCTGCTCTACAGTTTTTTTAGATTCTATATTGTTTATTTCTGCTCTGATCTTTATGATTTCTCTTCTTCTGCTGGGTTTAGGCTGCCTTTGCTGTTCTGCTTCTATTTCCTTTAGGTGTGCTGTTAGATTTTGTATTTGGGATTTTTCTTGTTTCTTGAGATAGGCCTGGATTGCAATGTATTTTCCTCTCAGGACTGCCTTCGCTGCATCCCAAAGCGTTTGGATTGTTGTATTTTCATTTTCGTTTGTTTCCATATATATTTTAATTTCTTCTCTAATTGCCTGGTTGACCCACTCATTCGTTAGTAGGGTGTTCTTTAACCTCCATGATTTTGGAGGTTTTCCAGACTTTTTCCTGTGGTTGATTTCAAGCTTCATAGCATTGTGGTCTGAAAGTATGCATGGTATAATTTCAATTCTTGCAAACTTATGAAGGGCTGTTTTGTGACCCAGTATATGATCTATCTTGGAGAATGTTCCATGTGCACTCGAGAAGAAAGTATATTCTGTTGCTTTGGGATGCAGAGTTCTAAATATATCTGTCAAGTCCATCTGATCCAATGTATCATTCAGGGCCCTTGTTTCTTTATTGACTGTGTGTCTAGATGATCTATCCATTTCTGTAAGTGGGGTGTTAAAGTCCCCTGCAATGACCACATTCTTATCAATGAGGTTGCTTATGTTTATGAGTAATTGTTTTATATATCTGGGGGCTCGGGTATTTGGCGCATAGACATTTATAATAGTTAGCTCTTCCTGGTGGATAGACCCTGTGATTATTATATAATGCCCTTCTTCATCTCTTGTTACAGCCTTTAATTTAAAGTCTAGTTTGTCTGATATAAGTATGGCTACTCCAGCTTTCTTTTGGCTTCCAGGAGCATGATAAATAGTTCTCCATCCCCTCACTCTCAATCTAAAGGTGTCCTCAGATCTAAAATGAGTCTCTTGTAGACAGCAAATAGATGGGTCTTGTTTTTTTATCCATTCTGATACCCTATGTCTTTTAGTTGGCGCATTTAATCCATTTACATTCAGTGTTATTATAGAAAGATATGGGTTTAGAGTCATTGTGATGTCTGTATGTTTTATGCTTGTAGTGATGTCTCTGGTACTTTGTCTCACAGGATCCCCCTTAGGATCTCTTGTAGGGCTGGTTTCGTGGTGACAAATTCCTTCAGTTTTTGTTTGTTTGGGAAGACCTTTATCTCTCCTTCTATTCTAAATGACAGACTTGCTGGATAAAGGATTCTCGGCTGCATATTTTTTCTGTTTAGCACACTGTAGATATCGTGCCAAGCCTTTCTGGCCTGCCAAGTTTCAAAGGAGAGATCAGTCACGAGTCTTATAGGTCTCCCTTTATATGTGAGGGCACGTTTATCCCTTGCTGCTTTCAGAATTTTCTCTTTATCCTTGTATTTTGCCAGTTTCACTATGATATGTCGTGCAGAAGATCGATTCAAGTTACGTCTGAAGGGAGTTCTCTGTGCCTCTTGGATTTCAATGCCTTTTTCCTTCCCCAGTTCAGGGAAGTTCTCAGCTATAATTTGTTCAAGTACCCCTTCAGCACCCTTCCCTCTCTCTTCCTCCTCTGGGATACCAATTATGCGTATATTATTTTTTTTTAGTGTATCACTTAGTTCTCTAATTTTCCCCTCATACTCCTGGATTTTTTTATCTCTCTTTCTTTCAGCTTCCTCTTTCTCCATAACTTTATCTTCTAGTTCACCTATTCTCTCCTCTGCCTCTTCAAGCCGAGCCATCGTGGATTCCATTTTGTTTTGCAATTCGTTTAAAGCGTTTTCAACTCCTCGTGACTGTTCCTTAGTCCCTCGATCTTTGTGGCAAGAGATTCTCTGCTGTCCTGTATACTGTTTTCAAGCCCAGCGATTAATTTTATGACTATTATTCTAAATTCACTTTCTGTTATATTATTTAAATCCTTTTTGATCAGTTCATTAGCTGTTGTTATTTCCTGGAGATTCTTCTGAGGGGAATTCTTCCGTTTGGTCATTTTGGAGAGTCCCTGGCGTGGTGAGGACCTGCAGTGCACTTCCCCTGTGCTGTGGTGTATAACTGGAGTTAGTGGGCGGGGCCGCAGTCCGACCCGATGTCTGTCCCCAGCCCACTGCTGGGGCCACAGTCAGACTGGTGTGTGCCTTCTCTTCCCCTCTCCTAGGGGCCGGATTCACTGTGGGGTGGCGTGTCCCGTCTGGGCTACTTGCACACTGCCAGGCTTGTGTTGCTGGGGATCTGGCGTATTAGCTGGGGTGGGTAGGCAAGGTGCACGGGGGCTGGAGGGGCAGGCTTAGCTCGCTTCTCCTTAGGTGATCCACTTCAGGAGGAGCCCTGTGGCAGCGGGAGGGAGTCAGATTCGCTGCCGGAGGTTTGGCTCCGCAGAAGCACAGAGTTGGGTGTTTGTGCGGAGCGAGCAAGTTCCCTGGCAGGAACTGGTTCCCTTTGGGATTTTGGCTGGGGGATGGGCGGGGGAGATGGCGCTGGCGCCTTTGTTCCCCGCCAAGCTGAGCTCTGCCGTCCGGGGGCTCAGCAGCTCTCCCTCCCTTTGTCCTCCAGCCTTCCCGCTTTCCGAGCAGAGCTGTTAACTTATGACCTCCCAGACGCTAAGTCGCGCTTGCTGTCGGAACACAGTCCGTCCGGCCCCTCCGCTTTTGCCAGCCAGACTCGGGGGCTCTGCTTGGCCGGCGAGCCGCCCCTCCGCCCCGGCTCCCTCCCGCCAGTCCGTGGAGCGCGCACCGCCTCGCCGCCCTTCCTACCCTCTTCCGTGGGCCTCTAGTCTGCGCTTGACTCCGGAGACTCCCTTCTGCTAATCCTCTGGCGGTTTTCTGGGTTCTTTAGGCAGGTGTAGGTGGAATCTAAGTGATCGGCAGGACGCGCTGTGAGCCCCGCGTCCTCCTACGCCGCCATCTTCCAGAACTCCTCTCTGAGCCATTTTAAGGAAGACTGAATTTGAAATTTCTTTTTATTCTAATAGCATTTTGTTTAAATGTAAGTTTGAGCATTTATTAAGTTTTTAAAATTTTATTTATTTTGAGAGGGGGCGGGGGAAATGAACAGTGGAGGGGCAGAGAAAGAGAATCCCAAACAGGCTCTGCTTGTCAGAGCTTGATGTGGGGCTTGAACTAACAAACCTGAATCATAACCTAAGCTGAAACCAAGAGTCAGACGCTTAATCGCCTGAGCCACCCAGGCATCCCAGCGTTTAAATTTCATTGGTGTGTAAATATATGTGGTTCTCCATAACGTTGTGAGTTTCTTGTGGGAAGAACCATTTCACTGACAGTTAATCCAATGTGGACACAGGTGCACGAATGGTAAGTAGATTGGCTTGTCTGGACCATGGAGAATATAAAAGTATACTTTATAGTTCCTATAGTATATAGTATAAAAGTATATAGTTTATATCATTTTTTAAAACCCTAATATTTTAAAATCATTTATTGAGCTCTTATACACTAACCTTATTATACAAATTAATCCTTTCCATAAACTTGTTAGGTAGACATTATTATCTCCATTTTTTTTGTATGAGGAATTCGAGGCTTAGAGCAGCTAAGAAATTTGCTCAGCAGCATTTAAGTAGTTGCCTGACTCCAATGCTCGACCAGAATGAGTATACCAAACAGCAGTGGTGCTTAGTTAGCAAGCATCAGAATCACCTGCAGGGTCCGGCTTGACTCAATATTATGGGGTGGGACCCAAGGATTTACTTTCTAACAAGTTACAGGTGACATTGATGATGTTAGTCTGGGGACCTTATTTTGAGAACCATTACCAGAAAGTCTGGTTTGAAATGTTGCCCAGAAATGATGTGTGTGTGTGTGTGTGTGTGTGTGTGTGTGTGTGTGTGTGTGTGTGTTTTCAAAGTATTCCTAGATGATACTAGCGTGAAGCTGGTAGTAAGAACCACTGATCTCGATCATGAAGAGCCCTTCATGCTCATTTGATTTTGTTATGGCACCAGTTGACAAATGAGAAGAGTGCGTGATGCTTATGCTTTATGATTATGAGGAAAAATGAATTAGCAGACATATTAGACCAGATAAGATTGGGTGGGGGGGGGGGTGCACTGGAAGTTGAATCTTTCCCTCTTCTCTGTCATCTTGCACACCAGAGCCAATCAGATCTTCCTAAAACATTGCTTTCATCCAGGTGTTATTCAGGTATGTCTGAAAGCTCCCAACACACTTCCTTTCAAGCTCTGTTTTACAGTAACACTTCAATTCTGATCAACAAGGCTTTTCACCTGCCTAAGGTGAACACTGTGTTTAGTTCTCCTTGATGATTTTGATGTGTGTGTCCTCCTCAGTTCTGCCAAATCCTACCTGCCTTTCTAAGCTCTCAACTTAAAAAAACAAAACAAAACAAAACAAACAAAAACCAAAACAAAAACACATTTAAATACAAAATTTAACACCTGGTAAAAAGCAAATAGCATGGACAGGCTCATAAAGAAAGCTAAACCCTTCCTGGCTCCCTAACCCCCTCAACTACTTGCCAGAGGAAAGAATTTTCTTTTAGCTATTTAACTCTCTGTGTTGGTGTTTTGTGATCAACAGTTTTAGAAACTGCTTACTTCCTGCCCTGAACATAGGATAAAGGCTTCTCACACTCTTCATTTCCCCTGTTTATACTCTCTCTATAGTAATATTGTATTTAATCGAGTCAATTTTCTTTATTATGACTATGTGAATGTTGTTCTCTTCAGATCTAAGTAAATCACTATTTTCATTTCATTTTCTGATGTTTGTTTTTTCTGAAGTTTCAGATATTCTTTTTTTTTTCTTATCATGGTTTCCTTCTAATAACTTTTGACTTCTTTTTCACCCCTTTATCCTATCAGGTTTTTTTTTTTTTAAGTTTTAAAAATATTTTTCTTGGTGTCCTTGTGGACTCTTTTTTTTTTCCATGTGGGATGGTTATCACCAAACCTGCCATAAAGTAATAATCTTAGAACTTCCCTCAATACCTTCCTAGTTTGAGTCAACTGATTTTTTTGGGTTTACCTTTTCAGCTTATGTCTTTGGGTTTACGTTTTCAGCTTATATCTTACTTCTTCCTTTTGCTGGAGCACATTCCCAAATAACTTCCCAAGAAAGGGTTTGTGAGAGGAAACTTGTATGAGTTCTTGCATGTCTGATAGTGTCTTTATACTTAGACACTTTATTTATAGTTTGGCTAAATTCTACAGAAATCAATACTGAAAATCAAATTGAAATTTGATGGCATTGCTCCATTTTCTCCCACCAGGGTTCAGTTGTTGAGAAGTGGCATTCTAAATTTATATTCCTCCATTAGAAAATTGGATATTTCTTCTTGCAGGAAAATTTTAGAATCTCTTCTAAATATCGCTAGGACATCTCCTTTTATGACCATTTTCATTTGTTTATTAATATTTCTGTTCTTTTAGTAGGGTATTTAAAGATGGGAACTAATCTCATAAACTTTGGACATTTTATTTCATACTTTGATAATTTCCTTCTATCCATATGTTCTTTCCCTCTTTTATCACACGTAGAAACTTCTAGATCACAACTTTTACATAGTTTGTCAGACTTTCCATCTTTTTTCCTGTTTTGCTTTGTCTTTTGATTCTAATTACATTTTATCTTTTAACCCATCATTTAGGTTTTTATTTCATTAAGATTTTTAATTTTCAAGGGTTCTTTGTTATTCTCTGACTACTGTTTTTTTTATAGCACCTTATTTATGAGTTACAGACACAGCATAATGATTAAGGGGTTTACAAATGTTTTCAGTATTTGTTTTCTCTGTGGTCATATATTTGGACTGTTCTTATTTCTTTCTTACACCTTAACATTTTTTGTAAGTCTCATGATTGTGTTTATATTTAGAAGAAATACCTCAAAAAAATTGAATCATGATTCTGTGTTTTTGGATGTAGCTCATGGACAGAAGGAACTATTTTGAAGTTATTGTTTGGGGAAGTTGACACTTATGGTTAGAGTAGTGCCATTCGTCAGAATGTGGTGGTTTTTCTCTAAGCTCATTCAGTTTTTCCAGAGGTGAAAACATTCATTCATTCTCATTTCCAGGGTGTAGAGACAAGTTGCTAGTGTTTTCTGTAATACATGGCAAATGAGTCTAGAGTTTGTGGGGGCTAATTGACCTCTTTATTAACTGCAACCTTTTATGAAAGTCCTCTAATATGTGGTTTTGTCCACATCAGTTATTATTTCTCTACTGTTTAACATCTAAACCTGTCTCCTGCCAATGGATCCTCTCCAGATTCTATGCTGAGCAACTGGGTAGCATAGGTGGAATGTTTCCTGGGCATTCCCTTAGTGTGGTTTGGTCATTGTTCCCGCGTAAGTAGCACTTGTTATAGGTTCATAATTTTCTGTTTTATTGATATTATTTTAGTAAGGTACTAGGAAGAACACAGGATTGTATGTGTACAATCCTGATCTTTAGCCCAAACTTAAGGCCCAATAGTACTAAATTCTTCTATAAAATCTTTCTTTCTTGACTTCTTTATTGACTCTGATAGATCTCTCCTCAAAATTCTGTTATAGTAAATTAATTTATTTTACCATTTATAATACTTTAATTTTTTTTCTATATGTTAATTACAGATTTTTGAACTTCTGGCTTACACTCTCTTTGAATCCCCACGGCACCAATACATAGTCTGGACAAGTAGTGAATGACTTGAAAATAATTGTTGATTGATAGGATCCAGGAACTGAAGAATAAAAAAGATACACACATGACTCATAGTAGAAGCCTTGGTTATTGGTAAAATAACAGTAATATGGGCAAAGAGAGAAGATGGGAAGGGAAGCCAGTGAATGTAGAGGACATTTGTCAGACCTTTTTATTTGCACAGAATCCCTGAATACCCTTTCTAGTTTGACAATAGAACTTACCTTATTAGTCCCTCTCTGAAGCTGAGGGTAGTAATTCACTTTCACAACTTCCCTTACAGATATGATATAGTCATGCAACTGAGGTATCACCAATCAGATAGCTCTCAGTGAGATTTCAGTTTAGAAGTGAGCAGTGGGACAAAGGAGGCCCAATGAGTAAGTCATTTCAGGTGAAGGTGGTGGCAGGGATATCTGGCCTTCCAGAGCATCAATAGAATACATTCTAGCGTCCTGTCCTGGGTGCCCTGGGCTGTGTAGGTGGGGTCTTTTCTGGGTAGTCCTTCAGTTTGGTTTGGGCATTGCTCCTGATTAAATAGACTCTAAGCCTCATTGTTAGGTGATCTTGAACACTCTATGTGCATTCTTTAAGAATCCTTCTGTGTCCACTTGTATCCAAGAACTCTAAATGATAAAGCAAACAAAAAATATGTGTGTGTGAAATGTGTGTGTTTATTTATTCTGTACAATAATACAAAAGTAGGTCTCATAGTTTTTTTTGAAATATGTAAACATGTTAAACATAATCCAAGAAAAACAGGTTTCTGACAGAAAGTGGAACCAAAAGTAAAAGGACAATAGACAGGTATGTTTAGCATCAACCATAGTCATGGAAGGGAAAGGAAACATGTACTTTACCATTTTATAATAATACAAAAATGGAGGGAACAAGGAGTACTCATCTAATTGGTTCTGCAATAAAATGCTTTTATAAATATATTCATCAAAGCCTGAGTATTTGAGATCTCTTTGGGGATTGAGCACATTACTTCTCCCACTAATTCTTGTCAGGTTAATGTTGGTAGTAAATTATGTAATTGCTTATTGACCTTCCTTCATTTCCCAACTACTTGGCACTGCATGGAAGAAACCATACTCTGAGAAAAGGCAAATGCTTGCTCTCCTTTTGCCGTGATTGAGTTGCTCGAATTAAAGCAGCCAAGGAAATAAGTTGCTTCGATTGGAACTTCTGTTCCTATTGTGGTACAGGAAGGCCTGCTATGAAGAGAAAGGGAGAGATAAGGAAGTTAGTGTATATGTCATTACGGGAATATATTAGGTAGAGTGTGGGGTAGGGAGTATGTGCAAGGAAAATTAATTTAGGTTAGTTTTAGACATGTTGGAATTTCAACATGTAATGGATAATGAGGTGTAATTAGGAATTTGAAACCGAAACTTGGGCGAAAATTTATGCCTAGAGACAAATGAGAATCATCCATAAGAGGTGATAATTGAAGCCAGGAGAACTGATGCTATTTCCAAAGGAAGAGAGTAGAGAGACACAACAGCGGACCTGCTACTGAGCGGGGGAGAAAACCCCTACTAAGGGCTATTGGCAGAGGAAAAATAACCAAGAAAGAATAATGGAATAATCATAGATATAGTATGAGAAGCAGAATGGTGTATCCATGCTAATCAAGGCAAGTTCAAGGAAATTCTTTAAAAGAGCCCAGTGCTACAAAGAGGTGAGATCCTCAAGAACTTTGCTTTGTATTCTAATCCGTTTCTTTCCTGTTACACAGGAGAGGCTCAACAATTGTTTGTTGGATAATGACAATGGTTCAGGAATATAAGAATTAGGAAAATAGAGTAGTTATCTTTTTTTTAATGTTTATTTTTGACAGAGAGAGAGAGAGAGAGAGAGAGAGAGCATGAGCGGGGGAGGGGCAGAGAGAGAGGGAGACACAGAATCTGAAGCAACTTCCAGGCTCTGAGCAGTCAGCACAGAGCCTGACGCGGGGCTTGAATCCACAGACCACGAGATCATACCTGAGCCGAAGCTGGACGCTCAACTGACTGAGCCACCCAGGTACCCCCACTTTTTTTTAATGTTTATTTAGAGTAGTTATCTTTTAAGATTTTAGTAAACTGGAAAGAGAGAGGCACAGGTTTCAGGGATTTAAGAAGAGAATGAGAATGTAGTCTTAGAGATAGTCGACCTAGCCCACACATTTGCAAAATTTAGACTGAGAAAGGAATATATAAAATTAAATTATCTAAGGTGCAGAAGAATCCAACAAAAACATTTTATAAATTGAAAAAGACCTTTATGTGATTAAGTGTACAGAGAAGGAGCCAGTAGAAATAGAGGAATTTAAAGTATTGCAAAAAACGTATTAAATGAAGGAAGTGCGTGTATCAAAAGTCTTTTTATCTAGAAACAGAATTTATAGATATATCTTTTTTGATATAATGGATGAAAAGAATTGATATCTGATCTACTTCAAGTGATCAGTTGGCTTCAGTGATCTACTTCAAGTGAAGTATAGAACCTTAGACCATAGGATTTTGAAACTCTAAAACACTCATCCTCCTCATTTTCTAGAAAAGATCCCATGAACTATGTTTGATCTTTAAGACTGATTTAGGTTCAAGTATTAGTCTAAGATCACTTTCTCTTTGGTTCACTAATGAACTGAACAATTCAAGAGATACACACAAAATCAAAGGCACAATGAGAGGGAGCAACTTCTTGATGCTTCTGTTTTCTCAGGTGAGGTACAGGCTAACTGACACGCAAATTCAGTAAAGTTGCAGGATACCAAATCAACATATAGAAATCTGTTACATTTCTCTACACCAAAAATGAAGCAGCAGAGAGAAATCAAGGAATTGATACCATTCACAATTGAAAACTTTAAGATATCTAATAACAAACCTAGGAAATAAAAGATCTGTACTCTGAAAATTATGGCACACTTATGAAAGAAATTGAAGAGGATACAGAGAAATGGAAAAACATTCCATGCTCATGGATTGGAAGAACAAATATTGTTCAAATGTCTATACTACCCAAAGCAACCTACACATTTAATGCAACCCCTATCTAAATACCACAGTTTTCAGAGAGCTAGAACAAACAGTCCTCAAACTTGTACGGATCCACAAAAGACCTGAAATAGGCAAAGCAATCTTGAAAAAGCAAAGCAAAGCAGGAGGCATCACAATTCTGGGCTTAAGTTATATTACAAAGCTATAGTGATCAAGACAGTATGGTACTGGCACAAAAACAGACACATAGATCAGACTAGAGAACCCAGAAATGGACCCACAACTATATGGTCAAATAATCTTCAACAAAGCAGGAAAGAATATCTAATGGAAAAAAGGTAGTCTTTTCAACAAATGGTGTTGAGAAAACTGAACCGCAACATGCAAAAGAATGAATCTGGGGCACTTTCCTACACCATACACAAAAATAAATTCAAAATGGATGAAAAATCTAAATGTGAGACAGGAAACCATTAAAATCCCAGAGGAGAACATAGGCAGCAACCTTTTTGACATTGGCCATAGCAACTTTTAATTAGACACATCTCTGGAGGTAAGGGAAACAAAAGCAAAAATGAAGTATTGAGACTTCATCAAGATTAAAAGCTTCTGTACAGTGAAGGAAATAGTTGACAAAACTAAAAGGCAACCTTCGGCATGGGAAAAGATATTTGCAAATAGCATATCAGATAAAGAGTTAGGATCCAAAGTCTATAAAGAACCTATCAAACTCAACACCCCAAAAAACAAATAATCCAGTGAAGAAATGGGCAGAAGACATGAATAGACACTTTTCCAAAGAAGACATCCAGATGGCCAACAGACACATGAAAAGATGCTCAACACCACTCCTCATCAGGGAAATACAAATCAAAACCACCATGAGATGCCACCTTACCCCTGTCAGAATGGCTAAAATTAACAACTCAGAAAACAGTAGATGTTGGCAAGGGTGCAGAAAAAGGGGAACCCTCTTACACTGTTGGTGGGAACACAAACTGGTGCAGCCACTCTGGAAAACGGTATGGAGGTTCCTCAAAAAGTTAAAAATAGAACTACCCTACGATCTGGCAATTATACTACTAGGTATTTACCCAAAGAGTACAAAAGTACAGATTCAAAGGGATACATACACCCTGATGTTTATAGCAGCATTATCAAAAATAGCCAAATATGGAAAGAACCCGAATGTCCATCAGGTGATGAATGGATAAAGAAGATGTGGCATTTATATACACAATAGAATATTACTCAGCCATTTAAAAGAATGAAATCTTGTCATTTGCATCAACTTGGATGGAGCAAGAATGTATTATGCTAAGAGAAATAAGTCAGAAAAAGACAAATACCATATGATTTCACTCATATGTGGAATTTAACTAATGAAACAGATGAACATTGGGGAAAATAAAGAGAGAGGGAGGTTGCTGGATGGGAGGTGAGTGAGAGGATGGTTTAAGTGGGTGATGGATATTAAGGAGGGCACTTGTGATGAGCACTGGGTGTTGTATGTAAGTGATGAGTCCCTAAATTCTACTCCTGAAACTAATATTAGACTATATGTTAACTAACTAAAATTTAAATAAAAACTCAAAACTCCAAAAAAAAAAAAAATAAAGTAAAAGATGTGTAGGTGCCAGAAAAACCCAACAATGTGTACCTGCTCTGTAATGTCTTAAGAGTGCTATCAATTTGTTTTTCTCTCACGGAAAAGTGTATAGGTGAATGGTGCAGGCTGTCAAGAGCAGCTCTGTCACCCAAGATGACTCAGGTCATCACCATTCCACAGCCAGTGACAGGGGATGGAGGATTCAAGGCAAACAGTTTGTACAAAGGTGACTCAGAAGTTGTATTCATCCCTTCCACTCATATCCTTCAGGCCTAAACTTAGTCATATGAGTACACTTAGCTACAAGAGAGGTTGGAAAAACAGTTCATAGTTGGGCACCATTTGCTGTTATTGTATTTTCAATTCTTTAGAGCCTTGGATAAATGTTCTTCCTCATAGCATTAGTTAGGTGTTTCAGTTGGGAGAACTGAGGCAATGAAAGAGACAAGCAAAATGAATACTTAATGAAACATCACAACATATTGAATAAATATGAGAGAGATTAAATACAAATTTACACAGGCATCTATTTAAAACGGCAATTCTATTTGGGTGCCCGTGTGAGTTTCTACCATGCGGCATTTTCAGCCAGTGTGTGTGTCTATTGTCTCTGGGCAATTAAAATTATTCAGCATCAAAATCTTAGCTCTGGGACCAGAAAAAGGAATCTAAGAAGCATTCACTGATAGTCTGATTTGGAACAACTGCTTTTCCCTTTGCTCTATTCATGCATATTTCAATCGGCATTAATGTAAAGTACCTCGTGGGCTCTCTTCTACGTGAAATCCTTGTTCTCAACTTGGCAGCAGTCCTGGCAGTAGGTTCTAAATGGTCATTCTGGGATGGTAAATCAGCAGTCCTCAGCTGATGGGTCTAACAATGAGGAGATTGCTGGAGGCAGGTGGTGTTGTGAGGCGTAATTCTGTTGGCATTAAGTGACAATTCATATTTGCTACAGGAGCAGTAAATTGCACTGTTTTAAAACAGGAAGTCTGAGTTAAAAGCTGTGTAAAACCATTATACTGTAGCCAGCACTCCATGCTTTTCTAATTAGGTCATTTGGAAAAAGATGACCTTTTAGTTTCTGTGCCTCTTTGCTGGGGACACATGTTTCTAATTATCATTTGTATTTTATTCCACCAAAGCTGTTGACAAGCTGAGCTCTTTGTGTGTGCGTGCGTGAGTATGTTTGTGTGTATGTGTGCGCTATGAGTTAATAACATTTCTGTGTTCTAGCACTGGGCAAACAGAAGAAGATGGAAACAATATGTAGGGTAATTTTAATGTCAGAGCAACCCCAAATCATAGGGATTTGTGTGAAGAACTCACTAAGGGACATTGCTGATGTTCCCAGTGTTTTAGGCCAACTTGACTGTCACTTTGTCTGAAATCACTGTATTAATATTTCTTCTGTTTGGGTGGGCAGGTGTAAACACACTGTGTAAGATACAAGAAAGAAATGAACTTAGGTCCACACTGTTACCCAAAATGTAACTGCTACTCATGCTTGGAGTTCTGTTAGGCACCCAAACCAAGAATCTCATGATGGTCTTTCCAGGCTCTTTTGTCCTTCTGTGTGCTGTTTTTGGGATGTTTACAAATGCAAACAAGTACTATCTTCTAATGTCCACTTCTTCCAATAGAGGTTCTGAATAAAGGGAAAACACAATTATCTATGGTTCAAAACTATATTTCATATTTTAGGAGATAGCTTAAGAAGCCAGGCATTGTCTAATGCTGGCTTTTCCACTGACTTCCTTTTCTTTTGTGGGGAAAGTTTCTCAGTGTTCTGTTGGGTTCTTCATCTGAAATCATAAAACTACAAAATCACAGAGCTGGCAAACCTTCAAGAAGTCTTCCAGCTCACGGTCTGCCTTGAGCCCTTCTGAACTTACACTCTCCTGGAATGTAATGGCCTCCTCCTTGCTTAGCAATCTCTCACAAGGGAGACTTGACAAGGAAGGATGGTACGATCTAAATGTTTAATATACAAATTACTCTGGCAGTTTGAGGAAAATGTATGGAAGATGATTTGAAGTTTATTATGAAATTGCTAATAATTTATTCAACTCAATTTTCTCTTCGAAGTTCTATGGTGGATAATGATGGGTCTCTAATGGAGTGCTTCCAAGTCTGGAAAGGGAGCTGGGAGTCATTGTATGACAGGGTCTGTGACATGCTAAGGTACTGAGCTGGAATTCCAAGCAGCACAGCCTGGGTCAGTCCCAGGTGAAAGTATCACATAGGTGAAGGCTTTCTTGATTTGGGCACCGTGAAGTCTGCTAGTTTTCTCCTACTGCTCTTGTGATCCTAGAGGATTTGGCTTTTCTTTCTTTCAATTCTCAGTTGGGTGGAAACTATTTACTATTGAGATGTTTATCAATAATTACAGCATCAGTGCAAGTGGCTGAAAGGAGGGCATTTGAACAGATGATGCTGTTAAAAGTTGGTGTCCAAAGGACCCAAATACCTGGTTATGGTCATATTTGTGAGATGATCATAAGAATGTACCCAGCAGACCTCCAAGTACAGTGATTGTAATTGACCAAGGGTCCCCAGCTGCTGTACTCTGAAATCTGCCATATTCACACCGAGGCCACACTTCCTAGCCAATAACTGAGCCAGGCAGGCATAATAGGGCAAACTCATGCCTGGGAGACTCCCAACTCCTCTGACAGTCAACATTGGCTCATAGACTTATCCATGGCCTTGCAGATTTTCCCTTTGGCTGTTGGGTGAGTCCATCCAACCTTCTTTCCCTCTTTGGGCCCTCAGAGTATGGCTTGCATGTGGATATCACTCCTTTTCCATTTTCCCCTAGCTCTCTCCTCACTTTTATCTGTACTGAAATCTGTACTTTTTTCTGTAATGAAATCCTTGGCTTGGTTATCTTTTTTTTTTTTTTTTAATGTTTGTTTAATTTTGAGAGAGAGCAACAGACAGAGAGTGAGAGAGAGCAAGAGAAAGCGAGAGAGCACGAGCGGGGAAGGGGCAGAGAGAAAGGATGACAGGGAATCCGAAACAGGCTCCAGGCTCTGAGCTGTGAGCCAGAGCCCAGCGTGGGGCTCGAACTCAGGAACAGCAAGACCATGACCTGAGCCGAAGTCAGCCACTTAACTGATGAGCCACCCAGGTGGCCCTTGGCTTGGTTATCTTTATGCCCTAAACACAATAAACACAAGGTTGTGTTCCTTTACAAAACTTCTTTTGAAGGCTTGGAGGTATTATAAGAGAATAATAACAATGAAAAAGGAAAACTTACCACTGGTTCAAATCTCACCAATTCTAGATGCCATCTGTCATCCTCATCACAGGAAGCGTTCATTTGACTGCCTCTTCTTAGCTCTTTGCCTACTGTGACATTGTTCAGGGTCATTTTATCTCCCTTAAAAAGGGAGTCCTCTCAAATCAGTTCTTCCCGGAAATCTGGGACATTTGTTCTTGTCTCCCTCTTCATTTCTCATCCTAGCCAAAAATTTTAAAATGAAGTTAACAACATACTGGTTTCCACAGAGATGCTGTTCATAAAGCCATCACTCAACCTTAGTCTGAACTTCCCTATTTCAGAACCAGATGTTGGTTTTTCTTTTGCATAAAACAAAGGCCAGTAAAGTACTTTCCTTTAAACATGATGTACTCTTTTCCTAAAACTATGTACTGCTTTTATCCCTAGATCAGATCGGGTTTCTCAAACTTGACACTATTGACATTTTGGACCTAATAATTCTTTTCTGTGAGAGATTGTCTTCTGTATTGTAAGATGTTTAGCAGAATGCCAGTAGCTTTTGACCCCAGTTATGACACCCCAAAATGTCTCCAGACATTTTCAGATGTCTCTTGGGGGCAGAATCACCCCTGGTAGAGAATGGCTGCCCTAGAACGGCAGGAACAAACTGAAAGCAACTTTAAAATAGCATTTTTGCGGAGTGCCAGGGTGGCTCAGTCAGTTAAGCATCCGACTTCAGCTCAGGTCATGATCTCACAGTCCGTGAGTTCAAGCCCTGCGTCAGGCTCTGTGCTGACAGCTCAGAGCCTGGAGCGTGCTTTGGATTCTGTGTCTCCTTTTCTCTCTGCCACTCCCCTGCTCATGCTCTGTCTCTCTGTCTCAAAAATAAATAAAAAAAACCTTAAAATAACATTTTTGCCTCTGTATGGACCACCACCTGTGCTACACATTGACTGTAATGTTAAGCAAAAAAAGTAAAGTATAAGAAAGATAGTGTGTGTGTACATGTATGGGTATGTGTGTGTGCATACACAGTGGTACCTCTGTGAGGCTAGGAAAAGTGAACTGATTTGCCATCTCAACAATGTTACTGACTAATGCAGAAAAAAAAAAACACTGAAAATTCTCCACTGTCCACTAAACCCGCCACACAGCCAAAACTTTGAAATGTGAGTAGAAGTATATATTATTTTTCACAGGTAATAGAAATCTCCTTCCATCTTTACTTTTATTTACAGTGAGAAACTTGCTTATAGGATATAGGTACATGCCTTTTCGAGATCCTATTTCCTGATGTGTCAAGGATGCCTATACTCTGTGGTCATCTTTGTGATGCATACTATTTCTGGAAGTAGATTATACCTGGAGGGAATGACGGCAGAGTCTGCAGCTGACTGTGGCTGGGTCTTGATTTTCTCTGGCTCTGACACATCACCACTGTCTGCTAGCTTGTAAAATTCTCACCACCTGGCCTTGGCTGATGTTTCAGCCCCATTGGTGGAACAGTCCATTTGCTAGAATGGCTCCCTGGGGTTATCTGAGTTCGGGCCTTTATTTTAGTCTGACTCCACAGGGCAAACAATTTGGGGGGTGGTTATTGTGGTGAATGGGTAGAGGTAAAGCTCTGTCTGCCTCCCTGGGCCATTGTAAATAAGACCCGGAATATTTCTGAAAGTGGCTGAACTACAAATTGGACAAGATAGGAAGGTCTTATTAGCTATATAGGCTTTTCCTGGTGTATTTCATTCTCTGGTTTACATATGTTTCCTCCTCTCTGTGACATTTTGATCAAATCAAAGAACGAAGACATTTGCAATGAAGCAGCTACATGATGGTGCAAAGCAGAGAAGACTAAACACCCAAATGAAGGGCAAACCTGGCAGTGGAGGTTGGAATTCACAGAAGTGGGTTATTGTCGAAGGTAGATTTAATAGGGAGCGTCCTCCAGAAAATTTTGGAACTTGGATTAGGCTTCAAAAGTTAGGCTTTGGTAGCTGGGTAGAGAGAAGAGTTTGTGCAACACAGACATGGGGTATGTGCATGTGGTAAAATAATACGAGGGAAAGAGTGGAAATGGAATCATTGTGAAATACTGCTGGAGAGATGACCCTAAAAGAGAAGGTTTTGGTAAGGAGGAATGGGGCACAAATTTGGATAGGTGGAATGGGGACATTCCTGTGATGTTTAGTTTGAGAGCTTTTGGAAATGTCTTGCAAACTTTCCTTCCATACCTACAATGACAATGGAATCATGAAAATCTGACTCGAATGGTACTGACTGTTTTAGAAACAATTTTCATCTAAAGAGCATCACAGAAAAAATTTTGTTTACTGAGAGGACAATAGGGAAAGACACATTGATTTGTTAAGGCTTGGAGGGGTTTGTGCAAAAGCAAAAGAAATTCCTCTTTTGTGAGTAATGTGCATAAAAAAATGAGTGATCAAGAACCTGGGTCAATGCTCAGGGACATTGCATGGCATGGACTTTAACATGGCTCGGAGCATCTCACAGTGCCAAGTATTCAATAATGTCTGTAGCAGAAACTGGCCCTACTTACAAGATGTAGAACTTGAATGTTGAGTTTTATAGGCTCTTGATCTGAAATTGTGGGTTAATGATTTTTAAGTCCTTTAAAAATTTTAAAAATCTGATCGCTTTTCATGTATTTTGAATTCATCCACTTGAAAATCTGGGTTCACAAATTTCCAAAACAGTATGAAAAAACTAAGTTCCAACTTAAAAAAGAAAATATACATGGTACTTCCGAATCTTACCTAAGATAACTTTAAGAATGATCTAGTACTAAACTGGCTGCAGGCTTTTTATTCAACCCTGCTTTGTTCCAAAGAAAGCTATTAAAAGGGGTGGTTTAGCACTGAGGAATCTTCTCTGATATACATATACATATATATAAACATATACACATGTATTATATATGCATATATAAAATATATACATATATAATATGCATATATATAAAATAGCTCATTATATTTAATGACCCCAAAATACAGACAATTGATTACATTTAAAGATCAAAAGCTGGAAAATTTTGGAGGCATGTGGTGGGGGAAGGCAAGTCTGTTTATTTTTAAAAATCTTTCTCCCTAGGTAAAGTGAGGAGTTGGGAAAGAAAAGAAAACATAAGATGAGATCTCTCTATGAACAAGTGACGGTTTGAAGTGGGTCACCTCATTGCCATCTCATAAGCACCTTATTGCACCAACCCAAGGAATCACCTGCAAGTGAACAGTGAAGGTAAGATGCCTGGTTTTTATGTGAGAATCCCTTTCTTCCCTTGTATTGTTGAGAACACTAGGAGAATCATTATCCTACACAGTCAAGGTATGGAAAAAAGAGTACTGGAATTGGAATCAGCCAGCCAGGACTGCATTAAGTGGCTGGGGACTCTGGATAAGTCATGTAGATTCTCTGCACCACACCTTCCTCCTCTGTTCCCTGACACTGCTCATCTCTAAGGTCCCTTCTCTGCTCTGATTCCTGGTTTCATCCTCTAAACCTATGCTTCCAAAATTTTTTTGACGTTTTCTCTTTTATCTTAAAAATTTATGGCACTTTGTACTTGTCTGTGTGTGTTTGTCTTAAAATAAAAATAACGTTTTATTTCTTTTTCCACAAGAGACTTACTTTATTTGTTTCCAGCTTTATTGGGATATACCTGACATATCACATTGTATAAGTTCAAGGTATACAATGTGTTGGTTTGATATACTTTTATATTACAAAGTGATTACTATCCTAGCATTAGTTAACACTCCCATCACATCACATAATAATTTGTTTTTTTTGTTTTTTTGTTTTTTTTTTTTTTTTTGTAGTGAGAACATTTAAAATTTTACTCTCTGAGGAGATTGAAATAAAAATAACATTTAATATTCAGAAGTCCAGTGGATGCTATGATAAAATGGGCCTCTCGCATCTGAGGCTTCTACAATCCCCTGGTATATAAGAGTGAAACTCCAAAGTTACTTCAGTTTGGGGAGGCAGGGGATTAATCATTTTGAGTTCTTCCCTGCTCTTATATATCAGAATGGGGTATGTTATACTGTAGTAAGAAATAATCTTAAGATTTCAATGACTTAAAAGAATAAATTTTATTTATTTTGTCCTCATGACAAGTGGTCCCCATGAGTCAGTGAAGGCCTTGTGTTCATTCTCACTCAGGGCCCAGGCAGAGGGAATTTCCACTTCTGTGCTTTAGGATCCATGTTATGTTAGGCAAGGCAGGACAATGGAGATATAGTGAATTGTTCACTGGTTCTTCGATCACTCACATTTCATTGACTAAAACAAGTTACAAGGCCATGCCTCGTTGCGAAGAAGAAGGAGGGAATGCCATTCTACAAAGTTCCAGAAGGCAGAGGGGCAGAATGATTTGGCAAACAGAACTAATGGTTACCACATCAAGTAAAGTCAAGAATGGGGCAGAAAGAGGTGCCTGAGAGAGACAAGGGCAGTTTAGGACAAGTCCCCTGAAGATTACCAGCTGCCCTGGAGTCTCTTTACAAAGTGAACTCACACGATGAACTCATGACTAGTTTGTGTTTCCCTTTACTATTCACACACTTGCTTTACACTATCTTTCTTCAAAGAATCTATGAGATTGTGAAGACTGCAATCACATTCTAGTCCTGCTTCCCTGAGATTACTTTTAGAGATACATTGACTGGAGTTCTGGGAATTTTAGATCCCTTTGTCTATGCATGACAGTTGCCTGTATGGCTCTTTCTCATAGCTGGTTAAGTAAGCATAGCCATTGTCTCTGGTTTCTGTTGCTTTAAATTTCAAAGGGCCAAGTTTTCAGGGGGTACCTCATTAACAAAATAAGAGGACATCATCCTTCTTTTGATACTAATGTTTTGCTCCCCACAAGGAGGGATGTCTCTGAAGACAAAATCGCTTTGGAGATGGACTCTAGCCAGTCTACCCAGAGTCCTTTTCAGTTGCTTGGGTCTCTGACTTCTGGTTGGGTTATAGGAAAGGGCCATGCCAGATTTGTACATCAAGCCACAGACTGTCTGTTGACCATTAGAGAATATTTTCTGAGTATATTCTTTGTAACATGGTGCCAGATAATACAGGAAATCTGAGGCAAACTGAGCCATCTCTGTCTCTGTCTCTGTCTCTCTCTCTGTCACTCTTTCTCTCCTTGAAGCTCCTGGGATATTGAAAAATAAAGTAATGCCAAAAAAGGATCATAGAAACTGTGATGAATTTAAAGTTGTTGGACGAAGTGCTTCTTTTAAAAACTCTTGCCAGTATGTCTATGAAAGTCTAGGTATAATCTCATTTGGAGATATCATCAAAAATCTAAATTTGAGTCTTGTTTTTGAATATGAGGCTTATGCCAAATGGTTCTCTTGGATTCTCCCATCCCCAGTATCTCCATGATAGGTCCTGGTAGTAAGTGTAAGACATTTTGTCTGCCCTTGAGACACTCAAAATCAATTTAGGGAGTCAGTATTAAAAATATAATACAGACACTAATACAGGTGGGTATATAATAAAGTGCTTAGTTGGCAGCAGAAACCATATGTATTTTTAAGAGTTTAGAGAATGGAGTGATCATTGGGGGCTAGAGTAGTCAGGAATGTTTTCACGTAAGGGTTGGGATAAAAGGGCAAAAGGATTTTTTTTTTTTAAAGTATAGGAATATATAAACTTTATTTTTTTTTCTTTTTCTTTTTTTTTTATTTTTTAATATATGAAATTTACTGTCAAATTGGTTTCCATACAACACCCAGTGCTCATCCCAAAAGGTGCCCTCCTCAATACCCATCACCCACCCTCTCCTCCCTCCCACTCCAAATCAACCCTCAGTTTGTTCTCAGTTTTTTTTTTTTTTTTTTTTTTTTTTTTTTACATTTTTTATTTATTTTTGGGACAGAGAGAGACAGAGCATGAACGGGGGAGGGGCAGAGAGAGAGGGAGACACAGAATCGGAAACAGGCTCCAGGCTCTGAGCCATCAGCCCAGAGCCTGACGCGGGGCTCGAACTCACGGACCGCGAGATCGTGACCTGGCTGAAGTCGGACGCTTAACCGACTGCGCCACCCAGGCGCCCCATGTTCTCAGTTTTTAAGAGTCTCTTGTGTCTGGCTCTCTCCCTCTCTAATGTCTTTTTTATATAAACTTTATTTTTTTTTCTTTTTCTTTTTTTTTTATTTTTTAATATATGAAATTTACTGTCAAATTGGTTTCCATACAACACCCAGTGCTCATCCCAAAAGGTGCCCTCCTCAATACCCATCACCCACCCTGCCCTCCCTCCCACCCCCCACCAACCCTCAGTTTGTTCTCAGTTTTTAACAGTCTCTTATGCTTTGGATCTCAAGGGCAAAAGGATTTTAAGGACAACAACAACAATAACAAAAGTGACAGGATACTGACTTCCTTCTGTAAATCTACTTTCAATTAAAACTGTCTCTGCTTTATCAGTTTCACTTGTTGGTCCGTCCTCAGCCAGAAAACCGTGGATCAGAGCTTTTGTGAAATCCTGTATCATTTAAGCCCTGTGTTGCTCTCTCCTTGAAGTAGGCTAATTTGTGAACTGACAGCCACTAGGGATGCAGATTTGAGAGCAAACAATAGACTTTTCTCACACTTCCCTTTGAGTCCAGGAGGGAGCTAATAATTTCCTTCCAGGGTGTGCCAAACCTAGCAGGGGATGAGCAGTATGGATGGTGGAGTTGATGCAGGCAAGCCTTCTGGAGGGGCTTCTAAAATTCTCCTCTCTTTGAAGCAAGTCAGGATAGCGCATGTGGAGCTATCCTGAGTGTAGTGAGAACAGACCTACAAAACTTTCTCACTGTAGTGGGGCTGTGAGCATCCCCTACGGCCTCCCTTTTGGACAGCAGGGAGCATACCCCATGGAGTCACCAAGTCTGCAAGAGGTGGGAGAACACTTGCTACTCATTGAATCCTGCTCTCCTCTGCAGTGCTGACTGGAGGGGGGAGGCTCATCAGATTGAACTGTCTTCCCTTCTAAGAGGATACTTTTTCCCCCCCTCTTAAAACCAAGTTAGAATTTTTGTTTGAAAATGAATTCTTAGACTCTGGTTTTAGTTAGAAATTTCCATAGGGAACAATAGAACTATAGTACATTTCTAATTTAAAACTTTGCATTGTTGATGAAGTCTTGAAAATAACAAGACTAGGCAACCCAAACATCTGTTACTTTCAATCTTTTCTCTCTCAACTTGCAGCATGCTTGTGGCACTAGTCTTGGAATGTGGGAACTGTCTCTGATCAGTATTTTGGGGGGTTTTGGAATGCGCAAGAAAATATAGATAAGATTCTGCGCTCAAAATTTATAATGCATTGCAGATTGCACTGTGGGTTTCTGAAACAACAAAAAAATCATGGTGGGTTTTAAAGCAGTTTGGAAGAATAGCACAGCTCTTTGATGTAGGGTATTTAAATTAATGTTAGTCACAACATAAAGCTCAAATTTAAAATGTGTCTCCCTTCGATTACCACACATCAGACTACTTGTAATAGAGACAAAATTGTATTTCTTTAGAGGGAAATGCAATGCTATTTTGGTACTGGGAACAAAGGTTCTTGTTAGCCATATTGGGTCTGGTGCAGGCAAGTTTCAGCCAACTTGGCTGTGGACCAGTTGTGATGGCTGAGCAGGGTGGTTTTTGCTATTAGCAGCCTCTGGTAGGAAAGTGGGGCTGGGGCCTGGTAGAGGCAAAGGCCAAACTCCCAGCACTCTCTGATCTGAGACACAGAATGCTCTAGCTGCCTGGGCCATGGCTTCTGAGTCAAGGAGAACTGGCAGGTCACTGTGCATAGGCTCAGGAGAGATGCTTACTATTTAACAAAAGTGCTATTACAGTGCAACTTACCAAGAAGTTATCATCTTGCTCAAAATATCAAAGAATGTTTCTTTCCTCTTTTAAAATTTCCTTTTGAAGTGCCTGTGTTGGCCAGCCTGTAGCCTGGTCGAGAGGAGGTGTTGCTGAGAGGAGATTGTGTAGGGGAACAAAGTTTTTCCCTCCACTCTCTGATAGTGAGGTGTGTGAAATAAATGAACAACAGGCAGATTAATAAGAGAAGAGCTTTTATTTTATTTATTAATTTTTAGTATTATATACATGGGGATATTGCAGGAAAAGTAAATATCCTCCCCCAAATGGTGAGATTTGAGAGCTTTTATACTGTCTTAATAGGAGAAAGGGGGTGGAAATGTAGGCCACTTAGCAAAGACGAATGGGCCCTTAGAATAGACAGGAGGTGTGATAATTTGTGACAAAGTTTGTCAGGGGGTCGTGTTGACTTCTAGTCTTTTCTGTGACAAGACTCTATCGTTCTTGGTTGATTAAACTCCCAGGGAGAGGATTTATAACAATTGAGTTCCTTTTGGAGGATCTGTCTTTAGAGAAAGCCTCTCTGCATTTGCTGTTTTCATGTGTCTTCAGTTCAAAATAATCCATATACCAAAGTGGCATATTTCATGGGTGGCATGTCCTGAATTCATTCCTTTAGTGCCTAGTAGGTGACCTTATCTGGCCATCTGCAATGAGGTCCTGAGCTGATCTAGGTGGCAATACAGGATGAACAGGTGAACAGGTGTAGTCTGATGCTATCTCTAAAGGACAGGACAGAGAGATCTTGGTGTTTGAAGTCAGATACTCCAAGGAAGTTTGAAGCTAACTGTGGTAAAGTGATTGGGTCCAGGCCTGTGTGCTCCTCCTGGATGCTTTTCTGGACTCACCAAGTTCCCTTCTTTTTGGTGCTCTGTCTCATGGGGTTGACTTTTGGGTCTGAAGTAGTCAGGTCTTCTTGGTTCTTCAGCTTCACAGTTGGTCCTGTTTTTTCACAGCTGGCCATTTCCTCTTGTTAAGGCGAGTGTTGATCTCCCTGGGAGCATCAAGGACAGGAATGTTCTGTTTTTCCTTTCTTTCCCCCTGTATTCTGTGAGATGTCAGTCTTGACACTTTAAAAACTAAGCTGTTTCTTCTTGACTCCTACCCCCAGGGCTTTTTTTTTTCTTTTCTAATTGTTTTTCTTACCAAATAATAACTTCTGAAATGTATGTCATGTTTCTAAATCAGAATTAATACTGGATCTCTATTAGTTTGGAAATCTAGGGTCTGACTTTTATAATTACTAAGTTGTTTTCATCTTTGCAGAAGTCACTGCTTAGTGTTCTACCATGTTGGATTTTTCCTAGTTATATTCTTAGGATGGCTATATCCACCTGCTAACTCAGACACATATGATGGCCTGTGAGACCAGAGGATTGCTGTGTCACTGCAACAAGAGCAGTCCTTATCTGTAGTGTCAGCGTGAATGGCTTCCCACATGAGTAGCATCTCACATCTAGTACCCAAACTTGGTACATTGTTTCATGAATATAAAAGGCTGTTGAAATAGAAGTTTGCCAGAGTTAAAGAAGAAAAGTGAATGGCCAGCCCTCTTTCTCTTACTTTAGTACTGAAAACAGTGGTACGGTTACCTTATAAATTGCAACTCAAAAAATCACAAGTTTAAGCAGTCTTCCATGTAACTTCAGAAACATTTAAAAATAATTTCACTTTAAAATGTTGAATTGAAAGATGTAGAGAGGAAAGGTGCGTGTATAACCTGCTTCAGAGAATAGTTGCTGGTGCTCTTAGGTAGCTGGGGGTCATCTTACCTGCGTATGTCCTCTTTGCCCTTAGGCCTTGCTCTTGGCTTTGCTTTCACAGATATATTCACACATGAGGTTACATTCACATAATATACACAAATTTGTACACGTGCATCATACACACATTAGTGTACATGACACTCAATAAAACTGTGTTGAATCAGTTAATCATATACACTATAGAGAGTGTGTGTGTGTGTGTGTGTGTGTGTGTAGAGTATGTGTGTGTGTGTGTGCGTGCACGTGTGTGTGAGCATGTACATGGGTGCACACGCAGAGGGGGGTGGGTGGTTTTGCCTGTGCTCTGTAGATGCAGGCACTGAGAAGAGTTTTCTTCTGTCTCTGAAGTTTTTAGTGTGTAGCTTCAGAGATTTTCTTTCTGGATAATTCCTATTCAAAAAGTTTGAAGAAAATTTGCACAGCAATTTTGACTTACCTGTAGGTGGAAAAAAGGATAATTTTTACACTTTACAGCGATTTTAGATTTTTCATATGTGGATAATTCTATGAGTTTTCAAAGCAAAATTCACTTCAAAATTTCTTATTCTTTAAATTGAAATGGTTGAAAGTAATATTATAATATTTGCATTTTGCTTTTCATAATTATTACTATATATACACACATATATTTATGTAATTAACATTACTATGAATTTGTCGTTGGTTAGTTGCTTACCTTATCAATGCATTTTTAAAATCTTTCTGAAATCTACATATATCTTAGGCACAAAGGAAATACTCTTTTTCTTTTTAAAGCTCTGGAAAATCCACTTATTTGCTTTTAGCACTGGAAAAAATTTTGTTATTTTTGTTCAAGTAGGCATTTACCTCAAGCTGAAAAATAAAGCATACTTTTCCACCCTAAAAGTCTACTTTAATATCACCTTCAACTTAGTGCAATGGTAGCTGGGTTACTGTCTTCCTCACCTTATCCACTTTATCCCAGGGAGGTTCATAGTTAGGTGGCATTGGTCCCTTTTATATAGGTGACAGCATGTCCAGGAAATTTATGGTGGTGTAAAGCCCTATGGAGGATAGAAATTCTTTCCATCTGCAAGTGGAATTGTCTTCTTCTAACTGGTAAGAATAAGCCTTTCTTTCCCCCCAGTATTGAGAGAACTTCAAGGGTTCTGCAAACCAGGAGGAAAAATCTCATACAGTCTGAAAATACTGTGTTCAGGAAAGTTTGGCAATGGAGTGAAAACAGACCCCATTTTAGGATTCTAAGGCTGGGATGCAGCTGTTTTAGTGGGCTTTTGACATCTAGAATGGTCTCTTTTTATTTCTTGGAGAAATAAATTAACTGTAAAAAGGTAAGACTTTCAAGCTGTAATAATAAAGACTGAAGTTTAACTTACAAGGTCTTTCAGTAATACTAACTCAACTCTAATTCTGCAGTAGGCTCAGACTGGATATTAAGTATTATTTTAAAGTATAGGGAACAAGGGGTATCTGAGTGGCTCAGTTGGTTGAGTGTCAAGCTCTCGATTTTGGCTCAGGTCATGATCCCAGGGTTGTGGGACCTAGCCTTGCATTGGGCTCTGCGCTGAGTGTGGAGCCTGCTTAAGATTCTCTTTCTCTCTGCCCCTCCCCCCTGCTTGCACATGTGCTCTCTCTCTCTCTAACATAAAAAAAAATAATGTATAGGGAGCAAAACATGTTGAATACACTGGCAAATATTGTTATTACATGAACCTCATGTTTGATGTTCCCCTACTTCTCTGGGTAGAATTCGTAACTACAGTCTTACTAAGCAGCAGCAGCACATTCATGCACATTTATATGTCTCAGATTATCTGAGACAGGGGTTGGCAAACTAGGACTGCAGGCTGACTGTAGCCCACCACTTGTTTTTGCAGATGAAGTCTGGACACAGCCATGCCCATTTATTTAAGGCTTATCTATGGCTGCTTTTGTGTTAAACAGCAGAGTAGAGTATTTGTGATACACATTGTTTGGTTTGCAAAGCAAAAGATATTCCGACCCTTAGAGAAAAAGCTTGCTAATCTATCAGTTTTCTTCTCTTTTCCTCACTGATGGTATCATAGAAAACCTTCAATAATATATATTAACCATCTTGTGACTAACACCTCTCTTTTCAAGAGCAAAGGTAAAACAAAAAGAACAAAAACAACAGTCTCCCCCAAAACAAAAAGTCCTTACAAAATTTAAGATGTCCTGGTATAAATTAAACTCATAGGATCATGAAATAAGCTCATTAAAATATGCTGATGTTAATGAAAAATTTTATTCTTGTCAGGCAGCATAATGGAAAAAGAATATTTGCCTATGAATCAGAGGACTTTTGTTCCCATTTCAATTTTGCCATTCTCTAACTCAGGTATTGGCAAATTTCTTTGGTACAGGGTGAGATAGTAAGTACTTGAGGTCCTGTGGGCCATATTTATTTTATTTTATACAAAAGAGGAGGTGGGCTGGGCTTAGTCTGCAGTCCCGTGTTTTGAGCACCTGCTCTCCTCATAAGCCACAACCTCCATGGGCTCCATTTTCAGGAGAACGAAATCAACAATACTTTCCAGTTTTAATATTTTTCTATCCTGTTATGTGAATCAAAGTCAATGTTTACACTTGGCTAAATTTTATATGAATCATTTTCTTACCACATGGCAAGTAGAATCAGAATAATACAGGTGAAATAGCATGTGACAGGAAACTCAATTTTGACATTTCCTAGTATATGATTCTCTGTTACCTTGTAATAAATTGATTCCAAACTTAAAAATGTAACACAACCACTATTTGCTCTTACTCTTAATTTTGTGGGCCAGAGATTTAGGAAGGGCGTGACTGGACAGTTTTCCCTGGGTTTTTTTTTTTATGTGGTTTTTGTTAGATGTCAGCCAGGACCATGGCCATCTGGTGGCCAGGCCATCCAAGATGCCTGACAGTGGATGCTGTCCATCAGCTGCAAACTTAGCTGGAGCTGTTGATGAGAGCACTTACACGTGTCCTCTTCACCACAGAGATCTTGGAGTGGTCAAACTTTTTGCATGGTGCTTGGCTTATCCAATGGTGAATTTTCCTAGAGAATGAGGTGGAAGCTGCATGACCTATTCTGACCTAGCTTCTTAAGTAAAAGTCACAAGTTTGCTCAGATTCAAGTAGAGAGAGGTAGATCCACCCAACGTGAGAAATGTCAAAGAATTTGTGGCCATATTTTAAAATCACCACACCCAGCTTTTGTGATTTTTAAGTTTATAACTCTTAACACTGAATTAGTAGAATTTTTATACCACTTCTTATTTAATTAACCAATTTATTAGGGGCATTAAGGGCAAGATAGCATGTTTAGGAACATCTTAGACCTCAAATGAAACTGACATATACATATTATATTATATATAGACATATATATTTTATATATATATTTTTTTTTATATATAAAATATATACATATATATTTTATATATATATATATATATATAAAATATATATATAGGAGACAGACATATACATGCATGCACGTACACTGGGAAATTATTCATCCTTAATAAAAAAGGGAAACCTGTCATTAGTGACAATACGGATGAAACTAGAAAACATTAGTCTAAGTGAAATGATCTAAAAAAGTATAACTCAGGGCAGAATTGTTGTTACCAGGGACTGCAGGTAAGGGATATAGGAAGATGTTGGTCAAAGGGTATAAACTTTCAGATGTTAGTATGAGTAAGTTCTGGAGATCTTTGTACAGCATAGTGACTATAGTTAATAATAATGTATTGTGTACTTGAAGCTTGCTAAAAAAATAGATCTTACGTGCTTATCACATACACATACACAAGAAGAAAAGAGGTAACTGCGTGAGGTGATGGATTTTTAAATTAGCTTCATTAATCATTTCAAAATGTAATCACCTCAAAATGTATATCTATATGAAAACATTACATTGTACATCTTAAATATGTACAATATTTGTCAGTCATATCTCAATAAGTCGGGGAAAATGAGATTAGAAAAGTGGTGTAGGTGGGAAATTCAGGTAGGCCGTGTCAGCCATGGGAAGCAGTTTGGATTTTACTGAGTAAAATGAGAAGTCATTACAGAGTTTCAAGCAAAGGGGTAATGTTCTCTGACTTAGATTTTTGATATCACTATGACTGCTGTGTAAATAATAGCCTATATTTTTGAGGAGGTGGGTGGGTAAGAATGGAGATGGAAGGCTCTAATTGGAGGCTTTTGCATTGTCTTGTGCACCAGATGTTTGTGGATTGCAATAGGGTGTTAACAGTATGGGTGATTAGAATAAGTAAAAATAAATGACAGACTGTCCCCATTTTCCAGATAAGTCATAGAATGAGTGTAACCAATTTTTAATGAAGTGGTAAACTGGTATTCGAATCTACATCTAATTTCACAGACCAACTTTAGCCAAATGTCATGTAGATTTGTCACATTTAAAATTAATAAAGTCCAATTAAGTGAGATTTAACTATAATTTAGGTGGATTAGGCCAAATTAAAAGACATTAACCATGCTCCTATCTGTAGACAATTTCTACGATCATGTTTCTTCATTTTATCCATGTAGAAAGTATTTAAAATATAATAAATTGGATGAAATGTAAACTATATCACCATTTTGTTACATGATTTTTATGGCAAATTAGGAAATCTCTGCAGATGTAAAACCCAGAGCCACATAAACACATTCTTCATAACCCTGAGGAACAAGGCCTAATAGTCAACCTAAGAAAGTTTATTATTATCAGTTCCAGGGATTGATAAATGATCAATAATGTATCTGAAATTTGTTTTTCTTCAGGTTCAATAAGGATGGAAAAGAGTACTGATAGCAATTTGGAAGCAAATCTAAGGAGTGCATACTTTTCATTAAAAGGTAGAGGTTACTAGAACTATTCCTTGTGGTATCTTAAAGAGCCTGGAGAGGTTCCCTTGTTTAGATATTTCTTCCCTTCTGCAAGGGTGGGCGGGAGGGAGACTCTTCAGTTCTATTCTTGCTGCAGTACTTTAAAAAATGTTTATTGGAAAAGAAATTGACTCCTTTATCACAAGGTTCACGGAATCTTTTTTGTATTTTCTTCACTGCGTTTACCTCCTCTGTGATCTCTCTGAGTTACTGGCAAGGTGATTTACTTGTGGCTCTAAAACCCTCTGTTCCTTGATTTATAGGTTATTTCGTGCTTCCTCTCTTCCACACGATCAAGATCTTCAAAGTAAGCATCTTTCAAAGGAGCGACAAGCAAAATACAGCTGCAGGATCAGTAACTCCCTGTTAAGCAGCTTTGCCTGCTGTCACTATTGACTGCTGGAGGTGGTGATCCATGTCAGTCACTAAAACGACACCTTGGCAAGACTGCAATCTGCTCCCAGGGTTTTTGTGTATGAGAACACTTAGATAATGAGATTTTCATATATTCCCAGCAGCTCACACAGTGCCTGGAAAAGAGTAGGTACCTGGTCAATATTTACGAAGATTAACTATGAAACCATATTTTGAAGGCTTTGCTAACATGTCATAGGCAGATTTGTTGCAGAATGAAGCAATGCAAGAATTTCCTCTTCCATCTTGGACAAATTTTATTAATACTAGAATAAATAACTCTCCAAGCAGGCGGAGACTTTTAGTGAGACTCAATGGATGGATATAAACTTATATTTTTAAGCCATCAAACTAAGAAGAGGTTAAGACTAACGTTTACTTATTAAGATAATTTCCTAATCATTCTTATAAGAACTTAATGAGTGACAAACTGACGCTGGATATAAATTTATGATTTCCCAAAATAACATTTGATTGGTTTGAGTGATGTCTTACATCAAGTAATCATAGTTAATTTTTGCTTCTGGAGAGATTTGACTTTACCAGTCTATCATGTCATCAGATGTATTTCAAGAATGATTTCTTTGTCTGTTGATACAGAGTTAAAGAATTCCTATGGAGATTCTTGAATCTATAACTTGTATTTTTATCAGGGCAGATGGGAGAAGTTCAGAATAGTGGCAAAAAACCCCCCCTACATCTTCATTTGAAATATACTGCAAACATATAAAGAATAATTTCACATCAAAAATATTTTTAGTCATATAAATCAAGGGCAATTTTAGGATTTTTCTCATAAGTGAGTTATGGTGCATAAAACAATGGGTCACTTACTTTAAGTTTAAAGAAAGGTTAATAAATGCTGAGACCTTAGTTATATTGTAAATATCAGCAGTTGCAACAATGAGAGAATAGGAGTTGTAAATTAAACATACTATAAAACAAATGTGAAGATCATTTTACTTGTTATATTTATTTTTTCTTATTATATTTATTTCTTCAACATTTAATACCTATAATTAAGACTGATGTTTGAGTTTAACTCACAAAATAATCCAGGTCTGAAAGAAATTTCAGAGATTAAAAAAAAGAAATATATACATATACATATATATATATATGTATGTATATATATGTATATATGTGTGTGTATATATATATATATATATATATATATATATATATATAATGTGGGAATAAAAATGTTAGATTCCACATTTCTGGATTCTTTTCTAATGAAAAAACAAACCCTTAACATTAACAACACAGTCACATTAGGCCCAAATGAAAATAGGGACTAGGGTAATCCTTTTTGCATAGAAAGAACTCATGCAACGTATAGGAGTGGAGACTTAACCTGGGCAGGGGAAAGAATTTTCCCTGTATTATTATAGCACTTGCTGCCAGCGCTGATGTGTTGGGTCTGGATCTGGCTGTCTTTTGACCCAGATTCCAGTTTTTCCACGAACCAGCACACACTTTTTTTGTGTGTTTTTTTGTGTGTTTTATTTTTTTTATAGTCTTTGCCCTTCTCCATAATAGTGGTGAGTGCTTTTCCTAAAAGCAACTGTTGTTCCCCAAATTACCCTTGTGCTTGAGATGTGGAAGTTAGCCCAGTGCACTGGCTCTCAAACCCTGGATGCACCTGTAAGCTTTCTGATTTAATTGGCCTGGGTGGGGCTCAGGCTTTTCGAATTTTGGAAATCTCCTCAGGTATTTCTAAGGTACAACTGGACTTGAGAACCTGGGCTAGAAGGAAGAAGGAAGAAATCACAGTCTGAAATTATGCCTAGTTCTTCAATTTTATGTTTTTCCACAGGTCCCCCAGAGCCTCAGAAAACTGAGGACAACCTGTGTCAAGGGAACTCAGTGATGGTGATTCATGGTTCCTGACTCCTTCCTAAACTGCTTTCTGGATTCTCTTTGTCCACAGTCTTTCCTAGGTGAGCAACTCGAAAGAGGTCAGAAAGGGGAAGGAATCCTGATGATACTTGGCATCATACTGTAATACATGGTAGAATGGATTCTTTTTAAATGTCCAGTAAGTGAATTGGGAAGAATTGGAGGGTAGTGGACTGACATACCAAAGTACATATATAGCAAAATTAAGGAAAGCAAACACTTAAGTTTTAACCAACAAGGTCACAGTAAACAGGCATTGGTACAAGATTTGGAAAGTCTTAGATTCAAGTGCTAGCTTCACCATAGCCAGCTGTGTGACTAGTATCATTTACCTACCTCTCTCTGAGCGTTAGTTTCTTTATGACATAGGCACGGTATCTGCTGTGCTCTCCTTACATGGTTGCTGTAAGGATTAAATTAGATTACAAAAGTGAAATAACATTTTATATTATTAGGTGATATATAAATGTTATTGCATGCATTGAGCTGCTTTAATACGTATTTATGTGAATGCCTTTTGTGTTTCACTTTTTCAACAAGGAAATAATTCTAGGGAACAATGGTTATAAAACTGTAATGATATCAGTGTGTCACAGTTTTCAACTAATCTGCTTGGGTGGCAAGTGTATGTAAAATGAAGAATGCATCTTTTGCATATCTGATGTTTTAACCTTACTTAGGATATAATTGGTAATTGGTTTTGAAAAACAAAGTTCCATATAATTTTCTCATGATTTCAGAGATTTTTATTTCAATAGCTATTGAGCACATAGTAAATATTAAAAGGGGAAAAAAACCCATGGGAATGGAAACGTGTGATTCTGTTAGATTGTGGAAGAAGTCTTATTTTTGTCTTAAACTGTGGTGTCTCAGTCAATTTGGGCTGCTACGACCAAATGCCATAGGCTGAGTGGCTTCAATGAAAAACATTTATTTCTCATAATTTTGGGGACTGGGAATTTGGAGATGGGGTGTCAGCATGATTAGGTTCCAGTGAGAGACCTCTTCCAGGTTGCAGATGGCCAATTTGTGTCCTCATGTAGTGGATGGAGGGCAAGCTAGCTCTCTGGCCTCTTTGTATAAGGGGACTAATCCCATTCATGAGGACTGCATTGTTGTGACCTAATTACTTCCCAAAGGCCCACCTCCAAATACCATCACACTGGGTATTAGATTTCAAAATTTTAATTTTGTGGGGAACACAAACATTCAGTCCATAAAATGTGACTACCAGAAATGGAATAACAGCTAATGTCTATTTCCACCATTTATTGAGCCAATACTATGTACTAGGCACCATGCTAAAGTACTTTGGATATTTCATCTTATTTAGGCCCCTAAAATTTTTATGTTAATTAGGCTCTATTATTTTATCAATTTTATTGTTGAAAAAAAACCCCCAAAATCCTCTGAGGCACAGAGGAATTGTCATTTCCCCCTTAAACTTAACAGTCTGACTCCGATCCTTTGCTTTTAACAACTGAACTATACTGTCTTCCAGTGATCACTGCTATAATATAGGTTTATTGGCATATTGATTTGTGGGAAATTGGTGAAAGGAATTTGGAATGGGAATGAGGATGAAGGATGGCCTAGGGTTTCTTTCAGAAATCGTTACTTTGGCTCAATGCATAAATTCATAGTTGAACTCTGTTGAGGCTGGGGTTGCACATACTAGTTGAAAAAAATGTTCTCACAAGAAGCTGTGGATGGCTGGTACTCGATTACCCTTCTCCTGGTGGTGGAGTGTGACATCACTGGGTCTTTAGTGAACTGACGCTTTGAGAATATGAGAAATCAACAGTGTAGGTTCAGACATGAGCATTCTTACCAGCAGCACTGACAGTACTATCAACTCATGGACCTTCGCCATTACTCAGGGCACCAAGCAGGAGAGGAAGAACATGATGGAGACCGCACTGTAGTACATGGCACTTGGTCATGAGTACAGGCAACATTCCCTTACGAATTTCCAGGGGAAATCTGTGGAGCACTTTGTATTATCAAGAGGAGATGCGTCCCAGTAAAACACAGGTGATTCCTGTGGATGTGATCTCACAGTACCTGCTGGCTGGAGCGGCCTGAATTAAAATAGGGACAAGAATGATAGCAATTAACTGGCCATGTGCTCTTCTGAATGCTTTACATACAGTTATCTCAATCTCTAAAGCAGTTCAATGAGCTACAGAGCCAGGTAGTATTAATACTGTCATTTTACAGATAAGCATCTCGGAGATAAATAACTTGCCCAAGTTTACACAAGTTAATGTAAGTTGACATTAAATCAGATTTTTCTGATTCCAGAGCCCATGCCATGTATTACACTTTGTTTTCTTATTCAAAAAACCTGGTTGAAGAGGCTTTTGTACACCTTTTGACTAGAACTACCATAAGTACTGGAAGTGGTTGAATGTCAGCCAGTCTGTTATACCAAGGGCATGAATACCAGTGTTGGATTCATTAATATAACAGGACACAGCTTGGGCTTTTTGTTCAGTATTGCTCATAGTTCCTTTGACTGATCCTGTGACCTGCAGAAACTGTGCTAATCATTTAGGGACAACAAGTGAAATTAATTACCCTCTAAATGCAGATTAAGTCAGAAAAATGCTTTCAGCAAAAGGATTTTTGATTGTTTTGCACTAGAAAGTCCAGCATTGATCAGTGATTCCAAATTACAATCACAAACTTGTATTGATCTCAAATATCAAAAAAGTGGGTCTCTAATCCTTTTGGAGGATACCTCAATTTGATATTTAGGTCTGGTTAGGAATATGAACAGATTCTACTTAATTATAAAGAATATGGATGTTGAAATAATGAGAGCCATGTATCTACCAGCACTGAGAATGAAAATAGGGCATAATAAGTTTCAATGAATACAATGAATAGTATTAGAATACTAAGTTATAAGCTGGTACACCACACCCTGTCATCTGTTCCCAGAGTATATATGGGTCTGCCTGATTTATCAGACTCAGACACTATCTTCTTATACCATCAGAGTTCAGTTGGCTCCTGGACACAGACCTGGCCCAACATTCTGGCACTCAGGAGATCACCCATGCTGTCAGTTTATCTCTGGTCTTAAGAGCTAGTTATCTTTTAAACTTTCCCTTTATTCCTGTAACTTGGTTCTACTCTGTCTTCTAGTTCTGGTCCCCAAATCCTGGCATTTTCTTCTGTGGTGGAATCCTGGCTTGGTAATTTGTCCAGGACCACAATCCCTTTTTTTACATAACTTGAATATGTTCCAAAATTCAACCTGATGGCTGGGAACCCACTCATGATTCTCTGTTGTTGACTATCTTCCTGTACATATATGTGACTATTTTCAGCTCTTAGATGTTGGCAGCCACATGCATGAAGAGGCTACTTGGTATTGCAGTGATTCTTAAACCTCAACTTTCATCAGACTCACTTGATGAACTTTTATAATCAGATCTCTGCGCCACATCCCCAAGAGACTCTTGATTTAGTCAGGGTGCAGAGGAGCCTAGAAATCTGCATGTTTAGCAGCTCCCCTAGGTGGGACTCTGCAGGTGGGCAGAGAGAAACACTGCTCCATTGTCTGTTGCTGGCCAACATTGGACTTCTTGTTCTACCAGAAAGGCCACTCTTCCTGATGGTCTTTTCACTTTGTCCTACTCCAGTTGACTTTCAGATCTCAGATATCACCTCTTCTCACCTCCAAAGACTGTTAGATGCCTCTCGTTTGTACTATTGTACATTCTGTCTTTATCCCATCCTAACACATATATCATTGTTTATATTTCTCTATTAACTTCTGTATATGAACTGCTAGACTATGAACTTTGAGGGGAAGGTACGTAATATTCGCCTCTAATCTTCACTGCCTCACATAGTACCAGGCACAGAGGAGGACCACAAGAAATGGTTACTGAATGGTCATGTCCAACTGGTTCTAGGTGGTGGCTACACCTGGTTAGTCATACTCAGCTGAATCAACTGGGCTACTTGAAGATCTCAATTTGGATTGCTTTAGGGGTGCTGGTGTAGACATGTCCCTGGGATGTGAGAGAACTGCAGTTAAGGGAACAATCTAGCCCAATCTATCCTGTTGATTTCTAGACTATGATAGGGCTTCCAATACTGTTTCTCATGTGAGGATCCACTGCAAGTACAAACACGAAGCCAAGCCCATGTGATTTCTTAAAATTCAAAATATTCAGACTTTCAGTGTGAAATAACACATTTTGGGCATAAGGCATTTAAGTGTTAGAGAAAATAGGAAGTCTTCATGTTGATTTGGGGGTGGATCCAGTATTTAGATGAATTTCAGAAGGCAGTTTCCTCACATTTTACCCTCTTCTAATTGTAGTTAGTATCTTGTTCCACACCACTGAAATCTAAAATGTTAGAATCACTGCATGCTAGTTTTAGAAAGGACTTTTGAGATGATCATGTTTACAGATGAGGAAGGTTGGGTCAAATACTTACTCAGTGTCTGAAGTGAAACAACAAAACAAAACAAAACACAATTCAGACTGGAGGCTATCATATGCTGAGGCTCACAGAGCTGGTTAGTTTTACATTTAGGCCAGATCCCAGATCTTCTGATCTCCATGACAATCCTTTCTGTGTCCAGAAATTTCCATGCTGAAGTGAAATCATAGAGACGGCAGTACATGTTTATCTGATTTGGTCCTGCCCTGTAGCCAGCTTTTTTCACTCTCCACTGGGTTTTCATGATTTCTTTTTAGGATGCATTATTTTTTTCCCAAGGTCTTCTATTATTTTTGTTGTTAGTCTGTTAAGTGTGTATATTTCAGGGCTAATTATCTTATTACTTATTTAAGACACATATCTGGAATTGGCAATAAGAGAACATTTAAGTGGCGCTTAAGAAGGAAATGAAGGGCAGTTGAGAATGGCCATACTTAGGCCGTTAGATGTTTTTTGGCTCGTGTTTTACAAGCATAGATTTTATGATTTTGTATATCTTCTCAAATATAATTAAACTATTGCCAACTTCTGATCGGTTCCTCTAATGGAAGAAAGCTGAGGTTTGGGTAATATAAAATAGAGGATAGTCCAAAAATTATTAATATTTGACATTTGAATGTTTGTCTACTCATTTTTTCTCCAGTGAAACTTTGCTGAGCATCTTTATAGGCCAGACACTGTGCTGGGCACTGGAGATGTATGTATTCATCTGAATATAAACATGGAAGCCAATTTAGAATTTCATCTTAGAAAAAGTGTTATAGGTACAATTTTAAACAGTAGAAAAGCTAATGAGAAGCTATTTTTCATGCTATATTTCATTTCTCCCAGAAGTCTACTCTTGGTGGGGACTTGATTCTTTTTCTTAGGTTAATGTAAAATTTGCTGTCTCTCAAACTGTCCCTGGAGGAATCCTCCTGGATTAGTGAGTGTCTTTGTATGCAAATTGCATAGAGAGACTTGGGATGTCAACAAAACTGTCATTATGTAGATTAAATGTTAGCCTCTAATGTAATTTCTGAGATAAAATCTAAGTAAGGATACAACAAGTGTTCTGAATACACTAGGAGGCAAATTCTGCCTTTGACAAGCCATGGTGTCTGGTCAGGTGATTAAAATGGAATTGTGCCATTAAGAAGAAATCTCAGTAAGTATGGAGAAGATTTAATAAAACTGAACTAGTGCTCTTTTAGAATAGGAAGGAAGTCACACATAAACCAATAAATAGTATTAGATAACTCTCTTTTGCCTCTCAAAGCTAATATTTCTAAATGGTTACAGTAAAAATATAATAATATTTCTGATGCCTTTAATCATTCCAGAACTGCTCTAGATAGTCAGTTTTCTTTTTTTTAAATTTTAAAATATTCTTATTTACTTTTGAGAAAGAGAGAGACAGAGTGTGAGCTGGGGAGGGGAAAGGGGTTGGAAACACATAATCTGAAGCAGGCTTCAGGCTCTCAGCTGTCAGCACAGAGCCTGAAGTGGGGCTCAAACTCATGAACCATGAGATCATGACCTGAGCTGAAATCAGACGCTCAACTCACTGAGCCACCCAGATGCCCCTGGATAGTCATTTCCTTTTTTTTTTTTTTTAATTTTTTTTAAATTTTTTTAACGTTTACTTATTTGTGAGACAGAGAGAGACAGAGCACGAACAGGGGAGGGTCAGAGAGAGAGGGAGACACAGAATCGGAAGTAGGCTCCAGGCTCTGAGCTGTCAGCACAGAGCCCAATGTGGGGCTCGAACTCACAGACCGTGAGATCATGACCTGAGCCGAAGTCGGACACTTAACCGACTGAGCCACCCAGGCGCCCCTAGTCATTTTCTTAAAGATGAAAGCACAAAGCATCACTTATTCCTCCACTAATAATAAATGGAATTTCTAAAATGCAAACTAATATCTAAAGGTAAAAGAAAACACAGATGACCTATATATTGATGAAGGTTAGAGTACAGAAGTAGAGACCTACAAAGTATTAGTCTTAAAGAGTTGCACACATACTCACACATACACAGTTTTTAGATGATAAAGAAGAGTGAGAGGTGGTTAAACTTCATTCCAATCTATGCTCTTTACCTTTTCACTGCATAGACTCCACGATTAGGTAAAACCTACAAGAGTCTAATGTCATGTAGGAGATATTCACCAGATCTTCCAGCTTAAAGTATTATTCCTTTCATTATATTTGTATTAAGACATCTTCATAAAGTCTCTGTAAGAATATAAATAGAAGGTTGACATGTACAACATACTGACTGTGTAACACAAAGACATTTTTTAGATTAACTAAGTCTTGCTCAGTATAAAGGCAAAGAGGGGTGCCTGGGTAGCTTTGTGGGATCGAGCTCTGCATCAGGCTCTCTGCTGTCAGCAAGGAGTCTGCTTGGGATTCTCTCTCTTTCTCTCTCTCTCTGCCCCTTTCCTGCTCATGCACATGTGTGTGCACACACACTGTCTCTCAAAATAAATAAATAAACTTAAAAAGAAGGAACAAAGGCAAAGGTATGGGGATTCCAGAAACATGGGCATATTTGAATGGGAGCTTAGGGGCAAGGATATGATGGGAAGCTCCTATAGATGGGATACAGTCCTAAAGGAAATAGGAAGTATTCTGGGGAGATGGAAATGGATGCAAGGACTTGGGAAGGTGAGGCTCCATGTGTGGTTCCATCGCTCTGTATGGTGGTCTGTACTGTTGGGAGCCTACCTTGGTAGTGTTGTCACTGCACACTCTCCTATCCATTTTAAGTGGGACATTGAAAATTGCAGAGAAAATAGTTCTACTTGCTTACATAGCTGCTTTGAAGATTAATGAGGTAATGCTTAAAAAGTGCTGGGGATGAAGGGTTCACAATAGATGTTTGTGTACTGAGCCAAGAAGAACTCTTTTTCGGAGTTGGTGTTTTTAAAATAAATGTAAACATCTAGTGTTCCTGGTGCCTCCAACCTATTATTAGGGAGATCTTACATTGGCAGCTGGACAAAACATTGGTATTTGATCCTCTCTGATATTTTTCTCCGTTTCCATGGGACATCCTCCACAGGGATGAGCCGTGTCAGGTTGGGTCAGTCATTTCATACAAATGTAAAGAAAGAAGCACCCAAGCCAGGAGTCTCAAGCATGGCTGCATTACATGGTCATGCTCAAGACCCCAGCACTTAAGAGCCCAGCAAAGCAAACACAGATACATAATGCACATTAGTAGATGTAAGCAGAATGTAATTTCGTGTTTGCATACATAGGAGTTTGGTGTAATTTTGAAAACTATAATATAATCATTCATGGTTTGGTATGGGTTTTACTTTTAATGATGCATTGGTGTTAGGAGTAGGGGACCTTAAGAGTACATAGGGCATCCAAGGTTCATAATCCTGCCTTAGCCAGGAGAAATAGCAGCTGAGAGCCATGAGTGGCTTTTCTTGTGGCTGCAGGAAGAAGTCAGGGATTCTACGTGGGAAGATTTCCTGAGTGTAATCTGTGATTTTGTTCCTGACTTTTTTTTCTCCATGGCAGAGACATATGCTTGATCTATAATTGGGCATTCAAAGAGTAAAACCTGAATCAAGTCACCAACATGAATCTTAATTTGTACCATGGCCTAATGGAACAGCAATGGTGTGACTAGGAAATTGCAAAAGGAATAGCAATTTACCCAAGAGAATATGACAGATGAGAAAGATCTGGACCATCTTCCATTTTATTGAACTACACTGAGCAGAAAAGAGGAGATTGAAGTGTAGAATTGGGGTCTCCATTTTTGTAAGACTGGGAAGTGAAGGTGTAAATATTGTAAGGGGAAAGAAACAAGGCTTCTGGATCGAATAGTTAAAAGTTAGCAAATCTATTTCTTCTTTTCTTCTTAGGATAGGACCTATTTTCTTTAATCCTTGCATTTCTGTTCCCAAATATTGGACTTGGCATTTTAAAATAGAATACTTAGAAATAATATACCAGAAAAGTCTCCAAAAGGAGATTTCTATACCTGTCTTGCCTGTGCAGGATCCTAGGTAATAAATATGTTTAAATATATGACTAATGATATACCATAATCCCAAGCACTTGGGTTTCATAAAGAGGTAACAATTTTTCAGAGAATAAAGAAGATAAAGAAGGAGGTTAAACATGGTAAAGTTCTTCTAATCCTGGGGTTGTTTGGAAGAGGGAAAGTGGATCTCTAATTCTTCCAGGAAACAAAACCAGAAGGCCAGAAGCACCTTTCCTTTTGTTCTTGCCAGTCTTCAAGAACCTCTGCTTGCCCACAGAAAGAAACTTGACAACACTTTGGCCTATAAACACCGCATACCAACTGTACTAAATCTCTGCCCAGCTATTCTGGGTAAGCTAGAGGAAAAATAGCAGACTGCATAGGAGGAAGTTTGGGGGCCCGCCAAGGCCATGACGTACAGGTTTCCAAACAAAGCTATGGCTGAATCAGAAAAAGCATGTCTGAGTCAGGCTCAGCTACAAGGCCTCCTCTTCTGAAATTTCTCAGCTTATTTCACAGGAAGAAGAGGTAGGAATTCACAGTGACTCTCCACCTCTCAGAGGTCATCCAAGAGGCCGTCAAATTGTATTTTGTTGAAGTTTCAGGAAACCTGGAAGGGGATGTTGGTGGAGGTATTCTCTGTACTGTTTTCTTTGCCATTTGGCCATTAAGCAACTCATATACCCTTTTTGGTGAAGCCAAAGGTTCTTGGTGGAGAACTAACGAAAATTACTGATATTTTCTTAATATTGTTTGATGTTTCAACAGGTCAAGTGACTGCTGCATAGCAATAGTACTCACACTGCTGTTAGCATGGAGAAGAAAGAGACTTTGAAAAAGTATTTTTCTTATGTTAGGTTGTTTCCAGTTTCTGGACCTGATAGTTGGATGAATGGTTTATTTTTCTTTTATAATATATGGATCGAATTGGTAGCAGAGTCATCTGTTGGATATTGAATAAAATAACATGTCATCAAATTTCACACTCACGTATATCAATATAGGGGCCTCCCCTTCCTTTCTTCTTTCTTTCTTTCTTTCTTTCTTTCTTTCTTTCTTTCTTTCTTTCTTTTTAGGAAGGATCAAGGTTACATCTGTCAAAATCTCTTGGCTTTTGAGGAAACGTTTTTCTACCCTAAATGGCCCAGTAAATCTTGGATGTGATTTAAACAATCGATGTTTTATAAACATTTTAGGAATATATTTCTTCTTTGTCCAAGAAACATCTTAACCAAGGCTCAGTAAGTTCAAAGCTGTTTACTAATGAGGTGAATACCCATATTGAAATCATAGTGTTAACAATTTAAACTATGAAATTTTTGCATAAAGAAAGCCATATTTTTAAGACCAATTGTATTAGCTTAGGCTGCCATAACAAATATCATAGATTGGGTAGCTTAAGCAACAAAAAAATTATTTCTCACAGTTCTAGGTGCTGGGAAGTCCAGGTCCAATGTGCCAGTTGATTTGGTTCCTAGTGAGAGCTCCCTTCCTGGCTTGCAGACAGCCACCTTCTTCTCCCAATGTCCTTATGTGGTGCAAAGAGAGTGATCTGTGATATGTCTTCTTCTTTTACAAAGACACTAGTTCTGTGGGATCAAGGCTCTACCCTTATGACTTCCTTTAACCATAATCACTCCTAAAACCCTACTTCCAAAACAGTCACATGGGGTCCAGTGCTTCAACATACATATTTTGGGAAGGGCACAATTCACTGTACAGCATCAATGGTAGATAGTGTGAAACCTTTTGATGTAAGTAAGTCTTGATTCAAGAAACAGATCATCCAAGGGCCACAAAGAAGTAGAAAGCTACTTATTTTTAACATTTTCTTTTGGGAGGAAGGAACCTAGAAATATAAAAGGGTACCTCCTTTTGCTGTACTGCCAATATGCATTTTGAATTAAAAGTATGGGATATATGGGGCCCCTGGGTGGCTCAGTTGGTTAAGTGTCTGACTCTTGATTTTGGCTCAGGTCATGATCTCGGGGTTGTGGAATTGAGCTCTGCACTGGGCTGTGTGCTGACAGCATGGAGCCTTCTTGGGACTCTCTCTCCCTCTCTGCCCCTCCCCTGCTCATGCTTGCTCACTCTCTCTCTCTCAAAATAAATAAATAAAAATTTAAAAAAACCCATGGGATATAAAATAGTCATCATTTTAAGAACTTATTTGAATGCAATATTTAATTTGATTTAGAGAACAAGAGAGGGATAGAGGAAGAGGAGGGAGAGGAGGAGGAGAAGGAAAAACAAGGATAGAAAAGAGAAATGTTAAAAAAAAAGAGGGAGAAATTAATGGAGACAAAAGTAGTCTCAGAGAAGGAAGGACACTCAGGAGAAAGAATGAGAGATCCATGTAGAAAAGTAGATGATAGAAGTACATAGAGGGGCAGGATTGAGGATGAGCCTGTGGCTGTCTGACATCGGGGTTAGTAGAAGCTCTGATGTCAAGTTTCTGGGTTCAAAATCTGCCCAGTTATTCACTGTGTGGCCTTGAGCAAATTAATTTCTTTGAGCTCAGTTACTTAATTATAATGCTTATTTCATGATATTATAGTAAGAATTAAAAGATAATATGTAGTGCCTGACAAATAGTGAGAGCTCAATAAATGTTAGTTATTATTTTTACCATTTGTCCTTCTTTGATATATGATCTGTAGCTGTTGTTGATAGCTCCTCACATGGGGATCACACTCAAGTTATTTTGCTCTGTGGCTTGCCACTTCTTCCCCATGTTGTTATAGACTCTGAGTTATATTGCATATGATGTTATAGCAGGTATCTTGGCTTAATAGGGACCCCCCCCACACAACCTACCCCCATGCCCAGATTATAGTTATTAAAGATGGCGTCCTTGATGGCAAGACTGATTTACTGAAGCTTGTTATAGCTGAGTCTCAATAAAGATCTCTTAATGGATAAATATCATTTGATATATCCATTCATGTATTTAAAAGAATGATTTGGCTATTGGATTTGAAGTGCTTTGAATTTATTTGTGTTAAATATGATTTGGGTAAATTACAAATTTTCTTGATAGTAATTTTTTCCTTTATTAAATGGATACTCAAGTTGTTTGTGAAATATGAATCACTAAGTGAATAGAAGCTCTAAATGTGTTTCTGTTTATCTTCCTTTCTTGGCTTTTTAAAATCCCAAGTTCCTGTGTTTGGAGAGAGGCAGTTCCTTTTAAGACTTCGTCTTGTGACCAGAAGCAGAAAGGATCAGTGACCTGCTTTTGAGAAATTTGCAGTTCAGTTTAACAGATGATGTTTCTGGGAAGATGGTCATTTAAGACAGACTTGAGAGAGGCACGTTTCCCAGTCTGGTGTTCCCGAGGCTGTGGCTGTGATGAATGTGGCCTTGCATATGTTTTAGAATTGGTGAAAGGTGCTTAGGTGACTGGAATCATGACAATGGAACCCTGTTTTTTTTATTCACTCGTATTCCTTCTTACTTTCTGTTCCCATTTTTATTTTCTCATGTATCCTCTTTCCCTTGGTCTTTTCTTCTCCCACTAATGCCACAAAGAACATGACATATTTGGATTATAACGTCAGTTCTGAGAAGAGATTCAAAACACGGGCAGTAGAGAGAAGGTTTGGGGACTAACAGAGCACCAAAAAGTAGGCAATTCAAGTACATACCAACTAAGCTATGCTTCTGGTTACTTTCTGCCTGTATTAAGGACTTTTCTAGCAGACACTTTGTATTTTACATGCTGATCTTCTTTCTTTTTGACTTTTAATTTTCTCCCTCTTACTGCTATTGGCCATACTCAAGGTTACATATTCATACACTCTTACCATCCCTACATGAATGAACATACTCCAAACCTCTGTTGTCTGATATATCACACCAGGAATCTCATCGTCTGAATCTTATCCGGGAGGGTGGCAGGATGGGGGACTTAGGGGATAAACTTTGCAAGTTATAGGAGGGCAAGGAGGAGTGTTTGGATTACAGAGTGTGATAGTTCCCTGGAGAACCGTTTATCTTCATTATGACTGTTTGCTTTTCCTGCAAAGCTTCTGTTTCTCCCTTTCTGCCTTCCTCATTTCTCAGTCACTCTGCTGCTAGGATTGGCCTGGCTGTGGATTGCTAGGTTGTAGTTCTGTGTCTGTGTGCTTTTTGCAAGGAGTGTTTCCCTAGACTTGACTTGGTGGCTACGCACTCAGGGATGGGGCTGGCACACTTTCTCTCCTATTGGTATCCTGTTCAATTAGTGTTGCATGACAAGCCCAGGGAGTGTCTACAGCCTCGCCGGGGAGTAACAGCAGAAACCTGCTTTTTGTCGGTGACCCTACAGGGACTTCTCCATCAGGATTTGAATCTCTGGTGCACAACTCACTGCATCTCATTCTCTGCTAATTTGCATCTTAAGCGAAGCATCTTACTTTCTAGTCATCCATATTTATGATCTATCATAATACATGGGTGACTCCTTTCAGTGCAATTTTCCAATGCCATTAGTCTCTGTATTCCAAATTAGGGCCACCCTGATAAATAGGCAAATAGTTTAGCAGATTTCAAACAGGGATTAGATAAACAGGAGTAAATAAGAATAAAATAAGACTTGTAGCAAAACCAACTCAGAAAAAAATGCACATTTTATGTCAACATCTGATCACATTAAATGATATATTAATAGTAACAATAAAAAGTGCCTTAATATTTGTATAGTATAGAAAAATATACCAAGCAATTTCACGTGTATTTTTTTATGTGTGCCCCTCTAAAACCTGTGAAGTATGGCAGAATGGGAATACAGATGGGAGAACTATTAGAGATAAAAGACTTATCAAAAAGTTCCAGAGCAGGTCTGAAACCCTAACCTTTTGTGTCCTCGTCTTATGTTTTTGTCCCTACCACAAGTTGTTCGATAGAGTAATTTTAGAATGGATAAATGTTTAGAAAATGTTGTTCAGGGGCGCCTGGGTGGCTCAGTCGGTTGAGTGCTGACTTCGGCTCAGGTCACGATCTCGCGGTCCGTGAGTTCGAGCCCCGCATCGGGCCCCTGTGCTGACAGCTCAGAGCCTGGAGCCTGTTTCAATTCTGTGTCTCCCTCTCTCTGACCCTCCCCCATTCATGCTGTCTCTCTCTGTCTCAAAAATAAATAAACGTTAAAAAAAAAATGTTGTTCAATCTAACAAAAAGTAATTGAAGCTCCATGCTAGGTATTGTGTTAGATCCCAGGTACACAATGATGGTTAAGAACTGAACTTTCACTTTTCTCCTACTTACTAGTTTCTGCTGACTAGTTCTACACAGGCAATATTCATGGTCAGAGATGGGCCTGGGGCTGTACTATCTGGATACATGATTTAGTATCATGTTTCTTCAACAACATTTCAAGATGAAACTAGCCCCCATGTTAGAGTTTGCATTTTCTACTAAACCAAGAAGAACTTGCATCCTAGCACACACGTTCTGTTCTTAGATTAATGTGAACAGCTTTTCCATGTATTCATGAAGATGAACTCTAAGAAAGGCTAGATGGAATCTCGGCCATCTTCATGTACTGAGACAGATGTGACATTCACTTAACATGTCAAACTTTGGCATGCCTCCAATAGAAAAGCATGGCTCTGGTGGGGGGTGATAGTGTGTGTGAGGGAGAGTTTGGAAGGAGGGGAAGAGGTTTGAAGAAATTATGCTTCAGACTGCTCTTAAGAGACACTGTGGGATTTGTGATCATCTCTTACTGGAAGGTTTTACCCTACTTTGAAAAATGTATTTCTTAACTTGTTGTGACCATCTGATATCTCTCCTTTCTTGTTTGGATGATTGGTAGAGTTCTAATACCATTTTTTAACCCTCAATTCCATTTTGTTAGCATAAAATATGGCTTTCTCCCCTGCTCCTTTCTTGTCTTCTCAAAGGTACAAGTGACCTAATTACTAAAATAAATGCCAGTATATTTTCTGTTCTTATCTTCTTTGACCTCAACATAATAGCAGACAGAAATGGCTGAGCCCTCTTTTCTTGAAACTCTCCTTTTCTTTGAATTCACCAGTTTCTTATTCCACAAGTTTTTCTTTACTCCCATCTCACCATTTTTATTCCTGCTGTGAGCTCGTAATGTGGACACCACTAGATTCAATTCTTTCTCTATACTGTCTGTACACTCATTGGATATTTCATTTATTTCCACTGATTGAATAATTATCTATATAACAGTGTTTGTGACAGATCAGTGACAGTCATCTATACAGATCAGTAGAACCTTGTATATTGCTTGAGACAGATGATCCACAACCTCCTACAAAATAGTCCTTTAAAAAGCCCCCCAATCTCCATTTTAAGAAACAAAGCCCCAAACAACAAAGTTAAAAAAAAGTGTTATCTTTCCCAACCTAAACCTTTTCTTGTTCCTGTATTCTCTGCCTTGGTTAATGTTATCGCCATCTACCACTTTGACTCCTCTCTCACACTTCAATTGGAGTTACTTGCTAGTTCTTTTTTTTTTTTTTTTTTTTTTTTTTTTTTAACGTTTATTTATTTTTGAGACAGAGAGAGACAGAGCATGAACGGGGGAGGGCAGAGAGAGAGGGAGACACAGAATCGGAAGCAGGCTCCAGGCTCTGAGCCATCAGCCCAGAGCCCGACGCGGGGCTCGAACTCACGGACTGTGAGATCGTGACCTGAGCGAAGTCGGACGCTTAACCGACTGAGCCACCCAGGCGCCCCTACTTGCTAGTTCTTAAGTGTCTCTAAAGGCTCCCTTCATCATTACCCGTTTACTATCCTGCTCTGGGCCATCACCACTTTTTCCTTAGATTATTGCACTTAGACTTCTAACTATCCTACAATTAACTTATAATTTTTCACGTGGATATGATTTTGTTTCCAAGTGGATAGTTAGAATTCTTGCAAAAATATCTTAAATTTCCTGTGGTAACCAGGACAGTTTCTTATACCTGGTAGGGACTCAGTAAATATTTGTGAATTGTTTTTTAACCACATTTGGGTTTCATCTGTGTTAAGAATGCTAGAGAAGAAAGTTTGATATTTCCAGTAAGTATTCTGATGGAATTATCCACTGTCTTCAGTCCTAGAGAATCTCCTGGCTAGAATGCTACTCAGGTTAGACCTACTCAGGCTTTTTCGGTGTGGTGGAGATAGGCTTGTTTACTAGGCATCTCCAATTGGTAGCATTAACTTTTTGTTTGTGCTATAATATTAGGCAAATATCAAGTTACATTCTGGATGTGCTCTACTTCTACGTGAATTCTTCATTGAGATTTAAATATTCATGTTTATTAGTATTTACATATTTAAATCAAGCTGCATTATGAGTATGCCGTGCATTATGGGTATTTGCCGCTTCCATGTCAGTTATAAATATGCAAATATAATCTACTTTGCACTGAGGTAAAGTGTCTCTTGGCACTATTGAGAGAACTTGGGTATGAACATGTGATGATAGATGGCTGCAATGAGTTTTAGGTACAGTGGGCTCTTCTTTTATATGTAGATCAACTTCTTAAATAAACAAGAGGGACAAAAATTACACAGAGTCAAAATAACACTATAATTCCCTTAAGAAGTTGTTACATGGGGTCTAGACATGACCTATTGTCTCATTGAGTCCGAAATACCCATATTTTCCTCCTCGTCTTTAAAAAACTGCTCTTCCCTTAGTTGAGAAACAGATGACTAGCTAACTTGTTGATAGGACACACTAACCTCAAAATGCATAGTATGAAACCCCAGACTCATACTCAGCCTGATAGGATGCTAAGGTTATGAGAGACATATATGAAAACTGTGATGACTGAGGGGACACGAAGCCACATCTCCCATTTCTAACATCCCAGACTGTAGGCTCTTTTAGTGTGAAAGCCTCCTCTTTTTAGTGAGGAGAATCGCCTGCCCTCCTTATTTTTTAACTTGTTAAATGCATATTATTAATTTGGCATAAGTTAAATGTGCTTAGACCACGACTCCATTGAACATACAATTATATATGCACAGAATCGATTTTGGACATCCTGAGAATTTTTAAATGAAGTAATTAAATGCTATGCACTGTGTGATTTGTGTTCAGAACACTTCTAACATCTGAAACGACTTTTAACTTTTTTTCATCAGCAATGAATCTTGTACCTAAGACATAAAATCTTTATTATCCTGGAAACTGAAGATCACATGTCTTTATTTTATTATTATTATTTTTTAATAAAGAGGGATGCGTTGCATCTCTCCGTCAGGACCTTGGCCACATTAACACAGACATATGGTATTGCACTCTAAAATACTTCAGCTTCATCAGTTTTAAAAAGGTATAACTATTGAAGTTATTTTCATTGTACAGCTCAGTTTCTTCTGGAATATTGTAATTTTCTATTGAGTAATAAATATATTTTGCCTCAAATTTCTGAATACGTTTGAATAGGTATGTGGGACTCCGAAGGATGCAACATTCTATACTGAGGAATTGCTAATACACAATGAGTTGTAATTATCTAAGTAACTTTTTAACCTGGTCAAATTTTCTTAAAAATAAGTAGGCGTGAGGTTCAGCAGGATCAAAGGTAATTAATGTTTTCGAGCAGTAAGTGTGATAAATACTTGCTTGTTAAGTCAATTACATCAAGACAAAACCTGAATGTGAAGTAAGGGTGTACTACAAGTAAATTGCAAATAGCATTCATGTGACAGATCCACTAATTTGCCACTTGTTATTCCAGCAAGATTTGAAAAATTAGGTAGTTGGAAGTTGGTGTAAGGAACACAATTTACTGCAGAGATGCCCCAAGAGAAAACTTTAGGCCTCTGCTTTGCCTATTGACTTTTGCTGAGTAGTCACCCGGGGTCTGTTTTGAAACAATCTGTGATGGTTCACACCAAAGCAATGATTGTGTAGAAAAATTAGAAACAATTAAACACCCTGCTTCTTGGTAATATAATGCTATTTGCTTAGGATCTGAGAGTACTTGCTTCAGAGTACTGATGGTATTGGCCTAAAATAAGAGTGTAACAGGAAAACCTGTGGAAGAAATGGCAGCATTCCCCATTGAACTGAAATTTAACAGGACAGTGGAGAGATTGTGTGTTCTACCTGACTCAACTTTTAATTTAACTGAGATCTGTAATATGTGTTCTAAAGTTCTTGGTACTTAGTAGAGTAAGTTACAATTCTTGCTTGTATCTATTTACGTGGAGTTAAAAAGAAGAACCAAAGGTGAAAAAATAAAAACTACTGCATCGTTCCTACTTTTAGATTCACATTATCAGGAATGTTCAAGACGAGAGAGTCAGTTTATTTAAAAGTTAGTTATGGTTGGTGCAGGTGGAGGAGGTCCCCAAGGTTGGCTTGGCCGCTGCCCACAGCACAGACCCCAGGGCTCGGCCACTTGCTGGCCACAGGAACACCCTCTCTTGCGCATGCGAGGATCTCATTGGACCCCTCATCTGCTCGCTTCCGATTGGAGGAGCACAGCGATTCCCGCTGCTGGCGGGCTGTCCTGCCTGCCTGCCCCAAACTCGCCTCCGCTGGCTTCTTGCCACCCACTGCCCTCGAGGCGGTGCCCGTCCTGCCTTTGGGCGCTGCTAAGGCGCTTGCGTGTGTGCCCTGAGCCTGAGCATTTAGGGACCTGCCTTGAAAGAGGAAGCTAGCGGGGCCAGAACTAGGGGCTGCGGATGTGTACACTTGGGCTGTAAAGGTAAGATGGCTCCTTTAGGCAAGGGGAGGCTAGAAGGTTACATGAGAGGCTCCTGGGGGTCTCAGTCAGTGGAAACCCTGACTTTTGATTTCTGCTCAGGCCATGATCTCATGGTTCGTGAGATGCAGCCTCGAGAAAGGGGTCTGCACTGGCAGTGTGGAACCTACTTGGGATTCTCTCTCTCCCTCTCTCTGCCCCTCCTCTGCTCATTTTCTCTCTCTCTCTCTCACTCACCCTCTCCCGCCCTTCCCCTCCTCCCCCCTCCCTCACTTCCGTTCACTCGAAGTGCATGCTCTCTCTCTCAAAATAAATAAACATTAAAAAAAAAGAGAGAGAAGGATACATGGCCGAGGCCTAGAGGACAAGAGCCCAGGTGCACTGTTAATTTCCTGGACAATGGGGAGCTGGCCCCTTCTCAAACTTGACTGAACATCTTGTGTCACTGAAGGGCCTATTCAGAACAGCCCTGGGTGCTACTCCCAACGTTTCTGATTCATAAGATCTGGGTTGAAACTCAAGAATTTGCATTTCTAGCAAGTTCCCAGGTGATGCTGCTGCTGCTGGTCCAGGCATCACGATTTGAGTCCTACATATAAAGATGTTTAGAAGGATGTGTCTTATCCTAATAATTTTATTATTATTAGGGATCAAAGTGTGTGTGCTGGGGGACTTTTATTATAATGTTCAATTTTTTGTTTACAGCGAGGAAATGAGCATTTATTACTTGTGCAAAAAAAAAGTTAGTTATGGTTGATAAAATAATATCCAAAGGTAAATATTCACATGATTTATTATTTCCTCAATTATGGGTACTCTTGTTTAGCATTCAAATGCCATGGTTTTCCAAGATATGGGTGTTTTTGACCTTTGACATTTATTGATGAGGAAATTGACAGTGTCTGTGGAGTATGGGGAAAGTATCTCATTGTTATAAGTAGTATTTTTTAAAGTTTGCTTTCCTATCCCGAATACTTAATTTATTCATATATATGTATTTCCTTAGTATCTCATTGACTTACATCCTTGCTTTTGATGACTAGGATTAATTTTTCAAGTTAAGCCAAGTTTCCTTTTCACCTGGGAATTGTTTAGACTAAGCGCTACAAAATATTCTAGAAGATTCCCAGCATGAGTGGAAAAATTTTCAAGACTGAAATTCCCAGAAAAACATTCTAAAATGTGCATAGTATCAGTGATAAAAACTAAACACATTTCTAGAAGAATGGGTCTCTCTGTAACAGGAGAGTGCTTCAACAGTTCTGGCTATTAAGTTAAAACCACTGTGTCACAGACACTTTCCCCTTCTGTTTCCTTATATTTCTCTCAGGCTCCTCCTTCAAAGTTCCCAATGTCACATTATACATAAGAAGTTGAACTAGCACCTGGTAGACCTGACTTTGTCCCCTGCTAGTCACGAGACTCTGATCAAGACAATTCCCCTCTTCAGCTAAAATTAAAATGTTGATCGTATAGGGGTGGTGACAGTACCTCCTATTTTACAGGGTGGTTGTGGGGATTTTAAGAGCTAATGTTTATAAAATACTTGGCACAATGCTTGGTGCACATAGTAAAAGTATACTAACAATTCCTTCTTGGGTCAAGAGCAAGCCTCCTGCTTGTGTCAGCTTCATCAACTCTGCAGCCGTCATCTGTCTGGCAGTAAAATCAATTCGACATCTCCCAGTTTGCTGTGCACATAGAGAAAAATACATCCTCCACACGTTTCCTTTCCTTTCTTTTCTCCGTAACACGTCCTTTACCTGAGTCCCAATTTTTCCTTGCTTAATTGATCATGATAATGTTGAATAACTGAAATGATGATGATCATAAGAGCAACTTAGTTTTGAGCACTTACTATGTATGTGGCAAGAACTGTGCTAAGCATTTTACCTGCCTGCTATTATTTAATCCTCAAAGAATTTTGATCTAAAATAGCAATATATCTATTTTGCAAGTGAATAATATACTTAAAGGTGTGAATAAGCAATTTTTTTCTATTTTTTATAGATAAACTATTAGTATCAGGTACTATGTCATAACAAGATTGTAACTAGGATTGGAATTCGCATTTTTTCCAAGACTGATACAGGAAACCCATTTCTACATAAAAATAACAACAACATCAACAATTAACTTTACTCAGTGTTTATGGAAGACTTCATATTAAAAAGTTATCATGTGCTATCTCTTAATTGTTATGTCAACTCCATGGAGTAGATGCCATTCTTATTCTTATTTTACATAGGAAGAAACTGAGAGTAAGTTTCTTGCCAAAGGTTATGAAGCTGGTGTGTAGAGGAGCCAGATTTTGACCCCAGATACCCTGTTCCCCAGTATGTGTGATGATAGGGATGTATAACGATGGCAGGTAACTTGTATATTTTCTTTAGCACTAACCAAAATGTCAACAACTGCCAGAAAAATCTTTTTTTCCGTTCTTCCTCTCTGTGCTTTTGTAGTCACTCTCTGCTGTGAGCAGGATAATTTCATACTCTTCTCTGGCAAACCCCACCTCTTTCGCTCTTCTGCACTTTGAATCTTGACTCCAGATAGTCTTTGTGAACAGACCAGGGGAAAAAACAAAGGATATGGCCCATAACTCTTGTTACTGGTTGCCTTTTGCCCAAAGTCATGAACTTAAGCCTGCATGTTTGTGATTTTTGCTTATTTTCTGTGCAATGTCAGTTGCATAGTTACATCTTTGTCTGCATTATATTTTTCCCAAATCCCGAGTTCAATAAGGGCTAGGAAACAGTTTACCTCTTGGTGTCACTCTGAAGTTGGTTGCATGCCATAGGAGCTCAGTCAATCATTTCTGATGATTTTATAAACCAAAGAGGAACGTAAACAGCAGTGGAAACTGCCTTAAGGATTTAAACCTGTGTGGGCCATCTGCACATTATCTGTGTACAATTCCGCACACTAAGTGTTAATTTTGAGATTCCCTCTTACTCTGGAGGCATAGTAGAAATGATTAGGTTCAGAATCACAACCCTGATAATTAGCTTAGAGATTCTGAATCAGGATGTGTGCTGCAAAAAAAGTGATTTTTTTTGGAGCATTTGGCCCTCAGGGGTTGGATAACCAGCTGTCTCAGATTTTATACCTGCCAACATCTGGTTCGGTCAATAGGTACTAGGAAATGTAACAGAGCAGTAGGGAGTTCTAACTCTGTCTTGACCTCTAGAGAGTAGGACAAGGCCCTGATTCTCTTTTGGGAACAGTTGAAAAAATATAGAATTATTTATATTGTATAACATTTGCAAAGTGCTTCACAAGCATTTTTTTAAAGCTCTTGCTCTCAACTTTATTTGAAGTGAATTTGTATGCATCCGTATGTTATAGAACCTATAGAACAGTGCAGAAAGATGTAATTTCTGTGCTCTGGTACCCAAATGAGTAAACAGCAGGCAGAACGAATACTCATACTTTCAAGGACCATTCTGTTTTTTCAGTTTTTATGTTATCTTATTTCAAAGGCAAATAAAACCAAGAGGGGAGGGGAATGGAAAGGAAATAGGAGAGTGACCAAGGAGGAGAAGTTTTTTGTTTTTTTTTTTTTAAATTATTTATATACTTCTCTTTTTAAATCTCAAATGTGTGTCGGTTCTGTAGTGATTTAAAGATGTATTCATGGTCTATGATGTGGCCAGAGAAAATATTACTTCTTCATTCTACAGCTCATATAATCTTGCTCACTGGTATTTCCCTCATCTGACCCCAACTTTTCTATGTAGCAGAGGAAAAAAAATCCTAATGTCTAATTTTAGACTTGTAGTGCTTATGGTATCTCAGACTCTTCCAGTTTAATTGATTCTTTGATTAGTCCACAGATCTCTTCCTTGCCTCCCTTTCCTTTTTCCCAAGATAGCCCTTGGGTTCAGGAGAAATACTGATGATCTCAGGGCACTGGGGTCCAAGAGGAGCGTCTTTATCTTGTGCTGGTCTTGGGCTGGTCTTGGGTCTGCAGGGTTAGCTGTGTTGCCCTTGGGTGGAGACTGGCTGGTCTCTGCTGAGGTGTGGTTAGCTGATAATGTACTTAGTGTCCTGGTCTCCTGATGATCTTATTCACAACTGGTGTGTACCTCCTATTTTCCTAAGACCATAACTATATTTGTATATGTATGTATATAATTCATATATATTCATAACTACACATATAGACATACTTGTAGAATATGTATAGAAAACATATACACACACACAGAATTTAGAAAAGCTGGTACAATATGAAAATTCAAGCTCATAAGTGCCCAAAGTTGTGGGTTTTCTTTCTTAATTAAGCCAAGTAGATGAGATTGTGTGTGTATATGTATATGTGTATGTTGTATGTGTGTGTATCTATATATCCCTCTACATAGATGTATATATCTGCTAAGGCCTTATTGTTTTTCTTTGTTACTAAGGGATCTTCATACTCACAAGTCAGTTCTGATTTGGAGGTTTGCTAAAATGAAGTCCCATTGGCCATAAAGAAACATTGTACTTAGCTGATCTTTGCCGTACTAGCTTTTGGAGACTCTTAATTTCCAATCCAAAAGATTTTGCCTAACCTTTTACAGATAGAATCACTTAGTTTATGTAACGAAGAAGGAGGAATCAAAGAGAAGGGCAGTTATAGCTAGATTGCTATGATGATCTATATGACATGATGCATAAATATTTTTTTCTTTTTTAATGTTAATATCTCTTTCTGCAAATCCCTGATGATTATACCTTAGTCAAAAGTCATGGTCTAGGAGAAATATTCTATTTAAATGTCTGTTAGGTAAATAAAAACTTGAAAAACTTGTTAGAAAATCCACAGTATACTTCTGAGTAGACTTATTTGCGGTGAATGAAAGTGGTTTTAAAAATGAAACTTCTCTACGATACATATTTATTCATTGGTATATCTTTGAAATGAAGCTTTTAATTGTGCATTAATTTTAGAATTGTATATAGTGATGTTATGAGAACTAAGAGAAAAAACAATAAAAAATAATCAAGATGCATTTTGCAAATTATCCATATATTCTGTTGTTTAAAAAAGTGAAAAAAGTTAATTATGAACATCAGACTCAGGATTCCTGACATCTGTCCTTTTGAATGTATAGAAATTGAGCATTATATCATAATAGAGGATTTGGTTTCAAGTGGCCTGAAGGCCCCTTTTATACTTGTTTTCCAAAGATGGGTATTTCTGAGCAGGAAAAGAACTTCACTGAATTTTGGAAGCATCGTGGAAGATACAAAGACAACATAATACCCAAAATGATTGACATGCTTCAAACTCAGTTTGTTTCTGAAATTGAATCCGAAAGGAAGTTATATACTGGCTGCATAATTTTCACCTGGAGGTCTCCTATAAGATTTGTTGTATCCCTGAACAAACATAATTCCAAGATCTATTGAGGTTAATAGTAAAAATAAATATTTACTGAGTGTCAGTGATGAGGGAGATGTTGAAATCTAGCATGTCTTAATATTTAGTTAAAGAGAATTCTTTTTCATCATGGCAAGTTAGGCCTATCTCTTCGTGAGAAATAGCACAGCTTCATGAGTTGAACTGGGAAAAATGCCAGTTACACACATATGTACAACTACCTTCAGGGCATCTTACACGTTTTGCAATCTTTCTTGTTTTTGGGGGCAGTTTCTTTTTCTTGCTTGATGTTTTCTAACCTAAAAGATAGGAATTTCTTATGCCTGTTATTCTCAAACTTTGGCTTAATTTTAATGCTTTGCGAAGTACTTAGCTTTATAATAGGATAGTTCATTTGGCAAATGTTCTTTTTTCTTTTTCTCCCATCTTCCCTTTCTCCCTCTCTTTGTCCCTTATTTTTTCTTAAAAAAATTTTTTTTAACATTTATTTATTTTTGATAGAGACAGAGACTGAGTGTGAGCGAGGGAGGGGCAGAGATAGAGGGAGACACAGAATCTGAAGCAGGCTCTGAGCTCTCAGCACAGAGCCTGATGCGGGACTCGAACTCATGAACCACGAGATCATGACCTGAGCTGGAGTCGGATGCCCAACTAACAGAGCCACCCAGGCACCCCTGTCCCTTATTTTTTTCTTTTTCTTCATTTATTCTTTTCTTCCCATCTGGAATCCGCCCCCCCCCTCCACCATTAAAAGTAGCAAAATCTACATTTTATTATTTAAACTTTTGTAGGTTCTGCAATTTAAAACTTGTCAAAATATTTGAGAATTTTTTCCTATTAATAAATGGAAAATAAAATATTAAAAGCATACTGTCTACCTACAAAAAGTAAAATACATTATAAATAACTTTCAACAATCTTTTGAATACTTTCTAGAGTACCATCAAATCATGTCCAAATATTGTTCTGCTCTGGGGTACCATAACAATGGTAGCATTTGCTGGTGTTTTTGAATGTGGAGCATTAATCCAGGTAGTGTCAGGGAGTATAATCAGTGAAGGAAAAAGTGGCTGTATGGGCAGAAGCAAATTAACTTTGAGGAGCCTGAGTTCAAGAATGCCTTTTTGTGGTATTTGCTATAGAGTGAATGTTTGTGTCTCCTGAAAAATCATGTTGAAACCTAATCCCTGATGTGATGACATTCAGAGATGGAGCTTTGGGAAGTGATTAGGTCACAAGAGGGAACCCTCAAGAATGGGGTTAATGCCCAAGAAAAGAGACCTCAGAGAGCTCTCTCACTCCTTCTGCCACATGAGGATACAGGGAGAAGACCACAGTCAATGAACCAGGAAATAAGCTCTCAAGAGACACTGAATTTGCTGGCACCTTGATCTTGGACTTCCTAGTCTCTAGAACTGGGAGGAGTAAGTTTCTGTTATTTATAAGCTACCCAATCAGTCAAGTTTTGTTATAGCAGTCTCAACAGATGAAGACAACTTTGGAAGTAGCAGCTGAAATGGCTAGCCAACAAGGGTGTGGTAGGTAGCGGGGTACCTTCAACTGGTACATGATGGTTTTGTTTTGTTGGCCAATTGCAGGCAGTTGAGTATCAAATGAGACCATGAGAGCATGAATGGGAGGTAAACGCATGGATTAGTATATTAGCTCTAATTGCTCCAAGATTCTCTTTACTACCGCAACTTGTGCTATACCTTTAAATTTGAATGTAAACATTGGGGCAGTGCTCATTGTTATGGTTTTGTTAGATTTATCAAATGTCCACAAAGTGTTTAGATCTAAGCTGGCTTTATTTTATGTGCAGAGTAGTAGGTAGAAGTCGGCTTTAAGCAAATCATTGAAAATTGCAGAAAATATTGCAATATGTCAAGTGATTTAAGTTGTCAGGAAGGATCAGAGATTAGTTCAGTTACTGAATTTAATGCTTAGTTGTTTTTTGTGGGTTTTTTTTTTTTGCCAAATATTACTGGAAAACAGAGGTTAGCTATTACTCCTGCTTTAATACTTCTCTTCTTGATTGCAGTTGACAGTTTTATGTGGACCACAAAGCATAGAGCCATATTCTTTTTTCTCTAAAAAAAGGATTACATCAAATAAAATTCTGACATTATATCTATATCATTTTCTGTGTTCCCGTGTGTGTGTGTGTATATATGTCACAATGTGACCTTATTTGGAAATAAGATGATGCAGATGTAATTGGTTAAATTAAATGTAGGTCGTACTAGAGTAGGATGGGCCCTTAATCCAATATGACTGATGTCCTTATATAGAGGGAGAGATGTGGAGGCACATAGGAAAGAGAGCTATGTAAAGACAGAGGCAGAGATTGGAGTGATACAGCTGTAGGCCAACGAGTGCCAAGGATTGCCTGCTTCACTAATTATGTCTTCAAAGACTGTTTCCAAATAAGGGTCTTATTCACAGGTACCAGAGATTGCTACTCATTCATCTGATTCAGATACCTCGGAGTTGAATTAGATCCCACCGCCATGGCCATTCCTCACCTTTTTATTCTTTTTTGTCTTCATTGCACTGGTAATAGTAATGTAGCTGGTGCCCCCATTCCCAGCTTTGTACTTTCTCAGTTGGCTCGCTGCTTCATTATCAGAGGGATCTTTCTTAACACGAACCTTAAGATGTACATCTAATGCTTACCTGCCTTGAATTGTCTTTTATTGCTGAGGAAATAACATTCTAGCTCCTTAGCGTGGTACCCACAATCAGCCTTGTGCCTGTAGCCTAGCCTATTTTTACCTGCCAGCTTCTAAATGATGCTTCACTCACACCCTGATGGCTGTAGTTCTCCACAGATGCCAGATGGTGTTCACAGCACCGCTTTTACTCATCCTCGTCCCTTGTAATAAAAACCTCCTTCCTCAATCTGCCTTGATGAACATCTTTTACGTTTTTTTTTCAAATCTAACCTCTAGCATTCTGTTTTCTATGAGCTTTCTCTGATTGTCCCCACTCCCCACTCAAATAGATTGCCCTCTGCCCTTTGAGATGTTCTGTCATATCATCTCTGACATTTTATGGGTTTAATGTGTATGCATCTGTTTCTTCTACATGGCAAATACCTTGAGTGTGGGGACTACTGATCTTTTTATTCTCAGCACCTAGAATAGTGCCTTCCCATAATTAGTGCTTAATGAATGCTTTTTGAAAGTATAGCATATACAGTTTCCAAGTACTTTATTTTTAAAAGAAGCCCAGTGACTTTAGGATCTTGATTTCTTTATGCACCAAATGATTTCCCTGAGTTATTAAAAAAAGGGCAAATCTTGAAGAACTTCCAGGAAAGAAAAAAAAATCCAGCTGAGTATGATATCATTTCATGGAGTAATAATGAAATACTGTACATTGAAATTTTGCCATGGTCTACATTCTGATATGTTTTGTGGTTAACACTTTTGCTTTAAAACTTCTAAATTGATCAAAAGGTAAAATAGGAGGGAAACTATTTCTTTAAGCCAAGTGGTGAACTAGTGTGTAGTGTTTCCAATGGAAAATAGTCAACTTTTCCTTGTTTCATCCTGGAAGACAGAGGGAGGTAGTGACTGTAAGCAGTAAGCAATAACTTCTGTTTAAAGAGGGCATGTCAATAAAGGTTTCTCCACAGTGAGGAAGCTGCTACCAACTCACTTTGAATGCTTAGTGCTTTACTATGTTGTTTCTGGATGGCTTTCCTTCTTTCTCTTCTCTCTCCTTGGGCCCCTCCTCTAGGGCTCAGTAACACGGTAGAGATGCTTTTTGACAGACAAGAGATAATCTTACACTTGACTTCCAATATCAAGGCATTTTAACTGGCACACTTTATATTGAATAATTCATGGGTATTCAAGCTTTACTTCACTCCACAAAGAAAGTGCTTTCTCTTAACAGCCACACTAGATATGAGCAGCTAATTCATTATTTAAAGAGATTAAGTATTAGCAACTGGTACTGGCTCTTCAGCGCTGTCTTTATTCCCTTTGCTCATGTTATCCCCAGCTTCTCAGCTGCCTAGAACAGTTTTTAGATTGATTTTACCATATTTAAGTCTTTTTAAAAACAGATCTACCCCAAAACCTCACTATTTTCAGACTGCTTTGTCCTATTTTAAAAACGTAAAGCAGTGTCTGTTAGAACTCTGTGAATCTCTGCAGGCTCGCGGGAATACATACAATTGCAACACTTTTTGCTTTCAGTTAAGAAAATGTGGCAGGTGGGAGGAATGTAAGAAATCTGAGTTTGTTCAAATTTACAGACCACTTGCTGCAATAGGCCAAGGAAGGCTTGGGCATTTTAAACAGGTGGTGAAAGTGGATGAATTCTCAACTTTCAAGTATTGTTACTCTGAAAGGAAAAGTCCCCATGGAGAACTGTCCTCTTTATATTCTCAGAGAAAAAGAGAGGAAGAAGGGTTTGAAATGTCTGTTTCTCTTTTGTAGATGGATCCTCAGGTTGGATCTCATTCACCACAAATTTTCACTCTTTCATTACCAGTTAAGAGAGGAACATTTGTCAAGAGGTTATGAGGTTTCGTTTTTTGTAAACCTTGCCAAAGGGTAATGTAACAATGTAATCAGGTCTGGAATGGTAAAATAGTGAGAAATGTGCATGTGTGTGCGTGTGCGCTCCCCCCCACCCCACCCCAGAAGTATAGGAGAAACTTCTTTTACAAAGTGACTGATTCTATGGAAATCTGTTTCCAGGATATGAAATGAAAGAAAATAGTGGACATATTGCTTAAAGAAGTAATAAGTGCTTTTCTTAGTTTTATGTTTTATTTAAAATTTTTTTTTTAACGTTTATTCATTTTTTGATAGAGAGAGACAGAACATGAGTGGTGGGGCAGAGAGAGAGGGAGACACAGAATCCGAAGCAGGCTCCAGGCTCCGAACTGACAGCACAGAGCCTGAAGTGGGGCTCGAACGCACGGGCCGTGAGATCATGACCTGAGCCGAAGTCTGACACCCAACAAACTGAGCCACCCAGGTGCCACATTAGTTTTATGTTTTAGACTAGAGTTAGCCTTTTCCAGGAGAGTTTTAAAGTAGATATTCCATTAGAATGATAAAAATAAGTTGATGATTTTATTTCTACTCTGTATGGCCTGAAAGTCCTGGATGCCTCTAAAACTAAGGAACTCATATAGCTTTATTTTTACATTTCAATTACTAAAGGGTATGGATTGTAAATGAACTCCCTATACCTCTAGTATGCTCTTGAATTACTTCCAGCATGGGGAATATATTATGTGTATATGTCATTCATTCAAAAATTTCTTGAATTGGAAAACTGGAAAGAAAATTGGAAAAGCATATAATAGATGATCATTAAGAAATGTATTTCTTGAATGACTAAATCTTCGGTAAGCCAGATGGGGACCATCCTTTGAAAAGTCTTGCTTTGAAAGGCAGAAGAATGTGTCTGCATCATAGAGCAATTGTCTTTTAATTGTTATTAAAGGCATGGGCATGTGCATTGACAAGTAACATGCAGAATCAGGACACTGTCCTTACCTCATAAGAGTCAACGTCTACACTAGCCTTAGATCCATCAGAAAATAGAGAGGAAAAGCATAGGAGGCTAGAGGACCTCCGAAATTGTTTCTAAAGGTGAGAATTTACAAGCTTTTTCTTGTTTCATATGCAAAAAGGAACCCAAATTGAAGACTTTTCACCACAAGTTTGCAGAATAGTAGGTAGCTTGGGTTTTGAAGTGAAAATGACCTGTGTCTCTGAAATATAGTTCTACCATGTAATGGCTATACAATCTTGAATAAATGGTGAAATCTCCCCCAGACTTCCTTTTCTCATCTGTAAAATGAGGATTTTGACAGTATCTACCTCATAGGTGTGAGAATTAATGAGATAAGGTCTGAAAATTGCTTAGCATAGTGTGGAGCACATAAAAAACATTCAATAAACCTCTTTCCAAAAAAGTGTTTTGGAAATTTAACCTGGCACTGACATAGAAGTTTAATTTGCAGTTGAGATTGTGGAAGTTTAGGAAATTGCTTCATTGTAAAGAAAAAAAAAATTGGGAGTTTTATAAAATGCTAATGCATTTTGTCTTAACTTACATAGGCATTCCAGATCAGTTGTGCCAAAAAGGAGAGAAAGCATTTTCATACTAATCTTGGACATAATTATCCATAGATGTCAAAAGAGAGCTGCTCAATATGATCTGGTAGCTCTTGCTTCCATTGGGGTGCTTTCACATGTCTTCATTGAGGTAAAATATGTTTTAAAAGAAAAAGATGTAGCTTTGTTCTTTGCAAAGTTTTGTAAACATTTTAAAGCTTTTGTAAATGTTTGATATTATTTATTATATTATGTATTGATTATTGTAAGCATTCAACTGAGAGTGAGATTGGAACTGAAATTTTTTTTTTTTTTGAATGGGGTAAAAAGGTTAGAGAATGAGGACCTGTTTATTATTATTACCTCGTTTAAAAAACTTATTTAGGAATCTGAATTGTGAGAAATTGAGACAGCGTGTTTGGAGATAAAATCTCTTCTTCAAGAATCAGAATTAATTAATTAATTAATTGAAATTTTTTTAACGTTTATTTATTTTGAGAGAGAGAGAATGCACATGCACATGCAAGCACATGTCGGGGTAGGGGAGGCAGAGAGACAGAGAGAGTGTCCCAAGCAGGCTCAGTACTGTCAGCACAGAGCCCAGCGCAGGGCTGGATCTCACAAACTGTGAGATCACGACCTGAGCCGAAACCAAGAGTTGGACACTTAACCGACCTGAACCACCCAGGTGCCCCTCCAAGAATCAGACCACCCCCACTTCCTCTGCATTGATGAAATCGCAATGAAGAGACAAAATGAGAAGACTAAAATATCATATATGTATAAAAAATTTATCAATCATTCTAAAGCTTTATAAAAGTAAGCTATTTTTCTCCTTTGTAAGCAAGCTTACTTTAATATGGATTAAAAGTGCTGACAGCCAGTCTGGAGGACCAAATTGTATTTGGCAGTTCTCATTTGCAATTAGTGAAGGGAGACCATTCCTCAACGGTAGGGTCACCTAACGGATGCCAAGTTGAATTCCACCCACAATTATTGAATGCTGACAATGTGCCCTCCTTGTGCCATATGCTGGGAACTTAAATAGGAACTAATGCTGGAAACTCAAAGAGCTAACAGTTCCATCAAGATATTTTCAACTGAGGGCAGATACTAGAATATTTGTGTTATTTTGAGGTGTGTAGCAAGTACTCTTGTTGCTAATAATAGAGATCTAAAGTTTGTGAATGACGTGAATTTTTCATTTGTCTAAAAGGAGTCAAGGTTATTCCTCTAATGCTATCACTTGCACTCATATACCCATATGTATTCTGATATGATTTTGAGAAGGGGGAGAGAAATCGCAAGGAGAGCCAGAACTACACAGGTTTGGCAACCTCTAGCAACCAGCTCTTAGTGCTCTATAGCTAACAGTTGTGTGCTTGGAGTGTTTTGTAGAATTTGTGAACTATGATATTATAGTTACTTACAATGTCTTTATAATTTTACCCATGAATACATTTTTAGTGAAAGGAGTGGGGAGACCAGATGAAACACCAGTACTTAGAGTTTTACATGATTAAATGTCTTAATGAAAATGATGTTCTTTATATAAAAATATGTTACAGCATGTACATTATATATAGTAATAAAAAAGGAATTATATTTATTTATTAATATCCCTTAGTGTTACATAGTTGCTCAACTTATTAATGCTATTTGTTAAGTAGAATTCTAGAAAGGTCAAAATTCATATTTAAGAAACGTGGTTTAATATTAAAGAAAATATTAGTCATATTTATTTTTCCTTATAAAACCATTTTTGACATCTTTAAAAGTATGATTTAATTTTCATGTTTTATAAATACTTTTTTGAAGGCTATGCTAATGAAAATAAGACATCAGTATTATTTGGCTTATTTTTAAGCTTTTCTTTTCTCTTTTTTATTTTCCTTTCTTTTTTTTAAACAAATCTAGTTTTTCCACTGTATTGTATGGCTCTTGTAAGTATTATCTGACATGTGGAATACAGTGGAAAAAAAAAAAAGAAAGTTGGGATGCAGTGGCCTACTGGATTTTAATGATAACTTCTCTCCAAATGTGTGATGGCCCTACAAACACTATGGTAACAATGCCTGAGATTCATTCACCTTTCAGTACTTGGCCAGCTACAGTTCTTGCCTCTAGTACTTGTAGCCTGTCCATTTTCCAAACCTCAAATTTCCTGATTTTTATTATATTTCTTTTTGGATTAAGATTGCCCACTTCTCTGAGATACTAACATTAGGGTTGAGAAACTCTTTCCAATTATTGACCAATTCTGTCCAGACAGGGTAAATGAGGACCCTTTTCAAATGCTCTTTGGAAATAGTTATATTTAATGCCTAAGATTTGGTTTATCAATCTTCTTTCAATTGACTACCTTACCATCTCAATTCCACATTTACAAGAAACTGAATTAGCCTATAGGGGGTGATTCAAGAGCGGTTAGATACTCCAAAATTTCTACAAAGAACAGGTGTGTTTTAAAATACTACGAACCTAACAGAGCTGAGAAAGCTGAATGTATCTAGAACTAAACAGACCCATAAGAAAATAAGGATATATTGCTGGCCAACTTTGACCAAGATTGCAAGTTTTAAAAGTTAAGTATCAAGATAGATAGGATAAAACTTTAGAAATTATGTTATAAAAGAGGAAAACTAAGAGAAGTAAATCAGTCATCTAAATTCTTCTGGTAATTTTTAATGTACTACACTACTTTCCTCTCCAAAGACAAAAATTATAAACAAGTAAATTCAACAAATAACAATTGATTATAGGATTCTAGTGTCCTTAAGGTGACATCTTTTTGATTATTGATATCTAGCATTGGCCTATTAATATTTAGCTGATTTGGGTTTGAAAAGCATCTCTTTCCTTTTAACAACTTGTGAGTTTTGCCACCTCAACTGTAGACAATTTTAAGAACAAATGAAAACCATTTTTATTTACTGTCCCACAGGTATCATCTTTTACGTTGAAGTTCAAACCATGGATTCTAAAAGACTCGAATCAGAATTTAAAACAGTTAAAATGTCTAAGAGAGCTGGGTTAGAATTAGTTCAGAATTTCATAATTTTGATGGCTGTTTTTGTGTTACACAACTGTATTTCTTAAAAGCTAAATTAACTCCAGGGGCACCTGGGTGGCTCAGTTGGTTAAGCATCCGACTTCAGCTCAGGCCATGATCTCACAGTTCATGAGTTTGAGCCCTGTGTCAGTCTCTGCTTACAGGTCAGAGGCTAGAGCCTACTTCAGATTCTGTGTCTCCCTCTCTCTCTCTGCCCCTCCCCCACTCACACTCTGTCTGTCTCTCTCAAAAATACATAAAAAACATTTAAAAAGTTAAAAAAAGTTAAATTAACTCCCTATTATCCATCTTCTTGTCAGTGACAAATAACATAGATGTTGTAGAATACAAGCATGCAAAATACAGTTATAGTACGCTTTGGAAAGTATCACATGGAATTCTGTTGTTGATTATCATCTATCTAAATATTGATATATATGATTACCAGATAAAAAGCAATAATGGGCCCAAATTAAAATTTGACCATGTAAAAGCCACAGGATAAATTATTCTGAACATGGGAAATCCAAAGTGATTTCTTTTGTGAATCTGAGATACAACATGTGGGGAGAATTTTGTCAGACCCTAGGCAACCATGCTACTAGAGTCCCAGGACTCAGATTATAAGAGAAGAAACACTTTGCCTTCCAGAAACGTGTGTGTATGGGGAATATGGCAAATGAAGGCAGATGTAAGATAAAAACCTGAAGGATTTAACCCTTGAATTCTTCTCTTTAGTTTGTTCCAGTTCCTGAGAATGACTGAATAAATTTGAAATTTGCACATTTGCAAAAATCTATAATGTCTGTAATCTATCCTCTATCTGATATCTACTACAGAAACGTTAAATGTATATGAATACAAATTAATTGATATTGTCAGGACATACAGCTTTTCATATAAATTAATGTGTGACTTACCACATCGCTGAAACATAGCTCTATGAGAATTACACTTTAAAAATATCAACACTTTAAAGAAAGAATGTCTTCAAAGTAGCAACTGTTTCCGGAGCTTTCTAAAAAGAATGCACAGGCCATAATTATTTCCCACCAATTCAGAATTAGAAAAACATTGGCTCCTAATACACCGAAGCTTGCGAGAGCCCCACGAGTTGTTTGCCTTATCCCTGACAAGTACACAAGGCTCTGGTATGTCTACTTTTATACTTTAGTCTGTTTCAGTCACACTTTGAATATTGCTGTTCGTGAGCCTGCATTTCAAACAGCTCTTCTGTTGATATTCTCTCTTCTCTACCATAATTTTCACATTCTATACTACCTTAGACTGAGATTGTTTGCTTAATAGAATTTTCTCTAAATGTTGGCTTAACTAGTCCCTGTGCCTACAAAAATCGAAACTATTTTCATGTGTAATGATATGACTGGACACTTACTGAAACTGTTTTGATCAGGGCCCCAAGAAACAAACAGATGTAAGTAAGATTTGGGCCCTTCCATGATGAAATATGTAAATAGCTCATACTTTGTTAATGTTCTTGAGAAAACATTGCTTATAGTCAATAGGGGCAAATAGGGTGTGATTAGAGTTGCTAAAACCACAGAGATCTTTCTACTTAGCTTAACATACTGTTACAAGAGACACAGAGGTTCTGTTCTGAATTGCTCAGCTATTACTTTTGAATTTCTTGTTGTGAGATATCCCAGGGTTTCCATTTAGTATTTACTAAACGACTTATAAGATTTTCTTCTGGAAGAAGCAGAACTCACCACTGGCAGGGACCTGATAAAGTTCTAGCCCAGGATGAGAGTAGGAAATAAAATCTCATTGCAATCCTGTCTTCCAGAGAGGATAGATAAACACGTCCCATAAAAAATGTATGTTCATTGTATTACTCTCTTTAGGAAGATGCTTGGTCCCCTCTCTTTCCCTGCAGTGCATTTTGAGAACCCAATACTAGCTACTAAAAGTTATGCTGTACTAAAAATAGAAGACTTAAAAAAAAAACCTCAGGTATAGCTAGCATTCAAAATGTTAGATTAATTTGAAATTAATTTCAGTTGCATAAATTTCTAAACAACTCTTGATCTTCTGGGTTGTATTATTTCCCTTAGACAATGCTCAAGACATAGGAAGGCAAACACAGTGATGTTCATTTATCTCTATAAAATAGCATTGGCTTGAAATAATTAGCCCATATGGCCATTTCATATAGCTGGTTGGAGAACTCACGATGTCAAGACATCCCTTCTATTTTAGCATTTTTTTTTTGTTTCACCTTCACAGAATATAATTATTAATAATAGAAATATTCAGAGATAATTTCTTATATAAAAGATTTATATTACTTATTTATTTAATAAACATCAGAATGACAGAATTACACCTTTTTCAAAGAATTAAAAAAATTACCTAATAAAGTTCTTTCTCTGCTTTTAAATAAGACAGCATTTCAATCATTTGGGAAAACTGTGTATTTAAATTTTTTTTCTTGAGAAATAGTCTTTGTTTCAATAGTTTTCAACTAATACATCAAACCGTATTAGTAGGCTTCACACATGTCATGTATTGTTGCCATTACAGTTCCTTAAATTGTAGACAGAGGTTTGAAGGGGGATCTGGGCTGTGTTTGGGAGGAGTGATCTTTATTTTGCTTTTAGCTTGTTGGTTTTCTGGCAGTACCTTTCCCAAGCTCAACCTGATAAAACTTTACGGAATTGAGAAGTTTTCCTTTTTCTTTCTTTCTTTTTTTAATGAAAGTGTATGTGGCAGACATTATATTAGTTTTAGGTATACAACATGATGATTTGACATTTGTATACAGTACAGTACCATTTCTCATTATACAAAGCTACAAAGAAAAAAAATTTTTTTCTTGTAATAAGAACTTTTCAGATTTACTTTCTTGGTCACTTTCAAATTTACAATACAGTGTTATTGACCATAGCTATCCACCATGGTGTACACTGCGTCCCCATGACTTATTTTATAACTGGGAGTTTGTACCTCTTTTTGTCTTTTTTTAAAGTTTATTTATTTTGAGAGAGAGAGACAGAGATCATGTGTGTGTGTGTATGCACTCGAGTGCATAGGAGGGGCAGAGAGAGGGAGGAGGAGGGAGAATCCAAGCAGGCTCCACACTGTCAGCGTAAAGCCCGATGTGGGGCTCAGTCTCTGATGTGGGGTGGATCTTACCAACCCTGAGATCATGGCCGGAGCCCAAATCAGGAATTGGCTGCTTAATGGACTGAGCTACCCAGGTAACCCGGAAGTGTATACCTCTTGATCTACTCACCCATTTCACCCAACACCCTCCGCCTCCTCTCCCTGGCAACCGCTAATCTAGTTTCTGTGTTTTGTTTTGTTTTAGGATTGTTTGTTCTATTTCTCTGAAAAAAGCCTTTGGAATTTTGATAGAGATGGCATTGAATTTCTAGTTTGCTGTGGCTATTATGGACATTTTTATAATATTTTTCTAATCTATGAGCACTGAATATCTTTTAATTTTTTTCATCAATTTCTTACAGTTTTCAGCATATAGGTCTTTCATCTCCTTGGTTAAAGTTATTCCTAGATGTTTTATTCTTTTTGATGCAATTATAAATGTAATTGTTTCCTTCCTTGTGTTTCTGATCATTGTTAATGTATAAAAACACAACACATGTTTTGTATATTGATTTGGTATCCTGAATTTGTTTGTTAGTTCTAACAGTTTTTTGGTGGGGCCTTTAGGGTTTTTGTCATCTGTAAATATAGTTTTACTTCTTACTTTCCAATTTGGATGCCTTTTATTTTCTTCTCCTGCTTTATTATTCTGCCTAGGACTTCCAATACTGTAATGTCAAAAGTGGGCATTCTTGTCTTATTTATGATATTAGAGAAAAGCTTTGACCTTTTTGATGTTGAGTGTGATGATAGCTTTGGACTGGTCAGTGTGGCCTATATTATGTTGAGGTATGTTTCATCGGTACCTATTTTGTTAACAATTCTTATCATAAACACATTTTTGGGGATGCATGAGTGTCTCAGTTGCTTAAGTGTCTGGCCCTTGATTTCAGCTCAGGTCATGATCTTTCAATTCATGAGATTGAGCCCTCCGTCAGTCTCTGGGCTGAGAGAGTAGAGCCTGCTTGGGATTCTCTCTCTCCCTCTCTCTCTGCCCCAACCCCCCCCCCCCCAAATAAATGAACAAACAAACAAACTTGAAAAACTAAATGGATGTTTGAATTTTGTTAAATGTTTCTTATGCATCTACTGAGAAGGTCATGTGATTTTTACCCTTAATTTGTTATTGTTATTATCATGTTGATTGATTTGCAGGTGTTGAATTTTCCTTTCTTCCTGGAGTTTAAATCCCACTTGATCATGGTGTATGATCCCTTTAATGCATTGTTGAATTTGATTTGCTAATATTTTGCTGAGGATTTTTGCATCTAGCTTCATTGGGGATATTGTAATTTTCTTTTTTTATGGTGTCCTTGTCTGGGTTTTGGTATCAAGGTATGCTGGTCTTGAATTTGGGAGTATCCCCTCCTCTTCAATTTTTTTGGAAGAGTTTGAGAAGGATGGGTATTAACTCTTCTTTGAATGTTTGATAGACTTTACCAGTGAAGCCATCTGGTCCTGGACTTTTGTTTGTTGGGAGTTTCTTGATTACTGATCTAATCTCCTTACTAATAATCAGTCTATTCATATTTTCTATTCTTGTTTGAGTCTTGGAAGATTGTGTGTTTTGAAGAATTTATCCAGTTCTATGAGGTTGTCCAGTGTGTTGGCATAAAATTGTTCCTGTAGTGTCTTATGAATCTTTGTGTTTCTTTGGTTTATAATTTATCCTCTTTCATATCTGATTTTAGGTTTTTGAACTCTTTGTTTTCTTAATGAGTCTAGCTAAAGTTTGGTCAATTTTGCTTACCTTTTTGAAGAACCAGCTCTTAGTTTCATTGAGCTTTTCTATTTTCATTTTAGTCTCTAGTCATTTATTTCCTCTCTAATCTTTATTATTTCCTTCCTTTTACTAACTTTGAGCTTTGATATTCTTTTTATAGTTTTTTTGGGTGTAAAGTTACATTGTTTATTTGAGATTTTTCTTTCTTGAGGTAGGCCTCAATTCTCTTAGAATTGCTTTTGCTGTGTTCCTACCATTTTGGACCATCGTGTTTCCATTTTCATTTGTCTCAAGTCATTTTTTAAATTTCTTCTTTATTTGTTCACCCATGGGTCGTACAGGATCCTGTTGTTTGATCTATAAATATTTGTGATTATTTTCAGTTTTCATGTTGTAATTGATTTCTAGTTTCATACCATTTTGGTCAGAAAATGTGCTTGATATGATTTCAGTCTTCTTAAATTTATTGATACTTATTTTGTGGTCTAGCATATGATCTATCCTGGGGAATGTTCCATGTGAACTTGAGAAGAATATGTATTTTGCTTTTTGGATGGAATGTTCCATATATATCTATTAAATCCATCTTGTCTAATGTGTCATTTAAGGATGATATTTCCTGATTGATTTTCTGTCTGGATGATCTGTCCATTGATACAAGTAATGTATAAAGGGCCTCTACTCATAGTACTGTTGACATCTCTCTTTAGATCTGTTAACATTTGCTTTATATGTATAAGTACTCCTATGTTGGGTGCATAGATATTTACATTTGTTATATCCTCTTGTTGGGTTGACCCCTTTATCATGGAATGCCCATCTTTGCCTCTTATTACAAGTTTTTTTGTTTTAAAGTCTGTTTTGTCTGATGTGAGTATAGCTACATCAGTTCTTTTTCTTCCCATTTGCATGAAACATCTTTTTCTATCCCTTTACTTTCAGTCTCTGTGCATCCTCACATCTGAGGTGACTCTGTTATAGGCAACATAGAGATGACTCTTGTTTATTTTTTTTAATACACTGAGCTACTTTATGTCTTTTGATAAGAGATTGTAGTCCATTTATATCTAAAGTAATTATTGATAAATATGTACTTATTGCCATTTTGTTCTTGTTTTCTGGCTATTTTATAGTTCCTCTGTTCCTTTCTTCTTCTCTTTCTTTCTTCCCTTATGGTTTGATGATTTTCTGTAGTGTTATGTTTAGATTGCTTTCTCATTTTCTTTTGTGTATGTATTATAGGTTTTTGTTTTATGGTTACCATGAGGTTTACATATAATAGTTTATTTTAAGCTGGTAGGAAGTTAAGTTTCAACACGTTTTAAAACTGTGTTTTTACTCCCACCCTCCCCCCCATGTTTTATATTTTTGGTGTTACATTTTACATTTTCTTATATAGTGTGTCTGTTAACTAATCACTGTAGTTAAGGGTCATTTTTACTGCTTTTGTCTTTTACTCTTCATACAGCTATATAAGTGAATAATTTACTTCCTTTAATACATGTTTACTTTTATTTTGATATGTTTTATTACTAATTAGTGCCCTTTCTCTTTAAAGAAACTCCTTCAGAGTTTCTTATAGGGCTGGGTTAGTAGAGATGAACCCCTTTAAATGTTTACTTGTCTGGAAAATTCTTCAATTCTGAATCATAACCTTTCTGGGTACAGTATTCTTAGTTGGAAGTTTTTTTTTTTCAGCACTTTGAAAATATCATGCCACACCCTTCTGATTTACAAAATTTCTGCTCAGACATCTGCTAATAGTCTTATGGGGGAGTTCCCTTGTATGTAACACATTGTTTTACTCTTATTACTTTCAAGAATCTTTCTTTAGCTTCTGAAATTTTAATTATAATCTGTCTTGGTGTGAGTTTTTTGAGTTCTTCTTGTTTGGAGTTCTTTAGGATACCTGGATCTGCATGTCTGTTTCCTTCCCTGAGTTAGGGAAGTTTTCAGCCATTATTTTTTCAAATAAGTTTTATGCCCCTTTCTTTCTTCTTCTTCTGGGACCCCTATAATGCAAATGTTATTTCACTTGATATTTTCTTATAGGTCCTTTCAATCTATCTTCATTTTTAAACATTATTATTATTATTATTATTATTATTATTATTATTATTTTTGCTGCTTTGTTTGGGTGAGCTCCACTGCCCTATTTTCCAGATCACTGGTTATTTCTTCTGTTTTATCTGGTCTTCTATTAAACCCTTCTAGAATATTTTTTCCATTCAGTTGTTATATTCTTCTGCTCTGTGAATTGTTTTTGGAGCTTTCTTATATTTTCTATCTCTTTTTAAGTTCTCTCTGTGTTCATCCATTTTTCTCCCAAGTTCAGTGAGCATCTTCATGACCATTACTTTGAACTCTTTATCATGTGAATTACTTATTTCCATTTTATTAAACTTTTCTCTTGTTCTTTCATTTGGAATATATTTCTCTGTTTCCTAATTTTGCTTAACTCTCTGTGTTTGTTTCTCTGTGTTAAGTGAAATAGCTATCTCTCCCAGTCTTGAAGGGATGGCCCTGTGTAGTGAGATGAACCACATTGTTTAACCTTCCCTAGTTCTTAGTTGTTTCTTGAACTTTACTTAGATTGTTTCAGGCCCATGGGTCTCAGAAATGCAATCTCTCTTGGCCACCAAAGTCCAGTGTTCAAGGGACATGTCTCCTGTGTGTTCTGAGGGTGTACCCTGGCTTAGAATGTCCTGGGCAGGGACAAGGTGCTCAGCCATTGCCTCAGGAAGGAGGGCATGGCAGCAGTACATTTGGGAACACCAGCAGGTTAGAGAAGGGTGCAAAAATGGTTCCCACCAGTGCAAGCACTAGCAAGGTAGAGAGAAAATGTAAAAATGGTGCCTGGTAGCATCTCTATTCCCTGTGGAAAGTCTAACAGGATTTTGCGTTTCTGGAAGATTCTTTAAGATTAGCAAATGAATCTTCTTCACATATGGTCTAGGCTCTTTTAAAATTGCTGCCTTTGTACTGAGTCCTGGAGTGATTTGATTTGTGCAGGAGCCCTTCAAGAGCATAAACTCCATTCCCTACAGCCCTGTGGTTCTGGATGTAAGCCCTACTGTTTTTCAAAGCGAGACATTTTGGAAGCTCATCTCTCTAGTACAGGTCCCAAATGTTGGGGTGCCTCAGGTAGACAATAAACCGTTCACTCTTCAGGGTGGAGTTCCATATTTGTCAGACCCCTCCCAATGGTGAGTCACTGCACTGGAGGTGGGCTTTTGGCAAGACCCTTTCGCTGCCTCTCCTACCCTCTTGATCTGGCCCTTTTATCCTTGTGAAGTAGCTGTTTAGCTAGTTCTCAGATTGTTTTCAGAGGTAATTGTTCCACATGTAGTTATAAATTTGTTGTCTATGTGAAATAGTAAGTTCAGGATCTTTCTATGCCACCACCTTAAACTACTTCATCCTCTAATTAAAAAAAAGAGTTGGATCCTCTGCTTTATGTTACCATTGGGTAATTTCACCTTCTTACCACTTTAACACTCTTTGTTCTTATCCATATCCATTCTAAATTCTTTGTGCTTTAACTGAATCCTTTTTGGTCCTCAGGAGAAACAGGGAAAAGCTGCTCTGAGTCACTGATAGCACAGCTCTCCATGCAGTTGATGACTTTTGGCTCATGGCTGATGTGCTGTGACAGAAGCAATGTGTGACTCATCAGGGGCTGCTCTTGAGTCAGTGAGTGATAAGACAACTGGCTGTATCTCTAAAATACTCCTTAAGTCTGACTCTCACACTCACAGGCTTAAGAGTACAAGAATTAACAGCACAGGATAGGATTTTTGTCCTCATCTGAGTATTCAGATGACTTCATTTTAAATTCAGCACCCCAAACTCAATTTTCTACAAGTTCAAACCATGTGCTTACATATATATAAAGGTAATCTAAATAGCCCTGCATTTACTATGGAAGGAGAGACGGTACCACATGATGAGTGGTATGAGGAGTTCCAGGAAAATCCTTCCATTAACATCAAGTCACCAGAACTAGAAATTCCTTGGGAAGGAGCAGAGATTAGCGAAAAGAGCATTGGAAGTAGACAACTCTGGACTTGAATTTGTGCTCTTCCACTTAATAGCTGATGGGAAATTTGGAAGAAAAACGTTGGAGATAACAGAACTAAGATGCTAAGTACTGGGGGTGTGGGTGGGGACAGGGAGAGGCACCATGGGCCAGCCAGGAATACTTTGTGTATAATGGGGAAAGTTGGGTAACATGAGAAAATCAAAGAAAAGATAAAGTGAGATAGCCTCAAAGATAAATACTAAATATTGTTCATAGCAATAACAATAAAATAGAAAGGGAGAACAAATTTCAAAATTTACCTAGCTAAGTTTGTTGATACTCAGATGTAGTTATTAGATTTATTCATTCTCTCTCTTCCTCTCCCCATATACATATCATATTGCATATAAAATTTATATATCTATAGCTACCTATCATCTATCTATCTATCTGTCTGTCTTCTCTGAATCTGCTGCACATAAGGTATTATGATAGTCATTGGGAATACAAAGGCAAATAAGCCATGGTCTTAGTATCTTAAGTTTGCACATCTCTTTGTATCTTTCAGGTATTTTAACATATATTATCTTATTCTATGTCTTCAGACAAAGAGGTAATTAGTCTTGCTAACATATGCAGGTCATAAGAGTCTGCAGGGGAATGTTGTAAGGCATCACGTCCTGTATCTTGATTTGGCACCTTTCTATTTGACTTTGGAAAAAGTGTGGAACTATAAAGCCTAGAGAAACTATGACTGCCACAGGTAAAGATTATCGGGTCCTAGAAGGTATAAGTTATGCAGCTTTGTGAGTACCAAAGGAGAAGGTGTTTCCCTTTATCCCTTTTCTGAAATGTCCTGTGTCCTGGGAAAAGAATTGTGCTCCAGTGAGGAAGCACTAGGATGTCTGTGAGCCCATCTGCAGAATCATGTTAACTGCATGTGCTCCCAGTGGGGGCTGAATAAACTCTTCTGAACAATTATGAGGTCCCCTCTCCTTTCAGGTGGTAAAACCAGGATCTTTTAAAGCACTTCTGTAGACTGGTTATTATATAGGAGTCACAGGGTGAAAGAGCATTTACATTCTTAAAACAAGCCAGGTAGAGAGATACTCAGGAAGGCATTTTTCCAAATGAAGGGGAAATGGAGAAACAAATTTTGAAAAAATGTCATCAGAGATATTATCCATTATCATTAAATATAGATACACAATATAGAATGCAATTAATGTTATTTTTGATTCCTGGCAGAACTTGAGACGATGGTTTGTCTGACTGCTATAGGACATCAGTGAGTGGGACTGGGCCTCATTAGAGAGGTGAAAGGAAGAACAAAAACTGCCAACACAACAAATGGAGCCCCTTGGTGCAGTTAATGCACTTTGTCATATTATAGTAGGAACTGTAGATCTCCGTGGTCATGATGAAGTTAGAGGGAAAACAGAGCTTCCAGTGAGGATGTTTAAGGACCTAAGTGGTTATGAGTTTATGACAGTTCAGCAAGGAGTGATCTTTGGAAGACAGCCATTAAAACTGAATTTCAGTTTAGCACGAACAGGTTCAAACAATTAAAGGTTGGTGAAACCCTTATTTCACATGCATTATGGAAAATTTCAGAGCAAATCAAATTTAAGTTAGCAGTGTTTATTTAATTTAGTTTAAGAACTAAATATATATATATATATATATATATATATATATATATATATATATATATATATATATATATATCATATATAACTAGGCCATATCAACCCCTTCTTTGACCCCCTTCAATGGATTCTCAGTGCTCTGAGGGAAAAATCTCACTCTATTATTATGGCCTCTTTGCTAGGACTTGGCCATCTCAGTCTTGTTTGAATTCCTTAACATACAAGCTCCTTCTACCTTCAGAGGATCATCTTCCCAATCTCTTTTCAATCTATGTGCTGTATCATTTTTCACATTTTAGCCTAAATGTCACCTTTTTGGGAAAACTTTACTGACTAAATCAGACCCCACTCCTCACCTCTCCTGCTCCTTTTGTTTTTCTTATTTTAGTCCCATGTTTTTCCTCCAGGGCTTCTTACTAGCTTTCTAATTTTGTTAATTTTGTTACATAGTTTACCCTGTTTTTCATACCAGAGTATGATACATGAGAGAAAATGCTGTCTTTTCTGATCTACCGTGGTATTTTTGGTGTCTAGTAGAATAACTGATAAGAGTAGACATTCAATATGTGTTTGATAAAGAAATGAATAAAAAATGTCAGTTATTCATATTAAATTATGGTGCCGGTGTGTTTATTGAAATGTCTAATAAAGCTATCCTCTCAAAACCTCTGAGGAAGTTTTGTGAGCTGATTAAAAAAAAAAAAACATACAATGCTACTTCAGATAAATTACTTTAAGTCCAGAAAGAAACTGTGTTTACTTGCTGCAGGTATCACATCTCCTTAGTTCACTGGAACACTGAAAAAAATGAAGAGTAATATAGTATATAGAAAGCACTCCATCTGAGCCCTGATTTTGCTGTATGCAGTCTTTGCATGATAAGCATTGGCATTACAGTGATGAAGAGAGACAGACTTCTTGGCCTCATAGAGCTTATAGTCTCAATTTTTATTGGGATTTTCCTTCGAAGACTTTATCATTTGCCAAATTGGGCATCTTCCCGAGACATAAATTCCTCTATGAATGCCTGTGGTCATTTCTCAGTGAAGATCCTTAAGCATTTCTAGTCTAATATTTTAGGCCAGATATTTTAGATATTTAGATATTTTAGTCCATATTTTTCTTCAATGTTTGCCTTTGTCATCTTGTTCTAATGCTATCTGTTAAGTAAGGTTTTGATGGAAAGTCAGCATTCAGGGGAAAAATGGACTTTGAAAGAATGGAATTCTTATTTCTAGCATTGTGGGGAAAAATTATTTTGGTACAATTTTTTTTTTTTTCAACGTTTTTTATTTATTTTTGGGACAGAGAGAGACAGAGCATGAACGGGGGAGGGGCAGAGAGAGAGGGAGACACAGAATCGGAAACAGGCTCCAGGTTCCGAGCCATCAGCCCAGAGCCTGACGCGGGGCTCGAACTCACGGACCGCGAGATCGTGACCTGGCTGAAGTCGGACGCTTAACCGACTGCGCCACCCAGGCGCCCCTTGGTACAATTTTTTTGCATCAATATGTCCATATGTCCCCTTCCCCCCACATTGGTGTGAAGCACCTCCATTTCAAACAACCACAAAAATAAAACAAAAGCCACTTTACTTTTTACATTCTGAATGCTGTATGTATCCTATACTCTAAACCTGTTGATACTGCAACATAGAAATTACTTATTATGATTTTATTTTCATGCCCTGTATTGAAAATAGAATATACTAAACATATCATTATAAGAGCTAGTTATGAAAATGATTTTAAATTTATTATAGCCTCTAGGAATTTTGAGATATGAAAGATATTTTTATTCTTTAATAATTCTTTAACAATACACTCATTTTTTTGCCTATCATGGTTTTCCCGCATCTTTCCACATATAATTTCTTATTTTCAGTATGTTACCAATATTGCTTACAAGCATTCCTCTTTTTACTTCATATTTGCTGTTGTTAGTCTGTGATTTTTAGATACCAGGTGACCAAGTATGTTACATTGCCCTTAGAGTAAGAGTAAATTCTTGAATGAAAGCATGAGATTCTTTTGTGCCTTAAGTATACACAATTAAAAACATCGATTTTGTTACACTGATTTTGGTTCTTTGGAGAACTTTGATCTACTTATTTTTTTCTGGTAAAGTATTCTGGAAGCTATCGAGTTTATTAGATAAATAAGTTCTATACAGGAGGCATATAACTGTATTTTAGCTTTCTACTTTTCTTTGCTTGGTTTTTGTTCCGAATCATTTGAGATCAAAATTAGCACTAATACTTTTATTCTTATCTCATGTGAATGATTCCAAATAATGTCTGAGAAAGTGGTACATGAAACCAGGAATACACTCTCCTAGTAGTCCTCCAAAATTAAGCAAATAATCTTTGCTTTGCATCTTTTTTGGATATATAAATAAAAGTAAAAAGAAAAAAAAAACCTCAGAACTTTTCAACAATGTGAATATACTTAATGCTACTGAACTGTACACTTAAAAATGGGTGAGATGGTAAATTTTATTTTATGTATATTTTACTATAATTAAAAAAAGAGAAAGGAAAGAGAAAATAAAAATAAAGGAAAAAGGAAAATGAAGAAAATAAAATCACTTGAAATTTGTCATGTCATTCCACTCTAGGAAACACTAAAAAAAAACCCCCAAACAAACAAAAGCCAGCACATTCCAGAGATATGTCAGCATTTGCCTCAGGAAGACAAAAATAAGGAAAAACAGAACTAATAATAAAAGTAGCATGCAACCAAGACAACCCTAATTATTTAATTATGGAATTTAGAATAATGCTTTAACTACATTATTTTCAGTAACTAGCAAGACAGTAGCAATTATTTAACCATAATGTCCAGAATCACATTATTATAGTATTTCAGTGATGTTAGAAGCTTACAAAAAGCTGTACAATACATAAAATTTTAGAAAAATAAATAAGGACTTCTCTCTCATACAGGTTTAATGGGGGAATAACAATTGAAGTTTAAAAGGAGAGAAAACAGAGCACCTGGGTGGCTCAGTCGGTTAAGCTGTCCGACTCTTGATTTCGGCTCAGCTAATGATCTCAGTTTGTGGGGTTCGAGCCCTACACTGGGCTCTGTGCTGATGGTGAGCAGCCTGCCCTGGATTGTCTGCCTCTCTCCTGCTCACTCTCTCTCTAGAAAGAGAACTCAAAATAAATAAATAAACATTAAAAAATAAATAAATAAAAGGAGAGAAAAAAGTTATTAGAAGAAGAGAGGGTGAAATTTTATTGCAGAACATTTAATCTTTTAAAAAAGTTTTTATTTAAATTCCAGTTAGTTAATTTATAGTGTATTGTTGCTTTCAGGAATAGAATCACTTACATATAACACCCAGTGCTCATCCCAATAAGTGCTTTCCTTAATGCCCATCACCCATTTAGCCCATCCCCCACCTGTCTCCCCTCCAGCAACCCTCAGTTGTTCTCTGTAGTTAATTCTTGATTCTTGCTGCCAGTAGGGGCATTAATGTTATAATAAGGAAAATCTTTAAAAAAAGATAAAAAGACAGTTAAATATAGAATTAGAAACAACTTTTTAAAAAAAGATTTTATTTTTAAGTAATCTCTATACCCAACATGGAGCTCAAACTCACAACTCTGAGATCAAGAGTCACATGCAGTACCCACTGAGCCAGCCAGGCACTCTGGAACAACTTTTGAAAGAGTTTGGGTCATATCAAAATAAAAAAAATTCCCTGTCCTACATTAAATCCTTTTTTAAAAACTTTTAATTTTCAAGTATTTCCAGACTTACAAAACTCTTACAAAAAATGTATAAAGAGTTCCTTTACCCATCTTCACTGTACAGTAATATCTTACATAATTGTAATACAATGATCAAAGCCTGGGAATTAACCCTGATTCATGGCTCTTTAATCTGTTCTAATTGGGCCATTTTCTCAGTAGTACTTTTTCATTTGTGATCTTGACATCGTGAAAGAGTACTAACCAGTATTTGGTAGAATAAATCTACTTCAAATTGAGTTTGTCTTATGTTATCTCATGTTAAAGTTGATATGCATTTTTGCCAAAAATAGTGGAGAAGTGATTTTGTGTACTTCTTAATGCATCCTATTAGAAGACACTCTTTAACCTCTAACACCATAAAATGTTGCTGACTTGTACTGTATTTTCCTTAGCCCAACCCTGGTTACTTTTTTTTTTGAAGAATGGTGTTTGAAAAACAAAATCTAGTGTTAGGTGTGTTCATTACATTAGGTAATCTTTCTTCTAGAAACTCTTAGTGGACAGAGGTTGGAAAGGTACACACACACACACACACACACACACACACAAAGATAAGTATGTAAAATACATATATATACGTACATGTATACATACATACACACACATGCACATATACATCATACACATTTATATCCATTTCTAGATCTGTCTGTATTAAAAGCAACAACAGCAACAACTGAGTTTATACTTATAATCCAATTCTAATCCAAACCTACTTGGTCCATTCTAGCTTTCTCTCTTATCCTGTTTATAAATCTTTTCTCTGACAATGAGATAGCTGTCTCTCATACCAATACATTTGTTTATTTGCTAAATCCTAGATGACACGTAAGGTAGTTTCACAGTTCTTAATCTTATACTCCTATGAGAAACAAATTTATTACTTAGAGGACAGTTTTTGTGTCTCTGCTCTGGCAGTATATAGTAAAAGTACTATTTTACACAGATATATAGGTTAGTTATCTTAAGTCCAATAAATTTAGTTATTTCATCTCAAATAGAAAAATTGCATTTTTGAGAAAGAAAAACACTGAGGATTATTTATGTGAAAAAACAGTGAATATGCTTGAGTGGGACTGTAGCAATACCTTTCTTTTTGGTTTTTAATAATTCCACCTACTATAGTTTCTATATTAGGTAACTTTTTGACAAAATGTAAGCTTTAGTGGCCAAAATAACATTTTATGATTATTTTTTAAAATTTTTATTCATGTAATTTACAAAGATGTTTTACAGATACTTTGGAAAACTGTGGAAGAAGACAATTTATATATTTTTAACATGTGCTTTTTCCTCAATGTGTAAGTAATAAATGCTCATTTTTAAGAATGATAAAGAAAAAACAGTATAGAAGCCAGCAAAAATCATTTACTATGTTATTATCTAGAGATAACTACTGTTAAAAAGGTAATGGGTAGGGGCGCCTGGGTGGCGCAGTCGGTTAAGCGTCCGACTTCAGCCAGGTCACGATCTCGCGGTCCGTGAGTTCGAGCCCCGCGTCGGGCTCTGGGCTGATGGCTCGGAGCCTGGAGCCTGTTTCCGAGTCTGTGTCTCCCTCTCTCTCTGCCCCTCCCCCGTTCATGCTCTGTCTCTCTCTGTCCCAAAAATAAATAAAAAACGTTGAAAAAAAAAATTAAAAAAAAAAAAAAAAGGTGATGGGTATTGAGGAGGGCACCTTTTGGGATGAGCACTGGGTGTTGTAAAAAATAAATAAATAAATAAAAATAAAAGTTTGATTCATCTAAAAAAAATTATATAAATAAAAAAAATAAAAATCTCAATGTACGTCGTTTGCTTTTTTATATGGGTATATGAATAGCCATATGTATAGTGTTTAATCCTGCCTTTTTTACTTCTTATGGGCATTTTTATTGTCACTAAATATTCTTTTAAAAACGTGATTTTCAGTGGCTGAATATTTTTTCCATCAAATTCCATAATTTGTCTAGGTATCCTCCTAGTGTTCGGGATTTAGGTAGTTCCCAGCTTTTGTGCTCTTAATAAAAGGAACTTCATTGAATGCCTTGATCCTTTTATAAAACTTACATGTACTTGATGGTGAATGAAGGGTTAGTGCAATTAAAAGGTAGTAAATAGGGGTGGCTAGGTGGCTCAGTTGGTTGAGCATCTGACTCTTGATTTCAACTCAGGTAATGATTTTGGGGTTGTGGGATTGCACCCTGAGTCTAGCTCTGCACTGACAGAACGGAGCCTGCTTGGGATTCTCTCTCTCCCTCTCTCTGCCCCTTCCTCTGTTGTGTGTGCATGTGTGCTCTCTTGATCTCTCTCAAAATGCATTAAAAAAACAAAAAATGTAGCAAACAAGATGAAAAAGGTGGTTAGGACCTCTGGAGCAGAAAATAAGTGGCAAGACTTGTGAATGAAGGGAAGAAACTGAGGAAAGTGGAAAAGACAAATTCACATTAGATGGAATATACAGGAAGATTATTCTGGACTGAGAGCATGGCTGGTAAAATGTAATAATGCTTACCACAAAGTGTCTGTGAAAGGAATTTTACCGAGTCTATCAGTTAGTATTTGCTGTGTAACAAACCACCTCAAAATTTAGTTGCTTATAACATTACACTTTAAAATATTTTCTCATACTTCTGTGTATTGATGGGGCAGTTTTTCTTATCTGAGTTGGCTTGGGCTTGGATTGGACAGTCTAGGATGGCGTCAGTCACATATCTGCTTTAGAAGGGAAAGCTAGCATCTCTCCTCATGTGATTTCTCATCCCTCAATGAAACTATCCTGGGTTTATTTACATAATGTCAGAGGTGTCCCTGCCTCTTTATGAGAGTGTCTTTGGTGTTCTCCCATAATGCCTGTGAAAGAGTAGGCAAAAATAAATCCGTAAATTGGTTGGTGGTCATTTGTTCATGGAATTGTTTTATTTCAGTTGGTTTAAGACTTTGGTCTTTGAACCACTTTTTGGAATCACCTTTGGAGCTTCTTAGGAAAAAAATCTGATATGTGAATGTCAGGTCTAAAACTTGACTCAGTAGGTTGCAGTGGGGTCTAAGAATCTTATTCAAAGTAAGTACCCTTAGGATTTTCTGATGCAGGTAGGCTAGATTTTGAGAAAACCACTCTAGCTTATGATTCAGTGTATTACAAAAATATAGGGGAAATTCATGAAATACATATGGATGAGAGATGCACCAATTTAAAAATTGATATCCTGATTTGAAAAGAATGGGTTGTGTTCATTGCCTGCTTTTATTAAAAAATTTCTTCCTTCTTTTTCCTTTTGTTGTGGCTGGTTCTTCCATAGTTGTAAGATGGGTAGATTGAGAAAGCCTTGGATCTAGAGAGTGGAAGTGGTTCAGAAGTGAGTGAAAAGCAGGAGTCCAAACTCAAGAGCAAGACCAGAGGTCTGTTTGTTATTTTGGGGAAGTGCAGATGGATTAAAAACACTAAGAAATAATTTCAAAATCAAAATACGAACAAAAAGCAAACAGACTCATATGGATGAAGGCTACTATTTTTTTAATATTTATTTATTTTTGAGAGAGAGAGAGAAAAAGAGAGCAGGCACACATGAACAGAGGAGGGGTAGAGAGAGAGAGAGGGAGAGAGAGAATCCCAAGTTGTTCCATGTTGAGGGTGGGTTCTGACACAGGGCTGGCTGCTTAACCTACTGAGCCACCCAGGTGCCCTGGATTAACCAAGGACTGCACAGTGTTCCAGATATGGCATACAGAAATGAGACGGAAAGAATAGATGATGGTTGGTAATCTAAGCATTAAAAATGCTAGATTAAGTTGTATAGGGAGATGTCAGGAATGCAGTTAGTGGGATATCAAGGTACAGGGTTAGAAAATTCAGTAATTTGTGAAATGTAGTTCAGACTGTGGAGTTATCCAGTTCTGGAATATTAAGGTCAGAGTAGAATTAAAAGAAAGAATGGTTCTTGGTTCTGATTCAACAAATTACTGCCATATGTCCGTCCTCCTTTTTTAGGACCAGATTCTGACTTCCATGATTATAGAAGCATGGGAAAGAAAATGATCAGCATTGGGTTATTTGTCTAAGTTTTGTTTTAGGTTAATGACACTAATTACACAAGATATTAAATCAACCAAATACCACCTTTTCTTCTTTAATCAATTCTCTCTGCCCTTCTCCTTATGTCAAATAGGAACAGTCAATAATTTTATTTCTAGTGTGGCCAGTATTACTATTTATATTGAGTGTGGCCATTTTTTTTTACATGACTTATTTCAACTATGGGACCCTTCATTCCCTGAGGCCAGGAGCTTTATCTCTCTTACTTCTCCATTGTAGGACACCCCGCCTTGAACATAGGAGATGTTAAACAAATGTTTTCTTAATGAAGAAATTAGTGAATGAAGAGATTAGTTAATTTAAAAGGGAACTTTAAGCTTTGGAGCCTCAAAAGACTCAGAGCTTAAACAGAAGATACTCAAAATGTATGAACTGTTATTTGGTTATTCTCTTTAGTAATGTACCTGTTCAAGTCTTTTGCCCATTTTAAAATTGGATTGTCTGTCTTTTTTTTGTTGATTTGTATTTATATATCCTAATATAAATCCCTTGTCAGATATGTGTATTGCCAGTATGTTCTCTCATCTTGTGACTTGTTTGTTTTTTTCAATCTCCAAATGTAAGGGAGCATATATTGTATGATTCTGTTTTATGAAGTTCAAAAAGCAGGCAAAACTTAGCCATTATAGTAGAAGTCAGAACAGTACATACCCTTTGGTATATGGGGGGAGTGGTAATGGCTGGGAAGATGCAAGAGGCTTATGTGGTATTAATAATATTTTACATTTTGATATGGATGGAGGCTCCTTAGGCATATGCTTTTTAAAAATTAATTAAGCTGTACATTTATGATTTATGTACTATATGTTGTATCTCACAAAAAGTAAAAGTTAAAAAAAACTAACGATGTGAAAGAGTCTTTTAAAACATCTACTTTTAGACACTGTCAAAGGAGGGAAGCTTAAGTCATTTAAATGAGGAAAGAACACAGTCTTATGCTTTTGTCAGTGAAGAAACTGAGGAAAGTGGAAAGGACAAATTCATACCAGATGGGATATACAGGAAGATTCTTCTGCACTAGGAGGATGGGTGGTAAAATATATTGACTATTATCACAAAGTTTCTGTGAAAGGAGTTTTACTGAGTCTATAAATTAGTTTTTGCCATGTAACAAAAGGTTTTTGATTTTTTTTTTGGTATGAAAAATATTGTATCTTCATGGATTTACATTATATGTTACTAGAATGAGGCAAGTTTTGTACTCCTTCTATTCCTATTTTTTATTTTTATAGTTGAAAACATAAATATTTTCACCTAAATAAGTGGAAACTTTTATAGAGGTGTCTGTTTTTTAAGTTCTTTATCAGTCATATGTCAAAAATCAAATGGGGATATATTATTAAAATTATATTTCGGTTATCAACTTGTTAAGGATCTTCTTCAATTTCATTGTAAGCAGTTAGAAGTCACCTCTTTTGCAAAAGAATTTATTACTCAGTCATTAGTCATGTACTTTGTCAATAACATAAAGGCTTTCCCAAGGCTTTTCAAGTGATTCCTATTACTTTTTTACAAAAAGGCACCTTGCTTTACTCAGTATACTAAGAAAGGGTTGGTGAAATAAAAATATCATTTATTTTAATACGTTTATGCCAGTGTACATTTTTTTGATAAAGTACTTTTTTCTTATAAAGTATCTTATATTTATTCCCATCAAAACTTGAGCTGTAGGGGCGCCTGGGTGGCTAAGTCAGTTAAGTGGCCGACTTCAGCTCAAGTCATGATCTCGCGGTTCACGAGTTCGAGCCCTGCATCGGACTCTGTGCTGACAGCTCAGAGCCTGGAGCCTGCTTCAGATTCTGTCTCCCTCTCTTTCTCTGTCCCTCCCCCACTCAAGCTCTGTCTCTCTCTGTCTCAAAAATAAATAAACATTAAAAAATTAAAAAAAAAAACAAAACTTGAGCTGTAGACTTAACTCTTTCAGTTCATGGGCAATGTTCACCTTATAACCTAACTGGAAAGTTCAGTTTCATTGTCAAATAGAACAGCCAAGGCAGACCATCACAGAATGTCTAACTTTGGTTTTTAATTTACATAACATTGTTATTTTTCTCATGATAACCATATCACTTCTGATTTTCAGAAGTGATTCTGATGGATAATTCAGGGATTGAGTCTTAGTATGAATTTGTCAGTAAGGTGGCTGCACTTTTAATATTTTGTGCCTGTGTGCTCACAGGGCCATTCCTCAGAAGCAATGTCAAAAGGCAGTGAATGGACAAGATGTGATAGGCAACAAAAATTGTTTTCATTCATGCTGCCCTACTCAGAATTTATCTAAATTCAAATGATTCCAATGTGGGCCAAATTACTCTAATTTCACTCTTAGCCCTTAATGGAAATAGGTATAATAAATATAAGGAGAGACATAAGCTATACCATGTATATATTGTGCCTTGATTTAAGAAGACTTCCCAGATATCAGTATTTCAAACTATTCCTTTGGTGGGGACCACGGAAACTTATACTTCAGCACAGTGTATCATTGTGAGAGTCTAGATAACTAAAGACAAGTATGCTTTTTCTTTTCAAAGTGGAAGATGACTGATTATCAAAAGGCAAGTGGGAAAGGAAAATATGTTTGATTCCTGGACTGATTTCTCTAACAATAGGCTATTTATTTCCTGTTTGAAAGTAATGTATGTATATGTACAAATATACATACATATGTGTAACACGTATGAAAGCAAATTTGTTGGCCTTTTATTTTTAGTAGTTAAATTTGGCAGGTGAAAGACAGAGCCTTGTTATTTTACTGGGTTTTTAAAAAAATGCTTATTTATTTCTTTGGAGAAAGAGAAAGAGCAGGGGAGGGCCAGAGAGGGAGAGAGAATCCCAAGCAGGCTCTGTGCTGTTTATGAGGAGCCCGATGTGGGACTAGAACTTATGAACTGGGACATCGTGACCTGAGCCAAAACCAAGAGTTGGCCACTTAACTGACTGAGCCACCCAGGAGCCCCTATTTTACTGTTTTTTTAAATGGATGAGGAGGCATGAATTTACTTATATTTCCTTTTAAAAAGTTTACCTGTCCTTTCAATTGGTAAAAAGATTTCATATTTTCAGAGCAGTTTTAGGTTCACATCAAAGTTGAGAGAAAGCACAGAGATTTCCCATATACCCCTGCCCCCATACATACAAGCCTCTCCCATTATCAACATCCCCCACCGGAGTGTTACATTTGTTACAATTGATGAACTTTCAGTGACGCATCATTATCACTTAAAGACCTTAGTTTACATTATGGTTCATTTGGTGGTGTACATTCTATGAGTTTGGATAAACATATAATGACATTAATTCACCATTCTAATATCATACAGAGTATTTTCACTGCCCTAAAAGTCCTCTGTGTTTTGTCTATTCATCCCTCCTCCCTCCCCCATCTCTCCACTCCACAATTCCTGATCTTTTTACTATCTTCATAGTTTTGCCTCTCCTTTTAATTTTATATATGCCAGAAAATCATAGGATGTTATAATATTTCAACAGATCTGAAAGTTAGGAGAATGACTTGCAGAGTTAAAATTAAAAATCCAGTCTTTTCTGGAAAGGTTGCCTGCTGTCTAGCAAGAGATTAAGGTAGGAGAATTCATAGAAATAGAATCTCTTTGAAACTTAAATCAGGAAATCCAAAAGGCGTTGGGTATAGTACTTTGAAGAATTTAGGTTATGAATAAAAGAGAAAAGAGCAAGATGCAACTTTTGCCCTTTTTTTTTCATTTAAATTAAAACAAAGTCTTAATACCATGCTTAATTGGAGGAAAAGGAGTAGAAGAAAGTATCAGAAAGAGCCAATAAAATATTTGTATGAAATCACGGGCTATTAATTTAAATGCATGCTACTGTTTTTGAAAATATGCTACTTTAAAAATTATACAAGTTCATTTAAAAATTAAGAAAAGAGCATAAAGAATAAATAGGTACTATTCATAGCTACATTTAGAAGCATCATATTAATACCTTTTTTCAGCCATCTGTTCATGCATGTGTATTTTTGTACAGTTGAAAAAATATTGCATATCTAATGTGGCTTGTAACACTTGTTACTTTTATTGTTTTGTCATATAACTAAAAATTTGACAAACCTAATTTTAATGACTGTATAGTATTCCATCATGTCGATGTATCATAATTTAAATCATTCTCTAGAAGCTGGAAAAGGCAAGGCGGAATAGTATCTGCTGGAGCCTCCAGAAAGGAGTGCAACTTTACCAACACCTTGCTTTTAGCTCAGTGAGACCTGTGTCAGACTTCTGACCTACAAATTATGCTCATAAATTTGTGTTGTGTTCGCTTACTATATTTATGTGGATTTGTTACAACAGCAGTAGCAAACTAATACGTAGACAAACGCTTTTTTGTGATTCACTATGGGTCTGGAATATTAAAACCTTCCTTTATTCAAAACATTTTCCTTCATTATCATTCAAATTTCAAGTACTTTTTGCCAAAACACTAATTGAAATATTTACGACAATTAGTTTTTTCTCAACTGACCTTAATAATATTAAACAGATGTTTATTTATTAATGTCACTTTACATTTTTCATGCAAATTGTTTATGATTTTCATTTTATGTACTGATCAAAATCCATTATCTTTATTACTTTAGTTGCCATTTCTAGAATTGGCTCACAGCCCCAATTTTATTCCTTTACATTTTTACTGCATGGAGTTGAAGACCAATATCTCAAAAAATATAGAGGAATACTAGTATTTTTCTCTTCCAGTGAATCAGCCCAAATATTTTTTTACATGAATTTTCTGTTTAAAAAGCCATGATATTTGGATCTCCTCAGGGTCTGAATTTCTTTGAAAGTCTATATTAATAGACTTCTTTTCATTCAGTAAGCATCTGCTGAGTACTATAATATATGAAGTTTTTGATAAAATGTTGATGATACAGAGATAAGAGACCCATTTCCCCTCTTAGGGATGTCATAGTTTTATCGAGTCAAATGCCAAAGAGTAGGATAATGGCAGGCTGGATCATAGTCAACTTGCAAAAGGAACACATAGGGAGCCCCTTTTATCTTTCTTATCTTTCCACTGTAAAACTTTAACTGATCAGCCGGTTTCCTCCCTGGTCCCACTATAGTACATTCATGAGACAGAAATCAGAATAATTCATTTAAACATGTCAAATCATTACACCCTTCAGCTCAAACCCCCCAGTGGCTCCTCAACTCACTCTGAGTAAATGCTGGAGTTCTCAAGTCCTATGGGGTGAAAGGCCTCACATGTCTTCCTGCCTCTCATCACCATGTTGTCGTGATCACACAGCTCCAGGCATGAAGGCACCCTTTCTAGTTCCTAAAACATACTGAGCATGTTCCAACCTCAGGCTTTCTGTGCTTGAAGTTCTCTTAGTCTGAAGCATTCTTCCCCTGAATATACACTTGGTTTGTTCCTTCACTTCCTTGGAATTACTACTTCAATGTTATTGTGTCATTAAGGCTTTCCCTGACCATCCTATTTAAGAGCAGTTACCCTATTGGTCAGGATGTCCTAGCATCCCTAGCCTGCTTTATTTTTCTGCCATCCTGTATTTTATCTTTACTTATGTGTTTCATTATTCCCTGTGGCATATTAGGGGTTTTATGTATTGTCTTTCTCTGTCCATTAGGGGGTATGTATTCTCTTTCTCCGTCCATTAGGGGGTATCCCTGCTTCAGGAGGGACTCTAGTTAATGTGATCACTGTTGTATTTCCATGTGCAGACTAGTATTTGGCACATAGTAGGTCTCAAATATTTGTTGAGTTAATGGTTGAATGAAGGGAATCTCATTCAATCTTAGGATGTCAAAAGTATTTTCTTGTGGAAGTTACCTGGGAAATTGGTTTTAAAAGGTTACTAAGAGTGACTTTGAAGGGAGAAGAAAGGGTATTCTTAGCAGAAGAAAAGGCAGGCTGCAAAGTAAGATCTTCCGAAGTATTAGACTCTATTTTTTTCAATATGTGAAATTTATTGTCAAATTGGTTTCCATACTGAAGTATTAGACTCTAAATGGATTAAAGTTGTATCAAAGTTACTCAGCTCACTTCCAAGAGAAGTTGTAAATTGGCTTGTGTAAGTCTTATCTTCCCAACTCAGAAAAACAAATTCTATTACCAGTGGAAAGAAGAAGAACCCTGAAGATGGATAGAAAACTGCCTATCCAAGACAACAAAAGTACAGCAGTATTTTACAGGATGAATGAAAGCACTAAACCTGGTCATGCATGTTCCTAGTAGTATGGTTTTTATGTGTAAGAATCTTCCAGCAATGGAAACTTGGGCAAAGCTTTCCTTTTATTTGGGCAAAATATTTGTTCTGCTTCTGCCTCAGTGTTTCTGTTTTCAAATTTCAAAGTCACTTTTGGTGACAGCTCTACCTTAGGTTGACTTTCCTTATGTCTCATAGACTTTCAAATCTAGGGAATAGTAGAATATCTCAATAACTTATACAGAGGATAAAGGAGAGGGTATCTTTGAAAAGCAGTCATTGAAGGCTGAGAGTGATAGATGCAGTGTTACATGATATATAGAATTACAGAAACCTAGTATGGTGTAATAATTGCCTTAAAGATGCTTACAATTTGATGAAAGGAGTAAAATGAATAATAAAGCCAGCATTTATTGGGGACATACGGTATCCAGGCATGATGATAAGTAATTTCATAATTATTTAGTATCCATAGCAATCTTACTATTATGTTTATTTTACAGATGAGGAAAGTGAGGCATGGAGAGACTAAGTAACTTGCCCAAAGTTACAAAACTAAAAATTAGTAAAGCTAGTACTTGAATCCAGATATGCTGACCTCCAAGATCATACATCATTTTTCCTGAAAACACAAAATTACATAGTTAGAAGAAAAGTATTAATAGAATTTCATGTGGGAATATATATAGGTATATTATAGAATACACTTAGATATATACAGTCCATTAATATAATCGAGTAGGTAGGTATATGTATATGTGTGGATGTATATGTATATCAATACACACATATACACACACACACACACACACACTTTTAATATTGGAGCAATTAAAAGCAAGTAAATTAGTCTTTGACCTTATGCATTTGGCTAATCTTAAATATCAAAATGCAGACATTACCAATATTCCTCTGAATTTAACTATATTTTAGAGGATGAGTGGAAAGTTTTAATGATTTTATGAGACTTTTATTTTCCTAAGAAGTCAGAAAAATAAAAAAAAATTATTTCCCAAAGTGTGTTTACTTTTTTTTTACTTCTATATCCTTAAGTAGTATCTGTTATTAAGGAATCTAATGTGTATAGTACTCTGGGTTGACATCTATCTTTTAAAATAAGCCACTTTATAAAAATTTGGCATTTAGGAAAGTGCATTAACTTTTTCAGGCCCCGTTTATTGCTCTGCTGGAGTAATTCATTGGTCTGTTATATATCCTGGAGTACTTTGCTGGCAAAGTGAAGAATGTCATCTATTAAAACTCCAGAGAATATGCTGGCTTCTGTAGAGGCATAATGACTTATTAGGAAAAAAAAAGAAAGAAGGAAACAACACAACTCTGGAGATTCTGCCCAAGGTTTTGCAAATAAGCCTCAGTGCCTCTGTAAAATCTTCATGTTTCTGAAATTCCTAAAAATTCAGTAAAATCTCATTAACTTGATGTTGGTATTTTAAAACTGGTTTTAATTTGAAGAGCAATTCCCAAGTCACCTAAATTATATTATCTGTACAAATATACAAGTTGAAAATTTGGCGCACTAGCGGTATGCCTCTAGAAACATTTAATACCAAACAACCTCTTTCTTTCTTTCTTTCTTTCTTTCTTTCTTTCTTTCTTTCTTTCTTGCAACTGTTTTTAAAACTCTGAAAACAGAGTTAACTCACAATTTGTAAAACACCTAACAAAAAGCAGAAAGGAAGAGGCTAAAGCATTGTTTACATTTTATTTTTTTCCTTGGACTCTTTTTTTCTAATCCCTTGTCAGATAGTAATTTGTGTCAATAGCAAATGGTTTGCCTAAGGGAGAATCTCATTATGTGCTTGCTTGGCTCGCTGAAAATCAAATAATGTTGAATTTGTATATCTTTAATTGAAAGGTACTTCCCTTGGTCTCTGTTATTTTAAATCATTAGAACTTTACTTTCCTAAGGTAGAAATAGCACCAATGTATTTAATGGATGGAAAACAAACTTCAGTTTTATTTTATAAAATCAACTTTTAATCTTTTATTTTTTTTTTTTTTATACCAAGATCTTCTCCTTCTGCCGCGTCCTAGTCATGGCACCTGAATGAGCCAATGAACTCCAACTCAAGGAGCCTCGGTCCTCTTTGAATCTTATTTTGTCTTTCTTTTCTACTCCTATCTAATGGGTGGCCAAATCTGACTTTTTTTTTGCAACACTTTTCATTGTTTTGTATTTTTTTGTGACTGTTGCCCCAAACCAAGTTCAGGTGCTTACTGTGTAATACCTGCAAATACAGTAATGGTGTTTCTGTTCTCATCTCCAGTTTCAGTTTCGTCTGCATATCCCATCTGGAACACTGATATATTTAGCCTCCTGCTCAGGAACCAATGATGAGTCTCATTTTAAAAATCATACTTCAGTTCTTGGAAGTCAGTCAAGGGTCTTTTCAAGCTGACCCCAAACCTATCTTTCTAGAGTGATTTCTACTTGAGTTACCACAAATGCGTTAGGAAAACTGCACAATAATGTTCTTGATACATGATATGATTTTGCTATAGGCCACATTTGCTCATGATATCTTGGAAAAGGATCTTGAGCAATTTCATTGTATTCATCTATATAACATGCCCTAAGTTTATACAGATCTGGAATACAAGCCTATGGGCAGAAATCTTGCTTTTAAGCACTATGATATTACACATCTATGTTTCTTTAATGCTCAAATAAATGAATCATATCTTCTTCCCCCCCAATAAATGACAGCATTGTATCATCTTGGAAAGAAACATTTTGGGATAAATATAATTGAAAAAAATCTATTATCTGCCTAATAAAGTTTTGAGGTAGCGTAGAATGAAGGAGAGGATGGACTCTGGTCGTACACCACCAGGATTCAAACCCTGACTGCTACTTGCTAGCTCCTTCATCTTGAACATGTTTTTGAACCGCTTTACAACTGTCTCTTCATTAACAAACTATATCTATCACATGTTTATAAGGAGGATTAAAGGAGTTAGTATATGTAAAGCACTTAGAACAGTATCTGGAACTGCAAGGTAATAGAAAAGTAAAAACTAGTTATTAACAGGGACACCTAGGTGGCTCATAGGTTAAGCACCTAACTCATGGTTTCAGCTCAGGTCATGATCTCATGGTTCGTGAGTTCTAGCCCTGCGTTGGGCTCCACGCTGACAATGCAGAGCCTGCTTGGGATTCTCTCTCTCCCTCTTTCTCTCTGTCCCTCCCCTGCTCACTCTGTCTCTCAAAATAAATAAATAAATTTAAAAAAAATAAGAGAAAAGGTATACAACAAACATATTTCAGAATGCCAAAACTTAGAAACCTAAAGAGTTCTCTCTTCTTTAACTTGATTTGTGTCTAAATCTCTTTACTGGATACATTTCCTACAATGAATTTCAACCTTTGGTTATTTCTTTTTTTTTTTTATTCTTCTTTTTAAAGTTTATTTTATTTTTGAGAGGGAGGGGGAGGGGCAGAGAGAGAGGGAAACACAGAATCTGAAGCAGGCTCCAGGCTCTGAGCTATCAGCACAGAGCCTGACGTGGGGCTCGAACTCGCAAACTGCGAGATCATGACCTGAGCCGAAGTTGGACACTCAACCAACTGAGCCACCCGAGTGCTCCAACGTTTGGGTATTTTAAAATGAGAAGACCCTTTCTCATTGTAACCCCAATGAAAGAAGATATGTGACTTGTAGTGAACTGTCCCTTGTAATAACTCCATAGCCAAAATTGCTTCTGCTGACCCAGAGACTTTCTCCACAACACTGCCATAGTCTTTGAAAATGTTGAAGGTCAGAAGGATGGAGAACCCTTGAAAAGAATTATTATAGCCAAGGAAAATTGTTAAGATCATTGACCAGTATTATATGCCAGTCACTGTTTTAGGTATTAATTATTTTAGCTCATTTAAGTCTGATAACAACCAAATGAAGTAGACACCATTATATATGCAGCCACCCTCCCCCCCCCTTTTTTTTAAATTAAAAGACTGTGGTATGGAGGGAGTAAATAACTCACTTAAGGTCATACAAACAGAAAATGATGGAACAAAAATTTGAACTGAAAAGTCAAACTCTATCATTCTCATTCCAGGCAAAGCCTTCTCCCACCACTTTAACCTCTAAGCATATTATTGCCCCTTTATAGCTAATATAAATATTTACTCCTTGTATTTAGTTTACATGGGCTGCCATAAAAGACCACAGATGACTGGGTGGCGTAAACAACAGAAACAAGTGTTCTTACAGTTCTAGAGGGTAGAAGTTCAAGATCAAAGTCTCTACAGACCTCTCCTGAGGCCTTTTTCCTTGGCTTTCAGATGGTTGCCCTACTGCTGTGTCCTCATGTAGTCTGCCCTTTGCTCATGCATCTCTGATATATTCTATCTGTTCAGATTTCCCCCTTCCTATAAGGACACCAGTCAGATTGGATTAGGGACCACCTACCTTAAGGGCTTCATTTTCACTTAGTCACCTCTTTGAAGACCCTGTTTGTTTCCAAATACAGTCACATTCTGAGTACTGGGAGTTAACATCTTCAACATACAAATTTTGGAAGGAAGCAGTTCAGCCCATAACACCTCTGTAATCTGTGACCCCAGAAATCCATTTCTGGAATGTGTTGCATTAAAAAAAATAAGCTTCAGGCAAAAATTTCAATCTTTCATCATACTTCTTTCAGTTAATAAGCATCTGATGATTTTGTCAACACTAACGCTTATCTCCTATTCTTTCCTCTCTTCAAACATGCTGAGTTATTGGGAACTTCGCACACTTTTATCCCATATGGCACCCGCATCTGTGTCCACCCATCCCTGCTATTTTGCTCGCTAGATCCCATCTTTTCTCAAAGATTGGAGGTTCTGGGATAAAAGTGCTTTGTTTGTCCCGTGGTTCTCTTTTGAGAATTTGCATGTTCTAACTTAGTTCTCTTTTCCCATTAGTTCCCCACATTATGCAAAGAAGGAGAAGGAAGGCTGTGGACCTTTTCATGTTCATAGCTTCTATCCTACCACAGTAACTTCAATTAAACACTCACTCTAAACCAAGCACTGTGGGAAAGTTTTTTATATCCATGCATGCTCTTTTTAGTTTCACTTAGTTTTATGTTAGCTAAATTTATTACCCCTATCTACAAATTATTATCCTTATTTACTGGTGTTTAAAGTGAGTACAATAGTTACTAAGTGTCACAAAGCTAGTAAATGGTAGAACTGGAATTCACACTTCAGAGGTTGGCTTCTTCACCCTGGTGATATATAGTGGCCTGGCTTTTATTATTGATAAACTTTTATCATTGTACATGACATTGCTGAGCAATTTCTCATTATTTATGATGGTGAAAAATTGGTAGAAACTCATTTAAAGGGGATTATTCCAATTATATAAGTGTAACACTTTCATCTTCATGATAATCAGATATTAGAGTATGGAGATTATCAAAATGAATACCTATAAGTTACAAAATGTGTGTTAAGCAATTCATACTTATATGTACAAAGTCTCTCTTAGAGCCCCGGGGCTGCATGCAGGTGCTAAACATAAATGGAACCCTGATAGGATCTGAGAAAAAGAATCCCATGTTCCAAGTATAAGTAGGAACGCCAAATATTGCATTGATTCTGGCTCTGGGAAAAGTACATACTGTTATATTCCGGCACATCAGAATTTTCCAGGGATGTGCCTGGTGTCTTGGAATTAAGCCAATGTGATTTTCCTGCCATCTAAGTCTTGATTCTTTATAGGTCTCTGTGCCATGTTCATTATGTAAATCATAGCTTCCTGTCCCTGAATTGTGAGACTTTTTTCTTTCTCTATACAAATGGAAACACCCTCAACATTTTCTAGAATCTTGCAGATATAATCATCATTTGTCCCTTTATAGCTCCAGGCTTACTTTATACAAATGTGTGAAAGAACTGATGAAGGGAAGTCATTCATATGCACCCATACTATTCAGTAATTATTATTACTTTTATTTATTGATATTAATATTTAAATAACAACCCGTAGGTTGTTTATTTTTGGCAGAGAGAGGAATACTTTACTTTTCTGTTGTTCTGCTTATACTTAGGGACTTACACACAGGCTTTAAACAACAACAACAACAACGAAACTATGTTGTGGTGCTATTCAATTTCAAATACATTTTACTGGTCCTTAAACTTAGTTTTGTCTGACAAATCTTTCTAATATCTTTGGAGAGATGTTGTAATTTTTCAATCAATTTAGAAAAATCAACAATACCAATATCAACAACTCAGTAAAAATATAAATTGATATCATTTGGAATCACTGAAATCTACATACCTTGATTTTTAAAATGTCATTTAATTAGAATAAAATATAAATATAGATTTATTTTCATTGAGATTTGAAATAAAGTCATTCAGAAAAAAACTCAATGTTGCTGAAATAACACGATAAAGTGATGGCTGACTCTCAACTGTAGAGGGAGAGAAGAGTGTTTTACAGCAAGTGATAAGGGACAAAATCTTTAATTCTGGTCATAATGAAGATTTTTGGTGGGATTTATATTTATATATCTTGAAAATCCTGAGTCCTATTATCTGTAAATTTATATGATCTTATTTGTAATAACTGGTGAATCACTTCTGAAGACACAAATTTATTCCCATTATTTTTGATGATAGACAACCCATTATACTAACCAGTAAGTTTAGGAATCTAGCAAGTTTATGAATGCAGCCATACCACAAAGTGTGGAATATGGCGGAGAGGGGAATAATATGGTCATGTTAGCAGGCTTGGAGAGCAATCAAAAAAGCCTACAAAAGGCTGGGTGTGTCTTCAAATTCTGATTAGGAATTTCAGTGCAGATTAATGGGGTCCTGACTGAAATCAACACATTTCTTTTGAAATCTGGCAGTAGGTTTTATATTGAGGGTCCCCAAGACCACCCTCAGGCTTGAGGACTGACAGACACATAGGACTCAGAAAAGCTGTTATACTCACGCTTATGGTTTATTACAGTGAAGGGATATAGATTAAAATTAGCAAAGTGAAAAAAGCATGTGGAGCAAAGTCCAGGGAAAATCACAGGCACACTTCTAGGGTTCTCTTCCAGTGGAATTGCATAGAAATGTGCTTTATGTTCCTGAAATGATGTGTAACAAGATATGTGAAGTGTTTCCAGCCAAGGAAGCTCACTGAAGCCTTGGTGACCAGGATTTCTACTGGGGATATATCATGTTGGCATCATCATGACTGACTTCAGCCAGTCAGACTTGAGAACCATCCCCCCCACCAGATCAAACTGAACTAAGAGTGGCTCAAGGCTTCAGTCATACAAAAACATTCTTATCAGGCAGAATATTCCCAGGGTTCAGAGGTCATCTCCCTGGAGCCAGGCCAAGGGTGAGTCTTAAGACAGATTTTTCTTTGGAATGGGCAGGGGTTGAAAAGCCCAACCCTTGATAGAGGGGAGGGATGCAGGGGTGGGGGTTAGGTTAAATGGGTAATGGATAGTAAGGAGAGCACTTGTTGTGATGAGCACTGGGTATCATATGTAAGTAATGAATCACTAAATTCTATGCCTAAAACCAGTATTACACTACATGTTAACTAACTAGAATTTAAATAAAAACTTGAAACAAAAAAAAAAGAAAGAAAGCAAAGCCCAACCCTGATTAGTTAACCTTTTCCCAAACAAGTTTATAGCTACAGAACGGTAGATTAATAGGTTAGTTTCCTACAATTTTATTGAAACACATTTTCTAAAAATAATTAAGGAAGTTATTAAGGAAGTTGTAGGATTCACGGCGATAAGAGGTCTACCTGTGGGAGAGACTATTGTTCTGAATCTTTTGTTAGTGGGGAGTTTAGTAAATCATCTGGAGTTCTAGAAGGAGACCCATATCACTCAGTATGCTTTAATAAAGGAAAAGGTACATTTTACATTAAATCAAATATTTATATCTTTTTCTTTCATAACAATTTATATTTCTTTGGAAAAGCTAGAAGAACAAGATACAGAACCCCAATACCTTCAAATAGGAGAATAATATTTTTACAGTGAACACTGATTTATAAGTCTAACCCCCCAGAGGTGCACACAGGTTTATCATCCAGCTATAAATGTCTAAATGCATAATGGAATACAAGGTCTAATTTCTAAAATGTATTTGGATGATGCATTACTCATTGATAAATGCAGCTGAAGCAAAAAAAAAAAAAGAATTCAATTTTTTTTAGAGGTTGCTCATACAATGCATTTTTAAAGCTTTCAGAGATAAAAGGCAAAAATATTATCTAATCTGGTATTACAAGGGAAAAAGGGAGGACCATTTGACTGTTTTTATTTGTCTGCTTTCTTGGTTTTTAAAACTCTAATAATCCCTTTCAGTTTTGGAGCAAATACAAATCTAGTGGGGACAGAGGACCAGTAGTTAATATTAGAATTATTAGCTTATCATGAGCAATGTGTATTATAGTCAGGATACTATTACCTTTTGCTAATTGCTCATGCTGGCATTAATTAGCTCCAACATAAAAATAATAGAGGCCATGCATACCTCTTAATTTTATGCATCTTTCGGAGGTTCTATTTTCCCATGAAAATGATTTGTTCAGTTAGATCTCAATAACGATAGACTCAACAGCCTTCATTACAAATCCAGAGAGGTATATGTGTTAAAATAGCCACATTGCTTATGTTGTTTAAAAAAAACAGTAAAACTTGAGTAGACACAAAAGAATATGACTGGTTATAATTATATCATAGCTGGAACAGGAAATGTGATAATGGTTTTCTTGACAAAGAGCAGAGCAATCAAGGATAGTTCTAGATTTCACTTCATAATAGGCTATATAATGATGGGAATGGGA